>NC_081842.1:18190954-20590954 GCF_963259705.1 Myotis daubentonii | reverse complement strand
GGTTAAATATTCTGGAGCATAAACAACCACATCTTCCTCACTTGTAATTTTAATGTCCACAGTTGACATAATTTCATTTGTGAAATTGGACCAGCTGAATGGCTGGAAAAAAAAGCAGGCACAAAACATTCAGTAATTATGAATTTCTCTTCTTGATTCCAACACTCAATTATGTTCAGGGGTCAGACATTGTTAGGGCGTCAGCTGCAGCACAATATAATTATCACAATCATCCAGTCAGATACTTGTATGGGATTTTCCCTTAATTGTTTCAATTGGTTTTGAATAAAAATTAGTTCGGCAGCATGATTTTTTTGATAGAATTAAACCAACCACTTAAGAACAAAAGCAAAGTCTGTAAGTGTAGAGAAAATACAGTTAGAAATTAGGCTCAGTGCCATCTTCTTGGTCTAATCAATATAAAATAGAAGAAAATGTTAGCTTTAAAATGTATGCAAAAATTTAAATGGGTATAAAGTGTTTATCTTTTAAAAGTGGGTTTTAATAAACAATCCACCCAGCTGTCATGACTCAGTGGTTGAGCATCGACCAGGTCGCGGTTTGATTCCTGGTCAGGAACATGTCCAGGGTTTGGGGCTGGATTCCCAGTGGGTGTGGGGGACGTCGGGGAAGGGATGCAGGAGACAGCTGATCAATGATTCTCTCTCATTACTGATGTTTCTATCTCTCTCCCTCTCCCTTCCTCTCTGAAATCAATAAAAAATATATTTTTAAAAATAAATAAATAATCCATTTAACACAGTAATATATCTCCGTGAAGGTCCTACAGTAAATGAAGGCACATTAGTTATAGCAGAGGTTCAATGAAGTTATAGATGCACCACAGAGGGTCCAATGAAGCCAAACAGAACATTGTCAATATAAGGTCTATAGGCATGCAGTTTTACTCTTCAGAAGCTACGTTTAGAGTTGCCAAAAGATGGAAGCTTGTCTTTTTAAAATGGGAATTTTGGTTTTTTCAACCACCAGTGGATATAAGGAAAAACAGCAGAAGTGGAGATCATGCACACCTTGCTAAAATGCCACATTTCAGTGCTTAAGAATGTTTAAAATTACCAATATTTTAGGCTCTATAGTTATGCAGATAAGTATATAATATGCTGATCGCTTTCTAAGTATGAAGTGCGATGTTCTTTTCTTGATTTCCTTTGGTGGTTTGGATCATTCTTTCAGAACATACTTATTAGGCACTTTACAGCATGGGTGGATCTGGAGAGCATTATGGTAAGTGAAATAAGCCAGAGAAAGACACTATCATATGATTTCACTCATATGTGAGATCTAATGAACAAAGTGGTCTAACAAGCAAGCTAGAGACAGACTCATAGATAGGAAGCAGGCTGACAGCTGTTGGAGAGGGGAGGGTGACTGGCGGGCAGGGCTGCGGGGGAGAGGTAGAGGGATTGAGCAAAAATGGGGGGAAAAAGAGAACAAAACTCATGGACACGGACAACAATGTGGCGGTTGTCCTGGGGAGAGGGCGTGAGGGAGGTGGAGGAGGGTAGAGGGGAAATAAATGGTGAAGGCCAGACTTGACCTGGGGTGGTGAACACACAATACAGTGTGTAGATAATGTGTTATAGAATTGTGCATCTGAAACCTGTATATTTTGTTAACCAGTGCCACCCCCAATAAATTCAATTTAAAAAGCTCTGTGAGAAATTCCTAACTGGAAAGGTTATGCTTTCTAAAAGTCCTTTTTAATTATAATTATAGCCCAAGCAAATCCATCACTGAATGTAGTCATTTGCAGATTTTCCCATGGATGTTGTTTTATTTCCTGATTGTGTGCCACAACTAATACACAAATACACATGAATGGCCTCCCAAAGAGATAATTACATACTGGCTAATGAATTACAACTAAGCAAAAAGATGTCAATTGCTGCTTATAAATGGAATCTATGAGACAGAGTTTTCCTATTTCTTGTGTTATATTTCTCTGTTATTGCTCTGAACACCTCATAGATGCCTTGATGAGAACATAGCAGATTCTATGAATAAATTAATCTTTTTAGAAGTTAAAAACAAATTAAATGCTTTTATTATCTGACTGTCCAACTCTGATGGCTACATAATGGTCTGTTTGAAGGATTTTCAGTTTAATATTTTCCAAACCCTTTTCTATGATCATTCCCACCATTATTGCATAGCTGCCTTGAAAAGGACTTTCACTTTTAAAATCACCTCTAACTAAATATAAATATAATAGTTTCAAATAGGTTTTTTTTTTCCTGGTCCTGTCATGAAGTCAGATGGTCAGTGTCATCTAAATTCATTTAGTAAGAAATCATTGAAGTTTAAGAAACTGTATTTCAATGTTGTAAATTTTAGAAATGGCACAACAAGAGAGTACATAAAACTTGCTACTTACCTTCCCATTGATCTCTAATGAAAAGTTATTTTGGACCTGGGATAATTTCATCTTGTTATAAAGAAGCATTGGATCATTTCGATCTTCAGGTTTAGCTGAAGCCTATGGATTTAAATTTTGATCATTATTTTAGAACTAAAAATTTTTTAGAAAAACATTATATTTAAGGAAAGAAGGAATATGGGATAGGTCCATGGTCGGCTAACTGCGGCTCGCGAGCCACATGCGGCTCTTTGGCCCCTTGAGTGTGGTTCTTATTAAGCTTTAGGAGTACCCTAATTAAGTTAATAACAATGTACCTACCTATATAATTTAAGTTTAAAAAATCTGGCTCTCAAAAGAAATTTCAACCGTTGTACTGTTGATATTTGGCTCTGTTGACTAATGAGTTTGCCGACCACTGGGATAGGTAAATATACTTGAAGCTCCACTCTATACTTATTTTGTAATTTACTTTGTCATATCAAAAAGGAAAGTGAAATTTAAGAGATTTTAAATATTTTCAGTAACAATTATCAAGATTTGGCTGTAGTATTGACTATAAAAGTTCTCAAAAATATTTTTATATATTTTAATATTTTTGAAAATGGCCAAGCCACATAAGCAATATGTGGCCTGCTTCCATCTGTGGTTAATGGCCAGCTCAGTTGTGTCTGTTTCACATTATAATAATTTTTTTGAATATAGTCATCTTCAATTTATCGTGCAAATTCTGTCTCCCCCTCCACCACCACCACTAATATTCAGTGTCCAAGTTCTAATTCAGACAGGAAAAAAACCCACCTCACAATGGTTTCTGCAAGAATTTAAAGCAAATAAAACAGAGAAAACGCATATTTAGGTTGCCAGGTATCTGAGGAATGCTAGCACTTTGTACTTTTGTGACTATGCTCCCATCCTGCCCAAGCAGTTTACTGCTCTATACTCAACCATATCCAACTTTACTTTTTCCCACTGAATCACAAAAAAAGGGAGAGAAAGGAATGCAATGACAACCCCTTCACCCCCACCACCCCTACCCCCACCCCACCACCACCCAGCTAGTGGCTGAAATGAATTAAACTGGGAATTGTTTCTCAGAGACAGTGGCTCCCATTTCCCCTTTAGGTCACTTATTTATGCCTTTATTTTCAAAATTATTTATTGAACATCTCCGGCATGCAATAATAAGCTGGACACGGTTAGAGATACACAAGTGATTCAAAGGTGACTAAGGTACCACCCAGACCTCAGAGTCTAAGAGAAGAGAGAAAATATAGACACAAATGATTCTGAGATCCAACTATTAAAGAGCTGAGGCTGATCCAAGGAGAGCATGGTCTGGGAAGGTTCAAGTGGTAAAAACCAAGGGCAATAAACTGTTCTCTAATAATTCTGTGTTCAACACAGAGCCGCGTGCAACCCATTCAACTTCCATTCATCCTGCTGTAGCTCCAAGCAAAGTCTGGCTCTGACTGGAGATTTTTGGTTTCATGTGGCCCTAGGAAAGCTAAAATTGTCCTCAAAGATCTCCAGTTTTCAAGATTCTGATGGCAGTGTCAAGTCAATGGGATGTAGGAGAGCAGGCTGTTGTTTGCAATGTCAGCAAAAGCTCTGTGGAGCCTAGACTGAAACCAGACTTGGGTTCAATCAATTACCTTGATGTTGCTCCAACAGAATTCACTCACTTGAGACTACAGACCCAGTCAGACAAGAAAATGCAAACTCAGACTCTCAGAGTTCACCTGCCACTAGAGGAAATTCAGGAATATACCCTTGGGCTCTGCTGGTAAACTCTTCCTGCGAGATCTCCCCTCCTGAGCTGAGCAGCCTGGCAGTCTGAACTCGGCGACATCACACAGTCACGCAGCCATGTTCAGGGGTTAATATTTCTTAGCCAAGGAATAGAGGTAATCTCTTTAATCACTATAATTTTTTTTAAAGGAAAATTGTGCCTATCAAGACTAAAACAGCTTTACTCAACAGCAATCAAGTGTGTCTTGAGTCTCAAGGACATCTCAACAACAGTTTGGCTGTAGTAAGAATTTTGGTATAATCCACTTATAATAGGTAATTAAATGTACCTAGTTTAATATTTGTCAAACTTAGTATGTCTCCTGGATGTTGGAAACCCAGTTTACTATAAAATTTTACAGTTTCAAAGGTCCTCTTAAAGTTAATGATCCTTTGATAAACTATGTTTTTATCACTTGGTTAAAGAGTTGTACCTTTCACCCTTAAAATATAATAGAGAGAAAAGAAAAAGAAAAAGTAGTTAATGTTATTCAGTGTATCAGAGATAATGTGTTTTACATTGGCAATTTCTTTTTCCAATTCCATAACTTTATTCATTTCCAGAGAAAGCTTGTTTTCATCTATGGGCAGTCCTCTTTCCTGACGTATCAATTTGGCCACAGAAATCATAAAATCCACATATGCTGTACAAGTCTGCAAGAAAAAAATAACAGTAAATTGCTGGCAAACTTTCTAAATATATATCACAGTGCTTTAATGTAAAATTTTATTTCCCATTCAATATTAATTTCTGGTAACAGATAAAGCACAATAAAATAGATACGCTTTCCTACATTCTAAAAGAAATGACCTGCATGGATTCTTAGAAAGTCAATGTGCCATATATATAGCTATTCATGAAGAGATGGCCACAAATTCATATTAATATTATCAGAATATCTTTATACCTTTATATCTGTTTCCTCTGGCCAACCAGTATTTCTTTTTTTAAATGAGACTGTGTTCTCATGAGCTCCTCCAACATAAACCTGTGGGTTTTAGTTAATTCCATAGTTGGCTCCCATTACTATGAAATTTATAAGATTCCATAGATTTGGATGTCAGCTTTCTTCTAAGAATCCAAGTTCTTCGCATTTTATCTTTCACATACATTTTAACTTTGTGAAGGTAAACTAGTTAAATTATCAAACTTTTATAGAATATATCAATGCCTTCTTCAAGTTCAGAGTGGCGTTAACTCCAGGAAATTGAATGCCACTTTCATAAATCTCAACCCATTGCCATTTAGCCATTATTTATCTATCAGCAAGTAAAATAAATGATGATCCCACCTCATGAAAATTCTCTCAAAACCCAAGTTCCCAGCACTAGCTGGATGACAAACAACCAAGATTGCAGAAGCCACACAATTTGGATCGATGGGCACTGCTATTCCTCTACTAACTGTTCACAGGGTAGATACAAAGGAAGGCTACCCAGCGTTTAACACTTTCACAGTTTCAAGGGAGTTTTATGTCCCTTCTCACTTATTATCAGTGATAGGGCTATGTTATATTCATCTGAATTACAGTGACTCATTAAGAGGATTAAACATAAAACTCAAGGAGAGATGAAAATATATTATCAAGCAAGAACCTCAGCAAAATGTACAGTTATTATCAATTTGAAAGTCAAGAGGACACTTTTAAGTAAGGTTTAAAAACTGGCATTCCATGACCTTTATTAAACGCTAAGCAAACAGTTCCCTTGGGAGAGGGCTCTCTTTTCCATGGATACCTTGTGATGCTGGGATGTCTAGCTAGCATTGTCTATGGATTTGACACTCAATAAAACAAACTATTAGATTTTTAATGCAGACTCAACTGTGAGTCTGTGTTAAAATCTAATCACTAAGGTACAGGATAATAGAATGTTTTTATGTGAATTCTTGTGAACTCCATTCTTTTCCTACTCAAAGGTAATCAGAATTCTTGTTTCATTTTGAAATAAACAAATATGTCTGAGTTAACACCTAATGGGACCAACTATTCCAAAATCTAAGCATGCCGTGTTTTTTAATTAACTGTATTTCAAATCATATAAATTCATCTGCATTCATCAGGAAATTGCTACTGACTATGAACAAAATGGTAATTTGAATTTTTCAATATCAACCTACTGAGATTGGTTTTCACTCTATGGGATTTTTTTTGTTAATCAAGTAAGAAAATAATAACAAGAATGCTCTCTTGCACTTTGCTGATTCTGCAAACTGATTCTACTCTAGTAACTTCATTCTTATAGATGTATCTAAAGACTACGGGCCTGGACAGTGTGGCTCAGTGGTTTATCCTTGACCTATTAACCAGGAGGTCATGGTTAAATTCCTGGTCAAGGCATATGCCCGGGGTGCAGGCTCGATCCCCAGTGTGGGGCATGCAAGAGGTAGCTGATCAATGATTCTCTCTGACTATTGATGTTTCTATCTCTCCCGCTTCCTTCCTCTCTGAAATCAATTAAAATATATTTTTTAAAAAAGACTATGGAACTCAGCCTAAGGTAAGCATATATGGAAGCACTGGCTTCTGTGATGCTTAAATATTTAATACAGCTACATGGAATGCACTACTTCCTTTAATGAACTTCATTACTTGGCAACTATTCCAATGTGAATGAATGCAGCATGTCTTAATATCTTGATTATCTTTTCCAGCTTCCAAATTTATATAGGAGCTGTCAGAACGCAGGCTTACTGCTGCTGTTAAATCCTTTCTACAAGATATTATTCTACCTTAAGGATTTAATTTCCTCCCTCGATATACTTATAGATATATAAAATGCCATGTGACTATAATTGTCATGATTTGAGGGAAAAGTAATTAACACATTGTAAAATTTAAATAATACACTGGCCAGACTATTTTTAAAACTGAAATTCAGTTTTTGTGTGTGTATTAGTGAGAGGAATTAGTTATTAGGGCAAGGGCTAGAGTCGGCTATCTTTTTTGAGTCCTAAGACAACCTTGTTCAAGCTTTGATATAGTGAATTCTGTGAAAAAGAAACCCACCTAAATATCTATGCAGCTCTTCTTTTAAAAATAAAACACTGGCCTGGCTGGCATGGCTCAGTGGTTGAGCATCGACCTATGAACCAGGAGGTCACTATTTGATTCCCGGGGGGAGTGGGGGGTACATGCCCTGGTGGCGGGCTCGATCCCCAGTGGGACTGTTTCAATCTCATTACTTATAGCCTTTAAGATAGTAGTATGGCATTAAGTCATCTTCAGATAATCAGAATACCTCATAAATCAGGTGTCTACCTCTTTAACAAGAGAGGACAGCATGAGAGGATCCTTAATGAACCCACTTTGAGATCAGTTCCTTTGCCATGACATTTAGAAAGTTCTAGTTATTTCCGGGGAAAGAAAGCTTCACACAAGAAGAGCCACTCAGATAAACGAAACTGGTAAGACATGTCAATTTTTAGTGTAAGTATTTGTACAGCCTTCTGCCTAATATTTGGCCTATACAACACTGAGTTAACAATTTTAGATTATAAGTCTCTGGAATAAAATAGTGGTTATCTAGTCTTGTTTGGCAACGTATGTCATGCACATGAGCTGGCTTAATTAATACTTTTAAATGAGATTTGCTCTCGGCTGTTTTTGTAGAATAGCACTGAATGGAAGGAAAGCTAGATTGAGAACTGAGAAACAGGAAGATGGTAAGGTAGGCTACAGTAGCTATTTCTCCTCTATCTTCTTATAACAGAACCTCTATTCTGTTTCCTGTTGGTAGGACTGTCAATCAAGGGTCTCCCTTCCTGAGTCATGGAGATTAGCTGACACTATCAACTCGTTAACTCAGTTTCCTGGACACAGTGGCTGGTTGAAGAACAGATGTCCCAGATAGGGTCAATCGGGGTCCTTTTCTCAGAATTTGATAGACATAAGGAGAGACGGGATTTCTCTTTTTCTAGATTGTGAAGCTACCAATGGTTATCTTTTGATGCCACATGGAGACAGAGTTCAATAGCAAGAAGCCAACACAAAAGAAAATAGAACCTTGAGAATAAAGAAAGAGATAAGATGACTTAATTGAACCCCAGCACCTACCATGCCTGATTTATCCCTAGAGCTTTACAGTCAAGTGAGACAAACAAAAACATTTTTTTTTTTTTTTACAAAATTTAAGTTAATCAGAGTAGGTTTTACTGCTTACAATGAATGTTCCTTGCTCTTCTAATCTATGACCTTTAAGCAAGTCATTTTACTTTTTGGGTCTCTGATCCCTCATTTGTAAAATGAGGAGTTGGACTAAATCCTCTAATGTCCCATTTGGCTCTTAGAGCCTGTGCCTGAGTAACCTTCATTATTTAAAGAAAATATACGATTCTGTCATGTAAAAATTATAAGAATATAAATCTTTGGGTTTCTATTGCCTTAGGGCATGTTTCCTCTGTAAGTGAGAGGTAAAGTACAGAAAACGAAAAGGGAACTGAGACATTTAAGTTTAGAACAATAACCAGAGGGATACAACATGCATTTCTCAAAATATACCATTTAAAACTGCCAGAATAACAGCACATAATAAGTTTGAAAGGCCTTTTAACAAGAGTAAAGTAAGCTTTGTTTTAAAGGAAGGAGGCGCAATATAGTTCTTGAAAAAAAAATGCATTACCTACTTTCATTATTTAGTAGTGTCACAAAACAAGGTATTTTACTTGTGCTGTGATATGGTATAAATGCCATATCACAACACAAAAATTTCATTCCTAAGGTATCAGAAGTGAACAAATGCTCTGTGAAGTGAAATGGGCTTTCTTATAATTGTGGGTGCTATTTTCATTGTTTATATGAAGCTTTAGAACTATGGAAGATGATTCTCCAGATGAGCTGGATATCCCAGAAGGAAGGATAAAAAAGAACCTGGGGAAATGGGGTTAAGTAATGACTTGATAAAAAAAAGATCTTTGATGAGGGTGCTTTGGATTAAAGATGGGGTATGACCCTCCCTTATCTCTAGCTCCTGGGGCATATCTGCACACCCAGACTCCACACCATAGTTTGAGAATCATTGGCTAAGGCAAAGAAGTCAGGCTTCTCTAGTCAAAGACAGCACCTTTCTTAGTAAAAGAAAATGTTGGCAACCTCATGTAAATCTTCAAAACTGCTGTTGGTCCTTTTCAATAAAATAATGCAAAAGTACGAGTCTCACTGAATGTGTAAATATCTCAGGCAAATTGACTGTAGGAGAGTTTGAAAAGATGAAAGGATACATGGTTTGTAAGATGTTTACAAGATGCTCAGGAAGTGTATTCTATGAGCTATGGATGCTCTAGAGTTTACACATCCTTAAGAATCAAGGTAAGGAACTAGGAAGGACCCCTAATGAAACTGGGTTCTTCTCTTTTCTTTTTCTTTCCTCTCTTCCTTTCCATCTTCCCCCTCAACCATTCATCTACTGACCCACAATATTTATTTGACAATTACTAAGGACCAGAAACTGAGCTGGGTACTGGGACTAAAGCCAAGGATAAGTGAGATATGACACTGCTCCCTCTAAGCTTACAGTTTTCTAGAAAAAAAAAAGATATTAAGTAAAAATGTCTACAGAAACCCATGTGCTATAGAAGGAATACTCTTATGAAGTTGGAATGATGCAATGGAAGGAGCAATAGACAAGGACAAAAGTTCTACTTGGGGTTCTACTACTGTTTTGCTGAGTGTTCTGGGATAACCCTCTGAGTTTTAGATGTCTCACTCATCACCTCTATAAACACAATATATCATTGTTCCTAGAGTTGATCCCTACTCTATTATTTGGCTACAAATATACTAGTAGTATTTACCAAACTGTGGTAGAGATTGCTTCTTTTTAGTAATAGAACCTTCCTCCCCCAAAACTGAATTTTAATAAGGCACATATGCATGTCTACCCAGCTTAAGATTACATTTCCCAGCCTGCTTAAAATTTAGTTGTGGCCATATGACAATGTCCTAATCAATGGAATGAATACAACGTCTGTATCACTTACACAAAAAAGAAATCATTTGTCTACCAATCTCCTTTTCTTTTCCCTGTGGCCTGAAATGTGAACCAGGCACTGGTGAATCAACCTTGACCAGTTAGACTCATATACAACACTATCAAGGTCAAAGATCAAAGGAAGCTCTATGTTCCTGGCCATTCACATGGAACAGAGCTTCCTACCTCACCTAGACTTTCTGCCTACCTTTGGACTTTAACAGGAAATAGAAATAAACTTCTCTCTTGTTTGAGCTCCAGTATTTTCAGGTCTCTTTGTTACTGAAACTTAGCCAGGACCCAATTAATTTACAAACTCAAACATCTAGGGACCAGGAAGTCAACATAAATCAATGAATCATATAGGTGAGAACGGCTCCAACCTAGAAAACAAGTGACCTACCTAAAGGGGTCTAACTGCTGCCACATGGCAATGAGGCCTAGGGTTTCCAATTCTACTAATTTATCAAGAAATCTGGATTCTCAAGTCAAATCTTCTAACATTTTAAAATATTAGCAACTAATCCAAATTAAAAAAACAAACAAAGAACTGCAGGTTAAACAAAAATGCCTCTATATCAGACCTGTTCTCAATTGTGACATAGTATTGAATGTAAGGTGCACAAATACGCCATCATCTTAACAACTGCATTTTGGAATAAGAACAGAATGCATTTACCACATCAGACATATACACTGACTGCCAAGTATCTTCCTATCAGAAACGTTTAATATAAAAATGTATATTTTTAGGATTAAAAAATTTTGACATGTTTTTAGGACACAATTCTAAATATGAAAAACATCCCGGTTGATGATGATGAAAGTGTAGTAAAATGAGCCAAAATTCCTCAATCACCCTCAACTCTGCAATAGGAAGCAGCTGGACAGCTTATAAAGCCAGTAGCTGCAACCCACACAGTAACTAGATTGCAGTGAACTCAAATCCCACACCCACATGATGATGCTATTAAGTGTGGCCTTTTATATCTTTTCCTTCATTTCAATATTATGTAGCTATTCAAAAAGATACCTTACAGTGAATTTATTCCATGTTATTTGAACTAAATTACACAAAATAAATGTTTAGCATAAACATATTTAGGTAATAATTTTGACTAGGGGCTCATTTCAGCCACATCACTACACTGTGATCATCAAAGGTAAAGTTAACTTACTTCTGAGCTACAAAATAATTATGAAGACATTATATATAGTACCAACATCTTTCCAAAATATCTAATAATATGTCACATTGCCGAGTTGTCTTCTGTTGTTCCTTTACATCAATAAAAAAGAGCGCATAAACGCCAGCCTGAGGAAGGTAAGGCTGGGGAATGAGAAGAAGCACCCCAGAGCATCCATCAGTTCTATGTAGTATGACGCCCCATGGCTGGCTGACCAATGGTCTGATCCAGGTGCCCTAGCTAGTCCACTGAAAGTCAAATCAGAAGGCTCTGGAAGGGTGCCACGGATGTTCTCATACCAGACCATGCTTCAGTCCTCATTGATATTGCCCTAGGCCAGTGGTCAGCAAACTGCGGCTCGTGAGCCACATGCAGCTCTTTGGCCCCTTGAGTGTGGCTCTTCCACAAGATACTGACTTCTGCGCATGGACCACGAAGTTTCAATCACACTGTATGTGCGCACCCGCACGTGGTATTTTGTGGAAGAGCCACACTCAAGAGGCCAAAGAGCCGCATGTGGTTCGCGAGCCACAGTTTGCCGACCACTGCCTAGACCCTGACTGATCTGTTCATTTTGCAAATGATCCAATTTATAGGGGAATTAAAGCATTTGAAATTGACGTTTCAAAATGGGTCATAGACAAATGCTGAAAATCAAGACACAAATAAGGAATTTCAAGTTTCTTTGTTTCTTAAAACACCTTCATTCTGCTGAGAATATTCATTCTATCAAAGGGAGCTCATGATTGTGTCTGATTTTAAGTGTCTGTCCAGAGTGAGGAACATAAAGAACATACACTTGGCCTTTGTCTTTTTCATTGTAAGTTTACACCAGATGATTCTGTAGATTTATTTGGTTAATTGCTTTGTGTGTGTGTGTGTTTTCATTTGTTTGTTTGTTTGTTTACCTCTTTATATAGTCCAGTGCATTCATAATAGTCCCTGGAGGGGAGGCCAAGTCGAGGTTGGTCAATCTATAAAAAAATACACAAAAGATGAATATAAACCATTCAGTGGATATAGAACAAGACCGCAGTGTTTTTGCTGTTTATAAGGATAACAATCACACACTGAGTGAACACATAATTAGGAAATGGTTTTCACACTATGTCAAAGTATTAAGCTGATGGCTGATAGATAATCTGGAAGATTGTGCTGCAGATAATTGAGGAGAAAAAACAAAGAAAAACTTGAACAGAAAATATACTGGTAAGGATTTTAACAGAACAGAAGGTGCAGGTGGACAAAAACATGTCAGAATCTAGGAGAGAGGAGCTTCTAAATTACACATTTATAGGCCATTCTACTTCCTGAGATTCTAACATGTGTGCCTGGGGAACATTCTCTTCTACCCCGGCCCTTAAATGAGATGGAATAAAAATAAAAGGTGGGAAAGGTAGGAAATCTCTATGGTAAGTCTAGAACATTTTTAGCTACTGTAATCTTGCCAGAGATTTTTTTTTTCTTTTTTTGAGATCCTATAGAGGCAGTGGTCGGCAAACTCATTAGTCAACAGAGCCAAATATCAACAGTACAACGATTGAAATTTCTTTTGAGAGCCAAATTTTTTAAACTTAAACTATATAGGTAGGTACATTATTATTAACTTAATTAGGGTACTCCTACGGCTTAGGAAGAGCCACACTCAAGGGGCCAAAGAGCCGCATGTGGCTCGCGAGCCGCAGTTTGCTGACCACGGGTAGGGGAATGGAGGAAACACCTCCTTGGTTCTCTCCAAAGCTGCTCTGCTCTGGACGTCAGCAGACGCCGCTGAGAGCTAAGTGTGTAAAAGACAAACTCAGGTCTGCTCTGTGGTGTCCAGTCCATCTTCATGCCCTGTGAGAGCACTACCTGGACACACTCGCAGCTCCGTGAGAGCACTTCCTATGCACTGCATGGTAAGAAGGTGGGTACAGGGGAAGCTTTTGAGTGAAATGTCTTCAATGATCAACTAAACTGAGTTTGACATTATCAATCATGGATAAATATTTCTTGGTTTATTATTAATAATAAAATATTTTGAGCCACTGAAGATTAAAAAAAAAGAAAAAAAGACGGATACAGGGCCCATCGAGAGCATTGATGATTTAAGTGAGAATCCTCGCAGGAAGAGCCAATTCAGCACAAAAGAAACATCACCCAAAGGGCTGGATGGAAAGAGCCAAAACACATATCCAGAAGAAGGGCCCTGCTCCTTCTCCAGCCTTCTGATCCTCCTTAAAAAAAGCCCTCATGCCCAGCTGGTGCAGCTCAGCGGTTGAGCATTGAGCCAGGAACCAAGAGGCCACTGGTTTGATTCCCAGATGCACTTTGGGGGGCATGCAGGAGGCAGCTTATCGATGATGTTTCTCTCTCATTGATATTTCTATCTCTCTCCCTTCCTCTGTCTTTAAAAAAAAATCAATAAAATATATACTTTTTTAAATGTTCTTATAATGATCATGCAGGATACTGAGAGCCCAAAGAGAGAAGAGAGTCAGATTAAATATCTTTTGTGACTTTAACAAATAACCATGAATATTTATGCAATAGTGACATAAATATGATTCTGTGACCTGCAACTTTTGAGTCAGTTTATGTTATAGGAGACAAAATTAAAGCTTTATAAATTTTTTAGTCTGTTCCAAACACACTCATTAGGTATAAATCCCATTTTAAGTGACACCTTAGATAAACCTAATTGAATGGCTTACATTTAAAAAAATAAAATAAAAATCCAGCCCTAATTGGTTTGGCTCAGTGGATAGAGTATTGGCCTGTGAACTGAAGGGTCCCAGGTTCGATTCCAGTCAAGAGCACATGCCCAGGTTGTGGGCTTGATACCCAGTTGGGGGTGTGCAGGAGGCAGCCGATCAATGATTTTCTCTCGTCATTGATGTTTCTATCTCTCTCCCCCTCTCCCTTATTTTCTGAAATCAATAAAAATATATTTTTTAAAAATCCAGAAGGAAAGGGGAGTGGGGGCAGGTAGAGGAGGGTATGGGGGGATAAATGGTGATGGAAGGAGACTTGACTTGGGCTGGTGAGCACACAACACAATGTACAGATGAGATATAAAATTGTACACCTGAAACCTGTATAATTTTATTAACCAATGTCACCCCAATAAATTCAATTTTTAAAAATCTAACAAAGCCATCTGGAAAGAATGGCATCTTATTTACCTTAATTGAGAAAAAAGTATAGGCATTCTTTAGAGAGAACCACAATTGTGTTCAAAATCCCTTCTCTATGTTCTTTTTAAAAGCAATTAGGAAATCTGGTTTCCAGACCTGAAAAGCTATTGTAAACCAGACCACACTGGTGAACATACAGAGAAACCAGGTGCTTTTTCTAAGTAGGAGGAGCCTAAAGATTTTCATTGCTTATTTATTTTATGAAAGGAGAAGTATTTTAAAAATGGAAGCAAAAAGGAGAGATGAACGTCTATAACACAGCATGAAGAAAACATTTTCAAAATATACTTGGGGAATCCAGATATCAGGGATGGAGCACTAATGTGTTACCTCCTTGCCCATGCAATTCAAATGAGAATGGGCGTTGTTTCTAAGTATTAATAACAGCAACATGTGTGGAAGTTTTATTAGAATTTAAAGATAACTTTGGCTGACAGCCATGCAAACTTACATGAATTATATATTTTGAAGAGTTTTTATCATCCGTGCCAACAAAATAATTAATAATGACTTTTTTCCCATATTTAGCATTCAGCTGTGCCATAGCCTTCTCAGCTGTCCAAGAAGTACCTAAAGCAATGAAAGGTGAAGTACATCTTTAGAAGCTTCAGTGCAGTAACATGATACACAGCATAATAATAACATAGATTTTTATTGGAAATTTTTTCAAACGAAGAAGGAACACTGCCTTACCATATACTTGCTCCCAGTCTTCTGTGGCTACTGGCCATTCATATATATCTGGTAAAACTTTGAGTAGAGGTCCGCCACCTCTGCTATCAATAATAGCTTTAGAAAGCAATGAAAATAAATGTGTTAAGAAGTCTACACATATTTTGACATATTCTTGATGAAATAGAGTGAGGAGCACTTACATTCATTTATGCACGATCTGTACAATGTTTTTGCTTTCTGCACTGCTGCTATATCATCAGATTTGGGTTCCTGAAGGACATCTGAAATGGGGCAGTTAATAAAATGCATGAATATAATCGCTCATTGGCAGCTGTAATGAACATTTTCAACACAGGTTCAGTAACAAACTTGCTTCTTTGTATGTATGTTCACTCCGTTCCCCTGCCAAAAACCCTATAGGGGAAAACCAGCCCCCTTTTCTAATCATTATTCCTAGTGCAGGACTGGGAGTTAGTTTCATTGGCCGAGTTACATGAAAGTGTTTTCAACTAGATTATCGTGTGTGTGTGTGTGTGTGTGTGTGTGTGTGTGTGTGTGTGTGTGTGTGAACAGTGATGTGGATTGCTCTGCCACAGAAAAGTTACTTTGGTTTCACACTGAAATAAAAAGATAATAATAATAATACAGAGGAATTTGGAATTTAATATGATAGTCCTCCTGATGGCTGGAAACAATTCTGTTAGTGTGACTTTACTGTTCAGGCTCCCAATACATTGAATGAATTGTTCTGCTTGTAGGGATGTCAGAAAATAGCAAAACTCGTTCTACAGAGTAACTTCCAGAGGAGAACAAAGGATAGAGGGTAGTGGGGGACTAGATATGACTTTTTCAAATTCCCAGGGAGAGTGTGTAAAGCTGGGTTAGACGTTTTATAGTGACGTCAACACAGGGTCGGGGTGGGAAAACTAGGGAGGTGGTGGTTAGTGGAAATCACTTAATTTCTTCTTCTGTATAATGGCATAAAGATGCCATCTCTAGAAATAATAGGGTTATTGTTTGTGTAGCTACAAATGAAAGCAGGAATGCTAAGAGATGCCAACATATCCATTTCAGTGTCTACCACCCTCAGCATGACTTAGTGGTGGTTCCACAAAACGTGGAGGGATTACGACTTTAATCCTGCGCAGGTTCCCCATAAAGGCTAAGAGGTGTATCTTTAAATATTGATAAATTAAGAGAGAAATCTTAGATGCACAGACACAAACTTCACTAACCTTTCAAAATGACTTCTAGTTCATCTCTTAAAATGTCAAAGTTACTGTAGCGGGAGCTGGTCTCAGGAATGACATGGCGTTTCAACCAGCCTCCACAGGCGTACTTGAAAAAGTCGGAACAAGGCTCGGTAGTGGGATCCATGTTCTGGATGAGTCGAGCAGCTGAAGGACCAGACAAGTGAGACAAAACAAAGGGTGTGTTCCTTTAGTTTGGAGGAGGGGGAAAGGTATGTTGCTTCCACCTTATGAGCAAGTCAACTGGCCTGATGCTCCTTTTTCTCAGATATAACTGTCAGTTCAGAGTGGAACGATGAACATTGTCTACCGATAGTCCTCCTTTACCACAGTTGATTGGTTTTATTCTTGAAAGGTCTGAGGCCTTCCATCCTACATCTCACCCGCTTCCTCAAATAACTTAGGTTCTTGCTAATTCCCATCTCAGATGAAGAACCACATATAGGTCAGCCTTGGCTGTCCTGGGCTTGGAGTTAATACAAGGTCAGTCTTCATCCTGACAATTTGAGCTGATGACTCTGCCTTCAAGGAGCTATGACTTTTGAATGTCTCTCAAACTCCAAGGGATGAGGGATTGTTAATGGGTTTGATCATTGTAGTCAAGATCTGAAGCTGCATTTATTACTTCTTGAACCTTGCTTACACAATTTTTGCAATTCAAATTCGACATCACATTTGCATTTGTTTATGTAGAGTCTGTCATTAAGCTCATTAGTGTTTCTTATGTCCACTCTTTTATCTTTGAGCACTGCAATGAAGATGCAAATCAACCAACACTGCGTACTTGCAATGCACAAAACACTGACTGTGCTAGGTGCTGCAATGGATAGAAAGATGCATAAAACATGAATTATTTCCACTGCAGGGAAGAATCATGGACAGGAGGCCCAATGCCCACAATCTCTACACCTGGAATAGTGAGAAAAACCTTCCCACTGCTCTCTGCGTGTTCTTTCTTTCTCAGACAAGGTGAACTGTTTCGCAAGGAAAACAGGAGAGCAATTGAGAATTCAACTGTATCAAGAGAGTATAAGTTCTCAGATGAGCTTCTGGAAATACTTCAGTGTCTGACTAAAATCATTTCATTAAAAACTTCACACAATTGCTGTGCTGTGAGGAATATTTCATCTTGGAATGGTAAGTCTGTTTTCCAGCTGAGCCTCGAACCCCCACTTCTCACCACCTTATGGACCCACTCACTGGCTTGGCTGCCATCTCAGGCTCCAACTTTCTGGGTTGCCTCCAAACCAGTTCTCCCTGGACTTTTAGTCTTTGATGTATAGGACAATTGTTTTCACAGCCTCCCAGGTTTGAACCTTGGGTAAAAGTCTTTCTCCAGGACCTTGGACTTACCGGGAATAACTTTGTCTATTTTCCATATTCTTTCCATGATCAATGTCAACCTAGTTTATCTTCATTCTCTTCTGCTAAAGGTCACCCAATTATTCACCTTCCTAGTACTATCTCCTTATATGTATACATTACACAGTTTCACAGATTAAACTTTCCAAAAAATACCCTTTAGCACAGGCCACTCCCTTGCTCAAATGTCAGTGGCTTCACAGTAGGTTGGTTAAATTACAACTCCTTAATTTGGCCTCTAAATCTTTACTAGACCAATCACATCTCCACTTTCCCCCCTTTCCCTCTCTGCACTTTTATACAAACTCCTGCTCCAATCAGATGGGCTTGCTCCGTGTATCACAAATACCTGTGTTTCCCTACCCTGTGCCTTTGCTTCTCCCCTGACCCCACCCACCTTACCCTTTTAACTCCTCCCATTCTCTTCACATTCTATCCACTATCCAAGGTTCAGCTATGTCCCATCTCTTTCCTGAAGCTTCCATTATTCCAAACTTCAGGGAATTTTTCTTTCTCTGAACTGAGAGCTCATGGCCTCAGTCTTTTATGCTTAGATGAAGCTACATTGGGTTTCTCATGGTAGTTACCTATCTGTCTTCATAGCCATTCTGATGATGAACCTAACCTCTTTGTAGTCCCATCATCCAGTACCTCAGTAAAACATGTGCAAGTATGTTTGTGTGGCAATATTCCTGAATCATCTATGAGTCCTGTAACTCCTTCCTCCTCCACATCCCCTCCCCCACTCTGCACGTCAGACCAATTCTCATTTCACAAGCTCCAGAGTCCATCCCATCCTTCCAATTCCCACCATTTCCATTCTCTTTCAGACCTCCCCTCCCCCCGCCCCCGCCTCCCCCCATCCTTCTCTCAGGCTCTACTTTTGCACTTTCACCCAAACTATGGCCCCAGGCTTCTCTCCATGCCACCCATTCTGTGTGCCAGTCAGATTAACTGTCATAACAATTCAGCATACCATTTTCCACTCCCACGGTCTCAATATAACCCTTTTGCATTCCTAATAAATTCCAGATCCCACAGCATACTCTGACCCTATTATATCCAGTGAAGCTTCTCTCTCATTCCTTCCTCACATGAGCCAACTGCCTCAAATAAATGAATGGACTGAGTTTCTGCTGTGAAAGACCTTATAGTTTTCCTGTTTCCACACCTTTGACCATGTTACCTCAACTTCTACTAAAATATCCTTTCTCTATTTTTCCACATTTAGAAATTTCAGGCATTTTCAAGGCCCAGTTCAAATCCTCCTTCTTCATGACAGATAAACTTACAAAGCTGGCATCAGGTGGCATCATGTTAGTTATTTGATTTGTTGTTGGAAAATCCCTACCTCCTCCCCTGGACTGTGGGTTCTGGTAAAGGAGGAAATGCATATCCCAGTTCTCATGGAGCTTAACATGGTGCTCAATCCAGACTTGTCAGTAAAAACGTTAACTTAGAACCCCAAGTAAAGATTTAAATATTAATCTAAAAAAAGTGGAGAGAAAAGTAATCCCCTTGAACTTGAAAGGAAATGAAGAAACGATGGCAGGGGAAACGAAAATATAGATCCTAAAAATACAGAAGATTATCATGTAAAGAGAAAAACAAAACAAAAAACTGAAGCCCGAAAGAAGTGCTAACTACCATGTTCTAAGCATACATTTTCAGCAATTTTATGTAACTCTTGTCTTTCAAAACACTTGAAAAAATTTAACCTGAATGTTGTAAAGGCTACTGCCATTTGGGGAGCCCTTCTATTTTCTTTCCTTCTCTGGGGCAATGGATGGTTTATGTTCTAACACCATAAAGAGCAGTAAACTCCCGGTAGGGAGAGCCGTGAACAAGCAATGAATGAGTAGAATGAGCATGTCTTATTGCCTCTTTGGAAATACCACATGCCCTTTTAAACACCGGGAACAAAAAGGAGGAGTGGTGGTTGCAGAGCTATTATGCTCATGAGTGCAAACCCACTGCCATGTGCATGCTTCCGTTACTTCCCTAATCTCCCACAAGGAACAAAGACAACCCTTCTCCTCTTAGGCTAAATTCCTCCCTTCGTACCCAGTACAGTTCAACTACTTACATCTGGACAACAAACCAAAGCAGCAGCATTCAAACAATTTGTGAGGGATATGCAGACAAGAGAGAGGAAGAGACAACTCTGCAAACTCCTTCCTGTGTCCCTTTTTAAATATCCCTTTGACCAGAGAGCTCATCTGGGTATGGGCGCTTCCAATCACTTCAAAGAGAGCTCTCTGTTCTGATGAGTATTTTGGGGCCATGGGCCAAGGCAAGTCAAGGGCTAGCAATTTTATGCTGGGTCTTTGATCAACCTTCCTTTAATCTCTTATCGTGGGTCTGATTCTGGTTTTGCACCTTATCCTCTGGACCTCCTCTGTGCTGACTTTTCTTTGAAGTCAGCGGTAGACGTGTGGGTAGAAGGGCTGTAGGAAACAGACACATGACTGTCAAACTGGTTGTAATTGTTTTTATATTTTGCACTTTGTTTTGAATTACTCAACCTCTCTACAGAGCCACACCTGGGTTCTTCAGATGTTTCCTTATCTGTGGGTCTGTGACTTCTGAGTAAACAAATGTGGTTTAAAAACAAAATTATTCATCTTAATAAGTAGATATAAAAATGGATGTAGTAAAGGCAAATGTACTGATGTGGAGTGCTGTTGACCAGATGTTTGTAAGGCGAAGGAGAGAGTACTAGTATACTAGGATTTTTAAAAGCCTGTATAAAAGCACAGAAAGTCTGGAGGGCATTTACAGCAGTTATATCCAGGTGGAGGGAATATAAGTGTGTTTAATTTTGTGTTATTTGCTTATCTTTATTTTCTAATTTGTATTAGATGAACGTGTATTACTTTCACAATAAGAAAAAAAGTCTATTTTTAATTGAAGAAAATAGTCACATAAAGACAAGAAAAAGTAATCTTCTATTAATAATGAGCTTATTTCTTGTGAATGACAATTCTGAATTTTCTAGCCTGATAATAAATGACACACCATTATTTTTCAAACTAATCTTCTTGTAACATTCTCCCAACTTATTTGACTATAGGAATTTAAAAACAAGCTCAACTACCATCTGGGAAGTTATTAATTGCTGTATTCATTACCAAGGGTCTGTCGTGTGGGTATTGATTAGGGAAATGTTTGGGGTGCTTAAATCAGGCAGGCCTGCTTTGAATTCCTAAGCATCACCACTCTTTAGTTCTACAGTAGTCCTCCCTTACCTGTGGTTTGGCTTTCCATGGTGTCAGTTACATACAATTAACCACGGTCCAAAAGTATCAAATAGAAAAGTCCAGAAATAAACAATTCATAAGTTTTAAGTTGCACACTGTTCTGAATAGCACGATGAAATCTCGCACTGCCATGGTCCATCTTGCCCAGATGTGGATCATCACTTGTCCGGCATATCTATGCTCTATATGCTCCCCACTTGTTAGTCTCTTAGTAACTATCTTGGTTATCAGATTGACTGTCCAGGTATCTCAGAGCTTATGTTCAAGTAGCCCTATTTTACTGAATAATGGCCCCCAAGCACAAGAATAGTGATGCTAGGAATTCAGGTATGCTAAAGAGTAGCTGTAAAGTGCTTTCTTTAAGTAAAAAGGTATGATGTGTGTATGTATAGGAAAAACATAGTATCTATAGGGTCTGATACTTATCTGCAATTTCAGGTAGCCATGGGAGTCTTGGAACATATCCCTCATGGATAAGGGTGGGTGACGGTACAAGATTAAGTAATTTTCCTTGAATCAAGCAACTAATAAATGATGGAGTCCCAGGACTTGCACTTAAGTATCTGTGGCTCTTAGCTCATCCTCTTCCCACTATACTTTGGATACAGCAGATGGGAATATATGAGAAGCAGTAACTTGTACTTTCTTCTTTTCCGTTCCTTCTCAATTACCCCTGGCCCTGCCCTCTTCTTTACTTCCTCTTCTCCCTGCTACTCTCATAACCACAGTTCCCCTCCTTCCCCGATATCAACTTTATCACCAGCAACTAGTGCTGGGTCAAAGGCAGGACTTGGAGGGGGTGTAGTGGCTCGGAAGAAGGACAGAGGGAAATTAGATGCATTCTTCCCATTGGACAAGCAGACGGGAAAGTGGTATGGAAGCCACTCACTCTCAAAGGCTCCTCCAGGAGTGCATCTTCTTGACGTGGACATGATGTGGACATGTTTTAAAGAAATGTCTGCATATTTAGCGGGATTCCTGCCTCACCTCTCCTTGGATAGAATAGAATACACTGGGGTAGAGAGAGTGAACAATCTCAGTCATGTTTTCAGAGCAGTACTTTTCAACTCTGGTTAACCATGTGAATCATCTTAGAAGCTTTTAAATATACAGATGCCCAGGATCTACCCCTGATCAACTGAATCAGAATCTTTGCGTGGTCCAGGTTTTTGGTTTTTTAATCCTCATATGAGGATATTTTTTCCATTGTTTTTTTCAGAGTGGAAGGGAGTAGGGAGAGAGAGAGAAACACAGATGTGAAAGGACACATACACTGGTTTCCTCCTGCACACGCCCCAACAGGAGTGGGGAGTAGGGAGTGGGGGGCGGGGGGGGAAGGGCAGTGAACCCGCAACCCAGGTACGTGCCCTTGACCGGGAATCTAACCCAAACCCTACAGTGCCACTGAGCCACACCAGCCAGGGTGGTCCAGGCATTTTTTAAAGCCTCCTGTGTGGTTCTAATGAGCCGTCAAGGGAGAACCATCAGATCAGACAATAGAGAAGCATGGAGAATAAGGACAAGAGAACCCAATATCAGAAAGTAAAGATGGGCCCATTTACTAGTAGATGAATGAGGCCTATTATTTCTTCATGTCTTTCCAGCCTGTGGGTGTGAGTGGGCTCACATCCTGACAACCCATATTTCTAAGTGCACTTCAGTCTCTGCGTCCCCAGCACAGTATTACAGGGAGCCACACACATGTCTCCTGTACAAGCCCACTTCCCCTCTACTGTGCTGACTTGGCCTCCACAACCTCCCACCCCACATCCCATCCATGACCCAGTTCCCTCTGGTGCTGGAGCTGTTTGCTGCATGAAAATGCCTCTCTTCCATCGTCCATTGTCTTAGAGGAGTCCTGAGGTGGGCTCCTGCCTCGAGGTGAAGGGCTCTTCTCGATTTTACCTCCACGCTTCCCTCTCCCAAGAACCACAAGGACCAGCAGGTGCGATTTGGGAGTAGATCACAGTAGCAAAACTGCACTATATTCAGGATCACTTCTCGTCTCCGATGGTCAAGGCTTTGTCCAAGAAACATTTTTGTTGAGCTTGACTCTCTGTGCATTTAAGATGAGCTCTCTATCTCAAGAAGCATCTACGCCTTGCAGGCAACAGATGTGAGGCATCACCATTCCACCAGTTGCTAGAACACGATTAGACATGCTGGAATTCCAGCTACTCTGGAACCCTGCTGCATGTCTACCTCCAGAGGAAAAAAGCCTTGTTCTGCCAATCAATGCCTCTCATGCTGCAAGATTGTCCCTTTTCCTATCTGCCCTCCAATCGCATCAATCAGATGCTAACTGAAAATGGGATTTGAAGCACTATACTGTGGAGGAGAGATCCCAATGCTAGATCCGGGCCAGAAGGGAGGTTGCTCCCCATAAATCGCCTCAGAGACTGTCTGATTGACCCTTCCCCTATGTCCCCATAGCATGCTGGTTCCTGGATCAGGCCATTGTCCTGTACCGGGCAAGCATGTAAGGCAGTTTCCCCTTATCTGGGGCAGGTCACACACCAGTACCCCATCCGTCCTGCCCTGTTCTATATAATTCTTTAGCACCTGCCACACAGTCTTGCCATTGCCCAAGACACACTTCGTATGTAAGTTCCCTTACTACACTCTTGATCCTGGAGTTGTCAGCCTCTTTCTTCCGTTTTTTCCTGCCTTCTACTTAGGCAGATAGATTTTCAGTCTCAGGGCTTTTCCCTGGGTCTGTGTGTACAAACATGTAATGTATACAGCAAATATGTCAATGTTTATATACTGTATGTGTATTCCCTACAAACGAGTTTTCTGGTCCTGTGTGTGTGTGTGTGTGTGTGTGTGTGTGTGTGTGTGTGTGTGTGTTAAAGAAATTTCTGCATGTGTACAGAGCTTCTGGGGAAATTGCCGGTAATATAAAGGTAACCTGATATAACTATGATTCACATAACAAATAAATAATCTGAATAGCACAAAGCTTTGTACTGTAGCACTTTTTTGTGGGCTTAATTTTATTTAATGTTGCTCTCTACTTAGTAGGTCATCGATGCTTTCCGGTGAGAATGCAATGTAATTTATGGGAATTACAAAACAAATACAGTTAATTCTCATTATTCACTGGAATTTTGTCCTAATGTCACCACTAACACTGAATTAGCAAGTACTGAATCATTGGGGAAGCACAAGGTTAGGTTTATATGAGTTTCTGATCATACATTTTCATAAACCGGTCAATACAAAATCATGTTTTATGTGTGTTTCTGTTGAATTTAAAGTCACCTTATTTAATATATATCATGGATTCTAACAATGAGCTCACAACAGTCACTATAACTCATACCTGAACAAAGGTTATCTAATGCTCATCTTTTCTCTGGAAGGCATATCACAGTCTACCTATGCTTAGGAAAGTCAGATATACCTTTAACACTATGCTTGAGGGCCATTTTACGCAATGAAATAACCAGCAAAATGCATAAAATATGTGAAAAAAAGTCACACTAAACAGACCAAGTGAAGGGCCCGTGCTTACAATCTCCTTGTTGGACCTGGGCTGGGTATGCACCTGTATGGCGACTCAAATCTTTCACCAATCTGAGCATGTCTGAATACTGAATTTGAAATCACAAATACCGAACATGAAATCACAAATAAAGGTTAGCACGGAGGCAAATTGTCAAATAGGGAATTCACAAATGATTAGGATCTTTTATACTTCTGTCCATTTTTAGTCTGAGGCTTTTTGAAATGTCTAGGAAAATGTATAAAACAGGTAACAAAATTAAGTGGAAATGGGATGCAAATAATTTTTTTCTCCATTTCTACTGTATTTTAAAAACTCCCAGCCACAACATATTTGAGTGTAAACATGTTAAATAGGTTAGGCATCTTATCTGGCTCCACAGCATAATTTCTTTACTGGCTAGTCTCGCGCTGCATGGAGCAAGGTTTAGGGAACGGTATATGAGCAAAACCATTTTCAGCTTGCTCTCCCCAACTCCACCAAAGCTCTTGGCTTTTTGACCCCAACCGCACAGCATTTTCATTCCACTATCTTAAAATCACTCCAATCAGTCTTGCTTCGGACTGTTCTGGAAGTGCCTAGGAAGGTCAGATAAATGTTGAGGTACCAGGAGCAAATATTCCTGTGAAGACCTTAGGACACACATTTCTAATCCAATCTTCTGTCCTAAATGTTTGCTTTATTAACACCAAGCCTGACATTTCTTCCTAGGCAATTTTTGATAATTTGCGAACCTCCTTTGACAACATTCTGAAAGTATTGCTGACCACATTTCCCTGCTGCACCATCCTCCCACCCATCCCCCAACCAAAATTAAGGCACAGTCAGAACATTCTGAAAGGACACAAGGAAAATGCAATGTAATCACAACGGGTCACAAAGGACTCCATTCAAAAGGCAGAAATGTGGAAACTAGAATCTGGGGGACCATTCCTGAAGAGAAAATGACTGAAAATGAGCAAACACACAGACTACTGCTAATAAAAACCAAATGGTTTGCGTTACAAACATTCTGGATTCTTCCACAATCCACTCCTCAGTGTTAAATAAAATCTCTCTCCCTGACTATTTCTGTGATAACTGAATTGAAAAGATTGAGGGGGGGGGGGCAATACCTGATGCTGAATGTAATCTGGACTGGGAGTTTATCATTTAATTCAAACACTCTCTGTCAACCTCTGGTTAAGTTCCAGCTAAGGCAAGGTCAAGTCTTAGACCTGTCTAATTGGTCAGATCCAAGAAAAGCCATCACTCTACAACTAACTGTTCAGAAACTGTATGTGGGTTTACACAAGTAAGTCGGAGGGAAGTTTTCAAGCACAGAGAACTTACTCTGTAGAGCTCTGGCTCTCAAGAAAGGAGACCTGTTTTCTGTGTGTATGTTCTAGCTAGAGGAATACTTAATTTATAGAGGGTGTCCCAAAATTCACGCAAGATTTGAAATTTGCGTGAGCATTAACAACAACAACAACAACAACAAATAAAAGCCTAATTTTACTTGGTTTATTGAATCAGATTCTAAAATCTGTTTCCCTTTTACTTCAATCCCTTCAATTTGATAAGCATTACCAAGTACCATTATGGCCCAGGAGCAGGGACAATGAAGACCAATGAAGACCACGGCTTTGCGTATGTGCCAACAAAGCTGTGGAGGCCAATTACCCAATGTGCTATTCTATACATAACCCTATACTGTATACTTTATGAATCAATAAAACATTTACAACTTTTAATTATAAACCTGTATTTGCTATCAAAATTACTTCTTGCGTGAATTTTGGGACACCCTATAATTATATTTCTCCTATACATGTGACCAATTTACCTTAAATGCATAGGCATACATACACACACAGGCACAAACCTATACTAGTAAATAGTTGACTAAGAATTCATTCACTATCAGATTTATAGATGAACTATCAGCTTTATATACAGAATGTTAACTAGATGATTTTTCATTTGGGTTTAGCCAAAGATACATGTAATAACAATGATGTCAGTGTTTGACATATGTCAATCATTCAAGGCACTTTTCTAAGTTATTTAACTCTATATGGTAACAATATTTGGGTAGCCATTTTAAAGATGTAGAAATTGAGGATAAGGAATCTGTACCTACAGTCACACCATTATTAAGTCGCAAAGCTGAGGTTTGACCGTAAGCATCCTGGTGACCAGTCTGAGCTCTTAACTATGATTCTGGTTTTAATTATTTTTCCTCCTTATGACTGCTCTGTAAAGTAGGACATGCTATCTCTATTTAAAAGAAATGTAGGTACAGAGTGGTTACATGCCCAGGGTCACCAGTATGAATTTAGATTGTGCCCAGGTCTAATTTTAAGTTGATTTTTTTCCTACAATATCATTCTGCCACACTCCAAATAACAAGAGAGAGAAAATACAAATTAAATTATACAGAAACCACTGTATTTTTCTGTTTCTTTAAATGCCCAATTAAAAATTTAATTGCTCCACAACATGAGTATAGCTACATGAATTTTTTTCACCTCATTTGGCCCTGGATTTTAAAATTTCTTGAGATAATTACAGAAATCCCAAGTCTAATGGGCCCACAATAATAACCCTTAGTTGACTTTCCCAAAATGAATGAAATTCTTCAGCGTTATCTTTTTAAATAACCTATTTAAATGAATGGCTCACAGCCAAAAGAGGACACTCAACAATTTTCCAATCGGGATTCCTCTAAAATTTCACAACCAAAAACATATTCTGCTAATAAATGAAAGCCCTGAAACTGTGTTACAGTGAAATTGAAGTGCCATACGTCTAAAAATAATTTTTCTTTTTCAGGTCCAATTTGCATTTTGAATCCTAAATGATTCTTTGCTAGCAAAAAGCTATTAGAGGTTAAACTTCCATTTAAATGCAATATATCACTTAAAATTAGTTATCAGTGTTGTGTGTTAATTCTAATGTTAGTGAATAATAATCAAGTTCTTTTTTAAGGGATATATACAGAAGGTTATGAAAAGGCTACGTTGTTCCCTTAGTAACTCTCTCAGGTAGATCCCAAGTTCCCAGGACACGGGTGGATATCTCCGAAGAGAAAGCAATGAGAGTACATGCCCATGTTTCTCTCATGAAAACATTTTGCTATTTTAGGTCATGTTACTGAACAAGAATAATCAGGCCAACTTCAATAACATGTAATTACTGAGAGTAACTCAAAACCTTCTTCTGCCTTTGCATCAGTTTTGGTAGGGTATGGTACAAAAAGATCACGGCAGGAGGATGAGCTGGGTCAACAGTGCTTGTAGGATGCTGCCTAAGTGAAATCAAAATTATAAAAAGCTCTTCTCTAGTGAGTGCTAGTAAATTTAGCACTTATTAGTAAAGGAAGCGCTTAGTTGACACAAGGCAGTGTCTGGCTCCACATGTTTATGTTTTTTAATGAATAAATAGTTCTTTCTATTATAGAAGTCCCAAAGGGTCATACAAAATCATTTGCCTCCTCCAAAAAGATTATTTTCCTTGTGGAGCATGAAAAGACTGAAACTTCTCATTACATTGCGACAAACATTTTTGAATACCCCTCTGTGTCCGACACTATTCCTAACTGAATGTACCATGGTGAGCAAGCAGACATAATCCCTGCCCTCACAGAGTTTGCAGGTTTTCCTCTGAAACGAGGCTGTTTTTTTCAAAATGCACCTGGCCTCCTCTAATGTAACGGCATCTAGAAGTGAAGGGTTGTTATACTCAGTTCACATTTTCAATTCCCAGTTGTCCCCAGTGTTCAGCTGGCTTGTAAAGATCCTATTTTATATGTAACCTAGAGGTAAGGAGCACCGCAGTGGGCTTCTATAAGTGAGCTTATGCTTGTATGTGTGAGTTGACCGGGAATTAGAATGCGCGTGCTATGAATGAAGCAACCAGGGATGGAGGCACCTTAGATGATGGTGGTTGAAAAGTGGCAACACTTAGCTAAAGAGTGGCATCCAAGAGAAGGAGGGCATGGGATTCCTTAAAGGACAGCAGAAATGAGTCACTGAGCAGGGAGAAGCTCCGAGTGAACTGGAGATGGAAGGGGAAGGCCAGACTAGCGGAGAATTTAGTCCTAGAGAGCTGGAAATGTTCACCCGAGTAGGAGATCGGTTGACAATAATCCCTGCAACAGGAAAATAGTGGGAAAGAAAAAGACATCTAGAAACCGTTTCCTTGCTGACCTAGTTCTAGCTTAAGAGGGGAGAATTCTCAAGGTAAATTAAACTAAGGGAACAATTGACTTTTATGCTAGTGAAGGAGATGGATCAGACAGAAAAGGGCTAACCTTAGGAGCTTTGACAGAGAAATACAGAACAGAGAACATTTTTGTAAATTGACTTACAAAGATGGGACAAAGCCAGACTGAAAACCTGGTATTTGTGTACCAGGTGCCCTGACAAGTCACTTCGCTTTGATAACAATGCTTTTGTGATCTCAGAATTAGGAACCTGAGAATAAGTCCAAAAGTAAATAAAATATTCATTCATTCAAGCAATATTTATTGACAGCTTGCTATGTGCCATGCACCCTGCTGGAGCAGAATGATGCATAAGAGAGACAGTCAACACGTACATTATAGTGGGCAACCTAGACATTGGCCAACTAACCACAAGTGAGACGTGAGTTCTGTGTGCAGTGGGTAGGGTGTGCTGGGAGTGAAGGAGGAACTAGCTGGGCAAAGGTGGAAAAGACAGACAGCATTTCATTCATTCACTCATTCATTCATTCATTCAACAAATATTTGAGTTAGGTACCGCCCGAGCTGTGTTCCAGGCAGAGAAGGTGGGTAATGGCCTTGACAAAGATGGCAACCAAAGAGGACAAGAGTGTAGAGTGGTTCTCTGTGAGTGTGAAGGAGGCCGTCCTTGGAAGTAAGGACGCAGGATGGATAAAGGATGAAGGTCTACGTTCTCAAGGCTTCAGCACTTCAGGAGAAACCCTGCCTGCCTTTGGGGAAAGCAGACATGTGGGAGCCAATAGGCAGGGGTCTGGCCTTTGTCAACCCACCTGGTGAAGTAGAGGGATCTGACCATGGGGAAGAGGACTTATTTTGCTGAGGATGAAGGAACGAGCAAGCATTGCCCTAGCCGGTTTGGATCAGTGGATAGAGAATTGGCCTGCGGATCAAAGGGACCCAGGTTCAATCCCAGT
This sequence comes from Myotis daubentonii, assembly GCF_963259705.1. Classification (NCBI taxonomy): domain Eukaryota; kingdom Metazoa; phylum Chordata; class Mammalia; order Chiroptera; family Vespertilionidae; genus Myotis; species Myotis daubentonii. The sequence continues at coordinate 20,561,241 of NC_081842.1, read as the reverse complement.
CAAGGGCACATGCCTGGGTTGCAGGCTCGGTCCAATGTGCAGGAGGCAGCCAATAATTCCCTCTCATCATTGATGTTACTATCTCTCTTTTCCTCTCCCTTCTTCTCTGAAATCAATAAAAATATTTTTTTTTTTTAAAAAAGGAAAGAGCCAGCATGTCCTAGAAGTCCTCATCATGGCCATCTCATGGGAACAGCTCTCCCTTTATTCTCAGCCTATCCTTAGGGCTGATCATGAAGTTCTAAATCACCACTTTAACACATAGCCTGTCAAGTCAACTTATGCTTTCATAAGCCCTTGCTTGGACTAGTTCTCCCCACGAATCTAGAGTTCTTGTGGATTGCACATGTTAAGCTGTTGCTAACCACATTTGCATGACTATATGGTTAGGTGAGAGAAGGAGCCTTAGACCATCAACAATGCAATGAATTATTAGTATGAAATAAATCAAAGTATATTTCCAGTTTACTCATAGACTATAAAAGCAATGATAACTATAATCCTCCACCCAAAGCAAGGAGTCTAATTCCAACACTTTGCACACTAACAGGTCCATAACCAACATTCCAAAAGATTCCTTCATTCTCAGTTAATCAAAATCTTCTTATAGTAAATTATCATCATCTTTAACTTAAAAACTTTAAAAACCACACATGCCCTATATCAGCATCTTAAAACATTTTAAAATATATTTTTATTGATTTCAGAGAGGAAGGGAGAGGAATACAGAGATAGGAACATCAATGATGAGAGAGAATCACTGACTGGCTGCCTCCTACACACCCCCACCACTGGGATTGAGCCCGGAACCCGGGCATGTGCCCTGACCGGGAATGAAACCGTGACCTTCTGGTTCAAGGGTCGACTCAACCACTGAGCCACACCGGCCAGGCAGAATCTTAAAATATTTTGATACTGGTTTCTTTTTCCTGTTACTATACTTGAATTTTAAAATAACTTGTATTGTTCCCTTAAAGTCAGATAGGAAATATCTGAAAAATTTTGAACTTTCTCACGTAATTAGATTTTCTGGTATTAAATAAAACAAGACCATTGATTCCTTTTTCCTAAGTTTTAAAAATTAATAGGTGTGGTGGCTGATGGTTGAGGGAAAAGCAGGATGCTTGGCTTTCACAAAATTAGTAAACTGTTCCTGTTTCCATATATAAAGAAACATTTCCTTCCATATGGAATGTTTGTCATTTACATAAACTGGGCTCAGGTAGGAGTAGTCTGCGGCAGTGCAATATGACTGAATCTTACTTAGATAGATTGCAAGGGATCAGAACAGAGGAAGCTGCCCGCTAAGAACAAGGGAAAGAAGCTACACAGGATGAGGCCCAGCAGGCAATGTGTGGTGATCCAAGATCCAGGGTCTGGCCAAACGTGATGAGGTTAAGTGCTAAGTTGCATTTCAGTCCCAGAAGATGGAAGGAAAGCACAAGCTCGGTTTCCAGCACTGGGGAATGAGCCAGAAGTGCGATCCCAAGACACAAGGCAGGAACCCACTTACTAGAGCTGAGGTCAAAAGCAGCTCAGAAGGCATGAAACTTACTGGGTGTGGAGCCAGAGCCACTGACCTTGGCCTTTGTGAGTGTCAGGGCCTGCGATTGGCTAATCCCGCAACAGGGGGCCTGCATTGAACTCAACCAGGTCATCAACTTCTCAAATCTTCCAACTTCTTTATCTTAATTGTATGACTGTAGTTGAAATATATCTTGAAAAATTTCAAAGCACTTATTGCTACTATCTTATATTCTCCTTTAAAAGATTCGTATTTGCATGGATATGAGTTTAAGGGGACTGTCAAGGTTTCGCTTGTGCCATTTCTTCTCAACACAGTATCATTCTTGCTACAGAATAGTATATACCAGTGATGGTGAACCTATGACATGCGTGTCAGAGGTGACACGTGAACTCATTTTTTTGGTTTCTTTTTCTTTGTTAAATGGCATTTAAATATATAAAATAAATATCAAAAATTTAAGTCTTTGTTTTACTATGGTTCCAAATATCAAAAAATTTCTATATGTGACATGGCACCAGAGTTAAGTTAGGGTTTTTAAAAATGCTGACACGCCGAGCTCAAAAGGTTCACCATCACTAGTATATACAGTGCTTTGAGAAATTTTGTTCTGCTAGCGACCATTTTATATTGTTTCCTTTATTTGATTCACTCAAATATAATTAACTTATTTCTCTGAACAAACACAATTATTAATATTTTGCTTCTTGCCTTCTAAGTTAGTGATATCATTAATTGCTGTATACATGTACTTCGGGACAATGAATTCATTTTGGTTTGAGCCTGGCAGAAGTATCAAAAACATCCTAATTTTATTCAGCTAATTTAATTATACCAGAGAATTAAGCCAGTGGATTTAACAAAAGCTTTCTTTACTGGAAGTGTTTATAAGGAACTACTGAGCTCTGAAGCACATCTTAAAGCATAAGTTTTTAATGATCTGGGAGTTCTTTAAATAATAATTTCTTTGAAGCTCGGGAAAGCCTTCATTAACAAAAGAAACTACATAGAAGATATGGCCTGGGCCACAGCCACCATTTTATAGTTGGCTTGCTTGTTTTTGCCTTAAGCAATCAAGACCCACTGCTTGCTATTAGCTACCTCCTAAAATGACTTCAATTTGACTCCCCAATCATCTAGTTTGTGCTGTGAACCCCCCCTCCCCCCACCACCACCACCCTTTTTAGCTTCACTACTACTAACAGATTCCTTTGGATTGAAGAGTTTTTAAAAAATACATTTTGATATCTGAAATGTAACAATTCCATTTGAGGTTTGTTTGTTTGCCGGGAGCCGGTCCATCCTTGCTGTTTCAAGGGACCTGGCATATATGGCATACGGTTCTTAATATGTTTGCTCACCTTCTTGGCGCTGTGTTTTAACCAAGGTCACCTCTCCGAGAAAGGTTGAATCCCCAGGTAGGGATTTTCCCCTGAAGTTAGGGAGGGAATAAAACCCCTCAACTAAGTGCCAGGCGGGTAATTAATCCCTTTAACTACGAACAATCATGCTTAAACTACATAATCTTTACTCCCTGGAATGGAGATAAGAAACGCCCTAACCTTTGTAATAGAGATTGATAGGATTGAATCAACTGGTATAAATACAGTTGTAGCAAGACAGAAACACACAGAACTTAGAACACAGAACTCATGAGACAGAATTCAGAAGACAGAACCTACACGGAGCCTGGAGACAGAAGAACTTCGCTGGAGAGAGCATGCCGGAGGATCCTGGAGAGGGACTGGCCTCGGAGCCTAGAGACAGAGCCTAGCGGGAGAACATGGCAAGGGATCCTGGACTGAACCTGACTACAGAGATTGGCAGGAGAACCTGACTGGAACCTGGACACTGAACCTGACTGGAGAACCTGGACAGAACCTGGCTGGAGATCTGAAGCAGAACCTCTCTGGAGATCCAGACCAGAACTTGGCTGGAGATCCTGGCTGGAGATCCTGGCTAGGCTGCTGATGAACTGAACACTGTCTCCATGTCCTTCCTTCTTCGCCGACTCCGTCCACACCTTTGGGGACCCCTGGACCTGCTGGGGTTGGACCCCGGCATTTGTTTGTTTGTTTGTTTGTTTGTTTGTTTGTTTTAAATTTCTAAGGAAGATCTGGCCTCTAGGAAATGTTTAACAAACATTTTGTCTCAAGAAAAAAAGTCATTGATTCACTTTTGAGTTTTTATCTAGGCTAATAAAAAGATAAAATTGAATTCATTAGTAATTCTCATTCTATCAAATAAGGGCCACAATAACATGCCAGATAGGTGGGCCTCTGACATCTCCTCTTTGTTAAAAAAATAAATTTTTTTTTATTACAATTGACAGTTAATTGTAATGTATTAGTTTCAGGTATACAGCATAGTGGTTATACATTTATATTACTTACTAGAGGCCTGATGCACGAAGATTCCTGCAAGAATGGGCCTTCCTTCCCCTGGCTGCCAGCACTGCCTTCGCTCCAGCTGGAGCCACCTTTCTGCCTTCCCTCTGGCCCGGAGCTGCCTTTCCGCCTTCATTCCAGCCCAGAGCCTCCCCACACTGCCCAGAGGCCCAGAGTGGCTGGGGCAGTGCAGAACTTTGTTGGGTTGATTTGCATATTCACTCCTGATTGGCTGATGGGCATCATGAAGGTATGGTCAATTTGCATCTTTCTCTTTTATTAGTATAGATGAGGCCAACATCTCCTCTTGCTGGTTGCTTTTACCCACTTGAGTGATACAATTTCATGTGACAACACACGAGTCCCAAACCCTAATCTATCTGAATTCTATATTCAAGAATCTTACTCTTGTCAGGAAACATTTACAACCATTCAGAAGAGTGTCTCCTGCTAACTTATCTCTCTAGAGAAGGTAAGAAAAGGGTTTGGGATGTGAAAGGAAAGAGAATTAGAAGAGCATTTCTGATATTCCCTTGGGTAAGAAGACGTGACTGTAATTAGTCCTAACCCTACTCACAGAATGCTCCCTCCAGCTCTCTGATTTAACTGCAACCCCTTCCCTGGAAGCTCTCTCTCCTAGCACTTCACAACATTGGAAGGCAAAACTAGCCTTCTATTATCAATCTCTGCAGTATCCAAATCACTACTCTCCACTCTGTTGATATAGGCTTCTACCAATTGACCATCCCAGCTTCAACTATTTTATCTGTCATCTACTAACTTCCTAGACATTCATCTCTGTTTATTAAAGACTGATTTCTCGCTACCCATCTTCCCTTCCATGAAAGTTCTATCATCTTCCCAGCTAACATCCAGGACTATGTGGACAAAAAAAAAAAAATCTCTGCTACTCTCTAGATTAAGCATTTCTTACTTTCTAAACTCTCAGGACCTTCACCTGCACTTCACATCCTTACATGCCTTTCCATGGTAATTCCTGATCTTATCACCCAGAGCAGTTCTACCCTTAAAATCTTCAACTTGAGTAACCTATGCTCCAACCATCCATAACCCTTAGAAGTTTTTTCATTTCTTTGTCCCTCTACACCTGCTCTTCAACTTCACTGAGAATTCTCAATCTGTGCCCACTCTACTTGTCCTTTGCCTTTTTTGTACTTTCTAGCCTACATCCTGTGATGCCATCATTTCAATCATCATCTCACCTAAGAATTTCATTCCCTTGCCTGTCTCAATGCTGTCAAGCTGCCTTCCTTTTCCCTTCCAACTCTAGGCTAAGATATTTAATAATGTATTTTATATATTTAGTGATTAATTTGTTTATTGTCTGTCTCATTTTTCATTGAAAGCTCCTTGTAAGTAGAGACATTGTGTTGTTCATTTCTGCATCTGCAGCAACTAGAACAGTGCTCAATAAATATCTGAAGATATTCGTGATGGCAGGAAAATCCCCTAACTGCATGGTTTAATGCCATTTCAGGCTGTGGCCTTCAACAGGTCATCAATTCTGTGTACAGCCTTTCTACAGGGCCATGGTTAGCCTTCCCTTCCACTCCTCACATTGACCCTTTTTAGCCTTCAATACTCTCCTACCTTCTCTCTCCCAGGGGCAGATTGTGCCTCTTACTTCACAGATGAGTAAGTGGATTATGAGTCATGTGGCTTCCTATCTTTCCCAGCCTTCAAACAGAGTTTTGCCTCCAAACCATCATTGCCACTCTCCCCAGATAATAGAGGAAGAGGATGCCCTCCTCTGCCTAAGAACAGTCCTGTCATCTTTTCTCTGGATATATCTTCTCTTACATCCCCAGGAACAAGATCTACACATTGTCCCATCTTCCACCTGCATCTTTCACTTCTCCCTCTCTGCTTTCAATTCTTATCTTACTCAACCTCTCAGCTGCATTTTATGGCACTTGACTGATTTTCCTTCTACTTCCCTGACTCCTCCTCTGAGTCTCTTTTGGAAATTTCCATTTTCCTTCCAGGGAAATCTCAACTACACCATCTATAGGCTGATGACCCCTGAATCCTTATCTCCAACCCTGACTTCCCTAAACTTCGACTTGTGTAAGACTTACCAGAATCTCAGATCTACATTGTCTCAAAAGAACTTTTCATGCACTGGCCCCAGCCTATCGCCCAAACAGCTCTTCCTCTGTGTTCCCTGGCTCAGTGAATGGCAACACATCACCCAATTTCCCACGCCAGAAACTTGAGTTACACTTTACTCACTTTTTTCTCACTAACTCATATATTTATGCAAACACCAAGTCTTAAGAATTATACCTTTTAAATATTCTCAAATCCACCCATCCTCTTCACTCTGTTACCATTCAAATACAGGTAACCATGAGCTGTCATCCAGATAAGTGGGCAGCAGCCTAATACCCTGCCTGCAGCCCTTTTTTAGTTACAATTCTGGTCAAGTCATGCTTCCTTTAAAACCCTTCCTTCTGTAACTTCCATTGGTATGAGTCAAAGGTTGAAACAATTTAACATGGACTACAAGACCCAACTCCTGCTTCTCTCTTGGGCCAATGCGCAACACCTCCCCTTCTCACTCCTTCTCACATCCTCATATTCACCCTCTCTGACTTAGCCCTGTAGCTACTCTTTCAGTCCCTCAATCTTGCTGAGCTCACCTTCGCACCTAGGACACATAAACGTTATTCTTGGTATGGCTAAATCTTTGCCTCTGCTTCACCAGGTCTGAGATGGACAGCCGGTAAGCTTGAGAATGCTACACCTCTGCTTAAAATCCCTTAGATCAGTGGTTCTCAACCTTCCTAATGCCGCGACCCTTTAATACAGTTCCTCATGTTGTGGTGACCCCCAACCATAAAATTATTTTCATTGCTACTTCATAACTGTAATTTTGCCACTGTTATGAATTATAATGTAAATATCTGATATGCAGGATGTATTTTCATTGTTACAAATTGAACATAATTAAAGCATAGTGATTAATCACAAAAACAATATGTAATTATATATGTGTTTTCCGATGGTCTTAGGCGACCCCTGTGAAACCAAAGGGGTCATGACCCACAGGTTGAGAACCGCTGCCTTAGATGATCCCTGCAACATACTTATTCATTTTCTATAAACTTTAGGAGTTACAGCCCATGTAGCATATGACCTAGCCCCCCTTTACTTTTCCAGCATCATCTCTTACTAGCGTGGGGCATTCCACATTACAGTCCAGCCATCATGAACCACTAGCAGGTCCTAAACTCACTGAGCCTTTGCTTGCATCCTGCAGCCAGCCAATGCACATGCTGTCCTCTGGTCTGGCAATCTCTGACTATCCTTCAGAACCCAGTGGGCAACGTTTCTTGTTGAGAATGCTTCCCTAATGCCGTTACAATCACTAGCTGCCCACTCCCATGGCTGATCTAGTTCAGGTGTTCTTTCCTCAGAGTGCTGGTAGCACACGCTGTGTATCCCTGTCATAGCACTTTGCGAAACCATAACATCATTTTGTTTATTGGTCTGCTATGCTGACCAGACTGTCACTTTCCTGAGGGGAAAGAGCGTCATCTAATTCCCAGTTTCTAGAAAAGTCCTCAACATTTAGAAGGTGCTTAATGTTTCTGGTTAAAAAAAAAAATTAATGAATATATGAATAAATAAAGTAATGAATGGGTGAGGAGAGACATTGTTCTGAAGCCCCTGTGAACACACCCATGCCCACATTGTACTGGGAACAATCTCAGGAGGACATTCCAGGTCCGGCTGCTTCATTATTAGCAGAACAACAGGCTCAGGAAGTACCTCACTCCGAGTTAGTTTTCCCCAAGTAGCACAGCCTGAAACTGCACCTATTGAAGCAATTAGTTACCATATACCCTCTTAAGAAAATGCAAATGTCCAGCTAATTCCTACATACCTTATTGCCAATTCATTTACTTCAATTGCTTTTTCTCCTAACACCTAACAAAGAACACTCTGCTGAATGATAGGAACTTCGTATGTCAGAGAGGAGAGAGGGTCTGGCATGGGTATATTTGAAAAGCTTCCCAAATTATCCTAACAAGCAGCCATCGTTGAGAATCACTGCACTTCAGCACTTCTCGAACTTTATTGTGCACACTAGCCTCCTGGGGGCTTTACTGAAAATTGCAGCTGCAGACTAAGTACAGCTTACGTGAGGCCTGAGAATTTGTATCTGCTGATACAGATGCTGCTGGTCCAGGGACCACACCTTGAACGGCAAAGATCTAGATATTCTCCTCTTGCTGCAGGCCTCTGGCTTCCTTCTTTTAAAGGGTTAATCCGTGGCTAGGAAAGGGCTAACAGTGAGGGTCTTCCAGGATGCACAGAGCAGCCGTGTGTTCAAATCCAGTGTGCCTTTTGACAGGTTTTGCTTGATAGGAAACACGGATCCACGTGCCCATTTCTCATTGTGCTTATTTTAACTGATTCACGGGCTACACTGTCACCCCCCTGTGCTAAGATCGAGCACAATGGTCAAGGAAAATGTTAATAAGAGAGATGATACAGTTTTACCTAAGAGTATAAAATGTACCACTCTTCTCTTCTCTCCCTCTTTTTGGCCACACCTTTCTCTTCAAAAATATACTGACTGTTTGTTTTTTTATTCTCACTAAATAGTTTTAAATAGTGCATTTGTAATGTTCATGAAAGAGCACTTTAAGTGGAATATACCTGTGCATTTTATCTGTGGTGCAGGTCTCTGAAGGATGCATAACATGCCGTGGGGCTGTCATTAGTCTTTGTTGTTTCTCTGTAAAATGAGACACTTTTAATTCCAATTTTGTAGATAAGGGGAATGAAATGCAGAAAGCTAAACTGACTTAATTAAGATCACCTACTAATAAACGCAGGATGTGGCCAAAACTGACATCTTAGCTCTCCCATGCTAAGTTGGCTTAGTGGAAAAAGAAGCAGCAATCTTTTAAAAAATTGTGCCTTAATTATTCATAACATTTGCATCTCTTTGAAATAAAGCTTACCATTTAACAGCCTTTCTCCTGCACATATCTATTGCTGGAATTTATCTATATTCTACTCATCTAATTATTAACTTAACATTGCTGTTAAAAGCATTCAAAGTGGCCTTACAGGAATACATAAAGTAACTAATATACATTAGACGAGAAAGAAAAAGGACGGGAGTAATGCTAGTGAATCAAACATATACAAAGAGGTCCTATAATTACGGGTTAAAAACAAAGTTGACTCTTGACTTAACCAGCAGTCAAGGTGAAAAGGGAAACATTTCACAGAGCCCATATGAAAAACCAGACATTTTTCCAGAAGCAAGATTATCCCTGGTGACTGTTCTCCGGCAGGCCCCATAATGTGACTTTGACTCAGAGATGGCTGGCCCACCGGGCGCCACTACCCCACATACAACTCGGACTTCTGAAAGCAAAACCCTAGGGCATGCCAACAATGCTTCCAATCGCTAACTCTGAAATAATTTTAACTTGCTAGTTGATTTACTACTTTCCGTAGATTTTTCACCAATAGAACACTCATATACTCACTCAATTTGAGAAACTTAGGTTATTTGGCAAAGATTTGGTAGACATTGAAAAATATACATACTCATTTTGAATTAGAAAATGGGAATCACTGGACAACATTTAACAGCAAGCATAAGATCAAAATAAGATAATTCTTATAAGTGGACATTAGAGATGGAAAAGGGGATGAAAGCTATTTTTAACTGTCTTATTGAGTTATAATTTGCATACCACAAATTAACCCAATTATTTTTAATATAACCATACAGTTGTGTAACCATCGCTATAACCCAATTTTAGAATACTTCCATCACCCCAGAAAGTTCCCTGGTGTCCATTTGCAGCAATAAATGCTCTACCCCCAGCCCTAAACAACAGCTATTTTGCTTTCGGCCTCTACAACTTTGCCTTTTCTGGAAATGTTCATATAAATAGAATTACATAATATGCATTCTTCTGTGTCTGGCTTATTTCACTGAACATGTTTTTCAGGTTCACCCACATTATTGCATGCGCCATAGTTTATTCCCTTTTATTGTTGTGTAGTATTCCTCTTTGTCGTTGAACCACATTTTGGTACTCACCTGTTGACAGACATCAGAGTTTTTCTATGTTTTGACCATTATAAATAATACCGTAATGGACAATGACATAACATCATTGTAAGGACATGTGTTTTCATTTCTTTTAGGTAAATACTTAGGAGTGGAATTGCTGGGTTGTATGGAAAGCATCTGTTTAATTTTCATTAAAAAAAATTGTCAAACCCTTTTCCAAAATGGTTTTTACACTTTGAGCTGGGATGCAGTAAAATATTTTATATTCCACCAGCAATATATGATGGTTCCAGTTCCCCCACATCCTCACTGACACTTGGTATTCTCTATCTTCTTTGTGATGGTCCTTCCAATGGGTACAAGGTTAAAGGGTTTTGAACAGAAATAATTTATTCAGTTTTCAGTCAGAAATAGGATCAAAATGTACCCACTCTCCCTACCTCACCCCTGCTCCCTGTATCTCCTTTTCTGAATAATCTCAGAAATAAAATTTTGTAGAATTTTAAGGCTGTGTACTTTCTTCCCCTTCTGATCTTTTTAATTCCCTGTTTTTCAGTTTCTCTTAAAAAATCTAAAACATGCTATCAACTTGAGCTTCATATTATATTAAGTAAGGGCTTACTGAAAAGCACCTTGGATTTGGTGGTGAGCAGGACAAAACAAAACCCTTCAACTACAGGGGACCTTCCCATAGCTTTCCCTCTAAAATGTTGACTAAAGCCGCGGTCCTGCCAGTAAACTTCGGTTTATATCCACTCCTCCTGAAACACAGATAATCTTTGCAGCTGTAAAACAAACCTTTGGATTCAAAATACGCTTACAAGGTACTGCTAATTTTCTTTCCCTTTAACCACTTAATTCAACTTATCTCTTTTCCATTCCTTGGCCATGAATTTAAAAAATGATGGTCTACTACGGCTTTAAAAGTACCCAGAAGGTAAGAAAAATATGTAATATGTGTGTGTATATTTATCATATAATTGGGTCTCTTACTTGGAAAGAATTTGACTGACAGATGCTAATTTCAACTGGAGAATATTTAAAGTAAATATTGCTACATAACTGTCAGAAGATGGTGTCAGGGATGCCGCCCAAAGCAAATTGCCACATTCCACATATAAATTAACAAAGGTGCACTTCAGCAGCCTTTCCACTAAGATACCTGCTGCCTTCTTATTGCCTGAAGGGCTTTTTTCAAACTTAATTGTGTAATAAAGTAACCTCATCTCCTACTGTGAAAGGTTGTAACACCTCTGGCAACCCTCGGGAGTGCCCCTGCAATACTTATCTAGTTGTGCCAGTTGTCTTTACAGAGGTTTTTGTGGTGTAAATAGGCAAGCAAGGGGAGACCGTGGCCCACAGAAAGGCAGAGATCCCCTGTTGCTGTCTAGAAAAGGCCAGCTGGTGCCAAGACACTCCGCCTAGGGGATGACCAGGATCTGGCCCTCGCAGAAATGACCAGATATTTGGAAGTTCCTTTACTTTAAAGATCATAGCTCAAGCCACACAAAAGTGATAATAAGTCACATTTGAATATATTCATCATGCTGCATGCATCTTTCAGGTGAACATAGTGCCTCCTTGCCTTGTATTAATAATTAAGTACTGCACAGGGAGTGTGGCTCAGGGGTTGAGCGTCAACCTATGAACCAGGAGGTCACAGTTCAATTCCCAGTCAGGGAACATGCCTGGGTTGTGGGCTCGATCCCGGGTAGGAGGCACGCAGGAGGCAGTTTAATAATTCCCTCTCATCGTTTTTCTATCTCTCTATCTCTCCCTTCCTCTCTGAAATCAATAAAAATATATTTTTTTAAAATAATAATAATAAAAGTACTCATCAAAAGTTTGCTTGCTAGTAGAGGATTAAAGGAAATGGATAGTTCTGAGCGTTTTCCAGTCTTGGTGCTCCATGAGCCTGTCTCTCGGCATACAACCTGCACAACTCTACAGGCGGCCTGGTTCTCTCTTGCGAACTGCGTTGCTGAGGTATCTTGGCTTCTTTATCCCGGAGATTCTAGAACCACACTGCTAATATCTGCTTCTTTAGACCCCTCCATTCCTTGTTCTATCTGATGTAAAAAATCACCGATGAAGCTGTGCATTGTTTTCAGTAAAGGAGTTCGTTTCCGGGTCTAAGAGATATTCTCCTTCTCGGACTGGATTTAAATATTTCCACTCTCTGAGACTCATCTTACATCTCTTAGCAGGAGTGGGAGCAGCCTGCTCTCATCAACTGTATGCACAGGCATAAGGTATTAAAAGTTTGGCAGATTCTAGTCTCCTTTAAGGCATCATGGAGAAGGGGTCATGAATACAGGCTCTAGAGCCAGGCTGCCTCCTGGGCTGGGATCCTAACCCAAGTTTTTTCATCTGCAAACAGAATGGATAATGGCACCTGCCTCACAGGGTCATTATGAGGATCAAATGTGTTAATACATGTTAACTGCCTACGGTAGAGCAGACACATAAACATGCAGTGTTAGCTATGACTCCTCTATTTCATTATCTTCAATTTTTATTTTATTATGCTCTATTATTCTGCTATTATTGTCCTGCATTCTATTATTATAGTCCTCTATGGATCTATTTAACATTTCTTCCTTATATCTGTTTATTATACAACTCACATTACTAATAGAACAACAGTTTGGTAAAAAACAAAACAAAACAAAAAAACACAAAAAAACCAACACTGCGTGGGAAGGTCTGTGTTTTAATTCTTCAAAGATAGTCTTTACACATATAAATTGATTTCACAGAGGAAGGGAGAAGCAGACATAGAAACATCAATGATGGGAGAGAATCATTAATCAGCCACCTCCTGCATGTCCCCCACTGGGGATCAAGCCACAACCCAGGCATGTGCCCTGACCAGGAATCAAATCGTTTCCTTCTGGTTCATGGGTCAATGCTCAACCACTGGGCAACACATGCTGGACACGACAGTCTTAAAATCAAGGAACTATGGAAGGAGTATTGTTAGTTCTCTATGGCTGCTATAACAAATTACCATAAAATTAGTGGCTTAAAACAGCACAAGTGTATTATCTTATAGTTCTGAAGATCAGAACTATAAGGGTTGGCGGGGCCACATTCTTTCCCAATGCTCTAGGGAGAGCCATTTCTTTCCCTTTTAGCTTCTAGAGCAGTGGTTCTCAACCTGTGGGTCGCGACCCCTTTGGGGGTCGAAGGACCCTTTCACAGGGGTCACCTAAGACCATCGGAAAACACATATATAATTACATATTGTTTTTGTGATTAAGCACTATGCTTTAATTTGTAACAATGAAATTGGGAGTCACCACAACATGAGGAACTGTATTAGAGGGTTGCGTCATTAGGAAGGTTGAGAACCACTGTTCTAGAGGCTGCATATATTCCTTGGCTGTGGCCATGTCACTGAAGCCTCTACTTCTATTATCACATCTCTTTCTCTGATTCTGATTCTCCTGCTCCCTAATCCCTTATAGGAACTCTGTTACTACACTACTCCATCCAGATAATTCTGGTTAATCTCCCAATTTCAAGATCTTTAACTCAGTCGCATCTGCAAAGTGCCCTTTGCCATATGAGGTAACATGTTCACAGGATCCAGGGATAGGAAGTGGACACCCTTGGAGGCATTATTCTGCTGACCACCAAGGGAAAAGCGCTGGCTGAACTCTTGATTTCACGTAAGCCAGCGGTGTCCAACCCGAGGTGATTATATGCTCAGGAGATACCAGTATTTGGCAGTATCTGGAGACATTTTGGTAGTCATAACTGGGCAGGGGGGTTGTTACTGGGCGTCTAGTGGGTAGAATCCAGGGAAACTGTTAAACATCATACGATGTGCAGGACAGCGGCCTCCTCCCAGCGAAGACTTATTCAGCCTAAAAGGTCAACAGTGATGAAGCTGAGAACCCGTGACTGAAAGCATGTGATTCCTGGAATCTCCTGCGTTTGGTGAGGTTGCCACACAATGGGAGCATTGCAGGACTTAGATTTATACAGAGACGTTTGAGGAATCACATACAAGCTCTATAACTCCATGTTTTTGACAATCTTATGTGGTAAATAAGAGATGAATAACATGACTCATACTTTAATAGTAGGGTTTTAAGCACTGCCCTAACTTGTTATTTGTTGAGTAGTTTGTTTTATTTTAGGTCTGGCGTAATCTTTCACACTGCTGCATTTCATATATAGACAAGTTCATTTCAAGTGTTTATTATAAACATCATTTTTACGGATATTATGAAGATTTAAACGCGTAGATGCTCAGATTGAAGTACCTAACGCCAAACAGATTTCAAGGTGACCCACAGCTTTCTGCAATATTTTATTTTTGCCTTACTATGGCCCCTCGACCTCACAGGATCAAAGAGAGAAGGACACTTGCATGGTATCCCTTCCACTGGGAGAAAGATTTTAACTTAGAATCAACATTCACTTATATGTAAGCATCTTGGCTTACGTTTTCAATACTTAATTTTTCAATTCTCAAGAATTTCTGTGCTTTGGTTTGAATTTTCCCTGCCCTTTAAAATAACTGATAGGATTGCTAGTAGAGGACTTGATATGTTTTCTACATTTTTTCCATCTTCCTTTTCTTTTCCATCCTTCTCCACTCTTCTCATTCTCTCCCTTTCTTGATTACTTTCATTCTGTTCAAGAGTTCCCCAACTGTTCTTAATTTGCAGCAACTTCAAAATGCAATGGTTGTATAGTCAATGGCAGAAAAGACTTCTTAACCAGCAAAGGACTGTGTGTGTGTGTGCATGGGTGTGAAAATGTTACCCATAAGGGTGAATTTGAACTTCATTTTTTTCACCCAGGAAGAATAATAACTATGAATATGAAAGTATTCTAACAGATTGTGAACCAAAAGAGCAGAATGAAAAAACATACAAAGCAACCTTGTTTACCACTGAAGCTATTTCTATTGTGTACATTTCTCTGCCAAGATACAGTTCTACAAAGCGTTTTACATTTGGTATGATTTCTAAGCTACAATGACATGATACAGGTTAAACACATTTTAATGAGTTGAAACTTGCCAAACAGTATTTAACAAGCCAAAGCCATACCCCTAAACATTAAGTCACACCTAAGATTCCAGATTTCCAATATATCATTGCTCATTGGGGTAGGTACCATGAGAGGAAACTGCTGGGATCTCTGTCTACCTACTAGTCAAAGGATGCAGTTTCTTCAAAAACCAAATGCAAGAAAAAAAGAGAGAGAGAGAAAAGAGTGTGAGGGAGAAGAGAAGAGAATGTGTAAAAGAGACTTATGAGACATGCCAGGTGTATTAAAGACGGAGAAACTTGGAGCTAATTAGAGGTCAATGCCTAAGTGCAAGTTTCTCAAAACCGGATGGTGTGAGCATATAACAGGGCAGCTGGTAGAGGGAAAGGAGGGGGAGGATTTGGGGAGAGAACAAATGGTAACTTTGACAACTTGGGCACATATCAGCTCTGGCACAGGGACCCTGGATATCTCCCAGCCAAAGCACCTGTACAACCATTTCCCCGGGGAAAAAAGGAACTTGTTTTATTTCTAGGAAAGCCCATGGACAGCAAATGACTGCTATCCCAGTCAGGTCTCCCTCAAGCTGCCCACATCATGTCTCAGGTGTATGTACAGCTAGTGCACTAAGACCCAGAGCTAAATAAATAAATAATCAAAAAGCAATACAGAAATGCAAAGGAGCACATACTCGGGATATTAGACTGTCACCTTTAATCCCAATATATTTTTCCATTATTATTTTGCAAAGGTCAGTGAATAACAGAAACACAGATAAGAATATCCACCAACAAATGGTTAAAAATCACTTGGAACACATTATTCCTTGGAAAGAAGTTGAGAATCTCTTGTCAAAGGACAATAATATGTTATTATATCCAGCTACTCCTTTCTTCTCCTGGTCAAGATGCTCTTCTTTTTTTCACCACACTGTAATGCACGGGACTTCTGCAGCTCCTCAAACTTCTCTGACTTTTCTTTTCCTTCTACTTTAGTTTTTTTTTTTTTATTCCTCACCAGAGGAGAGAGGATATTTTTCCCATTGATTTTTTAAAAAATATGCCATTATTGATTTTTTTAAAGAGAGGAAGGGAGAGGAATAGATAGAAACATCGATGAGAGCGAAACATCAATCAGCTGCCTCCTGCACGGTGGGGGGCTGAGCCCACAAGCAGGGCATGTGCCCTAACCAAGAATTGACCTCTTGGTTCATGGGTCGATGCTCAACCACTGAACCACACTAGTCGGGCCTTATTTCCACTGATTTTTAGGGAGAATGGAAGGGAGAGAGAAAAGAGGGGCGGGGGGGAGAGAGAGAGAGAGGGAGCAATCAGAGAGAGAAACACCGATGTAAGAGAGACACATCAATTGGTTGCCTCCCACATGCACCAAACTCAAGACCCTCTGGTGCCTAGGCTGACACTCTAACCACTGAGCAACACCATTCAGGACCTTCTACTCTAATTTGATGTTCCATGTCCTCTTAAGTTCAGCCATTACATCTCTTCTCTTCTCCTTTTGGGAACTCGAATACTCCTAAGGCTTGGCTATTGCCCCTGGGCTGACACATCCTAATCCATCCCATGAAAGACTCTAAACCTCCATCTCTACCTTCCTGCTGTCTCTCCGTCTTAGATGTTACCCCAGCTTAGACTCAACTTGTCCAAATCCGTATTCATCACATCTCTCCCTAAAACAAACTTACCTCCTAACTTCTCTACTTCTGTGTGAACTGACACCATTTTCCTGAGTCCCTTAGGTTTTAAAACTTGGCATCATTTCCAAATTATTCATATCCTTCATTTAGCAAGTCAGCTCTATCAAGCCAGCCAATTTTCTCTTCACACTGTCCCATAACTGTCTCATCCATCACAGGCCGACCTCCCCAATCACACCTGAATTACAGCAGCAGCCCCTGTAGCCCACCCTTCCTGGATTATTACTTCTCACTTAATCCACCAGTTTAGCATTGCCAGAATCACCTTTCAACATTTGCCTTACCAAGTGACCTGTTCAGAAAAATAACCATTTCTCTGTTATCACAACATCAATGCTAAACATAGATTTTCCAAGGTCTCAGCAACGTGCCCCTATCTCTTTGTCTACTTTTTCACTGCTTCTCAACAATATGATTTACTCCTGCTGTTCTTTCTCCTTATTGGGAACTCCCTCTTCTGTATCTCCACTTCCAAATCCTGACCCTTCTTCAAGGCCCCTCCTAAATGTTAACTTCTCCACGTAGCTTAAATGGCTCATGTCACCCCCTTCTTCCTTCTTGCCCCTCACATGACTTGCATGCTCACCATTTTATATATGCTGATTTTCTTTCTGCAACTACATGGCAAGCTCCATAAAGCTAGCACTATAGTTAGTTTTCTACTGCTCTACCATAAACTCCAGGGCTGAAAAGACTGAGGTCTTTTTAGAATAAACAAGTTAATTAATCTACTATTTAAATACATTTTTTACTATAAATAATTGATCTATAAATAAATGAATAAAATCATAAAGCAAATATAGAGATATAGCTATTAGCATTTGATTTTTAAATGTGATACATTAATTATAAGACTATTAAATTTAAAAGCCATCTTCTTACCTGATTTTATGCAGTCTGATGTCTTGCAAATACCATCTAGAAAAAGTAGGGTATATACATAAATATTTGTAATTACATTTTCTAATTTCTCCCTATCTTTTGTTCTTCTAAAAATTGCCAATTAAATGGTCAATTCTGTAAAGCAAGAACTAAACCTAGTATTACATGTCATTGTTAGTAGTTAGAAAGACATAGAGGAATAAAGTGGGAAAATCCTAAATTTGAAATTTTCATTATGAATAAAAATATATGTATTACATCATCTCTACCCACTAAGCTCTAGGTGTTTTAAATTGAAATAATCAGTTGTCTTAGTCCGGTAATCATGGTGGGGTTTTCGTTTTGTTTTTGCCATTAAGAAACCAATCTTTTCTAATCCTTATTGTAAAACACTTCTAAGACTCAAATGAGACCTCTTAAATTCCTGTGAAGCCCTTTAGAATTTCAATGACACAACAATACTGACTAATTGAAGCTGACCACAAAATTGTGTATACTTTAATCAAATAAAATTATACATTAGAACCCTCATAAAGTAAGCATGAGTGCATTAAATATACTTGGCAATTAATAATTTAGCTCAAACATAAAAGACACTGTACTTTAGTCAGTTAATTGTTTTGACATATTGATATTGCATTTTGTAACGGAATCTTTATAGCATTATCTTTCATTTAATTGTCTTTCTCCTTAACACCCTGGTAGATGGGAAACGTGTGAGATGAACAGTCCACTCTCCTCTGCATTTGTGTGTACAGGTGTGGGCGCAGCTCACCGTCATAGGTTGCATAGAGGGCTATCATGGTCACAGCGATGATGGTGAGGAGCAGGACGAGGACGGAGAGATTGATCTCCAAGGAGGTCCATCGCTGTTTCTTCTTTGGCTTTGGGGTGTTGATATCAGTTATATCCATCTGACTTTCTGATCTGCCCATCACCTAAAATCTGCAAAAAGTTATGAAATAATTTTTAAATATGAATAACCAATGAATAAAAAGATAAAAAGAAGAGGAACTATATATATAACATTCCAAATGCTAAATGTGGCTGAATAAAAGTAAAGGTTAATTTATTTTAAATGAGAAATACAACTTTTAGGTTGAAAGTCAAAATTTTTATTCTGACAATGAAGAATATAGAGGCAGAGGAATTGGATAGGTCCCTGTCACCACCTTTTGGTTCTTTT
This sequence comes from Myotis daubentonii, assembly GCF_963259705.1. Taxonomy (NCBI): domain Eukaryota; kingdom Metazoa; phylum Chordata; class Mammalia; order Chiroptera; family Vespertilionidae; genus Myotis; species Myotis daubentonii. The sequence goes on along the minus strand of NC_081842.1, from coordinate 20,542,464 downwards.
TTTAATAGAAATATTCACAGAACATTCAAGCAAAAGTAGACAAGAGACTCAGTTAAATACTTACATAGGATTCCTTCAGCAGTTCGTAAGCAAATAATTACTGTACCATCATTAAGGAGAGTTTTAAACCAACCACCCTTCTGAACTTTGGACAATGTCAAAGGTGAATTTTATATCTTGTTCCAGTGGCTTCCTTTATACTCTTGGAAATCAATGACTAATGTTTTGAGGTTTTGACTAAGCACTAATTTAACACAGGAGTACAGATTAAAAAAAAAAAGAAAAAAAAAGAAATAAACACCTGCAATAGTTTATACTTTTAGTCTTAAAAACAACTTTTGACTTTCCAGTTCAAAATTATGAGTACTGCTGATATGGTATCTATTAACTGGTTAGACAGCATTCTGACAAGGTCACTCATTGGACCAAAAGTCAGTGGTTAACCTCCATGAATGAAAGATATTAACCATAATCTCTTTGTGTAGCTGAAGAACAAAAATATGCTTTTAAAAAGTCTACCTTGTATGTCAGGGTAACAAGGGTTAAGATGCTATTTAACTTGTATTTAAATTAATATTTCTACTATTAATAGCTGACATTTATTGAGAACTTTCCATGTGTCAGTCATAGTTCTTCATGCTTTACGTGTAGTAATTCATTTAATCTTTTAAGGTGGATATTAATATTCTAATCCTATATCTTAGGAAACCAAGGCACAGAAAGATCAGGTAATTAGCCTAAGGCTACATAACTACAGTAAATGTTCTTTATAAAAAAAAAACACACAGGCATTTGGTCACTCTTTGACATAAAATGTTATCATCTTGCAATAAAAACTACATTAAATCATACTGCATAAGCTTGGGGGGGGAGGGGAGATTTAAGGAATATAAGCCTAAAAATCAAATGTCATTATGGTTCTTTTAGAAGCCAATTGATTGCCTATGGGCCCATCTACCAAAGCCCAAACAACTTCAATTTTCCTGCAGGGCTGTAGAAAAGAGCCCTGTAAACTAACAGATTAGCTTTTTATAGCTTGATACAAATTAAGCATATAATTTAGTTCCTAGATGAAGCCTCTGCTCAGAACTGCTGTTATAGTTAAAGATCTCAAACACACACAATTCCCTGAGGGTGTGTTTTGTGAAAATTGAGGCACAGGATAACGTAGAAACAGAGTCTACGTTGGAAGCGTGGCCTGGGAGATCCAGAAAATTACTAGAAATTTAATCTCTCTGGTGAATTATTAATAAGTGAACCACAACTGGACTTTAAAGTTCTGGATACAAAGTCTTAAGCATGCTTACATGAGGCTATAACCAAGGACAGACTTTCAAATAGAAATATTTTATTAGACCATGAAAACCATGTCTGCTCAATAAAAGTGGGATGTAATGTACCTGAATGCTAAAATGTCTTCCTTAATGGTTATGCAACTCATGCTGGCTTAGTCTCACACAGCCCCTGGGGTTATGATATGGAATTGCATTGATCGTGGTCCTCACAGTTTTAATAGGGGTGGTTGGGGGGGGGGACTTTTAACACTTGGACACCATACACAGAGATAAACAATAAAAAAATAATTTTGCCAGTCCTCCCAGAAGGAGTCGAGACTGACCTAGAGAACATCTGAATATTAATCACTTCGCACAAATATTTCCCTTTCTTGAGTATTTCTCCCCCTGCTCTAATACCTCAGAAGATAATCTAGAGAAACATTGTCCTGGTGTCACAGGACCCACTTCTGTCTCTAGTTCTTTCTTTGAAACGACCATCAGTTTCTCCAATAAAACTCAGTGCCAAGAACCACAGCAGCCGCAGGGGTAAATTAAAGGCGCTCTCTAGCACCACCAGGCTTCCGCAGGAAAACTGGGATCTTAATGGTTCTGCACCTAAGGTGGCAGGAATGGTTGTAGGGGGCAGTGACCAAAGAAGGTTCGTCCTTTTGCCTATGTCAAAAGAACATCAGCTCTGTACCACTTGCAAACTCTCCATCTTCTGGTAAGCCCTCTGCAAATTTCAGTTTTTGTTCCTCAGTAGCACTTTTTACCATCACTGAGCAAAAGCAGAAGTGATGCAAGTTGAACTTCCTAATTAATTAACTTTCGCATTCATTTCCAGATAGTTCTGGTGGAGCCAATATCTTCTTTTAAGGCAATAGGGGTCAGAATCTTGAACCTCAGGATGAAAGATACCATCAACTCCCAGTATCCAGCTCAACCACACCCAACATCATTTGAGAGTTTGAAAAGGAGAGCAATTACACAAAAGAATAAAGTTGATACTTGTAGTCCCCAAATAAAGCGAACTATGCCAAAACATATTTCACCTTAACTGCAGATGTTAGCAAGTTTAAACAGGAAGGAGAGACTAGATAATTTAAGAATTCTAACCCCAAAGAACCCTGTAAAGCAGCTTGACAACATCACCCAAAGAATAAATGATTATTTTGCTTAAGTAGAAGCTGACTTGCAAAGCAATATAAAGCAATAATGCTTATACCAGTGGAGAACACACACCACTTTATCACACAGTCAACTCCAAGAACTTAGCGCATACTTGGTTTGTTAAGAGGAAGTCTAAGTATAAACCCAAGCAGTTTTCATCTTCACAACACATTACAACATTTACAGTTCGCCAGGCCCTGAGGGTACACTCTGCCATTACAGTGTGCATGATGGAAACTGAGGCACAGGAAGCCGGAGAAACAGGTTCCAGGTTTAGATGGTAGCTTCAGAAGTCGAGGAGGCAGGTACTTCAACAGAAATCATCTCCTTATTTTCCTGGGACATTCATTTGTAGGTGTCTGCCCGGCCCAGAATATGGAGCTCTGGATATGAAGTCCCAACCACATTACTCCCATAGCCGTACAAGGAAAGACACTGCGTGGAGCCCAAGACACTGTCCGGGCAGTTGTTTTGGAGTGCGGGGACCCAGCCAATCATGCAACCCAGTGAAGAAGGCGCAGGCCTTCACAGCTGACTTGCGGATGAGGAGTTCCCAAATACTGACGCTGTAGGCCGGGTACTGCTTTTCGGTTTAACAAAATTACTAATTGCATCAGATGTGGTAAGGAACAGACCGAGTGGCTAAAGAGGACTGCCCGATTGCAATCTCCCTGATTTTCCAGTAATACAAATAGATGGCGATCGGTTGAGTCAGGAAACTTTCATTTACAAAGAAACTGCCCCCTCCAACCCCCACACCCCTGCCAACTAACCCTAGTATGATAAGTACCCCCATCGCATAAATTACATAAGAGGAAACTCTGATTCTAAAGCAAGGTGAAGAGGTGAGAAAATGAACAGCTCTTCAGGTCAGGGAAAGTCAAAATAGAAAAGTGAGTTGGAAATGAGGAGACTAGCCGACAGAAATCAAAATGAAAACAAACCTTGCTTTAAAAAAAAAATCAAAAAAAAAAATCTGTGCACAGCGGAATGGCAAATTCCCAGCCCCCAGATCTCGGTAACCGCTCCTAACTCCCCCTGGCAGCGGCTGCAGGCATCTCTGAAATGAACCTCCCGAGTCGACCTAACTGCACTTCAGAGCCCTCCTCCAGGTCACCTCCCGGCCCCTCTCCCTCCCTCTGCAGGTCCCGGTGCGGCTCCTTCCCGGGCACGCCTCCCTCGTCCACCGCCGCGGGGTCCCGGGCGCGGGGGTCGCGCTGGACTCGAGCCGCGGACCCTCCTGCTCCGCGCGCCTCGCGGGCAGCGGCTCCCCCCGGCCGGCTGAGCCCTCCCCGCGCCCGTCCCACGGCTCCCACCACCCCGGGCTCTCGCGCCCTTCGGACCCTTCTCCCAGGTGCCAGCTCGCCCTCCCGGGACTCACCGGTGCGATTCGGGAGAAGTTGGAGGCGGCTGAGCAGACGCATCCCGACCAATGAGCGCGCGGGGCCGGGAGCCCTGCCGAGCGCCGGGCAGTCCGCGCGTCCACCCGGACGCGCCACGAGCGGCGCGGGGCTCCGGGCGGCGGGCGGCGGCGCCGAGCCGAGGCCGGACTCCGGGGAGGTGACGGGCCCGCCTCGGCCCGGGCCCGGGGCGACGGGGTCCCCGCGCATCCCTCGGACCCGCACCCGGACAGACTCACCGTGGCCTCTCAGCAGATCCCGCGCTGGGAGTTGGGCGGCTGCTCCCGCCGGCGCTGGGTCAAGCTTCGCCACTTGCTCATCTCCGCGCCCCGCGCGTCTCGGCGCTCTCACCCCCCCGCGCCTCGCCGCTGCAGGACCAGCGAGAGGAGCAGTTCCCTGGGTGACCTGAAGGTTTCCGCTAGGTCTCCCCAATTCTGTCACATCATGCGTGGAGGCCGTGTTTGTGTGTGTGTGTGTGTGTGTGTGTGTGTGTGTGTGTGTACCCGCGCGCCCCACCCCCGGCCGGTGCCCCACCTCACCCTTCCCAAAAGAGCTTTGTCAAACATTCTTGGAATTGCTTAGCGTGGGGCAACCAAGAAAACAATACATCGCCTCTGATATTCTGTTAAGTGCTGATGAAGGTTCTATGTCCAAAGGATCTTCTCTCTTTTTCTCACATTCTTGTTTTGCTCTTTCTTGCTCATTTTCCTCCCTTCAATCCAAGTTTACTTGCTTCCTCATTTTCCTTTATTTTCTCGCCCTCCTTCCTTCGTGTTCTTATTTTCTTTGCCCCTCTTTCCCCTTTCCTTCTCTTCTGCCTCCCCCCTTCCTCCCCCACCCCCCATTTTGCTTTTCCTGTCTTCTTTCTTTCTTCCCTTTCTTTTCCTTGGGCAGATCAATACTATGTCAGGAGCTACATTCCCTACTGAAACTCACCACTCCCACCTCCTGACTCTAGGGAATCTAGAAATGAGCGTACCTGAGGGCTTGGGGATGGAGAGTGAGAGAGTCAGGGAAAAATAAGCTAATGTGTGTCTGCTCTAACTGCTAACATTAGCTGTAATGTGTCTGGACCCTTGTCAGTTTTTGTTTTTGTTAACCCTCACCTGCAGACATCTTTCCACTGATTTTTAAAGCGAGTGGAGAGTGGAAGGAAGGAGGAGAGACAGAGAGAGAAACACCTCCACTGAGCCAAAGGGACTAGGGCTGGGCCCTTGTCATTTTAATGCAGCCAAATAGCACACCGTTTAAGACCAGTGGTTCCTTCTCAAAGGGGCACAGGGCCTTTCCTTTATAAAAAAACTGCCTTGTTTTTAGTTCAATTATTCAATGCCAAATGTGTAAGTAGCTTTAACATTGATCCTTTTCCTCCTTTGAATCACATATAATTGCAAACACATATGTGGTAGGCAGTCAGACGCATGTGAGCAGAGAGAGCAAGGACAATGGGCCAGGTAGAGAACATAACCAGGACAGAGAGCAAGATGCATACCGAACAGCTAAACTGAGGAAACAAGGACCCATGGGGGTTAGACCTCCTCAGGGGGGGAAGTGAACGAACAAGGAGGCCTGAGAATAGCCCTTAAGCATTAAGCCCCCAGGACAAGAAGGTCTGACCTGCATCAAATCCCTCTGGGTCTCAGTGTTGTTTCAGGTCCAGAAAAGCAGCAGAACGACACAAGCTGACCTCAGGACCAGCTGCATTGACTAATGACCCCCTGCCCTAGTGCCAAGCAATCAGCGGAGACCACAACCTTAAAAGGGCACACCTGGGGAGCTGGTGAATATTCTATTGAGATTCTCACCTGGGACCTCCCCTAAAATCCCCACCCTTAATAATCCTAAGGACAGAGGACCAGGAACTGCGTGCTCTCCCTCTCTCTCCACTCCCCCCTAGGTGAGTTACCCTTACCCTTGGCTCTCCTGAGCTCAAGGCCCCTTCTTTTGCCTCTGTAACATGTTTCTTGAGACCATTTCCTCTACCACTCACTTCTACCTCTGTGACTTTCTAAAAAAAACTTTCTCTTGTAGCTTGAGTCTTGGCTCTGAATTCTTTCCTAGTCAGAACTCAGATTGCTGAACCAAGGTCTGGTCTGACTCCACCAATTTAGCCCCGGGTGCTGTTCTCACCACAGCCAACACATAGACACACACACCACCATCCAGAGAGAGCGGGGGTCGACCAGATGGCCTGGCCTGGACTTTGTCTCTGGCAGTGGATCAGAGTGATTGGATTGACCAGTTGTCTGTGGAGATGAGAGATTGAAGGTGGGGGCGGGGGCGGGGCCAAAGAGCAAATAAATGTTACATACACACACACACACACACACACACACACACACACACACACACACACCTTGGGAAATTCAGACTGATATATAGGTGGGTTTTTCTAAACTTGGCAATATCTCTTTTTAACATCAAAATGACTCACTGCTTGAGAGACCCTTTGCACTGATAAATTTTACACCCTTTTCATGGTAGAGAAAGCTGAAAAGAAAAAAAGTCATACTTAATAATGATAAAATAAATGGAATATAATAAATAGAGCATCATTGAAAGAAGTCATAACAATCATTAAATTAGATAAATATAGAGAAATCTAATGTATAGATTTCAAAGGTACTCTCTGTTTTACTCTTTATTGGTGTGTTTCGCAGACACTACTTAATCCTCACAGCAATCCTAAAATATGGGTGTAATTACCCCACAAATGATTACAAGGAGCTTGGCTAAGTTAAAACCACTGGGAAGTGTCTCAACTAGAATGTGAACCCAGTTCATTTTGACTCAAATGTTATCCTCATGTTACAGAATGTTTGAAGCATAGAAAGGTGATTTGCTAAAATACATTTTGTGAAAAAGCTACATCTTCCAACACTCCAGTGCTTAATTTTTATTACCCTTCAGCTAAATTACCAAAATGTTATTTCAACCTTACATAATCGACAAAGAATTATAATGAGTTACAAAAGTCTCTTTTCTTTCTCTCCCCCCCCCCCATCTATGTAGTCCTCAGTTCCTTCATAAGGAGTCCTGTGCATACATTGCTTCTAATTAACATGATAATGAATGTTGGTGGGGAGGGAAATGCCTTGGGAATAATCCCTAAACATGCATATGAACAGGAAAAGTTCCTAAACTCATATGCCTGGTCTTAACATTTCAGTTTAAACTTTTAAAGCTAGATCTGTCTTCTAGGTTGCACAAAAATTTAAAACAAGAAAAGTTTATTTGGAAGGTACTAGTATATCCTTGCAGTTCAGGAATACCTTAGTACCAGTAGAAAGTAAGATGGTTTAATTTGTTTATAGCACCTCTAAGCTGAAAGTTGAAAACAAAGAGAATTCATTTAATTTTTTTAATTAAAAGATTTGTAAATTAAAACTTTTTAGACTATTCAGTTATGAGTTCTGTGGACCCCAAAGAAGAAAAATTTCTTTGACATAAACCCTGAGAAGAAATTTGTTTACTGAGGTGGACTCCCCATGGTCAGCTTGTTACTGGTGGGGAGTGCTCCTCATCCCCAACAGTTGCTGGTGGGAGTGGGTTTCTTGCAATAACCTGAGAAAAGGAATTTTCTGAGATTTGCACAGGAGGATGAGATGTAGAAAGCTTTATTTCTGTGGAATTACACCCCTGAGATTCCAAGGTCCCATTTCCCTCTGTCCTGTCTACAGGATTATGTATTACCAAATTTTTATGAGCTTGCATTGGCCCTGCCCTCTCTGGCCAATGATCTCTGTTCCCAGGTTTGACTGACAGGCATCTTCCCTATATCATCCCCACTTTACTGTGCATACATCAATCTCCCTTTTGTTGGACCCCTAGTCCCAGTGATTTGTGGGGAATGGGCTGGTGGTTCAATAGGGAGTGTGAAATTGAGCTTCCTTGTGAAGCTGCCCAAATGATCATGTTTGTAATGGCTGGCCTCCCTTTTCCTCCTTTCCTAACTCTCTATATAAAAGCCTAAACAACTGATAACAACCGAACGACCGATCGACTGGTTGCTATGATGCACTCTGACCACCAGGGGGCAGAAGCTCAACGCAGGAGCTGCCCCCTGGTGGTCAGTGTGCTCCCACAGCCAACCTCCCCCCAGCTGGCTGCTCCCTGCCCCCACACACATTGGCCCTGATCACTGGCCAGGTCAAGGGATGCCACCCGTGCACAAATTTGTGCACCAGGCCTCTAGTTATTAATAACTAGCTAATTACATTGGTATCAAACTGAGGGCCCAAATTTTATGAATAATAAGAGTCTACTGGCTATTTGCTGACAGGGGCGCCTCAGGACTCTGTATACCAGGAAGAACCTCAGACTGAATTTGTTTACACCATCTGAGTCAACCACTGCAGAGAAGTCCTGCTTTATCTTTCAACCAATGGACTTATACTTGTTCTGTCCAATCAGAACTACACAAATAATATGCTCATTTGTATCTGTAGGCGACCAATCAAAACTGCATGATTTAGATCCATCAGAATGGTACAATTGGAAACCTCATTTACATGAAAGGAGTTACAATGGAAACTATGGGCAGGAAAATTCTCTCTACAAGGTGACTTTGCCTTCGTCTTAGTGGAGCACAGTTTATGTTGCTACCTGCATCTGTGAGTACCAGGCTGCAGTTCTTTTTGCTGAAATAAATACTTTTATTTCTTATTACAACCTAAAATTAATTTTCATTTAGTTTTAACTTGTTGCAAGAGAGCAAAAACAAACAAACAAACAAAAAACCCTACAGGAAGTCAATTTAAAGATTCACTCTTGGTAGAGGTACTTTATGAAGGGAAAAGATGGATATAGAGTATATAGCAAAAGAAAAAATGCATAAAGTTATTTTTAGACTCTGACTTTCAGTTGAAGTCTTAATCTCACTAACGTTTACCTAAGTTTCAGGATTGTATAAAAAATGCTAACTATCTTTCCAGAAGGAGGATATAGAAGTTTGAAACGATTTTCTTTTAAGGGCTCCAGTAAAGAATTCCCAGTAAGGAAACTCAGGAAACAGAGGTTTACATAGTTGTCCCAGGTCATGCCGTTTTTTGACTTACAGGAATGGAGGAAAAAAATAGTCCTCTTGGCTGTCATGTATAAGTTATTAAGCATGGAATGCATTGGTCTGGCAAGATGTGGAGTAGATTCTTAAAAGCTGTCTTTGTATGCAGTACTTATAAATGCTTGATAAAGTATTTTTTAAAGGTTCTTTAAATGCACCATTGAGCCAGCAAGAAAGTGAAGGAAAACTTTAGAAGCCAAAAATATGGGGAGCCAGGGATCCCAAAAAAGGCATTGAGTGCTAAAAATGGCACTGCCCTTTGGTCATCTACCTATCTTAGGAGGCCTCACCAAATCTAGAACTTCAACTTTCACAGGACTTGTAAATGCCAGGAACTTCATCCAAAGCCTAGTACAGAGCAAGGTGATATGTCAAATCAGAGATTTCTACACAAAACTGATACTACGGAAAAGAAACATCTGCAGTGAAAAGGTGAACTAGGAAAAAGAAGGAATAAAACTGAAACCCAATTCCCACACTCTCTCTACTCCCTCTTCCCACCGCCCCCACCGCCCCCATCACCAAACAAACATATTTGATTTTTTTTTCTGCCTTTATTCAGGCGGGTAAATTTACACCAAAAAGCTGTAAATTAATGATCAATCCAGACTTCTGATGATTTGTTGTAGGAAGTAAGGCTTGGATTTATACTAATTGTGTGGCATGAAAATTCCCGAGTTAAAAAGTTATAGTAAAGTGGACACAGCTAGACTATGCAAAACAAAAATTGAGTTATTACCACCTAATTCTCATGAAAGGAACTTCTTAAGGGTGAATTTATGAAGCCTAATGATACTAATAGAATATTTTATATATAAAGAAGAAATAATAAACCAAGAATATGGTAACAGCATAGGTAAGTCTGAACAAACATTGACTAAAAAACTGTTTGAGGATAAAAATACTGGATAATGGTGGTGTGTACATTAAGATAGTATTTATTAGAGTTAAGGCACTCCAAAGTGCTTACTTCGGTTGTTGGTAGAGCGGTTCAGAATAGGCCCCCCAAAGATGTGTCTCTTTGGCATTAGGTTGAGCTGAAGGCAATTGAGATCCTGCAGGCTCATGGGAAAGTTTTACCTGTCCCTTGAAGAATTTAAATTTGGGGACTTGCCAATAATAAGAATTATTAGCAGAGATAACGTCTTATGACCTATCCATAGGGCAAGGCAAACATCTAATTACTGAACATCTGTCTTCCTATTGTCCTGACGATGACCTTTCTTCCCTCACAACTCCAAGGTGTCTTGCTTTATCCTTAACTTAGAATGTCATGGATACCTGTGGGGGAGAAACTATTCTATGAGCTGAGTGCTGCCAGACCCTTGAGCTAAATTGGAGCCAGACTTCTGATTGTTTTCCATAAATCCCCTTAGAGACTATCTGATCAACCCTTCTCCTACATCCTAAGATATTCCGCTTCCTGGATCAGGCAGTTGCCCTGTCCCAGGCAAGCAGGGAAGGTATTTTCCCTTATCTGGGACAGCTCACCCTTCAGTACCCCTAGCTATCCTGCCCCTTTATTCAGGAGGGTAAATTTATACCATATAATCCTTTAGTGCCTGCAGCTCATATTTTATGTTCCCTCATATTTTATGTCCCCTCATTTTCCCTTTCTGTCTCTGAACTTCTCTTGTATGCATGGTTTCTGACTCTGTCATGTATGTATGTGGGGTTCCCATACATATGTATATAATTAAATTTGGTTACATTTCTTATTTAATCTGCCTCATGTTGATATGATTATTAAACCACTTGGAAGAACCTAGAAGGGTACAGAAAAGTTTCTTTATTCCTCACATTGAAAAGGAGGACACTGATAAATTTAAATCTTTATTAATTATACATGCAAAAATTACTAGTGTACTCATTGAAATAAAAGAAATAGAGTGCACAAGGTAAAATATTACAGCGAGGAAAGAACTAGAATTAAAGGCAATCTAATGGAAGATAAGGAAATAGAAAAATGAAATATTGGAAAAGGATATACAGGAAGTACAAAATAAGTGGGTTGAAATAAACCCAGATATATTGATCACAAACGTAATTGAACCTAATTCTTCAGTTAGAGGACAAAGATTTGTAATTCAATAAATAAACAATATTCAGCTATCTTCTGTTTAAGAGACATACCTAAAACATAAGACTAAAATAATTGAAAGCATAATGATAGAAAAAGATATATCAGAGAGAGCTGGTGCAGCAATATTGTAATCAGACAAAATAGACTTAAATTTTACCAATGAACAGAGTAATCAGTTTAGGAGGATGATTTAAATTTAAAATGAATTGTTTGTTTCTGGAATTTTCCATGTAATATTGTCAGACCACAGTTGACTATGGGTTACTGAAACCATGAAAAGTGAAACCTCAGATAAGATCTTCAAAATTTACTAGTTGGCCCTGACTGGTTTGGCTCAGTGGATAGAGCGTTGGCCTGCAGACTAAAGGGTCCCAGGTTTGATTCTGGTCAAGGGCAAGGTCCTTGTGCCAGGGAGGTAACCAATCAATGTTTTCTCTCACATTGATGTTTCTGTCTCTCTAGATCTCCCCCTCCCTTCCACTCCCTCTAAAAATCAATGGGAAAATAGCCTCAGTTGAGGATTAACAACAAAAAACAATTGGAAAATAAAATAAAATTTACTAATTGACTTTTGTTTTTTAACAAATAACATGAATCAAATATGAAATAATATGAAAGTTAAAAAAAAGTAACTGAGTGACAATAAAAACCTTGTATATCAATTGAAGCATCTGGGACATGTATTGCCTTAAATACATTGCTTTAGAAGACAATGCTGAAATTTAATGAGGTGAACATTTAACCTAAGAAGTTAAAAAAAAAAACAAAAAAACCCAGAGGAATAAATCCTAAAAAACTAAAAGGAAAGGAATAATTACCTTAAAATAATAACCTCATGAAAAGTACATAATAAGGAAGATCAACAAATCCAAAGTTGGATCTTTGAATAGACAAATAAAATTGGCAAGACTAATTAAGATGGGTGAGTAGGAGGTTGCAGTCACATGTGATGAGGCATTTATAAAAGAAGAAACCACAGATAAAGAAGAAATCAGGAGATGATGAAAATTTTATGGGCTGCTAGATCCAATATGTTTTTAAAATGAGATTAAATGGATGGATTCCTGGGAAAATACAAATCACAAAAATTGGTCCAAGAAGAAATAGAGACCCTAACTAATCCTATAATAATCAAATAAATCTAGCTAACAATACAACTCTTCTCATAAAGGGAGGAAAAAAGAAACAGGCATAGATGGTTGCTTTTTTTTTTTTTTAAGGCAAATTCTACCTCAAATCAAAGAAATGGACAATTCCATTCTCACATAAACTTTTCTAAAGAATAGAATAAAGAGGAATATTTGCTAATTCATTAATATGAGGTTAATATAACCTTGACACTAATAACAGAGGGGTATCTGAAGGGAAATTAAGATCAAACTCACTCTTGAGTTTCAAAATAAAAAATGCTAAAACAAAATGTTAGCAAATTGAATGCAATTAATGTATTTTAAAAATGCTCAAAAAACTGGGAATACAAGTTTTGTTCAACATTAGATATTGTAGTTAGAGGGCCTAGATGATGCAGTTAGAAAAGATGAAAGAAAGAAAGAAAGAAAGAAAGAAAGAAAGAAAGAAAGAAAGAAAGAAAGAAAGAAAGAAAGAAAGAAAGAAAGAAAGAAAGAAAGAAAGAAAGAGAAAGGAAGGAAGGGAGGGAAAAAGGGAGGAAGAAGGGAGGAAGGGAGGGAGGGAGGAAGGAAGGAAGGGAGGAAGGAAGGAAGGAAGGAAGGAAGGAAGGAAGGAAGGAAGGAAGAAAGGAAGGAAGGAAGGAAGGAAGGAAGGAAGGAAGGAAGGAAGGAAGGAAGGAAGGGAGGAAGGGAGGAAGGGAGAAATGGCGGGGGAGAGAAAAGAGAGGGAGAAAGGAAAGAAGGGAAGAGGGGGGAAAAAATGAAAGAACTAAGCAAGTAATAGAAAACTATCATTGTTTAAAAATAGTGTGATCACCAATACTGGAAAACCCAAATGATCAATTTTATATTTGTGAAAATGATATAGAATGGAAAGGTATTTCTTAGAAATCCCATAAATCTTCACTGAATGTTACTGAAGAAGACCAGGAAAGTTGATAACTGGAGTTGAATATTCAATATCATAAAAATATCACTTCTCAACAGATTTTTTTTTATCAGAAATGCAATAAGGTGATTAAAAAATGCTTATGGAAAAGCAAAGGGAAAAGTAATTTTAATAGTAATTTACTAATTAGTAATTTATTCATTCAAAGATAATAGATAATGGAATATAATAAGGTTACCAAAAGTAGACTCATGCATAAAAGAAAACTTGATATATGCAGAGTTGACATTACAGGTAAATGGGAAAAGAATTGAAAACATTTTAAAATAGTGATAAGAACTTCAGATGGAAAAAATATTGCATTTCTACACCATACAAAAAAAATGTAGTTCTAAATGAATTAAGGATTTAAATGTAATAAACAAAACCTTTTTAAAGTGTTAAAAATGTTAGAAGTACATAGAAGTGAATAACTTTATGACCTTGCAATAAAAAATAATTTCAGCCCAGATGGTGTGGCTCAGTGGCTGAGCATCAAGCTATGAACCAGTTCGATTCCTGGTCAGTGCACATGACTGGGTTGTGGGCTCTATCCCCACTGGGGACCTGCAGGAGGCAGCCGATCAATGACTCTCTCATCATTGATGTTTCTATATCTCTCTGCCTCTCCCTTCCTCTCTGAAATCAATAAAAATATATAAAAATAAAAAAATAATTTCAAAGCCCCAAAAGATCAAAACATAGAGATTGATAAATTTAATTACAAATTCAATTGTATTTCTGTTTGTCAAAAAAAAAAAGAGAGAGAAAAGAAAATGCAAAGACAATCAATGCACTAGGGAAAGATATCTCCAACACATAAAAGTGGAAAATTATTTGTATATAGAAAGAACTGCAAATAAAAGCCAAATAATTCTCCCAAGTGGAAAGACATAAACAGGCATTACAACAAAGACTAAATAGTAATGACCATAGCATATGAGAAGATACACAATCTCATTAATTGGTAAGTGCCAATTAAAACTCCAAGATACGATCAAATTTTACGCAACTCTCAAATACCGTTGGTAAGAGTATTAATTTGTGCAACCTGCCAGGAAGAAATACATGTCCTTGTAAAGGGCAAAGACATTATTTGCTATCTTTTCAATTAAATTTTGCGTGTTGGCTAGTACAAAGGTAGAAAACTTGCTCTGCAAAGAGTCAGGTAGTCAATGTTTTAGGCTTTGTCCACACGTTTTTGTTGTTTTGTTTTTACCACTATGTAAAAAATATTATTTTAAAAATCTTAGCTTAGGGGCTCTACAAAAACAGGCTACTAACCACTACTGGATTTGGCCAGCTGGCTGTGGTTTGCTAGGTTGTTGTGCCTCTTGGGTTGACTTTCTATTGACCATGCTGTTTTAAACTCTGAAAAGGTAGAAATTTTTCTTGACAGTAATGCTATTGAAAAGATAACCCCAGACATTGCATTTTATTGGTCTATAGGCCAATACAAATTTTGATAGGCCAACTACACTTGAGCCAATGGTTATGGAAAACAGTTGCATTAACTAGAAAAGTTGAAGAAGCACATAAAATTCAATCCACCAATTCTACCTTCAGATATGTACCCTAGAAATAAGCCTACACATGTACACCTGGAGGCTTTAATAATAATTACATTCATAAAACGAAGTACTAGAATTCTACACAGATTGTAAAATAACTAACTGCAGCTAAACTACAGCCAAATCATTATGGTATGCTCAAAAATAATGATTTTGTAGTGATGAATAAAAAAAACAAATCCTGTGCAGAATAGATACGAAGGAGAAAAGGATAGAATGATTACGGATTCAGGGGAGGCTTAGTTCAGTGGGTAACAGAAATGCAAACAAGCATTTATAATAGGACATATAATTTCCATAATTGAGTTGTATACAAGGTTCATTTAAAATATGTGACAGGACAACCATTTTTTTCAATTGCAGTTGACATTTAATATTATTCCATATTAGTTTCCGGTATACAGTATAGTGCTTAGACATTTATATAATTTACAAAGTGATTCCTTCCAGTAAGTCTAGTAATCACCTGGTATCATAGTTATTACAATTCTAGAGGCCTGGTGCATGAATTCATGTACCACTGGGGTCCCTCCTCCTGGCTTGCGGGGATTGGGCCAAAACCGGCTCTCCATTGTGAGGGGTCCCGATTGTGAGGGGTCCCGATTGTGAGGGGTCCCGATTGTGAGAGGGCAGTTCTCGGGTGACACACCCCAGAATCGGCTCCCTCCTCTCTGGTTCCGGGTGCGTCACCCAAGAACCACAGCTGCCAAGTCACCACAGCTTGGCAGCACCTGTGTTGAGCGTCTTCCCCCTGGTGGTCAGTGCACATCATGGCTACTGGTTGGGGCGTCTGCCCCCTGGTGATCATTGCACATCATAGCTACCAGTCGGACGGTCGCTTAGGCTTTTATATATATACTAGAGGCCCGGTGCATGAAATTCGTGCACTGGGGGGTGGGGTTCCCTCAGCCCAGCCTGCCCCTCTCACAGTCTAGGAGCCCTCGGTGGATGTGCTACTGATGGCCACAGTCTGGCAGCAGAGGCTCCGAGCAGACGTCCTGTGTGTGTGTGTGTGTGTGTGTGTCTGCTAGGGTCTGCCCCCAGTCGCACCACCACGTAGGCTCAAAGCAGTTGCTGTGTGTGTGTGTGTGTGTGTGTGTATGTCCACTAGGGGTCTGCCCCCAGCCACATTGGAGGCTCAGAGCAGGCACTGTGTGTGTGTGTGTGTGTGTGTGTGTGTGTGTCTGCTGGGGGCCTGCCCGTAGCCACACCATGGAGGCCTGGAGCAGGAGCCCCTCTGTGTTGATCTCTTAGGCTCCTGGCCTCCACTGCATGTTGTACTCTCCCTTGAGCTATGGCCAGGATGGGGGTGCTGCTTGCAAGCCAGGCTTTCCTGCTCCTGGATCGCCATGGCGACCAGGGAGCAGGCCCACCTGGGGGCTGCCCACAGGTGGGCTTTCCCGCTCCCAGGTCTCCATGGCAACCGGGGAGCAGGCCCAGCTTGGGGCTGCCCGCAGGCCAGGCTTGTTTTCCTGCTCCCAGATCACCATGGTGACCGAGGAGAAGGCGCAACTGGGGGGCTGCCCACAGGCTGGGCTTGCTTTCCTGCTCCCGGATCAGGCACAGCTGGGGGCTGCCTACAGGCCGCACTTTTCTACTTACCGATGGCCAGATCACCACAGCGACCCAGGGCCCAGCGGCACTTTCCTGCTCTCCAATAGTCATAGGGTCCCGGCTGGGGGTGGGGCTTAGCAGTGTGGGGCTTAGGCTGCACGGGGGTCCGGCTGGGGGCTCAGGTGGCACACAGGGGTCCCAGCTGGGGGCGGGGCTTATGCCCCGCTACCCAGGGCTGCACATGGGGCCTGGATGGCAGCTTGTGCTGTCCCTCCTTGCCTGTAGTATAGGATAGAGGCCTGGTGCACGGGTGGGGGCCGGCTGGTTTTCCCTGAAAGTGTCCCAGATCAGGGTGGGGGTCCCACTTGGGTGCCTGGCCAGCCTGGATGACGGGCTGATGGCTGTTTGCAGCTGGTCACACCCCCTTCAGGGTGGGGGTCCCCACTGGGGTGCCTGGCCAGTCTGGGTGAGGGCCTGAGAGCCGTTTTCAGGCTGGAGGGCAACTTAAGCTCCCAGCCTCTCCTTTTTTTCTTTTTTTTTTATTCTGGGATTTATTTACCTTCTATAGCTGTCACTGAAGCTGAGAGCCGGCTCCAGCTCTGAGGGCTGAAAGCAGGTTTCTGGGTCTGTTTGGCTTCTATAATTGAAACTCTGTTGCCATCATAGCAGCTCTAAGCTCTGAGGCCGAAGCTGGCTGAAAGCAGGTTTCTAGGTTTGTTTGGCTTCTATAATTGAAACTCTGTTGCCATCACTGCAGCTCTAAGCTCTGAGGCCAAAGCTGGCTCAAAGCAGGTCTCTGGAGCCTGTTTAGCCTCTATAATTGCAACATAGTTGCTTAGAGTGCAGCTCAGAGCTGGGCTGCAGCAGGCGGGAAACCTTGGCTTCCTCCATCACTGGAGCAAGCAAGCCCCCCTGTTCACTTCAGCTGCGTGGCTGGCCGCCATCTTGGTTGGCAGTTAATTTGCATATCCTGCTGATTAGCCAATGGGGTTATGGTCAATTTGCATGTTTCTCTTTTATTAGATAGGATAGATTATTTACTATATTCCTTACGCTTTGCTTTACACCCTCATGACTATATTGTAACTATTAATTGTACTTGTTATTTCCTTAACCATTTTCACTCAAACCCCCATCACCTTTCCATATGGCAACCATCAGTTTGTTTTCTATGTCTATGTGTGTGTTTCTATTTGTTTGTTTGTTTTGTTTTTTAGATTGCACATAATAAGTGAAACCATATTATATTTGTCTTTCTCTGTCCAACTTATTTCAACTAGCATAATAACCTCTAGGTGCATCCATGTTGTCACAAATGATAAGATTTCTTTTTTTTTATGGCTGAATAATATTCTATTGTATGTATGCACCACCACTATTTTATCCACTAGCCTATTGATGGACACTTGGGTTACCTCCCTATCTTGACTATTGTAAATTAACACTGCAATGAACATAGAGGTGCATATATCTTATTTTATTATTTTTTTGCATACATCTTTTTGAATTAGTGTTTTGAGTTTCTTTAAATTTATACCCAAAAGTGGTATATAAGGCTGTCCCATTTTTAATTTTTTTAGGAACCTCCAGACTATTTTCTATATTGGCTACATCAATCTGCATTTTCACCAATAGTGCATGAGGGTTCCCTTTTCTCTACATCCTCGGCCAACACTTGTTTCTTGATTTAGTGATCATAGCCATTTTGACAGGTGTGAAGTGATATCTCATTATGGTTTTAATTTGCATATCTCTGATGATTAGTGATACTGAGCATCTTTTCATATATCTCTTGGCCATCTGTATGTCCGCTTTGGAGAAGTGTCTATTCAGGTTCACTGCCCATTTTTTAATTTGATTGGTTCTGGGTTTTTCTGGTTGGTTTTGTGAGTGTGTGTGTGTTAACTTGTATGAGTTCTTTGTAAATTTTGCATATTAAGCCCTTATCAGATGTATCATTGGTGAATATCTTCTCCCAATCAATAGGTTGACTTTGTTTTGTTGATGGTTTCCTTTGCTGTGCAAAAACATTTTAGTTTGATGTAATCCCATTTATTTATGTTTTCTTTTGTTTCCCTTGCCCAAGGAGATATGTCAGAAAAAACATTTCTAAGGGAAATGTCAGAGAGTTTACTGCCTATGTTTTCTTCTGGAGTTTTATGATTTTGAGTCTTACATTTAGGTCTTTAATCCATTTTGAGTTTATTCTTATATATGGTGAAAAATAGTTTTATTTCTTGCGTGTATCTGTCTAATTTATCCAACACCATTTATTGAATAGCCTGTCTTTACCCCATTGAATATTCTTGTCAAACATATAGAGTTGGGTTTATTTCTGGGCTCTCTATTCTGTTTCATTCACCTATGTATCTGTTTTAATGCATATACCATGATGTTTTTATTACTGTAGCTTTGATATCGGATAGCATGATGCTTCCAACTTTGTTCTTTCTCAAGATTTCTATGGCTATTCAAGGTCTTTTGTGTTTCTATTAAATTTTAGGATTATTTGTTCTAGTTTTGTAAAAAATGCCATTGATATTTTGATAGGGTCTGCATCAAATATATAGGTTGCTTTGGGTAGTATGGACTACCCCCCAAAAAAGAATAAAAGTTTTTATTCTTTTTATCCATGAGCATGATATATGCTTCCATTTATTTGTATCTCCTTCAATTTCTTTCTTTGATATCTTATAATTTTCCAAGTACAGGTCTTTTACCTCCCTGGTTAAATTTATTCATAGGTATTTTTTTTAACTGCAATTGTTAATGGGATTGTTTTCTTAGTTTCTCTTTCTAATAGTTCATTATTGGTGCATAAAAATGCTACCAATTTCTGAATACTAATTTTGTTTTGGTTTTTTTTGTGTTTTTTTTTTAAATATATTTTATTGATTTTTTACAGAGAGGAAGGGAGAGAGATAGAGAGTTAGAAACATCGATGAGAGAGAAACATCGATCAGCTGCCTCCTGCACACCTCCCACTGGGGATGTGCCCGCAACCCAGGTACATGCCCTTGACCGGAATCGAACCTGGGACCCTTCAGTCCGCAGGCCGACGCTCTATCCACTGAGCCAAACCGGTTTCGGCTTCTGAATACTAATTTTGTATCCTGACACTTTACTGAATTCATTTATCTGTTTTGGTAGTTTTATTTGGTGGAATCTTTAGGTTTCCCTAAATGTTATCTGCATTACAGGGCAACTTTTTATCATTGTGTGCATCTGACAACATCATTTCCAACACATTTTTTATTTGATTTGAATAATTTGCCAGCTATAGGAGAGGATCAGAGCATTCAAGAATGCAAAAACATAGAGAACATTAAATATTGTATGAGATATATTGTAATATTTTGATGACTTCAGTAGTTTGGTATTGCTGAAGTATAAAAAGCATGGGGATAGAGGAGCAATGGGAAGTTATTTCTTGAGAGGAGACTGAAATGGAAAGGGTCAGGTGACAAAGGAATTTGTATGTACTGCAAACTGTTTGCATTTCCTTGCAAGTAACAGAAAGTCATGGTGGAATTTGTGCAGGGGAGTAATAAGGTCTGAGTTTTTCATGAGGATGCCTGTGCTGCCTTGATGGTAATGGGAAGCATGGACACAGAAGGCAAAAAGATAGGTGGAGAGATCTGTTAGAAAACTATTGTGTGAGTCTTAAAGTGGCCTCAGAATACCCTCCACACAGTGCTTTTGATGACTGCAGTCAAGTAGGGCTGGGGCCAGTGATAAACCCTGCCAACCAGTCCAATATTGAAAGGTGGGTGATCTTAAAAATACAAAATACATCTTTTAAGCTGGAAAGTGGTACCCAGCACACTTCTCCATTGTGATTACTTTTCGTGGACAAGAGTTAAAATTTTCTAATGAAAATTTAAAAATAGAGTAGTTCTCCCACTGAATTTCCCTTTCCCTTCTAACAGTTGTCAGCAATGATAATTTATATTCAGATTAAATGCTTTAATTTTATTATGTACAAATTAAGTAGCTAGTCAAAAAAAAAAAAGACCATTTGCCTATCATGTGTTTATCACATGGGCAAACTGTTTTGTTTTGGCTTTTTTATTATTATTAAAAAAAACTATTACAATAAGAGATATTTTAAAATAAATAAATCATCTAAGGCCATTAAAGTAGAGTATTTTGAGGTAGAATCTTCAAGCCTTGTGTTTTGTTTTGTTTTGAAGGTAAAGAAGAAGGACTCTAGAACGGCTCCTACAATTTAGGGTAGCTAGGTATCTCTTTCTCTTTACTGAGGTAGGGAACACTTGGTGGTGGTGGAGGTGGTGAGTTGTCGATGGGAGGTTGGACATCCTTTTGAAATTGGAACATTTCTGTCCTATAATAAAACATAACAATGAGGTGTTTGTTGCTTCTGACAATCTGGCAAAACATCTAAATATTTGTTATGTGCCAAATGCAATAATTAACTGTGATGATGGGACAAATAAGACTCAGAAACATTGTGACTTCAAGTTTCACTCACCAAGGAGTATTTTGATTGAGTATAACTGACTGACTGAAAATTAAATTTCAAAACATGGAATTGAGCCTAGTCTCTGGCTAACCAGTTCCATGTGCTCTGATGCTGCCGGGCAGGGAAGTCCCTACGGGGACAGGCTGCCCTTTCCCCTCACATGAAGACATGACTCAGTCCCAGAGACGTGCTCATCCCCACACATCCCAAGATGATTGTATGTTTCTTCGCAGCGGCCCTCTATAATTCCTTTATTGACAACACATAGAGAAAGGGAAAGAAGAGGTTGTTTTACAGCATGAGTTGTTGGACACTTGGCATTCACAAGCCTAGAGCCCATTCTGGCCTGGAGGGAGAGCTGCCTGCGCCAGGCACTTTGAGGATGCCTATCGCTACATACCAACAAACACGTGCATCTGATTCACTTCCACTAGATCTCTCTGATGCATTTCCTGTAGACATCTGTGACCTTGACTCTGGGGTAGGAGTGGGGCCTTGAGCACTACACAACAGCAGCCACAGGAAGAACCCAGACTAGGGACAGCTGTTCAGCCTTGGCACAATTTACCTTTAAATCTCTGGTTCTCTTTGACTCTGACCTTGGGCAGGGGTGCTCATGAGAAATAGTCCACACTGGGATAAGCAAGATAAAAAAATGTGCTTCTAAGCAACCTTTGAGTGAGAAAGTTTGCATCTCACCTTGACATAATCATATTCTGAGTGTAATCTATTCCCAACTCCTCTTGGATCTGCAATGTTTCCAGGAAAAGTGCCAAGTGGAACAGAAGTATCTTTGAGACTCTTGCTTTCTGCTCTATACCATACAAATCCACTTGCAAAGATAAAACTTTAACCCCTTCATTTAAAAAATTCTTTTTTATATTTCCAATTACATTATACATTCAACATTACTTGTATTCGTTTCAGGTAGACAGCATAGCAATGAGAAAATCATATACATGACCAACTGTTCCCCTTGATATTTCAGATATCTACTTGGCACCATACATAGCTATTATAATATTGCTGACTGTATTTCCTATGCTTTACTTTACAATCCCATGACTGTTTTGTAACTACCGATTAGTACTTTTTAATTCCTTCGCCTCTTCCACCCAGCCCCCCAACCTGCCTCCATTCTGGCATCCATCAGTCTGCTTTTTGTATCTATGAATCTGTTTCTATTTTGTTTGTACATTTATTTTGTTCTTGAGGTTCCACATGTAAGTGAAACCTTAAGGTATTTGCATTTCTTTCTCTGGCTTATTTATCTTAGCACAATACCCTCTAGGTCCATCCATACTGTTGCAAATTTAAGAGTTTATTCTTTTTTATGGTCAAATAATATTCCATTGAAGGGGAGTGCTCAACCCAGGAAAGAAGGCATCTGTGGATTGTGTGGGAGAGAAATTTAGCACAGAGACGTTGGCAGCTGTCCTTCAGGCCTTTAACCCAATCTTCCTGTATCACTCCAGTCCCCTCTAAGCCACCGTCTATTCACTAAATCCCAGAGTTTGTGTACTGGTCCTTTAAGAGAGTGCCTAGGTTTCCAGTAGTTTCCTTTTCACCTGGAAGGACAGAATCCCCACTGATTTCCATAGCCAGATATTACATGGCCACCTCTTCCTGGCTCTGGTGCTCTGGGCGAGGAAACCTGGCATGGTGTTGAGGCCTCTAATTCCTTGGGAGGGAAACTTCTTCAGTTGAAGTACCCCTCCAGATTCTTAACTGGAGGTGCAAGGCTGGCATTTTTTTAACATTTCCGCTTTTCCTACCAGTCTAGACATAGCTTCTTTTGTATATCCTTCATTATAAGACTTCTGTTCAGCTAGTCTTCAGATGGTTATCCAGGTTGATTGCTCTGTAGTTTAGTTGTAATTTTGATATGGTTCTCGGACAAGGTGAGTGTAACTTCCACCTATTCTGCTGACATATTGAATCTCCAAACTGCATCATTCTTAGTCCTTTCCATTAGACTGTCATTCTTGCGATGCAGATTATTGCATTCACCTACAGGCCAAGTGAAAAAAAAATCTTTAAAATTTAACTTGATCTGTACATGAAGATATATATCCATGATGGTGTTTAGTATGTATTTTTATTATAATATTTAAAATGCCAAATCCTAAAGAAAGCTGCTCAAAATATATTTACAAAATATGTTTTAATGTAAAAAATTCTTTTCAAGTATAGTGATTTGGGAATGCCATTCAACAATAGTTTGTTCCGTACATATTAGTACATTGTAACTTTTAGTAGGCCAGAAAAAATTAAAGCAATGAAAGCATTCATATAATCCATTTTAGTAGGGGGAAATTGTGTGTAATTGAAAGACAGATCCAAAAATATTAAACAATGTTGTCTGTCTTGTTTTGGCTCTTATCAAATTGATTGTATTATTACAGTGGAGTTACTGTCTGTTCTAGTCCACCTGTGATATTTGATCGTTTTTGGTAGAGGTGAACTTACTTTCCCAAGGGAAAATAATATCTTCCTGTTTCCTTTGGTTATGTTCATTTTCTGCTGCTTCAGGAACTGGGTCTTTGCATGACATCACAAAGATAAGGAATAGTTTCAGTCACATTCTTGCTAAATTGAGCCAGTGTCAGGGTATTCAAATGGCTGAAGGTGGTGGAGCCTGCTCCCAGTCTGTTAAACTAACAGTGTTGCTTTTTACTCATTTAATATTCAATGAGTTTCTTTCCGCTAAGAAATTCAGGCTCAGATTAATTTCTTTTAAAAAAAATATATACTTTATTGATTTTTTACAGAGAGGAAGGGAGAGGGAGAGTTAGAAACATCAATGAGAGAGAAACATCCATCAGCTGCCTCCTGCACACCCCCTACTGGGGATGTGCCCAAAACCAAGGTAAAGCCCTTGACCGGAATGAAGCCTGGGATCCTTCAGTCCGCAGGCTGACGCTCTAGCCACTGAGCCAAACCAGTCAGGGCAG
Organism: Myotis daubentonii; assembly: GCF_963259705.1. NCBI lineage: Eukaryota > Metazoa > Chordata > Mammalia > Chiroptera > Vespertilionidae > Myotis > Myotis daubentonii. The sequence continues at coordinate 20,518,855 of NC_081842.1, read as the reverse complement.
ATTATTTCTTCAGTGACTCTTTGAAGTAGATGTTGTAGATGAAAGGGGCCACCTGCTAACCTGACAAGCTCAGGGAAGGCCTGCATGGCGGTCTTGCAAACTCAGAGACCTACAGTAACCACAAAGAATGGTCCGAAATTAAACTTTAACTGAAAGCAGTTATGGTGGGCAGTTACATCCTAGGCCGGTATCTTCACTGACAAGGTCAACCTTTACCTTAACTGAGCCTATCTGTCTTTTTGCATCTATAATAACATACCCTTGAAATGTCTGGGTTAACTTGTAACTTCCCTTTTTCTGGACCCCTTGGAACACAACCTAATGTGCCTGGGTTCCAGGACAGATACCACAAATTCCTTCATTGTTATGTTAATTGTTCCTGCACCCAAGTATGTGTCTATCATTTTACTTTTTATCCAATCCCAGGGGTTTCCCTGCTTTGCTTTCTCCTGCCTCTCTAGTCTATCACCAATGGATTTCATGTAACCCACCTACATCCCTTTCCTTTGATTGCAATGTATAAATTCAGATGTAACCCACCATTCTCAGGAGCATTATCTCAATTCATTGAGGTTCTGCTTCCTGGCATATGTCAACAGTTTGGCTTAAATAAACTCACAAAAATTCTTTACAGGCCAAAACCGGTTTGGCTCAGTGGATAGAGCGTCGGCCTGCGGACTGAAAGGGCCCAGGTTTGATTCCGGTCAAGGGCATGTGCCTGGGTTGTGGGCACATCCCCAGTGGGGGATGTGCAGGAGGCGGCTGATCGATGTTTCTCTCTCGTCGATGTTTCTGACTCTCTATCTCTCTCCCTTCCTCTCTGTAAAAAATCAATAAAATATATTTTTTTTTTAAAAAAAAGAATGATCTATATCAAACATTTCAAAAAAAAAATTCTTTACAGGTTTCAATGGTTTTTTACATTAACAATGTTAATAAAAGTAAAAAACGTTTTTTCCACAATATATGGTTTTTCTTCTCCTGTAATATCCTTAATAAATCACTAAGGGACAATTGCACATTCCGGCAGGGATAATTAATATTATTCTAAGGTGTCTCAAAGACAAAGGGTCAGGATAGTGCTATTCAATGATAGGAATGCTCACCTTCCCTCCGTATCAGTCATCTGTGGCCTCAGACTACCTTGAACCTGGCTGGACAAGCCTCTCTTCATTCTGAGTTGTCCCACTCTGTCTAATCCTCTCATCCTTCTTACCGAAAACCTTCTTTAATTTCTTTCTACTACTTCTAGCCATGTGACCTTTTAAAATCTTTAACATAAATATTTCTTGAACTTTCAGTTCTCAGCTTCCACAACACAGTTATCACTGTGCTAACACTGGCCTCTGCTGTCCTCTTTTTTCATCATGTGTCTACTGCATGTGGACAAAAAAGGGCTTCTATGAAAAGTAGCCTTACAGGGAAATCTGATCAAAAATACCTAACTGGGCAGCTGGTGGTGCCTGGTCATGCCCAGGCTTATAAAGTCTTTAGAAAAAGTTTTTATCTTTTGCTTAAGCACGCCCTGTCCATCGTTTCTGTGTATCTAGGTTAATATACCTTTGAAATGGCTCCTTTCAGACCCCTCCTTCTAGAGTGGACCAACCTCTTAATCTGACTTCTGCCTTGCTTTCTCCCACCTTCATGCAATCTTCCTTACATTCCCTTCTTAATTTCAAATGCATAAAAGAAACTGCAAACTATTATTCTCCAAAGCATTTTTCTCAGTTTCTTGAGATCTTGCTTCCAGACATATCCTTGATTTGACTCAAATAAAGTTTTCTAAAAATCCTCTGCAGCTTTAGACATTCTTACATTGACATAAATAAAGCATCTCTTCTTCTCCTTTCATCTCTCTACCATTTCTTTCTTGATTGTTTTTATCCAGTCTCATTATTTCAGCTATGGTCTCATGGCAGACAACTACCAGACCTATATCAACAAGTCCAATATATTTTCTGAGTGGTAGACCCACTTCTCTGTTAATGTAAGAAACATTCAAATCTGTAAAAGAATTTTTGTGAATTTATTTGAGCCAAATGGTCGACAATTGCCGGGAAGCAGAATCTCAACATATTGAGATAATGCTCCGGAGAATGTTGGTTTTTTATCTATTTTTATGAATTACCATCAAAGGAGGATACATAAGTGGGTTACATGAAACCTACTGGTGATAGATTAGGGAGGTGGGAGGAAGCAAACCAGGAAAACCTCTGGGATTGGATAAAAAGTAAAGTGATAGACACATGCTTCTTCTACATAGGTGGGTACAGATAGTTAATAGTCATCAATTAACACAATAACAATAACAATGAGGGAATTTGTGGTCTCTGCCCTGGCCCTCTGGTACATTAGTTGTGCCCTGAGATGTCTGGAAAAAGAGAGGTTATAAGTTTCCCTGACATTCCACAGGTATGTTATCTAGAAGCAAAAAGACAATAGGCTCAGTTAAGATCAAAGTTGATCTTTGTCAGAAAAGATTCCAGCCTAGGACATGACTATCCACTATAAACCGCTTTTTAATTTTAAAAGTTTCATTTCAGACCATCATTGGTGGTTACTTTAGGTCTCTGAGTTTGGAAAGCTGCCACGCAGGCCTTCCCTGAGTTAGTCAGGTTCTGATGTGGCCCCTTTGTGTTCACACCTCCCATTTGCAGGACACTTCATATACTCGTGCTCTTGTGAACCCATTAACTTTATGAAATCAACATTGTTCTAGTTCATCTAGGTTTGACATATGTGAGTGGTCTTTAATGACTTATTTTTAAAATGTATTTTTATTGATTTCAGAGAGAAAGGGAGAGGGAGAGAGAAAGATAGAAGCATCAATGATGAGAAAGCATTATTGAACAGCTGCCTCCTGCATGTCCCTTCTCGAGGACCCAACCCGCAACCTGGACATGTGCCGTGACCGGGAATGGAACTGTGATCTCCTGGTTCATAGGTTGACGCTCAACCACTGAGCCACCTGGGCTGGGCTAATGATTTCTTTATTACTCCCCATACAGTAGTAAATTCCCAGGTCCAAAAGTTTTTATCTCTACACGATCTCCTGAATCCTTCCCCTACATTCCCAAAGCCAACATTAGCCAGTATGAACACTCTTTTCCTATCTTTGCCTGGATTACTATACTAACATTTTAATAACTATCCTTACAAAAGCATAATTTCATCTTTTCTTTATCCCACTCCTCAGATTTATAGCCTGTTGGTTACCAGCACATATAACAACCTGGACTTGCTATTGGCATCTGAAGTGGAGGGCAGACTGATGGGCCTGAGCCCTCAACCTGTGGAATCTGATGCTGTCCCCAGGTAGGAGGTATCAGAATTGAGTTGAATTATAGAACAACTAGCTGGTGTTGGGGAATTGTTCGGTGCAGTGGGGAAAAGCCACACATCAGAATTGGTGTCAGAATCTTAGCAATAAATGGTTGTTAATAGTATTAGAGTCCCCTTCAAGACTTCATATCCCAGAACAAAAGTGAATGAAGAATGCCTGATAGTTTTTATTTGTACAGCTGTTTTTAACTTGGCACATCTGTCTTACATATTTACATGCAAAATTATCATTTTATAAGGCATGCCTTAGACACAATTCTGAAAGATTTGGAATTTGTCTTTAGCTCCCATTTTGTTCCTTCTGAATGTCATCTTGACTTTCCTTTCATTACAACCATTGTGCCTGCTGCTTGCTGGGAAGGATCCGAGGACTCCAGAAACAAGGAATATCAGAGCTGGAAAAGTCTTAGGTTATCTTGTTCTAACCCCCCATTTTACAAATGAGGAAACAAAGGACCTGAGAGGCCAACATGCTTGCCCTAAATGACCTGACTATGGAAGAAATGCCTCTTGACCTTAAGTATTTCACTTAACACATTAAGGAAACTTCCAGCTAAAGAGAAGTATCTTTAACAATGGGGTTTAAGCTGTCAGTTAGCCTGAAGGGACATTTGCAGATTAAAGAGGCGGTCTTACATACAAGAAATTATATAATTTTGCTGCAACCTCTTAGAACATCATTCTTACTCCTAAAGGACAAGTATGAAGGCTTATTTTTTGGAGTCAGTAACCCATGACCTAGTGTCCAAAGTAATATTAGGTGGCTTGTGTTTGTGGCCACCTTCTACTCTTATCCTTATTGCATAGGAGAATGATCAACTGATTAACAACTTCTGCTTTGAGACTCTGATAGTCTAGTCACCCTTGGCCCAAATCTATTCAGCAACTTCTTTACTGAATTCTCATATTATTAACATTTAGTTTTATTTTTTGTATGCTTACTATACTATCTGTCAATGATGATGATTTTTGCCATATATATGTATACATATAAGTATATGTATATATACGATTTATTTTGTTCTCTTTTCTGATTGACGTGACTACATAAAATTTTAATTTACCAAGAATTTAAAAATTATATAAATAGCTTTTATACTATTTATATTTGATTGTCTTGAGTAAACACTATTTTTGTCATGAGATCTTTTTTCCCCCTCTTCATTTATTATTTAATATACCTTTGAGTTAAACTTGCTGGTAATTTATCTCAGATGCTGGCATTTTCATTTATAAATGAGTTAGGCCTGTCTTTTCTGTCACCATGTGAGGCAGGCAGTGTAATGGTTAATTGCTTGTTTTCTAGAACCACATTACCTGGGTTCTATTCCAATTTCACAATTTACTAATTGTGAGATCTTGGAGAAGTTACTTAACTTCTTTTTTAAAATATATATATATATTTTATTGCTTTTTTTACAGAAAGGAAGGGAGAGGGATAGAGAGCTAGAAACATCGATGAGAGAGAAACATCGGTCAGCTGCCTCCTGCACACCCCGCACTGGGGATGTGCCTGCAAGTAAGGTACATGCCCCTGACCGGAATCGAACCCAGGACCCTTCAGTCCGCAGGCCAACGCTCTATCCACTAAGCCAAACCGGTCAGGGCGTTACTTAACTTCTTTATGTCTTAAGTTTATTTATATGTAAAGGGTGATATCAATAATATCTATCTCATAGGTATTTTGTGAGAATTAAATGGATTTTTAGTCCCAGCCCACTTACAATAGTGCTTGTTATACAAAAACTCTTTATAAGTATCAGCTATTTTAATGTCATTCTGGCCAGGTTTTCGTATCAATATGCTAACCTCATAAAATAAAGTTGGAAGTGATGTTTCTTTTTCTGTAATCTTGAAACACTCAAAAGGCAGAAGAATTATTTATTCCTTGAGGATTTGAAATAAGTGAGTTATGAAATCATCTGGAACCCGTATCCTTTAATGGGGGGTAGAGGGAAGTGTGTTGAAATGTTCATATTTTCTTTCTCTTCTTGAAGTAGTTTTGGAAATAGGTGTCTTACTAGAAAATTATACTTTCTATTTGCAAAATATTAAGATTACTTTAAATGCACCAATATGAAGTTATTTTCAATCTTTTTTTTTTCCTAATGAGTCTTAAAAAAAAATTTGTTCATGTTGTGGCATTTTCAGAGTCAGGTTATGATTTGGTTTATCAGCTTTTTCTTTATATTTTATTCAATTCTGGTCCCATTTTAAATATTACTTTCTCTTCTTGGGTTTTAATTTTTCTAACTTATTAAGTTAAATGCTTAGTTTGCTCTTTGGTTCAATGCTGGCTCTTTGCTTTAAACATCTAAGGAAATAACTGAGAGATGATTCATCTATCTTTTTCTAACATTAGCATGCTATATTTATATTTTATTTGTTATGACTGTATTCCCATTCATTAACTTATATACGCATTCACAAATATTTATTTAGAACTGGACATTGTCCAGGGTGCTGGTGATGGCAGTAGGGCTGTGAATAGTAAATGGAGCCCTGTTGCTGCCTTCAAGAAGAAAAACTGCTATAGTTAAATGTCTTTGTGGAGAGGGATCTAGTATAAAGGATGTCAAGTGAGAAAATAAGATAAAGTCATCTGAAAGAAAAGGCACTTGAAGAACTGTAGGTGAAATCCAAACAATTTTCATTTCTACCAACTAATGTTTTATAGTTAAAAACAAAACAAATAAAACAACAATAAAATGAACTGAGTGGGAAGGGGTTGTACATGGAAGCTGGTAGAAGATAGTAATGGAATTGAAGATCTGGGGGTCTATTTGAAATCTCTGAATTAGGGAGGATGAGCTATATCCAAAGAGTAGCTTCATGTTAAAAAAAAAACTATGGCTTGCCTAGGAGGGGTGAACTAAGACACCAGGTTTTTAAAAAAACAACCCAACTTTTTATACAATGTACATTTAGAAAAGTGCATAAATCACAAGTAATTTTCACAAAGTTAAGACATCCATGCAATTACATCAAGAAACAGGACATTTTCTAGTGTCTCAGAGGTCTTCCTGGGCTCTCTTCTAGTCATTGTCCACTTCTATCATAACTCTAATTCCATAGGTTAATATTGCCTGTTTTGAACTGTATATTAATGGAGGAATCATACAATAGATTCGTATTAGTCTGTTTGGGCTGCCATAAAAAACAATCCCATAGAGGAGGTGGCTTTAACGACAGAAATTTGTTTTCTCACAGTAGTGGAGGCTAGAAATCCAAGATCAAGGTTCCAGCTAACTCCATCTCTGGTAAGAGTTCTTATCCTGGCTTTCGAATGGCCACCTTGTTGCTGTGCCAGAGGAGGGAGCTGGGGAGTAGAAAGAGAAAAGGAGAAAGGGAGAGAGAGAAAGAATTAGCTCTGGTATCTTTTCTCATAAGGACACTTATCCTATTGGATTGTGGCCACACTCTTATGACCTCATGTAACCACAATTATCTCCAAATATAGTCACAATAGTTTCAACATGTGAACTTTGGGTGGACATAGGCATTCTCTCACTTTTTTTTTTTTTTGCCAACATAATGTTTGTGAGAATCATCCATATTATTATGTATAGTTTTAATTTTTTAAATCCTTACAACTGTATAGTATTTTATTGTGTGAGCATATCACATATTTTTTCCTCATTTTGTTGTTGAGTTTTCTGAGCAGTTTCCAGTTTGGAAATACTGTGAACATATTTTATATATCTTTGGTGAACACATGGATACATTTCTAGCAGGTATATATTTGAAGTTGAATTGCTGGGTCATGGAATATACTATGATCGGGTTTAGTAGAAAGATGCTGCCAAACAATTTTGCAAGATGATTGAACTAATTTACATAGCAATCTGGTTTCTTTTTGTTTAATGAGATTTCTAATTATTCCAGATCCTCACCAATTCACTCTTTTTATGTTAGCCATATGTTTATGGACTATTTAGATATCCTTTTTTTGTGAGCTATTCATTGAAGTATTTAGCCCATTTTTTTATATAGTGAATTTCTAACAAAATGATATGAAAGAGCACATAGGAAAGGTGTTCTACCTGTGATTGTCTCCAGCTGGCCTTGGCTCTTCTTCTTCCTGCATAAACAGTACAAGAAGGGTATTCATACTCAAGCTCTGAGGAATAAAAATTAGGAAACATGGAAGAATGTACCAAAATTATTTATGATTTAAAAAAATGGTTTTAGCCTAAACCGGTTTGGCTCAGTGGATAGAGCGTCAGCCTGTGGACTGAAAGGTCCCAGGTTCGATTCCGGTCAAGGGCATGTACCTGGGTTGCGGGCATATCCCCAGTAGGAGATGTGCAGGAGGCAGCTGATCGATGTTTCTCTCTCATCGATGTTTCTAACTCTCTATCTCTCTCCCTTCCTCTCTGTAAAAAATCAATAAAATATATTTTTTAAAAAAAATGGTTTTGATAGAACAATTCAAATGAATAATAGTTAAGACCCTCCCCCCCAAATGGCATGAAAGCTACTCAAAAAGCACTGTAATAAAATCATTGAAGAAAGGATCTAGTATTAAAAAAAAACAAAACCTCCAACAGATAAAATCTATCATATAAAAGAACAAAAGTAAATTCCACACTGTATTAGTGTCCTAGGGCTGCCATGACAAATTACCACGAACTGGGTGACTTAAAACAACAGACATTTATTCTCTCACGGTTCTGGAGGGCAGCTTCTGGTGATTTCTGGAAATCCTTGGCAATCTTTCCTCTACGTGGACATGTGAGACTAGAAAACAAGTTATCTGCTTCAAAAATACAACAGCAGAATAGACACAGCATAGACAATCTCATTCTCATGGGAAGAAATGAGAAGAAATAAAGGAATCCAAGCAAGTCCAAAACCCAGCAAGACAAGTTCCATTAGGCTCAAGGTCCTGGGAGTAATCCTCTGAGGCTTGATGCTTTGCCCTCTGGGCCTGTGACAGTGGCCTTGCCCTCTCTGACCTCTGCCTTTGCATCTGTGGCTCTGCCCTTGGGGTTCTTCTTCTTTTTTCTTAAAGGTTAGCACATTTTGTAGTCAAGTAGACTTATTAGCCACCCGCTCACCCGTATTTATTTTTTATTTTTGCTTGTAGAAATTCAAAAGTCTGACAGCCTTTCTTCATTTTTGTCCTATCTCTGCCCCTTTCAGTCCAAGCTGGCAGTGGTTCTGTTGGTATAACATTCTCAAAAGCCTTGTTGGTCTCCCATGCAATCCATGGCACTTCATGTCGTTAGACGTGAATATCTGCCGTAGATCGTTCCTTAATAACTCAACTTCTGTCCCTGGCTTCTGGTGTGATGGTTGATTTGATCCGTGAGTTACATACCCAAGCCCTTCATCACAAGGTGATCCAGAATCATGGCCTTCTCTCTAGAGAAGGCTGAGAATTTTTCAAATCATCAGGTTCTGGTTTCTTTTTGTTTAATATTTCCCTCCTCAATTTATTTCTTTCCTCTCCGATTTTGCTATAATTACCAAGAAGAAACCAGAATGGACCTTTTCCACTTTGTTTGGAAGTATCCTCAGCTGAATATTTAAGTTCACCACTTTTAAGTTCTGTGTGTGTGTGTAACAAGACTTTACTGGAAAAAAAGGGGGGGGGGTGCAAACCAATGATTATAAATAGGAATGTGGACTTGTAGCAAAAACAAACAAAAAAATAGAACAAAAATGGTGGGAGGAGGATTGTCAGAAGGATGGAAGGGGTAATGAGAACCAGAAAAGAGGAGGAGAACATTTTTTTCTTCTTTTTCCCATTTCTTTTAAAAACCAACACAAGACAAAAACAGAACCAGAGACAGAGAAGCATCAATCAGACCGTCAAACCTCAGACGGAAGGTAGGGGAGGGTGAGTTCAACCAAAGGACTTGTATGCATGCATATAAGCCTAACCAACGGACACAGACACCAGGGGGATGAGGGCATGAGTGGGGGTGGGGGGAGGGGAGAGCAATGAGGGGATAAGGACACATTTGTAATACCTTAATCAATAAAGAAAAAAATCAAGAATATCATAAACATCTTTGTAAAGTACACAAAGTACTATTTCCTAGCTCAAGGGCTTTTGTAATATTGTGAAGATTAAAATAGATAATATATGTAAACCCTTTAAAAAAAAACCAATGCAAGAATACACACACACACACACACACACACACACACACACACACACACACCCTATATTTGTTTTCGAGTAGAAATATAAATAGGGCAGAATTGATCATTCTGTTCTTTCCTATTCCAAAGGCAAATATAAACAAACAAACAAACAAACTAATAAATATTTTCCCGTTCTTCACCAGAGCATCTTTCTTTGATCTTCATATTTCTATCAACATTCTGTTCATGATGATGTATGTGTTCTCTATGATGACAGATGCTTTCTCCACCATGCTACTCACTTCCCTCTGAGCCCGCACCAGAACTGCTTTTAACATTCATATTTCTCCCAACTATCTCTTTAAGGCAATCTAGACTTTTTTGATGAAGTGCCCCCAAATTCTTCCAGCCTCCATTCATTTACCAGTTCCAAAGCCACCTCCACAATTTTGGGTATTTGTTATAGCAGACACCCCACTTTCCAGTACCAAAATCTGTATTAGTTTCCTAGTGCTGCCATGACAAATTACCACAAGCTGCGCAGATTTAACAACATAAAGTTCTTCTCTTCTAGATCAGTATCAGCAAGGTTGGTTCTTTCTGGAGTTCAAAGGAGAAATTCTCCCATGCCTGTCTCCTGGCTTTTGGTGGTTGCCGGAAATCCTTGGCATTCCTTGGCTTATAAACACATTAGTCCAGCCTCCACATTCATCTTTACACGGCCTTCTTTGTGTCTCTGTTTGTCCTTTCTGTCTCACATGAGGGCAGTCTCATGGGATTTAGGGCACACTCTAATCCAGCATAAATTCATCTCAATTCTTAGCTTAATTACATCAGCAAAAACTCTATTTCCAAATAAGATTATATTCTGAGGTTGCAGGTGGACATAGATTTATATGGGAGACTCTTCAACCTGAAAGATTTGAACACAGTCCTTGCCAGTTTGGCTTAGAGGATAGAGATTCCAGCTGTGTTCTGAAGGGTCCCAGGTTCAGTTCCAATCAAGGGCACATACCTCGGTTGCAGGCTCAATCCCCAGCCCTGGTTCAGGGCAGGTGTGTGAAACATCAATGTTTTTCTCTCTCTCTCTCTCTCTCTCTCTCTCTCTCTCTCTCTCTCTCTCTCTCCCCCGCACCCCCCTTACACACTCTAAAAATCAATGGAAAAATATCCTCAGCTGAGGATTAACAAAGCAAAACAAACAAACAAAAGACAGAAAGATTTGAACACAGAAGAATTAAGAACATTGATTTTAAAAGATTAAAAATAATAAAGTAGCAGAAAGTGCTGAAATGGGAGATTTCAGGTCTAAGGGAAAAAACAGGGTGCTTAATACAGAACTAATGAATAAATTAGAATTCGTAGAGATAGTTTTAAAAACAGACTTTCTGAAATGGAGGAAAGGTTTGGGATAATCACAGTGATTTGATATGAAAGAGACAAAAAGATTAAAGCAATCAGAGGGCATGTAATAGATATGGAGAACAAAAAACAATTCCACAAAGATATCTTCAGTATCTGTGAATAAGACAAACTAAACACTGGAATAGAAAAAAAAGTATTCAAAAATAGAATAATGAGCATTTTTATCAGAAGAAGGTAGAACTGAAACTGCAGATTAAAAGGCCCACCATGTTCTAGGAAAAATGGATACAGGACGTTTATTATCAGGGGATATTCTGAAGAATTTACTGAATTTCAAGGACAAAGAATTCTGCAAGGATATAAGTATAAAAAGACTATTATTAGTAAAATTCAGACTTCCTCTCCAGGAGGCAATTCCTATTGAGCTCTGAGGAAAGAGTTAATAAAATATTTTATCCAGCCCTAACCGGTTTGGCTCAGTGGATAGAGCATCAGCCTGCGGACTCAAGGGTCCCAGGTTCGATTCCGGTCAAGGGCATGTGCCTTGGTTACAGGCACATCCCCAGTAGGGGGTGTGCAGGAGGCAGCTGATCGATGTTTCTCTCCCATCGATGTTTCTGACTCTCTATCCCTCTCCCTTCCTCTCTGTAAAAAATCAATAAAATATTTTAAAAAATATATTTTATCCAAGCCTTGCTGTCATGTAAAAGGGTATCTTTATTTTTTTAAATTTCTTGTTATCATACATAATAGTTTATTGCCTTAAAGATCCCCTGTGCTCCACCTATTCATTCCTCTTTCTCCTCTAACCTCTGATCTTTCTAATGTCTCCATAGTTTTGCCTTTACCAGAATTTCATGTGGTTGAAATCATATACTATGTAACCTTTTCAGATTGACTTCTTTCACACAGTAATATAGATTTAAGATTTTTTCATGGCTTGATAGACCATTTTTTCATTGCTGAAAATATTACATCATCTGGGTTTACCACAGTTTGTTTATTCATTCACTTACTGAAAAAAAAAATACTGGTTTCCCATGTTTTGGGAATGATAAATAAAGTTGCTATAAACATCCATATGCAGATTTTTGTGGGGACATAAGTTTTCCACTCCTTTAGATAATTACCAAGCAGCATGATTGCTGGATCATATGATAAGGGTACATTTCGTTTTCTAAGAAACTGCCTGTTTTCCAAAGTGGCTATACAACTTTGCACCCCACCAGCATTGAATGAAAGTTCCTGTTGGGCTCCATATCCTCACAGGTGCTGTTGGTGTTTTGGATTTTAGCCATTCTAATAGATGTATAGAGGTATCTCATTTTTTTTTAATTTGCAATTCCCTCTTGACATATAAATATCTTTTCATGTCATTTGCATGTCTTCTTTGGTGAGGTGTCTGTTCAGGTTTTTGATCATTTTGTTTTGGGATTGTTTGTTTAATATTTTGATTGCCTTTTAAAAAATTTTCGATTTAGTTTACAGTCAATATTATTCTGTATTAGTTTCAGGTATACAGCATAGTTGTTATACAAAAATATACTTTACAAAGTGTCCTCCCCTTATATTTCCAGAACCCAAATGGCACCATACATAGTTATTACAATACTAGAGGCCCAGTGCATGAAATTTGTGCATGGGGGGGGTGTGTCCCTCAGCCCAGCCTGCACCCTCTCTAATCTGGGATCCCTCTCACAATCCAGGACTGCTGGCTCCCAACCGATCGCCTGCCTGCCTGTCTGATTGCCCCTAACCACTCCCCTGCCAGCCTGATTGATGCCTAACTGCTCCCTTGCCAGCCTGGTCGCCCCTACCTGTCCTCCCTTGCTGGCCTGGTCACCCCCAACTGCCCCCCTCTGTCTGCCCGGTCACCCCTAACTGCCCTCCCCTACAGGCTTGATCACCCACAACTGCCCTCCCCTACTGGCCATCTTGTGTCCACGTGGGGGCGGCCATCTTGTATGTTGGAGTGATGATCATTTTGCATATTACTCTTTTATTAGATAGGATTATTTATTATATTTCCTATGCTGTACTTTACATTCCCATGACTATTTTGTAACTACCAATCTGAACTCCTCAATCCCTTCATTTTTTCACCCAGTCCCCCAGCCCTATCCTCATTAGCAACCATCAGTCTTTTCTCTATGTCTGTTTTCTGTTTTGTTTGTTCATTTATATTGTTTTTTAGATTCCACATACAAGTGAAATCATATAGTATTTGTCTTTGACTGACTTATTTCACTTAACATGATACCCTCTAGGTTCATCGTAAAAGGGTATCTTTAAACAAATGCAAAATTCTCAGGAAATAATCTCACTTAAGCCCATCTCGTCTACTGATTACATTGAAAAAAACTCTGAAAAACAAACCAAGAAATCAACAAAATGTTCTGAATTACTCAAGGACTCTAAATGGTAACAAAAACAGATTTGATCATAGGTAAGAAAGCAAAAACTGAGTGAAATGCTTACATGGGGTGAGTTTCCCATTTATTTATGAATTTAGAGTGTGCTCTAAGAGTGGACCCCAAGAAACAGGATAAAGGGGTTTCACAGCTGAAGACTGTGTGTTTAGAGGCAATCCTGGAAAAGAGAAGACCAGAGAAGAGGATTTCTAATTCTATATATGATCCTGTACAGATCTCAGCCTAACTCCTACTCTATGCATGCACAGTTATGACCATAAGACACTTTTCTTTGATTAACCATGGTGGTGTGATGGTGGTGGTGATGGTGATGTGTGTGTGCGCGGGGGACAGGGGTGTGTGTGTATGTGTGTGTGTGTGTGTGTGTGTGTGTGTGCATGTGCATGGAATGAAGTGGGAAGAGAGAGAGAGTTTCTTTTCATTATCTATGTATATAAAAGCTTAAGCGACGGGCTGACCAGCTGGTTGCTATGATGCGCACTGACCACCAGGGGGCAGAGGCTCAATGTAGGAGCTGCCGAGCAACAGCAACTTTGCAGAGTACCCTCTAGCACCTGAAGACCCCTTGGCGGGTGTCAGACTGCTGGTTTCAGCCCGATCCCCACAGGCCAGGTCAAGGGACCCCCCTACTGGAGGGACCCCACTCATTCTGCAAACGCCCTTTGAGCCCCGGTGCCTCCTCAGGTGCTGCTGGCCAGAAAGGGACCTTGGGAGGCTAGCTCCAGGGCATGTCCAGCCCATCTCATCCAGTTTTGCCCTGCTGGCCACCTTCTAATTAATTTACTTTCAATGTGCATGAATCTGTGCATTGGGCCTCTAGTGTATATATATTTCTATCTACTTTTTTTTTTTTTTAACCATAGGTCTGTATCACTTAAAATGAAAAGTAATTGGGGCGGGGGGTGTTGGGGGGGGGAGGAAAGATAAGAGGAGAGCAGGCTGGTAGAAGGAATTCCATTATAGAAATTCTCATCTACTAGCTTGCATAAAATATTCTGAACTCATCTGACAGGAGAATTTGAAAGAGGAGTTAGGAAAGCTCTCTGTTCCTGAGTGTTTGTATACATTAACTCAGTGGAGATGGAAGCCAGCATGGTCATTAAGGCAGCCGACTCAATTTGGCTAATTTCTCTAACTCCCTGCATTAAAATACTCTTTTGTTAAAAATAATCTTTCAGAGCTAAGTAGAGTTCCTGTAAAACTACCAAGTCCAATTTCTGGAAAATTAGAAGTGGTGCAATTAAAATTTAGAAATATTAAGAGTTTTTTTCTATTTCTTCATCTCAGATTTGAGGCAGTAATGCTCCATCTGACAATCTCCTTTCCTCTCTGACTGGAAATGATTATACTTTCAGTAACTTAAGTTGATTCGCGGGCTTTGGGACCTTGGCATTTAAGGGGTGGTCATTGTGAACTTAAACTTTTCATGTTGTTTTCCTTTCTCTTCACCTCTAGATCTGTGTCTTCTGTTAAAATTAAACTCCCTCCCACTTATCTAAGATACTGCACTGTGCATTTCTATTTAAATAGAGACCCTGGAGTTTGAAGATAATTTTCAAAAAAGCTTTGGGTAAATTAATATGCCCCAAAATACCCTGTAAGATTATCTGAACTACCATTTCAAAGCTAAAAGTGACAATTGCTTGTCTTGGTTGCTTTTTATTAGCTTTATTTATCTTATGGCAAAATCCTTTTTTTTCTCTAAAAACTAAATTTATAGATTTTAAAAATATGAAATATTGCTGTATTTTAAAAAATATGTTTTTATTGATTTCAGAGGGGGGGGAGGTGAGAAGAATAGAAACAGCAATAATGAGAGAGAATCATTGATTGACTGCCTCCTGCATACCCCCTACTAGGGATGGAGCCCAAAACCCAGGCATGTGCCCTGCCCAGGAATCCAATCAGGACTTCCTGGTTCATGGGTCAATGCTCAACCACTGAACCACACCAGCTGGGCAAAACAGCTTTATTTTTTAATAAATGCTACATAGCCTTCTGTGATCCTTCCTTGTAATCTCTCTTTAAAATTTGTTGCAATAGAAATAACTTGTGACCTTTAAGGGCTTGTGGCTTTGTATGATCTTTACTCTGGAATCAAGTTTAAGATCTTCACTTCTGTGGTATTTACTACTGCCTGCCCATGCACTCTGTAACACATTGGCTACTTTTATATTTTTATAGTATTTAGCACTCTAAAAATATTTTATGGCATTGTTGTATATTATCAGTCTTGTTCACAGAATTAGAGACAAATTTCTCATGAAGCCAATGAAGTTTAAGCTTCAGAGCCTCTTGCCTGAGGCCCTCTGATTGCTGGGATTTTCTAGAAGCTATGGAGTGTCCAGGCTGTATTCAGGAAGCCTTAGCCTGTAGGCACGCTGGTAACTTGCTTAAGGATATCTCGGAAGAAAGGGCTTGAATCTCCAAGGCCCAAAAAGTGGTTGAAATTTCTCCTCTGACTGAATAGCTATTCACTTTTGTATCTAATTTTGTATTCATAATTGTGTAGGTTGCCAAATTATGTTAATAATTTCGAGATGTACAAGTCCTGAGTATGTCACTGGCTAGCTAGACCATAAGCTTTGTGAAAAGACTGTCTGCTACTTTCACTATTGTAACCATAAAGCTTACAATTGTGCCAGCACCTAGGAGCTGCTTCATAAATCTTTGCTAAGTAAATGTTAAGATGTGGGAGATCAGGGAGAAGGGCATTCCAGCCAAGAGCCAAAACTATGTATGTGAATAGATCTGGCTTGTTCCAGGAAACAGAAAATTCAGTGTGGTTGGAGCATATGGACTGACAGGGAGAGAAGAAAGATGCTTGGGAACATAGGCAGGGCCCAGAAAATTCTAAGTGCATTGGAACATATAAAGCATTTAACCATGACTGACTTTAAATAGAGGATCATAGTTGATATGTGGACAATGGATTGGAGGAGGGGCAATAGTGAAAGTAGATCTGCAGGGGAATGATGGTGGTGACAAGGCCAAGAGTGATGATCATGGAGATGGAATGAGGTGAGGAATTTAGAATGGATTTGAGAGATGAAATCAATAGCACTTTCTGATGCATCGGATGTAGAAAGGAGTAAGAGGAACCAACAATGGATCTTGGGCCCTAGTTTGTTTGGCTCAGTGGCTAGAACGTCGGCCTGTAGGTTGAATGGTCCCAGGTTCGATTCTGGCCAAGGACACATGCCTGGGTTGCGGCTCGATCCTCAGTAGGGGCCGTGCAGGAGACAGCCGATCAATGACTCTCTCATCATTGTTGTTTCTATCTCTCTCTCTCTCCCTTCCTCCCTTAAATCAATAAAGAAATATATTTAAAAACACACACACAAAAAAAAAATGGATCTTGGAATTCTGTGCTGAGTAGATGTTCTACATTATATTGCACATTCCTGGAGAGAATGCAAGTATAGACAGGGTCTACATAACAACCGATATAACCATATTCCTTCTTCATAATAGAAATTTATACCTCAGCGGCAGATTTCCCCTAATGCTATGAGGCATAGATTAAAAATAAACCAGCATTAATCTTGCCTTGACGTTTTTCTAAAACATAAATTCTAAATAGTTACTTAAATTTTCTGAATTATGACATTTTAAGACTAAGTGGAGGAATCAAGATAAAATACAAGATTTTAATAATTTTTCAAATGCACTTTATTTCAAAGATAGGCCTGAAAATACTTAGCCAGCCTTTTTTTTTTTTTTTTACATAATTTTGCACTTACAAAAAAAGTTTCAAGAATAATATAAACAAATCCTGGATACTTATACCCAGGTTCCCCCAAATATTAACATTTGCTACATTTGCCCTATCTTTTCTGTCTGACTTGCTCTTATTTTCTGAATTTGTCTATTTCTCTCTACATATGTATAGACACATAAATCTATACACATATATACATAATATACATATATGTCATGTATATATATATGTGTGTGTGTGTATATTTGTATATATATTTGCATATTCAATTTTACCCTTACACATTATTTTTTTCTGAACCATTTAGAGTAAGTTCAGACATGTGTCCCTTCCCCCCCAATACTTCATTATGTATTCTGTAAAAAAACAGGCAGTTCTCCACATAACCACAGTAAAATGATTAAAATCAGAAAATTATCTTCAATATAATATTATAATTTAATTGGCAAGTTTTTTAAAAAAATTCAAGGATCTAGCTTATTATCTTTTCCCAATAATGTTATTAGAATGAAAGTGGATACTTAAAAAAATGAGAAATGCTTATTCAGTATCAATGGACTGAATCTCATTTTAAATTTATGACCATTCACCTCAAGCAGGTCCCTGGTGCTACCACCTGGCAATTCTACTCTATTTCCCTGATCTCTTTACTTCACACCCCTTAAATTGATACTTTTTTCAATTTTGTCAAATCACTACAGCTAACTTCTTATTTCACTAAGAAAATAGAAGCTCTCAGAAGGTTTCCACACATTTCCCTAAAAGTCTGTTAAACCACCTTGGACCCACATCTTCTGTTTATTCTCCTGCTACTACAAAGGAGTTATTTTTCCTTTTACCCACAGTTGAACCTCCTCCTCCTCCTTCTCCTCCTCCTCCTCCTCCTCCTCCTCCTCCTCCTCCTCCTCCTCCTCCTCCTCCTCCTCCTCCTCCTCCTTCTTCTTCTTCTTCTTCTTCTTCTTCTTCTTCTTCTTCTTCTTCTTCTTCTTCTTCTTCTTCTTCTTCTTGGCACTGGGTCTGGCCCATCCTGATTGCTTCCTCCAGGATTTGGGTTCTGTGGTTTTCTCTCCCTATGTTTGCATTATCAATATTTTCTTCTTCATTAAATCATCCACTTCATCATACAAACCTGACTTCATCTCTCTCCCCACCACCACCACCCCCAGCTACCACCCATTCCCCCTACAACAAACGCGGCCAAAAAGCTGTCTATACTCACTACCTCCCTTTCCTCTCCCCATATTCTCCCTTGAGCCCACTCTAATTGGGCTAGTTCTACTCTACAATTCCACCACAGCTGTTCTTACCAAGATCATCAATGACCCATGTTGCCAAATTCGATGATCATTTCCCAATGCTCAGCTCACTTACCTACCAGCAGTATTTGAGACAGTTGATCACTCCCTCTTCCTTGGAAACATTTTCTTCATTAGGCTTCTAGGATACTCCCTTCTCATGGTTTTCCTCTCTCACTCATTGCTTCTTTTCAGTCTCCTTTGTTGGTTCTTCCTCATCTTTCGGAGCTCTGAACCTTGCAGTTCTTCTGGTTCATTCCTCTGACCTCTTTTCTTCCTACCCTATTCTGTATGATTTCATTCAGGTTCAAGGTTTGAATATCATCTATAATGATGTCTGTCAGCAGCAGAGCAGAGTGCTAAAGGCACAAGCTCTGGAGCTTGATTACCTGGCTTTGGAACTTGCCTTCACCACTTACTAGCTCTTTAAACTGGGCAAATTAATGTACATTAATTCCCTTATCTGCAGACTGGGGATAATTATAGTACTTACCTGCCAATTTTGTGAGAATTTATGTTGGTCAAATTTAACTTGGAAAACATGAACTACTTTAAGTATTTACTACAAAGGAGCTTAATGCATTTGAACACAAGCGATTAGTAGAAGGAGAAGCCAACCAAAGGATGATGAGAAAATTCAGGTTGTAGTAACAACAATAAGCTTCTTCCACCACCTGGAGGGACAAAGCAAGTCTTAGTATGAAACTCTGATACTTAAGACTGTGTGGAACTGCTATGAGAATATACACAGAGATCAAGTCAATAGAACACAGAGTCTAAAAATAGTCTCTCCCTGTGGTCAATTGAATTTTGAAAAAGATGCCAACATCATTCAATGGAGAAAGTAAATTATTTTCATCAAATGGTGCTGGAAAAGTTGTATACCCATTTGGAAAAAAAGTAAAGTGCACACCATATATTAAAACTAATGAAATAAATCACAGAGCTAAACTTGAAAGCTAAAACCATAGAACTTGAAGAAAACATAGGAGAAAGTTTTTGCAATCTCAGGGTAGGCAAAATTTTTTGGACATAAAAAACACAGACCATATAAAAATTTGATGAGTTAGACTTCAACAAACTTAAAGGCTCTCGTCTTCAATATACATTGTTCTTCAGAAGAAAAGGTAAGCCACAGACTGGAAGAAAATTTTTGCTATGCATGTATCTGACAAGGAGTAATGTCCCAACTGTAGTAAGAACTCATACTATTCAATAATGAAAGGCAAACAATACTCAGTAATAAAAAGAAATGAACTACTGACTTACACAACATGGATGAAATCACAATTCTGAGTGAAAGAAGTCAGAAAAAACATGAATACTATATCACCACATGTATGTAAAGTTCCAGAAGAGACAAATCTAAGCTCCAGGGACAGTGGCTGGGGAATCGACCAGGAAAGGGCACAGGTAAATTTGAGAGTGATGGGGGAAATGTTCTATATCTTGATTGCAATGGTAGTTATACAATTGTATACATTTGTCAAAAGTCATCAAATTGCCCAGCCAGTGTGGCTCAGCGATTGAGCATGGGCCTATGAACCAGGAGGTGACAGTTTCATTCCAGAACAGGCACATGCCTGGGTTGTGGGCTCAAAGTTCCCAGTAAGGGACATGCAGGAGGCAGATGATCAATGATTCTCTCATCATTGATGTTTCTCTCTCTCTCTCCCTCTCTCTCTCTCTCTCTCTCTCTCTCTCTCTCTCTCTCTCTCTCTTTCCCTCCCTCTGCCTTCCTCTCTGAAATCAATTTAAAAGATATTTTTTAATATATTTTATTGATTTTTTACAGAGAGGAAGGGAGAGGGATAGAGAGTTAGAAACATCGATCAGCTGCCTCCTGCACACTCCCCACTGGGTATGTGCCTGCAACCAAGGTACATGCCCCTGACAGGAATCGAACCTGGGACCCTTGAGTCCGCAGGCCGACGCTCTATCCACTGAGCCAAACCCGTCAGGGCTAAAAAATATTTTTTAAAAAGTCATCAAAATGGACACTTTAGGTGGATTATTTTTTGTACTATTACACAATGATTTTTTTAAAAATATATATATTTTTATTGATTTTTACAGAGAGGAAGGGAGAGGGATAGAGAGTTAGAAACATCGATCAGCTGCCACCTGCACATCTCCTACTGGGGATGTGCCCACAACCAAGGTACATGCCCTTAACCGGAATTGAACCTGGGACCCTTCAGTCCACAGGCCGACACTCTATCCACTGAGCCAAACTGGTTAGGGCTACACAATGATTTTTTAAATCAAAAAATATATAAGTCCAAACATGAATTATTGATTTCTCATGAAAACCTGCTGCTCTCACAATCCTGCTCACCTCAGTATCTGACAAAGCTATTTCTCCAGTTGCTCAGGCCATAAATATTGGACTCTTTCTTGACTCTTCTCTTACATTCACATTTTACTCCAACCCATTAGTGTTATGCCCAGATTTCAAGATTCCCAAGAGCCCACCAGGGAGCCAGCGAGCCCGATGCAAAAGCAAAGAGTCTTTTATTCAAACTCGGGTCTGGCTCCCCTAACCTCCTTACTGACACAGCAGCAGGTGGCAGAGAGAGACCTAGCCCGATGAGAAGAGGAGTTTTATAGGGGGGTGGAGAGGTGACTGTGGGTCCTGCCCATTGGCCAGGTGCAAGTCGGTGTCTCGTTACACAAGATGTGGTCATCTCCATGGCGCACACGTCCTCTGATTGTATTGGACTAAACATGTTATATAAATTGTCCTTGTCTCTTTGGAGCCATGTCCATGGAGATGCAGGCATCATCTAAGTCTATTACACAGTATTGTGGGGGCTCCTGGTGACAGGAGTGATCGCGAGCAATGTTACCAGCATCAGGCAGGTTGAGCACACTGCAGCTTGAGCTTGAGCGGGTTGCATTGATCTCGATCGATCGTGGCCAGCAGAGGCCTGGGCTTCCGGGAAGAAGGTACTTTCCTGCGCACATGGCTGCTGCCCCAACATGGAGGATACGGGGCAAGATGGAGGGCACAGCCCTAGCCCTTTCAATTAGTAACTTTCATCAGCTTTACCTTCAAAATACATCCTGCTGGTAGTAATGTAAATTGGTAGAACTACTATGGAAAACAGTATGGCATTCCTCAAAATTAAAAATAAAAGTACTATACGATATAGTAATTCCACTTCTGGGTATTTATCTGAAGAAGACAAAAACACTAGTTGGAAAAGAAAGTAGTCTGCACTCCCACATTCATTGCAGCATTTATGTTTACAATAGCGAAGATATGGAAAAACCTAAGTATCTATCAATGAATGAATGGATAAAGAAATTGTGGTATATATACATATAAACATACATACATATTTATGTAGCCATACTTGCATATAATGAAACATATATACACACATACATATATACATAATGGAATATTATTCAGCCATTAAATAGAATGAAATCTTCCCATTTGTGACAACATGAATGAACCTCAAGGGCATTATGCTAAGTAAAATATGTCAAGAGAGAAAAAGACAAATACCATATGATCTCTCTCATATTCGGAATCTAAAAACAAGCAAAACCACCTAAGCTCATAGATACAGAGAATAGAGTGGTGGTTGTAAGAGGCGAGGGGTGGGAGATGAGAGAGATAGATACCTTTTTTTAGTTTAAGTAAACTGAATAAAAATTTTTAATGTAAAAAGAACATCCTGAGTATGATCACTTCTTGTCATCTCCACCACAACTAAACTGGTTCAAGCTGCCATCATTTCCCTGGATTATCACAGCTGCCTCCGAGTCGTCTGTTTTTTCCCGTTTTTGCCCCCTTCCCTTCCCTGTCACAGTTCTTCTCTGCAACCAGGTCATTCATGGCACTGGTCTGCTGAAAACTCTCCACTGATAAATTGTCTCATTCCAAATAAGAGATGTCTTTCTTACACTGGCCTGCTCAGCTTGGTTCTCATCATCTGCACCCTATTACCTCTTTCGCCTCATCCCCTGCTCTCTCCTCGATGCTCCCTACATGCAGCAACACTGAACGCCTTGCTGATCCTCAAACACACCAAGGACACGTCCACATCCGGGTCTCTGCCCGGCTCCACCCTGAACAGGATCAATCACTGATGTCTGCCCTGCTCTCTGGCTCACTTCCCCAGGTTCTCCTCACAGACTACCTTCTCAGAGGAGCCTTCACCAGCCTCTGTGTATGAAATAATACCCCAATAATCTCTCTTCCCTGTTCTTGCTTTATTTTTATTCTTAGCCCATATAACTCCCAGACATAACATTTATTTGTTCATTGCTTCTTTGGAGATATTTTTCTCACATGGAATAAAAGAGATTTGGAAATTCGTTTTGTTTCCTATTGTATATTTAGCACATGGATTAGTGCACTCAACAAATATGTATTATTTTATCATTCATACTAGAGGCCCGGTGCACAAAAATTTGTGCACTTGGGGGGTCCCTCAGCCCAGCCTATGCCCTCTTGCAGTGTGGGACCCCTCGGAGGATGTCCACCCCAGTGGGGACCCTCACCCCATGGAGGTTTGGCCAGCCTGGGTGAGGGGCTGACAGCTGTTTGCAGTTGGCCACACCCCCTTTAGGGTGGGGGGTCCCCACTGGGGTGCCTGGCCAGTCTGAGTGAGGGCTGAGGGGCGTTTTCAGGCTGGCCAAACACCCTGGCGATATAAGCTCCCAGCCTGTCCTTTTTTTCTTTGTCTGTTTTTTATTCTGGGATTTATTAACCTTCTATAATTGAAACTTTGTTGCCTTTAACTTTGTTGCCTTTAGTGGAGGCCTGCGGAAAACTTGGCTTCCTCCATCACCAGGGGCAACCCACTCCTGAAAGCAGGTATCTGGGGTTTGTTTAGCTTCTATAATTGCAACATTGTTGCTTAGAGTGGAGCTCAGAGCCGGGCCGCAGCAGGCGGGAAGCTTGGCTTCCGCCATCACTGGAGCAAGCAAGCCTCTTGCTCCCTTCATCTGCGTGGCTGCCGGCTGCCATCTTGGTTGGGTTAATTTGCATATCCTTCTGATTAGCCAATGGGAAGCTTAGCGGAGGTATGGTCAATTGCCATGTTTGTCTATTATTAGATAGGATATAGCATAATTTATGTTATGTTTACATTTATACCACATTTAATGTATAAATTATAATATTAATATTAAATAAGCACTCAATATACATTTATTGGATGAATGAAAGAATGGTTTTACTTTGGAAGCATTACATACACACACACACACAAACACACACACACACTCTATATTTTCTCCCTTTTTGGAGAGGAAGTTTTATGTTTGCTTCATCATGATTCCCTGAAACAATCATCTGTGTCCATTGTTTCTTTGAATGTCTTCATCAGCGTCAGCAGATGTTATGGTCTGAGTGCTGTCACATCCCTCCCTGCATCCATGGTAAATATATATAATCCAGTCTGTTTCTTTCCCACTGAGCCACTGTATTTTGTCATTCTTCTCAACATGGAACTTTAGGCTGCCACCTCTAATTGATTGGATTTGGCAGGAAATATGAAACCTGTGTGCTATCCTGAATGTAAACTCCAACTTTCTTTGGTGGTTGTCTTAGGCTTGATTTCCAAACTGACCAAGAACATGGACCCATGGGATAAAATGGAAATTACAAGCTCTTTAAAGTTTTTCCAGTTTTGTTAGGAAGGACTGAAGAGGCAGAGATACGTGAAGTAATGACTGCTGCATATTTTACTATAGGGGTTGGTTTAAAAATAAAACTCCCAGTTTTACTTCATCTGTATCTTAAAATCTCAACATAACTGAGTCATATTCCTCCGTAGCCTCCTAAAGTCTAATCAATCAAAGATCTTAAAGACCTATACAGAAAAACCCACAAATTGTTTGCTTCCTTGTTAATAACAAAGGGATACCTTATAAAGGCATAAGCAAGGCTCTGGACCTCTCTGGAGTGAGACAGACAACGCAAGGCCAGAGAAACATCGCTTCCAATCCCTTCCTCCTAAAATCAAATTGATACATTGGTTATTTCTAAAGAGGTTCTGGTTAGAAAGTAGGATATATTTTATTACCAGGAAATCACCACTGGAATAGAAAAAACATACCTGGGGGGAAACAAAGATCTCAGAAAACAGCCCGTGCAGATTCTGCCAGCTGTCTAGGACTCGGGAGTTGACTGGTGATAGGTTCTCTGATGTTTGGGCAACACACAGGCCCAAATCCTTTTTATCTTCCTCTTTATGATCTCTGGTCGAGATGTGCTGGCAGTTGCTAGATAAGGAAAGTGTTTCTATATGAACTGTTCTCCAAAGACCCCATTCCTCAAAACGTGAATCTTACTCTTAAGTTGAAAACATGTTTCTTTGACAGGATTTTGAGGTTGTCTTTTTCCTTGTGTACATTTAAAAAAATCTGCATGATTTTTCGAATCTGTTGGTAGCTGTGGTTTAAGGACTATCTTCACTGTCAATGTAATTAAATTCCATATCAATAAACCTCAAGTTTATTCTAGCCCAAGGGGAAAACGTTCCATGGGATTAAAATTTCATTTACATTTAAATTCATTAAGCTTTTGGTGGTTACTGACCCCTGATGGATTAATTCTTTTTAATAGAACAAAGGTGTATCTGTTCATTGTAGTCACCACAAATTGAATGCTCTTTGAAAGTGCCCACAGTTATTTATGATTGCATCTTCTTACTTGTTTAATTTGCTCTCTCAGCCTTGAAGACTTGATAGGATGTTTAACACCAATAGGAAGCAATGTCTAGTACGTGTCGTCTTTTAACATTGAAGTATCCCTTATTTTATCTTTAAATGTTTACACTGTTCAAATAGTTTATATTCTGATCTAACTATACATTTTAATTTTATTGGTATTTATATCAATAGGCATTTTAATTTCACCTATTAGAATTATAATGTAGCTTTTTGTAGCATAGTTTCTACCATAGTTTTGAATGGATAAAAATAACTTTTAAGCCCTAGCTGGTTTGGCTCAGTGGATAGAGCATTGGCTTGCAGACCAAAGGGTCCTGGGTTTGATTCCAATCAAGGACATGTACCTTGGTTGTAGGCTCCTCTCCAGCCCCGCCTGTGTGCAGAAAGCAACCAATTGATGTGTTTCTCTCACATCGATGTTTCTTTCTGTCTTTCCCTCTCTCTTCCACTCTCTCTAAAATCAATGGAAAAATACCCTCGGATAAGGATTTAAAAAAAAAGCTTTAAAAATATATAACTTGCAAATAAGGAAATATGATAGACTTACCCTTGAAGGTGGGCAATATTGTCTTTTTTAATGTTAATGTAAGAAACATTTAAACATGTAAAGAATTTTTGTGAGTTTATTTGAGCCAAACTGTCAACAATTGCCAGGAAGCAGAATTTCAACGAATTAAGATAATGCTCTGGAAAATGGCAATTTTTCACCTTGTTTTATATATTACAATCAAAGGAGGAGACATACGTGGGTTACATGAAATCCATTGGTGATAGTTTAGGGAGGAGCAAAGAAAGCAAAGCAGAGAAACCTCTGGGATTGGGTAAAAAGTAAAATGATAGACACATGCTCCTTTTACATAGGTGGCCACAGGATAGTTCACAGTTGACAATTAACCCCATAACAATAACAATAAAGGAACTTGTGGTTTCCACCCTGGTGCCATTTGTTGTGCCCTGAGGTGTCTGGAAAAAGGGAAGTTACAAGTTACTCTGATATTCCACAGGTATGTTATCTTAGATGCAAAAAGACAATAGGCTCAGTTAAACAGAAGTTGATCTTTGTCAGGGAAGATACCGGCCTAGGAAATGACTATCCACAACAGTGATGGCGAACCTTTTGAGCTTGGCATGTCAGCATTTTGAAAAACCCTAACTTAACTCTGGTGCCATGTCACATATAGAAATTTTTTGATATTTGCAACCATAGTAAAACAAAGACATATTTTTGGTATTTATCCTATCTAATAAAAGAGAAACATGGTAATTAGCGTACGACTGCTACCCTTCCCATTGGCTAATCAGGGCAATATGCAAATTAACTGTCAGCCAAGATGGCGGCCGGCAGCCAGGCAGCTTGAAACTAACATGAGGCTTGCTTGCTTCAGTGACGGAGGACTCCAACGTTCCCCGCCTGCCACTGCAGGCCTCTGAGCTGCAACTCTAAGCAACTATGTAACAAATATAGAAGCTAAACAAAACCCTAGAAACCTGCTTTAGTCCGCCGGGCTTCAGCCAGCAGGATCGCAACATTGTAAGCAAAGGCCAGAAACCTACTTTCAGCAATGGAGGCCTAAGAGCTGGAGCCAAGCCTCAAAGCTAAAGCTGGCCCAGAATAAAAAGAAAAAAAAGAAAAAAAAGGAGCGGTTGGGAGCTTCAGTCACCCCCAGCCTGAAAACAGCCCTCAGCCCATCACCCAGACTGGCCAGGCACCCCAGTGGGGACCCCCACCCTAAAGGATGTGTGACCAGCTGCAAACAGCCATCATCCCCTCACCCAGGCTGGCCAGGCACCCCAGTGGGGACCCCCACCCTGATCCAGGACACCCTTCAGGGCAAACCAGCCGGCACCCACCCGTGCACCAGGCCTCTATTCTATATAGTAAAAGGGTAATATGCCTCCTGGCACCGGCATCAGCGTGACAGGGGGCAGCGCCCAAACCCCCTGATCACCCTGTGTGTGACAGGGTGCGGTGCCCCAACCACCCCCCCCCCCCCCCCCGACAGGCCCTGCTCTGTGTGTGACGGGGTAGAGCCATAACATCCCCATCGGCCCTGCCCTAAGTGTGAGAGTGGCGGCGCCCCAACCCCCTGATCGGCCCTGCTCTGTGGGCGATAGAGGGCGATGCCCCAACACCCTGATGGGCCCTGCTCTGTGGGACACAGGGGGCAGCGCCCCAACCCCCTGATTGGCCCTGCTCTGTTGCTGGGATCAAGCCCCAGCGGGTCCAGGGGTCCCCAAAGGTGTGGACGGAGTTGGCGAAGAAGGAATGACACAGGGACTTCTCCAGCCAGGTTTGGTCGCCATGTTCCCTCGCTAGGTTCTCCAGCCAGGTTCTGTCCAGGTTCTCCAGCCAGGTTCAGTCACCAGGTTCTAGTCAGGTTCTCTTGCCAATTTCTGTAGTCAGGTTCAGTCCAGGATCTTTTGCCACGTTCTCTCCAGCGAAGTTCCTCTGTCTCTAGAGAATGTTCTGTGTAGGTTCTGTGCCTAGGTTCTGTCTCCTAAGTTCTGAGTCTTGCTGTCTTGTTACATCTGTATTTATACCAGTTGATTCAATCCTATCAATCTCTATTACAAAGGTTAGGGCGTTTCTTATCTCCATTCCAGGGAGTAAAGATTATGTAGCTTAAGCATGATTGTTCATAGTTAAAGTGATTAATTACCCGCCTGGCACTTAGTTGAGGGTTTTTATCCCCTCCCTGACTTCAGGGAAAAATCCCTACCTGGGGAAACAACCTTTCTCAGAGAGGTGACCTTGGTTAAAACACACAGCGCTAAGGGGAGCAAACATATTAAGAACAGTATGCCATATATGCCAGGTCCCTTGAAACAGCAAGGATGGACCGGCTCCCGGCACTCTGTGCCTGACAGGGTACAGAGCCCTAACCCCCCTGATGGGCCCTGCTCTGTGAGTGACAGGGGGCAGTGCCCCAACCCCCTGATTGGCCTTGCTCTGTGTGTGACAGGGGGTGGCGCCGCAACCTCCCCATCGACCCTGCCTTGAGTGTGACAGGGGACAGTGCCCCAACCCCCCAATCGGCCCTATCCTGAGCGTGACTGAGGGTGGCATCACAACCTCCCGATTGCCCTGCTCTGTGCATGACAGGGGGCGGCGCCCCAACTCCCCAATTGGCCCTGCTCTGAGCCCGACCAGGGGCTGCACCTAGGGATTGGGCCTGTCCTCTGCCACCCGGGAGCAGGCCTAAGCCAGCAGGTCGTTATCTCCCGAGGGGTCTTAGACTGTGAGAGGGCACAGGCTGGGCTGAGGGACCCCCCTCCCCCCCCCCGAGTGCACACATTTTTGTGCACCGGGCCTCTAGTTTTATATATTTAAATGCCATTTAACAAAGAAAAATCAACCAAAAAAATGAGTTCGCTTGTCACCTCTGACACACATGTCATAGGTTCACCATCACTGATCCACAACAACAGCTTTTAGTTCAAGTTTTAATTTCAGATCATCCTTTATGGTTAATTTAGGTCTTTGAGTTTGCAAGGTTGCCACACAGGCCTTCCCTGAGTTTAGTCAGGTTAGCACTGGCCCCTTTTTGTCCACACTAATATCAGAAATACATTAAGGGATCTCATGTATATCACAATTACAGTGGTTTATCAATAAACAATAAAGAAGCAATCATATCTAAAATTATTTTACTTAAGCCTGACTTTTGTTCTTGAACTTTTGAGACAGTCAGAATTCACTTAGAATAATTGTTCCTTCCTGGCCAGCTGGCATGGCTCAGTGGTTGAGCGTTGACCTATGAGCCAGGAGGTCACGGTTCAATTCCCTGTTGAGGCACATGCCCGGGTTGCAGGCTTGATCCCCAGGAGACAGCCAGTCAAATATTCTCTCTCATCATTGATGGTTCTCTCTCTCTCTCTCTCTCCCTCTCTCTCTCTCTCTCTCTCCCCCCCCCCTTCCTCTCTAAAATCAATAAAAATGTATTTTAAAAAATTGTTCCTTCTACTTCCAACATATAAGACTTGGATAAGATTATTTCACAGCTCTGACACTTTGTTTTTCCTTCTATAAAATGTGGACAGCCTTCTAAGGAGGAGGTAATCAGATATAAAGTTAGAAGAAACATGGGCCAAAACCGGTTTGGCTCAGTGGATAGAGCGTCGGCCTGCGGACTGAAGGGTCCCAGGTTTGATTCCGGTCAAGTGCATGTACCTGGGTTGCGGGCATATCCCCAGTAGGAGATGTGCAGGAGGCAGCTGATCGATGTTTCTCTCTCATTGATGTTTCTAACTATCTCTCTCCCTTCCTCTCTGTAAAAAATCAATAAAATATATTTAAAAAAAAAATAAGAAGAAGAAACATGGAAAGCAGATTGTATAGCATCTGCTACACTGAATGTCCCCTTGCTAATGACCTGCCAGCCATATTTGTTTCCTTTCTTTACCTGAATCCTGTACTTAGACATTGCCCTGGTTATCCTCTTCACCCTCAGATCTTAAATGACTGCTCCTTTCCTCACTCAGGTCTCACCTCAGCAGAGAGGTAACCACCCAGTCTGACCCAATCCCTATTTAGTTACTCTACTACATCACCCAATGTTGTATGGTCCTCTTAGTCCTTATCTCTAACTCTACCACCTTGTTTTTTTGTTCATTTGTTTTCTGTCTCTTTTTATTATAGAATTGAAGCTCTTGGAGAGTAGGGGCATTGTCTAATTTTCTTTTCATTGAATCCCCTGAGCCTAGAACAGGGCCTGACACATAATAAACAATTCAATGAATGAATAAATGGTGGTCATTACCCCTTTCCTTTAGCTGAGTCCATTGCCATTCCAAAAGCAAAGCAAAGTTCTCTATCCAGTGTGGCATTTACCCATGCATAAATAGATGGCTAGAAATTAGTAAACAGCTAACTGAAAACAAGGCAAGAAAGGGTATCTTCCTCTATTTGATTGAGCTGATGAAAATTGAAATATACCAAGATAAAATACTTATTTTACTCATTCACTCAATAAACCTTTTGAACACCTATTATGTACAAAAGATTGGGCTAGTTGCTGGTCATGGCAACTTTAATAAGATGCATAAGAAGAGAGAGTTCATGTATTTGAAAATCACCTAATTTAATCAGCCCAGTAAGCTACTTATGAATTTAATCTGTTGCCTTAAGGCAGCTATGACTTTAGTGCTATTAAAATGCAATATAAACCCAGTGTCAAGCGATTCTGTGTAAGGAAACCTAAGTCAAAGAATCCTTTGTAGTAGAGAAATTTGATTTGGACTTTAAAGATTAAATGGAGGTTTTCAGGGTAGGGAAAGGTGAAAGGACATTCAGGAACACAACTAGTATGAGTAAAGGCCCAGAAGGGTCCTGGTCCTCTGAGTGTGTTGTGATGCGGGGGGGGCGGGGGGGGAGGGCAGGAGAGGGGAGGGGAGGAATCAGCCAATGACCTTCAAGACTGAACTAGCACAGGTGGGAGTGGCAGGAACAGAAAGGTCAACTGGAACCGTGAAGGACCATAAAGGCTTCAGACTTCAAATTGCAACTTTTGGGGGTGTATATGCGATCAGATCTGTATTTTAGAAGGTTCATCATGACTGTAGAAGAGAGAAGTATTGTAGAAGAGAGGAGAGGGGGGTGCTTTGGAAAGCGAGAACAGAAATCCTTTCTGGTAGTCTAGGCACTAAAGCAAAGAGGCCTGAGTAAGGGAAGTCTAGTAGTAAGATTCAAAGAGAGAGATGGATTTATGGGAAATTCAATCAGTAGCATTGTTAAACCAAACACAATTATGGAAATGACTAATTATATTGACAAAGAATAGAAATACAAAGAGGAGGGAGAACCAAGATGGCGGCATAGGTTAACGCCAGAGTTTGCTGCTTTGAACAACTACTTCAAAAGTGAAACTAAAAGACAGAACGGACATCACCCAGAACCACAGGAACGCTGGCTGAGTGGAAGTCCTACAACTAGGAGGAAAGAGAAACGCATACGGACACTCAGAGGAGGCGCAGTGCTGAGGTCAAATTCTGAGGTGCGGAGTGCGCAGAGCGGGCTGGCGGCGGAGGGCGCGGTTGGCGTTTTCAATCGGGAGGGAGTCGCAGACTCTGAGCTCCAAATACAGGCGAGTCTTTAGGGACCCAGACTCAAATGGGAGAAGCGGGACTGTCTGGCTTCGGTCAGAGCAAGTGCAGCTTTCTCTCCCAGCTTTGCAGCGGGTGCTGGGACTCAGAGAGGCAGAGCCCCTGGGGACAGGACTGAGAGCCGCCATAACTGCTCTCTCCAGCCCACCCTGTTGATCCTGTTCGACCCGCCCTGCCCAAGCCCTGCACAGAGGCATTTGCCGGATAGCCTCAGGCAAAGGCTAGATTAGCACCTCCCTAGAGGACAGAAGTTCTCTCACTGCTGACACAGCTGATTCTCATAGCCACTTGGCCTGGAGGTCAAACCCTCCCTGGTATTAGCTACAACAATCAAGGTTTAACTATAAGACTGCGAACAAAGACCACTAGGGGGTGCACCAAGGAAGCATAACAAAATGCGGAGACAAAGAAACAGGACAAAATTGTCAATGGAAGATATAGAGTTCAGAACCACACTTTTAAGGTCTCTCAAGAACTGTTTAGAAGCCGCCGATAAACTTAATGAGATCTACAAGAAAACTAATGAGACCCTTGATGTTATATTGGGGAACCAACTAGAAATTAAACATACACTGACTGAAATAAAGAATATTAAACAGACTCCCGACAGCAGACCAGAGGAGCGCAAGAATCAAGTCAATGATTTGAAATGCGAGGAAACAAAAAACACCCAACTGGAAAAGCAAAATGAAAAAAGAATCCAAAAATGCGAGGATAGTGTAAGGAGCCTCTGGGACAGCTTCAAGCGCACCAACATCAGAATTATAGGGGTACCAGAAGATGAGAGAGAGCAAGATATTGAAAACCTATTTGAAGAAATAATGACAGAAAACTTCCCCCACCTGGTGAAAGAAATGGACTTACAGGTCCAAGAAGTGTGGAGAACCCCAAACAAAAGGAACCAAAGAGGACCACACCAAGACACATCATAATTAAAATGCCAAGAGCAAAAGATAAAGAGAGAATCTTAAAAACAGCAAGAGAAAGAAACTCAGTTACCTACAAGGGAATACCCATACGACTGTCAGCTGATTTCTCAACAGAAACTTTGCAGGCCAGAAGGGAGTGGCAAGAAATATTCAAAGTGATGAATACCAAGAGCCTACAACCAAGATTACTTTATCCAGCAAAGCTATCATTCAGAATGGAAGGTCAGATAAAGAGCTTCACAGATAAGGAAAAGCTAAAGGAGTTCATCACCACCAAACCAGGATTATATGAAATGCTGAAAGGTATCCTTTAAGAAGAGGAAGAGGAAGAAAAAGGTAAAGATACAAATTATGAACAACAAATATGCATCTATCAACAAGTGAATCTAAGAATCAAGTGAATAAATAATCTGATGAACAGAATGAACTGGTGATTATAATAGAATCAGGGACATAGAAAGGGAATGGACTGACTATTCTTGGGGGGGAAAGGGGTGTGGGAGATGCCGGAAGAGACTGGACAAAAATCGTGCATCTATGGATGAGGACAGTGGGTGGGGAGTGAGGGCGGAGGGTGGGGCGGGAACTGGGAGGAGGGGAGATATGGGGGGGGGAAAGAGGAACAAATGTAATAATCTGAACAATAAAGATTTAATTAAAAAAAATAAAAAAATAAAAAAAGAAATACAAAGAAAAGAACCAGACTTCAATTTGGGGGATGTTGAAATTGAGGTGTCTGCATGATACCTAGGCTCATAGAACAACTGGGTACTTCAATGTTTGAATGGATGTGCGTCAAAGTTAGAGTTACTATCTGAGTTATCAGATGGACAAAATAAAGTAGTGAGTCTTCTATAAACTCTTGTGTGTACATATAAAGGAAGAAATACGTAGAGAACATCAGCATGCCCCTGGACATTGGTGTTTCTATAACTTTATTTATCAAGAATCACACCCAGGTAGCTAATTATAGGTTGTAACTTAAGAGGCTTATTTTTCTTACATGGATTTGGGAGTCTGATTCTTCCTTTACCTTGGGTACAGTGATGACAACAATAATTGGACACTCAGATAATAATTATGTATTGATTGCTTACTGTGACCAGGCATTGGAATGGGTCCTTTCCATGAATTAACTCATTTAACCCTCATTTTATGAGGTAGGTACTATTATTGTTCTCTCCCATTTTACAGAAGAGAAAACAGCCACAGAGAACATAAGGAGCCTGCCCAGGTCACCCAGCTAGCTAATCAGTGGTGGAAGTGGGATTTACACCCTGGCACCCTGGCTCCTGGACAAACTTTCGCCTCTCAGACACATCTTATAGCCTATTTCTTTTATATGTTGATTTCAGAGAGGAAGGAAGAAGGAGGGAGAGATAGGAACATCAATGATAGAGAGAGAATCATTGATTGGCTGCCTCCTGCACGCCCCACACTAGGGATGGAGCCCACAACCTGGGCATGTGCCCTGACCGGGAATTGAACCATGACCTCCTTGTTCATAAGTCAGCGCTCAACCACTGAGCTACGCCAGCTGAGCCATCCTATAGCCCATTTCTGATGTCAATTAGACACTGCGGCATCAGGCATGCCCCTGTACCCCTATGTGCAGTATATTTTGGGGTGACATGTTCTTAGCTTTTTTAGTTCTTTTAACCACTTGAGTCTTCGGACAGATGGGCTGCAAGGACCTCCGTGAGCAGATATGAAGCTGGGATAATGTCTCTTTTAAAGCCAAAACAAACAAGCCACTGGGGCATGTGCACAGTAGACAAAATCAATGTAGGTGCTGCTAAAATGTCCACGCTGCAGTGGCCAGGGGGATAGAATCGGCACTTCCTTTCACCTGGGCTTTTCTCTGGGATTGCTGCTATCTCTGTGGTTTATAAAAATCTGATAGCCAGTGTCTGCTAATCTCTACCAATTTCTGACACCACTGGGTATCTGCTTTGCCTCTACTTTTACCTACCATTTCCCCCAATCCCTCATTTACTGTATCCTGGGGCCAGGCTTCAGAAGAACAAATCACAAAACCATCACATCTGGTCTCTGGCCACCTTGCAGGCACAGCCAGCCAAGCGGACTTTCTGTTACTACCTCCCCCATTGTGTTTGTCCTCCATTGTCAGCCTCACTGGCTGCAGGCTCAGGAGCTCTTTCTTCTCAGGACCGGGAGCTGAGACAGGAGTGTCACAGACATTCTGCTCATTGTTCAGAAGCTGCGTCTCTCATCAGCTGCCCCTCAGGCCATACCTAACAAGGCCAATCTTCTCTCTGCCAGACAGGCTTCAAAAACACGGAGACAGCTATTCTACCCAGTGGGTCTAGTTAGAGTTGAGAAGTCCCACCTTTTCAGCTATTTCTCCTGTGGCATGGTTTTGAGTGGATTGATAGCCCTTCCTGTGTTTCCAAAGATACTTGCTGCAATTCCCCTCTACTTCCTGTGGCACTACTTCTACCACAGGTAGGACTATTTTTAAATGTATCATTATATAACATTTTCTGCATTTATGGTTTATATACAGATCAATATACATCTTTGCAGGACATTTATCCTGTTGACAAATACTTTGGTTTCTATGTTGCATTCAAATTCTTAAATTCCTTAACCCATATCACCAAATCAGGGTGATATCAGTGCACAAAGCAGCAACAAAATAACTACATGTTAATCATATCAGTTATAACAGGAAAAAGTAAGATGATATCAATATGTAAGTCTAAGATTGAATGACATTAATGTTACCAGGGAGATGAGACCTCGGTTCTTGTCTTCTCGAGGGAAAGATTTCAATCAAGAGACAAAGTGTAGAAAAGCAAGCAAGAATTTATTGACCGCAGCAAAAAATATACTTAGGAGAGTGATACAAGGAAGGGCATAGAATAAACAACAGGAGAGCCCAGGCTGGGCTGCCTTGGCTCACTGGGAAGTCAGAGAAAAGGGGGCCTTGGAGACAGGTCCAGGGGTGAGCCCAGAATAAGCTGCCACTGCCCATTGCTCCCCTGGTCCCTTAGAGGATGGGGGACACGTGCCTGTGGGGGATGGGTAGGGGAAAGGGAATGGTATGGGTGTACTCTTGGAAGGAGAGCATGCTGGGACTTACATTTTCAGGGGTTTTAAAAGCTGGGCATTTAGGGGAGGTCGTAGGGGTGGATCAATATAATATTCATCAGCTTTATACTGATGTACCAAAATGAAATTTATTCTCTTAATTTTTCTGTCCTTGGATGTGTTGGCAAATGGCACTTCATTGGGTTTCTGTTATCCCCTGAGTCGGTGACTTAAGCTCTTCACCCTCTGGTTGGGGACAAGTGCAAACCATTTACTCTTAAGTGTCTTTGGGTTAGGAAAGGTAGGATTTACTAGGTGGCTGCAAACTGCTGTTTAACTATCTGTCTTAGTTTCCCTATCCACTTGTCCTGGAATTTTCCTAGCTTCTTGCTATTCTATAACAATTAACATTGTCTCTTTTTTTGCAACCTTATTGTCTTCTCCTCAAACTTCCAGCCTCATTTGTCACTCTTGTGCAAACAACACAAATTATTTCATACTAGAGGCCCGATGCACAAAAATTTGTGCACTCGGGGGGGGGGTGGGGGGGAGCCCTCAGCCCAGCTTATGCCCTCTTGCAGTCTGGGACCCCTCGGAGGATGTCCACCTGCTAGCTTAGGCCTGCTCCCTGGGGGATCGGGCCCAAGCTGGCAGTCAGAAATCCCTCTGGCAGCCCGGCAGCCCTCAGGGGATGTCCACTTACCCACAGGGAGCAGACCTAAGCTGCAGTCGGACATCCTTAGTGCTGCTGAGGTGGCGGGTGAGGCTCCTGCCACCACCACTGTGCTGGCAGCCATCAGCCTGGCTTGTGGCTGAGCAGAGCTCCCCATGTGGGAGTGCACTGACCACCAGGGGACAGCTCTTGCATTGAGCATCTGCCCCCTGGTGGTCAGTGTGTGTCATAGTGACCAGTCATTCCCAATCATTCTGCTGTTAGGGTCAGTTTGTATATTACCCTTTTATTATATAGGATAGAGGCCTGGTGCATGGGTGGGGGCTGGCTGGTTTGCCCTGAAGGGTGTCCCGGATCAGGGTGGGGGTCCTGCTTGGGTACCTTGCCAGCCTGTGTGAGGGGCTGATGGCTGTTTGCAGGCTGGTCAAGCCCCCCCCTCCCCCACAGTGGGGACCCTCACCTCATGGAGGTTTGGCCAGCCTGGGTGAGGGGCTGATGGCTGTTTTTATGCTGGCCACACCCCCTTTAGGGTGGGGGGTCCCCACTGGGGTGCCTGGCCATTCTGGGTGAGGGGCTGAGGGCCGTTTTCAGGCTGGCCAAGCACCCCAGCGACAGAAGCTCCCAGCCTCTCCTTTTTATCTTTCTTTTTTTATTCTGGGATTTATTTACCTTCTATAATTGAAACTTTGTAGCCTTGAGTGGGGCTCAGAGCCAGCCAGGGCGGGCAAGAAGCTTGGCTTCCTCCATCGCCAAGGGCAACCCAAGCCTCCTGCTCGCTCCAGCTCCATGGCCATGGCTGGCTGAAAGCAGATATCTGGGGTTTATTTATCTTCTATAATTGAAACTTTGTTGCCTTCAGTGGAGCTCAGAGCCGTCCGCGGCAGGCAGGAAGCTTGGCTTCCTCCATCACTGGACAACCAAGCCTCCTGCTCACTCCAGCTCCGTGGCTGCCGGCCGCCATCTTGGTTGGGTTAATTTGCATATACTCACTCTGATTGGCTGGTGGGCATGGCTTAAGGCGTAGCAAAGGTATGGTCAATTTGCATGTTTATCTTTTATTAGTGTAGATACCAAATTAACCTAGAAGGGTAGGGGTGGGTGGGTTAAGAACAGCATAAAGTGAAGTGCCAACAGCATAGGCTATATCAGAGGAGGTAAGATTCCAAGGCTCTAAGCAAATTTAAACAGTTAATAATAATTTAAAAAAATAAAACTTATTTTTCCAAGAATGCCTTTGTGTTCTTATCTCAGCGTTTTCTGACTGTAAGTTCCCTGCCCCACACACTTACTCCCCCAGATAAACGAAAACCGCTGGACTGCCTTTGGAGGAGAGTTACTCTTTCTTGGCACTTCATCCCTGCTTGTTATTGGGCCGCCTCACCTCTAAGTTCACTTGGGCGGTTCCCTGAAGACCAGCGTGTTCTTTCTCTTCGCTGGAGCACTGCTCTCTTGCCCAGGCATCTTCAGAACCTGAAGCCTGGCTGCTGAGAGATTCTCTATAGCCACCTGCTGTGATTCTGACCTTTGCCATCAGCAGTCTTCAGCGAACATCTCTCAAAAGATGCCCAGTAGTTTTGCTCTTTTATTATCATTTTCAATCTGAACCATTTTTTTAAACAAAATTTTTTAAAAAATATATTTTTATTGATTTCAGAGAGGAAAGGAGAGGAAGAGAAAGAAATAGAAACATCAATGAGAGAGAATCATTGATCAGCTGCCTCCTGCACACCCCCTACTGGGGGCTGAGCCTGCAACCCAGGCATGTGCTCTTGACCGGAACGGAACCTGGGACCCTTCAGACCACAGGCTGATGTGCTATCCATTGAGCAAAACCAGCCAGGGCACAAAACAAAACTCTTATAGAGAAACCCAAAATATTAACAATATAAAATTGAGGAGCAGATTTGAATGTCAGGGGCTAAAGCCCTTATTTGACTCCTCCCCTGACCAATAGCGCTCCATGAATGAGACCTTGACGACATTCTTTGAAGAGGGAGGTCTTATCAAGCATAATGTCTGCTTTTCTTTCTTCTTTCTTTCTTCTTTCCTTCCTTCACCGCCCACCCCCCTTTTCTTTCTTTCTTTTTTTTTTCTTTATCCATAAAGCTCCACTTTTACATCAGAACTAAAATTTACTTTCCAGCTTATTCTGAGGACATTTTCTCTTGTCTTTCTCTTTGCTAATGGACACTTTTTCTTTGACATTTTACAAAAAACTGATTTTACTGAATTCAAAACATTTTCCTGTTCTATTTTAATTTTTCAATAAGTGTTTACTGAACACTTATTATGTTCCTGGTACTAGAGACTCAAACAAAAATCCCTGCCCTCATAGAGTTCCCCTTTGGGTGGGGCAAAGTAGATAGTGAGCACAATAAATAGGTAAATAATTGATTAGAAATTTATAGCTAGTAGAGAGAAAAGTAAATTAGGGAGTTGACTATGGAGTGGTGTGGGGTGGGGGGGTGGGGAGCGGTGTTTTTAAATTGTGCACATGGAAGGATTTGAGCAGTGGCAAAACGCAGGGGAGCAGCATTCCAGGTGGGAGGTGCTTGGGGCAGAGGCCCCAGATGGCAGCACATTTGCCGTGTTGGAGGAGAAGCAAAGAAGGCGGAGTGGATGGAGAGGTGTGGACGAAGCTGAAAGTAGGAGATGAATTCAGAAATGGAGAAAAACCAGTCTGGCAGGGCCCGATAAACCATGACAAGGACCGTGGCTCTTGCTGAGTGAGAACGGAGTCACTGGTGAGTTATGGTGATGACACACTCTAGTTTATGCTTCTCAAGGATCATTTGTCAGCAGGATACAAAGAGACTGTAGTAGGGCAACGGTGGAAGCAGGGAGCCAGGTGAGAGGCTATTACATGAGAAAATCCTGCCTCTTCAGTTTATCTCAACTGATCCAGGATGGATTCTCAGTGTTTCCCAGGCCCTGGGTTAAGTGCTAGGGAGATGATGGTTGACAAGTGTCAAAAGATTTTTTTTTTATTAGTCTCTTTCCTCACAGACATTCTACTAGGTTATAGACCTGTATAAATTAAGCAACTCTCTAACGCATTTATTCTGTTCCTACTTCTTTTTTAAAAAAAGTATAATTTTATTAATTTCAGAGAGGAAAGGAGAGGGAGAGATAGAAACATCAATGATGAGAGAGATCATTGGTCAACTGCCTCCTTGCACACTCCCTACTGGGGATCAAGCCCACAATCCCTGCATGTGCCCTGACCGGGAATCAAATCGTGACCTCCTGGTTCATAGGCCGATGCTCAACCACTGAGCCACGCCAGCTGGGCTGTGTTCCTGCTTTTAAGGAAGAATGGACACTTATATTTTTCTATCCTTATTTTAATTAAGAAATCTTCAAACATATTCAATTAAAAAATCTGCCCTCCTGTTTTGGGCAATCCAATTTCCTGATATCTGACTATGGTGGCTTAATGAGATTGCCCAAGATTATCTGCTCTAGCAGTTTAGATAATATTGTTCCAGTAAAAAGCAAGAAACCCAGTTGCCTAACATGTGATTTATAAGGTGAGTAATCTTATCGAGTTAGAAAAGTGTATCAACTTTCTACTTTGGAAGGAGGTGTGGTGTAGTGGAACTATTGCACGAGATAAAGTCATTGGACTGAGGTTTGCAGCTTCATCAATTACTCATTTTATGACATAATGTACATACGTAATCCTTAGCCTCTGATACCCTGAGCACTAGCCTCTGTCAAATGGACGTGGGGAGAGTTCTCCCCCTGTCTTTCTGTGGAAGTTGTGCTGTGGAAGAAAATGAGCTGCAACAATCAGTGTGAGCTGTGCTTTCTAAACGTGCTCAGTGCAAGAATGCTTTCCCCCTCCCCTCCCCCTGAGCCAGATGTGGCCAAACCTCTGAGTGCAATCATTTTTGGAACCTCCTAACTTCTCCCGGATTCTGTGTCCAAGTTAACTTTCCTTAAACGCTTATTATATGTAGGACTCCAGAGAGTTCCCCAATTTGATTGTGACAGCAAGGAGTGGGCCTACCTAGGTTTCGATTTTTGCTAGTAAGGAGGTGGAATGGGTCCCTGAAGAGGTGGGCCAGCTTGTGCTGGCCACGCTCCCAAGATCTTTGAAAGTCCAGGAAGACCCCTGGGAAAGACTGAAACTGTTACCAGATTCTGCAGAGATCCTCAAACTGCCTTCACAGTCCCATCCTCCTAACCACCATTCGCCTTGATGGGGAACATGTATATGTGCAGGTGATAGGGCTGCACCAGGAGGGGGAGGTCGTTAACTGTGCACCGGCACCAGGAACATGCCCCGGCGAGCAGAAGCATTACCGTCCAGGCCATGGATTTTTAACAATAGTTACTGTGTGTTACATAGAAAACAGCAGTTTGATTCATAATTGCTTATCTCTGTTTTTATTGGCCTTTAGGTTCCTACAAGTCAAAAAACCCTAATTAATAATCTAACAAATGTTTACTAGGCACCCCTGGTGAACCTAGAATCGTGCAGTACCAAAGGTGATACCAGGATTTCTGAGATGCTGGTCTATGAGTGATTAACTAATAATAAAGGTCTTTGTCAGGCATAAGAATGAAGGACGAACAAACTATGAAAATATTGCACTGTGCCATTTTATAAAAAAACAAATGTATTTGCTAGTAAGATTCATAAAGTCCTATAAGTACCGATTCATGTAATTGAAACTATAGTGGCTATTAAAAGTCTGCTCAGAGGAAGTTGGATGTCATTAAAATGCAAGTGTGTTTTAAAATAACACCAAACAATATATTCACATAAGGAAGGCTTAGCATATATTCCTTATGGGCTTAATTGTATCCCTCCTCAAATCTGTATGCTGAAGTCCTAACCCCAAGTACTTCTGACAGTCTTTGGAGATAGAGCCTTTAGAGCAGCGGTTCTCAACCTGTGGGTCGCGACCATCGGAAAATACATATAGCATATCAGATATTTACATTATGATTCATAATAGTAGCAAAATCACAGTTATGAAGTAGCAACAAAAATAATTGTATGGTTGGGGGTCACCACAACATGAGGAACTGTATTAAAGGGTCGCGGCATTAGGAAGGTTGAGAACCACTGCTTTAGAGAGTGATTGCACTAAAATGAGGCTGTTAGGGTGGGCCCACTTCCGCCTGACTGGAGTCCTAGTAAAATGATAAAATTTGCCCACACAGAAAGGCACCGGGGCGGTGTGCGCACAGATGGATGACGTGTGAGGAGACAGCATGAAGGCAGCCATCTATCTGGAAGCCAAGGAGAGAGACCTCAGGAGAAACCCATCCTGCTGGCACCGTGGTCTTGGACTTCCATTCTCCAGAACTGTGTGTAAACTCATTTCTGTCATTTAAGCAACCAGACTATGGTACTTTGTTATAACATGACTTGCGAACTAATATAATCTATAACATTTTATTTAACTATTTTTAATTTTAGAGGATGTTTATTAAAGCTGGAGACAATGAAATAAGGATGGGCTAGGGAAATGAGCCTAGGCTGGTCTGCTCCAACTCACTTAGAAGTCAGAGAAAAGGGCGCCTTGGGGACAGGTTCAGGGGGTTTACCTGGGGTCAGTTGCCACTGCCCAGTGCTGTCCTGTTTGCAAGCCTCTTAGGGTCTCTTAGAATTAAGGAGATCCATGCTGTGGGGAAAGAGGGGGTGGGGGATGTGCAGGCGTATTCCAGGGGGAGAGAGCGTGTGTTGGGACCTTTATTTTGAGGGGTTTTCAATCTATCATATTTTATTTTATTTTTTAAATGTATTTTTATTGATTTAAGAGAGGAAGGGAGAGGGAGAGAGAGGTAGAAACATCCATGATGAGAGAGAATCATGGATCAGCTGCCTCCTGCATACCCCACACTGGAGATCGAGCCCACAACCCAAACATGTGCCCTGACTGGGAATCAAACTGTCACCTCCTGGTTCATAGGTCGACACTCAACCACTGCGCTACGTCGGCTAGGCAATCTATCACATTTTAGAGGGTGTCTATGCTTATTCTGCTCACTAAAAACATAGATATGGCCAGGAATATATCAATAGGTAGAGAGAAAATGTAATTAAACAATGTCTTGATTACTTATTTAAAAAATAGCTACCTGGAACAGTAAAGATTATTAACTGCAACCCCCCAAGTTCACAAAGAGCTTTTCCCAGCAAAATTGAGCATGTGCCCAGTGTCACTCAGCAAGCAAACGGCACGTCAGGTTCAACGTTGCTTCTCTGCTCCTCTAAACTGCCCTGCAGCGTTATTCCCGTTTGTATGAGGGCACACTCTGATTACTTCAGAGTTGTGTTTACTTTATGCCCATCCTTTGGAATAATTTTCACTGAAACAACAACAAAAGAAGCAGCTTCCAGAAGGGCTTTGTCTATTTATACCGTAAGGCAGCGTGGCACAAAAGTCCGATGATAGGATGGATTTTCACCTACAAAAATTTGCTTACATTATTAAATTAAGGGACTTTTTTACTTGTTGCAGAAGCAAACACAGCTGAACCCACTTTTCTTGTACCCTCTGCCTTCCTTCCTTACAAAGTGAAGACTGTGAGCCTTTGTTTGAAACAATTACTTAAATATATGTGTGTGTGGGTGGAGGATCTGCAAATCAAATCACATAGTTCAGCTAAATATAGTCTTTGTCAGGCGGAATAATTTGTGAGCAAGTAAAAATTAAGTAGAATCCACTGTGGACCATAACATGGAAATAATGTCCATTGTATAGCAATCCAGACTGGCCCAATGATGTATTATTTGTACAAAATTTAATCTTTTTTTTTTTCATTTACACTTGATATTCAATATTATATTAGTTTCAGGGGTGCAGAATACTGGTTAGACATTTGCATAATTAACAAAGTGATCCCTGGATAAGTTTAGTACCTACCTGGTACCACACATAGTTATTATAATATTATTGACTATATTCCCTAGGCTGTATTTACATCCCTGTGACTGTTTTATAGCTGCCAATCTTTACTTCTAAATCCCTTAACCTTTTTCACCTAGTTCCTCGATTGGCAACCGTTTGTCCAGTCTCTGTATCTATGAATCTATTTCTGTTTAGTTTGGTCATTTATTTTGTTTTGCAGATTCCTCATATAAGTGAAATCATATGGTATTTGATTTCTCTGTCTGACTTCACTTAGCACAGTACCCTCTTGGTCCACCCATGTTGTCATAAATGGTAAGATTTCATTCTTTTTATGGCCAAGTAATATCCCATTGTATATATGCACCACCGCTTTTTTATCCACTTGTCTAGTGATGGGTATTTGGGTTGCTTTCATATCTTGGCTATCTATAATAATAAAAGCATGATATGCTAATTAGACCAAATGTCCTTCCAGATGACCTTCTGGACAAAGCCAGGAAGCTGGGGTCCTGGGTGCCAGAGGGAAGCCGGCATCCAGGGAAAGGAAGGCCTACTCTTGCACAAATTTCGTGCATCAGGCCTCTAGTTGTAAATAATGCTGCAATGAACATAGGGTGCATATATCTTTTTGAATTAGTGTTTTGAGTTTTGTTTTTTTACTATATTCCCAGAAGTGGAATTGTTGGATCATAGTGCAGTCCCATTATTATGTTTTTGAGGAAGCTCCACTCTGTTTTCCACAGTGGCTATACCAATCTGCATTTCCACCAATAGTGGGCGAGGGTTCCCTTTTCTCCACATCTTCACCTGAATATCTATTCAGCTTCTCTGCTCAATGGACAAAAGACATATGAAAAGATGCTCAAGATCACTAATCATCAGAGAAATGCAAACTAAAATCACCAATGAGATATCACCTCACACCCGTCAGAATGGCTATCATCAATAAACCAACAAACAAGTGTTGGGAACGATGTTCTCTGTATCTATGAATCTGTTTCTATTTTCTTCATTAGATTCCAAATTTAAGTGAAATCATATGGAGCTTGTCTTATTTTAAGAAGGCTAAAAGGCTAATTCCAATGTAACCCTGATGTTTGGGGGGCTAGCAATCTGAATCTGTGCCAGTAACCTAATATACATTCTTGATAAGCTATAATTAAGTCACTGCCCCTTTCTCCACAATTTGGTCTTGCAAGACCTGCTACCTAAATACTCCCATTTTCCAGAGGCCATAAACCATGAACAATATACAACCCCTGGAGGGGGTTATCAGCGCTGGCATCAGGCCAGGCCAGGCCCTTGGATATGGTCTCAAGACCCCCATCCCAACACACGTGGGCTTTTTGCAAAGCCCACAAAAGGTCCAGAACTCCCATCCATATTGGGGGGGCAAAGAAACCAAAGGGGATAAAAGGAGAGCTTCCACCACATTG
The DNA here is from genome assembly GCF_963259705.1 of Myotis daubentonii. NCBI lineage: Eukaryota > Metazoa > Chordata > Mammalia > Chiroptera > Vespertilionidae > Myotis > Myotis daubentonii. Next base: position 20,474,842 of record NC_081842.1, on the reverse strand, counting down.
GTTTGCTCAGACTTTGGAGGCAACTCCTCTGAGACTGCCGGTGTAAATAAAGCTGTGTAACTCCATTTCTGTAAGCAACACTTGGGTTTCTTTGGTCTTCTACAACAACTTTACTTAATATAATACTCTCCAGGTCCATCCATGCTGTCCCAAAAAGTAAGATTTTCTTCTCTTTTATGGGCAAGTAATATTGATTCCATTGTTTAAATGTACCACAGCTTTTTTTTTTTTTTTTAATCCACTCATCTACTGAGGGGCACAACTGTCAGAGGGAAGAGGGCTTGGTAGGCTGGGTGAAAAAAGTGTAGGGATTAAGGAAAGAAAAATAAAATTTATAGGTACAGACAAAAGTATGGTGATCACCAGAGGGAAAGTGGGGTTGGGGAGGGAGAAAAGGAGGGGGGGGGAAGCACCATTAAGAGGACGAGAAGAGCAAGGGTGGACAAATCATTTGGAATGTATAGTCAGGGTGGTAAAGAGTGCCGGAAGCCGGTCCATCCTTGCTGCTTGACACAGTCACTGCAGGAAAGAAACATCTGCACAGCATATGTTTCAAGGGACCTGGCGTATATGGCATACTGTTCTTAATATGTTTGCTCCCCTTAGCGCTATGTGTTTTAACCAAGGTCACCTCTCCGAGAAAGGTTGTTTCCCCAGGTAGGGATTTTTCCCTGGAGTTAGGGAGGGGATAAAACCCCTTAACTAAGTGCCAGGCAGGTAGTTAATCACTTTAACTACAAACAATCACGCTTAAGCTACATAATCTTTACTCCCTGGAATGGCGATAAGAAACCCTAATCTTTGCAATAGAAATTGACAGGATTAAAATCAACTGGTATAAATACAGATGTAACAAGACAATAACCACCAGAACTTGGCTGGAGATCCTGGCTAGAGATCCTGGCTAGGCTGCTGATCAACTGAACGCTGTCTCCGTGTTATTCCTTCTTTGCCGACTCTGTCCTCACCTTTGGGAGCCCCTGGACCTGCTGGGGTTGGACCCCAGCATTTGCCAATGCTTAGCCGGTGCCTACAGCGGAGGGGGAGGAGGAGGAAGGCCGAGGCCTTCGAAGGCTGAGCAGCCCAGCCGCCGTCCCCTCCCGCAGCCCAAACCCGTCCTCGCCCAGACCCGCGCCCCTCGAGCCACAGCGATGGAGCCAGCCGCTGCGCCGCCCTCCTGCCCCTGCCCCGCGCCGCTGCTCAGGGGCCTCTGTCCACTGGGCGAATTCCTGCCGCCGCCGGAGTGCCCGGTGTTCGAGCCCAGCTGGGAGGAGTTCGCTGACCCGTTTGCCTTCATCCACAAGATCCGTCCCATCGCCGAGCAGACCGGCATCTGCAAGGTGCGGCCGCCGCCGGATTGGCAGCCACCGTTTGCATGTGATGTCGACAAGCTTCACTTCACGCCCCGGATCCAGAGGCTGAACGAGTTGGAGGCTCAAACCCGTGTGAAACTGAATTTCCTGGACCAGATTGAGAAGTACTGGGAGCTGCAGGGAAGTACTCTGAAGATCCCGCATGTGCAGAGGAAGGTCCTGGACTTGTTTCAGCTCAACAAGTTAGTTGCAGAAGAAGGTGGATTTGCAGTTGTTTGCAAGGATAGAAAATGGACCAAAATCGCCACCAAGATGGGGTTTGCTCCTGGCAAAGCCGTGGGCTGCCACATCAGAGGGCATTACCAGCGAATCCTCCACCCCTACAACCTGTTCTTGTCTGGAGACAGTTTGAGGTGTCCGCAGAAGCCAAACCTGGCCACAGACAGGAAGGACAAGGAGTACAAGCCCCATGATATTCCCCAGAGGCAGTCTGTGCAGCCCGTGGAAACCTGCCCCCCAGCCAGGCGAGCAAAGCGCATGCGAGCAGAGGCCATGAATATTAAAATAGAACCAGAAGAGACAACAGAAGCCAGAACTCACAATCTGAGACGTCGAATGGGTTGTCCAACTCCAAAATATGAAAACGAGAAAGACATGAAAAGCAGCATCAAGCAAGAACCCATTGAGAAGAAAGAGCACCTTCTAGAAAGTGAGAGGGAGAAACCCAGGAGTCGACCTAAGAAAACCACCAGTGCTGTGCACCGGTACGTCTGCCTCTTGTGTGGCAGCGGCAGCGACAAGGACCAACTGCACGACGTGCCCAAGGGAGACTGGCAGTGTCCTAAGTGCGTGGCCCAGGAGTGTAGTAAGCCACAAGAAGCATTTGGCTTTGAGCAAGCAGCCAGAGACTATACCCTCCGTACTTTTGGGGAAATGGCAGATGCGTTCAAGTCTGACTACTTCAACATGCCAGTCCAAATGGTTCCCACCGAACTGGTTGAGAAGGAATTTTGGCGGCTGGTCAGCACGATTGAAGAAGACGTCACCGTCGAGTACGGAGCCGATATTGCTTCCAAGGAGTTTGGCAGTGGCTTCCCTGTCCGCGACAGGAATGTCAAACTCTCCCCTGAGGAGGAGGAATACCTGGACAGCGGCTGGAACTTGAACAACATGCCGGTGATGGAGCAGTCGGTCCTGTCCCACATCACAGCCGACATCTGCGGCATGAAGCTGCCCTGGCTGTACGTGGGCATGTGCTTCTCCTCCTTCTGCTGGCACATCGAGGACCACTGGAGCTACTCCATCAACTACCTGCACTGGGGTGAGCCCAAAACCTGGTACGGCGTCCCCGGGTACGCGGCCGAACAGCTGGAGAGCGTCATGAAGAGGCTGGCGCCGGAGCTCTTCGTGTCCCAGCCGGACCTGCTGCACCAGCTGGTGACCATCATGAACCCCAACACCCTGATGACGCATGAAGTGCCTGTGTACCGGACGAACCAGTGCGCCGGGGAGTTTGTGATCACGTTCCCGAGGGCCTACCACTGCGGCTTCAACCAAGGCTTTAACTTCGCCGAGGCTGCCAACTTCTGCACGGTGGACTGGCTGCCGCTGGGCCGCCAGTGCGTGGAGCACTACCGCCTGCTGCACCGCTACTGTGTGTTCTCCCACGACGAGATGATCTGCCGCATGGCCACCAAGGCCGGCGTGCTGGACGTGGTCATGGCTTCAACCGTCCAGAAGGATATGGCCGTCATGATCGAGGACGAGAGAGCTCTCCGAGAGAACGTCCGCAAACTGGGAGTAATTGATTCGGAAAGAATGGATTTTGAGCTGTTGCCGGACGATGAGCGTCAGTGCATAAAGTGCAAGACAACGTGCTTCATGTCGGCCGTGTCCTGTGCCTGCAAGCCCGGCCTGCTGGTGTGCCTGCACCACGTACCCGAGCTGTGCTCCTGTCCTCCTGGCAAATACAAGCTGCGATACAGATACACTTTGGACGACCTCTACCCGATGATGAATGCCCTGAAGCTGCGAGCAGAGTCGTACAATGAATGGGCCGTGACTGTGAACGAAGCTCTGCAGGCGAAGACCAGCCAGAAGAGAAGCCTCCCCAGCTTGAAGGCTTTGATTGAAGAGTCAGAGATGAAGAAATTCCCAGACAACGACCTCCTGCGCCACCTCCGCCTGGTTACGCAGGACGCGGAGAAGTGTGCCTCTGTCGCTCAGCAGCTGCTCAACGGGAAAAGGCAGACCAGGCTCCGATCTGGGGGAGGAAAGTCCCCGAACCAGCTGACGGTGAGCGAGCTCCGGCAGTTCGTGACGCAGCTGTACACGCTCCCCTGCGCCCTCCGCCAGGCGCCGCTGCTGAAGGACCTTCTGAGTCGCGTGGAAGATTTCCAGCAGCAGAGCCAGAGGCTGCTCTCCGAGGAGGCGCCCCGTGCGGCCGAGCTGCAGGAGCTGCTGGACGTCAGCCTTGAGTTTGACGTGTACCTCCCGCAGCTCACGGAGGTGCGCGTCCGCCTGGGGCAGGCCCGTTGGCTGGAGGAGGTGCAGCAGGCGTGCCTGGACCCCAGCTCCCTCACCTTAGATGATATGAGGCGCCTCATAGACCTGGGGGCGGACCTGGCCCCATACGCAGCCGTGGAGAAAACCATGGCCAGGCTCCAGGAGCTGCTCACGGTGTCTGAGCACTGGGACGACAAGGCCAGGAGCCTGCTCAGAGCCAGGCCCCGGCAGTCGCTGACCAGCCTGGCCACAGCCGTGAAGGAGATGGAGGAGATCCCCGCCTACCTGCCCAGCGGGGCGGTTCTGAAGGACTCGGTGCAGAGAGCCAGGGACTGGCTGCAGGATGTGGAGGCCCTGCAGGCTGGAGGGCGTGTGCCCGTGTTGGACACGCTGGTGGAGCTGGTCACGCGAGGCCGCCGCATCCCCGTGCACCTGAGCTCCCTGCCACGGCTGGAGTCCCTCGTAGCTGAGGTCCAGGCCTGGAAGGAATGTGCTGCCAACACATTCTTGATGGAGAACTCCCCATACTCCCTCCTGGAGGTGCTGTGTCCTCGCTGTGACATCGGCCTTTTGGGATCAAAGCAGAAGCAGAGGAAGTTCAAGGAGCCTTTGCCCAACGGGAAGAAGCGGAGCAGCCGGCTGGAGAGCCTGAGCGACCTGGAGCGAGCCCTGGCCGAGAGCAAGGAGACAGCCGCAGCTATGGCGGCCCTGGGGGAAGCTCGCCTCCGGGAGATGGAGGCCCTGCAGTCCCTCCGCCTGGCCAAGGAGGGGAAGCTGCTGGCGCTAGGCCAGGAGGCGGAGACGAAGGTCTGCCTGTGCCAGAAGGCCCCGGCCGCCCCGATGGTGCAGTGCGAGCTCTGCCGGGACGCCTTCCACGCGGGCTGCGTGGCGATGCCCGGCACCTCGCCAGGCCCCCGCATCTGGCTGTGTCCCTTCTGCCTGCGCTCAAAGAAGCCTCCCCTGGAGAAGATCCTGCCACTGCTGGCCTCCCTGCAGCGCCTCCGAGTGCGCCTGCCCGAGGGCGACGCCCTGCGCTACATGATAGAGAGGGCGGTGCGCTGGCAGCACAGAGCCCAGCAGCTGCTGGCGTCCAGGAGCCCCACGCCCTTGCAGGCGCGCACAGGCCCCAGGATATCCCACAGCAGTTGGCCAGCCACGGCGGGACCGGCGTCAGAGACCAGCAAGGCGCCTCAGCCTTCCGGCATCGCGTCCTCCGAGCCCAGCGACCAGGACAGCAGGAGCTCGTCTCTGCACGCTCCCTTCTCGGTGGGATGGAGCTGCATTCCCCTCCACGGTGTGAGCACAGAAGTGAGCGAGCTGCTGATGGAGGCGCAGCTGTTCCAGGTAGCCCTTCCTGAAATCCAGGAGCTTTACCAGACATTGCTCACGAAGCCCAGCCCTGCCCAGCAGACGGGCCGCAGCTCCCCAGGCAGACCCAGCCGCAAGAAGAGAGACTGCTGCCGCGCTAAGCGAGAGAGAAGCAGCAGCCTGGAGAGGAAGCTGAAGCACCGCCCGGAGAGAGATGGCCTCGCCAGCGAGCGCAGGGGCCGGGTTCGGAAAGTGTGGGCCCCCGGGAGGAAGAGGATCAGACTGGGCCCCGCCCAGGACACGGACACTTTCCAGTTAGAGAGCGAGCGCAGCTACGCGCCCGTCTGCTCAGGGGACACCCACTCCCTGCCCTCAGACACCTCCTCCTTGGAGCAGGAGAACTCTGAGGACGAAGACGCCATCTGCCCGGCTGGGAGCTGCCTGCAGCCGGACGGAGACGAGGTGGACTGGGTCCAGTGTGATGGCAGCTGCAACCAGTGGTTCCATCAGGTCTGTGTTGGTGTCTCCCCAGAGATGGCAGCGAAGGAGGACTACATCTGTGCACGCTGCGCGGTGACAGCCACACCGAGCTGGAAATAAGCCCGCCCCTTGTGTCATTCAGGAATCACCTGGAGGGACTTTGCTGCCATTCCTCAGCAAAGCCACAGGACTGGGTCAGACCAGCCTGTACTGGGTGCTATTTCTATTCTGAATGGATCATTTTCCAGAACTCTTTGGGGGGGGGGAAAAAAACAAAATAAAAAAAACAAAAAACAAAACAAAACAACAACTAAAAACATTACTGAAAAAAAATGTTTTTACAAATTCAGGGAAAACCAATTGGATACAGGAGCAGATGTTTCCTGCATAGCAGGGAAGGATTAGCCCTCTTCATGGCCCACGCACACCACCTTCACTTCCCTAGTAGGACTAAGCAAGGCATGTAATGTAAAAAAGAGTTCTCAGATTTTAACTTGGGCTGATGAAGATGAACATTCAGGAACATTCTGTCCCTATGTAATTACGACTATCCCCTTTACATCATGGGGAAGAGAGATATCTTGTCTCAAATGGGAGTTCTATTATATAGCCCCAGTGATAGAGTAACATCACAGATGCTAGACATGGGATTTAATCCAGAAAAGGGATTAGGAAAACAAAGTAATACCTCACACATCTCGACAGGATTTATAATTGGAGCCATTGCCCTTAGGACTGCTGATCCCATAGTCTGGAAATCATCACAACCAGTATGGGTTGAGCAATGGCCCTTAACATCTGAGAAAATATCAGCAGCCCGACAATTAATTGATCAGCAATTAGCAGAGGGACATATAGAGCCATCAAATAGTCCCTGGAACACACCCATATTTGTAATAAGAAAGAAATCAGGCAAGTGGAGACTTTTTGCAAGATCTTAGAGCAGCCGTGGGCAAACTACGGCCTGCGGGCCTCATCCGGCCCGTTTGAAATGAATAAAACTAAAAAAAAAAAAAAAGACCGTACTCTTTTATGTAATGATGTTTACTTTGAATTTATATTAGTTCACACAAACACTCCATCCATGCTTTTGTTCCGGCCCTCCAGTCCAGTTTAAGAACCCATTGTGGCCCTCGAGTCAAAAAGTTTGCCCACCCCTGTCTTAGAGCCATAAATGCCACCATGGAAGATATGGGCTCCTTATAACCTGGATTGCCCTCCCCTGTGGCAATTCCACAGGAGTATTGTGTTGTTGTTATTGACTTACAGGATTGTTTTTTCACTATACCTCTTCACCTGGCTGATTGTCAAAGATTTGCATTCAGCATACCATCAGAAAACTTTAAGCAGCCTTATCAGAGATATCAATTGAAGGCTCCCACAAGGGATGAAAAATAGTCTTACATTATGTCAAAAGTTTGTAGATCAGGCATTGCAAGTTATTAGAAAGAAATTTTCAGATCTATATCTTATTCATTATATGGATGATATTTTACTACCTTATAAAGATCGGGCTATTTTACAGGAAATTCTTACTCAGACCGTCCTTGCTTTAGGAGAACATGGTCTAAAAATAGCCCCAGAAAAGATTCAGACTGAACCTTCTTTTTCCTACTTAGACAGAATATTACATACCTCTACTATCACCCATCAGCCTTTACAATTAAGAAAAGATCATTTAAAAACATTAAATGATTATCAGAAACTATTAGGTGATATCAACTGGGTCAGGTCATATCTAAAAATAACCACTCTTGACTTAAAACCTCTATTTTACATTTTAAAGGGAGATTCTAACCCTAAGTCTCCCCAACAATTAACTGTAGAAGGAGAAAAGGCTATAGCAAAAATAGAACGGGCCATCAATAAACAGCAACTACAGTATCTAGATTATTCCAAATCTTGGGCCTTAATTATTCTAGCCACTAAATATACTCCTACAGGATGCTTATGGCAAGAAGTGCCATTAGAATGGATACATTTACTTGTCACTCCTAGGAAGATTGTACCATCCTATCCCTCCCTAGTGGCCACTCTCATTATCAAAGATAGACAACGCAGTATCGAACTCTTTGGAAGAGAAGTTACTGAGATAATAATACCTTATAAAAGAGAACAATTAGTCACACTATTACAATTTGAAGAAGAGTGGCAAATAGCTATAGGTAACTTCCCAGGACAAATTTTACATCATTTGCCAAGATAACCTATATTGCAATTTCTCTCCCTACATCCGTTTATATTTCCTATTAAATGTTCAAAAGAGCCATTATCACCTCCTGCCTCCTTAGTATTCACAGATGGTTCCTCTAATGGCAGGGCAGTAACAATCATTGACTCAATAACCCATGTTCAACAACCCTAGAGACGTCAGCCCAGAGAACAGAGCTTTTGGCAGTCATTTATGCTTTTGAACAATTGCAACAGGTTCCCTTTAACTTGTACACTGACTTTCAATATATAGTTAAATTATTTCCTCATATTGAGACCGCCTCTCTCCCACAAGGAAGAACAGCCATTTTCTCTTTGTTAACTCAGCTACAAACTTACATTCATAAACGAGAAAAGGCTTTCTATATTGGACATATTAGAGCTCATTCCTGCCTACCAGGGCCCTTAAGCGAAGGAAATTATCAGGCGGATTTACTAACTCACCCAGTAGTTTGTACAGATCTAGAAGAAACCCGGCCGTCTCATGCCATTCACCATCAAAATGCTTCTGCTCTCTGTCTATATTATCGCATATCTAGAGAAGCTGCTCAAAGTATTGTATGTGACTGCGGCCATTGTCCTACTCATTTTCCTAGCCCTGCTACTGGAGTTAATCCAAGAGGACTTAGACCCTGTGACTTATGGCAGATGGATATTACTCATGTCCCATCTTTTGGTAAACTTTGCTATGTGCATGTTTGTATTGATACCTTTTCTCATGTTATCCTTGCTTCTGGACGTACAGGAGAAGCCTTTAAAGATGTAAGTCAACATTTATTCCAATGTTTTTCCTACCTAGGAATACCAAGGGCACTTAAAACAGACAATGGGCCTGCCTATACCTCTAGAGCTTTTAAAAACTAAACTCTACATTCGGCATCGCACATACTACAGGAATACCCTACAATCCTCAAGGCCAAGCAATAGTAAAAAGGGCTCACCAAACTTTAAAAACACAAATTAAAAAATTACAAGAAAATGAGTTTAAATATTCCTCTCTTCATCATGTTCTACAACATACTCTATTTGTAATTAAATGTAGATTCTGAGGGAAATTCCCCGATGTACAGACATTGGAACCCTGATCTAACTAAACCTAAAGCCCTCGTCAAAAGGAGAGACTTGCTTACAGGAGCCTGGAAGGGACCTGATGTACTTTTAACCTGGGGGAGAGGATATGCTTGTATATTTCCACAGGACGCAGACTTACCTGTGTGGATTCCAGACCATCTAGTCCGACCTTATGTCTCACCGCCCTCCGTCTCTGCCTCACCCTAGCACACCTGACCAGTGCCCGTCTGCGGCAGATGTGCAGTCCTGAGCTGGAACAACCTGTCCATTGGGAGGATCACATGTGCCTCCTTTTTGTCTGTCCATATGTCCTAGCTTTGCCCCACATCTCCTTTCCTTTTTATTTATTTTTTTAATCTGACTACTTGTATGCTGGTTCTTTGGCCTTTCTCCTTCTCTCCTGAACACAGCCTTTTCTAGAATCTCCCTACTCTACTGTTCCAGGAAGAGCATCTCCCTTTTCTGCCATGACTAGGGGGTGCCTGGTATATGCCCCATACGTGGAGTTGTCTTGTGCCAAGAGCCTGACATCCTGGGCTGAGAAAGCCCTGTCCCAGGACTCTGCTTTGTCCAGTATTGGCCCCTCTTGCCCTTGTGTCAAGAGGGACCCCCTTCTCACAGTCCATTTGCCCACAGCTGTTGCCTGGGCTTTAAGTTCAAGCTGAAGTTGAGGCCTTGTGGTGGCTGGTACCATGGATCTGCCTCTCACCCAATGGTGTGAGCTGGGCCCTCCCTGGAGAAGAAACCTGAGTTCCCCAAGAGATGTGACCAGAGCCAGGGCCCTGCCAGCAGGTGAGGGGATCCCAAGGCAGTTGCTGGGCGTGGAGGCCATGGGGGCATAGGCTACCAAGGAGACAGAACTGAACCTCACATCACCCTGCTTGGCCCCAGAGGATGGCTGGTTAGTCAAAGATGGGTAAGATTCCTCAGGGAGGAATGACCTAAGACAGGCACAGTCGCAGAGCGGGCAGGCAGGAGAGAACTTGGGGGTCAACTGAGCTGGGGCACAGATCCTCACCCCCCCAACTATGCAGGGGCTTGAACACTTGCCCCCTTCTGAGGGAGGTCTCCTGCCCCCATGGCTGCTTCCCGATTTCCATGCCCAGCTCAGATCAGGACCCAGGTTAAAGACAGAGACTGGCTGACAGCAGCTGCCCTCTCACTGCAACAGGACTTGTTTCCCATTTCTACCTTGGACCACAGGGAAAGGGGCAGCTGAAGAAAAGGGCTGTGTCAGGATGCTGCCTTCTTCCCTTTCTTCTCCCTCTTTTTTCTAAACACTTCCATGCCTTGTAGTTCTTTTGCTTTTTCTTCTTTTTCTCTCTAATACCCTCCATCTTCCATATCAGCTGACCCAGCGGGTACAGCTTACTCCTCCTCGGACACCGACACCACCATCAAGCGCAGCCCTGATGGACCCTTTGATGCAGCCCTTCAACTCGCTGACGCTTTGGGAAGCCTGTTACCAGTGACGCCACCTGCTAGCCAGACCAAAAAAGACAATCAAACCAACAACTTGAGAACAGCTGAAATCCCTTGACTGAAGAGGCCGGCAACCTTCTACAGGAACGGGGCTCCTTGTGTGCTCCATCCACTATGTTTATAGCTATTCTCACTGTCATTGCTTGCCAGTCTTCTTCTGAGTCTTAAACGGCCCAATCTGAGAGGTGGTCACTGATTTGCACGCGCCATCATTTAAAAAATAAAAAGGGGGAATTTGCCGGAAGCTGGTCCATCCTTGCTGCTTGACACAGTTGCTGTAGGAAAGAAACATCTGCACAGCATATGTTTCAAGGGACCTGGCGTATATGGCATACTGTTCTTACTTAATATGTTTGCTCCCCTTGGCACTATGTGTTTTAACCAAGGTCACCTCTCCGAGAAAGGTTGTTTCCCCAGGTAGGGATTTTTCCCTGAAGTTAGGGAGGGGATAAAACCCCTTAACTAAGTGCCAGGCGGGTAGTTAATCACTTTAACTACAAACAATCACGCTTAAGCTACATAATCTTTACTCCCTGGAATAGAGAGAAGAAATGCCCTAACCTTTGCAATAGAAATTGACAGGATTAAAATCAACTGGTATAAATACAGATGTAACAAGACAATAACCACCAGAACTTGGCTGGAGATCCTGGCTAGATATCCTGGCTAGGCTGCTGATCAACTGAACACTGTCTCTGTGTTATTCCTTCTTTGCTGACTCTGTCCTCACCTTTGGGAGCCCCTGGACCTGCTGGGGTTGGACCCCAGCAAAAGAGCAAAACCTGAAGATATCTGGGGTGAAGATTAGCGCCTGGCAGAGGGAAGAGGCAGGAGATTCCTGGCACTTTCAAAGGACAGGGAGGCCTTTGTTCTGAAACAGCCTGGGTCAGGAGCCAAGGAAATGGGATCAAAATCATATTCCGTTATGACCATTATTTGTATTGACAACAAGGACATCTAAAATGACTTCATCCAGGTCTAGGGAGCTAGTGGGTGTGTAAGCAGATTGAAGGAAGTAAGGAGAGATTGGAGGAGGTGAGAACAAGGGGAAAAGTTCAGCTGTGAAGGACAGCAGAGAAATGGAGTGGGGGTCATAGTGCTTCTCATTTCTTATCAGCATTTGAGAGCGAGAGGAGAGCAGGAATGAAGAGTATGAAGTCAGAGCTAGGAGAGCATACCGTTTTGTGTGTGTGTGTGTGTGTTCTTGTGTGTTTTCATTAATGAGAGATGTACTAAAACATGTTCCCTGCTAATGAAAATAAGTTGGCAGAAAGGGGGAGGCTTGCGATGAGAGGAGAGATGGACCACCGAAGAAGCAGCCTCCTTGGAAGTGGAGGGAATGGAATCCAGGCAAGTGGTAGGGCTGGCCTTTCAAAGGAGGCAGGAGGGGAGGGAAGAGGAGAAGCTGTGTCCATGCAGGGGTGGGGGTGGGGGCTGGGTTTTTAAAGGGAGGTGCTGGAAAGAGTGGGGACATCTATCCCAGGAAGCATCTATGCATGATGTATGAGGAGTTAGCAACAGCTGACAATGAGGGGAGGATGCAGAGGAGGGTTTGAAGAGAAAGGAGAGGACTGAAAAGTGTTTTCTTTGGGAGGTGGGAGACAACATTCTAGTGTAATATGGAAGATCCTGCCGGGTCCAATTGCAGTTCTGAGGTTTCAGATCATGAGTTTAAAATGAAACAAGTTAACATAGTATTCTTCACCTTCTTCTTTGACCCCCCAACCAGCTGTAACAGTTTTCATGTGTCATCAAAAGAAATCATGAAGAGGGGGTCAAGATCTTATCTAATAAGAAAAATGAAGCAAAATCAAATAAACTTCAAAATAGAAAAAAAAAGCAAAAACTCTTTTTAATTGTTCATTTTTGTTCTCATAGAACATGGTGCCCATGTCATTTATCCATACCCTCTCGAGGGATCCCCAGCAAGCCACCCAAAGATGTGCCTCAGTGGTAAGCGAACCTTTTGATCTAAAGGCCACCAAGAGCCTGTAGGCTCAAGTGAAACTTCTGCCCCCACTTAAATATGTAGAAAAATTTGAATTAGGGGTCCTGCCCATAATAAGAATGATCAGAGATAACCCTTTTAAAAAATCTACTTAAAGGGCAGGACAAAATTGTAATTATTAAATGTCTGCTCTGCTTATCTTCCTGCATTGACCCTTTGAAGTTCCCAAGGCATCTTACCTCACCCCTAGCTTAAAATGTCATGTGTACCCCATTTTCCCTTCCTGTCTTTGAATCTGTCATGTATGTCATGTCTCTCTCTCATATATGTGAGGTTCCCATACATATGTATGTAGTTAAATTTGATGATTTCCTCTTATTAATCTGTGTCATGTCTCTTTAATCATTAGACCAGCCAAAAGAACCCTGAGGGTAGAGAGAAGGTTTTTCTTCCCCACACCTCCATAAGCATTAATTAAAAGAAACTTTGGTATTGTGGACCCTAAGAAAGATATGTACTAAGAAGGGCTCCACTCTGACCAATCAAAGTAGTGCATTTTGGACCAATCAGACTGCAAAGATTTGAATTCCTCATTTGCATGAGGACACACCAATTAGGTACCAGGGACAGGGACTTCTCTCTTTATAAGCCAGCTCTCCTCTGGTTTAAGGAACACACTTTCCTTTCCCATGAAAGACCAAAGACTGCATTTCCCCAGCTGTCATTTCTCCAGATGAGAGCAGAGTGAAGCAGATAGGTAGGGAGTGGAGCAGGTGGAGCAGACTGGAGCAGAGCCACTTCACCCCAGGGCTGCCTCACAGCCCTGCTGTCCCACCACGATGCTGTCTCATAATTGAGCTGTTCACACTGAAGTTTCCTTCTTCACCACACCCCAAATTGGGGTTTCCTATTGGCGATGAGTTGGCACCAATAACCACCCATTGACAGGCTGTGTTCTTTTGGGGAACCTCAGGAATATCACTGTATGTGTTGTGAAAATAATGATATTCTCCTTTTCTAAAAAGCACACACAGAGCTACAATATAGCTGTTGTTTCTTGGCATCTCAGCAATGAGAACTCCAATGATAATGGAGATATTTAATACCAGTTGTGTAGCTTTGAGAGATTTTTCAGGGCTTTTAGGATCAGAGTAAGTACAAGGTTCTGCGAGGTTTTATTTCCTCATTTTGTCACATATAAATATAGAAAATGCTTATTATTTTTTTTAGATTAACCAGCACATCCAAATTTCACATAATAACCTATAGCAAAACATTAACAACATTTTGCTGTTCCTTTCCAAAGGAGACACAGGAGAATCATGTTGGGATGGGAAAAGCTCAAAATATGTTGAGACTGCTTCTCCTGGCTGAAGAGTGGAAGGACATTGAACTCATAAATTATCAACAATCACACCTTTGTACTATGTCACTAGATTCCATTAGATGTTTATCTTAGTTACTTCCTCGCAGGCTCATTCCTCACTGCTGGCCAATTTATTAGACATATTACACAGAGTTATAAAGGAAAGCACTTTTTTTTTTCATTGCTATGCTCCAGGGGTGAAAATTCTATTTTTTAACCTTGTGCCACATGGAGCAAATGCAAGTCACCTAAGTTGTTCAAAGGGTGGTTTGAGCACAGTTCAGAACTGAGGAGCAAAAATGAAGATGAGAAATAGGTCTACATTTTACTGATTTAACATAAGGTATTTCAGTTGCCTTCCCTAAAAATCCTAAACAACCCTACTATTGCTTTCATTGTTATTTGCTTCGCACAGTCCATCAGATGTGAAGTGTCCCACGTCCTGTGTGGCTCAGGGTTCGGGATCCGAAGAAGGGGCCGCATGCAAATGAAAGAGATGAGACAAGAAATAATAATTTGGAAATTGGGAGGCCAGGCGGGAGCCCATCCCAAGAGGAAGGACTCCACTTGGGCTTAGGCCTTGCCATCCTTTTATTCAGTTTGGGATACACCTATAGCCCTCAGTCAGGCAATTTCCAGTAATAGACAGACTACCTTATCAGTAAGGATTTACATGACTATCTGGTGGGGAAGTTGCTTCAGCTACCATTGTCTGGACTAAACACTCAGTCCATAGCTCTGACCTTTGCCAGGGCTCAAGGGTCACCAGCATTCCAGGCTCCTTGTCCACACCTTTCTGCTAGTGAAGGCAATAGGCTAGCCGTGGGCAAACCCTGGCCCGTTTGAAATGAATAAAACTATTGAAAAAAAAGACCGTACCCTTTTATGTAATGATGTTTACTTTGAATTTATATTAGTTCACACAAACACTCCACCCATGCTTTTGTTCCGGCCCTCCGGTCCAGTTTAAGAACCCATTGTGGCCCTCGAGTCAAAAAGTTTGCCCACCCCTGCAATAGGCGGTTTCCCACAATCAAAGCGTATGCATTTTCACCTTAACTCTATAAACATTGAAGTAAATATAGTATGTATTCTGGTTACATATTCTGGAGCTTCATTTTTAAGACTGGTTACTGATTTGAGAGAGAGGGAGGGTGGACTAGGCAGGGCCCGGGGATAACAGAACTGGTACCAGACATAAGGGTAAGGTAAAGCCTGACAGTCTGAGGGTGCGGCTAACTTATCTGTGACTAAAGCCACATTCTGCTCCTGCGGGTTTCCACCAGGAGACTGAAGTCCAGTGGAGATTCCAGGCTGTTGTCAATGCTTGGTTGTCACATTACTTGGACAATCTTTCTATGCGTGAATGGAATGATCAGGCCCTCAGAGGAAAAGGGAAAGTGGCATAGTAGCTCCCCTGTCACTGAGGGTGACAGTAGGGGCTGAAATCAGGATTCCAAGTCAGAAAAGGTAAGAAAAGAAACTAAAGCAGAAGACAAGGTCTAGGGCAGCCGTGGGCAAACTACAGCCCACGGGCCGGATCCGGCCCGTTTGAAATGAATAAAACTAAAAAAAAAAAAAAAAAAGACCGCACCCTTTTATGTAATGATGTTTACTTTGAATTTATATTAGTTCACACAAACACTCCATCCGTGCTTTTGTTCCGGCCCTCCGGTCCAGTTTAAGAACCCATTGTAGCCCTCGAGTCAAAAAGTTTGCCCACCCCTGGTAGGGTCTACTCTCGATGGGTAGTGAGAAAGACTGTGACTCAGGGGCCAAAGGTTAGCTCTTTCAGCCCAAGTCCTTGTCTGATTGGCATTGAAGGAAACAGGAGCAAAACAAGAGCCTGGAAACTTTCAAGATTATTATATTGCTCTAATATCAAATCACAAATATTGTAAAGTTTTATCAGAGTGTTTATTGCTATGGCTTACTTTTGTGGAGAGATATTAACATTTATTAATAACCTATTATGGTCCAGAAACTTTAAGTAGCATGGTTCTCTAAATCCTATGTGTGTTACTTACATATTATAGAAGGAGAAACTGAGGTTCATAGGAGTTAAATGAGTTGCCTAAGATGACATCCGATTATCAAACCAAGATTTAGAACCATGCCATGTGGACAATTTTATTTGGTAGCTTTTGCTGGTCAAATTTTTTCTTTCACCCAGGGTACATATTAGTCCAGTTCATTTAATTTGTAAGAATGGTAGAAACATTTTGATCTTCTGTGAACTTCAATGATAGCTAGAATGTCCTTGAGGCAGAAGTGTCCTCTTGTGTGTTCAGTTTCATGGAAACCAGTACCCAACCCACGACCTAGGAGTTGACTCCTCCACACTTCGGAGCAGTTGACAAATGGCTCCCAGCTGTCCCGGGTTAAAGAAGTTATCTCTGAGAAGTGACACTTTCTCATTCCCCTTTTAAAGAGACAAGCATGCCTCCTTGTCTTCTCCACTTCCAGTGATCACTCTACTTTGTCTTTTTTTAAAAAAATATATTTGTATTGATTTCAGAGAGGAAGGGAGAGGGAGAGAGAGAGATAGAAGCATTAATGATGAGAGAGAATCATTGATTGGCTGCCTCCTGCATGCCCCACACTGGGGCTCGAGCCTGCAACCCAGGCATGTGCCCCGACAGGGAATCGAACCTTGACCTCTGGTTCATAGGTCAACGCTCAACCACTGAGTCATGCCAGCTGGGCGATTGCTCTACTTTGAAATGGTCCCTGCACTTGCTCTTTTTCTCTCTGGTATCTCCTCTTGCATTCTTCTCAGACTTAACTTTCATTTCTAATAGCGACAAAATATCTTCTCTTTTTACCTAAATTTTTTTCAGATGACAGGAAAGAAGAGATATCATTGCATTTCTATGGGAACAATATTACCATTTAGAAATGCATCTTTATTATTACATTTAATTGGAATGAGTGGCTTATTAGCACTGATGGCAGAAGAAAATGACTTCTGCATTCAACATGAAAATGTATTGTGAACTCCTTAAATGTGATGACTTATCTAATGATCCAGGTTAACTGATGTCACAAGGAGTAGGCAGTCATCCACAAGCAGGTTTTCAGATTGCTGATATAAGCAATAAAGAAGAAAGCTAACATATATGAAAATATATTTAGTAAATAAGTGAAAGTGAGTTTTGAAGGCTTTCAGTTCTAATGAACAAATATACAGGATCCTAATTTTATCTCACTTAAATTCTTGCACCAACCTTGAAATGCCACTCATGTGGATATCAGTTTACTAAAATAATATTTAAAAGCTTACTAAATAATAATTTCCCATTGTGACATTTTTTTTTAATTTCTCAAAGTTACTGCTGCCACAGAAGTCCAACTTTCTTTTTCTTAGAGTGGCTTACTATAAAGTATCGAGTTTTTAATTGACTCCTGCTGTATAAAGGCCACCAAACCACAAAAATTTATAATTTATTGGTTCACAGCTGAGTACCTTTTAAGGAACTCATTGTCAAGAAGCCGCATGACAATAACTGGACTCTTCCAAGTCACATTGGGAATTTCCAAAATATTCAACAGCTTATTTTAAATAGGTGCTAAAAAATAAATACCTTGTTTGGACCACATCAGGCATTTTCATCTCTCTTTCCTCCTCTATCCCACCCTCCTGAGCAAACTTTTAAGAGGCCAAAAAAACAAAAACAAAATAGAAGGTCATAGTAATTGTAACCATGCTAGTATAGTATAATTCTAGGCAAAATTACTTAACCCACATCTATGAAGAGGTCATGCTAGCACTGAACATTGGAAATATAATGACATCCACTTAAGAGATTTAAAATCTTGTAGCAGTCTCATTAAAAAAAGGAAAAAGGTATATGTGAAATTAATATTAATATTTCACTTAGTTCAGTATGTCAAAAATATTACTATTTCAACATGTAATTGATAAAATATTTTACTTTTATGTGTACTAAAATTTTGAAATTCAGTGAATATTTTACACTTACAAAACCTCTCAATTTGACCATACTTCAAGGACTAAATACCCATATGTTGCTAGTGGCTCCAATATTGGACAGCCCAGGGTTATTCTAATAGTGAAGGCAATCTTTTTTTTATTGAATTTATTGGGGTAACTTTGATTAATAAAATTATATAGGCTTCAAGTGCACAATTCTATAATACATCATCTGTATATTGCATTGTGTGTTCACCACCCCGAGTCAAATCTCCTTTCATCACTATTTATCCCCTCTTTATCATCTTCTACCTCCCCCTCTGGTAATCGCCATACTATTATCTGAGTCTATGAGTTTTGTTTGTTTTGTTTTGCTTAATGCCTTCACCTTTTCCACCTAGCTCCCCAAACACCCTCGCCTCTGACAGCTTTTAGTCGGTTCCCTGTATCTGAGTCTATTTCTATTTTGTTTGTTAATGTTGTTCATTAGATTCCACATAAATGAAAGCATACAGCATTTGTCTTTCTCTGACTTGCTTACTTCACTTAGCATGATACTCTCCAGGTCCATCCATGTTGCTGCAAAAAGTAAGATTTCCTTTTTTATAGCTGAGTACTATTCCATTGTTTAAATGTATCACAGCTTTTTCATGCATTCATCTACTGGTGGGTACTTGGGCTGTTTCCAGATCTTGACTATTGTAAATAACACTGCAATGCACAAAGGGCTTCATATAATCTTTTGAATTAGTGTTTCAGGTTTCTTCAGGTATATTCCCAGAATTGGAATTGCTGGGTCATAAGACAGTCCCATTTCTAACTTTTTGAGGAAACTCCATACTGCTTCCCACAGTGGTAGCACCAATCTGTTGCATTCCCACCAACAGTGCATGGGAGTTCCCTTTTCTCCACATCCTTGACAGCACTTGCTGTTTGTTGATTTATTGATGATAGCCATTCTCACCTCATTGATGAGGGGGTATCTCACTGTGGTTTTAATTTGCATTTCTTTGATGATTATTGATCTTGAGTATCTTTTCAGAAGGCATTCTGTTAAAAGGAAGTGAGACCAGTTATTCAGAGTCATCCTAAATTAAACAACATTTCCGAGTCATTCAGTTTTGTTTTATTCCCTTCTATCAATATTTTTTGAACAATTGCTAAATTCAAGACCACATTCTGGGGCTATGAAACCCAATTATATTGAGAAAAAAGAAACCGGTTTCTGCCTTCAAGAAATCTGCTCTTCAGTGGTTTGGAGAATTACTCTAAACCAGCCGTGGGCAAACTACGGCCCGCGGGCCAGATCCGGCCAGTTTGAAATGAATAAAACTAAAAAAAAAAAAAAAAAGACCGTACCCTTTTATGTAATGATGTTTACTTTGAATTTATATTAATTCACACAAACACTCCATCCATGCTTTTGTTCCGGCCCTCCAGTCCAGTTTAAGAACCCATTCTGGCCCTCGAGTCAAAAAGTTTGCCCGCCCCTGCAAACTGTACTAATATTTGCTATGTAGTGGTCATGTGCAAGGAATACTGATGGCTATTGGAACTTAATTCTTCCCTCATTGTGAAAAATATCATTGAGAATATTTACTTGTAAAACTTCTGTATAATGCAGAACAACAAAATTAATATTTCTGAGCCATGTGTTTGCTCATATGTATAGCAGAAATTATGATAAATTTGAAATGCATTTTGGAAATATCTTAAAGTTTGGGTTATTATATTGTGATATGCAGTTTTTCAATAGCTTTTAATTTCATATTTTTATAAATGTATGTTATCATTTTTATTTATAAGCTCATTCATTGCTTCATTAGGAAATTCTAATCAAGCAGTGGTGGCCTAGCTTATGGCAGGCACTGCACCAGAATATATTGGATAAATGAAAGATTACATTCTGGAAAATACTATGTTAATTACTATGAGGAATGAAATAACCAGATGCAGATCTCAATCTGAAGACACTTCCATTTTTAATTAAAAAAAATGAAACATGTAAACAATTAAATATTGCCAGGTAAGAGGTGATGGGTGTTATGAGAAAAACAAGAAACTGGTTTGCAATTTCATCACAGGAAAAGAAAGCAGATGAGAAATAAGTGTTATGCTTTGAATTTCCAAAATGTATCCTGGTCTTCATGTGAAAAATGCAAAAAATACATAATTTGGGTTACTTCAGACATCAACCATCTCTTCTTTCTACATCAAATGAGCCTTTTCCTCTCCTGCTTCTTCCCCCACCCCCCCAAGAAAATGTCTAAATATAGGGGGAGAAAGGAGCTTATATGTCCTCGTGGAGATGGGGAAAATCAGAGCTGTATTGGTCTGAACTGTCTTCCCCACCTCCACCCCCAAATTCATGTGGTGATGTCCTAACTCCCAGTA
The DNA here is from genome assembly GCF_963259705.1 of Myotis daubentonii. Lineage (NCBI taxonomy): Eukaryota > Metazoa > Chordata > Mammalia > Chiroptera > Vespertilionidae > Myotis > Myotis daubentonii. The sequence continues at coordinate 20,454,830 of NC_081842.1, read as the reverse complement.
TGACTATACTTGGAAAAAGGACCTTAAAGGAAATAATTAAGGTCAAGTGAGGTCATAAGGGTGGACCCTAATCCGATAGGACTTGTGCCCTTTCTCCACATGCTCACGGAGGAAAGGCCATGTGGGGACACAAGGAGTAGGCAGTCATCCACAAGCAGGAAGAGAGCTCTCACCAGGCACTGGATCAACTGGCACCTTGACCTTGGGCTTCTCAGCCTCCAGAGAAAAGAACTTTAAGTCGCTGGTCTGTAGTGTGTTGCTATGATAGTCCTAACAGATTAATACAAGGGCCCATGGCACCAGGTGTTAATATTGATTGTTAGTAACGGTTGACATAGGCTTACTTTTCTGGAGCCATGGTAGGGTGTGGTGGTGGTGAGGGCAACAATCTTTGATTCCTGGAAGCACTGATGAGCAGAGCCTGACACTCACTTTATTTAGACTTCTTTTCTCTCTAGATTTTCTTGTAACAGCAACAGATGCTGACTTTTCCCAGGAAGGAGAAAACTTAAAAAAAAAAAATAAAGTACAAGCTAGTGAAAGAAAGAGGTGAAGAGAAAGATAGAGAATGCAAGTAAAAGCTTGATTCTTGAAACATAGTGACTTAGACAAAAAATACGTGACAGCACAAATGTATGTCTACTACATATAATAGGCATGCTAAATGCTAGATGACTGGAAACCTAGTCTGCCCAGCCAACTCAAACTACCCGTAATGGAAAACATCTACATGTACTAAATTTCAATTTAATAGTGACATTTATTGAGTGTTTACTATATGCCAGACCTTGGGCCAAAGACTTTACATATTTCTGTCTATGAACTCCTGACAAAAAGCTCATAAGTGAGTCACTATTAGCCTTTCATTTTGCAGATGAAGCTTAAAGATGTATAAAACTTGGTCCAATGTCACAGTATTTAGTACAGAGCCAGGACTGCTTCTGACTTGAAGTCTGAAGTGTTAGGCACTAGACTGTGCATTCTCCCAGAACCAAATGCAGAAAGAGAGACTCTATACCTCATTCTAAGGGTTCTCCACATAAGGTGGCGGCATTTTGCACCTTCCCTGCACAAAACAGGGTATTTTTGATATGTTATTTGGATGATATTTCGTGGTTAATGTTGAAAGAATGATAATTAAAGATTCAAGTAAAAAATGTTATGTTTTGGGGTCATAAAACAAAGGGAATTAAATAAACCCAGCATTAAGAAGTCTTCTCCTGGCATCCTTTTCAGGTCTTGCTCTTTTATCATCACAGGTGGAACATTATCTTAAAACTCCAAAACAGAGTGAAATAACTTACTTAGCAAAAGAGTTTTATGTTTAAATTATGTCTTTATCAGAAATCATACTCTGAAGAGACAATGTTTCTAAATTTTCATTTAAAAAATTGTCTTTAATGGCTGGTCCTAAAAATTTGTTTGGATCCTTTTAAACTCATTTTTTCTTCAAAAGGATATGCAGTTACTAAGTTTTCCATGTACTTTATCTGAGTTTCATTTGAGGATTTCGCTCAATAACTCTGCCAAGACTTATTTTTCACATCCTGATAGTCTTATCAAACTAAGAGAGAGCGTGGCCTATCTGCTGATTACCCAGAGAGAAAACATTCAGGTTGTTCTCAGTCCACTTGCAATATGTTGTAAAAGGGAAAGAGGAAGCAGGTTATTAGAGACAGTGTGAGCGGAGTGCTATACATTCTCTAGATGTTCAGAGGCAGCCTATGGAATTGGAGAAGCTCATACCCATAAACACAATATATCAGTGAATTTTGATAGAAGTAAATAGACAAAGGAAATAATGACCCTCAACTCTGCCTTAACTCCTGCTTCAGGGTTCCAAATAAACATTGAAGCACTAACTATGGAAACAAATGAAAAAAACAGAAAACTTGGCCCCTGAAATGGAGATGAAGTATAATTTTTTTTTTTCTTGACCAGCATTTTCTGAAGATTGTTTCATGGAACAGAAACATTTGCTTTCTTTTTTAGCCTCCCATACCCTGGAGAGATACAACTTACGTCACCCTCCCTAGGAGATTCAAATCAGTGGTTCTGAGAAGGCCTGCAATGAGGACACCACAGTAAAATTCTTGGGGGCAGAACTTTTTTGGAATCCTACTAACTATTTCTAGAACATGCCTAGGGGAATATTACTCTTTCCCGCTCTCTTGTAGGAATAGTAGAACACAATGATAAATTTAACAAATATTTTCCTTTTCAATATGGTTGACTTTTGGTCAAAAGGGATCCATTGGGAAGTAGTTGTCAGAATTTGACCTTCTAAAGAAATTTCCTTGATTACAAAATTATCAAATCGGCAAGAGAACGTGTCTGTAGAAACAATATTTTTATTTTAGCAATACATGGATAGAAACATAAAGCCGGTCATCTTGTTAAAGGTGAAATTACCCAGAGCCTTATGAATAATTTGACCATTCATCCTGAGCAAGATTACACCCCTTGTTTCTGTATCATTATTAATGTTCACTCTTCAAAACGTCTTGGTATGGCTAACAAAAGCCCCTCTTCTTTCCCCACCCCCATTAAATTTAGCTGTCACTAATTATCCTTGAGATAATTAAAGCAGATGATCCAGTATATATTTTTTTCTATTGCTTATTTGTCCTAATAAGTTTTGACGCAATGTATATACTTCAAATAAATATAAATATTTAATATAAGAATTTCTGCATTAAGGAATCAGAACGCATCCCTGGGCCACCATGCGGGGCCCCAATCCCCACAAGGACTAGAGCTCCTTCTTTTGGCACCTCACCCTATGTCCCTCTTCATCAGGCCGTTGAGTCATATCTTTTCACATCTTTGGTAATATATCAGTAATCTAGTGAGTAAGAGGGTTTTCTTGAGTCCTGTGAACTGTTCTTAACAAATTAATCGACCTTGAGGAGGAGCTGGTGGTGACATCTGATTCATAGCCCTTAGGCCAGAAGCACAGCTAACAACTATGTTCATACTACTATTCCCTAGTAGATGAGGAACTGGCTCTTCTGTAAGTCTGAAGTCAAGTCTACGGGAAGGCCTGAGCAAGGGAACAAATACTCCTAGTTCTGCTTCCTCTAAGGTTTATTTGCTCCAGAATATTTAGAACTTGTCAATGTAGTTTTCTATTAAAGTGCTTATTCCAGGAATCGATTCTTCTGCCTATTTAATGGTTTTGATAGTTTTCATGAATAAAGCTCTTTCATGGACAGAAATATTTCCCACAACAGTTCACCTCCCTTCTCTCTCTGTACATAAAGAGGAATCTAGGTAGTCTGTAATCTTTACCTTGTTTTAACTCTTGAAATATCACAACTGAAGTTAGACAAAAGTAGCATTTAATTAAAGCTACCATGACATTTTTGAGCAAAATACGCTTTTTTAATGAAGCAAGATAAAATATACATAGTATCATGAATGCAATTGTATGTTCTTTTGAAATACAAAAAATTATTTGAGGTGTTTCCTGGCAATTTGTACTCATTTTTTCATTACTTATAGTACTACTTATCTTTTTCAGATACAATTTCATTCCTAGCAGCTCTGAAAACACATTTTTAATAAATCTTGGCAAGAATAAAGACAGAAATACTTGAACTTTGTTCAGTCAAAACAGCTATGTGCTTCATTCGGAAACTGATGCACTAGAGCAGCTTTGTTTTTCATACTATTCTTCTGGTTTCATAGAAGTGATTCTTTAATATAATGGATCTACTTAACTTTCAAGATTTAGTGGGCAAGTTTCTGGATATGTTCAAGAAGATACAGAAACAAGTTGAAGTTTTCAGCCAGTTACTCTTTCACATTCACAAAATTGGTTCTTGACTTACCCAAGTTTTCAGCCATTCTACTGAGATACTTTCATATTTTATATTCAATACTAGAGGCCCAGTACACAAAAATTCATGCACTCAGGGGAGGGGGGTGTCCCTCAGCCCGGCCTGCACCCTCTCACAGTCTGGAACTCCTCAGGGGATGTCCACCTGCCAGCTTAGGCCTGCTCCCTGCAGTTGGACATTCTTAGTGCTGCCAAGGAGGCAGGAGAGGCTCCCGCCACACCACTGCACTCATAGCCGTCAGCCTGGCTTGTGGCTGAGCAGAGCTCCCCCTGTGGGAGTGCACTAACAACCAGGTGGCAGCTCCTGCATTGAGCATCTACCCGTGGTGGTCAGTGCACGTCATAGTGACCGGTTGTTCCTGGTCGTTCCACCATTAGGGTCAATTTGCATATTACCCTTTTATTATATAGGATAGGAAGAGCTAAGAATTAATGTTCAGCCCAGTCAGTGTGGCTCAGTGGTTGAGCATCGACCTATGAACCAGGAGGTCATGGTTCAATTTCTAGTCAGGGCATATGCCCAGGTGGCAGGCTCAATCCCCAGTGTGGGGCATGCAAGAGGCAGCCAACAAATGACAAATAATTCTCTCTCATCATTGATGTTTCTATCTCTTTCCCCCTCTCCCTTTCTCTCTGAAATCAATAAAAATTTTTTTAAAAAAAAAGAATGAATGTTCATATTTGCAAATATAGTTATCTATTAATTTTTTCAAAATATTTATATTTATTTGAGGTATATACATTGAGTCAAAACTTATTAGGACAAATAAGCAATAGTAAAAAAAAATATACTGGATCATCTGCTTTAATTATCTCAAGGATAATTAGTGACAGCTAAATTTAAAATAGAAGTGTTTGAAACTATAGTTCATTGTCTCTATAACACACTGAAGTCAGAAAGCTCTGAAAAACTATCATTAAATCATCTATGTGATGTTGGCTCTGTTGGCCAATGATGGAATGGGTCTCTGCGTGTGGTGGATATGAGACCAATCTGATTCATTAGCCATACGTAACAGCCATCACCCAGTTCTGTGTCAGGAAGACCAAGATCACTTCCTTAAGAAAATATTAACTTCTAAGAAATGTTTAAATAAGCAGGATACTTTTGAAGGACACTTCTGATTTATTTCTCATTAAGGCAATTTTAGATTTATTTCTAACTGATGGGACATTAAAATAGCTGCTTTTCTCTGAGCTATTAATAAATATTTGTTGAATTTATTGGATGGATGTATTTTATTTATCCTTGTAGCCTCCCAAGTGCCTTATTCAGGTCCTTGCATAAGATAGATGATATACCAACCGTGGGATTCACCCCTTTCTTTCTCATTTCCCCTCTTTGCCCATCTCCTCCTCATCTTTCCACACCTTCTTCTTCATCTCTTCATCTCTCTTTTTTTCTAAATAATGAATTTTCCAAAAACTGTGGCTAATTACCCTAAAATGTAATTTCTTATGATTTTTCCAGAAGTTTTACAAGGTCAGTACATGTCATGATGGACAATTTTTAAGAAAATGTCAGTCCTTATAAAGTCCAGCTTTATATAAATCTTTGTATAAATTACAAAGTTGTGTCATAGGTATATATAATTTTATATAAATCAGTAGAGTTAAGATATTTATTCTGGAACCTTATTAGTGTTATTGATAGAAATCAGCTCTCATGGCAAATTTTCAGCTCATCTGACTACTTTATGCTGCTAAGTAAACAGTCCTGTTGACGAGGCCAGTTACATCTGCTCTCCCTCTATATACCCCAAGGTCCAGGGAGGAGAATGCAGAAAGCTATTTCCTGCCTGGCCAGTGGAGAAATTGGTGGAGGCACTATTCCATATCACATAGCCCTGACTGATGACAGTTGGAGCTGCTAGAAATGCTCTACAGTACTTGTATTCTTCGATAGAATTAGAGACAGATGACTTGTGGAAATCTCACAAGAGTGAAGCAGAGATTTGCATCTGTACAGACTCTTGGTCAAGATACAAAAAAAAAAAGATTCAATAAATAGTTGTAGATTGAGTGACTGAACAGGGATTTAAAAGGCATGCTCACTAGACAATTTAGAAAAAGCATAAATATTTTTAGACTGCACTCAATGTTTATTATTTGCAACGTGTGTTTTTTTAATAAACAATGGTCTTGAGGACTCTTCAGACTACAATATTTTATATGTTCACAGGGCATTATACTTTATATATTTTCTTCCCATTCTTTTCTTTTTTAACCTTTACTAAAACCATAGGAGGAGAGATAATATTTTCACATAAAGAGCATGAAGATACGAGATTTATGTGTTTTACTAAAAGCCCCCTAGGAATTTTGATCGTTTGGTATCATAGGAGCTTAAGAATATTAGGGTCACTGTGAGATATATGTAACAAGCACACACACATAGCCTTTAGAGGTAAAAAAGTTCTTATTTGTGAACAAAAATGGCACATTAAAGGCTTGTTCTCCCCAAATAGGCAGGGTTATATAGAGGGGAAAGTATGGACTTAGGAACTTTGAATTCTGGTGCTATCACATATTAACAATGTGATCTGGGGTTAGTTAATCTCACCGAGTCTCATCGAATAATCATAACAATATTCTACCCAGTTACTGTTAGGACTATATGAAATAATGCATATCAGATGGCTGGGATGCAATAGGCACCAGTAGAGTCAATTTCCTGTCAGGATTACTCTGTACCAATGCATCTGGACAATCCTTGTCAGTCTCCTCATTAATGAATGACACCCTTTGAAAGATATCAGCTAACAATGCTGTCTGTGGCCTTTGGGAAATAGGAAAGTAACTGGTCCATTGCTCTGATCTCATAAGCAAACAGCAAAGAAGGCTTATCAGTTGCAGACTTGGGATGGACCCTTGAGGGTAGTCTTGGGACTCATCTATTTTCCTCATGTCTCTGAAAAGCAAGTGCACTGAGAACCCTCTAAGTATCTAGATCTATTGTTATTCCAGCTTAATTGTGCCTCAGTCCACTCACCTTGTGCAAATAGAACAAACATAAGCCATTAAACAAGTTGAACAACTATGGAACACACTAGATTCTATCTTGAGTTTTGTCTTGTTGATTACAAACTCACTGAGGTAGAGGCTTGATTGTAGAAAGAATTGACATCAATTTAAGAAAGTTTAATAGAAAAAATTTTCCCCATAATTTATTGATGGCCATGTGGAGTTATATATGGGTAATGTTCCAACCATCAGTGGAAGTATAACAGTTATATTACTGAGTGATGGGATTATGAGTCATTTTTCATCTTTGCTTTTTCGTGCTTCTTTGTATTTTCTTCAATGAAAAATATATGATAAGGTAAGCCTGATTAGTCAGCCTGTCAATCAAGCATTACATATGGGAAAGAAATACTGCTTTGAGAATTCTTTTGGGATAGAATGAAAATACTTCTGCTGAACTCCTTGGAGTTGCTTTTGATAGAGAGCAAGTACTTTTGTTCATCTATGTTCTAAGGCTTTTCTCCTCAAAAGTTAGGTTTTCTTTTCCGGAAGCAGCTCTTTCTGCCCATACGTGGTCTCATCAGCACAATCTGTAGGATCTGTATGCAGCTGGCTTCCCCTCTTTTACTTCTGAATAGCTGGCTTATTTCTTCCCAGCAGTTCTTTCTTTCATTCTTCTTCTTTTTTTTTTTTCTGATTGACCCAAAATGGGTGCAGATGTGGTGAGCACATGCTGAAAGTTGTTGAATATTATTTTCACCCTGAAGAAAGGCCTGACATAAGCAGTTTCAGTTTGTGTGAATTCTTGACTTTGCAGTGGCCTTCCAGCACTGGTTCTGTTGCCAGTGATAACAGAAACCAGGGAGAGGCCTTGGGGAGTAAACCACAGATTTACTTAGTTTTCAAGAATTGATGACCTCATGTGTTCCTTGGTGTATAATCTTGTGAAACACAGAGGTGTAAAATAATGTTTTGATTCTCAAAATTGGTACTGGAGGTTAAATAATAATGTATGGTATTTTCCCCTATATTTTTCAGGGCACACTTGTTAAAGTCAATTTCTGTTATTTGCTTATTCATTCCAAAGATGGCTACTTTGTGCCAATTCTGAGTTCTGAATTTTTGTTTGGTTCTTTCTGATATTGTTCTGTTAGTTGCATGTTGTATTAAAGAGCCATTAAACTGCCTGGCTGGTGTGGCTCAATGGTTGAGCGTCGACCTATGAACCAGGAGGTGGAGGTCCAATTCCTGGTCAGGGCACATGCCCGGGTTGTGGGCTCGATCCCACTCAGAATGTGCAGGAGATGTGCAGGAGGCAGCCAATCAATGATTCTCTCTCATCATTGATGTTTCTTTCTTACTCTCCCTCTCTCTTCCTCTCTGAAATCAATATATATATATATATTATAAAAAGAGCCATTAAACTGGGAATAAAAAATCTACACTTTTCCTATTGTTTTGTGAAAAAAAAAATATAACAAATATATAGTTGCTGAAAAAAGATAATGTTTTCTTCTTCCTAACTCTTACCTATAATTTCTAATCATATTACTCATAAATATTTTAATAGTTATGTAAAACATGTTTTTAGATAGAGTCAGCTTATGGCATGAATATATATATTTTGTCCGAGGCTGGAAACTATTCATTCCAGAGGTTTCAGAGGCAAAGTCTTCATGTTCCAACAAATGATTGTTTTTTTTACCTGCAGAAATGTATGACTTCTTTCTTAAAAAAATAAAAATAAAAAAAAATTATTGAATTCAGAGAGGAAGGGAGAAGGAGAGATAGAAATCTCAATGATGAGAGAGAATCACTGATTAGCTGCCTCCTGCACGCCCCACACTGGGGACTGAGCCTGCAACCTGGGCATGTACCCTTGACAGGACTTGAACCCAGGATATTTCAGTCCACAAGCCAATGCTCTATCCACTGAACCAAACCGGCCAGGCTGACTTCTTTCTTGATAGAGCCTAGTCAAGGAGTTGATTGAATTAGTATATTAGTATATTTCCTTATATCTCTAAATCTCCAAGGACTAGATGAATGCACTTATTCATTCACTCATTTAACAAAAATGTATTGAGTGCCCACCACATACCAGATACTTCTTCAGGGTTCAGGAATAGAATAAGCAATAAGAGAAACACAGTTCCTGCTATCATTGTGTCCGCAGTTGGTGTAGAGACAGACAAATAAGCAATTGCAGGAACACCTGTACCTAGATTTGGAGGTCAGGAAAGGGATTCTAAGAAGAAGGGAGATTTGAAAAATGAGTAGAAGTTGTACACGTCTTTGTATGTATCAAGAAAGGGGAAGTGTGTGCATGTGTGTGTATATGAAGGGAGAGATACAAGATGGTAGATAGATAGATAGATGATAGATAGATGATAGATAGATAGATAGATAGATAGATAGATAGATAGAGCTCTCCTAAGCTAGCTAGACAGCTAACGGTTTAAGTCTACATTTGGAATGAATTAAAATAATGATAAAAGCTGGAGGAGACTCACTCATGATCATCATTAGGCTCCTGCAAGCTTACTGGCTGGTTCCAAGGTTTGCTTTCTTGGAACATATAATAAATTTCCCCTTAGGGGGAGAGAAAGTTAATAGACCACTATACAGGCCTAATTTGGCTCCCAGGTTTTGATTACTCTGTGTTAAAATAGGACAATTAAGATGCAAATGTCATGTTTAAAAGCTAGAGAGTATACTCAGGGCAATTCTAAAACACTCAAGTCCCTCCAGAAAGCATCAGGGTTGGCACTTCCCTGAATCTTTACTTTCTCACACCTTGGTTTCAGGTAAAAAGAAAAGGAAACAAGTCATGCTGCTTCTGTTTTTCATTCTCAGTCACAGTCTTCACTGTATTTGATTGTTTGGTTTTGCTGGTGCAAGGATCAAATTCATGTTGTATGAGTAAAACCACATGATTTTTTGAAATACATTTAAAATGTCTTGCCAGCTTCAGATTAATGGTTCATATTGATTTCATGCCAGGGATCCATGTTCTAAGCTAAATCCCTGATCCTTCTTGATTCTTTGGCCTATTTTCCCAATTTTTCATTTGGACTGTTGTGCTATGTCTTTTTTCATACATCTCAGAGCCCAAGTGGACCTCTGGGGTAGAATTGGTTCTGGATGCCATGATATTCCCTAAATTTAAGATGCTTACATGTAATTCAAGGACTGGTGCTTGGATTCATTCTGTGGGCCTTTAAATTATTCAAAACACAGAGGATGCCTCCAAGTGGTCCTTCAAACTTGGTATTTATTCATTCATTCAAGGGGTAATTACCAAACATCTATTATGCATCAAACACTGTGGTGTGTTGAAAGTCTAGATATACTTGATTCTGAGCAGAATTCAATATCATGAGACCAAGCCCACTGACCTTTCAAACATGGTAGAGATGACCTGAATTATGGCTCTGTGACTCTGCTGTGTGATTTTGGATGGATCTCTTCCCTCCTGTAGTTCTCACGTTCATACTGGGTCCAACAACTTCTACCAGAGGATTGGAAAAGACTGGATGTGACAAGCTAAGTGGAGCAGGGAGCTCCTTTATGAGCTTTGTTCTCTCACTGTTCACCTGCCAGGTGTTATCTTCCAGGGTCAGTCAAGCCAGTGGGCAGCCTAGGATATTTCCCCCAGGAATCACTTCATGAACTTCTACTGATAGAGAATATAAGACATTTTTTGCGGGGGGTGGGGGGGGGGGGTGGGGAGGGCGTCTAGCAATCTGAATCTGTACCAGTAACCTGCCTTCTATCACACACTCTTGCTAGCCGATAATTAACTCCATTGATGCCTCCCTGTCTTGCAGGACCTGTTTCCCAGAATACTCCCATTTTACAAAGGGGCCATAAACAAAGAGTGGAACAGCTTAGCTAGAGGGGAGGTCACTGGCACCACCCAGACCACGCATTTAAATACACTCTAACTTCCCTATTCTAACTGACTCAGGAGGGGCTGTGTGTTATGGACCAATGTTTGCGAGAGTAAGACCACCAACTCCAATTAGGTCTTAAGCAGCAAGTGAGGATTTATTGAAAGCTGGCCAGCGACTGCCGTAGGCGTGTTCTCCTACGACAGCGCCAACCCTGGTTCTAGGCCAGCCTTTTATTCCCAAAAACCATACAACAGTTGGCTAAACACACACAAAGTTACCTGGGATACATTAATCAACACTGCCCCGTTACCGAGGTATTCATTAATCAACTTGCCCAGTTGCTCTAGCTACTAATATCAACTTGCCCCATTTCCCTAGCTAATAATATCAACTTGCCCCGTTTCTCTAGCTACTAATACCAACTTGCCCTGTTGCCCCAACTACTAATATTAACTTGCCCCGTACCCTTAACACTACTTTTACATCAGGCCTGACCTTGAACATGACTCCCTCCAGAAGCCTTCCTTGACATTGCCTGTGACTAGACATCTCTAATATGTGTTCCTATGGTGCCTTGTACTATCTCTACTATGGCCCTTACTACGATTTATCATGACATTGAATCTATCATTTGTCTCCCTGCTAGAGTCTAAGCTATAAGAGTGCAGGTTATGTGTCTGTTCTACTTTCTGTTGTAGCTCCAATGTTTAGCAGAGTCCATGTATCATTGTATGTCTTTATCCTTACAGGCCTGTCAAGGAGGTGTCTGCAAAGGAGATAAGAAGGGAGCATACTTACTTAGTCTATATTGGTTGCCATTCACTTGAACACATGTCATTGTATTTAAATCCCATGTCCACACTGAGGGGCAGAAGTTACAGGTATTTTGATTCCTACCTGCTGATGAAAATGAGGTTCAGAGAGTAAAGTCTTTGTTTGTGTTTGCATGGCTAGAAGGTAAAAGGACTCTAACTGGAACCCAATTCAGTTTGGTGCCAAATACTTGGTTCTTTCCATTAAATCACAGTGTTCCTTAGCACTGAGAAATGATTCTGGAACTTACAGCATGGCAATGGAGTTAAGAGCCCTCTAGAAGTTGATTTTTTGTGAGTTTCTCTTCATATAGTTTATTTTTCATTTCTATTGGCTGCTTTACTCTGATCAAATAAAAATATACATTGGCTGCTACTGGTGCTGTTGATTGGGATATCTGTTTGAAAATGGAATCTTGGGCATTTGCTCTCTCTTGTTATATTTTATACTGTAAAATGAAAAATTATTTATTTATTTAATCCTCATCCAAGGATATCTTTTCATTGATTTTTAGAGAGAGGAAGGGAGAGAGAGGGAGAGACATAGATCATTGCCTCCCATATGCACCCCAACTGGGAATCAAACCCACAACCTAGGTATGTGTCCTGACTGGGAAGCGAACCATTTTGGTATATGGGATGATGCTCCAACCAACTGAGACACCCAGCCAAGGAAAAAATATTTATTACAAAATTTTTAATTAATTTTATTTTAAATTATTGTAAGGGTAATATGTGCATATGGCAAAAATGTAAATAATACAAAGAGATAATTTTTATTAATACACTAGAGGGCTGTTGCACGAAGAGATTCATGTAATAGGCCTTCCTTTCCCCTGGCTTCTGGTGCCGGTTTTCCTCCAGCACCCAGCACCAAGGCCTTCGCTCTGGCCGACCTCCAGCCGGAGCTGGCCCCGGGGCCATGAGACTTTCACTGCTCTGCAGGCCCCAGGACCATCGCTGCTCCGGCCCCTGAGCTGTCAGGCTTCGCTCCACCGCTTGGAGCCTACGTATGCAAATTAACCACCATCTTTGTTAGGTTAATTTGCATAGTCTCCTGATTGGCTGGTTAGCATAACGAAGGTACGGTCAATTTACATGTTTGTTTATTATTAGGTAAGATGGCAGCATACTGTGTGTATTTCTTTGTATATACTTTGCTTTTGTTACTGAATAATATAGCTTTACATTTATTTCACACCAGTACATAAAAATAAAAATTTCATTATTTTAATGATTACCTATAATTTTATTTTATTTGCAACACATAAATGGTAGGTTTAATAATATGATAATTACAGAAAAAGTAATGGAATATCAGAAGTGGTGACAATGTTTACCGAGTGAACACAGACTATGTTATTTTAAAAAATATAGGTTAAGTCAAACAATGTGATTGGTAAAAGTAGAATTTCCATAAAGTAGGAAAATACAATTTATTCTATATTGAAAATAATAAAAGTATTTAAAAGTTGCATTCCTTTTAATGTGAATTGTTCATGGCCAAGTATCACTTAGAATCACAGAGTTTTAGATCTAAGAGTGAATTTAGAGATCAGTTACTGCAGTGATTTTAAAGGACTTTTTTTGTATGTGTGTTTACGTTTTTCTTGAAGAGTGAGCTTATACAGAGGAATGATAATGTATTGTTTATTGAACGCCTACTTTGAGCCTGGACTATTATGAGCACTTTCCATCATTACTTTATAACGATCTTAGAGATAGTTATCATTATCATATTATTTATGTTAGGGTTGCCAAAGGAGGAGCGCATGAGGCTGAAAGTGGTAAAGAATTATACATTTATTAGGTCATCTGGAAACCAGATGGACTGAGCTCCAAAATGGTGCCAGCGCCCAGAAATGGGAAGTCAGAGATTTTAAAGGACACTAGGCAGGCTTTTTCGGTGGGGAATTCTCTGGGTGGGTCCAGATCCTGGGCAAGTCTAGAGGGGAAAGTTACTGTCTTAGCAAATAGAATGTGATCTAAGTGAAAGGGAATGTCTTTTGCAAAATGATCTAAAGGTCAGTTCCCCAGGGGAAGGGAATATCGATCTGATTATTTGAACAGAACTTACAATTTATGGGTGAGAAACAGAAATGTAAGCTCTGCCTGATTCTAAAACCTATGCTCATAACTGCCGTATATTGTTTTGTTTACTAGATATAAAATGACTAATTCCAGGAATAGTCTCAAGGCCCACCTATTTAGCCCCAATCTCCAATCCTGAAGGACCCTGAAGGGAGTCTTGCGAAGTTTTGGAATTTTTCAGACCAAGTTTTTAAAATCCTCACAGATTTTTAATCAGCCACTACTCACTGGTATAGCTGTACCAATTTTGAAAAAAAAAAAAAATACTTCTGAACGTTTGGTCAATAACCCTGTAGGAATCTACTTTCTGAAACATGCTGGCTGTTAAGGGCCGATTTGGGTAATCAACAAAATGTATCTGTTAAAATCCTAATCCCCCTAACCTCAGAATGTACAACCTAGGAATATGGAGATAAGAGCTTTAAATAGGGGATTACATTAAATGGAGGCAGTTCCAGTGGGACCTTAGCCCATCTCACTGAAGTCCTTATAAGAAAAGGAAGAGACACCAGAGCTTTCTCCCTCTTCTGAGGACAAGCTATGTCAGGACTCAGAGGAAGACTTGCTATCTACAGGCCAAGAGGAGAAGCCCCCAGAAGAAACCAAATGTCCCCAGACCTTGACCTTATGCTTCCAACCTCCTGAATTGTGAGAGAAGAGGTTTCTGTTGTTTGAGCCACCTAGCCTGTGGTATTTTGTTAATGGCAGCCTGAGCTCATACACTGCTTCTCCTCATTATCTGGAAACCCAAAAGTTGATGCTTGGCACATAACAGAGGTCCTTCCTCAGAGGAGTTGCTCTTGCTGGTCACTCCATGCAACTGTCCTCTATTAATGGACATTTTGTTTGTTTCCAACAAATTACGCTGCACTGGATTTTCTTGTACATATCCCATGTGTTTATCTGAGGATATATTTTAGTTCGCATTTCTAGAAATGGTTCATTTAGAAAATCACTAAGTGTATTTTAACTTTCCTTATAAGTTTTTTAATTTATCTGGGCAAAGTTACTTTTGTGGAAGATACGAGTGTATTGGTTGAGCTCATTCTGGCTTCTTCTTTGTCTTTTTAAATTTTTCTTGATTTTTTTTTCTTTCTTTAGAGAGAGAGGGAAACATCAATGATGAGAGAGAATTATTGATCGGCTGCCTCCTCCATGCCCAACACTAGGGATCGAGCCCACAACCCAGGCACATGCCCTGACTGGGAATCAAACCAAGACCTGCTGTTTCATAGGTTAATGCTCAACCACTGAGCCACACTGGCCAGACTCATTCTGGCTTCTTGACATTAACAACTACCTTGCTTCTGAAGGGGGAAAAAAAAAGTTTCAAAGTAGAAAATATTTCAAATGCATTAGGAAGAAGTTTGAAATATTCCATCACTTGATAAATGAGGTTCAAAGCCACAAACTGCAGATATGTCTAAGCAGCTCTGACAATGGCTTTGGGTGTGAGCAAGGCCCCAGAGCACCACTGCTGAGAATAGAGGCTTACAATGATGCCGTTTTCCTCAGGCATCCTTTGCCCACAGAACTTATCCAAGATGACAGTTTACATTATGTTCATTCCTTCAGGAATAATTACTGTGCCTCCATGTGGAAGTTTTCTCATTCCAAAGAAGCAGGATCATCCATCATATCAATGTGATATGGTTTTGCCAGATGCCAGATGAATTAGCAAATGGTATTCAATATACGCATTCGTCAATTCTGACTAGTGCTTAAATAAAACCATAAGGATATATCCCTGGAAAATACTCTTGGACTTAGAACATATTTTTTAAATTGTCCAGACAGATATATGGTTCTCTTAGTTACTTAAAAATTTTTAGAATTAAAATAGCGTTTGTCCAAAGCTGGCTCTCTTAAATACACATTGAAAAAGGCCAGAGACGGAAATTCTTCAACTTGAGCGTGCACCAGAATCACCTGAAGGTTTGTGAAAACAAAGATTACTAGGCTGCACCCTAAAACTTTGGACTGAGTAAGTCTAGAATGAGACCGTGGTTCTGCATTCCTACCAAGTTTTCAGGTGATGCAGATGTTCCTGGTCTGGAAAGCACACTTTGAGGATGACTGCTCTTGACAAGTCTTCTACAAAATGTAAGGCCCATGGGAAGCACCCAGGGAATCTTTTTAACATGCAGATGTGGATGCAGGAGGGGCTCCAGTTTCTGCATTTTGACAAGTTCTTGGGTGATGCTGATGCTGCTGGCCTGTGGGCCATCAAGGTTCTATACAATGTATAGCACATCTTAGTTGACTAACAATTTGGGGGTTTCCTGATTAAAATATGAAGGTAATTAAAGAAAAGTTCGGACTTCACTCAGTCCCTCCCAGTTTGGCTGTCAGATGTCAATGAATGCTTTCAGACTGATTGCCAAGCCTTTTACTATACTACTAACCCAGGAAATTTAATCAATATGGCCCATTCTTCTCACCTCCCAATTTTGCTGAAGACTAGTTTAGCAGATTTTCAACTACATGCCCACAAATAGAAACTGGGCACAGAACAGGTTTGGATATTGAGACCACAGGATTCAGAAACTGAAGTTTAGAGTAGATGTGATTTACCTAAGACTTCAGGAAGCCCAGGTCAAGGATGTTACTTCCTCTCCATTGTTTAGGAGGCACCTGAGGGTGGGGGGGGGGGGCAGGTGGCGGGTGCAGTAAGATTGTGGACAGGTGGGAGGAGATACCTTGATGACCTGGTGATGGTGACAGTGTTTTAAGAATAGGGTATGGCCTTGCTAGAAGCTGCTGGTTCTGAGTTGGGCAATTACTCAGAGAACTAACTTTTCTAGCTCAGAATTTTGGATTAAATAATTAGAAGTGCCTGCTTCAAAGTCTTGAGGAAGGACTTCGGCTATCAGATTCCAGGACCCGTTCCTCTGTCCTGTACTTCCCATACTAGTTTACATCAGTTCCTATTGGGGTCATCAGGGAAATGAATCACAGAGTGGAGAACAACCGTAAGAATTACCTAAGGCTTTTTCTCCTCTTAGACTGTGATTCAGCACTAATACAACTCACAAGGGATAGGTCTGTAACTAATCTCTAAGATAACATTTACTAGATATTAGGACATGTTAACAAAAAAAAAACATTAAAACCCATAAAGCGTTTTTTGTGAGTTTATTTGAGCCAAACTGTCAACAATTGCCAGGAAGCAGGACCTCAACAGATTGAGATAATGCTCCAGAGAATGGCAATCTTTCATCTATTTTTATACATTGCAATCAAAGGAGGGTATGTAGGTGGGTTACATGAAATCCATTGATAGACTAGAGAGACAGGAGAAAGCAAAGTGGGGAAACCTCTGGGATTGGATAAAAAGCAAAATGATGGACACATACTTAGGTGGGTGCAGAATAGTTAACAGTCAACAATGAACATGATAACAATAACAGTGAAGGAATTTGTAGTATCTGTCCTCTTGCCCAAGCTCATTAGGTTGCACCCCAAGAGGTTTGGAAAAAGGGAAGTTACAAGTTATCCAGACATTTCAAGGATATGTTATAGTAGATACAAAAAGACACATAAGCTCAGTTAAGGTAAAGATGACCTTGTCAGTGATGATACCGGCCTAGGACATAACTACCCACCATAACTTCTTTTAGTTAAAGTTTAATTTCAGACCATCCTTTGTGGTTATTCTAGGTTTCTGTGTTTGCAAGACTGCCATGCAGGCCTTCCCTGAGCTCAGCTTCCCTGTCAGGTTAGCATGTGGCCCCTTTCGTCCACAGACACTTGCATCCAAAATCTGAGGATCCTCTGACTAGTATTAAGACATCTCAGAAACTTAGTGAGAAGTTTCATAAACATGGAATCAATTAGAGCTGGGGGAGACGAGTAGTTTTATGAGTCATGTCACCCAAATATGAAAGAATCTGGGAACTAACTTGTTCCCCTATTATATTCTATCTGTTGGCTCTAGATTTTCTGAGCTGGCTTTAGATTCAAGCATTTTATCCATCGTACTCAGGTCTCTGTGCAGACTGCATGTCACGAATTTTGATTTGGAAAATGTAGTTGCCATAACTAGAGTTCATCTTCCCTGGGAGTAGCATCTTTATTCCTGGAGAGTCTCTGTTCCCTGGAGGCAGCAGAAGGCCTGGCATGGCCTCTGTGCTGAGGGCTCCACTGTCCTTGAGGCCTCAAGCTTTAGCATCAAACACTTGGTAAGTTTTTGAGCCTCATACTGTTTGTGAGCTATAATTTTTGTGGGCTCAGAAAGAAATTTGGCCTATAGTGTTGCGAAAAATAAAATAATCAACTTTAAAAAAAATTACTTTTAAACACCATAGGTAAATCCCTTGACCTCTTTTTACTTGAAATTAAACCCAACAACCAATAGGTCCGAGCTGCCTGTCACTACTTGGGCCAATTAAGCAGAGACAGGGTTGAATCATATGTGAGTGTTTATTCCAATAATGTCGGCAGTAAGGGAGAGCAGTAGGTCATCAACAAAAATCTGCTTTTGTCTCCTCTATCCTCCCATAAACCAGCAGCTAAATGGGGTAGATGGGCAAAGATTACATGGGGAAGTTGGCAAAAGGCATAAGAATGGGTATGCAAAATAAAAATGGGAATGCTGGCTTGGAGAAGTAGACAAAAAAGAATAGGTATGCAAAATGGTTATGATAGGCATGAGGAAGTAGGCAAAAAGGAATAAGAATGGGTGTAATGGTTACAGATTACAGGCAATGCAGGTTGGGGGGCTTGCAAAGTGCATGTCGGGTGCCTCTGAGGGTTCCATTCTTTTCACAAGGTTGTTAATCTCTCCATGATAATAGACAGTTCTTAGATGAGAATGGACCACATTGCAAGGTTAACTAAGGTCCCGCCTACAACTCCCAGTCAGGTTAGAATGTGTTTTCTTTAATCAGAGCAAAACAATCAGGGTTAACAAAGCATAAGTAATCTCTACTAATAAAAGCACAATATGCTAATTAGACCAGACGCCCAGAAGGATGTCCTTCCAGATGACCTTCCTCAGGAAGCCGGGGTGGGCTGTGAGGGAAGGCTGGGTCCCGGGTGCCAGAGGGAAGCTGGTGCCAACAGCCTGGGGAAGGAAGTCCTACTCTTGCACGAATTTCGTGCATCGGGCCTCTAGTATTTCTTAAAATTATAGCTAGTCCCAATAATTCTCTTTCTGCCCCTACCAGAAACAGACTATTAAATCTTTTTTTCTTTTTATTTATTTATTTTATTAATTTTTTTTATTATTGTCTAAAGTCAGACTATTAAATCTTAAAAGACTCAATGCCACTCCCGAAATCTCAGAGGTTCTGCAGCTCCCTTGCCTTTGTTATCCTTTCTAAATTGTGTAACCAACTCGAGGCAGATATTCATATGTTCAAGCTTAATATTTCCCTATGTGTATAATAAAAATATAATTATTTATTGCTTATTTATTCATTAATGGATAATTTATTCGGTGACTTATTGAATCCCTGCAATGTTATTCTGTACCTACAATGTTAGATACAAGAGTCACAAAAACTAATATGGCATGGCCCTGCCCTAAAGAAACTAACGGTCAATAGAGATAGGAACTCATTTTTTCACTCATTCATCCCAAGGATAATTTTTGAATTTTCTTTGAATTCTAGCCACTGTTCTAAGCACAGGAGAGTTTATATTTTAATGGCAATGGCATGGGGTTAGGGGGTCAAAGAGACAGACAATTAATAAGGAAACAAACTATGAGATCACATTGGTATAACAAATGGTAAAAAAAAAAAAATCTCTAAAATATTAAAGCAGGTTAATGGGACAGGGTGGTCTGAGGAGGCATTTCTTATCAGGTGATAATAGTGATGAGACATGAATGATCTGCAGGAAGGTCATTCTAGGCAGAAAGAAATGGTGCTGAGAAGGTCCTAAGACAGAAGAAGCACCATCTATTATTCCAGGAAGAGAAAGAAATCCAGGGAGTCTGAGAGCAAGACACCTAATGACAGTGGGGAGAGATAAGTGAGAATAGGTGAAAGGAGTTTTTAAGGGTCAAATAGGCAGGTTTAGGGAGTTTTAGGAACTAGGGGATCCATGGGGGAGAATGGCAGGGCTGCAAATTAGGGGGCTGTGAACTGCCAAAAGCCATACATTCACAGAATTAGGGGGCTGGGATCAGTCAAAAGGTATAAATTCACAGAATAAAGAGAGAGGAAGCCACTCATTCACAGAGTAAAGGGGAAGGCCAGTGGGGTTTGAGCTCCGAAGCTGCTATAGTGACCAATCAGAGGGGACATCAGGACACAAAGAACTGCAGCCTTTATAAACCTTAGGAAAGAGGGACTTGGAGGGTCTCTCTCCCCCTCCCCACGTGGGAGTCTGTGCTTGTTTCCCAATGAATTTCCACCTTTTCCTATAACACCTTTTGTCCATGGCTTCATTCTTCAAATCCACCTGGACAAGGACCAGGGAAATCACCTTTGCAGCCTGCCCAGAGGAAAACAATGCTTTTCAGTCTAATTTCTGCATTTCATAGGTAAGATAATAAATTGTTTTGGAAGGATAAGCACGTGTAATTAAATGAACAGGTAGAGAACTGTGGGGTTCTGTCACGGGAGTTTTCAAAGAAGAGGTAGCTTTTGCAAAGGGTAGTGCCCGGCCGGTGTTGCTCAGTGGCTGAGTGTTGACCCAGGAACCAAGAGATCTCTGTTCAATTCCAGGTCAGGACACATGCCCTGGTTGGGGCTCGATCCCCACCCAGTAGGTGTCATGCAGGAGGCAGCTGATCCATGATTTTCTCTCATCATTGATGTTTCTATCTCTCTCCCTCACACTCCCTCTCTTTCTAAAATCAATAAAAACATATACATGTATTTTTAAAAAGAGTAGGAGCCTGCAGTGATTCATTGAGGATGCTTCTAAGACTCTTGCCTAAGGAGACTGGAGGCCCTGAGTGGGAAGGCTGCTGAGTGGAGGTGGTGGTGGGGGCCGCTGCTGTCTGAAGGCTTCTTATAACTTTATCTACTCCCATAGATGATAATGTCCAAAAATAATTTACATGCCTAGAGAGGTGACTTTTTAATAAATTCACACAATTAGAGATACTTTGATTCAGTCCTTTCTGTGTGATAACAAATTCCAATTTAGGAAAGTCTGCATTAATGGGATTTTCATATAGTCATATCTTTTGTCAAGGAAATTGAGACCTATGCTAAGAGAAGCTTTTCCGTTATCAAGTTCATTTATTCTTTTTTGTGTGTCTTTAAAATACATATTTATGTGTTGTGCATATTTTCTTGTCTTTTTTAAAAAAATATATTGTTATTAATTTCAGAGAGGAAGGGAGAGGGAGAGAGAGATAGAAATGTCAATGATGAAAGAGAATCATTGATTGGTTGCCTCCTGCATGCATGCCCCACACTGGGGATTGAACCCACAATCCAGGCATGTGCCCTGACCAGGAATCAAACCATGACCTCCTTGTTCATAGGTTGATGCTCAACCACTGACCACGCTGGCCGGGCCATTTTTTTTCTTTTTAATGCAGATGTTAGGGTTAAGAAATAAGCATGAATTTAGTCATTTTGATTGGTCTTTCCTGATGAGGACTGTGGGTTCTGTAGAAATGTCACTTGTGGCTAGAAATAATTTAATGATATCAGCACTTAAAAATAAAAAGGAATTTAATATGGGTGTAAAGATTAGAAGTACTCTAATGGAAATGTGTGTGTGTGTGTGTGTGTGTGTGTGTGTGAGAGAGAGAGAGAGAGAGAGAGAGAGAGAGAGAGAGAGAGATTAGAGAGACTGAGATTCTGTTACTTTAAGACAACACATGGTCTAAGTGTGCCATGGGTTTGAGTACCACCATTGCCCCAAGATCTTGGTGCCCCCCTTCTTTAGTGTTCAGCTTATCTTGGGCTGATGAGTAAAAAATAATGCAATGTATCACCCTATGTGGGGAGCCGATATAGGGTTAAGCCTCGGACTGACCTGTTGGCAAAGTGTGGGAAACCGCCTATTGTCTTCACTAGCAGAGAGGTGTGGACAAGGAACCCGGAAGGCTGGTGATCCTTGAAGACTAACAGCTGTGCACCCACTGTTAGTCCAGACAATGGTAGCTGAAGCAACCTCCCCATTTATTATTATGTAAATCTTTGCTGATGGACTAGTTTGCCTGTTACTGGAAATGGCCTGCCTAAGGGCTATGGGTGTATCCCAAACCAATAAAAGGTTGGCACGGCCTGAGCACCAGTGGAAGTTTTTCCTCTTGAGTTGGACTTACCTGCCTGGCCCCCCATTATTTCCAAATTATCTCTTGTCTCTTCTCTTTCATTTGTGTATGGCTCCTCTTCCAGATCCTGAACCCTGAACCACGCAGGACATGGAGGGAAACATTTACCACAGCAAAGTCACAAACAAGTCTTCTTCCGAGTCTTAAACAACCCAATCCGAGAGGGGCCACTGATTTACAGGCACTGTCATTTAAAAAATAAAAATGGGGGAATTTGCCGGAAGCCAGTCCACCCTTGCTGCTTGACACAGTCACTGCAGGGAAGAAACATCTGCACATCTTATGTTTCAAGGGACCTGGCATACTGTTCTTAATATGGTTTGCTCCCCCTCTTAGCGCTATGTGTTTTAAACAGGACCACCTCCCCGGGAAAGGTTGTTTCCCCAGGTTAGGGATTAACAGGACTAAGGAAGAGAATAAATCAGTAAATCCCCCTAGTGTTACAGAAATACCACGTACTACTTATGAAGAACTTGGACTAAGACTGTTGGCAATAAATTTGGGGCTTGTTGGGCCCACATCCCCAGGCGTCTGCCCACCAGGGGAAGCACCAAAGCCTATACCCCTGGAGATCCACCGACACAGGGCAGTCCCAAGGAAGGCAAGCAGCGAGGCTGGGAGGACATAACCTTTACTGGGTAGGATAATCTCCCTCAGTCACTTCCTTGTAGCCTATCAGTAGAGCAGTGACCTTGGAATAGCCCTTGTAATGGAACACAGAGATTAACCTGGACAAGATTAAAATCAACAGAACTAGATAGAGACAGGATTTTGGTCAAAGGTCAGATAAGAAATAAGGAACTGTAGAACGTTACCCAAAACAAACATACTATGATGTGATTATAGAGGCATGCTTATAAAATCAACTGGTATAAATACAGATATAATAGGAGAATAAAAAAAGAACCTTGCTATGCTGATCAACTGAACGCTGTCTCCATGTCCTTCATTCCTCGCTGACTCCGTCCACACCTTTGGGAACCCCTGGACCTGCTGGAACTGGACCCCAGCAACCCTACATCTCATTTATCATCATTTAGTATCATTTCATGTATCATTTAGTATCACCCTACCATCTGACATATTTAAACTTCTCTTTCATATTCTGAGAAAAAATGTGATTCTAGATTTTATAACCCTGCTCTCAAGGCTGTCCACACCTTTATAATTGGGACCAGCAACACAATTAGTGCTGTGCATTGCTGGCTCTGTGAAACATAGGTGAGGGCTTTATGAAATTGGTTTTATAATTCCTTACAAATGCACTTATCTATGCCCCTTTGCATCCCTAGGCAGTCAGGCCCCACACCTGGAAGTTTGTTTTTAACTAAGAGGATTTCAAAGCTCGGTATTTGCAAGAACTGTAGTAGTGTCTGTGTTCTTTAAAAATAAATTACATTCATATGCATCAGCTAAGCATATAATATTTTCTCTCAGGTTTTATCTTTTAATAGAAAAATTGGAATAATAACACTTTAAATTGAACTCTGATAACATTTTTAACCAATTTAAAAAAACACATATATTTCTTGTTCTATCTTTTCTGTACACATTTAAATTACTTTTAAAATTCTAAATGCCCCATGTTCCCCAGAGGGTCCCTTCCTGGACGATGGAGCATTTCCCAGGGAACCCTGCTTAGCGGCTAAAATTGTTCGGAGCAATTTGTCCAAGGTTGCACCTGAATTAATGCAACGAGTGGGCCATATATTATATTACTTTTCAAAATTCAAGACACAATGCAACCTTTTCAGTTATTCAGGGCCAGCACTGAAGTGTAAGAGGAATAAATGATATGACATATGATTTGAGGAGAGATGCTGAGAGGCACTCCTTCCCAGTCCCCTTCCCCTTTCTCCCTAGGGCCCCCAAGTTTCCTAAGACTTTGTGTCTAGAAGTACGGAAGTAGAATGCAAATACCTGTGTAAGAGGTGAAATGCAGAGCAATGATTAAGCTATGACTCCTCTGTAGAAAAGTATTCATCAGATTACTTACCCAAAACTTTGGGCTCGGGGGTAATACTGGCAAGTATTTTATTTATGGAAACTAGGGGCCCAGTGCATGAATCCATTCACCTTGAAAGGAACTGTGGGCCACCAGGCTGTGGTGGGCACAGGGGCGGGTCTCAGCCCATCCTCCGCGCCCCCGCCTGGCCCTTCCTGCTGCGGCCCCCAGTTCCCTGTCTGGCAGCAGCCTCGCTCCCGCCACTGCCACTCCCACGTGCTGATGGCACCAGCCCTGCTTGCACCCACTGATGGCGTGGAGTGATTGTGGCCAGTGCCACAGCAGGTGTGAGCAGCGCCTGCTGGCCCTGATAGCCCCTCAGGAGCAGGGGGAGGTGGGGAAGTCCTGGGGGGTTGTTGGAGCTGGCAGCCACCACTTGCACCTGCTGGTGCTGAGTAATTGGGGCTGGTGATGGGTGCTGGCAGCAGGTGCAAACGCTGGGCAGGACTGTGGCGCGGGAGCAAAGAATTTTCAGTAGCCATAAGAGGCTCATCCCAATGACAGCGACCAGTGACCCACCTTGGTCTGGCGCCCCCACTCACCTGCTCCACCATCCCGCTGTGGCCAATGCCCACCATGTTCCGCACTCTGCTGCCTGCTGCCAACGCCTGCCATGTTCCGCGTACACCCCCTGGTGTTCCGCGCACATCATAGCGAACGGTTTCTTGGTTGTTCAGTCATTTGGTTATTCCATCGTTCAGTCTATTTGCGTATTAGGGTTTTATATATATAGATAGTAGAAGAGGGACAAACCCTGACTTTTTTATATGATTAAAAAAAATACTGAATGTTTGTGGGGGATAGGGGCTTTAAAAGGGAAAAGAGATTGTTTAAATAATTGGTAATAGGATGAAGGCCCCTGACTTGTCTATTGGACTTGATTCTTCCTGAGAGTCTTTCCACGTCTGCACATTTCTTCTATTTCTCAGATTGCCCTTTCTGACCTCCACGCCAACTTCTTAATGAGCTGCTTGCTACCTTCAAGTCTAAGGTCAAATGTTGCTTGTGTCCAGAAATCTTCTCTGACCCTGATTCTTTCCGTCCCCTCATGTGCTTCCTTCTCTATTTCCAGAGTGCCATGTGCATCTCTATGGCATAAGTTCCCCCTTACAATGTTTTTTTCGGTTCTCACCCTTGCCAGGTCATGAGCTCTTCAATGGCTGCACTGAAGGGTCCTTTATTCTTTGGAGGACCTGGCATAGTTATTCAATAAGTGTATAATAAGTGCACTTCAGTGCTGCGTTTGTATGCTTCCTGACTTGTTCATCTCCTACATTTGAAGATAAACATGGCTAGATCATCTTTTGTTCCAATACCTTTCATTTTTATTGGTTAAATTTTAGTCATCACTTTGTTTTTTTATTCTGGATTCCTCACAGTCTTTATAAAATGGACACTGCAGCCCAGCTGGCATGGCTCAGTGGTTGAGCATTGACCTATGAACCAGGAGGTCATGGTTCTATTCCCAGTCAGGCACATGCCCCGATTGCAGGCTAGATTCCCCAGCTGGGGGCATACAGGAGGTAGCTGATCAAAGATTCTCTTTCATCATTGATGTGTCTATCTCTCTCTTCCTTTTCCTTCCCCTCCAAAATCAATAAAATATATAATTAAATACATACATACATACAATGGACACTGCATGTGTAGAATATACCATTACAGTCATCACAATCCACCACACCCATTCGCCTTCCTTATCTCATTCAGAGCACGTAACTGACGTCTGCTCCCTGCTTGACAGAAAGAACAGCTACCAAACTTGAAAACCCCCACTCCTAAGCTCTTTCACTTTTTGGTCCAACTTCCCTCTTTCTTTATAAGAGACTCCTCTACATGTTCTCCTACATGTCTCTCCTGAGAGATTGGTCCATCCTGTTTCTCTTTCTTTCCATATCTTCAACCATTCCAGTGACTCCTTCCCCTCAGCATGCAAATATATCCAAATCTCATTAAATTAAAATCTCTCTTGATTATAAGTGTTTCCATATCTCTGCTCTTCCTCCATCTCTAGCCAATAAGATAATAATAATTACTGGCAATCTTAATCTCACTTTTCACTTACTTCCAAACTATTGGATCACTCATGCTCATTTCCGAAGCCAGTGTTCACTTCAGTCTTTAATCTTACTTTTCCTCCCTGCTGCATTTGACTTTGTTGGCCATAGGCTTTGCATATCTCTCCTCAGTTAAGAACCAAGAACTAAAAAAATGGTTGTTGCTTTAAGTTTTGGGTGGTTTGTTATATAGAAAATGTAGCTAGTACAATTTCTTTCTTTCTAGCTCCACTGCCATTGGCTTAGCTCACCCTCCTACAACTCTTGTTTTGCCTAAATTATTGCCGGTTGCCTAATCAGGCTTTCTACTTCCTGTGGTTGTTTCTTTACTCCATCCCACACATTTCCACCAGTGGTTAAACAAATAACATACAAACACAAATCTGATCTTATCATATTACACTTAAATAAACTTTACTGGGGTCTCATTGCCTACAAGGCCCTTCATCATCTAGCATCTCTGTCCCAAATCTGATTTCCCACCTCTCCCAATACACACTTGTTTTTCAATGTCACCACGCTCTTTGCTGTTACAAAATGTGTTATTTTTTTCATGCTTTTGTATCTGAGAGTTAAATTTGAGTAATTCAGATCTGGTTTTCTACCACTTAAATTCTGAAGATGTATTGTTTAGAAATAATTGTTTCCTGGTAGGCTTTTATTATTATTTTTCAGCCAAACTTGCACTATGCTGCAATATATGGTATACATGATTGCACACACACATACATAGGAAGTCTGATGAGATTAGAACTAATTGCAGTGTTTTAAAAGTTTTGAAGAATTTTGTGGGCCCCCTTAAAAAGTATTTTGTTAACTTTAAGTCTCTTAAGAATATACCCAACTATAGCAGATATTTGTTTTATTTAGCTTTTATTAAGCTAATTTGTCTTGATTTGGTAAAAACAATGCAAATTCTTTTTATTTATTATTTTTAAAATAAATATTTTTATTGATTTCAGAGAGGATAGGAGAGGGAGAGAGAGATAGAAACATCAGTGATGATAGAGAATCATTGATTGGCTGCCTCCCGCACGCCCCCTACTGGGGATCAAGCCCGAAATGAACTGTAAGTTCCAGGTTCATAGGTAAACACTCAACTAGTGAGCCATGCCACCTGGGCAACCCAAACTCTTTTTAGAACATTATCTTCCCTCCACTGTGTTTAAGAGTTAATAAAACAGTCAACCAAGGAATCTTAGGGGGTAGACATGTGACTGAAACTAGGCCATTCAACATCTCCTCCAGACGCTGACTATAGAGCAGAATTGTGCAACACCTGAACTATTGGTTGGAGCTTCTTCATCGTTTGGTGGCTGATTTCCTCTGAACCCTGGTCTGGTTCCAAAGGCTCTCATTGCTGTTATTTTACAAGCCTACTGTAGGCTTTTCTTTTGTTCCGTAAGTTACCTGAGATCCTTTCAACATATGTAGTCCTTTTCTGTTTTCGTTTTTTGGAGTTGTTTAGTTGCAACCAAACAACCCCATTTGACATTTCAGGCTACCTAATTTATTCTCACATCAACAATTAAAACATCAATAAAGCAAGAATGAATAACTTAAAGCCAATATGTCTTTTATGACCTTAGATGCATTAACAAAGTTTCCGCTGATTTTCAAATAGAACTTTGTTTTTATCTCTTTGAAGTATTGTCTAAACACACGTTTAGCATAAGACTTCATGCTAAACTTAGTCCTTTCCTGGTCCAAGGAAAAGTTGGACTGCCATGAAACCTATAATTGATAATATAGACATTAATAGGTCTAGAAGTTCCTGACTATGATATAACAGATGTTTGGTATGTCATTACTGATTACTTACATCAATATATATAGGCTAAATCTGATTATTTGGTGTATTGTATGAAGTATTTTTCCTCAAGTCTTTTGAAATAATGACAATAATATCATTTTCTTAAGGACTTGGAAAGCTATTCATTCAGAAGAATAAAAGCCTGATATTAGTTTTTCCTTTGACCAACTTTTATAATACAGTTGACATTTCTGTGACTTTTGGAAAGAGGAAATAATAACTTATCTTTTTAATGCATTTTTCTCTGTTGGAGGAAGCTCCTTGACTATTCCCAATGATATATAATTGCTCTAGCTAGTTCTTATATTTATTTTAAAATACTATTGAAGTAATTTACAGATAGTATATATATATACTAAATCAATGTAGATTTCACCCAAACCAGTCAACTTACTGAGACTTTATTATGTCTTTGCCATGTATATGTTTTCTAGGTCCCAGAAGTGGGAATCGGGTAGTTTAGAGGTTGTGTTGTATGTCACTTCTGTTATATACTCACACATACAGGCAAAAGCAATGTTCTGAGTTATTTTTTTTTTTCCTTTGAGCTACAGTAGAATTCCATTAGACTTGCTTAGGTTTTTGAGATTCACGAGGATATCCTGTTGAGAGAGTTATCAGTGCTGTTCTCTCAACATTTACTCTTATATCCTGTTCTGGGCCCATGGAATTATACTTCCTATCCCCATTGTGGCTGAGTGGGATAGGTGATTGCTTTTGGCTAATAAGTTGTGAGCAGACATAATGAGAGTTACTTATAGGGCTATTACTTAAGTAATAGCCAATGTGAGAACTTTCAGAATTCTCTTTTCTCTCTGGCACATTTGAAATGGTAGGTGCTCCCACAGTGAATAGTATGAGCATAGTAGGTAGATATGAAGATTGAACAAAAAGCCAAACTTCATTGCTTTAAACCAGTAATATTTTGTTATTAATGCAGGATAATGTGGCTTTTCCTGACTGAGTGACTATTTCCAGAGGATAATTCTGGAATCTACCTTTTCTGTGTTGAACTGTGAAGGCAGCCTGAAACCAGGCTCCCCCCACCTCCTGCACCAACCTGCATCCTGCATTCTGATGCATATCCTTGCTAGCCCCAACTGAAAGGGCAAGGGCTACGCCCTCCATCTTGCCCCAGGGTAAGGGCTATGCCCTCCATCTTACCCCGGATCCTCCATTTTGGGGCAGCCATGTGCTCGGCAAGGAGCTTCTTCCCGGAAGCCTAAGCCTCTGCTAGCCACACCCAGGACTTCTTTAAACTAACCAATGACAATCAAGGGAAGTGCACGCCATAGATATGACCACATCTTGTGTAACAAGACACCGACTTGTGCCTGGCCAATCGGCAGGGCCCACAGTCCTTTCTCCTCCCCTTACTCCAACCCCCCTATAAAACCTCTCTCCACACAGATTTCTCTCTCTCTGCCACTTGGCTTGCCGTTGCATCAGTGAGTATGGTCAGGGAGCCGAGCTAGCTCGAATAAAGACTCTTTGCTTTTGCATCAGACTCGGCTGGCTCCCTGGTGGGCTTTTGGGTATCTTGAAATCTGGGCATAACACCAACCCCCTTTCTGCTTGTGTCCTAGCTAGCCTTGCAAAAACCTGTTTCCCTGAATACTTCCATTTTACTAGTACATAGGCCATAAATCATGAACCATACACAACCCCCAGAGGGGGTTGGCAGTGCTGGCACCAGCCAGGTCAGGCCTTTGGGTGTAATCTCACTTTCCCCATTCCAACCCACGTGGGCTACAAAGCCCACGAAAAGTCCAGAAACCTGGTCCATATTTGGGAGACAAAGAAGCTAAGGGGATAAAAGGGAAAACGTCCCTACCTTTGGTGCTCAGGCTTTGGAGACTGACTCCCCTGAGTCACTGCATTAGTGCATCTGCAAATAAAGGCATTCTTTCTGAATCCTCTGAGTGCCTGGCTGCTCATTCTCCCACGCTGCCTGGCAGCCTATCGGCAACAGAACAAGCAAGAAGAAAACTTCGAAGACCCCATTGCCTCTCATGCCAATATCTAGGTTTCCACTTTGGCCTCCCATAGGTATTCTGAAAGCACATACAACCTTCCTGTCTTCCTTTCTACCCACTTCCACAAGCCCAAACATCTTCTGAAAGCTTGAAAATATCTTAAAAAATTTAATCAGCCCAAACTGTACTTCTAAAAGGTATGAAGAAAAGAAAAAGGAGTCTGCCCCTACCCTCCACCAAATTTCTTTTACTTCAAAATGTTTTTTCTTTTAACCTAACAATATATATATATATATATATATATATATATAGAGAGAGAGAGAGAGAGAGAGAGAGAGAGAGAGAGAGGGACCAGATTATTATGACCACCTGACGTTTGTAGGCAAATTAGCCGTACATTGCATCATATGGGATACGGAAGCCGAAGGTCTGTTCGAACACCTTTGCTGTCTGCAGTTACCAAGATAAAACGTCTCCAATTCGCACAGGAACACAAGGATTGGACAATCAAGCATTGGAAAAAAGACATGTGGTCCAATGAATCACGTTTCCAGTTGCATCATGCAGATGGCAGAGTGAGAATTTGGTGGAAACAGCATGAAAGCATGCACCCTACATGCATGAGCACAACCCTTCAAGCTGGTGGGGGCATTGTTATGGTTTGGGGTATGTTTTTCTGGCATGATTTGGGACTTTAATTCATGTGGAACAATGTCTGAATAGCACAACATACCTAAGTATCGTTGCTGATCAAGTTCATCCTATCATGTTAATGGGGTATTCCGATAGAGATGGCTTCTTCCAACTAGACAATGTGCCATGCCACTGTGCTCGTATTGTGCAGGAGTGGTTTCAAGAACATGAGGGTGACTTTACCTTGCTTAGGTGGCCCCCACAATCACCAAGTCTCAATCCAATTGAGCATTTGTGGGACAAAGTTAAAAGAGTCATCAGGCAGCTGGTTCCACAACCATCAAATCTCACAGAACTGGACAGTGCTATTCATCAGGCATGGTGTCAGATTCCTTGCATCACCTTTCAACATCTCGTGGAGTCAATGCCAAGAATCGACGCAGTATTTTTTTTTAAATATATTTTATTGATTTTTTTTTACAGAGAGGAAGGGAGAGAGATAGAGAGCTAGAAACATCGATGAGAGAGAAACATCGACCAGCTGCCTCCTGCACATCTCCCACGGGGGATGTGCCCGCAACCCAGGTACATGCCCTTGACCGGAATCGAACCTGGGACCCTTCAGTCCGCAGGCTGACACTCTATCCACTGAGCCAAACCGGTTTCGGCTCGATGCAGTATTGAAGGCAAAAGGTGGCCCAACAAAGTACTGATGAGGTGGTCATAATAACCTGGCCACTCAGTATATATATCCCATTTTCAAAGGCTGTTAAGTCACGTTATTTAGCCATGTCTTCAGAAAAAAAATCACTTCTACTGTTGTGGTAAACAACCTGCTTCCCTATTTATAATGGTCTGGCCCTCTAGCAACTTCAGCACGAAATTATAGCTAATTTGCCTACAAACGTCAGGTGGTCATAATAATCTGGCCACTCAGTATATCTATCTATATCTATATCTATATCTATATCTATATCTATATCTATATCTATATCTATATCTATATCAGGGATCCTCAAACTACGGCCCGCAGGCCACATGCGGCCCGCTGAAAACATTTATCCGGCCCGCAGGATGTTTTTGCCGCCGCTGCCTGTTGCTTAGCAGCCGACTAGTTTTTTTTTAAACTATAGTCCAGCCCTCCAACGGTCTGAGGGACAGTGAACTGGCCCCCTGTTTAAAAAGTTTGAGGATCCCTGATCTATATCTATATCTATATCTATCTATATCTATATCTATCTATATCTATATCTATATCTATATCTATATCTATATCTATATCATCTATAAAGAGAGGAGAGAATAATATTTGTCATTTTTTTCTGACCCCAGTCTTCTCTCCTTCAGTGTTTCCATTTCTCTCTGTCACTGTTAGCTTGATCTTAATGTCTGACATTTTCTCATTCTGGAGAAAATAGAAGAAAAATGAGGATTAATGGGGAGACAATTATATGTTTCCCTAACATTTTCTACTTCCAACATAAATCATGCCCTAATTTTTTAAAGAATTGCTCCTAGAATTGGCACTCACACGAACACTGTTCTGATTACATTTGTAAGATTTGGAGGGCAATAACCTATAGGACTTGTGATTCCAGAGGGGTTATACATCTGCACGCTGACAGGAGAGCTAAAGAAAGCTTTCTCCTTCCATTCTTTCCATTTAGCTGGAGCTGAGTGGCCCAACAGAGACTAATAAAAATATGGGAGCAAAAGGGAAAAAGAGTAGGATTATGGGTCAAAGGTAGTGAATGAAGATTAAAAAAAAAACAGTACAAAGTCTGTAGTTTACTAGTTTTCACAGGCAGCAGTGGCAAAACTGAGATGTTTTTATTTTGAAAATTCAGGTTGAAGCCTTTTT
Organism: Myotis daubentonii; assembly: GCF_963259705.1. NCBI lineage: Eukaryota > Metazoa > Chordata > Mammalia > Chiroptera > Vespertilionidae > Myotis > Myotis daubentonii. Next base: position 20,422,633 of record NC_081842.1, on the reverse strand, counting down.
AAAAAAAGAGAGACAATACTAGTACTGATTCTGGGGAAGAGTAAATTTCTTCAGGATATAGTATTTTTTCCTTTATAATAAATTTTTTTTTAAATCTATTCCTTTTACAGAGAATCAGTGCTCTAAATTTGTTTTTATGGAAATGGATGGTGTGTAAATAAAATAGAATATTTTATGTATCTATGACTGACTGGCTCAACTGCTGGACATGTTCTGTTAAAAAAATATTCTAAGACTCTGGTTTGACCTAGTGACTGAATAGCATGAAAGCTGAGTTTGGGTGCTTTTAATTTGTCATTCTTATCCTAGAAATTGACTGAGAAATAATCTCTTATGTTCTTGTACATCAAGAAAGAAAAGGGACTATATTCTCAACATATTTTTATTTTTAGCTTTAACAGCTCCAGAGAAAGAGTTAAATTGGACACTTTCATCTCTCACAGGTGTTTTTTTTTTTTTTTTTTTTTTCCAGTCCAGAACTTTTAAAAAGGAAGCTGGAAGGCAACATCGTGCAGTGGATTGTTTTTCAGCCTTTTCAGGAGAGCATGTTTGTTTGTTTTTACTGAAATTGCGCACAGACTGAAATCTGTGCGTGAGAATTCACTCTTGTTACTTGTTACATAGCAGTAATAAATGAAACTATTTGTTTAAAGAGGAAACAATGATCTAAGACCCAAATTCTTTAAACACCACCCCCCCTTCCCCCCCCCCCCCTCCACCTCGCCCTTTTTCACCTTGGAGCATAGGAGTTCTATCTAATACAACTCAAAACTCCAGAAGTGACCTTAGAACCAGACAGACTTGGATTTTGGTCTCTTGCTTGCTCCTTAGGGTATAACCTTGGACAAGCTGTTGGCTCATCTAAGCCCTGTCTTCTTTGTTTGTTACATGGAGACAACAGCCCTTAGCTTGCAAATTTGTTGTGAGATTGAATGGAGATAGCAGAACATAGTAGATGCTCAACAAAAGCTATTTCTATTTCCTCTGCTGCTTGAAGCTAAATCTAACATAAGACGCTTATTAAAAGTAATTTGCCACCATTATCCTTCAAATATTTGCAAATGCCTTTGGAATTTTCTTCAGTTTTTCTTTGTTGCCCAAAGCAGCCCTGATTTTGTGTATTTTTTCTCTGGTTATTCATTTATCTGGTGAAACAATGGATAAAATATCTCATTTATTTTATATTTGTCAAATGCTTACTCTTACTAATTTAAATAACCAATATGACAGTTTTAGAACTCTACTGTTGGATATTTTTTAGCTTGTTTATTTATTTAACAAAAGGTGTTCAACATATTTTTTTGCAATAACCTACTATGTGTTTTGGTAATTCTTCTCTTTAAAAATGATTTGCTTAGAATTTCTTTTTTAAATATATACTATCATGCGTTTCCAAGATTATACATTGTTATATAATATGTGTGAAAGGGCGAGGACTACGCCCTCCATCTTACCCTGGGTCCTCCATTTTGGGGCAGAGCCATGTGCTCGGCAAAGCTTCTTCCCGGAAGCCCAAGCCTCTGCTAGCCACACCCAGGATTTCTCTAAACTAACCAATGACAATCAAGGGAAGTGCACGCCATCGATATGACCACATCCTGTGTAACGCGACACCGACTTGCGCCTGGCCAATCGGCAGGGCCCACAGTCCCCTCTCCTCCCCTTACTCCACCCCCTATAAAACTCCTCTTCACACCGGGCTAGGTCTCCCTCTGCCACCTGCTGCTGTGTCAGTAAGGAGGGTAGGGGAGCCAGACCCAGGTTTGAATAAAAGACTCTTTGCTTTTGCATCAGACACGGCTGGCTCCCTGGTGGTCTTTTGGGGACCCTGAAATCTGGGCATAACAGTGTGCATATGTTCTTGATGTAAAGAAAGGATCAGTAAAAAATATGAAATTATAGCTTAAGGTACTTTTTTCCCTACAGACAACTAGTCCAATGAATAATAAGATATTTGCAAAACTTGTCACTTTGCTTTTTCTTCTATTACTTAGACTTTTGTTGCAAAATGCTTCATCTTCTTTCATCTTTCTTTTATTTTAGCCTAGTCTGGCCATTTTTGTAGTTTTTAACTATTGTAAGTTGTTTAATATTGAACATCATTATGTCTTTGTTTGAGTCCATTCCTATACCCTGCTTCCCAGTGGGCTTACCTCCCTCCCTTAATGTGATTGGTTAAATGTTAAGAAATTCAGAAAATAGATTCAGTGAAGAAAATTAACAGTTTCTAGACTGACCTTAAAAAAAAAAGTAACTTTCCTATTTTTTTGTATGGACTTACCAAATAGTGATTATTATGGGACTAGCCCTTGAAAATTTTTTATTTAATAAAAATAGGGATGGACTGAAACAGAATGTATGGGAATAACTAAACATTTTACAATCCTCTTATTCAGTAGGTACCAGATTACATTAGCCTGCCTAATGAAGGCCAATTTTTGATGCTTTTGGTTTGTTACTGTGGGTGAAAAGGGGCCACATGCTAACCTGATTAGCTCAGGGAAGATCTGCGTGTTGGCCTTGCAAACTCAAACACCTAAAGGAACCACAAAGATTGGTCTGAAGTTAAAACTTTGAACTAAAAGCCGTTATGGTGGTAGTCATTTCCTAGGCCTGTATCTTGCCTGGTTAGATCAACTTCAATCTTAATGGAGCCCTTTGTCTTTTTGCATCTAAGATAATATACCTGTGGAATGTCAGGGTAACTTGTAACTTCCCCTTCTCAGGACTCCTCAGGGCACAACCAATGCACTGGGGCTGAAACTGCAAATTTCCTCATTGTTATTGTTGTTGTGTTAATTGTTGACTGTTAACACCTATATATCCCATACCTAATCCAGCGGTTCTCAACCTGTGGGTCACGACCCCTTTGGGGGTCTAACGACCCTTTCACAGGGGTTGCCTAAGACCATTGGAAAACACATATATAATTATATATTGTTTTTTGATTAATCACTATGCTTTAATTATGTTCGATTTGTAACAATGAATATACATCCTGCACATCAGATATTTACATTATGATTCATAACAGTAGCAAAATTACAGTTATGAAGTAGCAACGAAAATAATTTTATGCTTGGGGGTCACCACAACATGAGGAACTGTATTAAAGGTTTGTGGCAGTAGGAAGGTTGAGAACCACTGACCCAATCCCAGAAGTTTCCCTCCCCACCCCCTTTTGCTTTCTCTGACCTCCCTAATCTATTACCAATGGATTTCATGTAACCCACTTACGTTTCCTCCTTTGAGGGTAATTTATTAAAATAGGTGATCAGACTAGGTGGTTCAGTAGTTGAGTGCTGACCTACAAACCAGGAGGTAATGGTTCGATTCCCAGTCAGGGCACATACCAGGGATGCAGGCATGGTGGGGCATGCAGGAGGCAGCCAATTGATGATTTCCTCTCATCATTTGCTGTTTCTACCTCTCTCTGGAATAAAAAACATATTTTTTTAAAAAATAAATAAAAATAGGTGAAAAACCGCCATTCCCTGGAGCATTATCGCAATTCATTGAGATTCTGCTTCCTGGCAATTGTCTACAGTTTGGCTCAAATAAACTCACAAAAATTATTTACAGGTTTGAACGTTTCTTACTTTAACATGTTTTCTCAACAAAGGGGAGTACATGCATGAAGTAGATTTGGAGTGACTTTGTTAGCCTTGGTGAGTACAATGTGAAATAAAATATCTCCTATGTGTAATGCATAAACAGAAGGAATTTAACAAAAAGTCCAGCTTCTAAAATGACCAGGGAAAATAGGATGAGAAGAAAAAACTGAGAATGAAATCATGAGATTGGAAAGATCGAAAATGAATAATTTTTAGCGACCAAAATTAAGTTTGCATTCCTATCCCATTAGCCAAATCTAGAAAGGAACTTGAATATGAGGAGCTGCTTGAAGGGTTTAGACAACTACCTTTCTTTAAGTAGATATTTAGATAAAAGAAAATGAATGAGCATATTTCATCGAAAATTATTTTTCCCTGTGACAGAATTTAATGGAAGAAATGTATTTTGCTAAAAAAAAAAAAAAAATAGACTAAAGGAAAACAGCTGGAATTCTTACAGGTTATAAATGAAGTGCCTGAAGTTTGCCTTAACATAGTTTGCTAAACGTTTCCAAAGTTCCCATTAAGTCTCCATGTCTTTGAACTAAAACACACCAAGTTTATTAAGGAAATTCAAATAGACCCAGACGGGCACAGTATTTCCGGGCCATGTGATCCAATGAATGAGACTTCAGTCATCACTTCCCAAACAAAGTGGAGCGGAGGCTGTCCTGTGGGCAAAGTCTCTCCCTCTTGACGTCCTGGGCTGCTTTGGAAAGGTCCTGCGACGGGGCCCGAGGGAGTTTTGATTTGAGAATCACAGGAAATGTTTTTTTCCATCTTTCAAAAAAAAATTCAAAGTTTTTATAATATGGCCACTCAGGCGTAGGCCCGCTTTGCTTTAATAGCTTATTTTTGTACGGGAAGGCAAATAACTTGCAGTGTAGAATTAAAAAGGGATGCCTGCATTCTTGGGTGTGTGATGTAGTTGCAGGAAACTTGTATTGGAAAGTGTAGCCTTTTTTCAGTCCCTCGGCAATCTAGTAGAGATGAGTCACTTAGATGTGTATTTTGATGTTGCTTAATTAAGGAGCTTGCTATTTCCAACATTACCCTGAAAGGAGAAAGGTCTCCTGGTTGAGGCCTTGCACCTAGCTAAAACACATATTTGTATTTTACTGCGAGATTGGAAAACATCTGAGAAAGTCTTTCTCTGTGATTTTAAAGTTATCTTTATTTCGCAGGCAGATGTGGCTTTTGTAATAATTTTCTCCCTTGTACAGGGATGTCAGATTTTTCAATAACACTAGGGGCTCAGTGCACAAATTCGTGCACCTTGAAAGGAACTGTGGGCTGCAAGGCTGTGGTGGCACAGGAGCGGGTCTCAGCCCATCCTCCGCACCCCTGCCCGGCCCCTCCTGTTGCAGCCCCCGCTCCCACCGCCGCTGCTCCTATGCGCTGACGGTGCTGGCCCCGCTCATACCTGCTGATGGCACGGAACGATTGGGGCCAGCACCAGCAGCGGGTGCAAGCAGGATCGGCACCGTCAGGGGGTGTGAGTGGCAGCTGCTGCCCCAATCACCCAAACAAGCTAGGGCTCATTTTTAATTTAAACAGTAAATATATATATTTGTTTTCCCTATATTTTTATTTGATGTTTCTTCATTGCTCTTCTGACAAGACATTAAAAACCAAATTATAATGTTAAGCTTTAGTATAATGTGTTTATATGCACACACTTTTTGAATACCTGTTCTATCTCACTTGGCTTTAATTATCACTTGGTATTAATTGCTTGTTTACTTTGAGGATAAGAGAAGTTACCAGTATATGGTAATTTCAGTGCATACACTGGAAGGGTTGGAAATGAAAACATCTTTATTGCATATAGTGTGAGTAAGATACTAGACATGCTTATTCCATTTTCTTCAAAAGCAATCTGGAACATCGCCCTTAACCCTGAAATCCATTAGGGAAAGGATTCCACACATATTAGCTAAGTAAGAAAGGGTTCATTCTACAGCACAGTCTGTCTCTTTCAAGGTTATAAGATAGGGTAAACACAGGAGAAACTTGAAATGCATCTTAGTTTACACCTTAGCAATTAAGAATATTCAAAAACAAACCATGACATACTTATTAGTCAAGCACTTATAAATTGAGTTATTTCCTCTTAATCTCTAAATGAGACTTCATCACTTTCTTTAAGAGATAGGAAAGTATATTTTATTTTATTTTATTTTATTTTATTTTATTTTATTTTATTTTATTTTATTTTATTATTCTTCATACTGTGTGACTTTTCACAGAATCTTTGTGAGTGGAGCCTATTTTCTTTCTTTTTTAAAAATTTTTTTATTGAAAGTATTACAGGTGCCCTCCCTTTCCACCCCCCCCATTGGCCCCCCCCCTCCACCCTGGACATCCCCCCTGCACACACACACACACACACACTACCCTTCACCACACTATTGTCTCTGTCCATGAGTTATGCATATCTTCTATATAATAAAGAGGCAAGGTCATAAGGACTGAAGGTTCAACCAGACCGGAAGTCAGTGCTGGGTTGCCGTGGTGACCCAGGACTGACTGGGCCACTGCAGGTGCCCCAACCCAGCACTGACTGCCTAGAGGCTGTGGATCAGGCCTGGAGAGTGGCCTGCGGAGAGAGAGGCAGGGTTGATCCGTAGCCTCTGTGGCAGCCATTGATCAGAACTTGCCTCTCTTTCTCTCCCAGTCTGGCCAACAGCCGGGCCTCCATTTCTCTCTAGGCCTCCACCGGGGCTGCTGATAAGCCCAGCCTTTCTGATCAGGCCCCATTGATAAGCCCAGAGACACTGAGTGGCATAGAAACTGACCAATCAGAACCAAATCTGGGTCAGCTGTGAGGAGCCAATGGCTGCCTAGGAGGCGGAGCTTTTGATGCTGACTGGCATAGAAACTGATCAATCAGAACCAAATTGGCTGGCAGAGGAGGGCAGTTGGGGGCAAGATCAGACAGGCAGGAGAGGGCAGTTAGGGGTGAACAGGCAGGCAGAGGCAGTTAGGGGCAATCAGGCCAACAGGGGAGAGCAGTTAGGGGCAAGATCAGGCTGGCAGGGGAGGGCAGTTGGGGGCAACCAGGCTGGCAGAAGAAGGTAGTTGGGGGCAAGATCAGGCCAGCAAGGAAGGGAAGTTGGGGGTGATCAGGCAGGCAGAGGCAGTTGGGGGGTAAGATCAGGCCGGTAAGGGAGAGCAGTTGGGGGCTTGATCAGGCCAGCAGGGGAGGGCAGTTAGGGGCAATCAGGCAGGCAGGCAGAGGCAGTTAAGGGTGATCAGGCAGGCAGACAGAGGGGTTAAGGGTGATAAGGTAGGCAGGCAGGTGAGTGGTTAGCAGCCAGAAGTCCCAGATTGTGAGAGGGGTGTCCGACCGGCAGTCAGACATCCCCTGAGGGGTCCCTGATTGGAGTGGGTGCAGGCTGGGCTAAGGGAACTCCCCCTCCATGCACGAATTTCATGCACCGGGCCTCTAGTATGCATATAAGTTCTTTGGGTAATCTCTTTCCACCCCACCCCTCATCCCCTGCCTTCCCTCTGAGATTCATCAGTCTGTTCCATGCTTCTATGTCTCTGGATCTATTTTGTTCACTACTTTATTTTGTTCATTAGATTCCACATATGAGTGAGATCATGTGGAGCCCATTTCAATTCCATTTGGCAAGTGTCCTTACAGACCAATTCTGGGGACAGGGGTGGAGGAGGGAAGGATTAAGACAGTTATGACACAGCTTGTACCCAAATAATGGTTGAAATGAATGTGTTTCTAACTATTTAAGTATCAAAATCATGCTTAAACTCTCTCTTCACACAAAAGAGAAACTTGCCAGAACTCACTCAGTGCTAGACATTTCCTGATGGAAAACAAGGTCTACATTCTTACAGAGACTATCCAGCTACAAGTAAAGGAGTCATTGCAGTATGCAGATGTTTATTTATAGCTCCGTCGTTGGCATATGTGTCTGGACTCAGGACTCCTGCTGCTTTGGGAAACACTTAGCAGTGGCTGTCGGTTGACATTTATAGCTAGATCATTATTAATTCATAGATTTGAAACAAACTCAAGAAATCTTCTGTCAGACCTTTTAACCTGATTGTTTTTAGAATTCAGCAGCTCTAAGCTACATCTGAGAGAGAGCTCCCGAATCCTCTGTAGGAATCCATGAATGAAGGCATTTATTTAGGAAGTGCTTATTGAATATATGTCACATACTGTTTTAGGTCTTGGTGATAAGACATGATTCATACTCTCAAGACACATAACAATTTAGAAGAAAGAGGGCCACAAAAACAAGTGTTGACCCAGAGAATGAACATCCCTGTTGAGAAGGGCTCCTGGTGGCTAATTTGGCTCAAATTTATAAACAGAGCCTTTCAGCCATTGCTACAAAGGGGCCTCTCACACAAACCATGCTTCAGGGAGAAGCCTGCACTAAACTGCCTGCCTACACTGTGTTCCTGCTGCCTGAGCCCACCCTTATAAAGGAGTTCCTAGAATCATGTTTCAACCAACAGGACTGAGACTTTTCCCACCCACTGGAGCTGCGCAGCTATATCCTCCTTAGCATCTTTGCAGACCAATCAGCGTGTCTCCATTCCAATCAAACAGGACAGTGATTTTTAGACTAATTTGCAAGAGGATGGACCAATCAGGGACCCGGGGTGGGGACTTCTCTGTATATAATTCTGCTGGAGTCCAACCCCAGCAGGTCTAGGGGTCCCCAAAGGTGTGGACGGAGTCGGCGAAGAAGGAATGACATGGAGACAGCATTCAATTGATCAGCAGCCTAGCCAGGATCTCTAGCCAAGTTCTGCGTAGGATCTCCAGCCAAGCTCTGTCTAGGGTTCTCCAGCCAGGTTCTCTAGCCATGTTCTCTTGCTAGGTTCTTCAGCCAGGTTCTGTAGCCAGCATCTCCAGCCAAGTTCTGTGTTTATTGTCTTGTTACATCTGTATTTATACCAGTTGATTTTAATCCTGTCAATTTCTATTTCAAAGGTTAGGGCGTTTCTTATCTCCATTCCAGGGAGTAAAGATTATGTAGCTTAAGGGTGATTGTTTGTAGTTAAAGTGATTAACTACCTGCCTGGCATTTAGTTAAGGGGTTTTATTCCCTCCCTAACTTCAGGGAAAAATCCCTACCTGGGGAAACAACCTTTCTCAGAGAGGCGACCTTGGTTAAAACACGTAGCGCCAAGAAGGTGAGCAAACACTAAGAACAGTATGCCATGTATGCCAGGTCCCTTGAAACATATGCTGTGCAGATGTTTCTTCCCTGCAGCGACTGTGTCAAGCAGCAAGGATGGACCGGCTTCCGGCATAATTCGGCTCCCCTCTGGCTTAGGGAGCACGCTTTCAGTTTCTATTGAAGATTGTTTTACTGGACTGGAGCTGCAATATTGGCTGAGCTGCAACACCGGAGCAGAGCTGTCTCACTGGGCTGGAGCTGTAACACCAAAGCGGTAACACCTGAGCCAAAACACTGGACATCCTCTCCCCTCACCTCACTGGAAATTGGGATTCTTATTAGAATTGAATTGGCGTCAATGACCTTCGGTTGACATAAGTAAATGCAATAAAGCTTTGTGCTATGGTAAAAGTCTATGTGGTATGGAACAGGTGTATAAAGGAGGGAGGGATTGAAAATTGGGACAACAGGGATTCGGGATGCTGGAGAACGGAGAAGAGAAGACCTAAGGCAAGCCTACAGAATGTGCTGGTATTCATCAGGAAGTAAAGGTTGTGCAGGCACTCAAAGGGGAGCCACGTGAGTCAGGCATGGTGGTGGGAAACAACATAGGGAACATCACTTGGGGTACATCACTGTTACGTGACCATAAGATATAAGAAGAGCTGGCTTCAGTGAGCAAGAAAGCTAGAGAGGAGAGCATGAGCCAGAGCAGAGAGCCTTGTAGGTCAGGTTGAGATAAACAAAATCATATAAACTCAGAGAAACACAGTAGAATGGTGGTTGTCAGGGTCTGATGAGATGGGGAAGTGTTGGTCAAAGAGTACAAACTTCCAGTTATAAAATGAATACATCCTGGGGAATCTATAGCATGGTGACTATAGTTATAACAATACTGTATTGTATGCTTGACAGTTGCTAAGAAAGTAAATCTTAATGATATCACCACAAAAAATAAAATAAAATTAGGTGACGTGGCGGAGAGGTTAACTAACCTCATTGTGGTAATTATTTTGCAATATTTCATGTATCAAATCATCATACTGCACTCCTCCTACTTACACAATGTTATATGTTAATTATATCTCAATAAAGTTGGTAAAAATCTTATCAATAAAAGGCAACCTTTGATAAAGTCTAAAGTATTGGGATGCCATCAGATTTGAATTTTACAGCTAAAGGTCTGCTGGCACTGTGAGAACAAATGGGAAGGGAATTAGATGAGGGACAGAGACTACATAGCAAAGTCTGAGTGAAAGGTGGTGAAAAATCTGAATTAAGGCAGTAATAGTTGGAGTGGAGGAGGTGACCGAGACAAGATATATTAAGAAGACAGAATACAAAGAACTTGACCACAGATTCAGGGAATCATTGGATGGATGGATGGATGGATGGATGGATGGATGGATGGATAGGTAGGCAGGTCAGTCAATGTTTTTCTTATCCATTCTCTATGCCCTATTATTATCAATAATATTAATTCATAAAAACCTGGATTTAAAAGTGAAGACCTATGGGAAGGGGTAATATTTCTAATATTTTAACAACCATAGATTTAATAGCCCAGGCAAACACTCTGGTTTTCAACATAGAACCAGGGCCAGGAGTGTCCTTTTTGTGCCAGACATTAAACTCTTTGTAGTTGGATCATTGGGGATTCTAGGGGATTCCAGGGGAAGAATTGTGTTAGCAAGTGATTGTGGTGGTACAGGAACTAGGGCCTCAGGACAGCAATTATTTACTAAATGAGCAGGAGGCCTTTCAGAATTTTAACAACTGGTATGGCTAAATATTAGCTCTGGCTGTGGTGAAAAGCCAACTAGCAAACCCCAAGGGAGTTTTACTCCATTTCTAAACAAATCAATAGCCTGGCCGGTGTGGCTCAGTGATTGAGTGTCAACCTATGAACTAGGACGCAACAGTTTGATTCCTGGTCCTGACACATGCCTGGGTTGCTGGCTCGGTCCCAGGGTGTGGGGAAGGGGCAGCCGATCAATGATTCTCTGTCATCATTGATGTTTCTCTCTCTCTCTCTCTCTCTCTCTCTCTCTCTCTCTCTCTCTCTCTCTCTTCCCCTCTCCCCTCCTCTCTGAAATATATATATATATATATATATATATATATATATATATATATCCTATACTAATAAAAGAGAAAAATGGTAATTGGCATACAACCGATACCTTTTTCATTGGCTAACCAGCGAGATATGCAAATTAACTGTCAGCCACGATGGCGGAGCCGAGAGGCCTCCCTGACCGGTGATCAGCGGAGCCGAGAGGCCCCCCGGCCCCGGTGATCAGCGGAGCCGAGAGGCCTCCCGGCCCCGGTGATCAGCGGAGCCGAGAGGCCCCCCGCCCCGGTGATCAGCGGAGTCCAGAGGCCTTCTGGCCCAGTGATCAGCGGAGCCAAGAGGCCTCCGGGCCAGGGATCAGGGGAGCCGAGAGATCAGGGTCCCGAGAGGCGTCCTGGCCCTGGGATCAGCGGAGCAGCGAGACTTCCCAGCACCAGGATCAGTGTGACAGGGTGCGGAGCCCCAACCCTCTGATCGGCCCTGCTCTGTGCATGACAGGAGTGGCGCTGCAACCTCCCTATGGACCCTGCCTTGAGTGTGACAGGGGGTGGTGCCTCAACCCCCCAATCGGCCCTACCCTGAGCATGACTGAGGGTGGCATGGCAACCTCCCAATCCGCCCTGCTCTGTGCATGACAGGAGGCGGGGCCCCAACTCCCCAATGGGCCCTGCTCTGAGCCCGACCAGGGGTTACACCTAGGATTAGGCCTGCCCTCTGCCACCCGGGAGCAGGCCTAAACCAGCAGGTCCTTATCTCCTGATGGGTCCCAGACTGTGAGAGGGCACAGGCCAGGCTGAGGGACCTCCTCTCCCAACCCCGAGTGCACAAATTTTTGTGCACCGGGCCTCTAGTATATATATATATATATATATATATATATATATATATATATATATATATATATATATATATATATATATTTCAACAAACCAATGACTATATGAATTCATAGGAACCCATGTCTGTGCATTACCAAACGCTTTCTACCAGCTCAGGTATGGTGAAAAGGAAAAAACACTGAGAGCCGAGAGACCTAAGTTGGCATTCTGGCTCTGCCCTTTAATATTGTATGATGCCCAACAAATATTTAACATAGCTGAACTTCCTTGTTTTCCTTTATAAAATGGAACCAATAGCACTTACCCTTCTACCTCCCAAGGATGAAGTATGGATCAAGTAACATAATATGCACAAAAGAGCTTTGTAAATGGTGAAGCTCTCTGTAAAAGCTGGTTATTGTTACAACATTAATGCTGTAACCTGAGTTTCCCCAGGCGTCCTCAGGCTGTGGAAGACTTAATGACACAGAAATGACATTAATTTAAGAAGTTATAGAGAGCCCCAGTTCCCGCCTGCTCACTCAGGATCTCAGCCCCCGAGTTACCCTCCTGAGGACTTACCAGAGCTCTTAAGCCAGCCCATCCCTCATCCTCTGCTGCACAACCTCTGCTGGGCACAGTCTTGGAGGGCATGGTTATTGCTTCTTTGGATGCAAACCAACATCTTTACAGAGCACTGCAGTCATATGCAACCCAACATGTTACTGCCTCCACCATGTCCTCTTGACCTGCCCTGTCCCACCAGCCACCACAGCCACCTTCTGCTGGAACTTCCATAAGCCCACACAAGGGTAGGGGAGCCACCTGGGGTCTAGGGTAGCAATTCTCATCCTCGGCTGTACACTAACATCTGCAAGATTTTAAAATATCATTGTCCATGCCCGGCCAGCATGGCTCAGTGGTTGAGCATTGACCTATGAACCAGGAGGTCACAGTTTGATTCCCAGTCAGGGTACATGCCCCGAGTTGTGGGCTCGATCCCTGGTGTGGGGTGTGCAGGAGGCAGCCGATCAATGATTCTCTCTCATCCTTGATGTTTCTCTCTCCCTCTCCCTTCCTCTCTGAAATCAATGAAAATAAATAAATAAAATAAAATATCAATACCTAATCCCTCCCCCACCAGACTAATTCAAACCAAATCTCTGGCATTGGTGTTTTTTAAAAATGTATGAGTAATTCTGATGGGAGTGAGTGTTGAGGGCCCTCTGTGGGTGGGGAGCATGTCTCGCTCCCTACCACGGTTCACCTGTTGAAAGGCCACAGGAGCTGCTGCCTGTGCCCGCTGCCTTAGAGAGGCTCCCAGAGCGGCAGCAGGAACTGCTGCATTAAACCTCTTTTTCTTTTCCGCTCCGAGGTGATTGCATCCATTCCTTTAGATATAAGACAATGCGATATCTTTATATTGTACTTTCACACTATTTTTATAATTACACTTTATAAGGGAGCACAAGTAAGTACATATTAATTGTGTACGTTCAAAATATTTTACTTATAGAAATGTGGGGGCCAGTATGTTGCAGAAGACTGTTATCTTTGTGGCATTTATGTCATTCCATAACTTCTTAATGTAAATTTTTTCTAATTTGAAAAAGTAATTTTTTTCTGATATATAACTCATTCATTAAGTGGTCTCAGATGTAACCTGTAAAAACCCATGAGGGGGTTGAAGTTCCTAAATTCTCAAAGTGCTAGTGAAAGCCACAAGCCTAAAAGGCTATTCTGTTTGATTTTTGTCCAATTGGTCTCCTGATTCCAAGACCAAGGGTATTTTTAAAATATATATTTCAATACTAAATACATTTAGAAAATAAATAAAATTATGATGCCAACTCAATTTTAATTAAAAAAAAACCTTGAATTTTCAAGTAAAAAAACAACTTTTTTACTAACCAGTTTTAAAATTCTAACTGTATATCTCAAACTGTGTCTTTCAGATGCATAGCAGTTTGGGCATAGCACAAGGCTAGTAGTCTTAGTTATAATTCTGATGATTCGCTTGGATGCTTCATGATACTAGGTAACCACTCTGAGCCTCAGTTTTCTCGTTTGTCAAACAGAAGTAAAAATACACAGCCAATTTCCCTGTAGGACAATTGAGAGGGTGACCTGAGCTGAGCTCATTAAAGCACTGAGAGATGAGGATATTGCAGTTCCACGCACGAACCAGCAGGAGGCGTGATCCAGCGCCTGGTTGTAACATGGTGCCTTTGCACCTTTGCTTCCTCATACAGCTTCTTGTAGCCGTTGAGTCAGAGCCGTTTTTTGTCGACCTTTCACGAGTTCAGAACCTCATTCCAGCCTCTGGCTCCGAGGAACAAGTATTTCTGTGCCTGGGTCCCTTTACTCCACCTTGGCTGAACTCTTGGCTGCTATTGCCTACTTCTGGCTTTGTCTCTCCTCTTTGTTTTGCATTTCTGCCCAATACAAATGCTGGTCTTGTTTGGGAGATGGACTATGTTTTTTTAATCTCTCTGTTACCTATCTCTGCGGGTGTTTGGTGTAGAGAATGTGCATCAAAGCCTGGATTTATGCAGCCAACTTGACTGGGAGGCCTCATTAGTGCAACTGTTTTAGACGCTGTAAAGTTCAAGCAAATGTAAGAGATAATATTGATGTGTTAAGAAAGAAAACCCAAGATACATCTTTTCTGAACTCTATCATCACTGAGAATATTTGACAGTTCAATGATTAATTCATTTCTAAAGTCGCAAAGATCAGTACTGCTTGCAGTGTGGTTCACAGACAGGGCTGGCTCCTCAACTAATAGTGGTTGGGGCAAGATAAGTTTAGAAAGTGAGAGTAAATACTGAGAATCTTTTTAGACAAAGTAATTTTACTGTTGCTGTATCTAACTTAGATTATATTTTTGTCTTTTTTTTTTTTTTAATCCTCACCCAAGGATATTTTTTCATTGATATTTTAGAGAGAGTGGAAGAGAGAGGGAAAGACAGAGAGAAACATCAATGTGAGAGAAACACATTGATTGGTTGCCTCCTACACATGCCCTGACCAGGGTCCTGGCCAGAGAGGAGCCTGCAACAGAGGTACATGCCCTTAACTGGAATCGAACCCGGCAGCCTTTGGTCCACAGGTTGACGCTCTATCTACTGAGCATATTTTTGTCTTTTTAATTTCATTTTTTGTATTTTACAAAATATCTGCGACAGATTAGAAATTAAAAAAACACAAATAGTTTGAGAAATGCTTATTATATTTCATCAAATATAGGATTGCCTCAATTTAATTCATGCTATTATTTAATATAACACAAAAGAAGAAAATGCTAACAATTAAGCTACACATACTATCTGTATAACACTTTAAATTTTGAATCACTCATGTTTAGGTATAAACAGGGAACTATTAATGCAGTAAATTAATGAAGGTATTTCTTAAACTTCATCATGTTCAGAGTCTAATGTTTCTGACTCACTCTTCAATGATTCACTCTTCACTTTAGTGTTGTTGGTGTCTGTGTTCTTCCACACGATATTGCCCAACACCAAGTGCCCAACACTTGCATTAAAAGTGCTGAGGCCATGGCGTTTAAAAAAAGATCTCTCCAATATAATTTCAATTTTTCCCCCCAAACAATTGACCTTACCAGAAAGTGACAGTGCATTTATTTTAGAAATAAGTCATATTGTTACTTTGTATACTTGTATCATCTTTTCTTAGGTCCTGTAAAGCACTTGATTGCTGGTTTGCAAAAAAAGGAAAGTTGAATATATGCGTCTTTATTATCAAATGCTCTACTTCAATGTTTTCCTGTAGACATGATATCCTTTTTGTTTTAGTGATGAGTTACCCTGTGATCTTTTAAAAGACATTTAAAAAGGCAACTAAACTTTAAAATAAAACTTTGCTGTTGAAAATATTACATATGTCCCCCTTCTTCCCCACTGATCCCTTCTAGCCCGCCCTCGCCCACTGCCCCAGGTCTTCACCACCCTATTGTCTGAGTCCATGGGTTATGCACATATGCATACAAATTCTTTGGTTGATCTCCCACCCACCCACCCACCCACCCACACACCCACCTGCCCCTGCCTTCCCTCTAAGTTTGTTCGTTAGATTCCACATATGAGTGACATCATGTGATACTTACCTTTCTCTGACTGGCTTATTTTGGTTAGCATAATACTCTCCAGGTCAGCATTTAACTCGACCGAAGAGATGAAAATGTGAAAGCTAGGACTGAGCTCTAGAATTTTATTTTAGGCCAGGCTGAATGTGATTATGATTTACAATCACAGATTGTAAAACACATCCTAACATCAAAATGTTAAACTGTGAAAAAAAAAAAGTGTCTTCAAATTGATGAAGTATGTTAATTTTGAATTAATAACTTTTAAGAGTGAGCTGTCATTTTATCTGAATAATTTAGAGACATGTCGGTCTGATTTATAAATTAATAATAATAAATTAATTAATATTAATTCCTAAGAGCAGCATTAAGCTTATTTAATGCATCTAAATTAAATTCGTTGAATTTAAGAGTAACTGTGTGGGGACTGAAGTATCCCATTGATTAATTCAACCAGGCTACTACTACAGAGTTTACTAATATCTAAGTGATTTAATTTATTGAACTACTTATTCCCAAGACAGAGTGTACCTAGCTCTCCATAAGAAGCACTCAGCACTTTATCTTGTGTAAGGCATTACTTACTCAATGCAATGAATAATAGTTATTGCTAATAGTTACCTAACTTGCCTCTTAAGTTAAGTAGCTATTAGCTTCCCCATTTATTACTAGGCAACAAGGGCACAAAGAAGTTAGTGAATTGTGAGGCCAGGACTCAAACTCATGTGTCTGGCCCAAGAGTCCCAAGTCTGAGCTTTTAACGTATGTTATACTCCTCAAAAGTGAAGTAATTTTGGCTATAGTTCTGGTTCTCAAAAAAATCCCATAGCTGATTAAAAAAATAATCCCCTAAAACTTTCCAGATCATAAAAGCACATAATGAGGGTGGGGGGAAACCACAACTCTGAATTTAAACAAACAAACCAATTTTGTTGGTCAAGGCCTTAAGTATGAGTGAAACCAGCTGAAGAAAATGTGAGCCAATCAGTCTTTATCAAGTCTTACTAACAAATGCCCTTGGCAAACAAACATAATCAGAACAAAAATTACTTTCCAGTACCACTGAAAGGAAAAAATGTTGGCAGGGACTATGGAAATGTGGTGACTAGTAATTATTCAGTTGAAGGGGAAATATAAACTGGGACTCACATAGACTTCAGAGGCCAAACAAAACTATTACAATGAAATTCTAGGAGACCAAATGTAAACCAAAACTGTGCAGTTTCCCCACTATTGTATATACACACAAAGGTGAAACTGAATCATCACTGAGCACAAAGCAAGTGATGACACCAGCTATTTCTCAGATTGAAATCTTAATAAAAATGAAACTGAGTTTGTTAAAGATCAATAGTCTAAAGTAGATGCATTTTTCTCTTGTTAGAGAATTTAAATAGTAGGTTCTCCCTTCCCCAAAATTCAGAGCATGAAAATATACATTGGTTAAATATAAATGAATCTTAGACTTCTAAAGACTTTTATTAAGAAATGCAATGCATAAAATGCCAAACAGGCAATTTTACATGTCATGAAAGGATGCAGTTATATTGCAGAGAGAATTTAGTTTCCCATGAGTTAAATGGCTTTCTGCATCATTGTTTGAGTCATCGGGGTCTAAGAAAATTGAAAGCAAAGTGCAGATAATGACCACCAAATAAACATGGAAAAATAAATGAATAGAAAAACAACATTTGGAATGATGATATAAATCAAAAACCAAAGATCTTATTTTACCAAATTGTTTAAACTAAGACATACCTTATTCACATATATTGGTGGTGCTTTTGAAAAATTCCTGCATCATTAGGAAAAAAATTAAAACAAAAAACCATAAGATAGTGGAAGACAATCTATTCTGGCTGGAAGATAAAACTACAAATTTTATTTGTATTTTTAAATTATTTAATGCTCAAAAGGTACAAACTTTCAGTTATGAGTCCTGGGGATATAACGTACAGCAAAATAACTATAGTTATCAATGCTGTGTTGTATATTTGAAGTTGCTAAGAGAGTAAATCTTAAAAGTTATCATCACTAGAAAAAATATTTTGTAACTATGCTTGGTGATTGATGTTAACTAACCTTAAAGGGGTAATCATTTTACAATATATACATATATCAAATAATCATGTTGTATACCTAAAGCTAATATAATGTTATATGTCAATTATATCCCAATTAAAATAGTTTTTCTGAAAATTAGAACTTTAATACTAAAATTAAAAAATATTATGTTATCATATACATACTAGAGGCCCAATGCATGAAATTCGGGGGGCGTGGCGTCCCTCAGCCTGGCCTGCACCCTCTTATAATCCGGGACATCTCTCTCGCAATCTGGGTCCACTGGCTCCTAACTGCCTCTACCTGCCTGCCTAATCATCCCTAACCATTTACCTGCTTGCCTGATTGCCCCTAATCACTTGCCTGCCTACCTGGTCACCCCTAACTGCCTTTGCCTGCCTGCCTGATCACTCCTAACTGCCTCTGCCTGCCTACCTGATCACCCCTAACTGCCTCTGCCTGCCTGCCTGATTGCTCTTTACCACTTGCCTGCCTGCCTGATTGCCCCTAACCCCTCACAGGGGGGCGGGCCGGCCAGGGTGAGGGGCCCCGGTTGTTCCGGTTTCTGGTCGTTCTGGTTGTTCCACCATTTCAGTTGCTGGGCTTTTATTATATAGTATTATGTATCCTATTCAAATCTAAAAAAATTAAGACGTCCCTTATTAACTTTTGAACCCTGGATTGGCCCAGGAGTCCTCACTTTGTCAGCATGTCAGGGTTTGGGGTCCCCCTGCCAGAAGGATGAGTTCCAGTCTGTGATGGTAATTTTAGGTAGCAAGTTGGCTGGTTAAGATGCCAGATATTTGGTCAAACACTATTCTGCATGTTTCTGTGGAGATGTTTTTTTGCCAAGATTAACATTCAAATTTGTGTCCTTCCAGTAAAGTAGATTACCCTCCATAAAGTGAGTAGGCCTCATCCAATCCGTCAAAATTCTTACTAAGAACAGACTAATAAGGAGCCTCTACCCGTACAGAGCAAAAGGGAATTCTGCTAGCCGGTGTCCTTTGGACTCAAACTGCATCATTTCCCTGGGTCTCTAGCCTGAAAGAACTACCTTGTGGAGTTTGGCTATACCAAGCCTACATAATGGTGTGAGTTAAACCCACATATATTATATATATTTTTCCTAGGTAAATCATTTTAAGCTGACAGTTGTTTTTTAAATTTCCATCTCTACTCTACAGTCTATGGTTGTTTTCTTAATTCTTACAATACCAAATCTAATGTCCTGTGCTTAATTTTTAAGGCTCCTTCTATCAATGTAATTGACTGTCCCACTACTCATTAAATTTATTCTCAACTCCAGGCATGTTCATCTCCTTCCTAGTTCTATGTTTGTTTTTCTTTTCCCTTTCTCTATAACTTTACCTCCATTTTTAATTCCTGTGTCCCTCATCCTTCAAATCCCATAAAAAGTTTAAAGTCTACTTGTCATCTTATCTTCTCCAAGAGGCCTTTTCTTCCAAGTTGTTTTAGTTGCTCTTCATCACCTCTATTTTTATAGCTCTTGGATTATAAGAATTTTCATTCTTTTCATTTTTAAAAAACATTTATTGTTGAAAGTATTACATATGTCCCCTTTGACTCCCATTGACTTATTCTAGCCCTCTCCCTCACCTTAGGCCTTCACCACCCTATTGTCTGTGTCCATGGCTTATGTCATTCTTAATTATAAATGGATTTTTTTATTGTTGTTCCTGGTCTTATCTTGCATTTGTGATGAAAGCTCTTTGAGAAAAATGAAAAATGTATTCTGTTTATGCCCTATGCACTATCTCCTTCCTATAACTCCTTCCCCAATAAGTTTGTAGGTGCTTTTAATAAGTTGATTAACAAGGGACTTGATAAATTACTGAACTAGGTAACTGTATATTATCAGTTAACTGTATATTACTAGGTAAGTATATATTACCTTTGGGAAGTAAAAGTAATTTTTTAACAGGGTCGGAAGTTGACAAAAAAGGCCAGTTTACCCAACTCTAACCTCAGCAAAGATTTGCATTCCAAATAGAAACATTGAGCTTTAGCAAGGCCAGCATAGCTCAGTGGTTGAGTGGCAATCTATGAACCAGGAGGTTACAGTTTGATTCCCAGAGAGTGCACATGCCCAGGTTGCAGGCTCAATCCCCAGTGTGGGGCATGCAGGAGGCAGCTGATCATTGATTCTCTCTCATCATTGATTCTCTGTCATCATTGATGTTTCTATCTCTCTCTCTCCCTCCTCCTTCCTCTCTGAAATCAATAAAAAAAAGAAGAAGGAGAAGAAGAAGGAGAAGAAGAAGAAGAAGAAGAAGAAGAAGAAGAAGAAGAAGAAGAAGAAGAAGAAGAAGAAGAAGAAGAAGAAGAAGGAGAAGAAAAAACATTGAGCTTAAAGAAAAAGATTGCTATTTCAAAAACTGTAGTATAGTTTTTGGTTTTCATGATTTTCATAATGGTCAAAGTGATCAAGCTATTGTGCCAGCAGGGATTGTGGCATTCTTCACTCAGGTTGTTTAGTATTTGTTACTCAGACCCTGGGGGTCATATTTGTTATGTGACCCCCAGGACATCACATAACTCAAACCCTATTCCTCTTACTTCTCAGTTTATAAATTCAAATTACTCCAACATTTTCAATAATCACTGGTTCCTTGTAAACAATTAGCTTATATTATCTGGTGCTGATGTGACCTTCCCCACCCCATTTTCATATTTTGCTTTAATACCATTGGGGAAGGAAATGTTTCTTTTTCCTCTACTCATCTTAGATTCATTGACCAGGGCCCTGCAAACAAGACTAACAAAAAGCAGATTAACAAGGGAAAAACAAACAGAAGTTTATGAGCAGGTGCATTGCACATGTATAGAAGTACTCAGTGACGAGGAACTCAAACTCATCTTAGATTCATTGACCAGGGCCCTGCAAACAAGACTAACAAAAAGCAGATTAACGAGGGAAAAACAAACAGAAGTTTATGAGCAGGTGCATTGCACATGTATAGAAGTACTCAGTGACGAGGAACTCAAAGCGGTGGCTAGAAACTGGGCTTATCCATTTTTTGTAGAGAAGTGAGAAGACAAAGAAAAAAGACTGAGTTTCTAGGTTGGCAAATTGTGGGAAGATAAATTGCCGGGAGCCGGTCCATCCTTGCTGTTTCAAGGGACCTGGCATATATGGCATACAGTTCTTAATATATTTGCTCACCTTCTTGGCGCTGTGTTTTAACCAAGGTCACCTCTCCGAGAAAGGTTGAATCCCCAGGTAGGGATTTTCCCCTGAAGTTAGGGAGGGAATAAAACCCCTCAACTAAGTGCCAGGCGGGTAACTAATCACTTTAACTACGAACAATCATGCTTAAACTACATAATCTTTTCTCCCTGGAATGGAGATAAGAAACGCCCTAACCTTTGTAATAGAGATTGATAGGATTGAATCAACTGGTATAAATACAGTTGTAACAAGACAGAAGACAGAACTTAGAACACAGAACTCAGAACACAGAACTTAGAACAGAATCAAGAAGACAGAACCTACACGGAGCCTAGAGACAGAAGAACTTCGCTGGAGAGAGCATGCCGGAGGATCCTGGAGAGGGACTGGCCTCGGAGCCTAGAGACAGAGCCTAGCGGGAGAACATGGCAAGGGATCCTGGACTGAACCTGACTACAGAGATTGGCAGGAGAACCTGACTGGAACCTGGACACTGAACCTGACTGGAGAGCCTGGACAGAACCTGGCTGGAGAACCTAGCGAGGGAACATGGCTACAGAACCACGCTGGAGATCCGAAGCAGAACCTCTCTGGAGATCCGGGCTAGAGATCCTGGCTAGGCTGCTGATCAACTGAACCCTGTCTCCATGTCATTCCTTCTTCACCGACT
Source organism: Myotis daubentonii (assembly GCF_963259705.1). Classification (NCBI taxonomy): domain Eukaryota; kingdom Metazoa; phylum Chordata; class Mammalia; order Chiroptera; family Vespertilionidae; genus Myotis; species Myotis daubentonii. The sequence continues at coordinate 20,400,930 of NC_081842.1, read as the reverse complement.
CCGTCCACGCCTTTGGGGACCCCTGGACCCGCTGGGGTTGGACCCCGGCAATAAATGTATGGGGAACTTTATGGAAGATAAGGGGTAGTTAGTAGAGTTTGTTAGGTGCTGCCTCTGGGTTGAGAAGGGTCTAGACTAGAGTTATCTCCAGTGATTAACTTCATCAGTCTTTTCTGGGGGAGAGATGTGGGGATGCCCTTAAAACCTATGTCCTGCTTTTAGGCAAATGGGGGGAGGGCAAAGAGCTTTTCTCATATCTGCTTTATCTCAATTGCCTTAAGCTTAAAAGAATCCATATGCCTAAGTGGCATACTTTTGGGTGGCATATTCTGCTACCCTTCATTAGGAAGTCACATCAGTTGGCATCTTTAGCAAATTCTTTTTTTTTTTTTTTTCATGCAGCAGAAGGTCTCTGACTTCTAAGACCTTTACAAGAAAGCTAAAGCCAGATTTTTTTTTTTTCTCCACTGGTTTTCCCCTAAGAATTACATTTAAATATTTTGTTGGGTACTTTTTTCTGGCTCTGCTCAAATGTTTAGTCTTTAGTGATCATTTTAAAATTGTATTTGTTTTCTTAGGATGTCATGCTTGCTTCCTTTTGATTTTCTTTATCCTAGCACTGCTTATTGATTCTACCTGTTCTCATTAATACATCTGGTGAATCCATGCTGTTTCAAGACATGTCTTGTTCTTGTTCCACTTGGAGATATCAGACCTGCAGTTTGTGCTCTGGAACATGTAAAAGCACAATGGAAGGTCTTAAGAGAGTATTAGCGGTATTCACGAGCCCGGCTCCGGAGCCTGAATCCCTGGGTTGAAATCGTTGTTCTCTGTGACCATAAGCTGGCTTCTGTATTTAGGTTTCGACAACTGGATGCCGGGAGCCGGTCCATCCTTGCTGTTTCAAGGGACCTGGCATATATGGCATACGGTTCTTAATATGTTTGCTCACCTTCTTGGCGCTGTGTTTTAACCAAAGTCACCTCTCCGAGAAAGGTTGAATCCCCAGGTAGGGATTTTCCCCTGAAGTTAGGGAGGGAATAAAACCCCTCAACTAAGTGCCAGGCGGGTAATTAATCCCTTTAACTACGAACAATCATGCTTAAACTACATAATCTTTTCTCCCTGGAATGGAGATAAGAAACGCCCTAACCTTTGTAATAGAGATTGATAGGATTGAATCAACTGGTATAAATACAGTTGTAACAAGACAGAAACACTCAGAACTTAGAACAGAATCAAGAAGACAGAACCTACACGGAGCCTAGAGACAGAAGAACTTCGCTGGAGAGAGCATGCCGGAGGATCCTGGAGAGGGACTGGCCTCGGAGCCTAGAGACAGAGCCTAGCGGGAGAACATGGCAAGGGATCCTGGACTGAACCTGACTACAGAGATTGGCAGGAGAACCTGACTGGAACCTGGACACTGAACCTGACTGGAGAGCCTGGACAGAACCTGGCTGGAGAACCTAGCGAGGGAACATGGCTACAGAACCACGCTGGAGATCCGAAGCAGAACCTCTCTGGAGATCCAGACCAGAACTTGGTTGGAGATCCTGGCTAGAGATCCTGGCTAGGCTGCTGATCAACTGAACACTGTCTCCGTGTCATTCCTTCTTCGCCAACTCCGTCTACACCTTTGGGGACCCCTGGACCCGCTGGGGTTGGACCCCAGCATCTGGCGCCCGAACAGGGACCCCTAGGTAAGCGCCCTGCACTCGGGACGGATCAGACTCCACCGTAGGAAGAGGGTGGATAGTCTTCGCCGAATCCGTCCACACCTTTGGGAACCCCTGGAACAGGATTCCCTTAGGTAAGCCCCCCCATTGAGAACCCCACACTCGGGACGGATAGGACTCCACCGTAGGAAGAGGGTGGATAGTCTTCCCCGACTCCGTCCACACCTTTGGGAATCCCTGGAACAGGATTCCCTTAGGTAAGCCCCCCCACCCCTTGAAAACCCCCACACTTGGGACGGATAGGACTCCACCAGGGTGCTGCAAACCCCCCTATAGAGGATAAGTAGGGTAAGAAGGTGGATAGTACAGAACTTAGATTGAGAAGATGTGCCATACTGAGTCCAAAGAAAGAAGACTCTGTATTGATCTTTAGATTAAGAAGATGTGCCATACTGAGTCTAAAGAAATAAGACTCTGTATTGATCTTTTAACACATATGCTTGCTAGCAGAGGAATTAAGGTTACTCCCAGTCAGACAGAACGTTTTGTACAAGAAATATGTCCATGCTTTTCTGAGGAAGGAAAGGTGCCGGAAAGGTAAATGTAGAGGCATGGGAGAAGGTAGGCCCAAGGAGCCTTATCCTTAACCCCACTGCAGCCTTTCCACCCCGGGAAAGTGCAGGATTGGCAAGCTCTCCCTGGGGTGATAGATCAGGACTCAGGTAATAGCAGAAAGCGCCAATCCTACTCTTAAAATGGATACAAGAGAGCGTTTCAGGTTTTTCTTTTTAATGCTTGCTTTTAAAAAATAAAAAAGGGGGAATTTGCCGGGAGCCGGTCCATCCTTGCTGTTTCAAGGGACCTGGCATATATGGCATACGGTTCTTAATATGTTTGCTCACCTTCTTGGCGCTGTGTTTTAACCAAAGTCACCTCTCCGAGAAAGGTTGAATCCCCAGGTAGGGATTTTCCCCTGAAGTTAGGGAGGGAATAAAACCCCTCAACTAAGTGCCAGGCGGGTAACTAATCCCTTTAATCATGCTTAAACTACATAATCTTTTCTCCCTGGAATGGAGATAAGAAACGCCCTAACCTTTGTAATAGAGATTGATAGGATTGAATCAACTGGTATAAATACAGTTGTAACAAGACAGAAACACTCAGAACTTAGAACAGAATCAAGAAGACAGAACCTACACGGAGCCTAGAGACAGAAGAACTTCGCTGGAGAGAGCATGCCGGAGGATCCTGGAGAGGGACTGGCCTCGGAGCCTAGAGACAGAGCCTAGCGGGAGAACATGGCAAGGGATCCTGGACTGAACCTGACTACAGAGATTGGCAGGAGAACCTGACTGGAACCTGGACACTGAACCTGACTGGAGAGCCTGGACAGAACCTGGCTGGAGAACCTAGCGAGGGAACATGGCTACAGAACCACGCTGGAGATCCGAAGCAGAACCTCTCTGGAGATCCAGACCAGAACTTGGTTGGAGATCCTGGCTAGAGATCCTGGCTAGGCTGCTGATCAACTGAACACTGTCTCCGTGTCATTCCTTCTTCGCCAACTCCGTCTACACCTTTGGGGACCCCTGGACCCGCTGGGGTTGGACCCCAGCATCTGGCGCCCGAACAGGGACCCCTAGGTAAGCGCCCTGCACTCGGGACGGATCAGACTCCACCGTAGGAAGAGGGTGGATAGTCTTCGCCGAATCCGTCCACACCTTTGGGAACCCCTGGAACAGGATTCCCTTAGGTAAGCCCCCCCATTGAGAACCCCACACTCGGGACGGATAGGACTCCACCGTAGGAAGAGGGTGGATAGTCTTCCCCGACTCCGTCCACACCTTTGGGAATCCCTGGAACAGGATTCCCTTAGGTAAGCCCCCCCACCCCTTGAAAACCCCCACACTTGGGACGGATAGGACTCCACCAGGGTGCTGCAAACCCCCCTATAGAGGATAAGTAGGGTAAGAAGGTGGATAGTACAGAACTTAGATTGAGAAGATGTGCCATACTGAGTCCAAAGAAAGAAGACTCTGTATTGATCTTTAGATTAAGAAGATGTGCCATACTGAGTCTAAAGAAATAAGACTCTGTATTGATCTTTTAACACATATGCTTGCTAGCAGAGGAATTAAGGTTACTCCCAGTCAGACAGAACGTTTTGTACAAGAAATATGTCCATGCTTTTCTGAGGAAGGAAAGGTGCCGGAAAGGTAAATGTAGAGGCATGGGAGAAGGTAGGCCCAAGGAGCCTTATCCTTAACCCCACTGCAGCCTTTCCACCCCGGGAAAGTGCAGGATTGGCAAGCTCTCCCTGGGGTGATAGATCAGGACTCAGGTAATAGCAGAAAGCGCCAATCCTACTCTTAAAATGGATACAAGAGAGCGTTTCAGGTTTTTCTTTTTAATGCTTGCTTTTAAAAAATAAAAAAGGGGGAATTTGCCGGGAGCCGGTCCATCCTTGCTGTTTCAAGGGACCTGGCATATATGGCATACGGTTCTTAATATGTTTGCTCACCTTCTTGGCGCTGTGTTTTAACCAAAGTCACCTCTCCGAGAAAGGTTGAATCCCCAGGTAGGGATTTTCCCCTGAAGTTAGGGAGGGAATAAAACCCCTCAACTAAGTGCCAGGCGGGTAACTAATCCCTTTAATCATGCTTAAACTACATAATCTTTTCTCCCTGGAATGGAGATAAGAAACGCCCTAACCTTTGTAATAGAGATTGATAGGATTGAATCAACTGGTATAAATACAGTTGTAACAAGACAGAAACACTCAGAACTTAGAACAGAATCAAGAAGACAGAACCTACACGGAGCCTAGAGACAGAAGAACTTCGCTGGAGAGAGCATGCCGGAGGATCCTGGAGAGGGACTGGCCTCGGAGCCTAGAGACAGAGCCTAGCGGGAGAACATGGCAAGGGATCCTGGACTGAACCTGACTACAGAGATTGGCAGGAGAACCTGACTGGAACCTGGACACTGAACCTGACTGGAGAGCCTGGACAGAACCTGGCTGGAGAACCTAGCGAGGGAACATGGCTACAGAACCACGCTGGAGATCCGAAGCAGAACCTCTCTGGAGATCCAGACCAGAACTTGGTTGGAGATCCTGGCTAGAGATCCTGGCTAGGCTGCTGATCAACTGAACACTGTCTCCGTGTCATTCCTTCTTCGCCAACTCCGTCTACACCTTTGGGGACCCCTGGACCCGCTGGGGTTGGACCCCAGCAACTGGAAAAAAAAAAAGGTATTTACAGTAAAACTCCGTTCATAGACTGCTTGAAAGGATTAAACAGATTAAAATAGAAGATGCGTGTCTGACACATAGTAAATGCTATGTAAATGCTTATTATTATACAACTTTAAATTCAGTTCTATGTTTTTCCGTAACGTACTCTGAATTTTCCCTGGATCTTGACCTGTATCTCGCACATTCTGTGTGCCGACAGTTAGTTTAAAAAAAGCACAGCTTTATTAAGAAAAAGCAACATTTATGGCACTAATTGAAAGCATTTTAGAATCCTGCAATGTCAGGAGTTACTAGAGAAACTTCCTTTAATTATCACAAGTATTTTCTTTCTCATCCAAGTTCAGGAATGAAACCTCCAGTTGCAGAAATCTAACCTCCTTATACAGATGTGTTTCCCCCTAAACTGTTCCTGGTGAGTGAAGTTATGGGGTCCTACCTTTCCCCACCTCTGCTTCAGGTCAGCACTTAGTCTATGTCTAGATGTCCAACATCCTGTTGCTAGACTAGCTGTACATTTCACTAACAGGGTGTATTCCAGAGACTTCCTTCAGGGACACCTACCACAGCACATTAGCTAATGAGTTTTCTGTGAGACCCTTTAATACCTCTGTTGCACCTCTGAGTGTCTTTAAATATATTTGCACTATGAAAAACACTTTCTGTGCATTCTCTCACAGGATATAGGCAAAAATAGGCCTCTGAAGAACAAAAGTCTAAGGGAGAAACTTTCAAAATAAAAACAAGTTCTTAAGGAATACTGGGGAGAGTTCAATTCCATTACTTTATGTGTTGTTGTTTTTGAAGGGCATACTACCGCCAAGATATGAAATAACCAGGAGGACTACTACAGAGGTGATGATAAACTTTTCCAGTAATAGCCACAAATAATATCATTTCCTTCCAAACCAAACTTTGCAATATTTTTAAAGGGAGGCCTGGTAACACTGCAATATCTAGAAGAAAATAAAAAGGGAGGGAGGCATCCTCCCTAGCGACTGATTACACCCTAGAGACCAGAAAAGAGTGAAAGCTATCAGCATAGGCAGTTCAAGGTGAGATGTTTCAGATGTGGAAGGAATGTTGGGGTGTCTGGTGAAGGAAACACACTAAAAGAGTGATATGTAATTGGGCCTTTAAAAAGTAATGTATCTTCTTATGTTCATTTGGCTAAAATGAGAAAGACAACGTATAAAAGAATAAAAAGATGTTAATTCAAGATGATAATTTGGGATTAGAATCATGAGACATTTTCAAGGTGAAAAGTATGAAAACAGTTGCTTTTACACTAAAACTAAACATTCTTGCAATGCAAGAGTGCACGTCAACAGAAGCGATAACATTTATGTTCTTATATTAATTGGCATTTTTGAATTATTTTATGCTGATTTCTGCTTCCAAAGGGCAGTTAAAATAATGATATCGGACTCAGCTTTGAACATTTGAAGTCTTATCATCAATAAATGATAGTTAAACTTTCCAAAGGCTTGTATCCACGTTATTTGGGGGGGAAATTTAGCTTTGACGACCAGGCAAAAAGGATTGTTTAGATCGCGTGAAATAGACTCTGAGGAATGGCTTCCCCCCCCCCCCCCCCCCAGTGTAATGACTGACTTCTGCTGCTGCTAAGATGATATAAAATTGGTCCCGCTTCCTCATGTCCCCGCTGGGTGGGGCTGACGCAGTGGGATTCTTGGCTCTACACTCACCGTGGCGGGTGTTTTCATGCTCAGAGAGCAGGTGTCTCTTGATGGTCAGGACAATGGTGACAGCAATGATGACAGTTAATTGGAGGCACAGAGAGGCAGCCTGGGTTTCCTCTGTCAGCCCCCCACTCTCAGGCCACAAGACCCGCTAAGAAACCCCATGCAGACAACAGCAAAAAAAAAGGGGGGCAGAAACCTGAGCTTTGCAATTTTTTTATATTGAGAACTCTAATTGGCTTCATATGACTACAATAAGCTTTTGAATTTGTACCATTATTTTAATGTAACAAACACTGCACACGCACGCGCGCACACACACACACACACTCAAATTAGTGATTATATTGTAATGATATTATTAATTTATAAATAAAGGAATTAATTAAAATGAAGTAGGCTGAGACAAGACACAGCCAGATAAGAAAACAGAATAAAAAATAAATGAGATGGAGTGAAACTAAAGTTACAAAGAAAAGTTTTTAAGTAAATGAACTCAGTAGTAAACTGTTAGTCTCACGTATAAACATTATTCAGGTTAGCCTTAGCCTTCAAATGATCAGAACTATGTAAATGCAGGCCTTGCTTTTTATATTCCTAGTAGTAAAGTTTTTCTATGAATTTTCAGAAAAACTTCATAGAATTGTTTATAAATTCTGCCCAGTCGCTTCATGTAATTGTATTATCCTATAATGAGGGCTTGTTGGAATATATTTTAAATTTGCTTTCATGCATTTAGTTTATTTATTATTGATTTTTATTGATATATAATTAACATATAACATTATAGTTTCAGATGTACATAAGCCTATATAATAAAGAGGTCCTCTGCAAATTGATCATCACTCCAACACACAAGATGGTCGGTAGGAGAGGGCAGTTGTGGGGGACAAGCCCTGCAGGGAAGGGAAGTTGGGGGAAACCAGGCCTGCAGGGGAGGGCAGTTGGGGGAAACCAGGCCTGCAGGGGAGGGCAGTTAGGGGTGACCAAGTTGGCAGGGGAGGGCAGTTAGGGGTGACCAGGTTGGCAGGGGAGGGCTGTTAGGGGTGACTAGGCTGGCAGGGGAGGGCAGTTAGCAGCAATCAGGCCAGCAGGGGAGCAGTTAGGCATCGATCAGGCTGGCAGGGGAGTGGTTAGGGCAGGGGTGGGCAGACTTTTTGACTCAAGGGCCACAATGGGTTCTTAAACTGGACCGGAGGGCCAGAACAAAAGCATGAATGGAGTGTTTGTGTGAACTAATATAAATTCAAAGTAAACATCATTACATAAAAGGGTACGGTCTTTTTTTTTTTTTTTTAAGTTTTATTCATTTCAAACGGGCCGGATCCAGCCCGCGGGCCGTAGTTTGCCCACGGCTGGGTTAGGGGGTGATCAGGCTGGCAGGTAGAAGTGGTTAGGGGCAATCAGGCAGGCAGGCAGACAAGCAATCGGTTGGGAGCCAGCAGTCCTGATTGTGAGAGGGATGTCTGGCTGCCCATTTAGGCCCAATCCCACTGGGCAGCCGGACATCCCTCGAGGGATCCCAGATTGGAGAGGGTGCAGGCCTGGCTGAGGGACACACCGCCCTCTCCCCCTCCCCTCCCCCTATGCACGAATTTCATGCACCGACCGGGCCTCTAGTAACTTAATATTTGTATATCTTGTGAAATGATCACCACAATGAGTCTAGTTAACATCTAACACCATACATAGTTACACAATTTTGTTTTCTTATGATGAGAATCATGTGTTTATTTTAGAACTGAAGGACCAATGCACAGGATCAAGAGGAAAACGAGAGGGTATCCTTTCCAGCTTTCAATAGACCAAACAGCTGACAAACAAATGGGAAAAAGAAGAATTCACCACAGAGTCACACATTCCTTCCAGCTGTGAAGTCACATAAGATGTAGCTTCTTTGAATTATAGTTGCATTTGTCCCTTCAGAATAAAGTCTTCAACTTCTACGCACAACACAGGAGAACAAGTTTGTCCATGAGGCCATAGGGGAATTCACTGACATTAACAGAAGAAGATCTGAACCAAGTCCAAAGAAAAGTACAAAAAAGAAGTAGAAACTACACACGAAGAACTGGAATATGGTTAGAATCCAATGAGAACTCGCTCAAAATTTTTACCCATCCATATACAATGATTTTTGCAGATGTTAGTCAATGGTTTCACTTCTGCATCTTTCACAAGTCCTGGAATTCATCAGATCTGGAAGCAAACATTTCAGCAGTTTCCAGAGAATTTCTGGCCTCCCATATCCAGGAAGTTATGGAAGTCTCAGGAGGAATCCTGCCCTTGTAATAGTTACGGTCCACTATGCAAATTCTGAAGAGTTGAATTAGGGTTGACAGCAGTTACTAATTATTTGTTGCCCACCAAGTACCAGATGCTGTTAAGCACTTTACATATGTCATGCCACGTATGTCTTACAATGACCTTTTAAAAAAATGTAACTATCCCCATTTCAAATGAGAACTCTTAAGCTCAGTTAACTTATTTCAAGATCACACGACCAGTAAGTGGCAGAGCTAGGGCTGAAATCCAGGTCTTAAAGACCATATTCTTTACTCTGAGAAGATCAGGCACATAAAATTACCAAATGTTTTCAAATTAACCTTTAGTTGAGAGGTAAGCAGATATCTGGAAAAAAACTCTTCGTTATCATTATTGTGACAAATGATTGGCATCATTTTAAATTAAGTGATTCATAGTACCATATTAAGATCTATGGGCAAGAACAACATAGAAACCATAGCTTTCAACTGCTTCAAATCCTCACCCAGAAGTTATAAGAAGACAAATAGAGACAGAATAGAAGAAGAAAACACCACTTTGGACAGGAAAAGGCACAGTGAAGATTCTCAGCAAAGATGCAGAGTTCTCTGTAGACTTTCGTGTGGGTTGAATCTTTTGCCTTATTTGTGAAGACACTTGTGTTTTAAAGTAATTTTCCCCCCTGCTTTTTGTTCATCATCATCAACATCATCATCATCTGCTGAATAGTCCCTTAGAGTAAACAAAATGCTTTAATATATATTATTCTACTTAATCCTCATAAGATCCTCATAAAAATTACTATTATATTTTTAGAGATGAAGAAACGAAAACTCAAAGATTAAAAATTTTTACAGCTGGCAAACAATATGCAACTCAAACTCACATTTTTTGACTGTTATTCAACCATTTGGTCCTATAATTGACATGCACTATCATGTCATTTGTCCCAAATGACAAAATCTTGGGACTGACTTTATTCACACTAAAGTGTGTTTCAAATTATCTAAAACTTCCTTTGAACACCTTGGTAGAAGAGTATATAACCAGATCAATGCCTATAACACCTAAAAATCTAAGCAGAATAGAAATGGTTTTAATAGATGTTTATTGCTTGGGTTCAACATATTATTCTAATCTATTTGCACAATCCTAAAGTGGCAGACGGTTGACAATATTCTACTCTTAAGTTTTTCTTGATATATTTTTCATCAATACAGTTTTCCCAATTCTTCACCTTTGGTAATAAAAGAAGAAAATATGTTATTTTAGGCCCAGAAGCAAAGACTATAAAGGTTATGGGCAAAAAATTACGTTGTCAGAGTGATCCAAACCTTACATAGGCCCAGTAAACATTTTCAGTTTCTGGGCCCATGTAGGCTTTTTTTCAAAGTCAAACCCTGTTTGTAACTCAAAAGGCTTCCTTTACTCTGATAATAACTTGGTGTCAGACTCATAAAACATAGAGCTGTCAAGTGTTAACATTTTGTGGAGAGGGGTCAAATTAGCATTTCCTCCTGAGAATTTTCCCTAGCTTTTCCTGTTACTGTCCCTGCCATTCAAAGAAAGGCAGGTCTGTTTGTTACTCCTCAGGCCTGGATGAGAAAAACTCAGCTCTGTTGCTCTCAAGAGATGGTAACATTACTCAGTGGCAAAAGGAAAGGGAGATGAAAATTACCAACTTGGGCAAGATTTAATTTTTTCAGTCTGTGTTGGCCTATTACGTACTTTACAACAAATCTTAGAAGGTTGTAAAACACCATTAGTAAAATTTATCATTTTGTTTCCCTGAAATTCTATTTATATTTATAGGATTTCATGGTTTTGATTCAAACATTTATTGAGCACTGACTCTGTAAAAGTCTCTGTGGGAGGTAAAAAGATGACATTCAATCATGTTCCGCTGGTAAAGTCTTCTCTACATGTACCTCAATACCATGTAAGGTGATCAACCTATGTGTTTCAATGGTAGCCAATATTTACCTTGATTATAGCAGCCATTCCAAAAATATTCACTGGAGGTCTTCTAAGTACAGGTAACATGGTAGGTCTTGAGCTCTGAGCAAGGTAACAGCTGAAATTTAAACAGAAAAGACATGAATTAAAATGATAATGGCCAACTCTACTGAACAAAAGGGGGAAGGTGTAAACTCGGGGAAAGACAGGAATTAGGAGTCCAAGTGCTGGGAAATTGTGGACAGTCTCTTCTACCCTAAAATTGAATACCTCTAGGCCTTTGCATTTTGACTCAAGATTTAAAGACCTTCAAGGGAGAATCCATGACTCAGCTTAAGTCATGGGCCTACCACTTGACTAGAGGCGCATGGATAGATGATCTTGGCGCACATCAGTGAAATGAGAATGTGTCACCAAATCAAGAGGAACAAATGCAGATAACCATAGCCCAACAAATATACACTGTGCATGGCAACACTACACAAAAATCTTTTATGTTGTAGGGGAGGAAAAATAACTTTACGTCTACCCTTCTAAGTTCTTCTGGCTGGTCTAATAATCAAATTGGCATGAGACAGATCAACAGGAGAAAATAACCAATTTTTTTACATATGTACATATGAGAGTGCCCTAAGAATATGGAATCCAAAGACAATATGGGCAGTTGAGGTTTAAATGCTGTTCTGGACTAAGGAGAGGAGGGCAGAGGTGGGGCATTTCAAAGAGAAAGTAAAGGTAGATGAGAAAGAGCAAACATCTGTAAACAAATTCTTGATGGTACACCCAGAAACAATGACACACAGAGGGAAGTCTTAACAGACTTTGCAGGTTCCTCTTTGTCTGCCACACTCAGGTCACTTATGATACTACTAGCTCCCTTCCTTTAAGCAGGTTTTTCTCTTTGAATTTGTTTAGGCAGGTAAAGCAGGAGGTTCAAAGGTTCTTGAGTCTTTTGGTATCTTAAAAAATAACCTGATTAAAGTAATCAATATCTCTGGAACTTAAAAGGGAAATCTTACGTTGGATTTTCTCTAGAAGGAGTAACTCCTCCTGCTACCCAGTTCCTCTCATTTGTCCCTGGCCTTCATTCAGGAAGAATCTGGAAATAAATGCTCACAATCCATTGCTGATGTCCTATCTAATAATAGACAAACATGGTAATTGACCGTACCTTCGCTACGCCTCCCATTGGCTAATCAGCACGATGTGCAAATTAACCCAGCCAAGATGGCGGCCGGCAGCCACGCAGCTGAAGCGAGCAGGAGGCTTGTTTGCTCCAGTGATGGAGGAAGCCAAGGTTCCCCGCCTGCCGCAGCCTGGCTCTGAGCTCCGAAAACAACAAAGTTTCAATTATAGAAGCTAAACAAACCCAACACACCTGCTTTCAGGTGGCTGTGGCCACGGAACTGGAGCGAGCAGGAGCCAGCTCTTAGCTCCAGTGACAGCAACAAAGTTTCAATTATAGAAGGCAAATTAATCCCAGAATAAAAAAGAAAAAAGAAAAGAAGGAGAGGCTGGGAGCTTTAGTCGCCAGCCAGCCTGAAAATGGCCCTTAGCCCCTCACCCAGACTGACCAGGCACCCCAGTGGGGACCCCCACACTGAAGGGGGTGTGGGCAGCCTGAAAACAGCCATCAGCCCCTCACCCAGGCTGGCCAGGCACCCAAGCGGGACCCCCACCCTGATCCGGGACACCCTTTCGGGCAAACCAGCTGGCTCCCACCTGTGCACCAGGCCTCTATCCTATATAGTAAAAGGGTAATATGCAAACTGACCCTAACAGCAGAAAGACTGGGAATGACTGGTCACTATGACACACACTGACCACCAGGGGGCAGACGCTCAATTCAGGAGCTGCTCCCTGGTGGTCAGTGTGCTCCCACATGGGGGAGCTCTGCTCAGCCACAAGCCAGGCTGATGGCTGCCAGTAAAGCAGTGGTGGTGGGAGCCTCTCCTGCCTCCTCAGCAGCGCTAAGGATGTCCGACTGCAGCTTAGGTCTGATCCCCACTGGCAAATGGACATCCCTCGAGGGCTGCTGGGCTGCCAGAGGGATGTCTGATTGCCAGCTTAGGCCCAGTCCCCTGGGGAGCAGGCCTAAGCCAGGAGGTGGTCATCCCCCGAGGGGTCACAGACTGCGAGAGGGCACAGGCCTGGCTGAGGGACCCCCCCACCTCGAGTGCACAAATTTTTGTGCACCAGGCCTCTAGTGTTGTAATAAATAAGGTAAACTAAGAATGGGTGAGCCACAGAATTCTTAAGCAAAAAAACACTTTTGGCTCTGTGGTCATCTCAGGGTTCATTTGTTTTTATCTGTGCACCTGTGCTGAATTATGGATTTTTCTAAGGAAATACTTTTCCTTGTAATCCAGAAAAATGAAGTCCTTGCCTTAGAGTTGTCATTCTTGTAGGCACAATGATAGCCACATTACTTAACATCTTTAAGCCTCAATTTTCCCACTTATAAAAGAGGAGCTGGACCCATCTAAACTAAATGCTCTCTTCTGGACTAAGTACTTATGGCATTCAGATATATGAATCCTTGCTTTTCCTTCAAAAACCTTAACTTTTGGTCAGTTTGGCCCAAGGAAAGAAAATGAAAATAGGTCAATATCAACTCTGGTGTTACCTTCTTTTCCTTCACTCTCTATTTTTGTTTTTGTTTTTTCCCCTTCTAGTTTCTATATGCCCATTTCCACATTTCCCTTCTCCCCCTTTGTGGGCTAAATAGTGTGAAAAGTGAACTGACAAATTTTTTCAGGACAGTCTTGAGAATATAAACATTGTATCCCTAGTCCCACTTTTATGCAAGTCACTCAAATTTCATTGTAAATGCAGCCATATTTTCCAGGGTCCATAATGGTGATTTGGGTTTCTTTCTTTTTTAAAAATATATTTTTATTGATTTCAGAGAAGAAGGGAGAGGGAGAGAGAGATAGAAACATCACTGATGAGATAGAACCATTGATCAGCTGCCTCCTGCATGCCCCCTACTGGGGATTGAGCCTACAACCCGGGCATGTGCCCTTGATGGGAATCAAACCGGGAACCCTTCAGTCTGCAGGCCAATGCTCTATCTACTGAGCCAAACCAGCTAGGGCGATTTGGATTTCAATTAAGAGAAAATGGATTCCTCAGTATAGGCTGGTGAATCTGATGATCTCAAGATTTGGATAGCTTGCCTCTCTCAGCTCTGAGGATTCAGCCATTAATTCCTCAGCGAGAAGGGATGTTCCAGAACTGTTCACATCATGAAACACAAACCACATCTGATTAGGTGATGCACCATAAATTCTTGACTCCAGAGGCAAATCAAGATTTCAGAGAGTATTTTAGTTATCATTTTATGACTCTGAGAAATTTTTCTTTTTTTTGTAAATTCATATGTAAGTGATTTTTTAAAATTCCTAAGTGGATTCTGGTTGTCCCTAGACATTTTCTATTCCTTATCTTTCTGTCTTTAGAAAGAATGGTGAATACCTGCTCCTTTATCCTGAAAATACCTCTCAGGTCTTTATTTCTCACTTATTCTCCTATCACTGAGTAGCTGATTAGGTTTATACATTTAATACCATGAGTCTGACATCTACAGTAATACTACTTTCCAAGGGAGCTCTGGGAATCTCTGGTGATCAATAGAATTTTCCCATATTGGTATTTTATAATATTTGTGATACCTGATAACAAATTTTGATTGAATGGTATCTCTAGCTTCACTTAGTGAATTTTAAAAAAAATTGCCTGCTTAAATACACTGGCTCCCAATATTTGTACTAAATTGCCTTTGTTAATAGCATAAGATTCTATCACATTTAGAGGGACCAAAAGCAATGCCATCATTAAAAAGTTCTCACGACCATCAATATTGTTCAGCCAGGCTTGGGAGAGGTATAAATGATAGTTACTGAGAAACTATGATTTTTAAAAAAGCTTCTTATATGGAAATGATTTCAAACTTTAAAAAGTAGAAAAACACTAAAATATTAAAAGGAAAGTGTATCCTTTTACCCAGATTCACCAATGGTTATCATTTTACCTCATTTATCTTATCATTTGTCATTTGTTCCCTCATTGAGTACCTATTCTTTTGCCATGGTCTTTACCTGCTTGCTATTTCTAATCCTCATTCTAACTTTATGTAATACTAGGGGCCCGGTGCACGAAATTCGTGCACTGGGTATATGTGTGTGTGTGGGGGGGAGAGTGTCCCTCAGCCCAGCCTGCCCCCTTCACATACTGGGAGCTCTCAGGCGTTGACCCCCATCACCCTCCAATCGCAGGATCAGCCCCTTGCCCAGGCCTGACGCCTCTGACAGAGGTGTCAGGCTTGGACAGGGGACCCCCATCTCCCCCCGATCACTGGCTCTGGCCCCCGCCCAGGCCTGAGGCCTCTGGCCCAGGAATCATGCCTGGGCAGGGGACCCCCATCTCCCTCTGATCGCTTGCTCCACCCCCCGCCCAAGCCTGACCCCTCTGACCCAGGCTTTAGGCCTGGGCAAGGGGACCATCATATCCCCCCAATCCCCGGCTCCGCCCCCCACCCAGGCCTGATGCCTCGGCCAGAGGAGTTGACCCTCATCACCCTCCGATCACCAATCACCGGATCGGCCCTTTGACCAGGCCTGAGGCCTCCGGCAGAGGTGTCAGGCGTGGGCAGGGGACCCCCAGCTCCCCGCGGTTGCAGGCTCCGCCCCTGCTCAGGCCTGAGGCCTCTGGCCTAGGCGTCCGGCCCGGGCAGCGGGGACCCGCAGCTGCAGTGGCCCCTCGATCGTGGGCTCCGCTTTAGACCCAGGCAAGGGACCCCTAGCTCCCGGGACTGCCAGCTTTGACCGTGCCCAGCTCCCATTGCTGGCTCCACCCCTACTTCCTGCTATCACTGGCCAGGGCGGAAAAGGCACCTGATTCTCCAATCATGGCTGGGGGGCAGGGCAAAGGCGGCCCCAGGGTTTCCGATCACTGTCAGTGGCAGGGGGCTTCTTCCTGCTTTCCCTTTCGCCTCCCTGCATTGTGCCTACATATGCAAATTAACCGCCATCTTGTTGGCAGTTAACTGCCAATCTTAGTTGGCAGTTAATTTGCATATAGCCCTGATTAGCCAATGAAAAGGGTAGCTCGTACGCCAATTACCATTTTTCTCTTTTATTAGTGTTGATTATTCTTATTTTAGATACTGGAGAGCTAAGGCTTTCAGATATAAAGAGATAAAATGGTCATCTGCTATTTTTTGCCCCTTCTTCTCCTTATATGTATATCCCAATTTTCCTTTGGAGAGCTCTTCCCCTCCATCCAAGTGGTTCAGATGGTTGGGCCCCCTCTGCTCTAGGGGTGGGTCCCTATTCCAGGCTTAGCATAGAGGGCAGTGGACCTCTGCCACGGAGTTCGGTTCAAGGATGGGAATATGACCCAACTCAGGCAAATTAAAACCAATGAGCATTAGCCTCAGAGCATTTTTCTGGAATAATTGGGAAAGCAATTCTCCTTCCCCGGTTAGGTTGTAGAATGTAACTTTGGAGTTGTTAGCGATCTTTTTTCCTACCACAAAGAGAGATATTGTGAAATGGAGAATAAAGCCAACGGAGGAGAAAAGAGGACTGGCAGAAGGAGCCTTAGATTCCCAGAATCAATATTTACCAGATAATGACTCAATCATGTGAGCCAACAATTTCCTTTTTTGCTCAGACCAGGTTGATTTGGCATTCTGTCACTGTTACTATAAACATTCTGACTAATCAAGCAGTTATGCCCTTCTCCAAGGCTGCAAGACTAGTAAGTGTCAGGAGCTGGGATTTGAACTAAGTTTCATCTTACTTAGGTCAGACCCCTCTTTCAAGGAGAGAATATGCCCCTTTGTCCCTGAGAGGTGGAGAATAAGGAGGAGAGAATTGCACACACTTGACTTTTTGAAAAATCATATTTCAGTAAATCAGTTCATTTTTTAACATGTCTGGCACTTATGTCCTGGCAGAATACCACATTCAGTACTGTAGCAAGTGAAGAAGGAAGTAAAAATCATGGTTATAAATTAATGGAGAATAAAAGACATAAAAGTAATAAAAAGTAAAACAGGCCAGATGACAGATTGAGAAGTTTGATCATTTTTGAAATGGATGAAAAATTTTGGTCTCAAAGAACAAGCAAAAGACCACATCATACCTGAAAATCATTATCCATTTCTGGTGTTTCCAACATTGTCCACAGGATGACTGGACTCCCAGATCCTTTAGGCACATAACGTCAGAGTCATCTTCAGTTCTTTCTTGCCTCTGTCAGAAAGTCCATAAAAAAGTCCTGATGATTCTGTTTCTAGAACATTGTTGGTCTTTTATATTTCCACAAGCCTGGGCATTTTCAGATTAAGCCAAGACTCCTGTAATATAATTTGCTAAATTTCTTCTTTCAGGCAATGGAGACTTTGTCACTTAAGAGTGTACCAAACTGCCCTGACTGGTTTGGCTCAGTGGATAGAGTGTCGGCCTGTGGACTGAAGGGCCCGAGGTTCAATTCCGGTCAAGGGCATGTACCTTGGCTGCGGGCACATCCCCAGTGCGGGGGGTGGGGGGATGAAGGGGAGGGGGGTGGAGGGTGCAGGAGGCGGCTGGTTGATGTTTCTCACTCATTGATGTTTCTAACTCTCTATCGCTCTCCCTTCCTCTCTGTAAAAAATCAATAAAATATTAAGAAAAAGAGTGTACCAAACTAGTAGTTTTTAAACTATGACCAGCTATCCAGGAGTATATAATAGAATTGATTTTGTAAGTCATTACCAGTGTTTTGTTTAAAAAAATGGAATAGAATAGAATAGTTACAAAAGTAGGTATTGTAATACATGATTTTCTTTTAGATAGCTATAGATATGAGTTCTAATATAAATGTAGATATTAAAGTTGATGTGATGTGAATGGTGTGCACATGTGTATACTGAGATGTCATATAAAATATATTTCTTACAGTGGTTTATGAACAGAAAAGTATGAAAGCCAATGAACTAGACAGAATAGTAATCAGTAATCAATCAAAGAGAATAAATTAGCAAACTATGTAAATCATGCAAACATTTGCTACAAGGAATCATCATTATGAAATACAAACTCGCTTTTGCATTATCCTTGCTGGGAAAATTGTAGTGGATGCAAATTTTCATAAGTTCTAACCACACAGATGGTATATCCGGTGAAATAATGCTTGTCATTGCTCTCTGAACATTGCTCCTCTTTTACTCACTTCCTCCAAGTGACAACACTACCTCCATTCAAAATCTTGTTCAGAACATACCTCCTCCACAAATCTGTGAGGAACTTGGCCTTGGAGAAAGTTAGCTCATACCACATTACAGTAAAATATTTTAAATTTATACTAGAAGAGTACATGCTTATTTCGTAAAATTTAGAAAATTCAGAGAATAAAGAGGTGTAAGAAAAGAGAAAAAAAAAGAAACCATTCATATTGATCCAGCAATATCCATTAGTAACATTTGGTAGGTAGAAATCATTGCTAGGTGGCCACAGATAAATTTTCATTTCAAGATATTGAAAAGGAATGATCATTCCCCCCAACTTTTCCCTGTAAAAGCTTAAATAAACTATAACTAGTCTGGACACGAATCTTTTGTAGTTAAACAATAATTATTACTCCTGAGTTTTAAATACAAAAAGAACAGGGATTTAACCAAGATTACCTGTGATTAAAGGACATTTATGAGAGTTGATGTAACTTACTAGTTTCATTGATAGTCTGTGCCAATTTTGTTTTGATTGAGAAAAGCTGATCAGAATGTCATAAAAATCTGATATACACAGTGGGTGAGCCTGATGAGAAAGGATTGAAAATTGTGGAAACAAAACATGAGGGAAACATTAGACTGAATCCTTTAGAGGATTCCTGGATCAATCTGTAGCTCTCGTTTAAGTTTCTATAGTCTTCCTCTCCCCATCTCTGACAATCATCTTTCTAAATAAATTAATGATAAAACTAGCAAAAATAAGAATCTGCTGAAATCCTGATATATTTTCATTATTCTACTTGAACATCATGGGGAATAAATCTGAGGTTATGAATATGAAATTTCATGGCCTGGTTATGGTCTAATCTCCGTGCCTTGTCCCCACATTTCTGAGCCAGTTTTGGAGTTTCCATTAATGTCGAATGGCGTTTTTGCCCTGAGGCAGGGAACTGATGGGTTTTAGGAACAGAATGAGGATTTGCTCCACTGGGAAAGAGTAAAGGAAGAAAGAAGTTAGCTTTTGTTAAAGAAAGCAAAAAAGTCTGTCTAGAAGTTTGAGTAAAAAAAACTTTTAAAGATATCTTTGTTACTTGATGTAGAAACCGAGGCAATGTTTGAAGTCAGCAGTTTTTATTCAGTTGCCTTTCAGAAACAGTAGTATCTGTGAACAGTAGGGTCCTGTGGTCTTTATGGTCTTTTCTGAAAGTCTTTTCTTATCAAGGGTGATGAAAACTTGTAATAGGAATTTAACAAAACACCCAGTGTTCAAGAAATTAGAATTCCAGCCTGGGCTTTCATGAGGGGGAAAAAGACAAAAAAATGTTACTGCATATGTCAACAAATATAACCCTTAGAGAACTGGAAAATGACCAAAGAACCGGAAAGAAAATCATTTTATATTCCTCTAGGGAAGTTCTGTAGTAGATAAGGCAAAGCCAATTTTTGGTTGATTTTCTACCAAAACTAACAAAAGCCAAAAAAGACAAAAAAATCTTAGCCATCTTAGCCATAAAGGTTATTGCTCCCCTTGTTTTCTGTGGTCTTGGAATGAGATGCATTGCATTTTATCTCAGGGAGGTCAATTGCTCTGGAAATCCTGCTTGGCCAGCCTCTTCCATGGGAATGGTAGAAGCAGCATCTGTTTAGCTGAACCATTTGGAATTGCTGGTAACAGGTAGTAGGCACCTTAGGTATGTCATTGTTTTGATCCCTCTAACTCTGCGTTGAGGTAGACACGACTATTCACAGGAAGCTGGTGAGAAAGGAGGTCAGAGGGGTCATAAAATTTGCCTAAAGTAGGGTCACTTGACTTGTCTATGTTGGAGTTGGTGTTCAAATGAGGTTTAACTCTGAAACCAGTGATGAGTTACTTTATCAGAAAACAAAGTTAGAAAGACAATTCTGAAATGTTTCTTGCAGGTCTAAAATTAACAGTGTTTCACTAAGTGTGTTAAGGTGGAAAGGGGATCTACTGTCTTTGGAAGCAAAATTGTGGGGGAAATGGCAGAAAGCTAAAAGTAGATCAAGATTAATTATTCCAATGAAGGACAGAGTCAGCTGTGTACAACAAGCCATGTCTCTGGGACAAAATAAAAGCAATAATTTTTATTCTTCATCAAGAATAAAAATATTCTTAATGAAGAATAGAAAGATGTAATACATAAATGCAATGATACTTCAGAGTACAAAAGGAAATTTAGAAACTCAAGAGAATGCAGACTGTAGGTTTTTAAAATTTCAGAGCCCTTTATTATAAACAGTGCTAAAACCTTTAACAGTGTCTACCAAATCATACGCAAGTTGTGATTCCAAGACGTTATTTTTGTTGGCTATATAAAATGAATGCATGAAATGAATATTCTGAGTTCACTGATCAATGTGCAGATGTACCCAATGTGCAGGTTATGCTTTTAGCAACTTCAAATGCCTGTTTGCTCTCTAAAGAACTGGAGGACTTCATTCAGTCAGTTGGTTTATCATGAGTGGTTGCTTCAATCTGAGATTTAGATAAATACACTGTAGATAGAAAGACTTCATAAAAGGGTTTTAGGCTTGAGCTATAGGAGCTGAGCAGGTCTGTTGAGGATAGGGCATTGTGGACATCACTCATTCATAGAGTTACCAGGCTGACTCAATGACATATATATAATACACATACAAGATCAGTCTTAGTACTACTCTAAGCAAAAAGATGTATGTTGAATCCATACTATAGTGCCTGACATGGATTAGTTGCTCAATACATGTTAGTTGTCTGATTTCTCAAGTTCCCACAGGTGGAAAAAAGACACACTCTTGTTTTTCTAATAAAGTAATCTATAATAATAAAAGCATAATATACTAATTAGACCAGACATCCTTCTAGACTACCT
Source organism: Myotis daubentonii (assembly GCF_963259705.1). Taxonomy (NCBI): domain Eukaryota; kingdom Metazoa; phylum Chordata; class Mammalia; order Chiroptera; family Vespertilionidae; genus Myotis; species Myotis daubentonii. The sequence continues at coordinate 20,379,985 of NC_081842.1, read as the reverse complement.
TCCGGACAAAGCTGGGGCTGCGAGGGAAGCCCAAGTTCTGGATGCCAGAAGGAAGCCAGTGCCGGCAGCTGGGGGAAGGAAGGCCTACTCTTGCACGAATTTCGTGCATCGGGCCTCTGGTAGTAATAATAAATTAAGTACAAAGTAACAGTGATAATAAAGAGTAATAACTCAAATGTTAGGTAGAAAGTAATAATAATCATAAATAATAACTCAAATTTGTTAAGAACACTTGAAGGTCTTAAATTATTGTACTTGGTAAATGCAAAAAAATGTTTTTTTAATATTTTCTATCAAGGCTATGAAGACTGCTTCTCATCTCTTAAAGCCAAATTTAAGTGTAACCCATAATTCATTTCCCAGCTTCTTTCCCCATTGGCAAAAATGAAAAGTTGTGACATCTATATTTCTGCAAGATTCTGCCTTATTTCAATGAGTGAGGTCTGAGGTCACATTCAGTGTCTTGAACATGATAATATTTTGATAAATGCATATTAAATTAAATGCTGTGAATCCAAATTGTAGTGACACCGTGACTACCACTTTTATCTTATCTTTGTCCAGGAGTCCAGGGAATGGTGGCTTTCATCTGCCTGGCTAATTCCAGCCGGGAGCAGCACAGACTGCATTTGAGGACTGCTGGGGTCCAACCCCAGCAGGTCCAGGGGTTCCCAAAGGTGTGGACGGAGTTGGTGAAGAAGGAATGACACGGAGACAGTGTTCAGTTGATCAGCAGCCTATCCAGGATCTCTAGCCAGGATCTCCAGTCAAGTTCTGGTCTGGATCTCCAGCGAAGTTCTGGTTAGGATCTCCAGTCAGGTTCTGTGTCCATGTTCTCTCGCTAGGTTCTCCAGCCAGGTTCTGTCAAGGTTCTCCAGCCAGGTTCAGTCACCAGGTTCTAGTCAGGTTCTCTTGCCATATTCTATCCAGATTCTGTAGCCAGGTTCTGGCTCTAGGATCTTCAGCCAGGTTCTCTCGCTAGGTTCTGTCTCTAGGTTCTGAGGCCAGTTTCTGTCCAGGATCTTTTGCCATGTTCTGTCTCTAGGCTCTGTCCCTAGGTTCCGTCTCCAGTTTCCATCCAGGATCCCTTGCCATACTCTCTCCAGCAAAGCTCCCCCGTCTCTAGGCTCTGTCTTCTAAGTTCTGTCTTCTAAGTTCTGTGTTCTAAGTTCTGTCTTGTTACATCTGTATTTATACCAGTTGATTCCAATCCTATCAATCTCTATTCCAAAGGTTAGGGTGTTTCTTATCTCCATTTCAGGGAGTAAAGATTATGTAGCTTAAGCACGATTGTTTGTAGTTAAAGTGATTAATTACCCACCTGGCACTTAGTTAAGAGGTTTTATTCCCTCCCTAACTTCAGGGGAAAATCCCTACCTGGGGAAACAACCTTTCTCAGAGACCTTGGTTAAAACACATAGTGCCAAGAAGGTGAGCAAACATATTAAGAACAGTATGCCATATATGCCATGTCCCTTGAAACAGCAAGCATGGACCGGCTCCTGGCAGAGGACAACCAAAATAATATGGAAAGAGCCAGTCCCAGAAACTCAGGTTGCACCAAGCTCTGTGGGATCTCAGGGAGAAGTTCCAAAGATTTCTAGGAAAATAAGATTATTTTCTGTTAAACAGTTCAAAGTAGTCTGTATCTCTTTCCTCCACTCCAGGATTTTCTTCCTGAATATCTATATATATAAAAGCCTGAATGACTGAAAGACCGGTCGACCAGTCACTATGACGTGTACTGACCACCACGGGGCAGACACTCAATGCAGGAGCTGCCCACTGGTGGTCAGTGCACTCCCACAGCAGGAGCACTGCTCAGCTGACCGTTGGGCACCAGACACTGAGCTCATGGCTGGCGAGCACAGCTGTGAGCCTCTCCCGCCTCTGCAGCAGTGCTACCAATTGGTAGCTGCAGGAGCAGCAGGGCCAGGATGAGCGGGAGCTGCGCAGCACCTGGCCCAGGCTCAGGCTCCTCCTTAGCTGCCTGCTGATTTGCACACTACTACATCCTTTGGGGGATGTCAGATTGCTGGTTTCGGCCCGTTTTCCATAGGCCAGGGGATAGGGCTGAAACCGGCAACCCAACACCCCCTGAGTGGTACCAGATTGTGAGAGGGTGCAAGCCAGGCTGAGGGACCCCACTGGTGCATGAATCCATGCACCAGGCCTCTAGTAATATCATAATTAGAGAAAAATAGAAACTTGCATATTGCAGAAAAACTCAGAAATAGAAGGTAACAGCAAGCTGTAATGCAATTCCATGAGTGGAAGATTAGAGAGGAATTTGCCAATAATATAGCTTGAAGACCTCCTACAAATGAATTCTAAGTTTCTGGTATTTATTTTTTACCTTCAGTTTGTCAAATGTACTCATCCTGTGAAAACAATAACATAACCTAGCCTCACCAGTGTGGCTCAGTGGTTGAGCACTGACCTATGAACCAGGAGGTCATGGTTCGATTCCCGGTCAAGGTACATGCCTGGGTTGCTGGATTGATCCCCAGTGCGGGGTGTGCAAGAGGCAACCAATCAATGATTCTCTCTCATCATTGATGCTTCTCTTTCTCTCTCCCTCTCTGAAATTAACAAAAAACAAACAACAAAAAAACCCCACACAAAACCTAAAATAATAACAATGGCAGGAATTTAAAATCTCATTATCAAGCTGGTAGGTCATAGATTGGAGGATAGGATAAAGCATTCCACATAAGTGCCATCCTGAAGTAGGTGTAGCCTTAGATACAAGTCAATAATATGTAGATCAAGTAATTTAGAATGTTTTCATACAGTACATTTACCTTTTGGTTTTAAGGGCAGCCCAAGGACAGACATCTAAAGGAACTTGTTGAGGTTACACAATGATGGCTATGAATACAACCCTCTTCCCCAAATATTTAAATAGCCTCTGGAAAAAGAAAAGGCAACCACATGATGCTGCTTAAAAACTACTGAGATGTTATGTATATAGTAGGCATTTAATGCTTTTGAGCAAAGTTAGATGTGGGTGTTGATTATGCTTATATGCAAACCTCTTATAAGCAAAGTTATATGGTTTTGAGTTTTGCTCAGTAGAGAATACATATACTTTTTCCAGATCAAAATATTTTATTTTCATTTACTATATGGTCATTAATAATCCCACTACATTTAATGTTTATTTATATATATTTTTGTTATTCCTCACCCAAAGATATTTTTCCATTGTTTTTTAGGGAGAATGGAAGAGAGAGGGAAACACAGAGAGAAACATCGATTGGTTGCCTCCTGCATGAGCCCTGACCAGGGCCCGGGCTGGGGAGGAGCCTGCAACCAAGGTACATGCCCTTGACTAGAATCGAATCAGGGATCTTTGGTCTGTAGATGGATGCTCTATCCACTGAGCCGAACCGGCTAGGACCCCACTACATTTTAAACATATACATTGATTTACTAGGTGCAATATAAATAATGAGTTCCTTACTCTTATTTCCTTAAGGGATTCAAAATCTGAAATGCAATACTATTCTCTCTGCTCACCAAAAGAATAACTACATGCCCTCTCTGGTTTGGCTCAGTGGAGAAAGCATCGGCCCACAGACTGAAGGGTCTAGAGTTCTTTGATTCTGGTCAAGGGCACATACCTCGGTTGTGGGCTTGATTCCCACCCCACGTGTGGGAGGCAACCAATTGATGTGTCTCTTTCACATTGTTTCTCTCTCTGTGTCTCTCATCCTCCCTTCCACTCTCTGTAAAAATCAGTGGGAAAATATCCTCGAGCAAGGATTAACAAACAAGCAAGCAAACAAACAAACAAACTCAAAAACCTTATAGAACAGTGTTAGTTATATAGGATATAAATTTGGCCATGTATTATTGATTTTGCAGAGTTAATCTTGAAGAACATAAAGCTAGCTTAGAGTGTTCTGAAACATAAAGTTATTTGAAGAAATATTTTTGATGCCTTGAGTACAAATTGGCCCGAATTTTGAAATTCACAGAGCCCAGTTTAAAAGTGACAAATAGTGATGTGGCTGATTATACTGTCACTCTAAAGGGAAAAAGAATTTTAGTAGCATTGTTCAGTGGAAATCATTGATTGAAATGGAAAAGGGTTGTGAGAGAGATTAGAGTAGCGAGGGGTCAGTTGCATTTTCTCTCAGACTACTCGTCTGAAAGAAAGAAAAATAGGTCCGAAACCTTGATGCTCAGCATTGGAAAAAGTCGCTAAACAGAAGAGAAATCCCAGGTTTTCCTACGTTATTAAATCAGTATTCTGTGAAAACACTGACATTTAGTTTGTGCTCAGCTGGATGTTGGGAAGTTGTCAACTCTCTAGATCAATTTGAGTCATGTTAAAAATACTTTGGTATGTGTGCTTGGTCAACTGCAGGTGTTTGGCTGTGAAAGTTGGGAAAGCACAAACATGCAGCTTGAACATTGTGGTGACATGAGTTGGGTTACAATGACTTGAATAGAAGCTTAGAGCAAACACCATTTATTACCAATTGATTTATTTCCTTTTCGGAAGTGTTTCTGTGCGGCCAAACATCTGGGTGAAAAACAAAAAGCCTTAGAGAATCCTTTGCAAAAATTGTTTTCTTCATCCAGCCAATCATTCATTTATTCAACAAGTATTTATTGGGTGTTTATTAGAGAAAAGGTCTTACTACCAAATGACTTAGAAGGGAGAAAGTTATACACATATACTAATATTATTATAGAGTGTCACAAGAGAGGTGTAAAGAAGCTATTACACCTGAGCAGATTACTTAGACATAGCTGGGAGTGGCATTGATTTACTTGTCATTTCTGGACAAGATGGTACTGAGCTGAGCTTTAAATGGAGTGTTTTGTTCTAACTGGAGTTTAGCCTATGCCAGCGGCTCTCAACCTATGGGTCGCGACCATCGGAAAACAAATATAGCATATCAGATATTTACATTACGATTCATAACAGTAGCAAAATTACAGTTATGAAGTAGCAATGAAAATAATTTTATGGTTGGGGGTCACCACAGCATGAGGAACTGTATTAAAGGGCTGCAGCATTAGGAAGGTTGAGAACCACTGGTCTACGCAATGGAGATACTTTGGGCTGCAAAATGCAAATAAACAACAAACAACAAAACAACAACAACACAGCTAAAACTTGAATTAGGAGACGGGGGAGGGCAAAGTCCCTTAGAGTATGATAGTTCTCATTCAAACCACATGACCAGATACAGTAGGAGCATTTTCTGTAAGACTGGGAAGGGGAGTGTTGTGCTCACTCCAGTCCGTGAGAAGAGATTGGCTTCTAACGCCACTGTTCATTAAGCAATAGCCTAAGATGTAGGGCTGTAAAGGTAGATGCGATTGTAAATGTCAGATGAGAAATGTAACTGTACACAGAAGAAAAAAATGGGAAGTAGAAAGGGATTTCAGTAGTAAAGACATGAGGAGATGAGTAGGGCTTGGATTATGATGGTGAAAATGAAGTTAGAGGAGCGGGTATATAGTCTAGCTCTGCCAGTTCCAGAATCAGTGCAATTTGACATCCAATTTGAATGTGAATATTGATAATTTTTATGGTGCCATAAACCAAAGTTTGAGTGGCTAAGGAAGTTTTCAGCCTCGGAACTGGGAGTTAGACTAAAGATTTATTTTTAGTGAATTCCTTTATCCACATAGATCTATGAAGCTTATTTGGGGATAATCTAGTTTCATACCAGAAATTATCAAGAGCTAAAGCGATTTTATTTATGCAGAATGGAACTTAAATCAGATTTTTGATAATTCATTGTCCTCTCAGTTTAATATGTTTCTATAAAAGACAAGTATAATTTTGCAGTTGTTATCAGTGGCTTGAAAATGATAAAAGAAGCTTCAGTGCTACAATGATTGTGCTTTCTCGTCTACATGTCCTCAGCTTAACTTCTAAATACAAAGGCATTTTCACAAAATACAGAAGAATACAAAAAAGTGTAAACATTTGGGAGGCTTAGTTAATGACAGTATAAAAACAAGTAAGTTTCCCCAAAAATTGCACAATAAATTTTTAATGACGCCAATCTCTCTGCTTCCATCTCACAGGGGCTTTTCTGTGTCCCTGTGGACAGCATTTTAAAGGCAAGCAGCTCTTCAGGAATGAGCGAACCCAGAACATGTACAATTCTCTTCCCTTTCTCTGTAGAAAAATCCTAAGAGAAACCATAATTCACTTTCAAAAGAACCAATTTTGGTTAAATATTTTAATTATCTTTTTATTTCTTGATGCATCTCACCCTTAAAAATTCAGAGAACTAACTCCATGTTTAGGGAATGTTTCTCCTTTAATCAAAAACAAAGGATCTGAAAGAAATTTAAAATTTACGTATTTTTGGTTTACCTAATTCCTTACACACATGTTGTTTTGTAAAAACTCAAAAGAACTCTTTGAGCCTTTTGAGAATAGGAAGTTCTATTTTGCCAAGTGTAAGTGCGTGTAGGTGCCAAGAGTTTCAAGTTTAACTTAAAATTAAATCACAATTCATATTTGAGGAAACTTGGCAAAAACCTGACAACATGTTATCATTGGAAAACAAAAACAGCTTATGAATGGTTGACTTGTTGGCATGTAACAAAATAGTTATAAGAACCATAAAGTAAATATAGAGGGAGGTCAGGTTTTTATATGACTGACAGCTAAGCCATCAGGAATCTCTAAAAGCATCCTTGCAAACTGGAAAAATTTTTTAAATGTAACATTGCATATACTCATAACCACAATAGCTTACATTTCTTAAGTGCCAGGTGCTTGGATAAGGGCCTTTGTAAACAGTGTTATCTCACCAGCAGGAGGAAGACGCTGTTGCTAGATTATTCCTTTCGCTGATGAAAAGATTGAGGAAGAGAGATGTTAGGTAACTTCTCCCAGTTTATACAACTGGAAAGAAGTGGGTCTGATTGGAACCTGAGGATCCAACATCAGGACCAGGCTCTCAGCCAGTTATTGTGATGCATTCCACTAGAACATGAATGTCTACTTTCTAAGGAAAGAGCACCAGGTCAGTTTAACCTCTTTGATGAAACACTTTTTGGTATTCCCTCAATTCAGTGTGGAAAGTTTAGTAAATTATGGAAATTTTCTTAATTGTAACTTACTATCTTTAATATATATATTATATATATATATAATTGATTTCGGAGAGGAAGGGAGAGGGAAAGAAAGATAGAAGCACTGGGGTATGTGCTCACATCCTGGGCGTGTGCCCAGACTGGGACTCGAACTGTGACCTCCTGGTCATAGGTCGATGCTCAACCACTGAAACATACTGGCTGGACAAATTTAATATCTTTATACCTGTGATTCTGTACCTTTTCTGGGTTCTTGACTGTTTCTGCAATTAAACAAAAATAAGGACATTCTTTGCATAAAACACACACACACACACACACACACACACACACACACACACACACACCAAAAAACTCACATGCACATTGTTTAGAGTTGCAGAAGAGCCACAGGTTCCATGGAACTTAGAAGGTTAACTCTTCATCTTCCCCTCCTGCTGTAGCATCACCTTCCTAGAAAATTAAATTTTGGTTAATTACCAGGCAGGGGGAGTCCCCTTATCCTGTCCTGTGCTTCACCTCTTTATGAGATGTTAATTACTACATTGGTAAAACTGTAATTCATTAATCACTCTGGCTCTTCTCTAGATGTAAAGAAAACTCATTGACTTGAGAAGGTGTTCATGGTAGATGGAATTATATTTGAATTGAATTGGATAATCTCATACATCACTTGAAAAATTGACCTGAATTTCAATGATGCATTAGAAATGTCACTGTATACAGCCGAGTAATTGCAAGTTCTTGAACTCCAAATGGGATTAAATGCATGACTTGAAGAAGTTTAAATTTGCTTGTGTCAGTCAGCACTTGGTTAGTCTAGTCCTGTCGCTGTGAGTTTTAAATTCATCCTGGCCCTCCCTAGACTGTGACGCCAAATCCTAGAAGTGAAAATCTGTCTACTTGACAAGATATTAGTGATTTTCCCCCTCCATCAAGTAGGTTAGTTCCCAAAGGTTATAGAGCTCAGAGCATAATTATTAAGCCTGACAACCATCTATACACAAAATCACGACCTTTCTAAATTGCTACCATTTTAGTGTCTCTATGGTTCTTTTGTAACACCAGGGGGATTTTCTACAAAACTGGGGTAATAATTAAAGTAATCCATAGGATTATTCATGAGGAATAAACAAGTTAATGCATATGAAGAACCTGGAACAGTGTCTGGCACTATTAAAATGTTGGCGGTGGTTCTTCTTATCAGCATTGATAGTATTTTTATGCCCTGACTTGAGCTCAGTCTGGAATGACATGTGGCCAGTTGTCGGCCACAGTTAATGATAGCCTATGATGTATTAGCCAGTTTGAGAGGACAAATTTAAATATAGTTATTCAACAACTTTTGTGATATCCGCTATGTGCCAGGCACAGTGGGATTTGTTGACCACTTCCCATGACCTACTGAGGAGCTGTGTTCAGAAAATGACTGGAAATGTCACAAGGTGAGTCCAAAATTTAATGGAAAAGATGCCTAGAAACCTGTCGTTGGACAGTGGAGGGAATGGCATTTCCTTGTGTGCCACGGCTGAAGCAAGGGTCCCCATCCGTACTGATTCCCCCGCCCCCCCTTGTCACTGCCAACACGCTCTGTGCTCCGCTTGAGAGAAAGTCTCTCCTCAGTGTACTGCTTCATCTTATTTCTGCTCTGGGCTTCCTTGGTCAACCACAATACCTCACTTGTTGAAGTCAGTTTAATCATTTCACAGGTATGGTGAATGGTTATACTATGCTCTCCTTACCTTATTTATCGTGGTTCTTTTCAAAGAAATTTAAAAAATTTTCAATTACAGTTGACATTCACTATTTTATTGGTTTCAGGTGTACAGCATAGTGGTTAGACATTTATATAACTTACAAAATGATCCCCTCAAAAACTCTGCTACCTACCTGACACCACACTTAGTTATTACAATATTATTGACTATATTTCCCATGCTGTGCTTTATTTATATACTATTTATCATTGTATTTGACATATCCTGTGGGTTCTGTACGTTGATTCAGCTTAATGGATTTCTTTGGTGTTTAAATTGTGTCGGGTATTGAGGTAAAAAGGTGAATATGGAGCTGTTTTTTGTCCTTGAGGACATTTATAGTTTTGTATGGAGGAAGCAGACCCTAAAGTAGGGCATCTCAGTATGTCAGGGTGGGTCTGAGTTCACAGGATGTGATGGCACCCATCCACATTCCAGCTTTCCTGTCACTCCCCCAATTCCCTTGACAGCACATACCATCCATTACGTGAAACCTAATTCACAGTCTGTATAAGTTATACTCTGAGTTGTACCCTCTGAATTTTTTCCAGTACTGGTCATGGGTTGTATTGAATCGTTTATTTACACTTTCAGTTTATTTTTGACATATGACATGCATTTACTGATGGAGAAAACACATGGGGTTTGTGAGTGTGGTGCAATGATATTTCCCTTTGGACACAGAAGTAAGAGAGATCTCATTTAAGTTTTACTGGCTAAGTAGTTACCTGGATGTTCTTCACTGGGTCTGAAGTAGTACATTCTGTGTCATTCCTTGTGCACAAAGACTCATGTGTACATGCACATGTTGTGAAGGACGGGGAGGATATAGTAACATCCATACCATGTAGTGTTTGAGGCAAGAAGAACAAGTGGTGCATCACTAATTTAGATCTTTTTTTACATGTTTATTGCCAGATTTCTTTGTTTGGACTGAGCATCAGTACCTTCATTAACCCTAATGCTTGCTATAAAATAAAATTTTTGTTCCGTGCATTTTTAAAAAATCAATCTGGTTCTAGATTTAGTCAACATTTGACATTGTGTGGGAATTGCTTTCACTTTATTGATTTTGCATTGCTCATCTAGTTCTAGAATAACTTTTGTTTCCTTATAGTTATTGAGCCTGCAATTTTGGTTATTTCCACAAGACTAGGGGTATCTACTTATGACTCTGTGGGACCACAGATTAGATATGCTCATGTTTGGATACATAACAATAATATAATAGCACACAATCCAATTTCTTACAGATGCTTCAACCTAAATATAACTCTCTTAGTTTCCCTCCTACTTCTCTGAGTGAGTGCTGCTTCTGGCATGGTTTTGTTGTCCTTGGTTCCTCTGCCAATGTCTCCATTGTTCCCCAGAATTCTTTCTGTGGCCCTTTTCTATTGATCTTTTCCTACATATGCTTCACTGTTCATTTCATTCACTCTCATAACTTTCAAATAATACCAATAAGCTATTGAGCCTCCAATTTGTATTTCCAGTTTGAATTTTTAATTAAAAAATATTTTTTTTGCTTTCTAAAGAAATCACCAAGATTTTTCATTGGTGCTACAAGGCCACCTGATTCTATTGAAACTCATCACCTGGCCCTCCTGCTTCTCATCCCCTTCCTGGTACAGCATCATTCCTCCAGATAGAAACCAAAGTCAGCCTTGATGCTCTCTCTCCTTTACCTTACACATGAAGTCCCATCATTCAAGCCCCCAATGGACTCCCTCTGTTATCTCTACTTCCTTGACTCTGCTTTAATCAAAGCTTTTATCATTTCTCATCTGCATGATTGAAAGACCCTCCAATTGTCCTCTCTCTCTTTAATCTCTGTCTTCTACTGTCCACATTGTCACTAGTGCCATCTTTCAACACACACATCCTTCACTGGGACTCATCCCCTTTACCTGCAGGATGCAGTTCAAACTCTTCACCAAGTCCCACAATGCCTTCCATAATCTGGTCACACAAATAGCCCCATCTCCTGACTCAGGTCTCTTCACAATGCCCCCAATAAATCCTTCACTTCACTCACCTTTCCCCAGAGTGTCTCTGCTCCCCTTTCGTCTTTGGTAGTTTGTTGACGCTGTTTATTCTATGTGGAATGTCCTCTCTCTTCCCTCTTCTCTGCCTAGAAAACTCCTCATCTTTCAGGCCCATTCATATCCCTCCTGCTTGAGATGCCTTCTCCATCTTTCCTACGTAGTATGGGCTGTTACCTGCACTGTATTCTGTACTTGCCTTGGATGTGGGAAACACCTATCATTGGTACTTTAATAATTTATTTGTGTGTGTGTTTTTTAATCCACAAAACTTTGAGTTTCGTTTGAATAGGAAACTTCAAGTCATCCACTTTTTTCTTATTACCCAACACAATGCCTGTCATATGCAAGACTCTCTCAACTATAAACTAAATGAGTACACTTTACAATAATGTTTTTTTAAAAATTTTTTTTATTGATTTCAGAGAGGAATGAAGAGGGAGAGATAGAAAGATAGAAACATCAATGATGAGATGTTTAAAAATATATTTTTATTGATTTCAGAGAGGAAGGAAGAGGGAGAGATAGAAACATCAATGATGAGATGTACGCCCCCCTACTGGGGATTGAGCCCACAACATGGACTTGTGCCCTTGACCGGAATCGAAACCGGGACCCTTCAGTCATCCGGCCAACACTCTATCTATTGAGCCAAACCAGCTAGGGCTACAATAATGTTTAAAGAAATATCAAGAAAAGTATCATGTGGCTCTTTCCCCATGTCCATGCTCAACTATATCAAGCATTGATTGGTCCATCTTTGGGCTTCCTTAAGACTGAGCTTCATCTTTCTTTCATATATTGGCATTCAGTTGTGCAGAGCACTAGAACTTGGTCTGTTCATAGTTTCCTGATGGTTTGATGTATTAATATTTTAAGTACTTTGAGTTCCTAATAGCTTATCTCTCTCTAAACTAGCCCATCAGTGAGACCGTGCTGAGGCTTCTCTGTGTCCCAGCTCTGAAATACTCCATCTGTTCAATTCTTTTTGAAACCATTGTCTGGGCAGAGGTGGCTTTTTGTTACTCTTTCCATTAATCTAGGGGATGACTTTGGGCCATGTTCACCTGCTTTAGTGGTTACTACATCTTCATTTTTTTGTGACCAAAATTCATAAATAAAGATCAGGACACCTACTTTTTCTCAAATCATCCTAAAGTGTCATCATCCTCTTTTTCCAGTCAGAACAAGATTTTCCTTGCCAGTGTGGTTCTCACTCCACCAACTTCTCCTTTGTGATGGAAACTTCACATACATTAAAGGGGCTTCTGTCACTATTTTTAAAGCTGGATCCTGTCGGATACCTACTTTCTGTTCACAAAGAAGCATTGCTAGTTTCTTCAGAACAGAATGGGGAGGATACCCTTTCGAACAAAAACATAGAGCAATTTTACTAGTATACATGTTAATAAATAACATAGTCTCCAAGGGTATTTCTTTTTGTGATAAATCAAACTCTAATTAATCCATCTTAAAAATTATTCCTTCCTGCTGGGGACGTGGATGTCTAAAGAGTGTGTGTGTGTGTGTGTGTGTGTGTGTGTGTGTGTGTGTGTAGACACTAATTAACGACAGAGCAGGTTGTAGAACAAATCATGTCAAAATTTTCTTTTAATCATAATTTATATATCCATGTCTCCTTTCTTTTGCCTATCTTGTTTCCTTATTATATTAATGGTTTCTATCTTTACAATTAATACATAAATGTGCCTTTTGCTAGATCATCATTTCACATGGAAAGCAAAAGCTGTGAAATACAAACACACTTTCAAGTTAATAATAATAAGTTAATATTTATTGAACATTTACCGAATACCAGGCACTCTAGTAAGCATTTTAGATAGAGTATCTCATTTTGGTCATTAATTATAATTAAATGGAAACACTAAATGAAATACTTAAAAGCAAAATAGCAGCAATACATTTATAAACATAGAAATATACCGAATAATTTTTTTGTCCTTATATAAGTATGGCCCTAAATTTCAATTTGATCTTCAGTTATCACAGACAAATTAATCTCACTCTCTTTTGTTGCTTTCATTGTAGTAAGAAAGAACTGAAGACATACTTAGTATTTCTGGGATATCAATCCACAATCAGGCATTCTTACTGTACCAGTGTGGCACACACTCAGCAAAATTATAAAGAGTTATAGGAAACTAGATCTAGAGAAACAAGGACTCATTTACCCATGTTGTTAACTGTTTAATCCTGTAAAAGCAGCTGTATTAAATTAGCACTTTGCTATTTTCAGTCAGTCTACAGTAGCAAGTTCATTATAACAAAGAAGAAACAAGGAGATGCAAAAATCATTTTCTCAAAGAATTTGAAAAGTTGAAGTGATCTGACACCTCTGAGGCAAAAGTGATTCTACAGAGTTGGAAGTGAAATGCAGTGAGATTCAACATCCTGAAAGTCGCACAACCATTTAGCAATGGGTGAGGCTGGGACCTGGGTCTTCTATTTCCTGTGCAATTCTTTCTTAACCACAGAGAATACCCTTTACTAGAATTTCTCCCTTTCCTTTTGATTTTTTATTTTTTTTCTTCTGCAGACCGGTAGTGCGGAGCAAACTCCCACATGCTGTTTATTTTAATTTATTTATATATTTCTGTAACAGCATAATACCTTTTTTTATTTTTCTATCCTACTTCAAATTTGTCTTGTTGGTTTCTCTCTACCCTCTTGCCTTTTCACCTCCTTTTCCTGGCTTATGAAAGATTTTATTTCTCCTGCAGAATTTCTTTACTTTCATTATTTGAATATGTTTGAATCACTTCTTTCTTTTTCTGTTTCCACTCAGAGACTCTGAAAGGGGTTTAGAAATGTTAAGATATTGAATGTCAATTGTCCAAACCAAATCAGCCAAAATAACAACAACCAAAAGCCAACAATGAAGAAAAACGCTATTTAGTGAAGTATGTTCATTAGAGGTTTGAATTTGCTATTTTTTTAGTGTTACAGCTCTTGATGCTAAATCCTGTATGTTGAAATTTGGATGGTTTTCATTTTGGAAGAAAGCAATAAATCTGAGAATTCAATAGTAATTCCAATGAAATTATTTTCAAAAAGTATTTACACAGGAGGGAAAATAATTACAATATTATTGGTTATTCATGCTTTAATTCACAACTTAGCAGTTAATTATCACACTATTTGTGTTTATTCTCTGGGTATTCTTTGCTGGTTGTTTTTTCCAACTAGAGTGCAATAGGGTACTACTGTACCCAGTTTATAGGCTAATGCTGAGTTTTAAATGTACTGTTATTATAGGTTTGCATAGAAAAGACATATCTACTCAAATAAATACCATCCTTGTCTTATCTAAATCACTTGTCAGAATCAAGTTCAAATAAAAAGGCACAGACTGACCCATTTGCCCCTTGACTGAAGGAATGGAAAGGGTTTCCACACACAAGAGCTGAGAAAGGGCAAGATTTCCTTCATCCTTCTCTTATATTTCCCAGTGGTGATCTTCTTTGACCTACAGCTGCGACCTGCACAAGGAGGCCTGAGATGCAATATGGAAATGTAGAGGTATGAGAGGAATAAAGGCAGGCTTGGAGAGACCTGTTAGGAGCTCAGGCCCCTCAGCATTTTAGTAACGACCATCACACCGTTACAATGGTGTGTTAAGTTGCCCTTGCAAAAACCACAAAAACTGAGGCATTTGAAAGCACTTTAGCTGTGTATGCATGTGTGTTTGGTTATTTTGTTTGGCCCAAAGAGGATTAAAGGGACCAAGGGAATGTTCACTCCTCCGATCCAATGTAGCCATTTTGCAGCAAAGTGTCACTTCTGATCACTGTTTTAGTCAAACATGCACAGAGCATATAATTGTTGTCTGGTTGATGGGAACAACACTTCCTCTCAGTTCTGGCAAGAGGTGTATAACCAGAACACAACATTCATGAATAATTAGCCTTGACCCCAAACACTCTCAGTGCCAAAAGGAATCCAGGCAATGGGTTTAGTGAGAATGAGGAAGTGGCTCTAAAAAAAAAGTCTTATATTCATCTCTCCCTTGTTGCCCTTTCAATGTTGATTTTTATGGGAGTTTTATTTTGTTTCCTATCCAACTGCCTTCAATGATATCTTCACCTCTCTTAATTGTCCATTCAAAGCTACACTACAACTGTGTCAAGTAATGGCTATTGAAGCATCAATAGAACCTCTCTGGGAAAACAATTTAAAATGATAAATAGGGAACAATACATTGCAATTTAAGGAAACTTTCCCTACTACTCCAGGCCACATTGGCTTTGCTCTTCTTTGTCCTTTGTAACATTTTAATCTGACCAAATATATTAGTCCTGATTGCTCTTATGTACTAGTATTTATGCCAGTTCAAAAGAAAGAATCTATATCTACACTAATAAAAGAGAAATATACAAATTGGTGTCACTCCACTATGCCCACCAGCCAATCAGATGAGTATGCAAATTAACCCAACAAAAGTGGCGGTTAATTTGCATATGCAGGCGTGGAGCGAAGACTGAAGACAAAGTAGAAGGAAGCCAAATGCTGCAGAAGGGAGCGAAGCTGCAGAGAAGCAAGCAGGACGGCGGAGACGGGTGGGAAGCAAGCAGGGCAGCGGAGGCGGGAGCGAAGCCCACCTCAGTGGGTTTCGCTCCCTTCTCTGCTTTGCTCCAGCCACAGGAAGCCCTATTCTTGCAGGAATCTTCCTGCAACGGGCCTCTAGTCTAATCTAATAAAAGACAAACATGCAAATTTACTGTACCTCCACTACACCCACCAGCCACGCCCACCAGCCAATCAGGAGCCAGTATGCAAATTAACCCAACTAAGATGGTGGCGGCCACGGAGCTGGAGCTAGCAGGAGGCTTGGGTTGCCACCGGCAATGGAGGAAGCCAAGCTTCCCACCTGCCCTGCCAGCCCTGAGCTCCGCTCAAGGCTACAAAGTTTCAATCATAGAAGATAAATAAATCCCAGATACCTGCTTCCAGACCACAGCCATGGCCAGCCTGAAAAGGGCCCTCAGCCCCTCACCCAGGCTGGTCAGGCACCCCAGCAGAACCCTTACCCTGATCCAGGACACCCTTCAGGGCAAACCAGCCAGCCCCCAGCCGTGCACCAGGACTCTATTCTATATAATACTAGGGGCCCGGTGCACGAAATTCGTGCACTGGGTGTGTGTGTGTGGGGGGGGGGGGAGTGTCCCTCAGCCCAGCCTGCCCCCTCTCACATACTGGGAGCCCTCAGGCGTTGACCCCCATCACCCTCCAATCGCAGGATCGGCCCCTTGCCCAGGCCTGACGCCTCAGCCAGAGGCGTAGACCCCCATCACCCTCTGATCACCTGATCGGCCCCTTGCCCAGGCCTGACACCTCCGCCAGAGGTGTCAGGCTTGGACAGGGGACCCCCATCTCCCCCAGATCACTGGCTCTGGCCCCCGCCCAGGCCTGAGGCCTCTGGCCCAGGAATCATGCCTGGGCAGGGGACCCCCATCTCCCTCTGATCGCTTGCTCCACCCCCCGCCCAAGCCTGATGCCTCTGACCCAGGCTTCAGGCCTGGGCAAGGGGACCATCATATCCCCGCAATCCCCGGCTCAGCCCCCCGCCCAGGCCTGATGCCTCGGCCAGAGGAGTTGACCCTCATCACCCTCCGATCACCAATCACCGGATCGGCCCCTTGACCAGGCCTGAGGCCTCTGGCAGAGGTGTCAGGCCTGAGCAGGGGACCCCCAGCTCCCCGCGGTTGCAGGCTCCGCCCCTGCCCAGGCCTGACGCCTCTGGCCTAGGCATCCGGCCCGGGCAGCGGGGACCCGCAGCTGCAGCGGCCCCACAATCGTGGGCTTCGCTTTAGGCCCAGGCAAGGGACCCCTAGCTCCCGGGACTGCCAGCTTCGACTGTGTCCAGCTCCCATAGCTGGCTCCACCCCTACTTCCTGCTATCACTGGCCAGGGCGGCAAAGGCGCCTGATTCTCCGATCATGGCTGGGGGCCGCCTTTGCCCTGCCCCCCAGCTCTTAGCTCCCCCCTGGGTTTCCGATCACTGTCAGTGGCAGGGGGCTTCTTCCTGCTTTCCCTTTCGCCTCCCTGCATTGTGCCTACATATGCAAATTAACCGCCATCTTGTTGGCAGTTAACTGCCAATCTTAGTTGGCAGTTAACTGCCAATCTTAGTTGACAGCTAACTGCCAATCTTAGTTGGCAGTTAACTGCCAATCTTAGTTGGCAGTTAACTGCCAATCATAGTTGGCAGTTAATTTGCATATAGCCCTGATTAGCCAATGAAAAGGGTATCGTCGTACGCCAATTACCATTTTTCTCTTTTATTAGATAGGATAAGGGTAATATGCAAATTGACCCTAACAGCAGAACGACAGGGAATCACTGGTCACTATGACACACACTAACCACCAGGGGGAAGATGCTCAATGCAGGAGGTGCCCCGTGGTGGTCAGTGCGCTCCCACAGGGGGAGCTCTGCTCAGCCACAAGCCAGGCTGCCAGCTGCCAGCACAGTGGTGGTGGCGGGAGCCTCTCCCACCTCCTCAGCAGCGCTAAGGATGTCTGATTACAGCTTAGGCCTGCTCCCTGCTGGCAAGTGGACATCCCCCGAAGACTCCCGGGCTGCCAGAGGAATGTCTGATCGCCAGCTTAGGCCCGTTTCCCCGGGGAGGGGGCCTAAGCCAGCAGGTCGACATCCCCCAAGGGGTCACAGACTGCGAGAGGGCACAGGCTGGGCTGAGGGATTCCCCCCCCCCCCCCACCAAGTGCACAAATTTTTTTGCACCAGGCCTCTATTATATATTTAAAAGCCTAAGCAACCATTAAGACTGGTCAACTGCTCGACCAGCCACTAGGACTCGCACTGACAACCAAGGGGTAGACACTCAATGCAGGAACTGCTCCCTGGTGGTCAGTGCACTCCCATAGCAAACCTCCTGTGGCTGGCCAACCTCCCACGATCCCTCTCCTGGGCTGGCCAGCCCCAATCGGCCCCAATTGGGACTGGGCGAGATGACCCTGATCGCTGGTCCAGCTGAGGGACTCCACCATGCACAAATTTGTGCACCAGGCCTCTAGTACTATATAATATACTACCTTTTAATATAAGAAAATATTACCTTATAATTACCTTACATATAAGGTAATGTTCATAGCTATACTTTGCAAACTTTAAGTATTTTGAAGTGTATTTAAATTTATTTTCTATGTTACTTCTGGTTCCCAATTATGCTATAATTACTTTAAAAAGTTCTCTTCATTCTAGCACCATATTGGACAAAAACAGGGTCTATATTATTAATTCATTTAATAATAAATCAGTACTTAAAATTGTTTAAAAATTATTCTCTCTCATAGAAGGACATACTAACTCTGGCCTAATATTCAGCAAGAATGACTATTAAAGCCATATATAGCTTCTGAGAAAAAGTATTTAATTTGAAAGGCAAGAGTTTAGTTTCCGTGATTCTTAAATTTATGCTTCTTTCCCCCTTTAAATAAGTTATATTTGTCTGCATTTGAAAGTGGTGGTTATTTCTATGCCACTGCATAGCTTTAGATGAACCAAAATACTTTAATGACTGTTAATCCCTCAATCATAATCTCCTTGAAGACAGAGACTCTTGATATTATCTTTGAATTGTTTTCAGCACCCGGCAAACTATGTTATAGGGGATTAATTAAGGCCAGTTGAATAAATGAGTAAAAGTCTGAGAGTAGGGGAGTCCATCTGTGTCCAGCAAACCTTGGCTGTAACTGCTGCCACCAGTGGAGAATTAACAGCATGACAGGTATCTAGTCATCAAGTGATAAATGGCATGAAAATGCTTTTTAATTTAGGACTGAGACTCCTGCACTAAAGGCTGAGCATAAATTTGTCTGTAATAAAAGAACATTTTCTATGACAATGGTTTGTCAACCTTGACCCCATGATGGAGGTTTTATATTACACAATTCTTAAGTAGCTCTGACAGGGAGACCCAGTTGGAATTGTCACCTATTGATATGTTGTCTTGATAATAGAAAGATAAAGCACATACAATGTAGAAAATGAAGGAATATGAGTGATAGCAGCAAAGATCTGTAATTGAGATAAACAATTTCTTAATTTAATCAGTAAAAATACTTCAAAAGAAACAGTATTGTGCAACATTCCATCAGTTATATTTCTATCTTCTCTGCTGAGTCCAGTTCCCCTTCCTCCTCTGTAATTCTTTCTTAAAATGTCCTACTCCACCCTCAGTTTGCTCTGTTTATCCAATTTCTCATTGAAGCCAACCCTGGAGCTTGAATGCAAGTCCATTTTTGCAGGTGTACGACAGGAAATTTCTATTTCAATATCTTATTTTCATCTCAAACTCACTAACAGAAAATTTGAACCCATTCATTTAAAAATAACTCTTGTGCCCAGCCGGTGCGAAGCAGGAGGTCACGGTTCAATTCCCAGACAGGGCATATACCTGGGTTGCAGGGTCAATCCCTAATGGGAAGCATGCAGGAGGCAGACAATTTATGGTTCCCTCTCATCATTGATGTTTCTATCGCTCTCTTCCTCTCCCTGAAATCAATAAAATGTACTTTTTAAAAAGACAGAGATAATAGTACTATCTATTATTAAAAAACTAGAGGTCTGGTGCAG
The DNA here is from genome assembly GCF_963259705.1 of Myotis daubentonii. Classification (NCBI taxonomy): domain Eukaryota; kingdom Metazoa; phylum Chordata; class Mammalia; order Chiroptera; family Vespertilionidae; genus Myotis; species Myotis daubentonii. Next base: position 20,360,490 of record NC_081842.1, on the reverse strand, counting down.
AAATTTGTGCACTGGTGGGGGCGTCCCTCAGCCCAGTCTGCAGCCTCTTGCAGTCTGGGACCCCTCAGGGGATGTCCACTTGCTGGCTTAGGCCATGTCCCCCTGGGGGTTGGGCCTAAGCTGGCAGTTAGACATCCCTCTCGCAGTCTGGGGCTCTTGCAGTCTGGGACCCCTTGCTCCTTACCACCTGCCTGCAGCAAAGGTAGTAGAGACTCCTGCCACCACTGCTGTGCTCGTCAGCCGTGAGCCTGGCTTCTGGCTGAGCGGCACTCCCCCGTGGGAGTGCACTGACCACCAGGGGCAGCCCCTGCATTGAGCGTCTGCCCCCTGGTAGTCAGTGCATGTCATAGTGTCTGGTCATTCCACTAGTCGTTCTGCTGTTTGGTTGATTTGCATATTAGGGTTTTATTATATAGGATAGCTTTTGTGTTTAACTTTCTTATTTTCTTCTTTATTTAGTCACATAATGGGGGAACATGGTCTCATTCTTTTTCTTTATTTACTATTGCCAAATTCTCTCCAAAATATTTATTCTTTCAAACACATGTAGGAAATCTGTAGGCATAAGGTCATATTTACAAGAGTTCTCCTCCCTGTTATCAGTAAAGTTAGCCAAAAGAACTAAAATAAAAATAACAATAAAAAAATCAACAGCAACAGAAACACTCTATGCTGACCTTTAGAAAGGCCTTGACCTCATATTACAAATCCAATGATTATGAAAACAAAAGTTTAATCTAATTTATGTAGCACACTAGTTTCTCAACATAGTGCAACAAATTATATTAGTAATTAAAGGAAAGAAAGACATTGCAGAAACAAACAAATAAGAAGCTTATGATGTGCCTAATGTCATGTTTTTCACATTTCTTCTGTTTGTTCATTGAGACTCTTGAATCATAGGTTTGCAGTTTTCATCAAATTTCAAAAATTGGGTTATTATTTTACCAAACATTTTTATTTTATTCCCAGGACTAAAAATACACATATGCTAGGCTGTATAATATTGACCTACAGATCACTGAGGCACTCATTTTTGTTGAGTCTTTTTTCTCTGTTTCATTTTGGTATTTTCTATTACTGAGTCTTCAAGTTCTCCAGTTTTCCTTCTGCAGTATCTAATCTCTAATCTGTATTTTCATCTTTACAGTTTTTAATTGGGTCTTTTTTATCCTCCACTTAATCATGTTCATGCTTTTCTCTACCTTCTTGAACATATGGAAAATTTTAAAAATATCTGCTTTATGCTCTTATTTAATTTTATCATTTGTGTCATTTTGGGTTTGTTTCTATTTTTTTCCCCTCTCCCGATTATGGGGCACATGTTTTTGCTTCTTTTCATGCCTGTTAAGTCTTTATTGGATGCTGGATATTGTTTCCTTTCAATTTTCTGTGCTCAAACTTATTTTTAACATCATTAAAAATTTTTTTGCATTCCTTTAAATATTTTGGGGCTCTTTGGGACTCAGTAAGTTACTTGAGAACAATTTTATCCTTTGAAATCTTGTAGGTCCTGGACAGGTCTAGGGCTAATTTGGCCTCACCATTGAGACAATGCTCTCATGAATTGACAAATGCTCTGTGTATTAGGAGGTGCTTCCCCTCTGCTCGTTGGACCACAACTAAGCTTAACCCTATGTGATCTCTGGGGATTGTTCTGCTTATTTCCCAGTGGTTCATTCCTAAGCCTTGGGCTCTTTCCTTATACACAGGGGCAAATCAACAATGAGCCAAAACAAAAACTTGAGGGGACCCTTCAGCAGATCTCCCAGACTCTCTCTTTGTTGCATTGTGTTGAGAAACTAGTGTGCTATATAAATTAGATTGAACTTGTGTGTTGATAATCATTGGGTTTGTAGTACGAAGTTAAGGCCTTTCTAAAGGTCAGCATAGATAGTTTTTGTTGCTTTTTTTTTTTTTTTTTTTTTTTAGTCATTATTTTTATTTTAGTTCTTTTGGCTAAATTTACTGATAACAGGGAGGGGAACTCATATAAATATAACCTTATGCCTATAAATTTCCTAAGCGTGTTTAAAATCTGTGCATGTCTTTTCTCCCTGCAAATTCTATTTATCTTGGCTTTCCTGGACTTCAAACTCTTTTGCTTTAACTCAGCAAGACAGCTGGGCACTGGGTCATCTTTTTGTTACTGTCCAGAAACTTGCTCCAAGCTGGAGTACTTATAGGTCAAATTTACTTGTTTCCCTTTTTCTCTTACAAATCATTGTCTTGTGTTGTCTGTTGTTCATTGTTTGAAAACTATTGGTTCATATATTTAAATGGCTTTCTAATTTGCATAATGTGGGAGATAAATCCCCATTCCTTTTATTCTATTCTGTGCAGAAGCTGATGTCCTTATGATAAAATCAGACAAACTTGAATTCAAGGCAAAAAGCATTAAAATGGAGAGTTACCTTTATTGATTATTATTAAACTCCAAAATAAAAATGTAATTGTCATTTTATTTTTTGCACTAAATTTATTTTTTTATCCATTCCACAAATTTAGCACTTTTCTGTTACTGGGCAATTTTAAAAGAGCCAATATTTCAGCTATCAAAAAGCTCCTAATGGAATGCAGAAAGATATTAATAAAATAACCACTATAGAGAGAAGTAAAATAGGGTGATATAATAAGTGTCTATCAGATCAAAGATTTTTTGGGACATTGCTATTTCAGTTAAGATCTGAATAACACAAAGGAAACCTCCATGCACAAAACAGGAAGAAAGTCATTTTGGAAAGTTGGGAATGACTAGCACAGATACACTCTATTATGTGAATAAGCTTATCTTGTAAGAGGATGAGAGACAAAGCCAGTGGCTCAAGGAAAGGGAAGGAGCAAGACCAGTCATATACTCTGAAAGCAGAGTTAAAAATATAGATTTATTTCAAGTGAGGTTGGAATGGAAAGCTGTTGGGAGATTTGGAGATTTTAAGCAGCGGAACAGGGGAGTTCATTCTGACTTTTATGTAAGAATAAAGAATGGAATGAGATGACTTCTGAATTGATTTCAGTAATTCAGGCAAGATATAACTGGCTTGGACTAGGTCCGTATTTGTGGAAAGAGTGGGAGGTGGATAGATTTGAAAATTGTGTGGATGTAGTTAACAAGACTTATTGTTGGACTGGATGAGGAAACCACCGATTTTTGGTTTGAGTAACTAGGTTTGTGATCTTACCATTTATCAAGAGAGAAAATAATGGAATAAAATCTAATTGAGGGATATAAAATAAAAAATAAATGACAATATAAAATATAATGAAGAATAAAGAGATACACATCAAAGGAAGAAGTTTAAAACACATCACAATTTTTCATAGACCAAGAAAAAAATAAATGAAAATATAAAGAAGATGAGGTTATGATTAATATAGAAATTTAACTCTATATCACTTCATAAAAGAATATATTTTTTCCCAAAGGCTCATGAAACATCTATATAAGTTATCTATGTATTAGAAATAAAAAAGTTAACAAATTCTAACATGTAAAATAGTAGAGACAAGATTTTTTAGTATATAGTACAATAAAATTAGAAATAAAATTGAAAATTAAAATAAATAACACCACTCTTGGAAATTTTAAAAGTACTTTCTAAAGAATTCTTAGGTAAAAAAAAAGGATAAAAAGAGAAAAATATTGTTAACAACCTATATACTACGTATAATGAATCAAAAATACATATAGGAAAATCATAGCCTTAAAATTTTTTATTACTAAATAAGAACAAATAAACCAACTACTCAACTCAAATATAGAAAATGATCAATAAAATTGATATAAGAAAAGCACTATAAGAATCCAGTACCAAAAAAGAAAGGTTAAAGTGGATGAAATGATAAATCTGAAAGTAGTTTGTTGGAAATGCCAGTAAATACATAAATCATGAGCTAACCAAAAATAAGTAAAACAAAGTTATAACATAATAGATATTAAAAAATGAAAACAATAAACTTTATACAACATGTAAGTGAGAAAAGTTAACCTAAGAATACAAATTTCTAGGAAAATGTGAAACTTGACTCAAGGAGAAAAAGTGTTATCCTATATAATGAAAGGCTAATATGCAAATCAACTGAATGGCAGAATGACCAGTTGCTGTGACATGCACTGATCACCAGGGGGCAGACACTCAACGCAGGAGCTGCCCCCTGGTGGTGAGTACACTCCCACAGGGGCAGTGGCGCTCAGCAAGAAGCGGGTCTCACAGCTGGCAAGCGCAGTGGTGGTGGCAGGAGCCTCTCCTGCCTCCACGGCAGCACTAATGATGTCTGACTGCTGGCTTAGACATCGCACGAGGGCTCCTGGACTATGAGAGGGTGCAGGCTGGGCTGAGGGGACCCCCCCAAAGTGCATAAATTTTGTGCACCGGATCTCTAGTATAGTAATAACCCTCTAACTTCTGTCCTTGAATTTCTTTCACAGCTCCAAGCAACAGATAATTTCTACATGACTTTAACTGTGCCAGAGCATAAGGAAAGAAAGCAATCTTTATGTGTTTTAAATGAAGTCAGCAAAGCTAAAAAACAATGTTTCAATGAGAACAAAAAAGGGTCAAAAATAGTCCAGCACCACTAATAAATATTCAAGTAAGTATCCTAAATAAAATGTTAGCAATTAGAATCCAGGAAAACATGGAAAGTCTTAGAAATTCATGATCAACTATGACTAATTTAAAAATGCTAAGCAACTCATGATTAGACATCTGTTGCTTTAAATGACTGTTATTATAATGAGCAAAAGAGGAAACATAATTGTCCCTATAGATTTCCCAAGAAATCTATAAACTCACTGTTCATTTCTGATTTTTTAGAAAGGATTATATTGATTGTAATACACACACACACACACACACACACACACACACACACACACACACGGTATATATCCTATATAATAAAAACCTAATATGCAAATCAACCGAACAGTGGAATGACCAGTTGCTATAACATGCACTGACCACCAGGGGTCAGATACTCAACGCAGGAGCTGCCCCCAGCCTGCAGGCCCCAGACCAGCCAAGGCGGGTGCCAGCGGAGGGCGGGGCCAGCAAGCAGGGGCGCCAGGCCGGCCAAGGCAGGTGCCAGTGGCGCCCCCCTCCCCCAAATTGCCCCACTGGTTGCCCCACAGATCAGCCCTGATCATCAGCCAGGCCTACGGACACTACCCATGCATGAATTTCATGCATCAGGCCCCTGTTCTTTACATAAAACTAAAAATCTGTGTTGGGCTTAACTGTATTTCAGAAGGTTAACTCTGGGAAATGGTAAAATAAACTTAGAAATTTCTCCATTAAAAATGTCCTTAAAAGTTCATAAAATGTAAAAAAACAATAAAAGCTCTGAGATACTATATGAAATAACACTGTGTAATGAACAATCTAATAAATCTGAGACCTTTTTTCTTTGCACACCTATTAGTTTTCCCTCATTGTTAGTTTTAAATTTCTGTGCTAGAAAAGTTCCATTAAAATAAAAAGCATCATTGTCATGCTAGTCACAGCAATTAGATAACAGAACAAAATACAATACTTGATATTAAAAATTAAAGAGGTAAAAATTACTATTTTTAAAAAAATATATTTTTTATTGATTTCAGAGAGGAAGGGAGAAGGAGAAAAAGATAGAAACATCAATGATGAGAAAGAACAATTGATTGGCTACCTCCTGCATGTCCCCCACTGGGGACCTAGCCCACAACCTGAGCATGTGCCCTGTCTGGGAATCAAACCATAACCTCCTGGTTCATAGGTTGATGTTCAACCACAGAGCCACACCAGCTGAGCAAAATTATAATTTTTGTGGATAATATCATCTGTGTGGAGTTTTCAGGAAAACTATGAAGTAAAATAAGAGTTTATAAAGGTGGCCAATGAAAAAATTAACATACAAAAATATAGCTTTCTTTATAAACTAGAGGCCCGGTGCATGAATTTCATGCACAGGTAGGGTCCCTAGGCCTTGCCAGTGATCAGGGCCTATCTGTGGTGCGACCAGCAGGGTGATTGGGGGGCCCCTGCTGGCACCTGCCTTGGCTGGCCTGGGGCTTGCAGGCTGGGGACAGCTCCTGCATTAAGCATCTGCCCCCTGATGGTCAGTGCATGTCATAGTGACCGGTCGTTCTGCTGGTCATTCTGCTGTTTGGTCAATTTGCATATTAGCCTTTTATTATATAGGATAATAAAAAATTAGAAAATATAATACAGATAAGGATATAATTTATAATATTGAAAAACCAAAATATTAAATTATCTTGATAATAATAAATTTAAAAAGAAATTTGTAAGACTATGAGGAAAACTCAAAAACTACCAAGGACCATGGCAGAAGACTTATATAAATGAAATGACAATTCTTTGCCTTACATTTAACACTAAATATTTTTAAATGTCATTTTCCCTAAAATAATGTATATATGTATTAAATCCCAATTGAAACATCAACAGGATTTTTTTCTTAATTCGATAAAAAAAATGGTTCTAAATTTTAATTGGAAGTATAAAAGTAAAAAATAACCAGGGAATTCTGTGAAAAAAGAGAAGTAATAGGATATATGCTTTCATATAGTAAAAATATATTACAAAACAGCAGTTGTAAAAATAACTATATGGTATAAGAATAGACTGGCATTAATGGAAAAGACCAGCGATCCATGAAATAAACCCACATCCATGAGAATTTAGTGTGATAAATATGACATCTAAAGTCAGGTGCAGGGGAGGACTTTTTTTTTTTTTTTTTTTTTTTTCAAAAAACAACAACAACAATGATGATATGATAATTGAGTAGCTGTTTAGAAAAATAAAATATCCAAAACAAATTTTAGATTGACCTAATATTTGTAGGAAATTAAATCCTTAAGCTATCAGAATGATGTGTAAAACAAAACTTATGTAGTATCTAGTTGAGGAAGTTCCTTCTAAGTTTCCAAGCATATTGCACACACACACACACACACACACACACGAGAGAGAGAGAGAGAGAGAGAGAGAGAGAGAGAGAGAGAGAGAGAGAGAGAAAAGAAAAACATAAAGGAAATGATGAATAGATTGTGACTAAATAAGAACAGAGAACTTTTGACCTGCAGAAATACAATAAATGAGTTTGATGATGATAATGTCAAGAACTAGGAAGAACTAGGAATAACATTTGCATCATATATAACAGATGGAGTGCTAATTTCACACATCTTAATAGAGTAAAATTAAATTTTAAAATATACATATCATGATAGGAAAAGGGGCAATGGAGTTGAAAGATGTTTTAGATGGGAAAAATAAAAATGACCAGTGAACACTTGAAAGGATATTCCACTTTATCAGTCAGTCTTCAAAGAAATGAAAATAGCAACGAGTATTTTGAAGAGTGAAACACATGGCAAAATTGTACTTATAAGATTGTGGAAAACATTTTAGTTGAAATAACCGTTTGAGCAACTTTTCTAACAGCATTTATAATATTTATCGAAATGTAAAACACATCTTTTTAGTACATTGATCCAACTAGTATGGATAAAACCAAGAAAATAATCATGCAAGTACATCAACACTCATAAATGAGGAGGGTGTGATTTTACTTTGGTGTGCTCTCCTGGTTTTGACATCAGTATTCTGGTAGCTTCAAAGAATTCAGATTCCCCCCTTTATGTTCTAAAACATTTTAGTAAAAAAGAAGTAAACAAAATGTTTATCAAGAGAAGGAAGTGAAAGCCACACTATCATTAAAGTCAATGATGTAAATCTGTATTGACATAATTGAGTGAAAAAAAGCAGGTTAGAAAAAACAGAATGTACTGTGCATTTACATAAAACTGCATATACTTCTCTATGTGTGAGTGCGTATCCATGAGAGGAAAAAACATTGGGAAGCACGTTCATCTCATAGTTTTCAGTGTTTGTTTGTTTAACCTGAACTGTGAACTTTGGAGTGATTTTTATTTCCTCTTTGTATTATTTGATTTTTTTCATAATACTATGTATTACTTTTATAATCATTAAAATAGTGAAGTATTTAAATTTAGGGGAAAAAGAGATACATCTATATAATTACATTTTAAAATGGAAAAGACAGAAAATAATTAGAAAAAAGCTTTTCTATTAAGAAATTAAGAGGTCACCAGAGTAGAAACTAGTTTCAGAAGAATGCAGAGAAGCAGCCAAATCATAGGATTCTAAGTAAAGAATAATCAATGAAGGGGTAGAAGAGATAAATTTGGAAATTGTCAGATTTTTACTTTCCTCCTGGTCCATTGCTTCGTATTGCTTCGTATTGCTTCTGTTTTCTCATCTCTTGCCTACATTTTCTGCATTTTATTTTATTTTATTTTATTTTTGTACATTTGAAACCTATATAATTTTATTAACCAGTAACACACTAGTAAATGCAATAAAATTTTTAAAAAATAAAGAAGATATTATTTCAATTCATAAATAAATAAATAAATAAATAAAGACAGTAGTGTTGGTGATTAAACTACTGTCTCTCAGCTCCCGACCCACCCTGCTATCACCTGCTTTGTGATGCTAAAGCGGGGACCCTGCAAAACCTTACTTCTGCTTTGCCAGCTGGTGCCCTATTAGGCTCTGCCAACAGGGGGTGCCAGAGGGAGGTTGGCAGGCTGCAGGGGGCACTCTTTCTCCTTTTATGCTTTCAGTACCTACAGCGGTACTGGAGTAGTGCCGGGGTCCAACCCCAGCAGGTCCAGGGGTCCCCAAAGGTGTGGACGGAGTCAGCGAAGAAGGAATGACACGAAGACTGAGTTCAGTTGATCATCATAGCCGGGTTCTCTTGTCAGGGTCTGGTCAGGATCTCTAGCGAAGTTCTGGTTAGGATCTCCAGAGAGGTTCTGTCCAGGTTCTCCAGTCAGGTTCAGTCACCAGGTTCTAGTCAGGCTCTCCTGCCAATCTCCGCAGTCAGGTTCAGTCCAGGATCCCCTGCCATGCTCTCTCGCCAGGCTCCGCCTCCAGGCTCCGCCTCCAGGCTCCGAGGCCAGTCCCTGTCCAGGATCCTCCGGCATGCTCTCTCTAGCGAAGTTCTTCTGTCTCTAGAGAACGTTCTGTGTAGGTTCTGTGCCTAGGCTCTGTCTCTCTTGGTCCTGTCTTCCAAGCCCTGTGTTCTCAGTTCTGTGTTCTGAGTTCTGTCTCTTGCTGTCTTGTTACATCTGTATTTATACCAGTTGATTCAATCCTATCAATCTCTATTACAAAGGTTAGGGCGTTTTTTATCTCCATTCCAGGGAGTAAAGATTATGTAGCTTAAGCATGATTGTTTGTAGTGATTAACTACCCGCCTGGCACTTAGTTAAGGAGTTTCATCCCCTCCCTGACTTCAGGGAAAAATTCCTACCTGGGAAAACAACCTTTCTAGGAGAGGCATCCCCTCCCTGACTTCAGGGAAAAATTCCTACCTGGAGAAACAACCTTTCTCAGAGAGGTGACCTTGGTTAAAACACAGCGCCAAGAAGGTGAGCAAACATATTAAGAACTGTATGCCATATATGCCAGGTCCCTTGAAACAGCAAGGATGGACCGGCTCCCGGCAGAGTAGGTTCCAGTTTCAAATGCTACCACACTCCCAGGACCAGCATTGTTGCATCTCTTTAGAGATGCCAGCATAGCCAGCTGTCTGGACTCTTCTTCTAGATTCTAGATTCTTTAACCCCAACCTCTTGCCTCTGTTCCCAGCTGTCGAGGTAGCAGTTCCTTCCTGATATATTACCTTCGTGTCCCCTTTTGCCTTTAACTATTGAAATATTTATTTAACAACTTCTGTTTATTAAATTCTCTATTCAAGTAACTGGTGAGGCTCATTTTCCTGAATAGGCCCTGGCTGACACAAAGTCACAAGGGAAGCTTCTTTAACCTCTTTCTGGAGTTCAAGTCTCCTTGCTGCCTGAAAACTCCTTTCTACACTATGTCATATTAAAAATTAACCTAAATAATTTATTTACATAGATAAATATATACACACATACATATGTGTATATATATTTGATACAAATCATTATGTTGTGCACTAAGACTAATACAACGTTATATGCCAATTATATTTTAATTTTTTTAAATGACCTATTCTGCCTCCAGAATAGGACTTTGAGCATAGTAACTTCACTTTTCTAAGCCTCAGTTTTGTCATACATGGGCAAGTAGTTGGGTATCAATATCTGTGCAGTAGGGTTATTTTGAGGACTAAATGGAAGAATCTCTATGCAGGCACATAGCTAGTCCATACAGATGCTTGTGATAAAAATAAAACATCCCTCTATTTGAGAATCGCCTCCCCATTTCCATGGTAATCCTAGTCCAGTGGTCAGCAAACTGCGGCTCGCGAGCCACATGCAGTTCTTTGGCCCCTTGAGTGTGGCCACGAAGTTTCAATCGCACTGTACGTGCGCACCCGCACGTGGTATTTTGTGGAAGAGCCACACTCAAGGGGCCGCAGTTCATTTTCTGCATTTTAATATTAGCCTCCTCTCCTTCCTCATCTTAGAGGTGGCACCTTGTGTGGTATGATCTCCAATTCCCTGTTTCCTTGTTCACATTGCACTAAAATGGCCTACACCACTTCCTCACACAGAGGTGCTCAGGCATAGGAAACGCACACGCAGGGTCTTGAATAGGGCATTGGTGCATGAACTGTACTCATTTAAATTTGGCCTTGATCCCCTTTTCAAAACTGAGCCCTACCTCTTGAACACTCTAGGTCAGTGGTTCTCAACCTTCCTAATGCCCCGACCCTTTAATACAGTTCCTCATGTTGTGGTGACCCCCAACCATAACATTATTCTCTTTGCTACTTCATAACTGTAATTCTGCTACTGTTATGAATCGTCATGTAAATATCTGATATGCAGGATGTATTTTCATTGTTACAAATTGAACATAATGAAAGCATAGTTATTAATCACAAAAACAATATGTAATTTTATATGTGTTTTCCGATGGTCTTAGGCGACCCCTGTGAAAGGGTCCTTCGTCCCCCAAAGGTGTCGCGACCCACAGGTTGAGAACCGCTGCTCTAGGTGATCTTTCTCATGTTTTCTGTTGATTTCCCCAGTTCGCTGTTTTCTCTACGACCTGAAGTCTTTCCTCCATCTTTCACACTTACTCCAGCTGTTTTCATTCTTTCTATCATTTCCCCCTTCTTTTTTTAGCACCTGCATAGAATCATAAAACTGGAGGCCTAGAGCAGTTCTGAGTGCAAAGGTTATTACGTGGAATATAGTAATTAATTTTTGTTTGTAGTAAACACACACATATAGAAAACAACACCCCCACAAAGGGTGAACTAAAGGAAAGACCATACAGAGTTGGTAACAACTGATAAACGAATGGCATACACTGAGAATCTAGCCAAGTAATGAACGAATGAGTTGTGTTTATACTTTCATTCTTTTTTAGGAATGCTGATATAAAAATTACCATTTTGGGGAGAGAGGAATGCTTTTCTATTGTGTAGCAGTAACTCTTCAGTTTTATGTCTAGTAAATCCTAGCACAGCGTTCGGCAAACTGCGGCTCGCGAGCTACATGCGGCTCTTTGGCCCCTTGAATGTGGCTCTTCCACAAAATACCAACTTCTGTGCATGGGCCACGAAATTTCAATCGCATTGTACGTGCACACCCGCACGTGGTATTTTGTGGAAGAGCCACACTCAAGGGGCCAAAGAGCCGCATGTGGCTCGCGAGCCACAGTTTGCCGACCACTGTCCTAGCACATTGCATGATTCCTTCCTCATTTCCTCCAAGTCCTGTTGATTCTCTCCTCTTGGAGGTGAGGCTTTGAATCATTTCACTTCCTTCTGTCTCCACCATCACCATTCCCAGGTTTACAGCAGAAGCCCCCCAACAGTCCTCTCATCTTTAATCTTGAACCCCTGTAGAACCTACTCTACACACAGCTGCCAGTTAGCTTTAAAAATATAACATAACCACAGTAATCCTCAGCTAAAACCTTTAAATAGCTTTCCATGTGACTTAGGAGAAAATGAAAATTGTTAAATTTATATTTTACATTATTAAAATAGTTAGCATGGCTGGTGAGGTCCTGCATGACCTGGCCTGGGTCAGCCTCCATGACTTCCTCTTAACACCACATCCCTCACTCACTGATCTCCAGACTCATTGACTCTTCTTTTTTTTTAATCTTCACCTGAGGACATTTTTTAGAGAGAGAGGAAGGGAGAAAGAGAGAGAGAAACATACATGCCAGAGAGAAACATTGATTGGTTGCCTCCTATAAGCACCCTGACCTAGAGCCCAGGAACTTGCAACCTGGATATGTGGCCTGATGGGGACTAGAACCTGCAACCCTTTGGTGCATGGGAGGATGTTCCAACCAACTGAGCCACCAGGCCAGGACTCACTGGCTTCATTTAAGGTCCAGCTGGGTCAAGTATGTCCTACCTCTTGGCCTGCATGAATGCTGATCTCTCTATCTGTGATTTTTTTCTTCCTTCTCTTCATCTGGCCAAGCACTCTTCCCTCAAGTCTCACTCCTTTCCTCAGGAAGGCCTTCCCTTATACCTGTGGCAGATACTGTGGTTCCCTAGTTCATTGCCTCTTCCAACCTTCTTTGGTGTGGCCTCCTGAACTGAGGAACTGAGAAGTGCAAAATTGTATTACCCACACCCCTTGCTGTCCGAGTTCTGAATGTGATTTGTGTTTACCAAGTAGAAGCTCTGGTGAAAGGCTTCAGAACTGAATTGGCTGGGGAGAAAAGCAAAGTGAGAGGCCTTCATCTCAAAGGTGCAGATCTTAGTAGAGGGGATGTGGCTGTGGGGTCAGCAGCAAGAGTAGCAGCTCTGTTATTCTGGCAGCAGGAATGGCTCCTCCTGTGGTCCAGTTCTGTGGTATGGTGGCTTGAGGAATTGCTCGTGGCAGTTTATTCTAGGACCTGTGGCTTTTCCACTCATTCTGAAAGCCACTTAATACTCTGCAATGAATACCTTTCAGTTTCAGCTGCCTAACATAGATTGTGCTGTTTGCAGCGAAACCCTCGTGGTTACATGGCCCCTCCTCAATCTAAATCAGGCCCCTCTCTTACAGTCTTTCATTACACTTGACATTTCTTTCAGAGAACTTGTTCTAATTTGTACTTACATATTTATCCATGTGTTTGTCTGTCTGAGTTGCTACAGTCTCAGTTTTATGAGAATAGAATAGGTGCTTAACACATAGTTGTTGAAGAAATTAGCAAAAAGGCAAAATATATGAAGATTCCTCTTTATTTGCTTGATTATCTGCTTTCCTTAAATGTAGATATACTAGTTCTTTGGCTTACCTACTATTAGTTATTGACTATCATTATTCATTTTGTGCCCATACAAAGTAATCTTGTCTGGTTCTGCCTTAGCAATACAGACTCCACAAGAAGTTTCTTTTTAAATCTGATATCATTACAATCACTAGGGTTAAGCTAAGTCTCCCTAACAAGCACTCAAATATAGAAGAATGTATGTTCCAGAGAAAGTGAGTAAATATTAAGCAGAAGATGTGGCATGAGGTTTGGACAATTAGACTAATGTGTCCCTGCTATACAAAGTCTTCTTTGGGTTTTCTAATCTCCAACTAGAAGATAGAAAAAAGGTTAGGGTCAAGGACAAGCATATTGTTATTGAAAAATGTGTTTTCCTCAATTGTATCATATGCCTTTCATTCTGGACAAATTTGGACATATGCTTTATGTTAAAGGATGAAACATATTTAGATTTAGAAAATCATCCATTATGCTCTATACCATATGAAGATAAGTGGATAGACACTGCAAAATGGGATGAAATAAGAGGAAATAAGCTAAATCATTGGAAGAATGAGCTAGCAGGCTCAGAAGGCTTACCTTTCATGATTGGCATTTACAAGTGGTCCCATATGCAGATCTAAGTCAACTTTTGGTGACCTTTGAAGGCAGCAAGCCTGCTCCTCTTCCTGGTTTCCTTATATCAGCAAATATATATCAGCAAATGAAATTATCCACCAAGGGGCCCAGACATCAACCTGGATTCTTCCCTCTTCCTCACAGACTCCTCTTCTCCATCTAATCTGATCAATAGCTACATTCCCAAAATTTCCCTTCTTACATTTCTTTTTGCTCTACCTTGTGTCAGTATGATTGTAACAGCCTCCTAATTGGTTTTCCATCACTTCAATTTAGAATGATGTCTAAATCCAAATATTATCATGGTACTCCCCTGCTTAAAATCCTGTAGTGGCCTTCCTTTTCAGCCAAACAAGATACATTATGATCCCGTATCATGTCTTACCACTCTTCCACCTATGCACTCTTTGCTCCACCTTCACTAAAATACTTTAAATTCCCAGAATACACTGGGTCATCTCTCTATAACCACCCCCATAGGCTTCCGCACTCACTGCTCCACATCTGATACCTCATCCCTATACTCTTTCCTTGGTTAACTCCAACTCATTTTACAAGGTTCAGTTTAGTCATCACATCTGAGAAACCTTTTCCAAACCCAAGTGCCTGGGTTTCGTTGAGCCTCATACTTCCCTAACAAATTCTATCGCCACCCTAATTTTTTATCCTCCTAAATTTGCTCCTTACCTGTCTGTATTCATTAGGACTAGGTTTGGCCTAATATTTTAAAAAATAATATTAACAGAGGATTAAATGAGATGGAGGTTTATTTTTACCTTAGGTAAAGGGAATCCAGAAGTGAGCAATCCTGGTCTGGAGTGGCCATTTTAAGATCATCAGGTTCATCATCTGTTTTTCTGAAATGGTGTAGTTAGAACATGGTTCCATCCCTACGGTGGCCACATATCCAGAATAATTCCAGCAATCAGATGTGCATATAAAACAGCAAGAACAAGGAGACTGCAATAGTTTTAGAGTTCATTTTCTGCCTATTCCCCTTCTAAGGCACTTTCCTAGAAGTTTCACCCAACGTTTTAGCTTACTTTTTATTGGCTACCCCTAATGACTGGGAAATGGTATGTTTTTTTTTTAATTTTTCATTTTTTTAAAAAAATTTATCTTTATTGTTGAAAGTATTATAGATGTCCCCTTTTCTTGCCCATTAACCCTCTCCACTCTGCCCTTGTCTCCCCCCCCCCCCCCCCCCGCCCCAGGCCTTCACTGCACTATATACATTCTTTGGTTAATCTCTTCCTGCCCCCTCTCCTCTTCCCTCTGAGATTCGTCAGTCTTTTCCATGCTTCTATGTCTCTGGATCTAGTTTGTGCATTAGTTTACTTTGTTCACTAGATTCCATATATGAGTGAGATCATGTGATACTAGTCTTTCTTTGACTGGCTTATTTCAGGTTATCTTTTAACCGGTCACATTGACTCTTGCCTTTACATTGTGCTTCTGCTAGAAAGGAAGAAGGAAGGGAGGACTATTGAGCATACAGCCAGCAGTCACTGCTATCCTGCACGGTCCTCTCTTCAGGGGCAGGAACTGTCCCCTTGTATCATCCTCAGGTCTGAGGATCTTACCACACACTGAGTAGACAGTTACTAAGTATTTGCTGAGCTAAATACTCAAATGGTTAATGATTTTTTAAAAAGTATAATATTGAGCATGCTAATGGACTAGATTGTGGTTCCTCATATGTGAAATAGTCTCCAAGGTTTTTGTGTTTGTTTTGTTTTCAAACTGCAATTATTTTTTATTTTATAAATAAAAATCTTATCTAGGACTGAGTATGAAGCAAGAGAAGTGGAATGCTCAAGCTACAGCCCAGCAGCATGCATCCAGACTTGGCCTCACCTTCCAGAATCAAGGGGAAGAGTCCTGGGATAGCTTCTCAGAACTCTGATCTTCACAAATCACAATGTGAAAAGAACTCTACTCATGATTTTACCAGCACAGGAGTATCTGAATCTGACAATAAAATTAAGGTGCTGTCATTTCATCAAGAAATAATCAATCCAGCCAGTTATCAATAAAAATTGTCAACTCCTTTTATCCCTGACAATGACATCATCTATTCTTAGAACACTGAAATGCTGTGTCAAAATGTTAAAGTAAGAAAGCATGGCATTGTAACAGCAAATGCAAAATAGAATTGGTGGTCTCTATGGAATTCTGAAAAACAAGCCTTACGGTCCTTTTTAATTTCAACTGTGCCTGTACTTCAAGGTGTAGTCTAGTTCATCCATAAACTCTTCACTGATATATCCTAACTGCCCAATTCTAAACTAGATGTAGGAATTGGGTAGGGTTGGCCATTGGATGTGGATCATGGAATCAGGGAGAGTTATATAGCATTGGGAAGTGAATCTGAGTGGGAAAAAAATCAATAGAGCCCAATTATTCTTCAGATGTTCAGAGAGGTAAAAAATTAAATACAAAGCAATAATATAAACTGAAATATTGTATAGAGCCTACACATTTAGAATGAGATGTAAGAGGATAGAAGAAAGACAGCTGGAATGTAGTGTCTTTTTACGTTATCATTATAGTAGCTACAGTTTATTGTAACTCTAATAAGTGCTAGTACTTTGATATGAATTTTATGTATTACTATTCTTAATCCTCATAGCAACTTTGAAAGAATGCTATTATTATCCCCATTTTATCAAATCAGAAGCTGGCTTAATACAGGCCAGTGAATTCCTCCCATCTTCGGTGAGAAAGGAAGAACTATGCAATTGTATGTAGTACAGCGTGCTCTAGTGCTACCCCATGGTCCTTTATAACACCAAGATGATGCTGTGATTGCTGAATTATAGTGATTTCAGATAGAATTATCCTCTTTGGTCAGTTTTGTTAATGGTCCTTCAGAGAGGTGCTTAGGACTGTTTCTGTAAGTATAGTTGTCAGGGTGAGGACTGCAAAACTTGACATTTAATGCTAATTATTTCTATTTACTCTCAACCTATGAACTCAGAAGACTGAACAAACATTGACTCCTAAACTGTGAAGTAATGGGGCTAAACAATATGGGAATTTATTACTTTCATAGTAAAATCTGTCTCTTTCCTTCATCATCTCCAAAATATACTATCACATTCCTATTGGAAGACTCTCCTTTCATTGCAGACCACCTATCGGGGATTAAATTAAGAATTTAAAATAGGAGTTAATCAAGGAAAAGTGATGCTATAGAAGTTCTTTTAAGCCCCTGAGTTGATGTAGTTAATAGTTATTTCTTTTTCTTTCTTTTTTTTTTTTTAGTATTCAAATTAATTTTATTTTATTTTTTCCTCATGCCCTTTTTTAAAATTAAATCTTTATTGTTCAGATTATTACATTTGTTCCTCTTTCCCCCCCCCCATAACTCCCCTCCTCCCAGTTCCCGCCCCACCCTCCGCCCTCACTCCCCACCCACTGTCCTCATCCATAGGTGCACGATTTTTGTCCAGTCTCTTTCCGCATCTCCCACACCCCTTTCCCCCCCAAGAATAGTCAGTCAATTCCCTTTCTATGTCCCTGATTCTATTATGATCACCAGATTATTTATTCACTTGATTCTTAGATTTACTTGTTGATAGATGCATATTTGTTGTTCATAATTTGTATCTTTACCTTTTTTTTTCTTCTTCCTCTTCTTAAAGGATACCTTTCAGCATTTCATATAATACTGGTTTGGTGGTGATGAACTCCTTTAGCTTTTCCTTATCTGTGAAGCTCTTTATCTGACCTTCAATTCTGAATGATAGCTTTGCTGGATAAAGTAATCTTGGTTGTAGGTTCTTGGTATTCATCACTTTGAATATTTCTTGCCATTCCCTTCTGGCCTGCAAAGTTTCTGTTGAGAAATCAGCTGACAGTCGTATGGGTATTCCCTTGTAGGTAACTGGGTTTCTTTCTCTTGCTGCTTTTAAGATTCTCTCTTTGTCTTTTGCTCTTGGCATTTTAATTATGATGTGTCTTGGTGTGGTCCTCTTTGGATTCCTTTTGTTTGGGGTTCTCCGCGCTTCCTGGACCTGTAGGTCTATTTCTTTCACCAGGTGGGGGAAGTTTTCTGTCATTATTTCTTTAAATAGGTTTTCAATGTCTTGCTCTCTCTCATCTTCTGGCACCCCTATAATTCTGATGTTGGTGCGCTTGAAGCTGTCCCAGAGGCTCCTTACACTATCTGTATTTTCGGATTCTTTTTTCATTTTGCTTTTCCAGTTGGGTGTTTTTTGCTTCTTTGCATTTCAAATCATTGACTTGATTCTTGCGCTCCTCTGGTCTGCTGTTGGGTGTCTGTATAATATTCGTTATTTCAGTCCGTGTATGCTTAATTTCTAGTTGGTTCTTTATCACAACATCGAGGGTCTCATTAGATTTCTTGAGGATCTCATTACATTTATCGGCGGTCTCACCAGTCTTTTCGAGGGCCTTACTAAGTTTATCGGCGGCTTCTAGACAGTTCTTAAGAGACCTTAAAAGTGTGATTCTGAACTCAATATCCTCCATTGACAGTTTCGTCGTGTTTCTTTGTCTCCGCATTTTTTATGCTTTCTTGGTGCACCCCCTAGTGGTCTTTGTGCGCAGTCTTGTTGCCTTTAAGCCTTGATTGATGTCGGCAATACCGGGGGTGATTTGACCTCCAGGCTAACTGGCTATGAGAGTCCGCTGTGTCTGCAGTGGGAGGGCTTCTGTGCTGGATCTCTAGGGCGGTGCTAATCTAGCCTTTGCCTGAGGCTATCTGGCAAATGGTTCTGTGCAGGGCTTGGGCGGGGCGGGTCCCCGGGGATCTACAGGGCAGGTGGAGCAAGCAGTTATGGCTGCTCTCAGTTCCTTCCCCAGGGGCTCTGCCCCCCAGAGTCCCAGCAATGGCTGCAAACCTCGGAGAGAAAGCTGCCTTCGAGTTCCAACCGAAGCCAGACAGCCCCGCTTCTCCCGTCCGAGTCCTGGCCCCCAGAGACTTGCCCGGATCTGGAGCCCAGAGTCTGAAACCCCCCCCCCCCCATTGAAAACAACAACCGCGCCCTCCGCCGCCAGCCCGCTCCACGCGCGCACTCCGCACCTGAGTATTTCAACTCAGCACTGAGCCTCCTCTGAGTCTGGGTATGATATTCTCTTTCCTCCTAGTTGTAGAATTTCCACTCAGCCAGCCTTCCTGTGGTTCTGGATGATGTCCGTTCTGTCCTTTAGTTATATCTCTGAAGTGGTTGTTCGAGGCAGCAATCTCCGGCGTTAACCTATGCCGCCATCTTGGTTTCTCCTCCAATAGTTATTTCTTTTTCATCTGAAAATTTCCCGTTTCCTCACTGCCTAGATCTCCACTCCCATCCATCACTGGGAACCAGGTTGAATCCAGTAGTGACTAAGTCATGGAACCATTTCTACTCCAATTTATTGGTTGCTGATTAACTGAAAGGCCAACTTCTTCCTTTCAGACTATTTCTGTAAAGTTCACCAATGAGTCACGCATCATCGAACAAATGGCCATTGGTTCTCCTTACCAATGGGTCCCCTATGACGAGAGCAGAAGCGGTTGTGCCTTTTCCTGGCGACGTTGGTAGGAAGTTGCACAGAGCTTTCTGCAGACATGCAGGGGGTGCTCCCGGAGAGGTCCAAGGCTCTAGGTTACCAAACTGTCTGAAATATTCTTCTGGTTTGACCTCCCTCCTAAAGGAGAAATGCCTTGAGTTCCTCCCTTGCAGCATCGCCTTCTTTCCTTCCTGATGAGCACCACCCCCAGCCTTCCAGGCACCAAGGCCTCCAAGAGCAAGATCGCACGTGGAAAAAGAAATAACTACCTTGAGATTATATAATCAAATAATCAGATCAGTTATTCATGTGCTATAAAATGAGCAATTTATTTTCATCTGCATTACCTAAATGCTTGAAATGCGTTTTTTTGTAACTTTATATAAATCACTGGCTCCAGTTACATTGGGTGAGTATAGAGTATCTAAAATTTTAAAGTATAATAGGACCAACAATAATAATTTAATTTGGAATCCTATGCTACGTGAACTTCAAGCTCCCGTCAGGAATAGGCGGAACAAGGAAAAAGAAGGGCTCGTTGTGGTTTTGAATAGTCCAGCCAGTCCTCACTGGATTGTGTTAGCACTTTTTTTTCTTCTTTTTGCATGTGATTAGTAATATCTTTTGTGCCTGTAATGATTTCTAAAAATGATAATTTCTTTGATTATCCATATACTCTTAGTACCATAAGGGGCATCTCCATGGCACTCAGTAAAAATGTACTTTGAGATTGCTTTTTCAAATATGTTATTCTAGTGGTTGGATTAAATAAACACCAACTTCTCTGACTATTCTTAATAATAGAACATTATACTTTCATGGAGCACTAATACTAGACTTTATAATATGATGGATTTTCTCAAATATAAGCAAATAATGGGCTATTTTAAAAGCCTCAAAGTTTAAATACATCTGTTTCTAAATGTCCTGAAAATCCTTCTCAGCCTGGGAGTTGTAAGTGGGACTTCCCTTAAAAAAAAAAAAAAAAAAAACAGTTCAAAATTGGCCACAAATAAGACAAAACAGAATAAATTAGAAATGTGGCTCCCTGCCATCTTGCAATGTTCTTACAGTAAATGGAGAGTGCTGTGTCCCCTCCCTTCACCATTCCATGGCTAATGGCTTTTCTAGGAGACATATTTTCCTAGAGAAATCCTAAGAGCATTTGTTTACTTGGAAGGATGTGTGCTTTTGCTGGTGGATGTTGATTTAGGAAGAAGATCAAAGAAATGTGAAGGACTAGAAGGTCCCTGCGTTAGTGTAGGGGAAGGGGGCAGGGTGGGATTGGTTTTGGTTGATTAAATCCTTATTTTGGCTAAGTGTTAATGTCTAACATAACTTTTATCCATTAGATGATATTATTGCCCATTTTATAGATGAGGAACTCACTGAAAGCTTACCAGTATTTACATTTCCTGAATTCTTTTTTTTTAAGCAAAAAAGTATACAATTCAGTGGCTTTTAGTGAGTTTACATTGTTGTGCAACTATCACCACAATCTAATTCCAGAACAGTTTCATCTCCCAAATAGTTTCATCAACTACTGCCCCCTGAAAACCACTAATCTTTCTGTCTCTATAGATTTGCCTATTCTGGACATTTTAAATGGAATCATACCACATTTAGCCCTTTGTGTCTGGTTTGTTGAACTTGTATAATGTTTCCAGTTTATTGACATTGTAGCATGTCTCAAGTTTATTCTTTCTGAGTAGGAATCCATTGTATCAATAGTTCTATAGATATCTTGTTTATTCATTATATTTTAGTGGACTCTTAGATTTTTCTAGATTTTATTTCTGTTTGTGGCTAAATAATATTTTATTCTATGGATATAAAACATTTTTAAATCTATGTACTAATTGATGGGCATTTGTGTTTCCAATTATTGCATATTATAAATAGCACTCTTATGAATATCTATATACAGTTTTTTGTGAGCCTATCTTTGCAGTTCTCTTGGATATATATACTGAGGAGTGGAATATTTGTTTTTTATGGTCAACTTAAACTTTTTGAGGAACTGTCAAACTGTTTTCTGTAGTAGCTGTACCATTTTACATCCTAACAGCAATGAATGATAGTTCATTCTCCACATTTGCATATTTGTTTTCCTTTTTTAAAAAATTACTATAGCCACCCTAATGTGTGTGAAGTGGCATCTCACTGTGGTTTTGATTTGCATTTTCCTAATGATTAATGATGTTGAGCATCATGTGCTTCTAGGCCATATGTATATGTTCTTTGTAGAAAAGTCTATTAAAATTCCTTGCCCATCTTCAAATGTGTTTCTTTGTCTTTATATTGAGTTGTAAGATTTCCTCATATATATACTAGATTAGAGGCCCGGTGCATGAAATTTGTGCACCGGGGGTACGGGGGATGTCCCTCAGCCCAGCCTGCACCGTCTCCAATCTGGGACCCCTTGGGAGATGTCTGACTGCCCTGTGGGATTGGGCCTAAACTGGCAGTCAGACAACCTCTCACAATCCAGGACCGCTGGCTCCCAACCGCTCGCCTGCCTGCATGATTGCCCCTAACTGCTTCTGCCTGCCAGCCTGATTAACCCCTAACCACTCCCCTGACAGCTTGAGCGACATCTAACTGCTACCCTGCCGGCCTGATCACCCACAACTGCCCTCCTCTGCTGGCCCGGTTGCCCCCAACTGCCCTCCCCTGCCAGCCCGGTCGCCCCTAACTGCCTTCCCCTGCCAGCCCGGTCGCCCCTAACTGCCCTCCCCTGCTGGCCTGATCACCCACAACTGCCCTCCGCTGTCGGCCATCTTGTGGTGGCCATCTTGTGACCATATTGGAGGCGGCCATCCTGTGCGAGGGTGTGACGGTCAATTTGCTTATTACTGCCTTATTATATAAGACTAGAGGCCTGGTGCATGAAATTCGTGCACTCAGAGGGGGACAGGGTGCCTCGGTCTGACCTGTGCCCTCTCACTGTCTGGGAACCCCATGATCAATCACCCCAAAGAGATAGGCCTCGCCTACCAGGCCAGGGCTCCTCGATGGATTGCCCCAAAGAGGTAAGCTCTGCCCACCCGGCTGGGGCTCTGCAATTGATCGCCCCCTCAGAGGGAGCCCTGGCTGGGTGGGCAGGGCCTACCTCTTTGGGGTGATTGATGGTGGAACCCCAGGATTGATTGCCCCAAAGAGGGAGGCCCAGGTTACCCGGCGGTGGCACTATGGCAGGTGGGCGGGGCCTCCCTCTGAGGGGGAAATTGAACCCAGGGCTCCACCATCAATCGTCCCAAAGAGGTAGGCCCTGCCCACCCAGGCGGGGCTCTGTGATGGATCATCCTGCAGAGGGAGGCCAACCCACCCGCCACAGCACCACTGCTGGGTAGCCTGGGCCTCCCTCTTTGGGGCGATAGTGGAGCCCCCCGATTGATCGATCGCCCTGCCGGCCAGTGACCTGGGCCTTCCTCTGCAGGGCGATCATGGGGCAATGGCCAGGCCCCTGACCAATCACATCGTACCCACCTTGGCTGGCCTGGTGCCAGTGGGTGTCATAGTGTGGTCATCCGGAAGGTCGTCCGGATGGTCGTTTTGCTGTTCGGTCATTCAGTCGATTTGTATATTACACTTTTATTATTATAGATACTAGACCCTTATCAAATATATTTATAAATATTTTTCCCATTGTATAGGTTATCTTTTCACTTTTTTGATGGTGGGTTTTGATGCACAAGTCTTAAATTTTGATGACATCTAATCCAGCTTTTATTTTAGATTAAATTAAATATAAAAGAACATTTTATATCTACCCATATATTAAGCATTACAGTTCTATTCATCTCTGTGAATAGAATTAAATTTCTATCTGTTAACATTTCCCTCCTACTTTAAAACCTTACTTTAATATTTTTAACTGAGTAGGTCAGCTAGAGACAAAGTCCTTTAGTTTTTGTTTATCTGATAATGTCATAGAGGGAAGTGAGATAATTAGCTTTGCTATTTAAAATCTTTGCACTGTATTGATTCACTTTTTATAACAAGCATGTTTTAACATTATTATCAGACATCAAGAATTTTTTTAAAAAACCAATACAATGTTGAGGAGCACACAAGACTTGGTTGGAAAGTTTGTAAGGAGGACATTCTGAGAAAAGGGAAGTGTGTGGAAGGCCGTCTGCCCTGTTTATTGGAATTCCGACTTAGGGAGAGTTGAAGGCAGCACCCTTAATTATTTCTTGACCTTCCCAAACAAGTCTGTGTACGTGCAGACCCCCAGGTGTTTACTGGAATCCTTACGCTTAACCCCTGGATGCCCCTGCCTAGAGGACAATGTAAACACATGTGTCCTCCCAAGATTACTCACCCTACTGATTGTCTCTAATGATAAAAATTCCAATAAAGGCCTAACAAGGCAGGCAATCGAGGCTGCCTGGCCACTTCGGCCAGGCCGTCCCTTAGCCCTCTCCCCAACAGTGAAACTGTGTCGGAGTAATCTGTTCATCCGTCGTTCAGGAGCTGCTGATCAGCACTGGCAATACGAATTATTATCTTGTGGTTCCATAGGCCATAAATCATATATGGTTCTCACCACACTAAAATTAAACTGTTGGCAGGGCTCTAGTCATTTCTGGAGGCTCTGAGGAATAATCTGTTTCCTCACCTATTCAGTTTGTTGGCATAATTTAGCTACTTGAGTCTGTAAGACTGAGGTTTGAGTTTCCTTGCTGGCTGTCACCTAGGGTTTTCCCCAGTTTTTAGAGGCTGTTTGCATTCTTTGTCTAAGGCCTCTTCCTCCATCTTTAAAGCTAGCAGTGGAGTATCAAGTTACTCTCTTACTTGAATGTCTCCTGACTCTTCTATCTACATCTCTACCTCTTCTGCCAGCCTCTTCACTTTTAGGTCCTATGTGATTACCTTGGGCCTACTAAGGAAATCTGGGGAAATTGCCCTTTTTTAAGGTCTATCACCTTAATTCCATCTGCAAAGAGACAATAAGAATTTTAAAAGAAAAAAACAATATTCAACTTCAACAGGGGTTGAATTTACTCTTTAAGACAATCTTGCCCTTATATTAGCATGCCACTCATTACAAAGAAATGCGATAACAAAATGTTGTTTGATATATTATTTTTTTTCTAGATTAGAGAGATATTTTTGTTCTCCTGTGCACTAAATATTAGCTATTCCTTGGAAACCCACTGATTGAATATATCCTGAATAAGAAACTCGCTGAGATATTTCTGAGAGGTGCAAATAAAGTAAAAACAGAGAAAAAGAGATCCAAAGAAAACTAGGTCAAGAATTCCATTTATTATGACTACATGTGTGGAAAGGTTTCAAAATAATACATATTTCTTACTTAATGTTCTTCATTGTAAAAATTGTCTTCCATATATTCAGTGAGAATCATAAAATTATGAAATGATATTGATAATATAAAGTTGCTTTTTGTTCACAAATGTGTAACTTCAAAGAATAAGAGAAGTAGTACAGAGGAAAATATTAAACGCAGTATAAATATATTATAGGCTCCCCAGACACCAAGAATTATTCATGATGCTATTTAACTCTATTAGCATATCACAGGCACTCTCTGTATGCACTGTGGAGGAAGAACCAGGAAAGCAGTTCAGTATTTATCATTTGAGCTACGTACAGTCTTAGGTGAACAACAAGTATTTCACAGAATGAACTGTGTTTGGACTGAAGTTTTTCATATAGGTGGTGGGAAAAAAAGGTAATTTTTAAAAGTGAATTTAATCCATAGAGCAATCCATCCATACATCACAATTTAGAGGAATGAATTACATTTATTGTGAGGTGGAGAGTATGTTTTTTCCATTCTTGGTAATGATTGGATGATATATTTTGTGTGTGTTTGTGTTTTACCTGTACTGTACCAGCACTGGACATGGAATCAGAACACATAATTTTAAGTCCTGCATTTGTCATTAACTAGTGAGATAATCTTGAGTAAATCACTTAAAAACTTCTAAACCTGATATTACTCACATCTAAAATGGTGACACAGTTAAGAATCTACTTATCACATAAGATTGAGAGAGATGAAAATAAGGTAATGTTGGTAAAAACAGTTGTCGTAAACTCTAAAGGTCCGTACAAATGTATTATTATCACCACAATCATCATCGCACCATTCTCCACTCCTGCACTTAGAGAAAAACTACCTTCTCTCCCATAGGAGGCTTTCTATTATGTGAGAATGAGCCACATTGCCATCCCCTTCCATAGAAATAGAAGCGGGGGTGGGGGGGGGGGAATGGAAGGGAGTCTGGTTTAATATATTTAACCAATCAATAGATGAGGACATTTGGGTTTTTCATAAAAAGGACAATGGCTTGAGAACTCAGATTCCTCTTACTTTATTAAAACCTAGCTGAGGCCCTTGTCTTTTTCCTCAAGTGCTGTCCAGTAGGCATATCTGATCATTTCATCTCAAGTCTTTGCAGCTTCTAGTCTCTTCTTCACTCTGCCACCAGATACTAGTATATCTTCCTACATGTGATCAGATTATCCCATGTTTGTAGATGTCTATTAATTTCCACTTGCATATAATATGAAATCCACACTCTTCACCTTGCTTTACAGGTCTCATCCTAACTTGCCTCTCCAACTTCTGAAGCCTTCAGCGTGAGACTTACTCAGAGTCAAAATATCCAGGATTTATGTAAGAGGTCATATATAAAAGTTACTTCTGTTTATAATATGAAAAAATGAAGAATACTATAAACGATTCCTTAATCTCTGCCACTTTTAAACTCTTCCTTTTTTAAAAAAAGATTTTAAATTAGTTTTTAGTACTACTCAAAAGTGTAGCAGCCTACAGGTGGTTACCTATCTGCAACAAAATAAGAAGCCTGTGGAAGAATAAACTGACCATATTACTAACCACATGGTTTAGTTCAGCTGATGTTTATTCATAGTAAGACTTTCTCAATGAAGAAGGTGCCTACCATAGAGCCATTGAGTCCTCTGCGATCCGTATTCTCTGCATCTCATTGAAAGGCTAGAGAAAAGAGTCAGAGAATTGTCAGGAGGCTTCTTTTAAGTAGTAACGAAGTGACATGTATCATTCTACCCACATTTCATTGGTCAGAATTCACACAACCTAATGCAACTCTAAGGGAAGCTGGGGAAATACAGGATAGCTGAGTACACAAGATGAAAAAATGAATTTTTGTGAACTTAGCAGTCTCTGTCACCACTTTTCCTGCATTTTCTATTCCCCATGCTCATAATAGTAATAGCTGCAGCACTTCTTATTCTCAATCACATTATTAGTAATATACTGTATATGCGTGATTTATTCATATCCAAACAATAAAGGTGACTTTCAGTTAATACTTATTTCAAGGCACATCATTGGGCGTTGTTCTCTGTTTTCTTCATCTGACCTATAAATAAGTAATTTTTAAAAGACATTGTTAAATTGGTTCCTGCCAACTGTAAATAAGACTACTAGCCATGTCTACTTTGCCTTGGAGACTGGTTCCCCTTCTGATCATATGTCACACTGTTGCTATTGGTACATTTCAAAATATAATGAACATAAAAACTGATGCTTGGCCAATATTATTTTCTCAAAGTCTTAAACTTGTCAAAAGCTTCTGAATAGCAAACATTACTTTTTGTAACTTATAATTTCATCCTGATTTGTGTATTTAGTCCTACTCTACATAAAATTGTGCAGTTTACTCTAGACTTAGAGTTTGGGGGTTAAAAATAAGATTTCTTTATTTTTTCATCATTTGGCTATTTTTCTTTCTCATTCAAACAAATGATTTAATTATTTTTTTTCCCTTTTAATGACCCAATGTAGACTTGCACAGCAACTTAAAAATACATTTTCAAATTTGTGATTCTGAAAGACCCAACCAAATATCTCTAAGCAAATAAATAAAGCTATCTTGCAGAATATATCTATTAACTCAGCTTAGAGTCAAAAATCTATATATATAAAAGCCCAGCGACAGTTAAGGTGGAATGACCAGAACAACCAGTCGCTATGACATGCACTGACCACTAGGGGGCAGATGCTCAATGCAGGAGCTGCCTCTGGTGGCCAGTGCGCTGCCACAGTGGAAGCTGCTCAGCCAGAAGCTGGGCTCACAGCTGGCGAGAGCAGTGGTGGTGGCGGGAGCCTCTCCTGCCTCTGCAACAGCGCTAACAAGCAGCAAGCCAAGGAGTGAACAGGTGAGCCAGTGGGTGGTTGGGAGCAAGGGGTCCCGGATTGTGAGAGGGGGCAGGCCAGGCTGAGGGACCCCCATCCAGTGCATGAGTTTTCATGCACCGGGCCTCTACTTATCAATAAAATAGCACAGAGTAACCCTAATCTTAGTAGAACTAAGTCACCATGGGTCTTCCTAAAGAGTGTCCACCTCACTGATTTCAGAAGGCTTTGTCATGAGCTTTCACTCTCTTCCCAAAAGCGTTTGATTAGCTAAAAGGGCTCTTTCACTGCGCCGCCTTCACTAACACTTACAGTCTAGTCCAGCCGTGGGCAAACTACGGCCCTCCGGCCGGATCTGGCCCATTTGAAATGAATAAAACTAAAAAAAAAAAGACCGTACCCTTTTATGTAATGATGTTTACTTTGAATTTATATTAGTTCACACAAACACTCCATCCATGCTTTTGTTCCGGCCCTCCGGTCCAGTTTAAGAACCCATTGTGGCCCTCGAGTCAAAAAGTTTGCTCACCCCTGGTCTAGTCTCTCCCTAACTCTACTGTAAAGAGAAGCCACATTTTTACTCACAAGGCTGACAAGAGATCATAGCTGTATTGTGTATCCACTCACAAACAATACGAATATTTGTGATTCTGTGCCTTTTAGTAAGAGTAGAGTTTAAGTCAATCTGGATACTTCCCTGTCTTTACTTTCTGAAGAAAACTATCTTCAGAAAGCTTTTTCTGCCGTCTTCAAATTGCTAGCTTAGCTGAGAGTCATATGAAATAACTTTATGTTGTCTGTTTCCTCGGCAACCATCATTAGCAGAACCATGTGCTTTTCTTTCTTTTGATACAAAACTTTGAGGACTGGCAAATACATATCCAAGCTACTTCAGAGCAATAATTTTGAAAACATAGCAAAAGAGCAAAAATATTTTTTAATGACATAAATATAAAAGCCTTTTATAAGTAATCATTCCAGAATCTCAGTTCTCAGCAAGGTAGATTTCCACCCTCAAAAATACTCCACATTAACCCTGGTTGAGCGGTTCAGTTGGTTGGAGTGTCATTCTGTACACCAAGAGGTTGTGGTCAGGACACATACCTAGGTTGAGCATTGGGTGAGTACAGGAAGCAATTGATGTTTCTCTTTTCTCTCTCTCTCTCTCTCTCTCTCTCTCTCTCTCTCTCTCTCTCTCTCTCTCTCTCTCCCTCTCTCTCTCTCTTTCCCTTTCTCTTTCAAATCAATAAAAACATATCTTCATTGAGGATTTAAAAAATGCTCCACTTTAAATATGAATAAACACCCAAATATGAAAGACACCCAAACTAAGATTTGATAAAGAACTGTGACCTCTATTACCTTGGAAATCCTGTCATAACCATTTTGGCCCTATGGGACTCACAGTAATGGACCCTCTTCATAAAAGAGTCGTGAATAACTAAAATGTTATCAGTATAAATACCACTATCTGGAAATACATATCCAGTTATTTTTAAATGAATCCATAGTTTGTGTTTTTTAATTTTAGAAATATGAGTCTCATCCTCCAGAAAAAGAAAAAAAAAAAGAATGGAAAGGAAGCCTAAACAAGCGAGCCACAGTTCAATAAGGGAAGAGTAGAGTTGAAAGGAGGCAATGACCAGGAGACCCCCATTTAGAAGAAAGTTAACTGCAGAGGAGCCAGCCAGAAAGAGACTCTAAGAGGAGGGAGGGAGACAGAACTACGGGATGATTCATGAGAGCAGGTGCTGCTTGCCAGGACCACTGCTTTTGTTCTTTTTCAGCCCCTTTCCTACTCTGCCTTCTGCCCTCTGGTTTCTATTTAAATTCAGTTACTTCCTTTATTCACAGTTTTCATCCTGGATGTAACTCTTTCTCCATTATCAACATCTGTGTTGCTTCAGATGGTGCTTCCTCGTGTCCTTGAAGCATTTCCTGAGGTATGACTCCAACTGTTTGGATTCCAGGTGTTGTCGGTGCCAACCATTAATCAAACATGTACATCCTCATCTCCCACAGAGGACTAGGCTGTTTATGGTCGTGTCTGGGATTCACTGTGATAAGGAAAGCAAGAGCTTTAATTGTCCCAAAATCATACCTTGCACATTCCACAGAATAGAAAATCATTTCTAAATCAAAGAGAATGATAAAATACTATGACAAATTCATTCATCCATGTAAATAACCTGTAAAAAAGCCCTAGAGTATTTGCAAATCTTCAAAAAGATTGATTGATTTACCTTAGAAATGTGGCATGTTTTCAAAGCCCTTCTATTAACCTTCCATCTTCATAATTGATTTTCTATTGCTTAGCAATTTATAGTTTACGATTTTCTTGTTCTGCATATACCTTGGTATATGTCTCTTCACATATTAGCAACAATTTAAAGAGTAAGCTTTCTTGCCTTGGCCAGGTAGCTCAGCTGATTGGATTATCATCCTGTACACCAAAAGTTTATGGGTTCGATTCCCAGTCAGAGCACATACCTAGGTTGTGGGTTTTATCCCTGGTTGGGGCGAGTATGGGAAAAAACATATTAATGTTTTTTTCTCACATTGATCTCTCCATCTCTCTCTCAAAATCAATAAAAACATATCCTCTGGTAAGGATTTTTTTTTAAAAAAAGCTTTCTTATCATCACCTATATAATGACGAAGCTATGAAGGACACATTTAAACAACAGCTGCTCAATCATTGAACAGCAGGACCAAAATATCCAGTGAACCAATCATGTAAAAACAGTATAGAAATAGGTGTTTTTTAAAATAATATTTTAAAGTGCTAGGTCTGCTTATTTTAATATCATATTGGATATTTTGATTGCTGTACCTAGTAGAGCTAACCATTTTCAAAACGAGGACCATCCCTGATCCTTCTTAGTATCCCATATGCCTATTACAACTTAGGGCTTTTCATCTAATTGGTGAGTAATTACAATCTGTCACATGGAAATGCATTTTCCTAAGAAAAAGAAAACAGAAAATTAATGAGACTGAAACCCCTTTACCTTTCTATATTAAATGCTTGTTTTAGTATTTGGACCCTAGTAGTTTTTCACAAATAGAGCAATTCATAAATTGAGAACAAACTAATAATATTTAAAACATCAAATAAAAAATTCCCTTACAAAAGAAAATATGCTATTGACTTTTCTCTACTTGTTAAAAACACAAGTCTGTACCAAACAGCTTTTGAGATATGAGTGCACTGGGTTTCCTTTGGAGCACAAAAAGGTACTAGACATTTCTATTCAGGAGTTTTTAAAATGGTATTGCACTGTTCCTGTTTTAAAATTAGTATTTATCACCCATAAATTGTTTATTTTTTATAGGTGGAAAAAGTAAAATAAACATAAATTACATAGACAAATGACTGATAGCGTTCTCCAATACCAAATGGTTTGAGAAATCCAGTGATAAATGCCTCCTTAAGCCTTGTTCTACTGCATAGCAAAATAATAGTTCTCTCCTACTATGAACATAGGAACATTCTGTTAATGTAAAAAGGACCTCCTTACTTAGAATTGAGAACACTTAAACCAGTAAGTTTTTTGGCTTCTGAATCACTAATTTGTCAGTGTATCAGCACCATATATGAGGAGGGAGAATTTCAGAAAAGGCAAGGTAGCAACTTGGACTGGGTTACTTTCCAATTGGTCACCTGCATTCAGTTAGTAGAGTTCTATTAGTAGTGTGTCTTTTATTTTCACAATTATGAATCAGCTAGAAATCACATTTTCTATTTGTTTAGTTCATATTAAATGAATGCATGGGCTCTGCCAACTAATCATGGTGTTTTTGAAAGTATCTGTTGTTTTCATTTCCCTAGACAAAAATACTTTCTCTGATATTTACAAAGGCAATACTTCTTCATGGCATCTGATTTTCATCACTTCCATCAGTACTTTGAATATTGACTTGATACTTGCTAGATGACTTGGTACCTGCTAGAAGTTTGTTCTGACTAGAATGGAATTATTAAGAAACTTCTTTTGGTTGCAAATGGGTGTATATAGTAAGATGGTATAAGCGTGAACACAACAATGAGTTGCATGTAAAGAGTAAGTTGGGTTAGATTGAAGATTGTTTTTCATTGTGATTTAAAACTCCGACTCTTCTGGAACTTGTCCAGATAGGAATACTTTTAAATAGATTTTTTAAAAATTTTAAATGTATTTTAAATACATTCTTCTAATTTTGTAATTGAAACTTTTACGTTTAGCCCATTTTAGTGAGAATGTTCTTGTCTATTAGATAGACCTAAATTGACATTAAAAAACCTGGTTGCTTCTGCCCTAACCAATTTGGGTCAGTGGATAGAGCGTTGGCCTGCAGACCAAAAGGTCCGAGGTTCATTTCCGGTCAAGGGCATGTACTTTGGTTGCAGGCTTCTCCCTGGCCCCGGCCTTGGTCAGGGCTCATGCAGAAGTCTTTCAAACTAGCTTTTCACTTTTGTTGGTTTCCAAGAAAATATTTCATACCAGAATTAATTAATTATAGAAATTGATTAAAAATTAAATTATTTAAAAGTAATTATAAAATCATGAAATCTATTAACTATATTGTGTGTATACCCTAAGTGAGAATATAAATCATGTAAAAAAACATCCTTTTTCCATTTTTTTATTTATTTAAACATAACATTTGAAAACAAATATTGTCAATCTTGGATAATGTAATCATTTGGGAATTCTAAATAAGAAAATCCCAAGTGTTCATACTAAAACCACATATAGTCTCCAACAATTTAGACCCAAGAGGGTTCCTTAAAAACCAAATATTAGCAGTTCTTTTGGTTCATTGAAGACAATTATGACATAGCTATTTTAACTTTCCCTGATTGAAAACTTGACTGGACAAGTGATGAGCAAGTTATAGTTGATGAACTTTCAAATAAGGCGACTTAATTAATTTAATTTTATTTTATTTACAATAAGCCCTTTCCTAACATTTTACTGTAATTCATCTTCAGTTCGCTTATGACTTCCCAGTGTTTATCTTGGACCTATATTTATCTTCAGAACTCTAGACAAATTAGGTAGGGTGATATTTTGAGATATGATTTAAAGTATTTTCCTAACATTTTCTTATAATGTTTGCTCTGCTACTAATTCAGTCATAATAATTCATTACCTCAGGGGAGGAATGATGCAATGGAAAGCTGAAGTAAATCTTGGGGCTTTCTGATTACAACAATCTCTCTCTCAAGAGAGAGAGTATAAAGAAGAACGCAGCACATTAAAAAATGGATTTGGAAGGATATATGATTAATCAAAGGGCACCGGTTTTCCTTCTGAAGACTAAATTGAGGGTTTCTTGGCCAGGAAAGAAAATGAGTCAGAAGAGAAGCAAAGAAAGCTAAGATATTGATGCATCTCTGAGAAAGATCCCTGTGCTCTCCTTCTCCCAATCACACACCACACCCCAACCAGGACCAAGTCCCCAAACAGGGTCTGGGTTCCTGGAGCAGAGAGTCTGTTCTCCAGAACATTTCCAGACTTATATTACTGTGCATCAACTTACTAAAAAACAAACAAACAAAAACTATATAATTTTATGAACATCACCCCCAAAATTTCAATTAAAAAAAGATTTAACAATGCTCCAAACAGAAAAAAATAATAATAAAAAGCAACAATTAAAATAATGAGGTACTGATTCAAAGATTGACATACATCAATGATTAGACTAAGAAGCCCCAAAAGCACCAATGCATATACAGACACTTGATAAGTGACAACACTGACACTATGAACCAATGAGAAGAGGACCATCTTTGCAATAAAAATACCAATATTGGAAAAAAGGAGACTTTACGCCTACCTTAAACCACAATATCAATTCTGGGTGAGTTATTGACCTAGATGTGAAAATTACAACAATAAAGCCTTTAGAAGATAATATAGGAGAATGTCTTCATTACCTTAAACATACAGTAAGAAAGGATGTCTTAAACAACATATAAGAAACACTAGCCCTAGCCAGTTTGGCTCAGTGGATAGAGCGTTGGCCTGCAGACTGAAGGGTCCTGGGTTTGATTCCGGTCAAGGGCACATGTCCGAGTTGCAGCTCGATCCTCAGTAGGGGGCATGCAGCAGGCAGTCCATCAATGATTCTCTCTCATCATTGATGTTTCTATCTTTCTCTCCTTCTTCCTTCCTCTCTGAAATCAATAAAAAAGAAAAAGAAAGAAGAAAGAAGAAAGAAAAAAAGAAAAAAAGGAAGGAAGGAAGGAAGGAAGGAAGGAAGGAAGGAAGGAAGGAAGGAAGGAAGGAAGGGAGGGAGGGAGGGAGGGAGGGAGGGAGGGAGGGAGGGAGGGAGGGAGCGAGGGAGGAAGGAAGGAAGGAAGAAAGACAAGACATAAAGTAAGGGTGCAGCCCCGATTATGAAAATGGCCTTGGCATCCTCCACAAAAGGCCTGTAGCTGCTTCCCAGGTTTTTCTAACCCACTGGGCACATGCACAGCAATCACTGTGGGGAAGGATGCCTTCCAGAAACAACACCGCAGCGGTTACTGACAGGGATTCTTTGAGGGCCTCCTGATTGATTTCTTCGTTCTCAGTAGTGAAGGCTGACTCTGCAGGTTCAGGGAAAGAGGTAACTATTTCAAAACTTTAAGGGGAAAAATCCTAAAGCCACATGGAAAGAGAATTTGGGGAAGGGATGCCTACTTTTCTAAGATCTAGGGATACTGTGTTTTATGCTGCCTCTGCTAATAGCTTAGACGATGTCAGTGTTTCTAGTCTTCATATTTATTCCCAAATGGAGGATAATATGTCAATTTATACTTGACTACTCAAAGGATGTGATAATGATTAAATCGGGATTAAAGCTCTGAATTCTTCATAAGAAGAAAGGGCAATGTAAACCCAGCAATGCCATGATGCAAATGTGCTCTATCTCCTGTATATTTCTAGACATAAAGGTTATTGACATAATCCTTCCATCACCTAGTGGAGTTTATGCCTGGATCATTTTCTTGAAATGGGTCGCTGTAAGGAACCCCTTCCCATAAAACCTGCAGTGATTTATTGAGTAACAGACCCACCATAGCTCAACCATAATTTAAAAAATAAAAAGAATTTAAAAATAGCATCTTTCTCAAATGGGCTAAATTTGAAGTCCAGTGAATAAAATTTGACAAAAATCAATTAAATTAAGTCAGGAGTATTCAATGTTGTATTGGAAGTCCTCATCAGATAAAGTAAAATAAATAAATAAAGATAAAATGTTTAGAATTCCAGATGGCGTGATTTTATCTAAATAAAATCCAAACTAATCTATAACTAAATGACTAAATTTGATAAGAGAGTTTTACAAAGTTGGTGAATACAAAGCAATATTGGCAAAAAAAAAATTATATTCCTAATACCAACAGTAAACAGTTAAGTTTTGAAAACTTTCCCAAAAGCATAAAATCATGAATATTTATAAATAAATCTCAGAACTCTATCCAGGGAGAACCAAGATGGCGGCATAGGCTAACGCCGGAGTTTGCTGCCTTGAACAACTACTTCAAAAGTGAAACTAAAACACGGAACGGACATCACCCAGAACCACAGGAACACTGGCTGAGTGGAAGTCCTACAACTAGGAGGAAAGAGAAACGCATACGGACACTCAGAGGAGGCGCAGTGCTGAAGTCAAATTCTGAGGTGCGGAGTGCGCCGAGCGGGCTGGCAGCGGAGGGCACGGTTGGCGTTTTCAATTGGGAGGGTGTCACAGACTCTGAGCTCCAGATACGGGCGAGTCTTTAGGGACCCAGACTCAAACGGGAGAAGCGGGACTGTCTGGCTTCGGTCAGAGCGAGTGCAGCTTTCTCTCTGAGGTGTGCAGCGGTTGCTGGGACTCAGAGAGGCAGAGCCCCTGGGGACAGGACTGAGAGCCGCCATAACTGCTCTCTCCGGCCCACCCTGTTGATCCTGTGCGACCCGCCCCGCCCAAGCCCTGCACAGAGGCACTTGCCGGATAGCCTCAGGCAAAGGTTAGATTAGCACCTCCCTAGAGGACAGAAGTTCTCTCTCTGCAGACACAGCTGATTCTCATAGCCACTTGGCCTGGAGGTCAAACCTGCCGGGGTCCAACCCCAGCAGGTCCAGGGGTTCCCAAAGGCGTAGACAGAGTCGGCGAAGAAGGAATGACACGGAGACAGCGTTCAGTTGATCAGCAGCCTAGCCAGGATCTCCAGCCAAGTTCTGGTCTGGATCTCCAGAGAGGTTCTGCTTCGGAGCTCCAGCGAGGTTCTGTCTGAGATCTCCAACCAGGTTCGGTCACCAGGTTCTAGTCAGGTTCTCCTGCCATATTTCTGTAGTCAGGCTCAGTCCAGGATCTTTTGCCATGTTCTCTTCAGCGAAGTTCTTCTGTCTGTAGGTTCTGTGTAGGTTCTGTCTTCTGAGTTCTGACTTCTAACTTCTGTGTCTTGCTGTCTTGTTACATCTGTATTTATACTCGTTGATTCAATCCTATCAATCTCTATTAAAAGGTTAGGGCGTTTCTTATCTCCATTCCAGGGAGTAAAGATTATGTAGCTTAAGCATGATTGTTCATAAAGTGATTAATTACCCCCCTGGCACTTAGTTGAGGGGTTTTATTCCCTCCCTAACTTCAGGGGAAAATCCCTACCTGGGGATTCAACCTTTCTCGGAGAGGTGACCTTGGTTAAAACACACAGCGCTAAGGGGAGCAAACATATTAAGAACCGTATGCCATATATGCCAGGTCCCTTGAAACAGCAAGGATGGACTGGCTCCCGGCACAAACCCTCCCTGGTTTTTTGCTTCAACAATCAAGGCTTAACTACAAGACTGCGCACAAAGACCACTAGGGGGTGCACCAAGAAAGCATAACAAAATGCGGAGACAAAGAAACAGGACAAAATTGTCAATGGAAGATATAGAGTTCAGAATCACACTTTTAAGGTCTCTCAAGAACTGTTTAGAAGCCGCCGATAAACTTAATGAGATCTACAAGAAAACTAATGAGACCCTCGATGTTATGTTGGGGAACCAACTAGAAATTAAGCATACACGGACTGAAACAAAGAATATTATACAGACTCCCGACAGCAGACCAGAGGAGCGCAAGAATCAAGTCAATGATTTGAAATGCGAGGAAGCAAAAAACACCCAACTGGAAAAGCAAAATGAAAAAAGAATCCGAAAATACAGATAGTGTAAGGAGCCTCTGGGACAGCTTCAAGCGCACCAACATCAGAATTATAGGGGTGCCAGAAGATGAGAGAGAACAAGATATTGAAAACCTATTTGAAGAAATAATGACAGAAAACTTCCCCCACCTGGTGAAAGAAATGGACTTACAGGTCCAAGAAGCGCGGAGAACCCCAAACAAAAGGAATCCAAAGAGGACCACACCAAGACACATCATAATTAAAATGCCAAGAGCAAAAGACAAAGAGAGAATCTTAAAAGCAGCAAGAGAAAGAAACCCAGTTACCTACAAGGGAATACCCATACGACTGTCAGCTGATTTCTCAACAGAAACTTTGCAGGCCAGAAGGGAATGGCAAGAAATATTCAAAGTGATGAATACCAAGAACCTACAACCAAGATTACTTTATCCAGCAAAGCTATCATTCAGAATTGAAGGTCAGATAAAGAGCTTCACAGATAAGGAAAAGCTAAAGTAGTTCATCACCACCAAACCAGGATTATATGAAATGCTGAAAGGTATCCTTTAAGAAGAGGAAGAGGAAGAAAAAGGTAAAGATACAAATTATGAACAACAAATATGCATCTATCAACAAGTGAATCTAAGAATCAAGTGAATAAATAATCTGATGAACAGAATGAACTGGTGATTATAATAAAATCAGGGACATAGAAAGGGAATGGACTGACTATTCTTGGGGGGGAAAGGGGTGTGGGAGATGTGGGAAGAGACTGGACAAAAATCGTGCACCTATGGATGAGGACAGTGGGTGGGGAGTGAGGGCGGAGGGTGGGGCGGGAACTGGGAGGAGGAGAGTTATGGGGGAAAAAAAAGAGGAATAAATGTAATAATCTGAACAATAAAGATTTAATAATAATAAAAAAGAACTCTATCCAGAAAACTATAATCAGCACTGAAATAAATTAACAAAGTTTTAAATAAATGAGAAAATATATGTGTGAAGAATATGAAAACAGTATCTCAAAAAAATCTGCATCTCCATGTCCATTGCAGCATTGCTTACATTAAGCAAGACACTGAAACAATATAAGAGTTTGTTGACAGATGAGTGGATAAAGAAGTTGTGATACATTAATATGAATATTATTCAGCCATAAAGGAAGAAATGCTTCCATTGTGACAACATGGATGAAACTTAAGGTCATTTATACCAAGTGAAACATGTGAGACAGAAGACGACAAATACTATATGACCTCTCTTATATGTGGAATCTGAAGAATTGAACTCATAGAGAGATTAGATTGCTGGTTGCCAGTGCAGAAGTGGGGATTGGGGGGAACGGGTGCAGATGGTCAAAGGGTTCAAACTTTTATTTATAAGATGAGTAAGTTTTGGGGTTCTAATATGCAGCATGATTACTATAATTGATAATATTGTACTGTATACTTACTTGAAAGCTGCTAAGAGAGTAGATTTTAAGAGTTCTCAACACACACACACACACACACAAGTAACTGTAAGGTGATGGATGTGTTAACTAACCTTATTTAGGTATTCATTTTGCAATGTATTTGTATATCAAAACATCACCTTGCCTTGTCTGGTTTCTCAGTGGTTAGAGCACTGGCCCAAATACCAAAGGGCCTTGGGTTCAATTTCTGGTCAAGGGGATATACCTTGGGTGCAGGTTCCATCCCTGACCTGGTCTGGGCTTGTGCGGGAGGCAACCAATTGATGTGTCTCTCAGTCGATGTTTTTCTCTCTCTCCCTCCCTTCCACTCTCTAAAAAACAATGGAAAAAGTAGCCTCCAGTGAGGATTAAAACAAAAACAAACACACACACACACACACACACACACACACACACAATCACCTTGTACACTTTAAACGTTAAATGTATAATTAACATTGAGATATAACTAATCTCAATAAAGCTGGATAAAACAAGATTAGCCCTTTAAAGATTAGAAATAGTTACTTCTGTCCCTGACTCTGCAGTCAGCCTTCACTACAGGGGATGATTACATCCAGAGATTTTCCAAAGACCCAGCTCAATAGCTGCTGCGCTGTTGCTTACTAGCAGACCTTAGCCACGGTGATTGTGATAAGTGTGCCCAGCTGAATGGAAAAGCCTGGAAGCAGCCAAGGTCCCTTTGTAGAGTGTGTCGAGGCCATTAGAGGATTTGTGGCTGTATCATTAGTTGCCAAACACTAGTTTGAATCTGTGTATCACACTCACAGTTAGCTTTAAGCATTTCCGCCAGCAAGTTCTTCTCCACTGCTGACTGACTCCAAGCACACTTGGCTGTCTGTGTAATGTTATTGCTTCTTAATTATTTCTGGTTGTTTTGCCAAGCTGTGTCTAGGTTGCTATAAAATGTTTTCTGACACTCCATCCTTGCTGTTGGTACATGATACTCAGAGACTGCTGTGAAATTTGAAAATGCTTGGTATCTCTAAGTCTTGAGGAAGCTAATGGCAGGGATGAAATTGACAGTTCCAGATGTAAAATTCGAGCCCGATTCTCAATTTGACATTTTGCTGTCTTTTTTGAAACTTCCTTTCTTTTGGTATTATACTTTCATTTTACTCTTTTTTTGTTTGTTTGTTCAAAGCAAATCAGTGATGTGGTGGTATCCTCCCAAGAAGGAGACTCCCCGCAGAACACAAGCTCTAGCAACATCAGACATGGCATGTGAAACCACAGAAACCAGGGAGATTGTTAACAATCTAGGTGAGAGGCCTGGCTCTAAAAAGCCCACACAATCTTCTACCCTCACTTACTGTTTCATAGATAGCCAAGAGCCAAGATAACCTGGGTTTCTATTTTCAGTGTATAATGTGGTTCCTTGAGATGATATTGGACTATTTACATAACAAACATCTAGACATTAAATCAACATAGCTTTTCGATGATTGTTGTTGTGTTGTTAATGCTGGAAATTAAAAGTTATACATTGAATTTTTCAAAAATATTCTATACCAACAACCAAGTAACAACATCAAACAATATTCCCAGGCCTCATATTTTTATTGTTGTGTTATCTCCAGGATATAGCATGAGGTAAACACAAAGTGCTTTCTCTCTGAGGTTTATACCTGATGGCAACTTCCAGGGAATCCATTAGGATGGTGTTCCATTGGCCAACTTGCAGGAGAGATAAGAAGACATCTGAAAGACACCTGAAATATACCAGCTAATTCCTAGACATAAGACAAAGGAAGTGTGGCAATTTGAATACAGTGGAGTATCTGCCTTTAGTTTCCCTAGGCAGGATGGGAGGGAAATGGGAAAGAAGGTGATTAGTAAAAACAAAACAAAATAAAAACACCCTGCCAACCATATAATAAAAGGTAACTTTTAAGAAGTTTACCTCCTGGGGCATGCAAGATGGCTGCAGAGTAGCCAGAGGCTGCATGTGCTCCCAGGCACGGACCAGATTTACAGCTAAACTAGAGAGCAATCAACTTGAAAAACAAATAGAAGTGTAGCTGATCTGAAATATATCTAAGGAGCACTGAAGAAGGCACATAGAGACTAGTGAGAAGAGCAGAGACCCAGAAAGGGAAAGCTCCCCATCCACCCTTGAACAGGGGCAGTGGTGGCTGAGAGGCCAGAGGGATAGCACGGCTGCAAAGAACTCATACAACTCAGCACTAGGCAGACAAACTCCAATTAAAAAATGGTCAAAGGACATGAATAGACACTTCTCCAAAGAGGACATACAGATGGCCAAGAGACATATGAAAAGATGCTCAGCGTCACTAACCAGCGGAGAGATGCAAATGAAAACCGCAATGAGATATCACCTCACACCTGTCAGAATGGCTATCGTCA
Source organism: Myotis daubentonii (assembly GCF_963259705.1). Classification (NCBI taxonomy): domain Eukaryota; kingdom Metazoa; phylum Chordata; class Mammalia; order Chiroptera; family Vespertilionidae; genus Myotis; species Myotis daubentonii. The sequence goes on along the minus strand of NC_081842.1, from coordinate 20,319,970 downwards.
ATAACTCAACAAACAACAAGTGTTGGTGAGGATGTGGAGAAAAGTTTACTCTTGGTGAACATGCAGATTAGTGCAGCCAGTATGGAACGTCCTCAAAAAACTAAAAATGGAACTGCCACTTGACCCAGTTATCCCACTTTTGGGAATCTATACTAATAATAGAGGAATGTGAAACTTGGCTGGGATGCCATCACATAACAACCAATCAGGACGGGGGTGGGGCCGAAGCGGAGAGCATGGAGAGGAAGGGAGAGCAGATAGGCAGTTAAGGCGATCAGGCCAGGAGGGGAGAGCAGATAGGCAGTTAGGGGGATCAGGCCATCAGGGGGAGCAGTTATGCAGTTAGGATGACCAGTCCAGGAGGGGAGAGCAGATAGGCAGTTAGGGGGATCAGGCCAGCAAGGGGAGCAGTTAGGCAGTTAGGGCGATCAGGCCAGGAGGGGAGAACAGTTAGGGGAGATCAGGCCTGCAGAGGAGCAGTTAGGGGCATCAGGCAAGCAGGCAAGTGAGCGATTAGGAGCCAGTGGTTCTGGATTGTGAGAGGGATCCCAGATTGGAGAGGGTGCAGGCTGGGCTGAGGGAATTCTAGCCCTCCCCCCACCCCATGCATGAATTTCATACACTGGGCCTCTAATATATCATAGGAATCCTGAAACACCAATCAGAAAAAATATATGCACCTCTATGTTTATAGCAGCATTATTGACAATAGCCAAGATCTGGAAACAGCCCAAGTGCCCATCAATAGATGAGTGGATAAAAAAACTGTTGTACATTTACAGAATGAAATACTATGTGGCTGCATAGATGGACCTGGAGATTATTATGCTAAGCAAAATAAGCCAGTTAGGGAAAGGTGAATATCACATGATCTCACTTACATGTGGAATCTAATGAACAAAGTAAACTGATGAACAAAATAGGACCAGAGGCATGCATGCATGGAACAGAGTGACAAATCTCAGAGGGGCAGAGGGGTGGGGGAAACCAAAAGAGATTAACCAAAGAATATATATAATATGTACATATGCATAGTCCATGGATATGGACAATAGTATGGTGAAGGCCTGGGTTGTGGGAGGGAGCTGGGTAACAAAGGAGGGGAAAATGGTTGCAAAGGAGGAGAAAATGTAATACTGTCAAAAATAGTAAGATAAAATAATAAAACTGGAAATAGTTCAGAAGGAGGAGGAGGAGGAGGAGGAGAAGGAGGAGGAGGAGGAGGAGGAGGAGGAGGAGGAGGAGGAGGAGGAGGAGGAGAAGGAGGAGGAGGAGGAGAATGAGAAGGAGGAGGAGGAGGAGGAGAATGAGAAGGAGGAGGAGGAGGAGGAGGAGGAGGAGGAGGAGGAGGAGGAGGAGAAGGAGGAGGAGGAGGAGAATGAGAAGGAGGAGGAGGAGGAGGAGAATGAGAAGGAGGAGGAGGAAGAGGAGTAAGAGGAGAAGAAGGAGGAGGAGGAGGAGGAGAAGGAGGAGGAGGAGGAGGAGGAGGAGAAGGAGGAGGAGGAGGAGGAGGAGGAGGAGGAGGAGGAGGAGAAGGAGGAGGAGGAGGAGGAGAAGGAGGAGGAGGAGGAGAAGGAGGAGGAGGAGGAGGAGGAGAAGGAGGAGGAGGAGGAGAAGGAGGAGGAGGAGGAGGAGGAGGAGGAGGAGGAGGAGGAGAATGAGAAGGAGGAGGAGGAGGAGGAGGAGGAGGAGGAGGAGGAGGAGGAGAAAGAGGAGGAGAAGGGATAATTTACCTCCTTTTCCCCGATAAAATCCATCAGTTGGGTATTGATCAGGGAGGTACAGAGAAGGATCTTTTACCAACGATGGTGCCTGAGAAGAGGTGACAGACACATGGAGCAAAGCAGACATGGACCAGCCTTAGGGGTCTGAGCAGGACCGATGCCTCTTGAGCAGAGCGCTGCAGCTCCCAGGCCTCACCTCAGCAGTTGGGGCAGAAAAAGCAAGAGATTTGCTCCTACATGCATGCGAAGTGTCTGGTGCATGGTAAAGACAGTCAACCCAGAAAATTAGTTTTATTGCTGCTCTTCTGTTTCTATTTTTACTCCCATGTGACTTGGGAAATTCAGATTGCATAAAATCTGAAATGCTCTCTTGAGAAAAAACCAAACACACTCTTCAACTTTCCCTTGGCCCATGTTTTCTTCCTAATGTTCCATCTTCTTAGATAGTCTCTTCCACCTGAAACAGCTCCCTGCTTCTCTTCCCCGAAACCCCATTTACTCACATCAGCCAAGGCGTAGTAGTCATGTAAATGGAATTTTAAGCTGCATCCTTTATCACAATATTGATAGTTTTAATTCATTCCTTTATCTGCTACCCTTATTTGCAGTTCTTTTCCTGGCTAACTATATCCCTTTGTCAAGTCACCTAACTCCTCTTTCTGCTTCACTCTGCACCCCACACATTACACATCTCCTCTGCCCTCTCTCCAGAGTGTACTTGACTCTCATGCCCCCGCAGCTGCCCAGATGCAATCCTGGCCTAAACTGGTAACGCAGATTCCTACCTGCAGCCACAATCCCCTCCAGTCTGTGCTCTGGGAGCTCCCAGAATTATGTTTGCAGAACGCAAATTGGATTGTGTCATTGCTTTAACATAAAATTATCTATGATTCCACAATGAATACACTAGAGTTCTTAAACTGGGGGGTGGGTGAGATAAAGAGATGCTCAGCACTAGCTGGTTTGGGTCAAAGGATAGAGCGTTGACCTGTGGACTGAAGGGTCCTGGGTTCAATTCAGGTCAAGGGCACATGCTGGGGTTTTGGGCTCAATCCCTACTTGGTGGACATGCAGGGGGCAGCTGATCAATGATTCTCTCTCATCATTGATGTTTCTATCTCTATCTCTCTCCCTCCCCCTTCCTCTCTGAAATCAATAAAATATATATCTTAAAAAAAGAGATGCTCAGATGTCCTTCATGTAGATCTGCGATCCTCTGATATACTCACAAATGTGTTGTATGAGATTATGCTTTTCATAGGAAGAGTGTCAAGCGATTTCAACAGATTCTCAAAGGAATCTGTGCTGTGACATGGCCTCCCCCACTCCTCTAAAACTCTCGGAGGGTCAGGCAAGGCCCCTCGCAATCCAGCCCACGATGGCAGTGCAGTGCAGCAAGAGAAGGGATGCTGAGGGTATCATAAAGCTTTAGAGTTAGGCAGTTTTGGGTTTCAAATCTGGTCGGAGCATCTGGCTGACCCTTCGGTCTCAGAAATATATCCTTTCTAAGCCTTATTTGGCCTATCTGGTAAATAGGATAATATTCCTTTTCTCATAGGACTGCTTTAGATATTAAATTGAATAATAAAAATAAAGTAACTGGAAAATAAGAGACAGTAAATTGTAGCTTGCTTTGCTATAATTAAGTCTTTGGACATCCAACGATAATTGTAAAAACACAATCCTAAACCTACCTACCTACCAATCCCTCCTTTATCAGCTGGAGTTACTTTTGTTTCAGGTTATAAAAAGTCCACATAAAATTGGCTAAATTATGTAAGGGAGATGTTAGCTCACATAGGTCAGAAAGTTCAGAGGTAGAGAATGCTTCAGGTGAATTTGTTCAGGACTCTCCCTATAATTTTCTATTATGCACTCAGCTTTGTCCTTCTCTGTGCATCAACTTCTTCCTCAGGCTGGTTCTCCTCATGGTGACAAAGTGATTGCAGCGAGTCCAGCCCTCACAACTACATTTCACACAATCTAGAACAGGGAGAGCACTTGTTTCCTGGAATTCCCAGTCAAAGTTCGAGATTCCCTCACTTGCCCACCCCTGTGCCAATCTCTGCAACTAAGTTTACATCTTTAGTTTTAAGCATCTCTGAGCCACTTGCACCGTCAAAGGGAATTAGGGCCATGGTAAAGGGCAACATTTAAAATATTTAGCAATCAAGATAACTCAGGAACAACCGATATGCACACACTACAGCCTAATCAGAACAGATGGCAGTTGGAAACCACCAGCACTCCTCAGCGGGTACAGCCAGCTGAGTCTCAGCTCTGCCTGTGGGAACCGTGAAGGTCAGAAGGGGTTGCTGAGGTAGCAGCTCTCTGGGATCCACTGGGCATTACCGTCTCAAGAATGAGCTTATCCTCTCTGTTCTTCCGATCAACCTTGGTAGCTAGAAAGTCAGGATTTAGCTTGAGCTATCTGCTAACGAGCGTCTCCTTGAAAACTAGGTATGTTCAAAGAGAGAGAGAGGAAAAGGCCGCTGTTAGGTTTCCTGTTCTATGAAGGAAGAAATCACTGGAGAGAAAAGATACTGATTCCCACTCTAACAAAATGTGTGCAAAAAATTTTACTCGAAAACTTCGGGTTAGTAATTTACATCCCTCACACACAGAGAAACATTTAGAAATGCACGGCTTGATCTCAAATCACTTCAAGTCCTTTCCCAAAGTTTGGCGATCCTGCATTAATTTTTATTCTACTGCAGGAAGAGCGATGAACAGACACTGTTTGCTGCTCTCCAGTTTCGTTTCACAGTAAATTATTGGCCAATCACTTCTCAAACCCAACCCAGGAATCCAAACCGTATCACAAAACAAAGCCTCACATTGTAAAGCAACATAAGTGGGCGACTTTGTTTCAACTTTGCCTCCAAGTTCTGCTCCTCAGCTGTGGGTCTGGACGCGCTCCAGACGCCAACAGGGTGGGGGAGCTGTCACACGGGCCTGGCATGGGAACCGCACCGCACCGCGGATTCTGCAAGGGGAGGTCAAAGTAATCACGGGAGTGGGCTGGAATGTGGAGGAGACTGGCAGCTGCTCTTTAATCTTGGGTAGTATTTTCTTTTGAAAATCAAATTAAAAAGAGAATGTGTGTCCAGATTAGCTGACTGGAAACCCTTGGTTCATTTGAAAATACGAAAGGTCATTAACCCTCTGAGAGGTGAGAGTAAATCTGTTACTGTTGTGCTGGTAGCCAGTTACCCTGGAGGAATTCCACAAAAAGAACCTATTCTGGCCCTGGCTGGTTTGGCTCAGTGGATAGAGCATCGGCCTGTGGACTGTAAGGGTCCCGGGTTCAATTCTATTCAAGGGCACATGCCCAGGTCGCAGGCTCGATCCCCAGCAGGGGCGTGCAGGAGGCAGCCGGTAATGATTTTCTTTCCTTCTCCCTTCCTCTCTGAAATCCATAGAAGTATATTTTAAGAAAGAAGAACTTATTCTGGAATATCACATTAAATATATTAGGGGTACATGTCATTTTTTCATTTCACTCATTTATTCATTCACTCATTTGTTCCATACAAGAAATGCCCACAGAGCACCCCTGGGCATATGCCAGGGTTTCAGGCAGTGTTCTAACTCCTGAGGAGACAGAATACAGCCAAATAAACTAAGTCATTGCTCTCTCAGAGCCTGTACCCAGTGTGAGGTAGACAAAAACATACATAAATTTTAAAATTTCAAACAAATGAACGCAAAATATTTCAGGTGGTGGTAAGTGAGATAAAAACAAAACAAAAAGCATCGCCTGGCCTGTGTGGCTCAGTGGTTGAGCATCAACATATGAACCAGGAGCTCACAGTAGGATTCCCTGTTAGGGAACATGCCCAGGTTGCGGACTTGATCCCCAGTAGGGAGTATGCAGGAGACAGCCAATCAATGATTCTCTCTCATCACTGATGTTTCTATCTCTCTTTCCCTCTCCCTTCCCCTCTGAAACCAGTAAAATTATATTTTAAAAAAACCAAAACCCTCAACAGAGTTCAGGAAGAGAGGGCTGATGGGTGAGGTGATATGTGCAGGGGATCAAGGAAAACCTCCACTTAGAGTAGAACCATAAGCGAAACAGAGAACAAGGCCTGAGATACTGGCCACAAGAACGGATGGCATGATCAGTCCTCACAGATCAGCCTCCCAGCAACCCTGTGAAGGGGGGCAGGATGTGTCATTTATCTCCAATGGAGACCCGAGGAAACTGGGACTCAGAAAACCGCATAGCTGACCCAGAAACAAACTCTTCCCTTCGAACTCCTAGTCTTTTGTTCTAGAAAGGACGCGTGCACAGCAAGGGCACGGTGCATGGTTCGAGCTTTTCAGACTTCTTTTTTTAAAAATTAAATTTATTGAGGTAACATCAGTTAATGAAGTTATACAGGTTTCAAGTGTACAATTCTATGCTAAAAGCAATCCTGAGAAAAAAGACCAAAGCTGGAAGTATCACATTCCCTGACTTCAAATTATACTGCAAAGTGACCATAATCAAAATAGCATGGTATTGCCAGAAAAACAGACACACAGACTGATGGAACAGAATTGAGAGCCCAGAAATAAACCCACATGTATGTAGGAAAATAGCTGTAGACAAAGGAGCAAAAACATACAATGAAAACAAGAAAGCCTCATCAGTAAATGGTGATGGGAAAACTGGAAAGTTACAAGCAAAAGGACGAAACTAGATGGCTGTTTGTCACCATATACAAACATTCACTCAGCGAGGATCCAAGGCCTAAATATAAGACCTGAAACAATAAATTACATAGAAGAAAACATAGGTCCTAACTTATGGGCATTGGTCTTGGAGAGGACGTTATGAATTGGACTTCAAAGGCAAGGGAAGTAAAAGCAGACTTGCTCTTTGATTGAGACGCTTTCTTCAAGTGGAATTTTATGTGGAAACCCACTTTGTGAAAGGGAGCCTCTCTACAAGGAGTGGGCGGAAGTCTCAGAGGTTGTCGCACAGCCAGAGGTCTTTCCTCCTAAGAACCCCGGCAGCTCCCACAGGTTCCTTGGACTGCTCCATACATAAGGCTCCATGCCTGGGGGGAGGAGGGAGTGAGGAGAGGGGGAAGTGAAATATACAAAAGGAAAAGCAAAGAGACAAGGAAGATTATGATAAGTCGATCATCTCCACTTGCCTCTAGTCTAGACCTACAAAGCCAGCCTTTTCTTTCTTCCAAGATCCAATTGGAAGTTTCCTCATTTGCAAGGGGAGGGGACATTTGATATCTATTGCTCCACAAATTTGGTATCTATTGCTCCCAAATTTCATGGTTTAAAAAAAATAACAAATATGTATTATCTCTTGGTTTCTCTGGGTCAGGAATCTGGGTTCAGCTTAGCCGGACCATGGCTACCATGAGGCTACAATCAAGGTGTTGTCACATCCTTTGGGCTCGTTATCTCAGGGCTCAGCTGGCAGAGAATTCGCTTCCAAGCTCACTCATGGGTTGTACTAAGGTTAAATTATTTTTACGGGTTGTTGGACGGAGGGCCTCAGTTTATTTCTGGCTATTAGCTGGGAACCTTCAGTATCTTGTCACTAGGGTCCCTCCCTAGAGCAGCTCCCTCCATAGGATGGTTGGTTTTGCTCAGAGGAAGAGAGCAGAGAGAGTGAGTAAATTAAAGTCAGAGCCTTTGCATAACCTAATCTCCAAAGTGACATTCCACCATTATTTCTTATTTTATTTCTTAGCTGGGAATCACTGGGTACACAAAGGCATGAATACCAGGAGGTGGTGGGGGGCATTTTACAGGGCCCCTATCATGGGAGGGAAACATGAAAGTAGAAACTGCATCAGTTCACGTAATCCCTAACATGCCTAATCTATGCTACCTACTTTTAATCTTTTTAGTACATTCTTCTTCCTTGTTTCACAACCTAAAAATTCATGTGCTGGTGTTTTCTTTCATCACATGCTTTTACTGTGGAGTTCTTGTTTTGCATATCATCTATTATTTTTACTCTAGGGCAGGGGTGGGCAACCCCTGGCACGCGTACCAAACATGGCATGCCAGTAACTTTTGCTGGCACACGAAACCCTCTCTTATAATCTTCCATTTACAATTTTTTTTCTTAATATCGACTTTTTTATTTTTCAGATAAATTCAGTGTAGGTGCATCTTAGATAAATAAATAATTTTACATAACATGTATGCATTAAAAAATAAATGTATTTTTCATCATCGTATACTGTGTTTTTGTCGCTCAAATGAACTTTATTATTTCTTCAAGGTTCTTCACATACGTACAACTTAAGAGATATCAAGAAGGCGTAACATGTTCTCAAAAAATTAGGGTTGGCACGCAGAAGAATTTTGAGTCAGAGATTTTGCTGGTTTTGGCACGCACTCACAAAAAGTTTGCCCACCCCTGCTCTAGGGTTAAGAAATAAAATTTATTTTGAAAGAAATCTATCTAGGATTTTCTTGCTTACATGATTACTTGTCACTCTACTCCAATACATAGAGAGAAATACCCTTTACAGCAGCCGTGGGCAAACTATGGCCCGAGGGCCGGATCCGGCCCGTTTGAAATGAATAAAACTAAAAAAAAAAAAAAAAAAAAGACCATACCCTTTTATGTAATGATGTTTACTTTGAATTTATATTAGTTCACACAAACACTCCATCCATGCTTTTGTTCCAGCCCTCCAGTCCAGTTTAAGAACCCATTGTGGCCCTCGAGTCAAAAAGTTTGCCCACCCCTGCTTTACAGACATTATGAAAACCCTTGCCCCCTCAGGAGGTACATGGAAAGCCTCAGTAAATTGCTGCCAAAAGTAATCACAAGTTAGCTTTGTGGCCAAAGTGAAAAAGTACTCTGGCCTCTTCCTATGTTTAATAATCTCTGTCATCTTGGTCTTTTTGGAGTTACATATAGAACGATGACTGAGTGTATTGGAGGAGTTTGTTCACCTGTCTGTATTCTTCACTAAACTATAAGCTTCCTGAAGGCCACCTTTGTGCTCACAGTGCCTGGCACACACAGGCATTCTGCAAGCATGTGGCCGCTGAGTGACATAGCAGTGGCTCCAAGGGAACCACAGAAAAAACTCTGCCAAAATAGCCATATTTATTAATGTTTTGAAAAAAACATATATGACAGTCTTTTGTGATAATCATACTTCAGGGAATCATTCAAGGATGGCAGGCAAGAGTTCCAAAGGATCCTAGACATCAGATACCAGCTGGTGCAGAAGCATAGATGAAGAGATCAGTGAATATGGCCAGAAGTTACTCTAATGAGTGACATGTATCTGTGACTCCACATTTGGAATGGAATGTGAAGACATCAAGAAGATGGAGCAGAGGGCCTTCCATCCAATTGCAGCAGAAGCATAAAAATCGAAGAGAGAGAGAGAGAGAGAGAGAGAGAGAGAGAGAGAGAGAGAGAGAGAGAGACTTGTTGTTCCACTTATTTATGTATTCACTGGTTGATTCTTGTATGAGCCTTGATTGAAGATCGAACTCATAACCTTGATGTATCGGGATGACCACTTAACCAACTGAGCTACCTGATCAGAACAGCAGAATCATTTTTAAACAATTTTGCTTAGTTTACTGCTCATGTTATGAGAATTGGGTGGAGTTTTAAGATCAGGTTCCATCTAGGCAGCAGTGTTTTGACATGCTAGAAGTGGGCAAGGAGAAGGAACTGCAGGAAGAGAGATCTAAGGAACTCAAAGAGAGCAGATGTGTTAGTCAGCTCAGCAGCAGCTTTTCTGCTCTTTTCCTCTCTCCTGGATCACTGGAGAGGGGTGGGTAAGGGCACTGTGCCTGGCATTTAGCCGCCAAAGTCTCTGATCCTATTTATCATCCTATTGCACCATCAGTCGCTTGCCAGGTATTCCCTCTACCTTTATTTTAAATTACAAGCTATGAGGGGATGGATTATGGAGCTAGCAGGGATGACCACCAGTGGCTACACTTGGCTTTGTCCTCCAATCACCATTGACCCCTTTGTTCCTGCCATGACCGCCTGCCACATACAGGGTTTACTCCCGGGCACGCTGGTAACTAACCAGGTTAGGACTATACCTTTTTCTTTTTGCTTTTTCTTTTTTCTTTTTTTAGCAACAATTGTTGACAAAAATTTTTGAAGCAGTCAGATGCACTACATTATAATGCCACCTACTCTGTAAAGCTTTCCTTGACCATCTGCCAGCTCATTTGAACGATGCCCTGTGTCTTCTCTTCTTGCCTTGGGTACCTCTTTCCCAGTGCTCACCACATTGCACTGTCCTCGCAGATTGACCTGTTCCTCTCCCCCTTAGGCTCTGAGACTTAGCACTCTGGCATATTAGATGTGTGAGGTGCCACCAAGTCCTTAATATTTTTTCACTAAAGCAATACTACAAGTGAATAAAAAATGAGGATTTAATAGGACATTGTTCTTTTTCATTCTAAATCTGCTTATCCGCTAAATAGAGTGAGAAAACGGTGGACAGGAATTTCTGGGTGGTCTCTTACTTTAAAAAAAATGTTAAGAAACAACTTCTTCCAATTCCAGCCTCTACCACCAGGCAGGTTTGGGAGGAGCGCCAAAGGATTAAAGTCTGTCACGTTGGAAGCTGTGGACTCTGTGGGTGTGTACTTTGATGAGCTGTTATTTGCATGAAGATTGGATGCAAACTGACTTCTCTGAGCCAGTGTGATTGCTTATTATTTGGTAGAGGGGATTATATAGTATTTAAAGGTAGAAGGCCTATGTGCAAGGCATGGTTTCTTCACATGGCGTTCTGTAATCTTGGTCAGTCCACTCAACTGTGTCCAACTTTCCCCATTTGCATAATGGAGATAATAATAATAAATAAATGACATCAACAGACACAGCACTTGCATTTTCCCAGGTGATGCAGTTTTTGTGAGAACCAAGGTAATGAAGATTGTGCAGCAACTTCCTAAACTATAAAGTATAGTGCCCACATTTGCTGCCAGGAGCCTTTTTTGGGAACAAACAGAGGAAGCAAGAATCGACTGACCACAATGAATGTGAGCTGTTAACACTCTTTGTCTTCAGAGAGGGGCTTTATGCTTTCATAAATCAGAAAAGCACTCAAGTTCAACCCCCCTTTTACATATGAATATGCTTTATCTTTATTTAATATCTCAAGATGTTGGCCAGAACAAATTCTGAGTACACACACCAAGTGGACTCTTATCTCTTGGGCCATTCATGAGTTTTAGCTTCTGAGAACCTCTTAAGATCTTATGAAAACTGAAAGCTCTTGAGTAGAGAGGAATGATTTTAAACAAGTAATCCAAGATAACTGCCAACATTCCTAAGAAATGCATTTCATATTTCTATATCAGTAGCTGTGCCTGCTTCAGTATTCCATGTGCTAATTTTCAACAGCAAAACTTCACAGCTCAGGGTACACGCAGTCTACTAAACCACCTAGATCAGTGGTCGGCAACTCATTAGTCAACAGAGCCAAATATCAAAAATACAATGATTGAAATTTCTTTTGAGAGCCAAATTATTTTTATTATTATTTATTATAAATAAAATATATTTTATTGATATTTTACAGAGAGGAGGAGAGAGGGACAGAGAGTTAGAAACATCGATGAGAGAGAAACATCGATCAGCTGCCTCCTGCATGCCCCCCACCGGGGATGTGCCCACAACCAAGGTACGTGCCCTTGACTGGAATCAAACCTGGGACCCTTCAGTCCGCAGGCCAACACTCTATCCACGGAGCTAAACCGGTCAGGGCTGAGAGCCAAATTTTTTAAACTTAAACTATATAGGTAGGTACATTGTTATTAACTTAATTAGGGTACTCCTAAGGCTTAAGAAGAGCCACACTCAAGGGGCCAAAGAGCCGCATGTGGCTCACGAGCCGCAGTTTGCCGACCACGGACCTAGATGTTCTCTTGCTAGGGGCATACTCCATCCCCAAGGGGCCAGGTGTCTCCTAGAAAGAAACCAGAAACTCTGGATTCTTTCTAAGGTCTTTTTTCTATTGTCATACCATAGATAGACTCACTGCAAACAGCTTCTCTGGTGGGGGGGGCGGTGGGAGTGGGGGGGGGGCACACAAAAAATTTAAAAAGCAGGAGTGGGCTTTCCAGGTGGAGAGAGACTTGAAACTCAAGAGGGATGGTTTAATCTGTGAGAAGTGTATCTTGAACATTTTTAGGCAACTTACCACCTTTCTTTGAATTCTCCTCTGAAATAGGAGAAGTAATAAGAAATGACTTTTACTCATGAAAACTTAGGGGTATGGGAGATGAATAAAATAGGTGAAGGTCAAAAGGTACAAACTTCCAGTAATAAGATAGATGCCATAGGGATGTAATGCACAGCACCATAACTGTAATTAATAATACTGTATTGCATATTTGAAAGTTGCTAAGAAAGTAGATCTTAGAAGTTCTCATTCTAAGAATAAATTTTGTAAAGTTTGCTGATGGATGTTAACTATTGTGATGATCATTTTGCAATATATACAAATATTGAATCATTATGTTTTACACCTGAAACTAAATTAATGTGATATGTCAAGTATACCACAATAAAAAAAATGAGCGCTTACGTAGCTGCAACTCATCTTTCAGGTAGTTACAGCAACTGAACAAGCTCTCATTTTCCAAACCAACCAGTTTACATTCTTATGGCCCCATGTCTCTTTCCTTCATAATGTTTAGCATAGCTGTGTATGTAATTTATTTAATAAATAGCACAGGCTCTGGGCCAAACTACCTAGGACATTTATTCTGACTCCACCTCTTATTAGCTGGGCGACCCAATAGCTTAATAGCTCTGCATTAATGTTTCCTCATCTGTAAAATGGGAACAATAATAGTTCCTACCTCACAGAGTTGTGAGGATTAAATATGTAGAGATGACCTGGAGAGCTCTTAGACCAATGCCCTTCAACACGGTAATTGCTTAATAGATGTTAAGTGTTTTTGTTGTTGTTTTAGCTTTGACAGCTTCAAGTTTTATGAGAGCTGGCATATCACAGCTTAACATCCATCATAGTTTCAACCCAAAACCCCTTCAGTAAATGTTTGTTGAATAAATGTATAAACAACTTAATCTGTAATATTTCATCCGGTCTATATGTAAGTCCATTTTGTAGTAACTCCAGAAAATAAAGTAGAAAGAAAAATCAACATGGAAGGTCGTAGTGGAGGTTGATTCTGTAACACTTGACATGTCACCTCAATTATTTCTTAGATGAATAAATGCATGTTAAACACTGTGAGTGTTAAACACCGTAGACTAAAGCTAGTATTTCAAAGTACTCATATATGTTTGTTAAATTTTGTGTTATAGCTAAATAAGCCATTTGTTTTTATGGAGGGGGTATGAAAACCAGTAGAATATATTTTTTAATATTGATACATGATATCCCCAGGATCTAGTGCTAAAAAAGTATAAAAACCTTTAAGACCTACTCTCTTAGTAATTTTCAAATATACAGCACAGTATTGTTAACGGTAGTTGAAGCATTAAAGATTATAGCAGCACATGACTTAGATTGGCCTTGCCCCAAACAGGCTTTGGTGACTTCCCTACAAAGAGCTTTCTAGGATAGCAACAGAACAGACCATATTTATTATCATCAAATACAAACAATATGAGGTGATTTTAAAAATCCTTAAAGTATCACCTTGAAGAGAAATAGCTCTCAGATGTGAAGGCTGAGAAAATAAGTCAGTATACTAAGACCATTGTACACACTTCAAAATGAGTGATTGAATAATAGTGAGATCTCGAAGAGCCTGCCAAAGGATTATTTTATTTTTAAAGTTTTCCCTAAAAGTATCTCCTTTACATTATGTCATTTCTATGAGCAAAGAGTGACTGTATAAGCAGAATTATGTATAGTGAAGGCAAGCAGTAGGCAGTTGGGACAGCTGGCTTTCTTGTGCATAATATTAGGGCTGGGAGCATGTCTTTGAAAACAGGTGTGTTTTTTTTTCTGTCTCCTAATGATCTTTAAATTTCACAAAAGGAACAAAGTTTATTTACTCAATAATTGAAATGAAGGCTCAAAATGTAGATAGTCTTATTAATTTCCAGTTAAAATAAAGTGTTTACAACTGATGTGGCCATTTTCTGAATAGATTTTGATAGGAGATAAAAGAATGGGGAACTATCTTGTGCAATAAGATAAATTAAATATTAGAAAAGGGAGGTTGTTGACCTCAAAGACAAATGTCAACATAAGAATTTTGGCCAACATAACCTCTGATTAAACCTGAAGATAAAGCCATAAATGTTCTCTGAAAATAAACTCTTTGGTGGAAAATATCTTTTTTTCTTGAATTTTCTTAGGGTTTCCTTCCCACTCTGTTATTATTAACCTACTTTATGGGAAGTAAAACACAATATTGTTATGGCTCATCAAAGAAAGTTCAGCTCTTTTGCTCCTACTGTTTTTGGCAGAGATGAGAGAACTTCAATAACATAAATATTTCCATTGCATTATTGAAAGCAACAGGCAGAAATGACAAGTCATAAATGTTTATTTACTCAATTAATGAATAAATGAATGGATGAAATAAAGAAAGAGGAAGGAGAAAGAAGATATACAGTTTTGGGAAGGCACAGCTTTCCACACAGGCAGTAATAGAAAGAAGGACGCATTTGCAGAGAGGATATTGGCACACAAAGGCTAAATGAAAGCATTATTTATTTCACAGTTTTCTTTGGAACAATGGTGGTTTATACTGGCATGATAGGTTTGACTTGTGGTGACAGTTTTCCAGTTTCCAGATCAAGTCTAGAAATAATTTTCTATTTAACCCCAATGAACTAAATAGTGACCATAAAGAAGATACCAAAGCTTGGGCCCTGTGCTAAATCTACATTTCAAAGGTCACCTATTATTTCTTGATTGACCAGTGAATTCATCTGTTCTTAATCCCTGTCCTCCTTGACCTTTCTGTAAGAACTGACACCCTTGACCACCCCATCACTGCAGACATTTGTAGTTTCTGCATCACTTCTCCCACCTGCTCCTTTCCTACTGATGGCTTCTCTCTCTAGGCTGTGTCTCAATAGCATATATTGCTTTAGTTTCCGTCTTCAACCCTGCTTTCTTCCATCTCTTGGAGCTCCCACTGGTTCCAACCTCTTCAATCAATCCCTCTAGATTAAAGGATTTCATATTCTTGGTCTGCCTCCTGAACTCCTATCCCATATTTCCATCTCTGGGATGAACATTACTGCCTGGAGAGTGTACTGGTGACTCACACTTAATAATGAAATTCATTATTTTCTATGAATTGTCTGTTCCATTTGACTTCCTTTTTCTCTTAAGTGTTGATACAGAGGATACGCTTGTGGGCAGTAGAATGAGCTGTATCAGGAGTGATCAGAAAATGGAAGCTAAACTGGTGGTTGAGGGTTAATTCCAAAACAAGTAGAGACAAAAAGTCTGGCCAAACCATAGCCTATATCCTTGTGATACTGGAAGTTCTAGAAGATAGTCTCAGCTTTAGAGTTTTGTTTTGCTTCAATTTGTTTGTTTTGGTTTGGAGTGGGGCTTTTTTGTTTTTGTGTTTTGGTTGTGGACAAATTATCAAGCTGAGGGCACTGGCAGTAGAATAAGGATTCTAAAGTAAAAGACATCAGGTGCCGGGAGCCGGTCCATCCTTGCTGTTTCAAGGGACCTGGCATATATGGCATACGGTTCTTAATATGTTTGCTCACCTTCTTGGCGCTGTGTTTTAACCAAGGTCACCTCTCCAAGAAAGGTTGAATCCCTGGGTAGGGATTTTCCCCTGAAGTTAGGGAGGGAATAAAACCCCTCAACTAAGTGCCAGGCGGGTAATTAATCACTTTAACTATGAACAATCATGCTTAAGCTACACTTAATCTTTACTCCCTGGAATGGAGATAAGAAACGCCCTAACCTTTGTAATAGAGATTGATAGGATTGAATCAACTGGTATAAATACAGATGTAACAAGACAGCAACACACACAACTTAGGAGTCAGAATTCAGAAGTCAGAACCTACACGGAGTCTAGAGACAGAAGAACTTCGCTGGAGAGAACATGGCAGTAGATCCTGGACTGAACTTGACTATAGAACATGGCAAGAGAACCTGACTAGAACCTGGTGACTGAACCTGGCTGGAGATCCAAAGCAGAACCTCTCTGGAGATCGAGACCAGAACCTGGCAACCGAACCTGGCTGGAGAACCTAGCAAGAGAACGTGGACACAGAACCTGGCCGGAGATCCTAAGCAGAACCTCTCTGGAGGTCCAGACCAGAACTTGGCTGGAGATCCTGGCTAGGTTGCTGATCAACTGAATGCTGTCTACGTGTCATTCCTTCTTTTCCGACTCCGTCTACGCCTTTGGGAACCCCTGGACCTGCTGGGGTTGGACCCCGGCAATCAGGGTATAAGTTAAACAAGTTACTTAGCTTCTCTGAGTGCCACTCTTTTCATCAGATAAAAATAATGATACAACACTTAACTTGAAGGATATTTAGGGATTAAAAATAATACACATCAAACATCTGACACATAGTAGTGCTTGATATATACTACTTATTATTAAGTAGTGCTGGATTTTCTACTACCTCTGGATTTTCCTGGCTTCAACCCAAGTTGTTTTTAGCTGTTTCTTTTAATCAACAGCCCCATGTTTAATCAGACATGAACTCTGTCATTTCCACAGTCTTCTTTATGCATTTTCAATGACTCCCTCCTAAGGCAGGTCTAAAAATGCTCCAGCAAGGGTCTTGCAGCGGTATAACTACCCAAAGATTTACTTTCCATGGCACAACTCAGGTTTATAATGATCTCCTACCCAAATGCATTTCCATGCCTTACACCTGCTCTCTAGGTATGATACCTAGAATAAGGTATAATACCTTATTCTCAACATGGCCCAGAAAGTCATGCACAATGTGGGCAAATCCTGATTTTCCAGGCAAAATTTGTCACCTTACTGTTTATGATTTCTCTTTATTTTCTTTTATTTCTATGCCTCTCATCATATTTTTTCCCAATACTCTTACCCTTCCTCTTTAACTTTCACATCTTAGATATTTGTTAAGACTCAGCCTAAATTACTCCTTCCAAAGTCTTTACCAAATCACTGTAGTGTAACAAACATTCTCTACCCCTGACTTTATAGCCTTTACTGTCTATAGCATTTAGTTGACCATTAGTCATGTACATAAGTTTTGTCTGCTTGTGGCCCGCATTATTAATTAATGATCCCACCAGCATTTGTGTCTGTCATGTCAAATATTATAAGTCACCAACATTGTTGACTCTTTCTTTGATTTAGGGACCAGTGAAGAACATACCAATAAACGTTGGGGTTAATACTTTTACATTTGCTACTCATTCAATAGATGTCTATTTTAACAACCTAAAAAGTACTAGGTATATCATTGGCTGTGGAATATAAAATGAATCAGACACAGGCTTAAGATATTATAGTCTAACTAGAGATCTGGTGCATGAATTCGTGCATGGATGGGGTCCTTTAGTGTGGCCTGAGGGGATTGGGCCCA
Organism: Myotis daubentonii; assembly: GCF_963259705.1. NCBI lineage: Eukaryota > Metazoa > Chordata > Mammalia > Chiroptera > Vespertilionidae > Myotis > Myotis daubentonii. The sequence continues at coordinate 20,302,738 of NC_081842.1, read as the reverse complement.
AACTGGCAGTCCAAAACCCCTTGCCATTCCTGCCTTCTGCTCCCGCTCATCCCAGCCCCTTTGTGCCAGCTGTGGGCTCATGCCCAGTCCGTCCTGATCGGGAGAGGCTCATGCCATGATAGCAGTGCTTGCCAGCCATGAGTCCTACGTCTGGCATCCGTCCTAAGGAGGGTTGGGGGGGGGCAGGAAACAATCAGACCTCCAAGCAGGTGGTGGGACACCCTTGCTCGTCCAGGATCCGGATCTATCCCACTGATGTTTGTGCTGGTTGTCGGGAGCCATCTGGCAGCTGCTTTTATACCGTTTCTTCCTTGTGGAGCGTCTAGGGAGGGGAAGCAGTCGTGGTGCCTGAGGTCGACTTCCAGGAGGCCACTGGGATCACGCCAGTGGCGCTGGTCCATCAGTGCCTGGACCGTTCTCCGGAGATTGGACCTGCAGAACTACTGAGGGAGTGAGTGGCTGCCTATGGGCTCATGGGCTACCCAGATAGGTCGGTTAGCACTCCTGCTATGGGAGTGCACTAACCACCAGGGGAAAGCTCCTGCATTGAGCGTCTGCCCCCTGGTGGTCAGTGTGCATCATAGCGACCGGTCGACCAGCTGTTTGGTTGTTCAGTCATTTGAGTGTGTGTGTGTGTGTGTGTGTGTGTGTGTGTGTGTATTAGAGGCCCAGTGCACAAAATTTGTGCATGGGGTGGAGGGATCCTCAGCCTGGCCTGTACACTCTCGCAATCTGGGACCACTGGCTCCTAACCACTGTCCTGCCTGCCTGATCACCCCTAACCTCCTCTGCCTGCCTGTCTGATCGCCCCTAACCACCTCTGCCTCGGCCCCTGCCACCACGACTTAGTCCAGAAGGATGTCCATAAAGTCGTTTGGCTGTCCAGTCTAATTTTCATATTACGCTTTTATTAATATAGATGAGAAATATAGACAGACAAAAAAAGTAATTAAAAGGCAGCATAAATCCTCTAAAAGGCACATGCACAAAAACTATGGTATGCTTCCCTTTGGTATGCTAGGCGGGAAAGCGGGGGGAATTTCTTAGAGTAATTAATACTTGAGTTGTAGTGAAAGAATGAGCATGGGTTTTCCACATTGGAAGGTAGCCAGGGAGAATTTTATAGAAATAGAGAACAAGAAAAACATGCAAAGACATGGATCCCTGAGAAAATTTTGTATGACTGATGCATGCATATGTATATAACAAGGGGGTCCAGCTAAAATACTGAAGAGAAGGGCCCTAAAACCAAATCATGGAGAAACTATACACTAGTGCTTTGGTCATTATCTAGAAGGCAGTGATTCAGTGGAAGAAAACAATGAAATGTCTTAGATAGCAGAGGAAATGGTTAATTTGTGTTTTAGGAAAATCACTTATATAGAAAGGAGGGTGTGACAGAGCCTGGCAACAAGAAACATGTTAGAAATAAATTTTAATAGTCCAGCAAGGGACCACAGCATTGGTAGCAGAAAGAAGCCATCAGATTTAAGAGATATTTAGTGGCATATAAATCTGGAGATATTTCGGCATAGGTGAAGTCGTGGGAAAATTCAGAATAATCAAAGTTTACTAACTTGAAAATAAACAATGATGCCATTAACCAAGAAAGGGAAGAGAACACCCATAGTTGAGTGTTTGTTTTGTAATATGCTTCTGTTCCTTTTCTTTTAAAAGGCTATATGTAAACAGAGAAGACAAAGCCACCTGGGTGAAAAAGGTGGTACTTATGTTTTATTCACATCAATTCGTGGGAACAATAGGAAGAAGTTATCAATTAGGGAAAGTGTATTAAGCATGAAAATTTTATGAGAATGATAGTACACACAGTCATTTATGATAACATTACATTCTGGCAGTTCAAATTTTCATTTCCCTATTTTTAATTAAGACCAAAGAACTTCATGGAATATAAAGTAAATTTTGGGGACTCTTCACAAATTGCTTTAACTTCACTACACCACACAAAGATAAATTCTTACACTATTATTTTGAGGTTCATCCAGTTATTCTTAGGAAAGGACTATTTAAGCAACAGTCCCTGATTAAGGAAATATTTATCCTTGAGTAACTCTTTATGCTAAGTAAAAAAAAAAAAGTCAGTTTTAATACTTCAGATGCTATAGAAGTTGGGGAAGTTTTAGTTTGCTTAGTATTAGAACTATATAATCAAGTAAATTAAAACCTAGGAAAGGGTTAAGGAATTGTCTAGCTCTGCCCTCTAATTTAACAGATGAGGAAAATGAGAATTATGGCTATTAAGTGACATAAACCAGGGCAAAGTGGATTTAAAGCCACTGTCTAATCCAGTGAAAGTTACTTAACTGTCAATGTGACATAGTTGAAAGGGTAAACTATTTCAAATAAAAAGAAATAGATTTCAGTTTCAGCTCTGACACTAGCTATGTGGTCAAAGGCAAACCATTTAATCACGGTGACACTCAGTTTCCTTATTGGTGAGAGAGGGATCATATTTTTTTATTTCACAGGATTGTCATGAGGCATAAGTGCAATGATGTATGTAAAAACTTGGTATAAACTATAAGACACTAAAAAATGTAACAGATGATATATGTAGGGTAAATCTTTAGCTATAATTTAAAGAAACAACCTAGCATTTATTGAGCAGCCGCTCTATGCCAGGATCTTTTTTTTTTTTTTGTATTCTATTTCCTTTCATCTATAAATCAACCCTTGAGTAGATGACAGTTCCCAGTTTTATAGATGAAAAATACAATTAAGCTCAGAGAGACTATGTAACCTTCTCACACAGCAAGCACATAGGGGCTCCAGGATTGGAAGTCCCATCTGCTGGGTAATGACTTTACCAGTGGACTTTCTGTTACTCCATAATGTTTGTTGTAGTCTTGACAAAGAAAACCACTCCCTATTTTTGGGATAGGTTGGGCAAAGAAGAAATATATATATAATTATATACATAATTATATATATATATGTATATATCATATATACTGTATATCTACTTATATATTTATATACATATACATTTATTATGTGCAAGGACTAGACACTTTATAAAAATTAGCCCACTCATTCCTCATAATAATCCTATGAAGTATGTATTATTATAGTCCATTTTGCAGATGAGGAAACTAAAGTACAAAAATCAGTGTTAATCTTTCCACTATAATACTTAGCCCTTCTACAAAATTGCTGTGAAGGTTAAGATGGAACAATTTACCTTTTCCATAACATAATTTATCTTAGTAGCCTTACCTATCATTTAAAACATTTTTTGGTTTCATGTATTTCTTTGAGAATCTGGTGAAATCATAGGCATTAATCCTATCAGCAAAATAAACAGATAAACATAGAGTAAATATTTGTGTGCCATTTCCAGGACTTCATAGACCTCTGGAAGTTTATTCATGGGCTTCAAGTTAAAAAAAAAAAAAGCCTGACTAAAACTTGGTTGGGTCTCCTAAACCTCAGTCGCTTTCAACTAGAAATAAGACTGAACATACAGCAACCAGTTTCCCAGCTACCGGTTTTTAAAGCTGAGAAACACACATATAATTTAGGGGTGAATTCCTTACCACTTTGGATTGCTTACTATGTGTTATTCAGAAGTTCTGGTTCAAATTTCCTTTAAAAGTATATATATTCAGAGTTAAAAATGGAGCAGGGAAAATAGAGTTTGGCCCAAGTCTTCAGTCCTTCTGGAATCCAAAATATTCAAAAACTAGTTTGGAGGGATTGCTGACATTTAGCCATCCTGAGTTCCAAGAGTCACATTTGATCAGTTTTCACTGATCCGCTTATTAACCTCATTATCTCTATGTCCCTTCTTCATTAACGCACACTGGGAAAGTCAAAGAATGGATCTCTTCAGAACCATGTGAAGGAAAAGCATCCCTCCAAGATGTACATTTCACCACTTTAAAAAAAGTTAATCCTCACTTGAGGATATTTTTTCATTCATTATTAGAGAGAGTGGAAGGGAGGGGAGAGACAGAGAAAAACATGTATGTGAGAGAGACACATCGATTGGTTGCCTTCCACATGGAACGAGGCTGCAACCAAGGTACATGCCCTTGTTCGGAATTGAACCTGGCACCTTTTGGTCCGCAGGTTGAAGCTCTATACACTGAGCAAAACCAGCCAGGGCTATTTCACCACTTTTTTCTGACATTTAAAATCTTGACAGCCAAGTCAGTGTTGCTCAATGATTGTGTCGATCAATCTATGAACCTAAAGGCCACAGTTTGATTACCAATCAGGACACATGCCTGAGTTGTGGGCTCTATCCAGTGTGGGGTGTGCAGGAGGCAGCCAATCAACGATTCTCTCTCATTGTTGATCTCTCTCTCTCTCTCTCTCTCTCTCTCTCTCTCTCTCTCTCTCTCTCTCCCTCTCTGAAATCAATAAAAATATATTTAAAAAAACACACCTGACAAAGGTTGGTTAAGTTGTTTGAAATCCCAGTGTGATTCAAATCAACAAGGTCAATAGAAAAACTCTACTGAACAATTAACTGTGGCTTATAATAGCTGTTCATATTCTTACCAGCAGACACAACAAAACATCACATTGTTTACCACTGACTACTAAGACCAGAATGCAAGAAAGCAAAGCATTGCCAGCTGTGCTTTGGTTTCTAGTTGGTTGTTGCTCTAAAGAGAAGCAATCGTCTTTTAAATAAAATCCTTACCCATTTTTCTATTTTAGATTGATAGGTCCAATTATAATTAATGAATAACTAATGAAAATGTGTACCTTAGCAATATTTTTAATTTTCTCTACTTAAGAGCAGCTGTATAAATACTAACAAGATTATTTTACGATTTTAAAAACATATCTAGATATAAGAAATGCTAAAAATATTTGTTAGGCCAAAAATACTATAAATGGGAGACATAATCTAGAACTTTAAAAAATTTATGTACGCTAGTGAACTCAGCAGGGGAGAATCTGTGTGTGTGTGTGTGTGTGTGTGTGTGTGTGTGTGTGTGTGTGTATGTGTGCTTATACTGGTAACGAAGCCCAATTCTTTACTGCCTGAAACAATTTTACCTATTAAACATATACTCACTTGGTCAAGCACATTCTACCAATTTCAATCCTATTTCTAAATTAGGGGTTTGTTCAACTTGAAAGTAAATTCATAAAGAATTTATAAGCATCAATATCCATGCATCAGGGATAGTGTGGAGAGACAAATTAGCTCAACAGTTACTGTTACTGAGTGGAAATTAGCAAGTTTTGTACCAACTAAAAAATTTAAGGAAACACTGTAAATTAGTAAGTTCCATGTCATATCTTGTAGTTACCCAAAATTAATTATTAGACATTGACAATCAGTGATATGATATATAAGAAGTACTTTTGTCCTTTGAGGGAAAAGCCTCTATGTAATACTGAGCTGGTGGTATGATTAGGATAATTATTTTAAAATAGGTATTTTCCCCATACATCGATATGATAAAAACAAGTCCTTTCTAGTTTGGCTCAGTGGATAAAGCATCGGCCTGTGACTGAAGCGTCCCAAATTCGATTCCGGTCAAGGGCATGTACCTTGGTTGCGGGCACATCCTGAGTAGGGGGTGTGCAGGAGGCAGCTGATCTATGTTTCTCCCTGGTCGATGTTTCTAACTCTCTATCCCTCTCCCTTCTTCTCCGTAAAAAAAAAAAAAATCAATAAAATATATTTAAAAAAACAATATGATAAAAACAAGTTATAAAAAGTAAATTTGCTCAGTTCAAAGAATGGCTCAGATTCTCTACATTAGTGCTATCTCTTTGCTTACACACTCCTGGAAATAACTCAATTTGTTCATTCTCTCATTTATCCATTCATTTATCCCTTCAATTAACATGCTTTAACCTGGGAATCCACAAACTTGTTCTTTAAAGGGACACATAGTAAATGCTTCAGGCTTTGCAGGGTATACAATTTCTGTCATAAATACTTAATACACAAATACATTTGAACTGTGAAAGTAGCCAGAGGCAATGCTTAAGTGACTGGGCATGGTTGTGTTTCAATAAAACTTTATTTAAAAAACCAGACAGCTAATTGCCTGCTGGCCATAGTTTGCAACCCTTGTTTTAAATAAGTAGATGCTTATGTTCTGTGTATAATGTACATTTGTTTAAAACATAACTTGTGGTCAACAAGTTCACAATATCGTTGGAAGAAGAAAACTTTTAATTCATAAAGCAATTACTTGGCAGGTACATTTACTGGCAGAAAATGAGACTATTTTGAACAGGTTTTCCTTTTTGTTTTGTTTTTTGTTTTGAACATGAATTGTTCAAAACTACTCTTTTTCCTAACATTCCTACACTAATTTTATGTAGAACTAGCTCCCTCTAGTGATAACAATCAGGTCTTTCACCAAGAATGCAAGAGGCTTTCTTGACTATGTAAAATCCTTTGGAATTGCTGTGGAGATCAACTTTTATTGCAAATACTATAAAAATTATAATAACCTCTCAGGTTATTTTTCAACGGTCTTTCTTAATCTATCATTATTTCAAAAACATGATAACATGGGAAATGACCTTGGTGTCTTCCAATTCAAATTGTTCTGTTTGTTCCTGGGAAAGGCAGGCCCAGACAGCTAAATCAACTGTTAACATCCAATAAGAATCAGTTTACAGCTTAAAAAAATAAGTCTATGATTCTATGTAAAGATATGAAATTTTAAAATGCTCATTTCTATACCTAGACATATAGTTATTTTTATCTGTATTTTTAACATCCAATTGCTTTCTTTGCTATCACTGTGGAGGAAAACTTAAATGCATAATTTTAGCAAGGTAAAACATCAGACAGCTGTTGAGAAATGGACTCCTCACTGGAACCCCGGATGTTCCGCTATGGTTGGTATTATGTCAATCAGTAGTTGGTAGTTTTTCTAAAAAAGGGGACCAAATAGTAAATATTCGTAGCTTTACAGGCGAGATGGTCTCTCTTGTGGCTATTGGGCTCTGCTTTTGTGGTGGGAAAGCAGCCGTAGATGGCACGGCGATGAATGAGTGTGCCTGTGTTCTGTTAAAAGCTGACACAAGTGGAGCCATTTTACAATGAAGCCAGAGCAGCCATTCCAGAAGAGCTGTTTGCACGTGTTGCTCCTTAAACCTTGGGACTGTTTGAACTGGGCAAAATAGCCTTTGGGCTGTGCAAAAACAATATTGTCTCACGAACAACTGTTTGCAAAGCTAACAGGAAAGCCAACATCCTGACCACAAGGACCGAAGATTATGGACTCTTTCTGAACTAACCAGCCATGTAGAGCCAAGGAGTCACTCAGCTTGTTGCACCAGTAGATATTTCTCTCTTCTGTTTGAAACAGGAATGGAGGAAACACAGGGCTGCAGAGCAGCAGAAGGTACATTCCTATAGAATGAGGAAGCTGGGAACAGCAAAAGGTCTATATTTACAAAATAAAGAGAAGGAAGCCCTTCATTCAGAAGGAGAAGAAAGCCCAAAGGGAATAGGAAAACAATAAGGAAGGGGGGTGGGGAGAACCTCACATGTCCCTTGTGAGGTTCAACCTTTGAGCCCAGGAGTTACTATAGTAACCAGTCTAGGGGAATAGTGACCAATCAGAGGGGATATCAAGGCACCAGGATCTGCAGCCTTTATAAGCCATAGGGAAAGGGAACTCAGCGGGCCCCTTACTCCCTCCCTATGTGGGAGTCCATTCTGTGGGACTCTTTCCCTCTCTCCATGTGGGAGTCTGTACTTGTTCTTCAATAAATTTCCACCTTTGCTATACTACTTTCTGTCCGTGGATTCATTCTTCAACTCCAGTGGACAAAGAATCCGGGTTCCAGGTCAATAATTCCGTATCATATTCATGTAAGCATTCCCTTTATTTCCTCATAAAAACCCCTGGACTTCACCCTATAATCAGGACATTATTTGGGTTTCTGCCTGAAACTGTGCTTTCTAAGTGCAATTCTTTTTGTTTCCAAATAAATACGTGCTGTCTCTCATTTTGGATTTTTAACGACACATATATAAAATAAATAGGTGTAAGAATTTTACTCTACTTATATGATGGAAGAGGAAGAAGCTACAAATAGTACAAAGAAGAATCAAGAAGAACCAATTTATATGAGTGAATTAATTAAATTGAAAATGGAAGCAAAACTTTTTTCCCCACAAAGGAATGAGAAGTCAATCAATACTCTACTGGACAAGACAGAATCTGCATGTGTACAGTCATCTACAACTTGCAGTCAGTCAGTTGCAGAGTACTCAAAGAAAACGAAAGTCTAGAGTTTGATCACACAAAAAGATGTCCAATATGTAGACAATGCATAGTTTCCAATTGAGCACAATATTTTTCTATAGGTTTAATAAAGTTTTATAGGCACCAAAATTTGAATTTTATTTAATTTTTACTTGTCACAAAATATTATAGTTCTTTTGGTTCTTTTCACAATTAAAACATTCCTAGTTTACAGCTAATAAAAACACATAGTGTGTGGGCTAGATTTGAGCTGTGGACTTCTGATATAGATTGCATTATTTTTTCAAATAGAAAAAGATGTAGTAAGTCATAAAACAAGTAAAAGTATAAAAAGCAAACCACATATAGTTTTGAAATTTGAAATAAAGTCAGGAAAAGCCTCTTTGAAATGGGACAATTGTGCAAAGATATAAACAAAAATAAGAAAATTATAAAGAAATCTGGAGGAAGGAAATTATAGGCAGAAGGAGCAACAAGTGGAAAGGCCCTGAGGTGGAAGTATTCTTGGCTAGTTTATGTAGAGTAAGGAGACTAGCCAGGAGTGAATGAGAAGAGTGGTCATGAGGGCAGCAGGCTAAGTGGGCATTGTAGTAACTGGAGTTTTCACAGAATGGATGGAAGCCTTCAGAGGACCATTTGGCCTACTGAAACAGGATTTTTGGGGGTGAAAAAAGCAGGTTTTAGGAAATTTTGGAAATTAAGGGGACCATGGAGGAAGCACAGGGCTGCAGAGCAACAGAAGGTATATTTCCATAGAATAGAGAAGCTGAAAAGCTGCAACAGGTACATTTCCATAGAATGGGGGAGCTGGGAACAGCAAAAGGTCTATATTTACAAAATAGAGAGAAGGAAGCCCTTCATTCAGAAGGAGAAGAAGAAAGCCCAAAGGGAATAGGAAAACAATAAGGAAGGAGGAGGGAAGAACCTTACATGTCCCATGTGAGGTTCAACCTTTGAGCTCAGGAGTTACTATAGTAACCAGTCTAGTGGATAGTGACCAATCAGAGGGGCTATCAAGGCACTAAGATCTGCAGCCTTTATAAGCCATAGGGAAAAGGAACTCAGTGGGACTCTTTCCCCTCCCCATGAGGAAGTCCATTCTGTGGGACTCTTCCCCATCCCTACATGGGAGTCTGTACTTGTTCTTTAATAAATTTCCGCCTTTGTGATAGCATCTTCTGCCCGTGGATTCATTCTTCGACTCTGGCGGACAAAGAATCTGGATTCCAGTCCAAAAATTCTGTTTCACTACTGTGCTTGTCCATAATGGATAATAGGTTGAGAACGTGAGCATTTGACAGATCTGACAATAATCCAGATGGGCGATGACGGATCAGATGATAGCAGCAGAGGTAGCAAGGAGAGGTCAGATTCTGATACTGGATTCTCTTTCTCAGTTATTTAGAATGTTAAATCATTTCTTCAAAGCCTGATACAGGTGTAAGGGTGCACTAAGAGGAGAGGGAACTGGAGACGTTTTAAATAGCAATTGCAGACAAAGGGACAAAAAGTAGACTAGAGAGAAAAAAGTCTTAAGGCCAACATTGGGAACCCAATGGAGGTTTGAGACTGGATCATGAATGAAGATGCTCACTTTGTAGTCATCATCAAAACCATTTCAAATAGTTTATTTATGGCTCTTAAGTTCTGCTGCTGTTTCCCCCTTAAATTGGGTCATTTTCGGTTTGGTTGTTTCTACCATCGCCATTGTGTGCCCAGAACAGCCATGTTTCAGAGAGAAGACACCCATGTCACCAGTGAGAAGATGCTTCAGAGAGAAACTCGCCACCCACAGGGATTTTATTTGCTTTGTGAAGCGCCCCCCATGGGGATTAGCATTTCTCATCTACTTCTTGGCCTGCACTTACTCCATCCCTATTACTTAATTAGGAAAAGTTAACGTATTTTCAGTGAAGATCCCCTCCCTGGCTCCTCAGGCATTTACTGCTCCCCTAACCTCAATTGTCTGGTCCTATCTGCATTATATATAGCGGATATCTCTGAAAGTTTGTTTGATATGTAGATGCTGCATTGCTTTAAGCTTCTACTAATGACATACTAATAAACATTCTTCTATTTCAATTTGTCCTTGTCATTTCAGTCAAGTTTTAAAGAGAAAGAGGACAGGGTTTCTCCCTCCCCCTGAAATTTATCCATGTTTTTGATATCCCTATTATCAATAAGCATCACAATAAATAATCCAAAAGCATTATGGTTGGAAAGAATTTAAGATCACACCACAAAACCTCTCATTTTACTAGTATAATGATGAACCTCAGGCCCACAGTAAGAAAAGTGCCCTGACTAAAAATGACTAAAATCTCTTTTGCCACCAGGTCCAGCACTCTTTTTCAACACAGTACAGTACCCACGTGCTGCTACAATGGTAGGCTTTTGCTATAGGAATTCAACATTATTCCCTCCTCAACCTACATTAGAAACTATTCCATTTTTAAGTTTTCTTACAATAGTCCTCTTCTCATTTTGAAATAGTTTGTCAGATTTCAAGTCTAAACACAATTTTTTTTACAGTGTTTAGACCTTTGGAAATAAATCATTGGTAATCTAAACATGATAATGCAACTTCAATCACATGAAAATGGTAGAGGCATTACCATTATTTTGGATATCTAATCTAATTAGTTTCTTTTTATATATTACATAGACTCAGATAAAAATGATTAAATGCATGGTTTTTGAAAACTTGTGAGAAGATTCAAATCTTTTTTTAGAGTAACCTTATTTCCTCATTAATCTTTTCTGAGAAAAGCTATTATCTTTTATCACCTTTTTCTTCACTTGATAATGTTGATTTAGCTAACATTATATGCTCTTTATCACCAAGGCCAATTAATTTTATGTAATTTGAATTATTTTAACTTTAGAAAAATCCAGTTTTTAAAAATTTTCATTTATTGTATTGAGAGAGAGAGAGAGAGAGAGAGAGAGAGAGAGAGATATTTGTGCCCTGATGGGGAACTGAACCCTCAACCTTGGCATATTGGGATGATGTGCTAACCAATTGAGCTATCTGGCCAGGGCCAACTTTTGAAAAAGTCCAGTTTTAAATGTCTATGACATATTATAGTAAACTATAGTATATTATGAAATATTCAGGAAAATTGGATTACTTCATAAAAGAGATTCAAATAAATTTCAATAATAAGCTGATGAAAGAAAAATCTTTCGGTCACATTGAATAAAAAAGTGGTAAAATTAAATTATATGGTATATATAATATATTGCTATAAAAATTCTTAGTCTTAATACTTTTATATTCAATTAAGCCCATTAAAATATCATAGGTCTAGATGAGCTATCATTAGAAATTGTCCCAACAGCATAATTTACTGATATTGCTCACAATATAAACTAGCATGCTACTGTGTTCTTAAAATAGATTAACCTTTATTCACTTGAAATAAAGGAAACTTTGACAAATAATCTTTATATATTTTTAAGAGAAGTAAAGCAGGTAGAAAAAAAAGAGAGGAGCCCTAGCCAGTTTGGTTCAGTGGATAGAGCATGGGTCTGTAGGCTGATGGGTCCTGGGTTCGATTCAGTCAAGGGCATGTATCTCAGTTGCAGTCCTGGTCAGGGTGTGTGCAGGAGGCAATCAATTGATGTGTCTCCCTCACATCGTTGTTTCTCTCTCTCTGTATCTCTCCCTCCATTTCACTCTCTCTAAAACTCAATTGAAAAAATATTCTCAGGTGAGGATTAACAAAACAAAAAAAAAGAGGAAAAGAATTGAAGAGAAAGAGAATAAATAAATGTTAAATAATTCTCTCATTTTTAAAATATTTACATTATTAGGTCAGTGTATAATTTTCATAACCAATGTACATTTATGTGTTAAGGTAAAAGATAAATTAAAGGGCAATAATTTCTATTGAATAGAAAGTCAGATATTAAAGCCATGCTGTTCTACTTCATACTGAACTTATTTATTTTTTTATAATTATACTAGACTAGAGGCCCGGTGCACGAAATTCATGCGGGGGGGGTGTCCCTCAGCCTGGCCTGCACCCTCTCCAATCTGGGACCCCTTGGGGATGTCCTACTGCCCTCCCCTGCTGGCCTGATCGCCCACAACTGCCCTCCCCTGCTGGCTTGTTTGCCCCCAACTGCCCCCCACCCCCGGCCTGAGCTCCCCCAACTGACCCCCAATGATGGCCTGATCACCCACAATGGCCTCCTCCCACCAGCCTGATCACCCACAACTGCCCTCCCCTCTTGGCCTCTAATTTCCTCTACCTCGGCCCTGCCACCATGGCTTAGTCCAGAAGAATGTCCGGAAGGTCTCCTGGAAGGTCTCCCAGTCTAATTAGCATATTACCCTTTTATTAGTATAGATAGAGGCCTGGTGCATGGGTGGGGGCCTGCTGATTTGCCCTGAAATGTGTCCCACATCAGGGTGGAGGTTCCCTCGGGGCGTGGGGTGGCCTGGGCAAGGGGCCTGTGGTGTTTTGCAGGCTGGCCACGACCCCCATAGGGTCCCCACTGGGGGTGTGTGGTCAGCCTGGGTGAGAGGCTGAGAGCTATTTTCAAGCTGGCCACACCCCCTTCAGGGTGGGGGTTCCCGTTGGGGTGCCTGGGTGAGGGGCTAATGGCTGGTTTCAGGGTGGCCATGCCCCCCAGCAGGGACCCTCACCCTATGGGGGCATGGCCAGCCTGGGTGAGGGGCTGAGGGCTGTTTTCAGGCTGGCCACACCCCCAATGAGGACTCTTACTCCTTGAGGGTGTGGCCACCTGGGTAAGGGACTGAGGGCTGTTTTCAGGCTGGCCACACCCCCTGGAAACCCAGGCTCCCAGCCCCTTCTTTTTTTTGCCCAGCCACTCCTTGAGTGGAGGCCAGGGTGGGCTGGAAGCCTGGCGAACCAGGCCCCCAGCCCCTCCTTGAGCAGAGGCCAGGGCGGGTGGGAAGCTTGGCTTCCTCCATTGCGGGGGCCAACCCAAGCCTCTATCTTTGTGGCCACCACCATCTTTGTTGGGTTAATTTGCATACTTGCCCTGATTGGCTGGTGGCTATAGTGGAGTGATGACCAATTTGCATGTTTCTCTTTTATTAGTGTAGATGCCTAGTGCACGATATTCATGCACGGGGGAGGGGCTTCCTCAACCAGGCCTGCACCCTCTCATAATCCAGGACCCCTCAGGGGATGTCCTACTGCCAGGATCGGGCCTAGACTGGCAGTCAGACATCCCTCTGGAAGTCCAGGACTGCTGGCTCCTAACCACTTGCCTACCTGCCTGCATGATCACCCCTAACCACTCTTTCTACCTGCTTGATAACCCCTAACCACTCACCAGCCTGCCTGATCGCCCTTAACCACCTCTGCCTCTGCCCCCACCACCATGGCTTTGTCCAGAAGGACATTCAGAAGGTCGTTCAGCTGTCCGGTCTAATTAGCATATTACACTTTTATTATTATAGATTAGAGGCCCGATGCATAAAATTCATGCAAGCATAAGCCCTCACAGCCCCAGCTGCCTCCCAGCCCTGCAGCCCCACCCCCCGCCCACTGGTCATTCCAGAAGGCTGTTCCGGAAGGTCGTTCCAGAAGGTCGTTCCACCATCCGGTATAATTAGCATATTAGCTCTTTATTATATAGGATTTTTATTTACTTCAGAGAGGAAGGGAGAGGGAGAGAGATAGAAACATTAATGAAGAGAGAAAATCATCAATTGGCTGCCCCCTGCACCTCCCCCCCCCCCCCCACTGAGGATGGAGCACCCAGTCTGGGCATGTGCCTTTGACCAGAATCGAACCCAGGACCCTTCAGTCCACAGGCCGTTACTCTATCCACTAAGCTAGGGCACTACTTCATACTGAATTTAAAACCAACTCTCAATTACTTATGCTGATGATAGATGGTGAGCAAAATATAAGTAAAGTTCTTATTTAAGACACGTTTATTTTTGTTGTTGTTGCTTGTTTTAACTTAGTCATTAGTTTCAAAGTTCTCCACACCAAATATTTTGTCTGGACTGTTAAACTGTAGATCTGGTTGATTAATGTTTGACTTCATATTGCTCTCCTTTCTCATCAAATGATAGTGGTAAAATGGAAGAGTGAACAGATAAGAGGAGTAATAGAATGTGCTAATCAGGCCTTACGTAAGAAAAGCTTGATTGCATTTGAGAGCTGATATACTCATGCGGAAATAGGAAAGTTGGCTTTTTGAGAATGTGACTGGAAAATATGAAGAGATATTCTCTCTGGCAATTTTTATTTATTTATTTATTTATTTATTTATTTATTTATTTATTTATTTTATATATTTTATTGATTTTTTACAGAGAGGAAGGGAGAGAGATAGAGAGTTAGAAACATCGATGAGAGAGAAACATCGATCAGCTGTCGCCTGCACACTCCCCACTGGGGATGTGCCCGCAACCCAGGTACATGCCCTTGACCGGAATCGAACCTAGGACCTTTCAGTCCACAGGCTGACACTCTATCCACTGAGCCAAACCAGTTTCAGCACTCTGGCAATTTTTAAATTGATACTAATTTTTAGCTTTATTTTTTCTCTAAAAACACAACTATATCTGGTGATATTTTTTAAAAGTTTGGTATATGTATGCACACTGAAGTATATAAATACATTGCCCTCTAGGATATTTGGTCAGTCTGTTGTGCATTGGATTATCAGTGCGCTGCTCTGTTTCTTCTAGTCACATTAAAGAAGGGAACTAGTTCATGGCATCTCATGAACTCGTCAGCTTGATTATTGAAAAAAGACATTCAAAGCTTTTATTTCAGAGCATAAGGTAAGAAAATGAGAAGATACACAGAAAAACATAGCTTTATATTAGGATATAAACCTCCCATTCAATTCTCATATCTGGCTTAGAGAGATTTTCTTTGGTTAATCTCTTCCTGCCTTTCCCCCTTAACCCTTCCCTCTGAGATACATCAGTCTGTTCCATGTTTCCATGCCTGTGTGTTGAGTGCCTGCCCCCTGGTGGTCAGTGTGCATCATAGCTACTGATCGAACCGTTGAATGGTCAAATGGTTGCTTAGGCTTTTATAGATATAGATATGGGCACCTTATGATTACTCATTAATTTTGCATGAATGAATTAATTAATAAATCAATGTTCTAATGATGCTAAGACAGAGAGATATTTAAATATTTGTCCAAATGTACTGAATGAGTCAGGGGTTGATCCAGGAATGGATTCTGGTGCCTCCCAGTCCTTTCTATTCCTCAGATGCCTAGATCATGATTCACTGTTTATTAACAAGGAAAGATGGAAAGATTTTAATTTTTCTTACATAAAATTATCCACCGTAGGCTCTATCCAGTATATGCCACTGTCTGGCTTTTAGGAGGGAAAAAATGGGTCTTGATACTCTAGTTGCATTTTTTTGGGAACACTCTTTTATCTGAAGCACAATATGCCAAGAATAGATTCCAGCAGCACTGGTATTTGAATAAGGGAACTAAACTAAAAATGTCATAAGTAACTCAAAAGAGAATTGATGTCAACTATCAATTGCAGCCTGTCTTTCTCCTTACTCTCTTCTAAAGTAGCAGATTAAGCACTCCTTATTCTTCCTTAACATGAATTAAAGATTTGTCTGGATATTTTAGCTAAGATGTCCCTTCAAGTCCAGGAAAAAACCCCACCATTTACTTAAAAGTGGTAAATTGAGTCATTCATATGTTTAAATTTTTTGCATAATGTAATTCTACAGTAACTTTGACTTTGAGAAATCTTTTATTCAATTTTTCCCCTCTGGATTCTCTATAGAAGCACTCAAGAAACATCTATCATGTAAGCCCTATTCTTCAGACCACACATTATAAGGCAGTAAAACCCATTTCCTCATCTTATAAGTAAGAACGGCATTATAAACCCATAAAAAAGTTAAACATTTGGGCAAGTACAAAACATACAAAGATTAATAGCAAACTGTAAAAGATTTATGAAATTGCATCTTCTTGAGCCTATCTTAGTGTATTCGAAAGAAACCCAAATCTCACTTTGATAGCCTTGGAAAATAGTTGTTATTTTAGTAGGTTTTCTTGATGAAATAACACCGGAGATTAGATAATATAGTGCATTACAAAATTTCCTAAATATTTTCTTCTTATATTTCAGGTTCACTCTAGGATTCTCACTTTCATGGCAGCCCTTCTATCACAGTCCACTAACTCCCCTTGCTGCCATGTTCCCCCCATCCACTCTTTGTTCTCTGCCTCCCATCCTCTGCTCCTCACATTACAGCCCATGACCCTCCACACTGAACAGAGTTCCCAGGGATGGGCCTTATTTCTTTGCTTTGATTGCTCATCATGAAAAGAGAAGCTCTTTTGAAATTCTGGTGAATAAAATCCCCCATTCTGTCAAATGTGATAACACAATATATGACTGAATATGTAAAAAAGAAAATAGACCAATGAAATTCACTGTTGTAAAGTCACTCTGGATTAAAATGTTTGAAGGAAGACTTTAGGGATGAGGTGAGACAGAAAGAGGGATAATACATAGCTAAGATAAAATGAACAAAGAGGTGGTATTCTAGGTGAGGTGAGTGTATGAATAATATCAAATGAATCAGGAATGAATGTGGAGTTGGGCAATTAATTCTGATGGGTTGGAGAAAGAAGGTCATGATAGACTACTGAAAAGTACGTTGTAAATCTAGGATGCCCAAGACATTTACAGTTCTTGGGCATTTTTGATCCCATGATTCTTTTGGTCCTGACAGTCATCATAGGTGTTTTGTTGCTAAGTGACACAAAGAAGATAGTGTGCTAAAGGAGGAATCGAAGAGGGGACACATAGGAGAGGAATATCCTAAAAGTGAGGGATGTTGGCTCAGACATAAAATAATGTAAGACATGGGATGTGTGGATGAAAATGGGAAAAAAAATAGCTTCTGTCTTTTTATTCTTTCTACTCACACTGATGGTTTCACAAAAAAATCATTCAGGAGTCTCATTTGGGAAATGTAGTATCAACAATAATTATTTAAATTATTCATTCTTATAAAGGCACAAATAATTAAAGGATAAACTTATCTATTTCATTTTATTAATTTATTTTTTGGCGTTCCTATTACTACCTGAGGTAGAAACAAGAGGCATAGAATGATTTGATGATTGTGTATGTATTTTTTTACATTTTCAAGTGGGATTTTGCTGTTTGTTTGTTTGTTTTTACAGAGGCTGGGAAATGTGATCTCCATTCCGACCAGCTGACGCTTAGAGAACACTTGGTAGCCCTGTAACTAACAGAATGGCCGATGGTGAAATGGAAGTTCTCTCACGGCAGGAATCCCTTCTGCGGGCCTTCAGGATGGAGAGTTCTTAAACCCTTCGCCGTTTAGTTATTCTCGGACGTTACTCTCACCAACCCTAATGACTGAGTCAGGGATTGAAGCTGTTTCTACTCTCCACTTCATTCTTTCTACATTTTCTGAGCTCCCAACACCATCGGGTGATGGAAACCCTGTCACCGAATAAAACAGAAACTCAAAGAGGAACCTCCAGGTTTGTCCCAGTTCCCATCGTTAACATGAGTTGAATGACAAACTGCTTGATGATTCAGACAAGGTGGCCCCTGACTCAGGATGCTCACAGACTAAAATGGGAGCTGACAGCTTGTGAGGAAAACTGTCAATACCCATAACAGTTCAGGAATTAAGCTCTATAAGTGAAGATGAGAGCATCCTCATATTACTCTCTGACCACTTAGAAAGCCTCTCCCTCCTTTCCCCTCAGAATGGCTAAGACTTTTGCCGGAAAAAAATGGACAATACAAAACTTGGGGGTTACTGTGGACACACTTGCTGGACATTGGATGCACAACACTGCTATTTTCCAAAGATCCTTTTTATTTGAACCCAAGAGCCAACTGCAGGCAAAGGATGTGGTTAACTTAAAATTGTGTTTGTCACCCTGCCCCACATTCTTGTCCTTACCCAACACGCTACTTAGAAAATAGTAAAATAATACGGTCCTGACAATCTAGTAATCCTAATGCAGGAGGGGAAGCTAAAAATGAGTTTTGGTTGATATTTTAATAGCAGGTACTATTTGGTAGTTTTTGTTGTTTTTTTATGATCCCCTCTCCCCCAACACACATATAACAAAGAACAAGGAAATATGCTTTCATACAAGAAATACTTAAGTTTTCACATTTCTTCCTAGCTTAGATTTAGTTCTCGCTGTGCACATAAACCAGTGCAAATGCCCATGAATATAACCTTTCACCAAATATGGAGGTCCGACTGCTGGACTCTTGGGCTACGGTGCTAAGAGTTTGAGGGGCTCACCATCCACGACCTCTTGGAGTTGAAGTGGAGCAGAGCCGGGAGGCAGAAGCCCTCACCAGCGTGCATAGCAGCAACAGCCTCAGCAACCTGAACAACGAGGCCAGGGCACTTAGCCAGGGGACATGTTATTGACCTGCCCAGGTCCGAGGGTTATTGCAACCATCCCCTGATCAGTCAGGACTTGATGCAACCATCCCCTGATCAGTCAGGACTTGACAGACTGGAATCAAACACATAAAGCAGGAACGCATCTATCACCTCACATCCCCACTCCACTTGTTTACCTATAGCTCTTTCAACAACAGGCAGTTAGTACCAGGGATAGCAATGACTGAGATTGGTAAGTGGAAGTGTCTTTCCAGCTCATTTTTAGAAATTCTGCTTTGAAGTTGTCTTGGTCCTATTTCATAGGGTCACTTTTTTAGGTCTATGTTGAATTGCTTACATTCGTGGCTTCCAGTGAGAAAAATAATTGACTTTAATATACATCCTAATAACTGTCATTGTTTGCCGGGGTCCAACCCCAGCAGGTCCAGGGGTTCCCAAAGGCGTAGACAGAGTCAGCGAAGAAGGAAGGACACGGAGACAGTGTTCAGTTGATCAGCAGCCTAGCCAGGATCTCCAGCCAGGATCTCTAGCCAAGTTCTGGTCTGGATCTCCAGAGAGGTTCTGCTGTTTATTGTCTTGTTACATCTGTATTTATACCAGTTGATTTTAATCCTGTCAATTTCTATTACAAAGGTTAGGGCGTTTCTTATCTCCATTCCAGGGAGTAAAGATTATGTAGCTTAAGCATGATTGTTTGTAGTTAAATTGATTAACTACCCGCCTGGCACTTAGTTAAGGAGTTTCATCCCCTCCCTAACTTCAGGGGAAAATCCCTACCTGGGGAAACAACCTTTCTCGGAGAGGTAACCTTGGTTAAAACACACAGTGCTAAGGGGAGCAAACATATTAAGAACAGTATGCTATATACGCCAGGTCCCTTGAAACATATGCTGTGCAGATGTTTCTATCCTGCAGCGACTGTGTCAGGCAGCAAGGATGGACCGGCTTCCGGCAATTGTTCACCTGGCCCATAAAACTTTGTCTCAAGCAAAGGAAGAAATTATAAATAGAAAGGTGCTATCTGTAAAGAATAGATGCTATCAGTTAAATTTGGGTTCATCACTGAAAGAAAAATACTATTGGTAAGAACAGGAAAATTTCAGCAAGGATTCAAAGTGGTGCTATTTAATGTGAGTAACTAAGGGATATAGAAATAGCATAATTGAATTGTAATAATTCAACGAACGGGGCTACAATTGTCCCTCTCACATAACTAGGGACAAACCATAAGCAAATGGTATCCTTCATAGTAAAGGCAGAGGGGTGCTTATCAAGTTTTTTTGATATAGAAAAGCTGATGAAATTTGAGGCAGACATTATTCTAAGCCACTTTTTAAAATACAAAATCATTTATAATAAATCATCTGTAGTATATTAAAATGTTTCAGCTCATTGGGTATTGTGTAATATCTGAGAATATTCAATCTATTTTTTTAATTTAAAGCTACATATTTTAACACTGGGAATTTTGGCAAAATAATATATCATTATTTTCTATATATTTCAATTCTGCTAAGTCATTCTAAAATAGGCCAGCCCAAGTATAGTGGATAACCTTAATATGCATGTGTAATTCATAATAATCTTACTATGACATCTGCTAAATACATTTCAAATATTTTGACTGAAAGTCAAAAAAATTTATTTCATTTATCCCAGTATTTCCCTATAAACTCATTGGATTAATGACCAACAATGCAGTAGTTAAGCACTTCAGTGTCATATGAAAGGGAAATATTTGGCTTTCAACTAGAAAGCACTTAATAACTCAGTCAGATGTGGGTGTGTATGCATATGCAAGATGAGGAGAGAGACCGATTATAGAGGATTTTAGATTCTTTTGCAAATTAATGTCAGTTAGTCCACTTATAAGAATAAAATATGCAGTACCTGGAGGTGTTATGCTCAGCTGGTCGCAGGAGAGTGCTAGAGCACCATTAAATTACCTGCTGTAACATAACTGAACAAAATCACGCACTGCAGAATAATGACTTCATGTGCTTGAGTGAGCTTTGCCTCGCAAGGTTGACTGAAAGAAATAATAGCACATGCTGGCAGAAATTATAGTAGAATGCCAGATCTACTTCACAGTATCTCCAGATCTTAAGAACGAAATGATAAAGTGTGACAGAACTATCTCGTGCTATAATTATTTTAATCTTTGCAGTGCTATTATAAAAGATTTCAATTTTGTTAAAGCACTTTCTGCATTTTAAAATTCCCTTTCAGCGGTTCTTAGCGTTTCTACTACATTGTTCCACATTCATTGCAGACAGTGTCCTCTTGATCCCGTGGAAATGTAATATGTGGACAAGTTCACATTTAATGACCCTGTTCTTCCTTGAAAGTAAAAGTTGAATAAACAGAGATGTGATTGTGAGTCCTTGATAATGAGAATATTTTGCAGTCAAGTTATTCCTTTCACAATTCAGTAACTGCATGCATCCCAATTAATTTTTATGACTTAAGAAGACGAAGAATATATGATTCCTATATTCTAGACAAAAACACTAAGTCACCTCATAATCCAAAAGAATCCATGTCAGTGACTACAAAACCTGTAAGCCAGATTTGTGGACATCTCGATTCTGCTGGAGAAAGTAACACTCCTTGATCCAATTTAATCAGTTTGATAAGGATTATGCTTTAATCAGTTTGATATTAAGTTTACACTTGAGAGGGCTCAGTAACATAATCACACATGATAATTCACTAAGCATAGGAAGCCCTTGGAAGGATATTGCAATGATGTTGGGCCTCTATGCAAATGTGAGGTACTAGGGAAACTGGACACATTCCCTCAGAGCTATGAAAAGAAACACAGAACTCTACATGCAATTTCTGGGTGGGGGTTACAGGATCCAGGGTAAGATCTTTAGCTACAAGGGTCCCTGTGATACTAGATCGGACCCAACTCTTGTCCCTGTGATACTAGATTGGACTATACTGGACTCTTGGGCTGTGGTGCTAGGAGTTTGTGCATGTTTCTAGAGTTCTGGGTTCATTCCCAGGCTGAACCACATCTCCTACCTTTCTCCAGTGCCCATGTCAGGTTACCTAACTCAATGTCACACTTATTAGACTTTATAATTAAAAGGAAAGAAATGTCAAACATTTTTTTAGTAATTAAGAGGCTTAAAATCAAATGTAAGAGCAACTAAATTTGTGACCATGTCCATCCATAAAGATTGCCAGTAAAATCAGAGAAAAACTTAAAAACCCTAATAAATAAAAATTTTCCAAGTCAGGTGCATTGGAATCTATAGAAAGAGCCTAAGATAATATTTTAAGTACTACATGGCAATAAATATTAAGACCTAAAACATAAACCTTTTAACAATGTAGGGAATTATTTATTGGACTATTCATTTGTATGCCCCACATAGAGCTTAGATGCATATTTCAATGCTTCTTGTATTTCCATACAGGATGTGAAAGGAATAGGTAGGCTGGTACGGAACGGTATCTTGGTGATAAAAATGTGTGGAAAGTACATCAGCGCCTGGTAGGGAGTCCCCAGGGTTTTGGTCCTACCTGAGACCCAGAGATTAGATGGCCCAAAACTGAACATTTCACAAACTCAGGGAGAAAGAAACTCAGAATTAAATTTTTCAGATTTAAAGAAAATGAAAAAAGTTTTGTTTTTTTCTTGCACACCTGAATTTTGCTCAAGGCAGGTTTAATTTTTCTTATCATTGTGCTTACTTCTATGGTTAACTAAACGGAGCAACCTATACCATTCTTCACACAAGGGGAAAGCGGCTTGTAGGTCTCTCTATATATAGAAGTCCTATATTCACCATTTTATCGCCCACAAGTCATTTCCTACAAAATACTCTCCTGGTTTCATAAGGGGGTAATAACAGAGTGACAGGGCAGCCTAGTAGGAGATAATGGAAATCAAGAAGTAGATTTGAAGAGCAAGGGCTTGAGGATGGCTCTTCTAGTACAAACTCCAGTCCTGCTGTGAATAAAAGGACTGGAAAAACCTCTTCTCAGACTGAAGCAACCTTTATCCATCTCTTCTCAAAGGGAAATAGCACAGAATTCTCACCTGAGAAGGTGCAGACCAGAGAGAACTGCACGATGCTTAAATTGGCTGTCATTCCCTCTCTTAGACCCAGTACATCTCATGTGGCCGATTTGCACCCCTCCAGCTCTTGCTACTGAGGACCCCAATCTACCTGGACTGGGTGAAATGGTCAATGTTCTAAAACTGTTTTTTCTCAGCCCTATTCATTCCTCAACTCCACACTCACACATCATCAAAACTACAATTTCTGCAGTGCACCTTACCTATATTGAGAAAGACAAATGGATAAACTAGTCCACAGTATGGGAATGGCTGCCAAGGGTACATGGTAAACAGTGTTTTTATTATTGACTAGAGGCCCCGTGCACAAAAATTTGTGGACTTGGGGGGGGAGGGGAGTCCCTCAGCTCGGCCTGTGCCCTCTCGCAGTCTGGGACCCCTCGGGAGATAACGACCTGCTGGCTTAGGCCTGCTCCCGGGTGGCAGAGGGCAGGCCCAATCCCTAGGTGCAGCCCCTGGTCAGACTCAGAGCAGGGCTGATTGGGGAGTTGGGGCGCCGCCCCTGTCATGCACAGAGGAGGGCAGATCGGGAGGTTGCGATGTCACCCTCAGTCACGATCAGGGTAGGACTGATTGGGGGGTTGGGGCACCACCCCCTGTCACACTCAAGGCAGGGTCAATGGGGAGGTTGCAGTGCCACCTCCTGTCACACACAGAGCAGGGCCAATCAGGAGGTTGGGGCACCGCCACCTGTCACACTCAAGGCAGGGTCGATGGGGAGGTTGCAGCACCACCCCCTGTCACTCACAGAGTAGGGCCGATAGGGGAGTTGGGGCACCGCCCCCTGTCACACACAGAGCAGGGCGGAACAGGGGGTTGGGGTGCCATACCCTGTCACACTCAGGGCAGGGCCGATGGGGAGGTTATGGCTCTACCCCGTCACACACAGAGCAGGGCCCATGGGGGGTGGGGGGGTGCGGTGGTTGGGGTGCCGCACCCTGTCACACACAGAGCCACAGGGCGATCAGGGGGTTGGGGAGCTCCCCCCTATGAGGCACAGAGCAGGGTTGATATGGGGGTTGGGGTGCCTTCCCCTGTCATTAACAGAACAAGGGTGGATAGGGAGGTTGTGACCCTGCCCCCTGTCATACACAGAGCCACAGGGCGATCAGGGGGTTTGGGCGCTGCACCCTGTCACACTGATCCCGGTGCCGGGAGGCCTCACAGCTCCGCTGATCCCGGTGCTGGGAGGCATATTACCCTTTTACTATATAGGATAGAGGCCTGGTGCATGGGTGGGGGCTGGCTGGTTTGCCCTGAAGGGTGTCCTGGATCAGGGTGGGGGTCCCCACTGGGGTGCCTGGCCAGCCTGGATGAGGGGATGATGGCTGTTTGCAGCTGGTCACACACCCTTCAGGGTGGGGGTCCCCACTGGGGTGCCTGGCCAGTCTGGGTGAGGGGCTGAGGACTGTTTTCAGGCTGGTGGGTGACTGAAGTTCCCAACCACTCCTTTTTTTCTTTTTTTTTTCTTTTTTATTCTGGGCCAGCTTTAGCTCTGAGACTTGGCTCCAGCTCTTAGGCCTCAGCTGCTGAAAGCAGGTATCTGGTTTGTTTGGGTTCTATAATCAAAACACTGTTTCAACTCCAGCTCTGAGATCCCGGCTGGCTGAAAGCAGGTTTCTGGGGTTTTGTTTAGCTTCTATATTTGTAACAATGTTTCAAACTGCAAGCTCAGAGGCCGGCAGCGGCAGGCAGGGAATGTTGGGAGTCCTCCGTCACTGAAGCAAGCAAGCCTCATGTTCGCTTCAAGCTGCCTGGCTGCCGGCCGCCATCTTGGCTGACAATTAATTTGCATATCGCCCTGATTAGCCAATGGGAAGGGTAGCGAAGGTACAGCTAATTACCATGTTTTTCTTTTATTAGATAGGATATTTCAGGGAATAGGGTTACTCTGTGGAGGGAAAGTGGGAATGTACAAGTGGGTAGCCGTGGACTCTATACCCAAGACTTTTGGCCTTTGGACATCAGAGTAGTATCCTGTTCTGCAAAACCTTCCACCACTCATCTTGTCCACTTAACTGGATGAAGATATCTGAAAGCCATGATTTCTGCTCCTCTTTCTCCTTCCAGGAAGGCCTTACTTAAGTGGAATAACCTGGGCAGAACAACTTAAAGACAGATTTTTAGAAGGGAAAAGATTATCTAGGAATCTTCAGAGACACTTCAGAATAGCCTCCTTTTTGTTTAGTATCTTTCTTTGCTAGAAGATTATGTGAGCAACTTGTTTTGGCAAAGTAAAAGCCTTTTCATTACTTAAGTTAGCTATTTGCCATTTATTTCCAGTTATTATAGAACAAAATATAATTAGAATTATATTTTGGATAAACTTTGAGTTTACTTGGTTGTAATACTAAATTTTCTTTACATAATCATGTCTCTATTTGTTCATATTGAATGGCTTTCTAATCAAAGCCTCAAAAATTTAAAATATCCTATATAATAAAAGGCTAATTGCCTGGAGCTGGCCCTGATCACTCGGCACTGTCAGTGGGTGTGAGTGGCAGCTGCCAGCCCCAATCACCACTCAGGATTTCTCCTCCTCCCTCTGCTCCTGAGGGGAGATCAGGGCCAGCAGCCATCTCTCGTACCTGCTGCCAGTGACAGCCCTGCTTGCACCCGCAGCCGGCGCTGGAGCCGTCACAGCACCTGCTGCCAGTGCCCAATGCTGGTCCTGATCACTTGGTGCCATCAGTGGGTATGAACAGCAGCTGCCGGCTCTGATTGCCCCTGAGGGCTTCTCCATCTCCCCCTGCTCCTGAGGGGTGATTGGGGCAGCAGCTGCCACTTGCATCACTCATACCTGCTGTTGGCGCTGGCCCCAATCACTCTGTGCCTTCAGTGCTGGCGCTGTCAGCACATGGGAGCGGTGGCAGTGGGAGTGGAGCTGCTGGCAGACAGAGGACCGGGGGCTGTGGTGGGAAGGGCCAGGCAGGGGCGCAGAAGATGGGCCAAGACCCACCCCTGTGCCTACCACAGCCTCACGGCCCACAGTTCCTTTCAAGGTGCACAAATTCGTGCACTGGGCCCTGGGTAAGCATATGATTATGATTCTAAATCCATCAGTAAATTGGCTGTTTGGAACTTAGATTATATTTTCCCACAGAAATGGCATTTAAGTAGAGAGAACCCCCTACACTGCTCTGATTCAATACAGAGGGAGAATTTGGTGCCTAATGAGAGAATTAAGGGGCTGCTATCTAGAAGAAAATACAAAAGGGCTAAGAGAGCAAATGGATTAAGGACTTAAGGAACATGGAACACAATTCCAGATCTGGCCAGTAGGGATGACTTCACCTAAGGAAAGCTCAGAGTCTGTATGACAAGCTTTGGTTCATGATGAATAGGCTGGTATAGGTTTGGTAAGCACCTGGAATTCTGGACTTAGGCACATGGTGTGGCAGGGTGTAAAAATCTCATGTGTTTGTGAAGAGAGGACACATTTGCAACCTGGTTCTTGTGAACTAAAGACCAGTATCAGTTAGTAGCTAATGGTGATAAGCACCTTAGTGAAAAAAGTATGAAATTGATGGGTTCACAGTAAATGCTTGTGTATTGGTTAGGATTACTTCATAACACAATACCTAAACGTAATGTGGATGCTAGCCATTATGCCAGGGTACTGCATCATATAGCCAGTTGATAAAATGCACTTACTGACAGTGCACAGAATCAGTCACTCATATCTGCAGCTGTTCTTCCAAGGCTTATGTGATTGTATCCATCTTGTCTAGTTGTGCTAAAATACAAATTTGTCAGAAACCAATTTATAGACTAAATTACACATTTTATAATTTATAACAAACTTCTGAAATAGAAATAGCATCATTTAAGTTGATTTAGTTTTTCAGGAGAAGTAGATGGACATTCATTATAGCAAGAATATATCTGAACTCTTCACAAGTTACTCTTACTTGAGTAATGAGATAATAATCCCTCATAATGATTCTGTAGTGTAATGAGTTCCAAAAGAGGCACTAGAAAATGGTTTTTCATTTTCTTTGATGTGTTGAATTTTTTGAAGTATCAATTTTTTAATGCTGAATATAGTTTTCAAGAAATTAGAATTTCATTAAAATTCAAATTAACTTCATGCAAACTTAACATGATTGTTTCCTTCCTTTGGAAAAAAAAATCCTTTGTTATTAATTAAAAACCTGAAACTTACCCTCAGTTTCTCTTATTAAATAAGAATACTTTATTTTTCTATAACCTAATGAATTATCTATTTTTGTTTCACAAGTTTTTTTAAAACTATATTTTTATTGATTTCAGAGAGGAAGGGAGAAGGAGAGAGAGATAGAAACATCAATGATGAGAGAATAATTGACCAATTGCCTCCTGCATGCCCCATACTGGAGATGGAGCCTGCAACCCAGGCATATGCCCTGACGGGTAATCAAACAGTGACCTCCTGGTTCATAGTTCAATGCTGAACCACTGCGCTATGCCAGCCAGGCTGTTTCATAAGTTGAATTATGCCTCCCCCCACCCCCTAAAATATGTTGATGTCCTAACTCCAAGTACCTCAGAATGTGACCTTATTTGGAAAGAAGGTCTTTGTAGATGTAGTCAAGTTAAGATGAGGTCATTAGGATGGGCCCTACTCCATAAGACTAGGGTATTTGTTAAAACGGAAAATTTGGGCACAAACATGGGTATGCACAGAGGCACAACAAAGCGAAGAGAAACAGGAAAATGCCATGTGAAAACAGAATTGAAAGGTTGAATCTACAAGTTAAGGAACATCAAAGATTTTCTGCAAACCACCAAAAGCTAAGAAGCAAGAAAGGATTCCACTATAAGTGTCAGAGAGAACAGCCCACCAAGCCCTTGATTTTGGACTTCTAGCTTTCAGAACTGTGACACAACCTTGTTAAAGCAGCAGTAGGAAACTAATTCAGTAGTCAAGTTAAGACATCTGTCAACTAAAGGATGTTTTTGTACACCTTTCTTAGCAAAGGCACCATCTCCATACATTGTTTTACTTCTGGAAAGGAGCCCAAACACAATATCCAACTCTCCCTTTGCCTTTCTGACATTCCAACCCCCATTCCCAGAGTTGCAGTACAAGCAGTTACCAGGATCACAAGACAAACAAAAGCAGGTTACCTAAGATAGACCTGAAAATATCTTGAAAGGACAAACATTTAATTCTCCAGAAGTCCTTGAGGGCCACTTTTTGTAATGTATCAAATGGATACTAAAATAATTT
This sequence comes from Myotis daubentonii, assembly GCF_963259705.1. Classification (NCBI taxonomy): domain Eukaryota; kingdom Metazoa; phylum Chordata; class Mammalia; order Chiroptera; family Vespertilionidae; genus Myotis; species Myotis daubentonii. The sequence continues at coordinate 20,274,805 of NC_081842.1, read as the reverse complement.
TGAAGAGGAAACACAAAGAAATAACTCAAAGAAGTAATTTTTATAGTTTCAACAGTAAATAAGATAGAAATGATTAAAAGGTATTTTAACTTTATCTATGTTTTAGTTTTTCACAGAGATAATATATTCATGTTTTATTGTATAATTAAAAAGTACTTTAAAAAGAATGAATAGAACCTTCAGCTTTATTGATAATTATAATTTTTCACATTTAGATAAAGACTAACCCAAGAGACCATTCTATGAGCAGATTAGTCACATAAAGTTATCTGTTAATTGAAGAGGAGAGAATACAAAATGTTCTCCAGGGTTCCCAGCCATCAGTACTTATTTCAGAGACTATCAAACTATGTGAACTATCTTTCTGCCAACCAAGTATATCAATACTGAGTTACAGAATCATCTCCTCATTTGAGAGGTAGGTGGGCTCCATCTGTTCTCACCACCAACCTCCACGTTGCTCTTTCTCCATGTTGGGCTTGAAACAACGTTCAGAGATGCATAAATAAATGACAGTAGAAAGAACTGTTCCCCCTAAAGCAAAAAGAGGATTGTGCTTAGAAGAGGGCTTCCTGATATGTTCCCCTGGAACTCCAGCTGCCCACACTCCCCACCATGGGACGAATAAGGGACCGGGGCTTCTTGTCCCATCTGAAAAGAGTGGTGGCCAGGCTCCCAAAAGGTCACCTCCTCAGCCCCTATATTTCTCTCTGGATCCTGAACGATGCCATAAGGTTGATTTTGGGAGAACTTCTGGCATCTGTCACTGCAGGCCTAGGAGTTGCAGAGTAGGAATAAGAAGAGTGATTATATGCTTACAATTTATTAAAAATACCATGTCTGCTTCTCTCTCTCTCCCTTTCTCTCTCTTTACTCTTTGCCTCTTTCACCTTAGTTATGACTGTAGAATAAAGACTGAGGCTCTTTATTACAAAGCAAGGAAGGTAAAAAGGGTAAGAGAATCAGAACCAGGACTGAATCCAATCCTTTATCAACTAGATCAGGACAAGCAAGAGATGAAGACTACAAAATTTAACAATGGTAGAGCACCTGGAGAAGCAAGACACATAAAGAGAGAGCACAAATGTATTGAACACAGTTCAAGAAAGTTGCTAGCACCTAGTAGGGGCTAAGAGTCCTAGCAGATGGGCAGAGCCGGGGTTGGGTAATCTTCAGGCAGGAGTCATTGCCCAAGTGTTTATCTACAGGAAGTTAGAGTTCCAGCTTCCAAAATTGGGTTCAGGGACACAACTCCAGGCTGTGGAAAAGAAGAGCTGCATTCCAGGGAAGAAAGAATGATAAAGATATGGGGCCAGGAAACAGATAAGAAGCTCACAGCTGAGAAATGAGACTTAAGGTACAGGAAGAGTTGCAGTTACAAGAGCAACACAAATAAGTAATCATCACTGGGGCACTTGGTCCTGAATGTGCATCTAATCATCAGCAGAGAGTCTGGGAGCAGTCAGTAATAAGACTCTCATTTCGCTGTCAGAACGTGGCTCAGTGGTTGAGCATCAACCTATGAACCAGGAGATCAGGGTTTGATTCCCAGTCAGGGCATACGCACAGGTTGCAAGCTCAATCCCCAGTGGGGGGCATGCAGGAGGCAGCTGATCAATGATTCTCTCTCATCATTAATATTTCTATCTCTCTCTCCCTCTCCTTTCCTCTCTAAAATCAATAAAAAATTATTAAAAAAAAAACAAAACCTCTCATGTCACTGGGTTCCGAAGTGCTGTACCTCACCAGATTTGAGATGGAGAGACTGCAGTGGTTAAGAGTACCTCACCCATGAGTGGCTCAAAACAGAAATTGGGACGAGATGGAGCTTGTAGAAAAATGCACTAATTGAGACTTAGAGCAATAGAAAATAGGCAATGTCACATCTGGGGATTGATTGATACTACATTTAGAAGGTACCTCCTGAGTATGATTTTTTTTAAAAAATTATACTTTATTGATTTTTTACAGAGAGGAAGGGAGAGGGATAGAGAGTTAGAAACAATGATGAGAGAGAAACATCCATCAGCTGCCTCCTGCACGCCTCCTACTGGGGATGTGACCGCAACCAAGGTACATGCCCTTGGCTGGAATCGAACCTGGGACCTTTCAGTCCACAGGCCGACGTTCTGTCCACCCCGCCAAACCGGTTAGGGCGAGTATGATACTTTTAATAATGAAAAAAGTTTTAATTATCAGTTAAAGTTTCTCATATTATGACATTCATAAAACTTCTCTCTAGTATCAAATGTCTAGTGCCCTATAAAGTGTAATGGTGGGGTCCTGCCACATCCGTTCCTCCAGTTTTGAGTATTTATTTATAGAATACTACCAGCCAAGTTCTTCATTTCACTGTCTTATGGTACTCCTTAGAAAACTCTGATGCTTACAGTATATTCCACCTTTTATTTATTTTTAATTTATCTTTATTATTGAAAGTATTACATAAGTCCCCTTTTCCCCCCCATTAACCCCCCCACCACCACCACTCCTGCCTTCTCCCCAGGCCTTCACTGCACTATTGTCTGTGTCCATGGGTTATGTGTATATGCATACTAGTGCCCCAGCAACAACATAACCCACAGCTGAAGGTAGAATTGCGCAGCCCTGCAAGGAATTGGTCTCCCTCCTCTCTGATTTCGGGGTGCATCACCCGAGAACCGCTGCTGCCAAGTTACTGTAGCTCAGCAGCTAGCTCCTACATTGAACATCTGCCCCCTGGTGGTCAGTGCACATCATAGCGACCAGTTGGATGGTCAGACACTTAGCATATTAGCTTTTATATATATAGGCTAGAGGCCCGGTGCATGAAAATTCATTCACTCGGGGGGTCCCTCAGCTCAGCCTGTGCCCTCTCACAGTCTAGGAGCCCTCAGGGGATGTCCTACTGACAACTTAAGACTTCTCCATGGGGAGCAGGCCTGAGCCACAGTCTGGCTTTCCTCTGTGGGAAGTGACCAGGCAAGCCAATCAGGGAGCGGCGCTGCCCCCATCACCCCACTGCCACCAGCCTCCCTCTGCGGGAGGTGACCGGGCAGCGATCAGGGGATGGCACTGGTCGGCACAGCCCTGCCCCCCCAATCGTGCCGCAGTTGGTCGCTACCGCTTCCCCCCCACCATCATCATTTCCTCCTTCTGCCCGTTGGCACATGCCTTGGATGGCCTGGCGCTGCCTGTCGCCGGCCCCACTGACCCCACCCCTTGCCAACTGGTCATTCTGCCATTCAGTCGATTTGCATATTACACTTTTATTATATAGGGTAAGTTCTTTGGTTAATCTCTTCCAGGTCCCCCACCCCCTTCCCTCTGAAATTCATCAGTTTGCTGCATGCCTCTGGATTATTTTGTTCAATAGATTCCACATAGAAGTGAGATCATGTGATACTGTCTTTCTCTGAATGGCTTACTGGTATTTCGCTTAGCATAATACTCTACAGGTCCCTCCATGCTGTCTCAAAGGGTAAGAGATCCCGCTTTTTTACTGCTGCATAGTATTCCATTGTATAAATGTATTATGGCTTTTTTATCCACTCATCTACTGATGGGCACTTGGACTGTTTCCAGATCTTAGCTATTGTAAATAACATTTTAATGAACACAGGGATGTATATATTCTTCCTGATTGGTGTTTCAGGATTCTTAGAATATATTCCTAGAAATGGGATCAATGGGTCATATGGCAGTTCCATTTTTAACTTTTTTAGAAAACTACATACGTTTTCCATAGTGGCTAAAAAAAAAAAAAAGAATCTATATTTTGCCTTTTATTTGAGCCTTCTACAGGAGTCTCCAAATGATTGTCTCCTGTATCAACAATTTCATCACCATTCAAGACTTAGCCTCCAAATTACTCTGAAAGTTGGAACTCTTTAAACAAGGATAGCCTTTTCTGTTGCAATTCTTTTAAAAAGATTTTGGCCTAATAAAACCTTGGTTAAAATTAAAATCTGGATAGCATCTGCTTTGCTTGAATTATTTCCATACCCAACAAAATTTCATTAGTCAATAATTTGTTTTCCAATTACCCATATAACGCTGTAGGACAAAAATGACAGACTTACTCATGAAAAACTTTGTATCTTGTAGTGTTGGAAGCCATATTCATCCATGACTGCCTCTCTTCTTCCCAGCCATATCCAGTTAGTTAGTCCCCAAGAAAGCTCTTTCATTTCTCCTTCTTTCTCTTAACACTCACAGTGCCTAACTCCAGCTCTCACCATTACTCACCTGAACTTGTCACTCCTGACTAGTTTCCCTACTTCCAGTTTCTTACAATTACTTATTTATTTATGTATTTATTTATTTTTAATTTAAATTCTTTATGGCAGGGGAGGGGGGTTAAGAGATCAACCAAAGGACTTGTATGCATGCATATAAGCATAACCCATGGACACAGTCAGTAGGGGGGTGAGGGCATATGCTGGGGTTGGGGAGTGGTTAATGGAGGAAAAAGGAGATTTATGTAATACTTTAAAAACAGTTTCTTACAATTTTAATCCACACATATTCTATTTACTTTCCCAATTGCAGCATTGATTTCCTGTCTTAAATATTCACTCACTTCTGATTGTCTATATAAGACCAAAATAACAACATTTTTGTTAATCCCCATTGGAAGATATTTTTCCATTGAGTTTTAGAGAGAGTACAAGAGAAGGGGAGAGAGACAAAGAGAGAAACATCATCAAACCTGAGACCCTTCAGTCTGAGGGCCAATGCTCTAACCACTGAGAAAAACAGCCAGGGCCCCCAAATATACTTTTTAGTGTAGCCATAACCAACTTATTTTTTCTGGTGCTTTTTTGATGTGAGCTATTCTGGGCACATCAAAATACTTGCTGTTCCTTAAACTTTGTTTAAAGTAACTGACTTTGTTTAAATTAACTTCTCTCTCTGAGAACCCTTTATCACTCTTTTCTTCTTATTACAAACTCTTCAAGGTCCAGATCAAGTGGCACCTCCTCTGAGAAGCCTACTGTGTCCTACTGTTTCCTTCTTCCTTCCTCATCTAAATCAAGTCACCCTTCATGTTTCCATAGCTCTTTGTACAGATCTCTTATAGCACCCATTAATCATATCACATCAGTTACATTTCAAACTTCCTTTTCCTCCACTACACCAGCTTCTGAAGATTATAAAACATGCCTCATTTATATTTGAAGATTTAATATTTAAAAGGTTCTTAGCACCTTCTCAGCACTCAATTTGTATTAATTAGATGAATAAAATAAACTAACTCACATAAAACTTAATGTTATGATGGCATTGGCCCTTTAACTTTTTCTCATTCATATTTAAACAAATTGAGGAGGATTTTTACAAACACAGAGATTAGGACTTTTCATGATCTTCCATTGAGACAGCAATCTTAACAGCAATGTAGAAGTTCCCCCATATCATACCATACCATACCATACCATACCGTACCATACCTATATATGTACAATTACTCTGCAGAAGGTCAAAACAAAATCAAACAGATTATAATAGTGTTCACTAAAGAGTGCTATGTATATAAAAGCCTAAGTGACCGTTATGACTGGTTGACCGAACAACCCACCAACTGAACAACTGGTCACTATGACGCGCACCGACCACCAGGAGCAGACGCTCAATGCTGGAGCTTCCCCCTGGTGGTCAGTGCACTCCCACAGTCAACCTCCCGTGGCCGACCAACCTCCCGCAGTCCCTCCCCACAGCTGGCCAACCTCTAGAGGTCCCTACCCTCCCCCCATGGCTGGCTGGCCCCAATCGGCCCCTATCAGGACTGGGCAAGATGGCCCTGATCAGCCCCAATCGCTGGCCAGACTGAGGAATGCCACCCATATATGAATTCATGCACCGGGCCTCTAGTCATTTATATTCTTCAGTGCTTTGTGTCAATTTTTCATGTTGTTCCCTTTTAAGTAACCTTGAATTGGTATGTCCATGGTAATCAAAACTAAGAAAATGGTAATCATCTAAGAAAATGTTACCGGTTCTCTCCTGAATTTCAAGAAGCACTTCTTTATGATGTTAAATGCCTAAATTACTAGATGTTCTCCCTTTAGAAGTCTCTTTTTTAGGGGATTTTCTAAAACACACACAAATTGCACAGCAGACATTTTATATTTACAGTGGATAATCTATTAGCTGCAATCACTTATAGGTTTCATCTTCTTATTTGTCCTAAAAAATTCCTTTTAGATTTTCAATAGTTTTAGTCAAATTATCCTTCTTCCCTCCCTCCCTCCCTCCCTCCTTTCCTTCCTTCCTTCCTTCTTTCCTTCCTTCCTTCCTTCCTTCCTTCCTTCCCTCCTTCCTTCCTTCCTTCCTTCCTTCCTTCCTTCCTTCCTTCCTTCCTTCCTTCCTTCCTTCCTTCCTTCCCTTTCTTCTTTCCTTCCTTTTTGTAGTACAAACAAAGATATAGCAAACATAATTTAAACAAACTCTCTTAAAAATCAGGCTGGGCTCTGACTTTGGAGGCATCCATGTAAAGGAGGGGAGATCTCAGCCCATATCACCCCCTCTCCTGGACTTGCTAGCTCAGGTCAGCCTGCACAGTGGAGCTGGAACCTCTGCTCCCTACCTCTGTGGTGGGAAAGGTAGTGCCAGAGAGCAGCACTCCATATACACAGGAGTGGAAATAAGGCAGGAAGCACTGACATTTCCCCAGTGCACCAATTACCATGTAATATGCTGCAACTTGACACTGAAAGCAAAGGAAAGTGATCAAAGACTTTATTAACTTGATGTACAAAGATCATTCTCTTTAATAATACAAGCACAGTATTAAAAAAGAGGGGACAAGGTGGAAGAAGAGTGGGTTGCTCTTGTCATGATGAGTCAGTATATTATCAATTTTTCTCCAATGTTCTTCATATTAAATATCAATTCTTCATTATTTGTTTTAATATAGTCATATGACATGTATTGTTTGAAAAAAATCATTTTTCTTCATCTGACTTTCACATGGAGTACAGGAGACACTGCAGACTCCCAGGATCCTTTGGTTTGTTGCTGATCTACCTAGCACAGATGTCTTTTCTAAGGCCAAAATATATATTTTTTCTAATTTATATTTTTAAAAATCCCCAAAATTTAGTTTGAATATTTTGGAAGATCCTAGAAATAAAACCAATCTCAAGCCTGGGATATTTCAAGAGGTTTTTTTAGAATGTTATTTCTGGACAACTCTAAGTTCAGTAGACACTAGAAATTTAATTAACTGAAAAATAAAACAAACACACAAACAACAAAAAAACCCATCTAGCTGTACATTAAAGGAAGAAAAGGAAGAAACTCATTTATTATGTATTTCACTGTTATGACCTTCCCAGATATTTACTGTGTGGTCTCTGCACATTCTGTGAGAAAAGGCAAAAGTATTAAATTCCAGCCCCTTACAATTAGAACTGGGTCCTACTTATTATCTTTTTCAAAAGTTGTGAATGGAGATCTTTTCTGCATTTGCCAAAAACTTTAAATCAATTCACCCAGCCATGGGGAAATATACGCTATTTGTTGATAGTACTTTTCACAGCTGAGATGATACAAGACAAGGCAGGAGAAAGGGTAAAACTGCAAGCAAGCAGTAAAGGACTTTCCATCCGAAGACACGTAGTAAAACAACGAGGACATTAGGTTAGCTGGATGGATGCTTCCCAAATGGTGAGCTAAGTACTAAGGGCAAGGGGGAGATTCTTGATTTTGGAAGGCCTCACAAACAAACACCTGAGCATAGAAAAACTGAGGCACTCATTCCTTTTCCCAGGGGTACAGAGGGAAAATGGTCTGTTTAGGAAAGGTTTATATGCAGTCACAGTGAAAGTATTAAAATTGGTTACCAAAGAAAAAATGTTCACAACAAAACTGGACTGTTGGGTGTGATATTTACACTTGATATTAATGAATGCAAAATAAATGCCAAGCAGTATTGATTACATATATTAGCTCAACCCGTTCTTACATTAAACATTGGAGATAAACATTATTATCTCCATTTTACAGAAGAGGACATGGAAGCACAGAGAGGTTAGTGACTCTCCCAAGGCCATGTCTCTAGTAGTGAGCACAGAATTAAAACCCAGGCAGCCTGCACCTGGTCCCACATTCTACACTCAGGACTGCACTTCCATGGAATATGTCAGATACTTAGCTAGAATGACTGTGAGTCTGAACCTTAAGGCAAACTTTATGTATCTATAGACATCAGGCTCCTTCTTTTTTAAGAAGAAAAAAAATGAAGTCAAGCCCAGCCAGCATGGCTCAGTGGTTGAGTGTCGACCTATGAAATGTCAGTGGTCGGCAAACTGTGGCTCGGCAAACCGTGGCTTGCGAGCTACATGTGGTTCTTTGGCCCCTTGAGTGTGGCTCTTCCACAAAATACCGACTTCTGCGCATGGGCCACAAAGTTTCAATCTCACTGTACCTGCGCGCCCCCAACTGGTATTTTGTGGAAGAGCCACACTCAAGGGGCCAAAGAGCCGCATGTGGCTTGTGAGCTGTGGTTTGTCAACCACGGAAATAGGTGGTCACGATTCAATTCCCAGTCAGGGCACATGCCTGGGTTGCAGACTTGATCCTCTCTGTGGGGCATGCAGGAGGCAGCCGATCAATGATTTTCTCTCATCACTGAGGTCTCTATCATTCTCTCCCTCTTCTTTCTCTGAAATATATATATATATATATATATATATATATATATATATATATATATATATATATATGAAGTCAATTTATATTTGAAAATTGGTAGTAGGGGCAACTTTCCAAATTTTCTACAATGAAAGATATATTTAATTTTATAGACAGAGAAACAATATTTTTTTCTTATCCCAAATACTAAGAGTGCTGAATAATATTTTTGGTGTCTTTTGTACTTGAAGTAGCATATTGATCACATAATTTCAATACAGGTTCAATTAAAATTCTGAGCAAGAGGCCTTTATATGTTGGAGAAATTAAAACTTTACAAGACATAAAGATGAATCCTATATAATAAAAGGCTAATATGCAAATCGACCAAATGGCAGAATGACTGGTTGCTATGATGCGCACTGACCACCAGGGGGAAAATGCTCAATGCAGGACGACAGGGGGAGCGCTGCTTAGCCAGAAGCCAGATTCACAGCTGGCAAGTGCAGTGCTGGTGGCGGGAGCCTCTCCCGCCTCTGAGGCAGCGCTAAAGATGTCCAGGAGCAGGCCTAAGCCATCAGTTGGACATCCCCTGAGGGCTCCCAGACTGTGAGAGGGCTCAGGCTGGGCTGAGCCCTCCGCCAAGTGCATGAATTTCATGCACTGGGCCTCTAGTATCCAAATAAATATATTCTAGTTTATATACGTGGCATCAATTCCCTTAAAATTGCACCATTAGAGTAGATAATGTTTAAACATTTTGACACTAAAAATATGAGGCATTTTCCCCACACACATACACAATTACCTTGTGTATCCCCCATACTGATACACAAAAATTGTTTACAAAAGAGATGAATAATAAAAAAGAAGATCTTCTTTCTCCGAATCCATTATACCACCTATAAAGCATTTACAAATGTCATTATCTGGAATGGTGTTTGGAGAAAAGTGCATAGAGAGCAACGAATGGCTGATTCCCATTTTTCTGAGGGGATGTAGACATCTGACAAGACAGGGAAGTGTGGAGGAGGACATGCATGGACCTTCCCACACACCCATGTGAATGGTTAGAAAACACAGACTTAAGGGAGAAACTCAGAATTCAATGACTCTTAGGGCCGTTTTCTTATTTTTTATTGCTTCTCCATAACTGTATTTTAGAAATGAAAGAGAAAGTTGATTTTTCATCAAGTTCTTTTCAATTTCCTTATGAGGGTGCCTCAAATCAAGTAAGACAATGCACTCAGCTTGAATCGGAACTTTTTTAGCCAAGCCCTCCATAGAGTTAGAAGGGAAAATTAGTATAGACAAGAAACTATTATGACTTTCAGGGTTGTGTACACAAAAGCATTATAAGGCCACATGCTATCTCAAGACTAACTCTAAGGAATAAACTTTTATAAGCCTTAATATGTAGTTAGCCTTGCTCACATAGAAACAGCCTTCACAAATCCCCTTTTAGTTCCATTGTATTCCATGATAATAACCACCTCCATCATAATAGTTACGGGACCATTGTGAGAAAAACTGAAAGAAGAAAACATGAAAATTCAACATTTTCCCTAAAAATCAGTGGTCTTTCCTTTCTCAAGAGTTTCTCCATAGAACTTGTGGTTCCTTACTATGAATTGACTAAAGTATACATGTACTCTTTCTTGTACATGAAGGTGCAACTGAGCTCTTGGTGTAAAACATACCAGATAGGCGCCCCCTTTGCCTCTGCACTTGACCCACATGAATAGATATGGATCCACCATGGTAATAGAGATCATGCAGGCCTGTCAAGAATTCCAGCTCTGACTAAACACACTTTTGCCACAAAGAACCAGTGGAGAACACAATATATGAGACGGTGCTCTCTATTATATAGGAAGTGTCCACATGAACAGAAGAGAAGATGAATACAAACCCAGACCCTGAGGTCAGTTTAATATATCCTCTGTGATTACCACTGATAAAAGATGCAAGGTATTACAAAGCAGGGGCAGCATTCTTTAGGGGAACAAAGATAAGAGGAATGCAGTCCAATGCAAGTTCAAAATATCAACTCATGCCTGTCCTGATTCATTTGAGTTCGCCTCCTCATTCCCTCAGCCCCTGGCCCTTTTTACAGCCCCTCCAACACAGTCACCTCTTTGAGAGAATGACAATGTTATTTCTGAACCACTGAGCAGAACCTAGTCTGGTTGCATTTCATGTTTTATTACATAAGGTCAATTTATAGAATTATATTATACACTTTTCTCTGATGAGCCATCATTTGCTCATCTATTCTGATTATAGAGTAATCACATTTGCTGCTTCTATTCCAAGTGAGTAGAGCTGGCTTTGTAATACAATATAGTGCTATGATGGTTTTGAAACCACATTCATTATTAATCAAGGATGGTCATGTGCCTGGATGACTCTATTGCCAAGGGGTGATTTTGCTTCCTTCATTGTTAGAACTATTTACTTGAAGAATTTTTGGAAGATACAATTCCCTTCATTTTAAGAAAACTCATTTATTCTCCCTCATGAGCCACCATTTTATAAATAACCTTCCTTTACGGTTAAAAATGGATCTAAGATGGCTTATCTTCTTCCTCTGTACTGAATATTATGTGTAATTTATGCCTCTAAATGATTGAAAAATGGAAAAGAGCCTCATCTGTGGGCAGAATGATCAAGAGTTAGTGTAGCACATATACTACTGAAATGATCAAAGGGCAGACATGAAATGCTGTCCATTAATATAATAGTCTTTCTGTGAGTTAAAGTAAAAAAATAAAAATCTTACCTAGTTAAGTAAATTATAGTCTCAAATGACTATAATTTTTGAATGACAGGCTGAATCCACATTGCAGGTACAGATGTGATTTCTGGCAACTGTCTTCTTCCAGGGAAGTTGCTGTGTGATGTTCTCTGCAAGAAAGTCTTTTGGTTAATAATTTATAGACCAATAATAATGAGGGAGCTGAACTCTTTAGGCATTCTAGAATCATATATTCTCCTTAAGGAAAAGAACCCTAACAAGGTGTTCTTTTGTGAAGATATGAGTTAAAATAACTGAAAGTAACAAATGAGCAAACAAGAAAAACAAACAAACAAAAACTCATAGACACAGACAATATGGTGGTTACTCTTACTTAGTAAAGAGTAAAGGGGGACAAATATATGGTGATGAGGGATGATTTGACTTTGGGTGGTGGGCACACAAGGCGATATACAGATGATGTATCATAGAAATCTATAGTTAACACCTATTTAATCTTATTAACTATGTCACACCAGTAAATTTAATAAGAAATAAATTAAAAATAAGAATAACATAAAATATTTGCATAATTCTGTTTAAGAAAAAAATAGAAACTAAATAAAACCAGCTACTTTTATTTTTAGAACGCAACAGGATTTTTATTTTTTTTATTTATTTTTTAATTTTTATTTTTTTATTGCTTAAAGTATTACAAAGGGTATTACATATGTGTCCTTCCCCCCACCCCCATGCCCTTGACAATCCCCTGGCCTCCCCTACCCCCCAGTGTCTTATGTCCATTGGTTATGCTTATATGCATGCATATAAGTCCTTCGGTTGATCTCTTGCCCCCCTCCCTCCCCGGCCTTCCCGCTGCAATTTGACAATCTGTTTGAGGCAGCTCTGCCTCTGTATCTATTATTTTTTTTTTTAATTAAATCTTTATTGTTCGGATTATTACATTTGTTCCTTTTTTTTTTCCCCCCATAACGCCCCTCCTCCCAGTTCCCGCCCCACCCTCCGCCCTCACTCCCCACCCACTGTCCTCATCCATAGGTGCACGATTTTTGTCCAGTCTCTTCCCACATCTCCCACACCCCTTTCCCCCCCAAGAATAGTCAGTCCATTCCCTTTCTATGTCCCTGATTCTATTATAATCAACAGTTCATTCTGTTCATCAGATTATTTATTCACTTGATTCTTAGATTCACTTGTTGATAGATGCATATTTGTTGTTCATAATTTGTATCTTTGCCTTTTTCTTCCTCTTCCTCTTCTTAAAGGATACCTTTCAGCATTTCATATAATCCTGGTTTGGTGGTGATGAACTCCTTTAGCTTTTCCTTATCTGTGAAGCTCTTTATCTGACCTTCAATTCTGAATGATAGCTTTGCTGGATAAAGTAATCTTGGTTGTAGGTTCTTGGTATTCATCACTTTGAATATTTCTTGCCACTCCCTTCTGGCCTGCAAAGTTTCTGTTGAGAAATCAGCTGACAGTCGTATGGGTATTCCCTTGTAGGTAACTGAGTTTCTTTCTCTTGCTGTTTTTAAGATTCTCTCTTTATCTTTTGCTCTTGGCATTTTAATTATGATGTGTCTTGGTGTGGTCCTCTTTGGATTCCTTTTGTTTGGGGTTCTCCGAGCTTCTTGTACCTGTAAGTCCATTTCTTTCACCAGGTGGGGGAAGTTTTTTGTCATTATTTCTTCAAATAGGTTTTCAATATCTTGCTCTCTCTCATCTTCTGGCACCCCTATAATTCTGATGTTGGTACGCTTGAAGCTGTCCCAGAGGCTCCTTACACTATCTTCGCATTTTTGGATTCTTTTTTCATTTTGCTTTTCCGGTTGGATGTTTTTTGCTTCCTCGCATTTCAAATCATTGACTTGATTCTTGTGCTCCTCTGGTCTGCTGTCGGGCGTCTGTATAATATTCGTTATTTCAGTCTGTGTGTGCTTAATTTCTAGTTGGTTCCCCAATATAAGATCGAGGGTCTTATTAGTTTTCGTGTAGATCTCATTAAGTTTATCGGCAGCTTCTAAACAGTTCTTGAGAGACCTTAAAAGTGTGGTTCTGAACTCTATTTCTTCCATTGACAATTTTGTCCTGTTTCTTTGTCTCCGCATTTTGTTATGCTTCCTTGGTGCACCCCCTAGTGGTCTTTGTTCGCAGTCTTATAGATAAATCTTGATTGTTGTAGCTAATTCCAGGGAGGGTTTGACCTCCAGGCCAAGTGGCTATGAGAATCAGCTGTGTCAGCAGTGAGAGAACTTCTGTCCTCTAGGGAGGTGCTAATCTAGCCTTTGCCTGAGGCTATCCGGCAAATGCCTCTGTGCAGGGCTTGGGCGGGGCGGGTCACACAGGATCAACAGGGTGGGCCGGAGAGAGCAGTTATGGCGGCTCTCAGTCCTGTCCCAAGGGGCTCTGCCTCTCTGAGTCCCAGCAACCGCTGCAAAGCTGGGAGAGAAAGCTGCACTCGCTCTGACCGAAGCCAGACAGTCCCGCTTCTCCCGTTTGAGTCTGGGTCCCTAAAGACTCGCCCGGATCTGGTGCTCAGAGTCTGCGACTCCCTCCCGATTGAAAACAACAACCGCGCCCTCTGCCGCCAGCCCGCTCCGCGCACTCCGCACCTCAGAATTTGACTTCAGCACTGCGCCTCCTCTGAGTGTCCGTATGCGTTTCTCTTTCCTCCTAGTTGTAGGAAGTTGTAGGACTTCCACTCAGCCAGCATTCCTGTGGTTCTGGGTGATGTCCCTTCCGTTTTTTGGTTTCACTTTTGAAGTAGTTGTTCAAAGCAGCAAACTCCGGCGTTAACCTATGCCGCCATCTTGGTTCTCCTATTAGATCTGTATCTATTATTGTTCAAAAGTTTATAATGGTCTTTATTATCCATGAATGAGTGAGATCATGTGGTATTTTTCCTTCATTGACTGGCTTATTTCACTTAGCATAATGCTCTCCAGTTCCATCCATGACGTTGCAAATGGTAAGAGTTCCTTCTTTTTTTATAGCAGCATAGTATTCCATCGTGTAGATGTACCACAGTTTTCTAATCCATTCATCTGCTGATGGGCACTTAGGCTGTTTCCAGATCTTAGCTATGGTGAATTGTGCTGCTATGAACATATGGGTGCATATATCCTTTCTGATTGGTGTTTCTGGTTTCTTGGGATATATTCCTAGAAGTGGGATCACAGGGTCAAACGGGAGTTCCATTTTTAGTTTTTTGAGGACATTCCATACTGTCTTCCATAGTGGCTGCACCAGTCTGCTTTCCCACCAGAAGTGCACGAGTGTTCCTTTTTCTCCACATCCTCTCCAGCACTTGTTGTTTGTTGATTTGTTGATGATAGCCATTCTGACAGGTGTGAGATGGTACCTCATTGTTGTTTTGATTTGCATCTCTCAGATGATTAGTGACTTTGAGCATGTTCTCATTAGTCTTTTAGCTTTCTGAATGTCCTCTTTTGAAAGGTGTCTATTTAGGTCCTTTGCCCATTTTTTGATTGGATTGTTTATCTTCCTTTTGTTAAGTTGTATGAGTTCCCTATAAATTTTGGAGATTAGGCCCTTATCAGATATGACATTGGCAAATATGTTTTCCCACACAGTGGGTTTTTTTGTTGTTTTGTTGATGGTTTCTTTTGCTGTGCAGAAGCTTTTTAATTTGATGTAGTCCCATTTGTTCATTTTCTCTTTAGTTTCAAGTGCCCTAGGAGCTGTATCAGTGAAGAAATTGCTTCGGCATATGTCTGAGATTTTGTTGCCTTTGGATTCTTCTAGAATTTTTATGGTTTCCCGAAACCAACTACTTTTAAGTAGTCTGTGAAAACAGCATTTAAAATGAAACTTCAGCTCTACAAATCACTTGGGAAAATGTTATTGTTTTTAATTATTGTTTTATTTTGTTAAATTCTCCTTATGCTTTCTCTTTAAAAGTTATTTCCAGAGAAAGAATTTGAACTCTAATAACTTCATGCTCTATGCTCTCTTGAAATGGAAAGTCAAGAGAAAATTAATAATTGTGACAGTAAAAATAATTAATGTTTTATTATTATTTTATGTATATAACAATGTTAGCATTTTTATAATCTCCTTATTAAGAAAACTGAAAAATTGAGGTAAGATCATTGTGAAGTAAAAATCTCTGTTGAATAATACTTGTGCCTTAAAATATATATAAAAGAGTTATGGCTGGTGTGGCTCAGGTGATTAGAGCATTGTCCCTGTGAACTGAAGTGTTGCAGGTTTAATTCCCAGTGAGGGCATATCCCTGGGTTGTGAGTTCAATCCCTAGTTGGGGTGCGAACAGGAAGCAACCAATCAATGTTTCTCTCTCACATCATTATTTCTCTCTTAACCTCTCCCTTCTTCTCTCTCTAAAATCAATTTAAAAAATAAATAATAAATTTTTAAAAAGAATGTCATTCTCTTCAAAAAATAAAATATACGAGGCATTATGTAAAGCCAATTACAAAATCTCTTTTAAAATCATTGTATTACAATAGTTTCTTGTTATTCTAGCATTTTGAGAAGGCCTAATAAAAAGACTTAACGCTCACCATCTTTCCAATCCCATCAGCACTAAGAACTCACTTGCTGAAAATAAAAATCCCACCTTCTACCACCTCTCACTGGAACAAGAGGAGATCTATCAGAATGACTGCAACTGGACACATTGTCGTAAGCACATCGTATATTCACTGTGTGTGGCTGTTTAGTTTTCTTCTTCCATGTATGGGTGTGGTTTCTATTTTGAGCCCCTATATCCACCTGAAAGTAGAAAAATTAACCTAGTCACACTTATAAGTAAACTTTTCAAATTTACTCAGTCATTACGTTGGAAACTCAATCATAGAGAATTTTTTGTGAGGCTGATTCTCGGCTGTGAGTGTATTCAGTGGTGCAAAATTAATGGGCCACCCTGGCCTCCCCAGAAAATGTTTGCCTGGCAGGCTAGAAGGGGTCAATAGGAAAAAAAGGGGACATCTGTAATACTTTCAACAATAAAGATAAAAAATATTTGCCTGTTCAATGAGCTCTGTAGGGCATGTGGACTCTGAAGCTGCACTCAGGCCCACATTGATGTCCTTATGGAGCCAGGTCTACCCTGTCACCCACTGTGGGGTAGAAGCAAGACACTTGTCACTTTCACAAATAAGATACACACATTGTTCTGTTATTCTTTATTTTAGTCCTGAAGAGGAGGATTTCTCAAAAATTCATTCTCTTTTTCATTGTGCTACAACATGCTCCTCATTACATACTAACTGCCGGGAGCCGGTCCATGCTTGCTGTTTCAAGGGACCTGGCATATATGGCATACTGTTCTTAATATGTTTGCTCACCTTCTTGGCACTATGTGTTTTAACCAAGGTCTCTGAGAAAGGTTGTTTCCCCAGGTAGGGATTTTCCCCTGAAGTTAGGGAGGGAATAAAACCTCTTAACTAAGTGCCAGGCGGGTAATTAATCACTTTAACTACGAACAATCATGCTTAAGCTACATAATCTTTACTCCCTGGAATGGAGATAAGAAACGCCCTAACATTTGGAATAGAGATTGATAGGATTGGAATCAACTGGTATAAATACAGATGTAACAAGACAGAACTTAGAAGACAGAAGCAAGAAGACAGAACCTACACAGAACCTAGAGACAGAAGAACTTCGCTGGAGAGAACATGGCAAAAGATCCTGGACTGAACCTGACTACAGAAATTGGCAAGAGAACCTGACTAGAACCTGGTGACTGAACCTGGCTGGAGAACCTGGACAGAACCTGGCTGGAGAACCTAGCGAGGGAACATGGCTACAGAACCTGGCTGGAGAACCTGGAGAACCTAGCAAGAGAACATGGACACAGAACCTGGCTGGAGATCCTAACCAGAACTTTGCCAGAGATCCTGACCAGAACTTGGCTAGAGATCCTGGCTAGGCTGCTGATGAACTGAACGCTGTCTCCATGTCGTCCCTTCTTCGCCAACTCCGTCCACACCTTTGGGGACCCCTGGACCTGCTGGGGTTGGACCCCAGCAACTAACCACCTAAAATTAAAAAGTTTATAGACTTGCTTCTTTTACTCCCATAATAAGCCACAAATTTAGCACAATACCAATAAAAATAACATTAGTGGGTTTTTCTGGGGTTAGACAAGTTGATTAAAAAATTCAAATGGAAAAGTAATCAGGCAAGAACAGCTGGAAGTCTCTAAAGAACAAGTACAATGCCAGCCACTAGCCATTCCAGACTCAGGAACATACACAATTTCTGCCCCTAACAGTGTGGAACTTGCAATTAACTAGACAGATGAAAAGGGACACAAATTAAAAAGTAAACCTAATTGCATATGTATCTATCATATGGAATTCATTAACAGTTTATAAAGATATAATTCACATACCATGTAATTCACCCATTTAAAGTTTATAATTTAATAATTTATGGTATATTCACATAGTTGAACAACCATTGCTACCTTCTACTTTTAGAACATTTTATCACTCCAAAAGGAAATCCTGTGCCCATTATCACTTATCATTACCTTCTGGCTCACCCCCAGCCCCAGTACATTATACTACCACTAATTTACTTTTTCAGTGTCTACAGATTTACCACTTGTAGACATTTTATATAAAACAAAATTATACAATAAATGGTCCTTTCTGACTTGCTTCTTTCAGTTAGCATATTTTCAAGGTTCATCCATATTGTAGCATGTATCATTTAGTATTTTTATTGCTGAATAATATTATATTTTATGGATCTATCATATTTATTTATCCATTCATCACTTGTGGACATGTGAATTGTTTTAATTTTGGCTATTAAGAAGAGAACTTCTGTGAAATTCATGCACAAGGTTTTGTGAATATTTTATCTTTGTATTTCTCTTGGATATACATTTAGGGATAGAATTGCTTGTTCACGTGTAACTATTATTTAGCATTCTGAGGAACTACCAAACTCTTTTCAAAGTGGCTGAAATATTTTGCATTGCTAACAGCAATGAAGGAGGTTTCCAATTTTTCTACATCCTCACCAACATTTGCTACTGTCAGTCTTTTTTGTTATAGATATCCCAGTGAATGTGAAATGGTATCTCAAGGTTAGATTTGCTTTTCCCTAATAACTAATGATGTTGAGCATATTTTCATGCACTATTGGTCTTAGTATATCTTTTAAAGAAAAATCTATTCAGTTCCTTTGCCATTTTCAAACTGGGTTACTTATATTTCTCTTATTGATTTGTAAGAGTTTTAAAATGTATTTTGGAAAAAATTCCCTGATCAGACAGGTATGATTTGAAAATATTTTATCCCATTCTGTGACATATTCTTTCTTTTTCTTGATGATAACATTTTCAGCATAAAAGTTTTTAATTTTGACAAAATCCAATTTATTTACTTATTTCTTTTGTTGCTTTACCTTTGTTGTCATATCCAAGAAACCATTGCCTAATCCAAGGTAATAAAGTTTTACTCCCATATTTCTTCTGAGAGTTTCTTAGTCTCAGTTCTTTCATTTAGGTATATAAACCATTATGAGTTAATTTTTGTATATAATAAGAGGTAAGGGTCCAACTTCATTCTTTTATATATCTGTGGCAAAGCTTGTTTTTTCCCTATTGAAGAGTGTGGGTATTCTGTTGAAAATCAATTGACTGTAAACCTAAAGGCTTATTTCTGGACCCTCTTTTCCAGCGATTTTCAACTGCAAGAAATCAAAAAAACATGCAATACCTGACTATTTAGTCAAGGGCATTGAGCTCTTTTCCCTTTGATTGTCAAAGAAAAAAATGACAACAGCCAACACAACAATAGCCATCTGGTGTGAATGGATCAAAATTACACCTTTTTTGTTGTTGTTGTTGGAGTGGTATGACATATATATCTCTTTTGGTGTGCTGCAGAATTTTAGTAATTAGTTTACATGTGCCATGATATGAAAAAGGTTGAAAATCACTGCTTTATTCTATTCTGTTGATGTACACATCTATCATTATGTGCATCGATGACTGTAGTTTTGTAGAAAATTTGAAATCAGGATGAAGTTTGGTTTTAAAGTCTATTTTCTCTTACTTTGGTATAACTAATTCAGCTTTTTTTATGGTTGCCATTTGCATGTTATATCTTTTCCCATCATTTTATTTTCAACCTATTTGTACCTTTGAATCTAAAGTGTATCTTCTATAGACAGCATGCAATTAAATATTAGCTTTTTACTCAAACTGATCATCTCTGCCTTTTGAATGTATCCATGTATTCACATTTAATGCTATTATTGATTTCATTGGAC
This sequence comes from Myotis daubentonii, assembly GCF_963259705.1. Classification (NCBI taxonomy): domain Eukaryota; kingdom Metazoa; phylum Chordata; class Mammalia; order Chiroptera; family Vespertilionidae; genus Myotis; species Myotis daubentonii. The sequence goes on along the minus strand of NC_081842.1, from coordinate 20,255,154 downwards.
TTAACTTTGCCATTTTGCTTTGTATTCACTGCATTTTTGTTCCCCTGTTATTTGTTCCTCTTTTCCTTTTGGAAATAATTTGTAGTATAATGCGTTACTTTCTTTAATAATTTTTAAATTCTATTTTAAAAATTATTTTCTTAGAGGTTGCTCTGTGACTCATAATATATATACCTTATCAAAACCTACCTTAGATTTATGCAAACTTAATTCTAATGAGGTATATAAACTTTACTTCTATAAAGCTCTATCTCCTGTTTTTCTGTGTGTGTGGTGTTATTTTTATACATATTATATCCACATTTTTCTTGTGAGGAATCTCTATCAATAAATTCCCTCAGCTTTTGTTTATCTGGGAATGTCTTATTTTGTCTTAATTTTTAAAAGATAACTTTGCTGGTATAAGATTGTTTTTCCATCAGCACATCATTTTGATGAGAAATAGCTGTTAATCTTATTAGTGTTCCCTTGCGTGTAATGAGACACTTTTCTCTTGCTTTTTTTCAATATTTTTTTCATTGTCTTTGGTTTTCAACACTTTGACTAAGATGTACCTAGTTATGGATCTCTTGTGTCTATCCTATTTTGTCTTCATTGGAATTTGTTGAACTGCTTGGATTTATAGACTGAAGTTTTAAATCAAATTAGTAAGTTTTTAGCCATCATTCCTTTTTTTTTTTGTTCCTTTCTCTTTCTCTTCTCCTGTTATTTTTTACTAGAGGCCCAGTGCACAGAATTTGTGCATGGGTAGGGTCCCTAGCGGCTGCCAGCTGCCAGCCAGGGCCTCCCTTTCTCCGCTGCCTGCCACCACTGCCAGCCGGAGCCTCCCTTGGCACCCACCTTGACCTGGTGCCACCCACTCACCTGCTTCACCATCCCACCATGGTCCCACTCTTGTCGGGGCCCATCAGGGCTGGCAGAACCTCCACTGCTTCCAGCTGCCAACGCTGCATCGCCAACACCAGCCATGTTCCGTTCTGCCCCCTGATGGTCAGCACACATTTAACTCCTGGTCGATCAAACTCCCACCCATGGGGACAATTTGCATATTAGCCTTTTATTATATAGGATTGCACATATCTTGATGCACTCAAAAGCATTTGACATTACCCGGAAACTCTATTTTTTCCTTTCTGTTCTTCGCATTGCATAATCTCTACGAATCTATCTTCAAGTTCATGGATTTTTCTCTTACAAGTTTAAATCTACTGTTGAGCCCTTTAGTAAGCTCTTTATTTCAGTTTCTGTATTTTCAAACTGTAGAACTTTCATTTTATTCTTTTTTTTATTTTATTCTTTTTATATTTCTACTATTTAATGTGACATTATCGTTATAATTCTTTAAATACCTTTAGTTTTCAAACATATTTATATAGCTTATTTAAAATATTTGTCTAGATAAAGTGATAGCATAGTTAGTCATATGTTTCAAAATGATCCAGGGAGAAGGAATATATAGGAATAAAAATGAAACAAAATTGGTCATGAGTTGATAATTGTTGAAACTGATGATGGATCTTGGACCCCATATATTATTTTGACATTTTCCATAATCAACAGTTAAGAAATATGCAGCAAATATTAACAACCATGTACTAATCTCTGTTTTAAGCAATGTGTAACAATATATGACTATATATTATGGTTTCTCACCACAGGAAACTTATGATCTAATCTAGGTCACAAAATTAAAAGTCATAAAACAACAAGAATAAATGGAATTAAAAGTTAGAATATTTGGTATATAATGTAGGTATTTCTGAGATCTAGAGAAGTTAGGGGAAACTTCATTAAAGAGAAGAGATTCAAACTGGCATTTTTGAAGAATGAAACAAATCTGAACAAATAAAAGAAACAGAGAAGAGCTTAGGCAATTTACTTGAGTCTATGAAGGTTAATAAATAAAAATCTCCTCTTGCTATTTTGATTGGAATATACTACCTAATGCTACATTCTTAGGTTCTCAAAAGTAAACTAAGAAGATTTGAAGACTTAGGGATTCTCCCTTGAATTCTTCTCTGAATATTAAATTATGCAAATTTTATTGAGAAAATAGTCTTTCTGTTATATTTTTAAAGGTCATTGGTTCTCTTGAAGACACTGTCTCTTCTCAATAAAAATCAAATGAAAACACATATTTTAAATGAAACTGAAGATGGAAAAAATCTCCATGTACTTCAATCATAGAATAATATTTTTTGCATTAGGACAATTAATTGTCATTGAGTAGCAGATGATCCCATAGAAATACTATGCCCCTCCCCATTATCCATAGTCTCTGCTCTACCACTAGTCTAAATGATTCCTTTGTGCAAATTAGAAAGGGCTGCACTGAAGAAAAACAATATATTACCATCCTCCAGAAAATTGTCTTAATAAATATTTACTCATCTACAAAGTTTACAAATGTGAAATGAATGGAGCTCCCCAAAGTTGCTCAACGGGTAGACTGCATAACTGTATCCGGAGGCAGAAAGCTGCTTCACCCATTAAATGTTACCTGCCTTCAGGGGACTTAGAATAACATGGGATGAAATGAAGAAGACAAAGCTAGACCAGCACAGGATCTAATCTTTTGGCCACTCTGATTAGGGTTAGTGCCATTTCCCCTTTTCCTCCTTTTGTTTCCTTTTCCTCTTTCCCTCCCACTGACAGAGAGAGAGAGAGAGAGAGAGAGAGAGAGAGAGAGAGAGAGAGAGAGAGAGAGAGAGACAACACTTTTAAAATGTTGAATCTGCTAACTCATTTTTAATAATAACTTACCTGTTATTAATAAAACATTTCTAAAGGTGAAATATAACTGATCTATAATTCATTTAAATTTTCTAACAGAGCAAACAAAACATTAGCTGTAGTCTTGAGCAATTCAAAAGATCATGAATAAATAAGCTTTCTTCCTGAAATTATTTCAAAAGCAGGAAGGAAAAAGTACTCAAAGTATGTCTCATATGTACACAGGAATTACTTCAAAGAATAGAGATCCTATTCCACTTTTTCTTTTAAAGAATTATTAATATCCTTTCTGAAGAAATATTTGAGGGGATAGAAAGAAGACATTTTTCTGAGTTGTATCTACCTAGACTACAGAGTACTCAAATCTTACTTTCCAAAACACAAGAGCAAAAAATAAAAAACAACATCAATATTCTTTGACTTAAATGGTTTGCTTTCAAGTCTTCCATCAGATTTTGGTTAATATATAAGCTCTTCAGTGAGGCCTTACCTAACCACCCATGCTAAAGTTGATCTCCTATTTCTCTCTATGTCATCACCCCACTTGTTTACTTCATAGTTCTAATTTTGTATGCATTTGATCAATTTAGTTATCCAACTCATTTATGGATTACCTGCCACATGCCAGACATTACTCTGGGCCTGGGTAAGAACAAGGTAAACCTGCCCACTGAGGTCTTATGATCCATTGTGGAAAGTATACAAACAACTAACAGATAGGTATGTAAGTAAAATCATTTCACACTGCTGTTAGTGCAATTCTTCATTTAATATATTTCTAGTTTTCTATTCCACTCACCTGTCGGTGCCTATATGTATTTTATCTTCTACTATACCCCAGTAACAAGCTCTGTCCTGGCACATTTCTTGACTGACTGGTTGAATGGTTTTATTAACTTTTTTAGTGAAACAAATTTCTGTAATAAAATTTAAGTAGGTGGCCCAGTATATTAATGATGATAAGTATGATATAACCTATGTGGGAGTAGTGAGGAGTTTACTTCTGACAACCTCTGAGTTCATATAATGATCAATTGTGTTATAATAACATTTTTGAAAAATAAATGAGAAAACACTCTTACTGCTCAGAGATCTCCTGTGCAAATACCTTAGTGCAGGCCTTTCTAGATTTTATTCTATGAAATACATATTTATAAAGATATATATTTATTTAACACAACAATGTTATACAGTACACACTGTTTGGAAACCTGCCTTTTTCAATCAACAATATCTACTTTTTTTTTAATATATTTTATTGATTTTTTACAGAGAGGAAGGGAGAGAGATAGAGAGTTAGAAACATCGATGAGAGAGAAACATCGATCAGCTGCCTCCTGCACATCTCCCACTGTGGATATGCCCGCAACCCAGGTACATGCCCTTGACCGGAATCGAACCTGGGACCTTTCAGTCTGCAGGCCGACGCTCTATCCACTGAGCCAAACCGGTTTCGGCAACAATATCTACTTTTGCTTTATTTCCTCCTGAAAAGTTGATAGTTGAGTGAGTACAACCCAACATGTATGTCATTTTGTCATAACCAAATCAAACAAAAACATATGAGTCATGATATCCTATTTTGCAATTGAGGTTTTAAAACAATGTACATTTTTAAAGGGAAAGGGGGAGGGGAGGGGAGAATGCACTAATACTATTGCTACATCATAAAAATAACCAATCCCTAAGCCACTCAAGTGGTTCTTATCCCAGATGGAGTGTCAGCTCTAACATTTCTCTATTTGGAATGCTTAATTTGTTTATTTCTGCCCATATTGTTCCAGACAAAAATTTCAAATGAAATGTCACCATCAACACTTCTCTACTGGAAATACTTTCTTTTATAATGTATCCATATATTATCTTTCTCAAAAAACAGAAAACTTACAGTGGGTAATATTACATTGGGTAATATGCATAAATAAGGATAATGCAGGTTGGAAATAAATAGAGTCAAAAATTAAGTTAGAAAACAAAATACATCTACTACTGAAATGTTATACCAATAATGTTGTTTATAAAATAGAAAAATATATACTTTATTAATATTGCTAAACTAGGTATAACATCGAGTATTCTTTTTAAAAATACTGGCTTTTATTCTGAGATTATTTCCTTCCTACTTTTGAGAACTAAACTATTATTTTTAATTGAGTTTATTGGGGTTATATTTATTAATAAAATTATATGGCTTAAGGTGTACAATTGTATAATACATCCTCTGTATGTTGTATTGTGTGTTCACCACTCCAAGTCTTCCTTACTAAAATGTTGCTAGTGTGTATGTTAATTAACCGGAAACCAGTGATTATGGTGGGATGGGGGGGGGGAGGGGTGTGTATTACTAGGTTGGGTAGCTATGAAACATACTTTTGGGGTGGATGAAATATTCTAATCTCTTTCAAACCAAATTGCTTTCATTCTCTTTTGCACCCCATCCTTGATTGTCTAGCCTTCCCAGATTTTTTGCCACCTTGAGAGTTCTTAGTCCTATGCAGATATGTCCTTGCCTCTGTGACTACCAAACTCTTCCACCTCTCATTTTGGAGAACTGTCTGGCAGAAGGAAATGAGTGATCATGGAGGAAGAAGCAACTCTTACAAAGGCTTATACCTGTCAGACTCCATTGCCTTGGAATCTGCTTCATCCCATCTACTTTTGTTCTAACTTCTGATGAATCTCAGCTCTGTCACCCCTATTAATTCCCAGGTGGAATAGGAGAAAAAAAGATGAGACAATTATAACCCCACTAGCTTCTTGACCCTGATTGGTTGGCCTTGTTCGAAAGTCGGTCTTCCAGAACTTGTAAGTAAATTTTATCAGGTATATCTGAGGGGCTATAGACTGAATGTTGTGTCCCCCCAAATTTGTATGTTGAAACCAATCCTTAATGTTATATTGGTGCTAGGAGAGTCTGAGGGAGGTGACTGGGTGATGAAGGTAAAGCTCTCCTGAATAAGAATAGTGCCCTTATATTAAAAGAGATCCCAGAAAGCTCCCTGGACCCTTCGGCCATGTGAGAGCATATTGAAAAGACGCTCTATGAATCAGGAAGCAGACCCTCACCAGACACATCTGCCAGTACCTAAGCCACCCATTCTAGGGTGTTTTGTTGTAACAGTCTAAACTGAGTAGGACACGGCAGGTGTTCCAGATCATCTCCTATACTGCTCCTATCTCCTGCTTTCACAAAGTGTGCTACGTGTAAAGAGGACCTTCAAATTTACTTCCGGAGATGGCTCGGCGATCTAGGCTTTTTCCAGTCGGGTCTGCCATCTCGGAGTCCTTGCTCCTCACTATTTGGGTGAGTGAGAGCGAGTAAGATCATGAGGACCTCCTAGAAGTCAGGCAGTATACATCTTTCCAATTTATATTTAATTACCCAGAACTAATCATATGACCCCATCAAAATGCAAATGATCTGGGAAAGGTTGTCTTCCTATGTGCCCCAAAGGAACACAGAATGGTTTGGTAATCACAAAGCACTGTACTGTCACAAGCTGAAAATGCATACTTGAATGGCTAACAGAATATGTAAGTCAACATAGAAGACCTCACAAGTAAAATATCTGTTATCATTTTTTTTTAAAAAAAACACATGCCATTGTAATAGGAGTTAGTGCATGGGACGTTAAGATAAAAAACAACTATGTTTTTATCTAATGTTTTTATCATTATCATTGATAAAATCACTATAGGCCACTTATATCACAGGTAAACAGAAGTAAACAATAATGCACCCTTCATTTTGCCTCTAGGCTAATCATGCATAAAAACTGACACTATTAAAAGGCCTTTCTCCTCTCACTATGTCTGAGAATGCTTTGACTATTGCAGAATGTTTTGCAAAATAGGACAAATATTGAACAAAAGCATGCAAAGGTTCACTTTATTGATCAAAAACAATGCACCCCCTGAGTTCTATCTATCTATCTATCTATCTATGTTATATAGACATACATAATTTTCAGAGAATTATAGAAAACTTGAATATACGTCTATAGCCATATATAGACATACATATATATAATTTTCAGAGAATTATAGAAAACTTGGAATATGCTTGTTTGCTAAGAAATGAAAATTGTAATCTCTCTGGTTCAAATAAACAAAAACGACAACACAAATAACAAAAGTAACATCCAATGTCTCCCCCAAAAATAATTTGATAATAGGGAGAGTTAGCATGCAAAAAAGTTATTTCTTGTATAAAAAGCTAATTTCTCTTCTGCCTCTGCAAATGTCTGGGTTAGGAATTGGAAGCACTAATTGCCTGAGGTTAGAAACTATTGGGATTTAAAACTGTCCAAAGGTCAAAACAACAGGAGAGGTAAGAAAAGGCTTTGTTAGCACAAACTAGCCACTGGGTTCTGGTACTGCAGATACTTTGTGTTAAATGAAAGGATGAAAGGGGGAAATAAGCCAAGGGAATGCTGAGTTAAAAGCTGGTAGCAGCAGGAGGGCTTAGGGCAAAGCAATCATTAAAAGTCCTTTGAGGTTGGCTTTTGCCGCATACTGAGTACCTCATGGTCACATCCAATTTTTGTGTGTGTTGTATTTTCTTTTCGTCCTCCAGCAGGGAGAGCAGTTCATTGCTGACCTTACCAGTGGACCCAATATGCACTTTTCCGAGCAACCCTGATATACTGTACATGGAAGTTTGCTGCAGGCACAGGCAGAAAACTCCATAATCAGAGATCTTACAGAATACTGTTTCCTTTCTGTGCTTGATCCTTCACACACTTCTGCTGAAAACTCACCTGGTTCTCTTACCTGCCCCCTTCCCTCCTCCTCCTCCCTTGTTTTCTTTCTCTCTAGTGTGCTCAGTTTTTGACCAAATAATCTCCAGCTAGCCCATAGCATCTCTGTCCTTTACAGCATCCCCAGCCCTGGGGGGAGCAAAGCCAGTGACAAGCCCCCTGGAAAAGGCTTCTCTATTGGGAGGCATAAGTGCTGGGTTGGTGGAGAGCTCCTCTGGCTTATAGCATTGGACATTGGTACCTTTTAGAATTAAAATTGCATTTTAAATGTATCTCTTGATTTTACCATGAGTAATATGCTCATTAGTATTAAAACAAAAGAGAGTGTATTTTTGGAACAGCATGGATGGACCTGGAAGACATTATGCTAAGTGTCAATCTGAGAAAGACAAATATCACATGATCTCATTTATTTGTGGAATCTAATGAATAAAATGAATTGGCCAATAAAATAAGACCTGAGGCATGGGGGCATGGAATAAACTGACATACCTCAACATGGGGTTGGGGTGACGAGAAGAGATAAATCAAAGAACTTATATATTTATATGCATAGCCCATAGACACGGGCAATAAGATAGTGAAGACCTGGGGAGTGGGAAGGGGTTGGGAGGAGGGGAGTAAAGGGGGGGAGGGAATGGGAGATATCTGTAATACTATCAACAATAAAAAATATATTTTTAAAAAGACTGTAAATTATTCTGTTGCATCCTTCCTTAATCTAAACAGCTTGATATATAGTCTTTATCCAGTATTATCATATTATCATATATATATATGCACAATATGCATATATATACACACATATATGCACTCACTTAATTTTTATAATCAAGCTATAGTTTGCATAAAATAGAATGCACATATTTTAAGTGTACAATTTAATGAATTTTAACGAATGTATGCTCCTGAGAAACCATCACCCCAATGAAGAGCTAAGACATATCCATCCCCCAGAAAGTTCCCTCATGCTCCTTTCTAATCAATTCCGACAGCACATCCTCACTGCCCTGGAGGTAAGTCATACTCAGATTTCCTTTGCTCAATATAATGCTTCTTGGTTTCCACCTGTTATCACATATATCAGTAGTGTATTCCTTTTTCTGGCCAAGTAGTATTCCATTTTGTATGAATCCACAATGTTTAAAACATCATCCTATTAACAGACATTTACAGATATATAATTTTCTATACTCAAAGGGGATTGTACTATGCAGTTCCATCTGTGAATTTTTCATTTTTACATTCAGAATTATATCCTGGACATGCTTCCCTAAATGTCCCTGTGACTTAACCTGATTCTTTCCTAAGGCTGCATAGTCTTCCTTCATACCGATGAGCTACATATTAGATACTTGGTCCCCTATTTATAATGATACTAGAGGCCCGGTGCATGAAATTTGTGTGTGTGTGTGGGGGGGGGTTGTCCCTCAGCCCAGACTGCACCCTCTCCAATCTGGGACATCCCTCTCACAATCCAGGACTGCTGGCTCCCAATCGCTTGCCTGCCTGCCTTGATTGCCCCTAACCACTTCTGTCTGCCAGCCTGATCACCCCCTAACCACTCTCCAGCCAGCCTGATCGACTCCTAACTGCTCCCCTGCCGACCCGATTGCCCCTAACTGCCCTCCCTTGCCAGCCTGGTTGCCCCTAACTGCCCTCCCCTGCAGTCCTGGTCGCCCCCAACTGCCCTTCCTTGCCAGCCTGGTCACCCATAAGTGCCCTCCCTTGCCAGCCTGGCCACCCCCTAAGTGCCCTCCCCTGATGGCCTGGTCGCCCCCAACTGCCTTCCCCTGCAGGCCTGGTTGCTCCCAACTGCCCTCCCCTGACAGCCATCTTGTGTCCACATGAGGGTGGCCATATTTGACCACATGGGGGCGGCCATCTTGTGTGTTGGAGTGATGGTCAATTTGCATATTACCTCTTTATTAGAAAGGTACTTTCAATATTAAAATAGTCTTATAAATTAAAGTTATGCTTGCAAACAGTTGCAAAAATTACCATGATGAAATGGTGTCTAAGATAAAATACAGAATGTCTAAATGAAAAACACAATCCTCTCTCATTACCAAAATATGACCATATTAAACAATTTTTTTAAATAAAGGTGGTTGTTATGAGACTATTCATTTGAATAAGATTACATCTATATATTTTTTATCCTCACCAGAGGATATGTTTTTTATTGATTTTAGAGACAGAAGGGAGAGATAAATAAACATCAATGTGAGAGAGAAACATCAGTTGCCTCCCCTACACACCCTGATCAGGGATGAAACCCACAACATGGGTATGTGTCCCGACCAGGAATCCAACCTGCAACCAATGTCCTCTAATTCTCTTTCTTTTGTGGAATTTCCATTTACCTCTGAATGCTTCCAGGATTTCCCCCCCCTTTATTCATGGTGTTCTAAAATTCCCAGGACCTGCCTATATTTGGCCTTTACTTATTTGTACTGTCTGCCACTTGGTGGACTCTTTATGTATCTATACACTACCTTCTTTTCCTTTACTTAAAACATTACTTCTTCTCCTATTCTTTGCTACCAGCCTCTGAGGCTCCTTGAAGCAGATGGCAGAGCATCTGAATTGATTACTCCATGTTGTGGTAACTTTATACTTTTAGTCTTTCTGTTTTAAGTCTACATTCTGAACAATTTTTCCTATTTGTCTTCCAGATCCAGTTTTAAGCTCTGTCCATTGTTTTATTTAACTCATTCACTTTCTTTTTTAATTTCAGCAATTCTATTTTAAATTTCAATGTACTTCTTGTTATATTATTGTACTTTTTACAAAGAGATGCTATAATATTAAATATTATATAGGACTTACTGTGTTTCAGGAATATTTTTTAATATTTTATATGTAATAATGCACATCCTCACTACAATAATGAGAAAGGGTTCTATTATTTAACCCATTTCACAGATTAGGAAACAGAAACATAAAGTTAAATGCCATTTCCAACTGAATACAATGGGCTCCAGTGACCATGCTTTTAACTATAGTTGACCTTGAACAGTAAGGGGTTATGGGCACCAACCCCCAGGTAGTCTAAAATCTGCATATAACTTTTGACTCCCCCAAAACTTAACTACCAACAGCTTGCTATTGATTAGAAGCCTTACTGACAACATTGAGTTATATGTATTGCATACTGTTTTATTATAATAAAGTAAGCTAGAGAAAACATTATTTAAAAAATTATAAGGAAGAAGAAATACATTTACAGTGTTTATTGAAAAAATCCACATGTAAGTGGACCCACACATGTTCAAACTACTGTTGTTCAAGTGTTAACTGTATTATGTTGAACTCCCTCTCTTGGCTTATTGTTGCTATATATTTGCAAATATTTCTGAAAATATTAATTCAATGCTTTGAATAGATTCTTTTGTTATCTTGATTACCTTTTTCCTTCAAAACTAGAACACTTTTATGTTTCTATTATCTTTTCTTTAATTCATTAATTGGGTTGAATGCCTCAATATAATACACCAATGACTATTGCTCCTAAAATAAAAAGGAGAATCCCCTATCATGACCTGTGGGTTTCTATAGGACTGGCACTTTTATCCCCCTAATTTTATCTCCTTTCCCATTTAGCTTGTGATGCTGCTGCCCTACTGACCTTAATTTTTTTTTTTTTACTCCTCTAAGCCTCTGCCCTTTATCTGGAAGTCACATTTGTTGTCCTTTCTGGCCAGAATCCTCTTCCCCATTCTTTGTTTGGCTGGCCTTTTATCATCCTTCAAGTTTCTGCTCAAATGTCAGTTTCTCAGAAAAGATCACCCCAACCTTCCAATCCAAAGTAAACTCCATCTCAATGCCCTGCTTCATTGATAGTACTTACCCACCCATGATGAACATGCTAATCTCTTAGTGAACTTATCTAAAATGAGATAGCAGGTACTTCATGCGCCTTAATCACCATTCATATCCCATGTACTAGGCACTGTGCCTAGAGCAGAGCAGGCAGTCTTAACTTGGTTTGAACTTAAGTTGAATTGACATAGGCATCACTGCTCAAATGACTGGTCTTCCTATCTAACTAATTAATGCATAACAAACGATGTTCATACCAATTTGAAGAGATAAGGAGAAGAACAAGTGAAGATGAAGGATGGCAGAAACACTGTACAATTTACTGAGCCCCTGTTTTATAGTATAAAAGTCCACAATTATAAGATTTATTCTCTTATCTATAACTAGGGGCCCGGTGCACGAAATTCGTGCACTGGGTGTGTGTGTGTGGGGGGGGAGTGTCCCTCAGCCCAGCCTGCCCCCTCTCACATACTGGGAGCCCTCAGGCGTTGACCCCCATCACCCTCCAATCGCAGGATCGGCCCCTTGCCCAGGCCTGATGCCTCCGCCAGAGGTGTCAGGCTTGGACAGGGGACCCCCATGTCCCCCCGATCACTGGCTCTGGCCCCCGCCCAGGCCTGAGGCCTCTGGCCCAGGAATCATGCCTGGGCAGGGGACCCCCATCTCCCTCTGATCGCTTGCTCCACCCCCCGCCCAAGCCTGACGCCTCTGACCCAGGCTTCAGACCTGGGCAAGGGGACCATCATATCCCCCCAATCCCCGGCTCAGCCCCCCGCCCAGACCTGATGCCTCGGCCAGAGGAGTTGACCCTCATCACCCTCCAATCACCAATCACCGGATCGGCCCCTTGACCAGGCCTGAGGCCTCCGGCAGAGGTGTCAGGCCTGGGCAGGGGATCCCAGCTCCCCGTGGTTGCAGGCTCCACCCCTGCCCAGGCCTAACGCCTCTGGCCTAGGCGTCCGGCCTGGGCAGCGGGGACCCGCAGCTGCAGCGGCCCCGCAATCGTGGGCTCCGCTTTAGGCCCAGGCAAGGGACCCCTAGCTCCCGGGACTGCCAGCTTCGACGGTGCCCACCTCCCATCGCTGGCTCCACCCCTACTTCCTGCTATCACTGGCCAGGGCGGCAAAGGCGCCTGATTCTCCAATCATGGCTGGGGGGCAGGGCAAAGGCGGCCCCAGGGCCACCTTTGCCCTGCCCCCCAGCTCTTAGCTCCCCCCTGGGTTTCTGATCACTGTCAGTGGCAGGGGGCTTCTTCCTGCTTTCCCTTTCGCCTCTCTGCATTGTGCCTAAATATGCAAATTAGCCGCCATCTTGTTGGCAGTTAACTGCCAATCTTAGTTGGCAGTTAATTTGCATATAGCCCTGATTAGCCAATGAAAAGGGTATCGTCGTACGCCAATTACCATTTTTCTCTTTTATTAGATAGGATGCCAAGCAATCTATTTTAAACTGAGAATACTTCACTGCAGTTGCATATTCATTGAGCATAAGCTTTATTTTTCTTTCCATTTCCTTTATGTACAGTTGTGTTTTAATTAAGGAGATTACCCTACGCCAACAGCCTCTGGTGCACATATGTGTGGTCAGAGGGAGAGACAAAGTTAAAGTGTGTCGTTGCAAATGGCCCCCAGTCGGGCAACCTTCTGAAAGTAAAATTTTGATGAGAATGTAACTTACTTTTCTGTAGGTAATGGACCGAGGATTGAGTCACCAGAGAATACAGGAAAGGAAATGTGGGGGCAGGGTGATGGAGTGAAGTGTAGAAATTGGAAATAAAAGCCTTGAGAAAGTTCTTCAGTTAAAACACATAAACATTGCAAAAATAAAGTCTTCGAAGCCATAGTTTGAAGCTACAGCTGTTTTAGGGGCAATTTTATTAAGGCTAATAGGTAAACCAAATAAGTTAATATCTAATATAGCCAATGAACTTCATATGTTGTAAACTAAAATAGCTTCATAATATATGGCAATATCTTTAGCAGCTACTCCCAGACATCAAGAAATTAAATAAAAAGACTCCAAGCATTCTCTTTTACATAGTCACTAATTAGTTCATGAGATAATTTTTGTTTTTCCAATTTTCTGAAATTTAATTTCTCATCCTAATGAATGACTTAAGTATAAAGCTGATGTCATTTTAAAAAAAATGCCCAGACACTATCTTTTTAAAGGTTATTAGAAACCCCACTTCAACCAAAGTAGTCAGGCCAGAGTTCCCTTCCCTCACCTCTAAAGAATATAGGAGATATATTCTTGAGACAAATTAAACAAAGGAGGATATGATTTGGGTATAGCAGGCCAGCAGAAGGCAAAGGTGAGGAGCCATACTGAGAACAAGGGAATTAACTGAATACTTGCAGGCCACACAGTAAAAATGCCTTCCCCACCCTCTAATTCCATTCCTCGCCTGGCTCAAAGAATGTAGGCAGCTAATCTCTCTCTCTCTCTCTCTCTCTCTCTCTCTCTCTCTCTCTCTCTCTCACCACCAGCAGCAGCAGATCAATGGAGGAGTCATCTCTACAGAAACTTCATAGGTCCAGACAGAAGATCTACAGATTTATATATTATCTAAAGAGAACAAAGCTTAGTAGAGAAACTCAAGATGAGAACAACACTTAAAGAACTGACAGGAAAAAATAAAATTTTTTTCAAGGGCAAATTAAAAGAGAGGGAGGGAGAGAAGGAAGAAGGAATGAAGGAAAGGAGGAAGGGAGAGGGTGTAAGAGGGAGGGAGAGAGGGAGGAAGGAATAAAGGAAGGAAGGAAGGAAGGAAGGAAGGAAGGAAGGAAGGAAGGAAGGAAGGAAGGAAGGGAAAAAGGAGGGAAGGAAGGAAGTAAAAGAATGAGCAAGACAGAGAGGCAGTAGGAAAACTAGGAAAGTAAAGCATGGTGATACATGAACCAAGAAAAGATGACACTGTCTAGAGTAAAATGTTGAAGAGAAGCTAAATGAAATGAGAATGAAAGCATATCCATGGAATGCCAACACCTAGGGTGTGTGTGATTTTGTTTTGTTTTGCAACCTTTCCATGAACATTTTCATTAGAGTAGTCTGAGGGGAAGCCAGATTGTGGGTGGAAAAAAAAGAGTGGGGAATGAGAATAATCAAAAGAAGTAATGTAGGTAGTTGTTTCAATAGGTTTAGCTATGAAGGAAATGAGAGATTTTAGGGAGGTGCTGAAGGAGCAGGAAGGGGTGAAGAGTTGGAATGAGGTTAGGTTGGTTGATTGTTTGTATTTGCAATGTTGTTTTTAAGGAAGAGGCTTCTGGCTATCTAAGTCCTCATTGAAAGAAGCAAGGAAAAATCAAGAAATTAATGAAGTTAGGTCATGGAAAGGGAAAGAACCAAGGCTCAGATGGGAAGAAGGGTCCATGAAAGAGGATGAACTCTCTTCTAATTACTCAGAAGTCAAAGAGAAATGGAAAAGTTACAGACAGAAGTAAGTTTGCAAACTTTGTAGCAGGAAGGCAAGTGAGATCCTTTCTCAAATTTTTCTTTTCTCTGTGGAGTGGTGAGGTCATATGTTGAGAACCAGGATTAGTAAGGAGGAAGAGTCAGAGGTTTAACAACAGTCAAGATGAAGAAGAGAAGCAAGAATTGGTAGAGAACTGGTAAAATTGCCAATGCTTGAGTTGAGACTGGAGTCTGATTTTATTGTGTCCTGAGTAAGTTTGGTTGTGTGATATTTTCACAGTCCAAAGTATCATAAAAGGCGGACAGTTCGGTCAGTGCTTTACCAGATAGGTACAATGGTAGAAGAACGAGGTAAGGGTTTTTAGATGTTCATAAGTGTGGTAGAAATAATGAATAATTGATCCAAACTATATAAGAACGGGAATGAATACAGGATAGAACTGATATGGAAATAATAGAAGAGTCAGTGGATTAGTTGTTGAAATGAGATAGAAAATTTGGCATATCTCAAGTAATTTAAGCCCTAGCCGGTTTGGCTCAATGGATAGAGCATTGGCCTGCAGACCATAGGATCCTGGGTTCGATTCTAGTCAAGGACACAATCGGTACCTTGGTTGCAGGCTCCTCCCTGGCCTGGGCCCTGGCCAGGGCTCTTGCAGGAGGCAACTGATCAATGTGTTTCTCTCACATCAATGTTTCTGTCTTTCCCTCTCTCTTCCACTCTCCCTAAAAATCAATGGAAAAATATCCTTGAGTGAGGATTAAAAAACACACACACAGTAATTTAAATATAAAATAAGATCTTAGAAAATGGAATCTCCATACATTTAGAGACCATTCGTGATTCCTCCCTTAACCCCATATCTACTTCCTAAGCAAGTCTTAGCTCCATAATTAACCTCTGTTTATGCCCTTGTCTAATATACAATTAAACCACTACAACACCTGCTGACAGATGTCTTGCTCTCGCTCTTGTCTCCCTGATTTTTTCATAATGCCATGTTTACATACTTGCCAGAATACCCTGCTCTGAGTTCAGGACTCCTCAGTTGCTCTCAATCACACTTTAAATAAAATCTAAATTTCTTACCAAAGCCTCCAAGACTCTATAATCTGTCCCTGTAAACCTGATTTTTGTCTCCCACCACACTTATTACTGATGAGGAATTCAATGAACTTAGAGGCCAGGATGCTAGATGGGTCATTCATCTGTCACTGATGTCACATAGAGCATGAGAGAGCTATGATACAATGAAAAGCTCTCAAGAGACTTGGGCTTTTGTTTAACCATCCTTTTTAATAAGACAAATGAATCAGGAAAGGTATAAAAACATACTATATTGTAAACCTTTTTAAAAAAAAGATATGGATTACAATTTACTCATATATGCAGCCTGAGCAATTGTCTGGTAGAGCAGGCACCCAATAAATTTTGGTTGGTTGAAAAAAAATGCATATAGTTAAACCCAAAGGTTTTATAAAATGGATGTTTTGGAATCTATTGTTCTTTCCTCCTATGCATCTATTCCTTCTGCTTTTGCTTTGGGAAATAACTCAGTTTTCACTTCACTGGAACTAGAAGTTTCACTAGAACTGTTCACCAAGTTGTCCCACCCACTTCTGACAGGTGGCTCAGTCAAAGCCAATCATCTTCAGAGAATTTCAATCTTGACCAGATGATGTTAAGAAAAGGAAAACTGTTGGAGCTGGTTCATGTCAATTATAAGACACCAAGAAGATTTTCCCTTAATTCCTAGTAAGTGCCCAGGAATCCCACTTTCTTTGTTTTGGAGGAGATGGTGTTTCAACTTTTCCTTCATTATTGTGCATTGCATCACAGATTTTTAATGACTTTTTGGCATAAGTTAAGCCAATTTATTTTTTCTTGCTTGCCAAGAAACATGAACCAAAAAACACAAACTAAAAATTGGAAATCTAATACAATTAGGAGAAAGCACATTTATTGTAATAACTATTGAATACTGCTATGTGCAAAACATGATAGCAGACACCCCAAAATTTCCAAATTCTTTCAGAAATAGTTATTGTCTTCAAGGAACTTAAAGGTGTGTGTTTTTAAGGAAGATTATTAAATAATTTTAATATGAAGTAAAATGTGATTAGTGGCCTAAGGTACAGAAATGAAATGCCCAAGAACTGAGAAAAGGATTCTCTTCAGTAAGGGCTTACTCTAGAACCAGCATTTGGCCTATGCTTAGGACTTGGCGTTCTGACTTAGAAATGGTATCCAGGACCAGCATAAGCAGTACATAGAGAGGGAAAGTTATCAAGTATGCATGATGGTCAGTGAGTAGATCAATCTGCTATAGCACAGGGTTCATGGGGGAAAATAATGAACTAGTACATTGCAAATGGTGGACTGGAGCTAAAAAGCCAGGCTAAGGGACGTCTGGCTCGGATCCTCTAAATAACTAAAAGCCAAAAATACTACTTGTACAGAGCTATTTGGAATATCAAGGCTTGTAAAGTCATGTATGACATTCTAATCTAGGACAAGGTAAAAACAAATTAAGAGGCAAATTTATAAGGTACTATGATAGTCTAGTCAAGGTATAATTAGACCAGAATGAAGAAAATTTTAAATTCTTTCTATTTAACTGACAATGGAAAAAGAAGTAAGAATCAAAGAAGGCAGTGTAGCCTTGAACTGAATAAGATACTGAAACTGATACAAAAGATCCCACAGCTCTGTATTTCAAACCCTCATTTTCCTGCCTTCCCTCTCCTGAGTTTCAATCATCCATCTCCAGCTGCCCACACAGCATATTCACTTGGATAGACAGCATGATCATGAAGTGGCATGCCTAAAAGCAAATGTCTCCTTTTATTCTCTATCCCCATGAGTCACCCCTCTTCTTTTATCCAAACTAAGAAACATCTGTGCCTCTTTCTACCCTTCAACTCCCATCCATCTCTCCATCATATCACTTAGAAAAGACCCTTATTCACTCATGGCTGGTTCAGTGCAGTCATTTCCAGATAAATGTCCCTGTCTCATTGTTCCCACTACATACAGGACATCAATAAACACTGCCTCAAGTTGATAAATTAATCTGGCAAGCACAGCACAGCTTCACTGCCAGATGGACCTGCTGCTAAAACCACTTAAAAATAATATTACTCCCACCCAGCTGGTGTTGCTCAGTGGTTGAACGTCAACCCATGAACTTGGAAGGTCATGGTTTGATTCCTGGTCAGGGCACATGCCTGGTATGCGAGCTCAATCCCCAGCAGGGGTTGTGCAGGAGGCAGCCGGTCTATGATTCTCATTATTGATGTTTCTATCTCTCCCTCTCCCTTATCTCTGAAATCAATAAAAACATATTTAAAAAAGAAAAAGAAAATGAATAGAACCCAAGTTATCATTGTTGCGAAGGAAAAAGTTAAATAATAATAATAATAATAATAATAGTAATAATAATAATAATAATAATAATATTACTCCCATGCTTAAGAATGTATAATGGATCCTACATACTCCAAATTTTGGTGGGTAACAACTATTCTATTTTATTTTGTTTTATTTCTCAAGCTCCACGGTGTTATGTGTGTGTGTATGTGTGCACGTGTGCACGTGTGCATGTGGGGAGTGACTGTGGGAGTGTGCGCACATTAGCAGTGGAGCCAAAGGAGACAGGGGATAGGAGACTGGAGCTTCTCTGGGGGAAGAGCACATTCCCCAATTAGACACCACCTTTCAATTCTAAGGAGTTGGGATGGGGAAAGAAGGAAGTTGAAAAGGCAGCTGTTATACTTGCATCTACTATGGTGAGCTCTGGCAGGTTAAAATTCTCTGCCTATATGTTCATGTATTCAGCTGCTGGGTATTCAGAGGTTTCTATCCATTGAAGTAAACCACATAATGTCCAGTTTTAATCCACATTTCTCCAAAAGGAAAACCCTATTTACCAGTAGATGCTTAAAAAATACTGATTCAGTTAAGTAACTGCAGGTAGCTTGACACCTAAAAATCATCAAAACACTATTAAACACTATTTTCATTCTAGGTAGACAACAGATATGAAAAGGCAGTTTAATATGATTTTAGTATTTACTTAATGCTTATTTAGAGATCAATTATCTGCTGCTAAAACCATTTAAAAATAGTATTACTCCCACTTGGCCGGTGTGTCTCAGTGGTTGAGCACTGACCCATGAGCAAGAATAATCTTAGTGTCTCTAGTCTCAGTTGAATACTCATGTAAAAGTATATTTGTAAATGTTGTGTAATCACCGTTTATGATCGTCTTTAAGGGAACAAGGTCTTCCTTGGATGGTATTGCTCAGGCGCGGTCCTTTCTGAAGACAGGCTCAGAGGCAGACAGGGTGGGAAGAAAGTGAAAGTTTTATTAGCTCCAAGCCCAGGTCCCTGGTACCTTGCTGCAATTCAGTGTACTCAGGAGACAGTTAAGATGAAATGGCAATGTTCCCAAATTTAATGAGTTCAGAATGAACACAGATTTATGGGTAATTCACACTGGTAATGTTTGCCATGGGCGTAGGAGACTAGGAAGACAAATGTGTTTGTCATAAGATGAAGAGTTTACCTGAATGCATTCATTTCGTAATTAAGAGCTGAACTATTCTCTTTTAAATTTAGTGACGATAGTCCACTTAAAGATATATTTTTTACAAAGTTTTGCAATAGATTCTCAATACACTCAGGTTCATTACTCAAATGTCTCCATCTGGCAGCTTCTGACTTCATCATTATTAAAAAACTCGGCATTGTTTCAAACATCTGGGCTGTCTGTCTGAAAGTGAAAACAAGAACCACAATGGAAATTGTGACCGAAGCCAGCCACCTTTTTCATGTAAGAAAAAAACAATGAAACATAGTGCATATTTGACTAGAGCATCTAATGGTTATTTTTCATTCCGCTGTTCGAGCCTTGCTCTTTGATCTAATCACCAAAGCATCATTCACCAGAACCTCAAGGGTGGACTTCACTGCAGTTGCATTTCCTCCTGGGGAAAAAGAAACAGCTCACTGCCGCTGTGATAAACCTGATCTACAGTGCTTTTGCATATAAATGTATGTTTTGTGACAATAAAGCCACTATCTATCCTTTTTTTAGTCAAAATTCCTCAAGGCTAATATTTATCTATTTATTTACTCAGCACATATTTATTGAGTATCTCCTATATGCAGTACCATTGATATTCAATTATTAGTATAAATGTGTCCTAGCCTTCTAAATTATAGGTAGCAAGTATTACTGAAATTCTTCATTCAGTTATGAGCGAACAGGAAGGTCAACTTATTCTTATGAATATATATAGATATTCTCTATATATTCTTATAAATATATATAATCTACGTAGTTTTAAATAAAATTAGAATAAATAAAAATATAAATAATTATCATCCTTCAAAGCTGCTCAGGAATCTGGCCTGATTTCAGACATGAAAATGTTTGTACTTTATTAATGTTACAACATATAAATGAGCATTTATTATGCATAGCACTTCATAGCTTTGCTCTTTGGAAAATTTTTAAACCTCCCTTAAAGTTATTTACTAAAGGCAGATGGCATTTTCTGCCCTTTCTCTTTAGTAAAAGCTTCTTTGATCCAAGGTAATGAAAAATATCCCTTGAGGTTGAAACCTCATTCTCCACCTCCCCTCAAATAGGGGCATACACCACAGTCACATTTCAAGACTTTAAATTGCTTAGTCAAATAGCCTGTGCATAGTGGATATTTGATTGACTGGTTTATTAGATTTGCTGATTAATTAAAATGTGAATTGAATACATTTACAACTCTAGTTAAGAGCAATGAAATGAAATATGGTTGGTGAGCAAATATAAATAAACTGGAAATGAGCAGTCATGAAATCTCAAGTTTTGAAACTTTCACTTTTAGAAACAAAAGCTGTCTTCAAAGTTTAATTTGAATTCATAATATGGAATAATGCTTTAGGTGGCACCTGAGAAGAAGCACTAAATTAATTAATTTTTTTAAAAAAATATACTTGATTTCAGAGAGGAAGGGAGAGAAAGAGAGAGAGATAGAAACATCAATGATGAGAGAGAATCATTGATCAACTGCCTCCTGCATGTTCCCTACTGGGGATCGAGCCTGCAACCTGGGCATGCGCCCTTGGTCAGAACTGAACCCGGGACCCTTCAGTCTGCAGGCCAACGCTCTATCCACTGAGCAAAACCAGCTAGGGCAAATTTATTCTTTAAATTAATATTGTTGAATGAATAAATTGTATGATTATTTCCTTGATACACTATTTTAATTCAAACTCTGATGAATTCTGATTAGTTTTAATTAAGGCTCAAAGATGAACAGAATGTAATACCTAAGCATATTACAAATTATCTATTCACAACATTCAACTTCCAGATGAAAAAAAAAACTGTCCTGGAGGAGTAAAACAATTACTCCTATATTTATTTCAAACTAAACTAGACTAGAACCCAGGTTATAAACATTTATTAATCAGCATGAAGACAATGGTTAATTTTATGTGTCAACTAGCTGGACCACAGTACCCAGATATTTGGTCAAACATTATACTGAATGTTTCTGTAACAGTGTCTTGGGAGAATTGAGAGCTTCTTCGCGCCCGGGGGACTGCACCCGGCGGCCCGGCGGCCGTCACCATGCCACAAAACGAGTATATTGAGTTACACCGGAAGCGCTATGGATACCGTTTGGATTACCATGAGAAAAAGAGAAAGAAGGAAGGTCGAGAAGCTCACGAACGTTCAAAGAAGGCGAAAAAGATGATCGGTCTGAAGGCTAAGCTCTACCATAAACAGCGCCATGCCGAGAAAATACAGATGAAAAAGACTATCAAGATGCATAAAAAACGAAACACCAAACAAAAGAATGATGAAAAGACTCCACAAGGAGCAGTACCTGCATATCTACTGGACAGAGAGGGACAGTCCCGCGCTAAAGTACTTTCCAATATGATTAAACAAAAACGAAAAGAAAAAGCGGGAAAATGGGAAGTCCCTCTGCCCAAAGTTCGTGCCCAGGGAGAAACAGAGGTATTAAAAGTTATTCGAACAGGAAAGAGAAAGAAAAAAGCATGGAAGAGGATGGTTACTAAAGTCTGCTTTGTTGGAGATGGCTTTACTCGAAAACCACCTAAATATGAAAGGTTCATTAGGCCAATGGGCTTACGTTTCAAGAAGGCCCATGTAACACATCCTGAACTGAAAGCTACCTTTTGCCTGCCAATACTTGGTGTAAAGAAGAATCCCTCCTCCCCACTTTATACAACCTTGGGTGTTATTACCAAAGGTACTGTCATCGAGGTGAACGTGAGTGAGTTGGGCCTTGTGACACAAGGAGGCAAGGTTATTTGGGGAAAATATGCTCAGGTTACCAACAATCCTGAAAATGATGGATGCATAAATGCAGTCTTACTGGTTTGACAGCAGTTTCATACAAGTAACTTTGTAATTGTTGAAGATTATGCCCCAATCAGGAAAATTCCTTTACTATGATGTTTCTGAGTGCTATCAAACAGCTAACATGTCTGCAATCATCAAGAGAATTATTTATTCTATTGTAAAGAACATTAAAATGGCCCAGTTTTACAAAAAAAAACAAAAACAAAACAAAAAAAAAACAAACAAAAAAAAACAAACAGTGTCTTGGGATAAGATTTACATTTAAATTGGTGAGCTTTAAGTAAAGCAGGTTGCCCTACATAACGTGGGTGGGCTTCATCCAGTCAGTTGATGGCATGAATACAACAAAAGGCTGACATACCCAAGAAAGAGGGGATTCTTGAGAAGACTCCCTTCAGAATTCATCTGCAACATTGGCTCTTCATGGTTCTATGACAGACTGTCTTTGGATTCACATTGCCACTCTTTCCTGTGTCTCCAGCCTGCCAGCCCGTCAGATTTTGACTCTCTAAGTCTCCACAATCATGTGAGTCAATTCCATAAGATAAATTTATATATTTTTTCATAAATATTATATTAGTTGTTATTAAAGCAGACCAGAGAAATAGACTAAGACACTTATATTTTTAGGCTATAATGGGGAAAATAGGTCCTAAAATCCTGAAAATAATGTGTCAAAAGTTAGGGTCTACAGAATAGAATCAAGGTCTTCTGAACTGTTGATATAGCAAATGAGGTGTGAAGGTGTGCTGGAAAGCAGCCAAGTCCCAACCATCAGAAGTCTAGTTCTTATGTTGGGATCCAGTCCCATTTTTACTATTAGATTATGAATTTCTTGGAAATATTTTTAAATTGTGTGGTGCAAAAGTCTTACGTGCTTCCTGGCATATATTAGACATATAGTAAATGTGTGAGGAATGAATGAATGAGAGGAAGGAAGGAAGGAAGGAAGGAAGGAAGGAAGGAAGGAAGGAAGGAAGGAAGGAAGGGAGGGAGGGAGGGAGGGAGGGAGGGAGGGAGGGAGGGAGGGAGGGAGGAAGGAAGGAAGGAAGGAAGGAAGGAAGGAAGGAAGGAAGGAAGGAAGGAAGGGAGGGAAGGAGGAAGGAAGGAAGGAAGGGAGGGAAGGAGGAAGGAAGGAAGGAAGGAAGGAAGGGAGGAAGGAAGAGAGGGAGGGAGGAAGATTCTCTGTGTAACCATGGGCAATTCACTTCAACCTTCTAAGACTCAATTTCTCCAAAGAAGATTAGATAATTTCAAATTTTAGTAAGTCTGTAACTAGACCATCACTAGGGTCATTTCTTCCTCTAAAGTTCAGTGGCTCATCTTGATTATTACAGTGTTAAAATTATTTTCTCAATTCAAATATACAGCATGTTCTTGTTAACAAGTTTGATTATGTCTTCTAAATTTAGCAGTCATATTCCTGTCATTAACATTAAATACTTAATGACTCATTTGTATGTTCATAACTATACTTTAAATTAATCTTGAATAAATTAATGTGGGAGTTGAGGGAATATTTTTCCTTATTTATTGTAGTAATGTTTCAAGATAGTTTTATTAAAGACTATGAAGATAATTTTTAAGTAAATGTAGTATAAAAATTATGCTTAGTTTCAATATTAGGAAACTCCAGTTTCAATTTTTCTTCAAGAAGAATCATGACAATCTGATTGAGTGACATATTCATATCAAACTTTTTAATATCCCTCATTCTTGTAGCAAGATATTCAATATCCTTTATAGATGACTCTTTCAAAATATGTTTTGACAATAATATATTAAACCTAACCTTGGAACATAGTTCTCTAAGGTCTTTTGCAGCTGGAAAATTTTATGAGGCTATGCTTATCTAACTAAGCTATGAAGATTTCAATTGATTAATAGTAACAGCAATTCTATTCATTGTAATTCTACATAATCAAAATCAAAATCTGTATAAAAGCTTTAGTAATATATTGCTGATATTGAAGTCATGTACTAGTAACCTCAAGTGTTCAGAACCTACAAAAGGCCCTTTAGAAAGTGATATATTCCTAACACATATCATAAGAGTAAGTTATTTCAGATACTTATTCAGAGCCTATCTATGTCTACTTTACAAGCAATTAAGTAAGTTTGGCTATCTGATTCCCCAGTCCTAAAATAAATTAGAAGAAAACAATTAGGAATAAAAGGAGGACTGTGGGAGGTAGATGTGTACAATAATCAGTGGAATCAGATATTTTGACAGTAAATGAGGAAACTAAACACAATCCAGTCAATTGTCCTGAGTCACTATACCACAGCACAGTTACCTAATTGATGTTCATAATTATGATGCATAGACTAAGTATGACTACATTATATAAGTGATATGTATATTTCATTTTTAAAATGTTTACATCAAATATGGTTGAAATAAAAGCATGTTTTGCTTGAAAAGCTTAATTTTCAGTTACTTCAGAAATTACCTTTGTAGAACCTAATCCTCCAAGGAGGCATTTACCTGGAAAAAATATTTTTATATATAACAAAGCCTTTGAAAATTCACCCCTTGAGAATTTTAAAAGCCAAGGACTATCATATAATTCATTATAATGCTGAGTTGGGTATTGTTTCAGCATGTGTTGAATTACTAAGTGAAGGTTATAGATTTTATACAACCACATGACCCTCCATTGCTAGGAAAATGTTAACTTTTATATCAGAAGTAATTTCTTAGCCTTTTTCCCCACTGAAAACTCAATAAATTATTGTTAAACATATAAATATCCAACCCGACTAAAGTTTTATGTGGCTGTAACATCAGGCCACTGAAGGCTAGCTGCGAATGCTTTTGGTTAGCACAGATTCCTACTGTTTAAAATAATTCACAAGTGTACCTTAAAAATAGTGGGAGCTACAGACATAACACAGAGCACTAACAAAAATTCAAAAGTATTTCCAATGCCCTTCTCCAAACCTAGAGCCTCCTTCTCTACGGCAGCTCCTGCCGAGCACCCTGAGTGACAACAATCCCACAGATTAGCCATCACTAACCACTCAGTTCCGACACTTCCTTAACCCTTGGAACCTCTCCTCCACCTCTGTAGAACCTCATCCTCCAAGGAGGCATTTACCTAGAAAAATATATGTTTATATATAATCAAGCCTTTGAAAATTCACCCCTTGAGAATTTTAAAAGCCAAGGACTATCATATAATTCATTATAATGCTGAGTTGGGTATTGTTTCAGCATGTGTTGAAATCAGCATGTGAAAAATTACTTTTTCTCTAACTTACTTGCTTAAGTATGTCTGCCACTACATTGTTTTTAATGCCAGTGCATTATCTGCCCCATTAACATCTCTAATTTCTCAATATCCATTAGCCACCCTCTTCTTGTCACTTTCCAACCCATTCATCTACCTCTATAACCTTGAAGCTCTCCTAAGCAGGAGAAAATTCCCCAACTGGACAGACTAATAGCACTAGCTATCCTATCTAATAATAGAGAAACATGGTAATTAACCGTAACTTCGTTACCCTTCCCATTGGCTAATCAGCGAGATATGCAAATTAACTGCCAGCCAAGATGGTGGTGGGCAGCCAGGCAGCTGAAGCAAACATGAGGCTTGCTTGCTCCAGTGACGGGGAAAGCCAAGGTTCCCCGCCTGCCGCAGCCCAGCTCTGAGCTCCGGATGCAACAATGTTGCCATTATAGAACCTAAACAAACCCCAGGTACCTGCTTTCAGCCAGCAGGGCCTCAGAGCTTAGAGCGGCCAGTGATGGCAACAGAGTTTCAATTATAGAATCTAAACAAACCCAGATACCTGCTTTCAGCTGGCAACGGCCACAGAGCTGGAGCCGGCTCTCAGCTCCAGTGACAGCTATAGA
The DNA here is from genome assembly GCF_963259705.1 of Myotis daubentonii. NCBI lineage: Eukaryota > Metazoa > Chordata > Mammalia > Chiroptera > Vespertilionidae > Myotis > Myotis daubentonii. The sequence continues at coordinate 20,229,163 of NC_081842.1, read as the reverse complement.
AGGTAAATTAATCCCAGAAGAAAAAAGAAAAAAGGAGAGGCTGGGCGCTTCAGTAGCCCACCAGCCTGAAAATAGCCCTCAGCCCCTCACCCAGACTGGCCAGGCACCCCAGTGGGGACCCCCACCCTGAAGGGGATGTGACCAGCTGAAAACAGCCATCATCCCCTCATCCAGGCTGGCCAGGTACCCAAGCAGACCCCCACCCTGATCTGGGACACCCTTCAGGGCAAACCAGACAGCCCCCACCTGTGCACCAGGCCTCTATCCTATATAGTAAAAGGGTAATATGCAAACTGACCCTAACAGCAGAAGGACTGGGAATGACTGATCACTATGACACACACTGACCACCAGGGGTCAGACGCTCAATGCAGAAGCTGCCCTCTGGTGGTCAGGGCACTCTCACATGGGAGGAGCTCTGCTCAGCCACAAGGCAGGCTGATGGCTGCCAGTATAGCGGTGGTGGTGGGAGCCTCACCTGCCTCTTCAGCAGTGCTAAGGATGTCCGAACGACTGGACTGACCAGTCGACCAGTTGCCATGACACGCACTGACCACCATGGGGCAGACACTCAATGCAGGAGCTGCCCCCTGGTGGTCAGTGCACTCCAACAGCCAACCTCCCACAGCCAGCCAACATTTCCCGGTCCCTCCCCCCAGCCAGCAAACCTCCGGCAGCCCCTCCCCAACCTCCCTACCTCCCCACCCCCCAGTCTAGCAGGCCCTATCCAGCAGCCGGCAGGCCCCCAGGCCCTGTCTGGCAGCCAGCAGGCCCTGGCCTGCCCAGCCCTGATCAGGACTGGGCAAGACGGCCCCGATAGGCCCTGATCTCCAGCCAGGCCTAGAGAGCCCACCTCTGCACAAATTTCGTGGGCCTCTAGTTAATTTATAATATCTTAACTGGGCCTTCAAATGACTGTAATAGTAAGTTTCCCTAATAAGCATAATATGCCAGTGTATCTGTGAATCTAGAAAGTCCAAAGGTAGGGAGAGATGGTTGTTCTATGCACGACATAAGCTACAACTTAGTACCTCTGAAATTATTGAGCTCTTCCTTCCTCTGTGTATTATCTTTAACCTTGGCAGGTTTCTTTCTTGGTCATAGATAGCTTCCAGCACCAACTAGGAAAACATGCTTCCTTATTTATTTCCATCAGGAAAGATGGAGGGCCTCTCTTACAATCAAATGTTATAAATTCTTCTCTTCAATTTAATTGGACAAATAAGTTCATGTGCACAGTCTTGGACCATTAACAGTCATCCAAAGGATTGTTATACACTGATTGGCTTAAGTCTGGATTCCTAAACCATTAGAGATAAGTAAGGAATATGGGATTGGCACAATTTGTTTTAAATAATGTTATCAGGAGCTGAGGATGGAGTCAGCATCTCTGGAGTTGTATAGGGTGTTGGGGTGGTGAAAGAACATGTTAGACTGGAACAAAATCAAGGACTAAAGGTTGAGGATGCTGGTCAGGCAGCTGATGCTGTTCACAGTACATTCACTCCTGCTTTCTGCCTTCTTCCTTCTAAGGTCCATTTACTAAATCCAAACACCAGAATTTAGGCCTTATCTCGCTATAATTCTCAGTAGCATTCAACATAGTTAATCCTAGTATCATTATCATGAGTCTATTCTTTCAGTTCATGTGAATGTCTAAGAGTTTTACTTCCATCCTCTGGTTACTTCTTTTCAACTTCCTTAGTTATCTCTCTTTACCACAAAGGCTCCAAGGCCCGGACCTAAGGCTCTCAGTTTTCATATACTACAGCCATTCCCTCGATTTTGATCACCTATGTATATAACCTGTCATTGTTTTCCATCTGGTTCTCCTACTTGAAGCTCCACCAAGGCAGAATTGGGTCTATTTCAGAAACTGCTGCATTGCTGATGTTTGGCAGCATCCTTCTATGTAGTATACACTGAACAAACATTTGTAGGATTACTGAATAAAAATAACCAGTTTAGCAAACATTTGTATTTAATTATATAAAGATAATGCCATTACAGTAATGTTTTTTAATCTCAGACTTCCACTTCTAGCTATGATGGAGCAGCTTGAAGCACACTGCCACTTCTACTATACAGCTAGATATAAAACAAACAACAACAAAAATATGTTTGAAAAAGAACCAGCCTGTGGAAGGCCAAGACCAGAGTGAAAAGAGAATCTCAAGAGAGGTGAACTGACATTCTTTGATCCACTTTTTCCCTTAAATCGTTTGACAGCTTTGAGTGTAGGACAAGAGGCTGAGATACCAAGCTGAGAAACTGCAGTTAAGAGTCAGAGAATTCAGTAAACATTTGAACAACCTCACAGAACTGAAGAGATATTGGGGGGCGGGGGGGGGTACAGTTCCTCCTGTTACTAAACAATTCTCTGACACCAACTGGTATTCAGCAATTCATTCAGTTCTGATAATAACTATTTGGAGTTTACTCAGAACCCACAGGTTAAGGGTTTGGCCCACAACACTGGCCGCATTCCGATACCAGCCACAAATGAGGTTCTCAGGCTACTCATATTTCTGCCCAGCCAGCTACAAATTCATGGTGTATCACAACTCCACATCAGGTTCAATAATTCACTATAGAACTCGGGAAAACACTCAACTTACATTTACTGGTTTATTATAAAGGATACAACCTAGGAACTGCCAAATGGAAGAATGGCACAGGGCAAGGGATGGGGGAGGGGAACAGAGCTGTCATGCTCTTTCAGATGTGCCACCCTCCTAGCACCTCAAACGTGTTCACCAACTTAAAGGCTCTTTGAACCTCATTGTTCAGGAGTCGCCCATGAAATATACTCTCAAAGGACTTTCCTTATTTTTCCATAGATTTGAAAATACATCTTTGGGGAGTGAACCTGAAAATTTTCACCCATTGGATTTATATAGCGACTACAGGCCCGGTGCACGAATTCGTGCACCAGTGGGGGGTCCCTCGGCCTGGCCTGCAGGACCAGGCCGAAACCAGCTCTCTGACATCCCCCAAGGGGTCCTGGATTGCGAGAGAGCACAGGCCAGGCCGAGGGACCCCACCAGTGCACAATTGGGGCCGGGGAGGTTGGCCAGCTGGGGAGGGACCGCGGGAGGGTTCCAGGGCATGCCTGGCTGGTCTTTCTCAGTCCCAATCAGCCGGACTCCAGCAGAAAGCTAATCTACCAGTCGGAGGTCTGCTCCCTAGTGGTCAGTGCACATTAGAGCGAGCAGTTCAGTGGCCTTAGAATATCATTAACATATTACGCTTTGATTGGTTGAACAGACAACTGGACGACCAGACACTTAGCATATTAGGCTTTTATTATATAGTAATATTATGTAGTAATGCCTCCGGCACACACATGATGTCTAGGACCTTCAAAAAACACATGATGAAACCAAAATGAATACAGTAATATGTGTCCATAGAAGATATTATTTACTAAGATATTTACTAAAGTCCAAAAATGCAAATTCTCCAGCAAGTTAAACATAAATGGATTTGAAATTTTGGGAGGATTACAAGGAGTAATTCATCTCCAAAACTGAGATCTTAGTAGCATTCAGAAAGTTGTTTTGAACTGTATCTGAGAATTTAAAGTTACAAAGAAAAAGATGGGACCCAAAAATAAAATAATAAAGTGTACACATTTGTTTATGAAATAAAAGCATCAGCCCAACTGGCATGGCTCAGTGATTGAGCATCAACTTATGAACCAGGAGGTCAGGGTTTGATTCTCAGTCAGGGCACATGCCCAGTTTGCAGGCTCGATCCCTAGTGTGGGGCATCCAGGAGGTACTTGATCAATGATTCTCTCTCATCACTGATGTTTCTATCTCTCTCTCTTCCTCTCCCTTTCTCTCTGAAGTCAATAAAAAATATATTTTTTTAAAAAGCATCAATGTCCATTTCCAGAAAAATGATAGAAAAGGTAAATATCTTAGATAGAATATAATGAACATCCTGTAGGTGAGTTCACAAAAAAGTAAGAATGGAAAACAATTCCCTGGGAAATTAACCATCACTGGCCTGGGTTCACGCTTATAGCACTCATCTTGTCAATAAAATTTAAATAGCAGAGCGTATAACACAAAATACATTTTAGGACCAAGGATACATCTGGAGCTCCAGGCAGACACAAACGCAAACCCTTTCAGAGAGACAGTCCCTTAAACCAGGTGAAAAGTATTGCTGATACGGAATTTTTGGACTGGAACCCAGATTCTTTGTCCACCGGAATCAAAGAATGAATCCACAGACAGAAAGTGGTATAGCAAAGGTGGAGATTTATTGAAGAACAAGTACAGACTCCCACATGGGGAGAGGGAAAGAGTCCCACAGAATGGACTCCCAAGTAGGGAGGGAGTAAGGGTCCCGCTGAGTTCCTTTTCCCTATGGCTTATAAAGGCTGCAGATCCAGGTGCCTTGATACCCCCTCTGATTGGTCACTATTCCATTAGACTGGTTACTATAGTAACTCCTGGGCTCAAAGGTTGGAGGTTCTCCCCCCCCCCCTTCCTTATAGTTTCCCTATTCCCTTTGGGCTTTCTCCTCCTTCTGAATGAAGGGCTTCCTTTTCTTTATTTTGTAAATATAGACGTTTTGCTGTTCCCAGCTTCCTCATTCTATGGAAATGTACCTTCTGCTGCTCTGTAGCCCTGTGCTTCCTCCATGGTCTCCCTAATTTCCAAAATTTCTATTATTTCCTAAACCTGTCCTATCTTACCCCTAAAATTTCTGTTTCATTACTACCTATAAAGTTCTGCTTAAAATAAGCACATCCTCATCCTCCAACAACAATGACAAAAGCCCAAAGAAAGTATTGTTTGGAAACCATGTGCTACCCAGAGTAGCTGTTCTTTCACTTATTGTTTCTCTAAGATCCCCTCAAGTGAGAAAGCTATTTTTGTCACATGTTACTTTCATTTCTCAATCTCACTCACTCTTCATTTTTCTCACTGTTCAGACAAAATATTTCCATATGTCTTTTTTTCTATATTACCATACCCTCAAGACTTAACATGGTTGTGAAGTAGAAGACAGGTATATGGAAGGACATAAAAATATGGTTATTTAAAACCCAGGCTTATTCGATTATCTCCCAACTAGGAATATGCTTTAACTAATAGGGTAAAGATTAAGCAGTTACACGTTTCCAGAGGAAAAACAGTCTATAAATAGCTTCTGGCAATTTTTAAAAGAACCCTTTTTGTGGTTATGTCACAGAATTATTGCAGATTCGGTATAACCTCCTGCACTTCCTTTATGCAAATACAAGTAAAATGATAATGAATTGGGTGTCTCAGGATCCTGAAGGACTGCAGAAATCTGAATTTTTTTCTCAGCCTTGAGAAGAGTAAATTGCTTCCCACATAGTTTAAGTTCGAAGTGTGTTTTATGTATTCAATTTCCTCAAACACCAGAAATCCCCATATGGAACTCTAATAATTGGCTTTCTTGTTCAAGGATAATTTTACTGACTGATTTTTTTCTTACAGAAGGTATAGGCAAAACCTCTGGGTGGTCCTCTGCTCTCATGAATAACAAGTATACTTGCCGGAGAACAACAGCCCTGGTTGTTACCCGAAGCCAGAAAACTGTGTAACTAACTGTCAGAGCATGAGGGCTTTTTGTGGTGAAGTCTCCTTGCCCTATGGGTGAGTGTTCTCTACCTCATGATTCTAAAGGTCATCCCAAAGACATTGCAGAATATTCCAAAGGCAAATTCAGGAAAAGTTCTGACTCCTTTAGCACCTTCCCTGGAGAGAATGAATCTCTGGATAGAACAGCCAGCATCTTAGCAGATTTCAGAAGTATGTGGGGTAGAAATTCAAAATTTTTAAAACCAATCCTGATAAAAGATATTTTATCTCAGCTTTTACTTTGCAGAACACTAAAAAAAAATTATGAAGACTTCCTACACTAATAAGCATGACAGAGGATTCTATATTTTGAATGATATGGGGAGAAAAATATCAGATCTAATTAATGAGTAAAAAGCAGATGTCTGGATTTCCTGACACAGGTATCAAATTTTACCTATTTTTTGTGCAAACATCTACATCATACTAGTTTCTGGACACAGTGATGGGCACTGAGGGAATAAAAAGTGAGTAAGACATTGTTAATGCTCTCAGGGAACTCACAGGTAATAACATCAAGAGAACAGCGTATCCTTTACTTCAGGATAATGATGATTGGTTTTTCTCTTGGATTCTCTCCAGTTTCTGCAAAAAGTGCATTGCCTGGAAGAAGAGTCATGCTTTATGTTCTGCATCTTAGCTTGGTACAAAAATTGCTTTTATGAAGTGTTATTATTAAACAAAAAGTGGTCGGGATAACTTGTGTTCCATATTTTTAAGTCACAGAAAAGTAACACATGGCAAGACTGAAAACTTCTGCAATGACTCCCTGATGCCAAAATAGCAATTTGATTCAGTACCAAGAAATATATATAAATATACTATATCAGTCAATTCATTTCAGGCTGGGAGGTTGGAAGAATAATATTAAAACACTTATTACTCATTATGGCACTTCTATAACCCCATCCATTTTACTACCTCCACGTGTAGCTATAGCTATAGTTTTTTTTACACTCAATAGACAAAACATTTCAAATGCTTTTCTTGCATTCCACAGACTTCCCGTAGCTCAGGTCATAGTTCCAGAACTATGTCCTCATGACTTCTGACAAAGCCAAGTCCACAATGGTCCATTCTAAGTGCCTACAGAATTCAGTCTGATCATTCACTCTCAAACTTCAGTATAATTGCCCTGTGTGGCTCTAGTAGCCATGGTAACCTCCGTGAGACAGGGGTCATATCTTTATAATTCCTCTGCACCTACCATGGCCCTGAGAAAAAAATAGATTCTCATTAATGCTAACGGAATTTAATTCTTCAACCGAGTTTCTAAATTATACATAGTAAGGAGAAACACCTTAAATCTTTTCAGAAAAATAGTTTTTCCAGGTTATGTAATAACCCTAAGGGCAAGGGCCTTAATTTATTATTTTTCTTCTCTAAGCAGCAAGCACTGTAGAAATTTTATAAAAGATTATTTGTTGGCTAATGGATTCACAATAAGTAGCAGAATAAAATGCTGATAAAGATGTGTAAATGAGTCTGTATTTAAAATTATTCTATATTTTCAAGGCAAATGATAATCTCAGTTTGCTCAGCTAAGTAAATCTATGCCTGAAGAATCCTTGTACACCTTGTATGGTGGTCAATACCCACTAAACAAGAGTAATTAGAAATTCTGTTTATTTAGTGCATTCCTATCTTAAGCATCATCACAATATTCACATATAATGGACAATAACATGCAGAATCAATCAGCCACAGTCTCTAGAATCACAGTAGAGAAACTGAAACCTGCTCAAGAAACAGGTTTTCAGGAAATGTGGTAAATGAATATGTCAGCACCAGCTATTAGTAGTATTTCCAAAATGCAAAAAGGAATAATAGGGGTGAGATTGAGCAGGAAAAGGGAACTCTGATTTTGTTGGCCGTCTTCCGTATTGATTCCAATAAAGCAAGCAAGAGTGTATTTATAGCTACCAGTGATTCACTCTGTAATGACTTAACTTTAATCTTCCCTATATTATGACACTGACATTGTAAGAGCCACAGAAGATGAACCAATGCCTCCAACAGGCATTTTAATTCCGTATTTAAATCTGTTCTGATCTCATAATCATGCTCTTATGAAATCCATATTTAATGTGTTTTCATTAATATTTTATATTTTGATAGCACTTATCTGTTCTCTAAAAGTTAGAATATCTACAGCTTATTCTTCCATTAGGATAATTAAAGAAAATGTAATAATTCATTTGACTTGATATATTAGTAATGTTTTACAATGTCAGAAAAATTTTATTTCAAAGCTTTTGTACCCAGCATCCTTTCTTTTTCAGGGAAAGTATTATCCCTTAAAAGGATGCTGGTGTACCATGAAGTAATTTGAGGAGGCATAGGTCACTGACACTCTAATTCTCAATGTTGGCCCTTTAAGAAAGATTTTGCTTATCCTTAAGTAATGTCTAAAATGAAGATTCTTGCTTGGACTAATGCCTCTGAAATTGAAACACTGCCCAACTTGGCCATTCATATTTTTTAGCCTATAGATTTTCCATCAGTAATGCCTCCAGTCCTAGCCAGGGGTATTGTTTAACTCTGGTTCAGACCAGATCACTCCTCTGCTCAAAACCAATTAGCTTCCCATCTCATTCAGAAATGGCCAAAAGTTTTTATAACTCCCTACCAAGACCCTGGAGTCTTGTTGCCCAGTACTCCTTTCTGACCTCATCTCCTACCTCTCTCCTTCTTGCCTACTCCTCCCCGCCAGCATCTTGTTCCTTGAATATGGCTATCGCACGCTCATCTCAGGGCCTCTGCACTTACCACTGCCTCTTTCTGGAATGCTCTTTGCGCAGATGTCTGCAAATTTTCTCCAGGCTCTGCTCAAATTACAATTTGTTCTGGTTACCATATAAACACCAACACCTCCTGCTAGCACTCTGTTTCCCCTTCCCTGCTTTATTTTTCTCCATAGCACTTACTACGAAGTTATCCTATAATATAGTATTTACATGTCTATTGCTTATCTTCCGCCACCGCTAAAATATAAGCTCCTTCACAGCAAAAATTTTTGGACTATTTTGTGCACCACTATGCATTCAGTATCTGTAAGAATGTCTGGATTAGTTGGAACTCAACAAATATTTGTTGGATGAATAAATTAATTGTTATAAATAGAAACACTTACTAATACTTATGAAACTCTAACATGCTGATGTAGCATGACATTTCTCTCTAAAGTCAGCTCCCTACAGATTCTATCTACATTAAATATAACCCAGTTAACTCTCATTAAAGAATTAAATCATTCTAATACAATAAAAGAGTAAAAATGGAGGCCAACCTGTTATATGTCTAAATATTTAAGAGTCATTAAACAAGCTAAAAACGTTAACATATAATATGCTTTTCTACCTTGATAAATATGCCTACTAATTGTAAAATCTTCAGGCTGGATTTTTAGAAAATTATTTTGAAGTAATTATTTGAAAATGCAGTTCTATGTCTTTTTGGTTTTTGTTTTTTTAATGTGTGCATATTTGTGTGTGTGTGCATGTGAGAGAGAGAGAGGGAGAGTTTAGTTTGTTTTGCTAAGAATTGAAAGGGGAAAGTTTGAGGTGTGGACTTTTTAAACTTTATCCATGAAAGCAGTAACCAACTTGCTCCTAACAGAATCAAATTCAAGAGTACCTTTTCATGTTGGCCCAACAACTTTAGCTTTTATTCACTGTGCAAGGAAACTGAACTGGAAACTGATATAAAAAGTACTTTCAATGTAACCCAGAAGCTTTCAATACTCTTCTGACAAAATAAACACTGTAAATAATTGACAGAAATTGATTTTTAAGTAAAAAAGAATGGAAAAGAGGTTTAATTCATATGAGAGTGAATTCTTAGCTCACTTGAGAAATAAAATGTAGAGAACATGACCTAACCCCAAAGGACCAGATAATTCAGGTGCATAAAAAAGACATAATGATACAAATAATTCACCCAACAATGTAATTCCTGGACAACTTATAAACAAGGCATATCAGTGTACTATAAATCCTGAAATAAATGTAAAACATAGAACTCAAAATATCTGCTTTAATAAGGAAGATAATAATAATAACAAATAATTTGATATCATTTATTTTGTGTCAGGCTTTATTCTAAGTGCTTTTCATATGTGAACTTATTTAATTCTAAAAGCAATCACATGAGAAAGGCCCTACTATTACCTTCAACTTAAAGATGAGGAAAATGAGTTACAACTACTGTATGAGTTATACATGACCATGTTATTCTTATGTTACATGTACTTATTTTAAAAGGCTTTGCTTTTTAGATAAGCAAAGGCAAGGAAAAATATTTCACATATGAAGGAAAAACAAAGGAAGTATAGTTTTGGACAGAGCACATATATGGCTCTCACCACAACTGATAATTTTTGGAGCCAGTCCATTATAAACTCTCAACTAGAAAACAATTTTCTAACAAGCATCTCACAGAGATGTGTACATTTCTCTAATTTTGTAAGGACACTCTCCTATGAATAGAATCGTTCTCCTGTTAAACAAAAGACCTTTATTCTTAGTCTGAAGGAGGATTCCCAGAAGCAGTGTATATAATTTATACTTTCAACCAAAATGGTGTCACCTGGAAAAAGGGAATGTCTGCCCCTAAATAAATTAAACTTTTATTTTAGATTAGCCAAGCCTATTAAAGCTTAAAAACATATAAAACATTGAATATTAGAAATGAAAAGGATTCATGTGCTCTTTTAACCTGACTCCCTCATTTCTTTATTTTAAGACAATAATGTATGTGAAAACGCTCTGTGAACTCTACAGTTTTGCTATTATTTTAAAAGATGAAAATTCTAACTTGCTATGTCACACAGCTAGTTAGCGGTCAGGTTCAAAATGACACTGAGGTTTCCTAAAAGACTGATGCTCTTCTGAAAGATATTTATGAAACATCAACTGTATTTCAAGAGGAACAGATAAAGCGAAGAAAGATTTGATCCCCAGAAGGCAGTAAGCAAGCAAAAACAATAACAAAATTCATCAATTTAAATAACAGATGTTTTTACAATGTTAAGATTGGGAAAAATACCCAGTAGAGAGTAGCCTCATACAAATGGGAATATTAAACAAGGTATTCAGGGAAGGAGTCTCTGAGATTTTCATGCTAGGATATGAGTCATGAAGAGGAGTTAGCCATAACCATATTGTGAATGAGGAAAATGCCTAAGGCAATACCATAGATTTTTTTTCACTGTAAGATAAAGTGTAAAATAACATCCCAGGAAGACCTTATTTTAATCCCCCCCATTTGATCCTAAAAGTTAAGTTCTTTCCATTACATCATATTACTTGTGGCTTCGTTTCTCATGAAATCTCCCCCAAAAGGAGAAATCACATATTTATTGAATGTGTGCACAGAATTGTACAATTATGTAAAATGGTTTCTAACACATTATTTTATTTGTTGTTTACAATGGGCCTATCCAATAGGCAAGGTAGTTGTTATTGGGAGAAATCCATGATGGAAGAAAATGAACACCAGTATTGAAATTAGGGTTTGAAATCTGGTCCTATCGTTTATCAATTTTAATCCTTGGGCATATAACAAAAACTCTCTGAAGTTAGGTTTCTTTATTGGTCAAATGAACATAAGGGTATCTTTTTTATAGCTTGCATACATGAGCTCATCTTCAACCTAGATCAGGGGTGGGTAACCCCTGGCACGCGTGCCAAACATGGCATGCCAGTAACTTTTGCTGGCACGCGAAACCCTCTCTTATAATCTTCCATTTACAATTTTTTCTTAATATCAACTTTTTTATTTTTCAGACAAATTCAGTGTAGGTGCATCGTAGATAAATAAATAATTTTACATAACAAGTTATCTTAAAGACCATAGACATGGATTGACGAGAGAGGGGAAGAGCAATTTCTATGCCTCTGCCTTAACTCTCCCTGCCTTCCTAGATCCGACCAGTGTTTTGGTTTCATCCACATACGCTTGTGAATCTTTGTTCTCAGTGATGAATTTTGTTAAGTCTCGTAATAGGAGTAGCCTGACGGATGAAGTAGTAGCTCGTGCACATCTCGGAAGGTCACGAAATATAAACCTGATATAAAAATCTCAGTCATCAGTGATGCAGCAGCAAAAGTGCCACTGATAATATCAAACGGAGTCATAAAGTTTTCTGTCAAACTATCAATGTACATGTATACATTAAAAAATAAATGTATTTTTCATCATCATATACTGTGTTTTTGTCGCTCAAATGAATTTTATTATTTCTTCAAGGTTCTTCACATACATACACCTTAAGAGATATCAAGTAGGCGTAACATGTTCTCAAAAAATTAGGGTTGGCAAGCAGAAGAATTTTCAGTCAGAGATTTTGCTGGTTCTGGCACGCACTCACAAAAAGATTGCCCACCCCTGACCTAGATTGAATTCATTTAATTAGCAATGATGGAAACAAGAGGCCAAGTGCTAAATAGACTCTATTCAGCCAAACCCTTCCCTGCTCAGCATTTTCAGTTTATACAGTCATTACTCTTTAATCTCATAATTTCAGAACCCAAACTCATTTGTGAGGGGGGAAAAGAAGTTAAGAAGGATTTATATGCACTGGTTAATTTTTCAGATATAGGGCTGTAAAAGACAAATTGCTTTCTTGCTTCCTTATTATGCTAGCTAATGCTCATCATTTCATACATATGTCAAACATTAATTGACGAAACTTTCAAAGAGGAAGGGAAAGAACAGTATCTCACTTTGAAATATCTTTGAGAACTGAAAATTAAAATGAACATAAGATGATTGGGGGTGGAGGGAAGCTCACACTCTTCATTTTAAACCAAGAGCTCATGAAAGGCAGCAATTCAAACCTCCCACCTGCTTGGCAATTTGAAAAGAAAGACCAACTTACTAATTTGCTTTTTGGTTAATTCGAACATCTTTGATGATAAGTGAGCATCTGTTTACTTGTTTTCATTCAATAATCTTGTGTTTGTTTCATCTTCCACATAATAAACCCACCACTCAAAACAAGCTTAATGTGTATTTTTAACTCAGCTAATTAGGCAGCAAGCAGTGTGGAAGGCTTCTCTGTATAGCACATTAGCAGTTAGGTAATTTCTCCAGGGAAGAGTGGGAGGAACCCTGGGTCGTTTAAGATTCCAAATAGATCTTTATTATCATCATGTCTTTCTTTCCTTAACAGTGTGAACTTCTTTAAGTGCCACCAAGAAAGAGCTAGGGTCCTCTTGAAAATGAATACTACTGGTTCCATGGTAATGAGTTCAGGATCACAGATCCATGGCTGGAAACTCAACGGTATCCCTGCCCAACTGCTTGGCAAATATATGTCTTTACATGTAATGGGGAATTGCCCAACGTGTGACGAGTCCAAGGTAATCCCTGACACTGCAGGACATGGAACAGTCAATTCAAGATGCCCACCCCTGGATTGCTCAGGGGTGGCAGCACAATGATTTCATTGGAGAAGGGACCTAAAATTTCAATGACTACTGAACACTTGGGCATTCATTTAACGTCCCAAGCTTTGAAGAAATCATTCATTGTCACAGGGCTTTGTTACTTGTCCATCGTTTCCATTTCCCTTTTTTAAGGTCACTGAAAGGTTGCAGTGAATTAATGGTACTCCAGCTGCCTCAAATTATGAATGTGTCTCTAATGGGTCTTTCCATCAGAGCATGCTTTAGCTATTGGTGAGAGAGACTAAAGGCTCTTATTGATGCTTTCCATCAGAAACCAAGACCCCTAACATGTCAGAGGTTTATAAAGCTGAAAACTATATCTTTGCACCATTCCATTTTATATCTATATCTACATGTTTTCTTTTAATATTATTGTAATTGTTCTTTATTAATGTAGAGCAATTAGCTGAGAGGGCTAGTCCAAATTAGTTCAAGTCTGAAGGATTCACCAATTTAAAGGGAAATTAAATTTTATAACTTCAATAATGTATAATTACACCAACAAATAACTGTCAAAATCTTAGGCAGGGTTTTTCAGCTGAAAAATCAGCTTCTCATTTATTGTTTGTATGAATTCGGTAAAAGTTAATTGAAACAGGTTTTTTTTCAAGAGGTTATTCTTTTATTTCTCCCATTCCAACTTAAAAGCTATTCAGTTGCAAAGGAAGCACAACGTTGTAATAGAAAAGGTAAAGATAAATCTCAAAGGAATCCAAGAAGAATCATCACTAATTTTGAATTAGTAAAAACGAAGACTTTACTGTAATAAAAACAAGATTCAGTCATCCTTTCATCATTTAATATATGCAGAGCCCTTCTGCACATGTATTCAATACGTTAGTAAATAAAATAACCTATGACTGAAGGAGAGAGAGAAACAATGAGAATGTTAGATGCTGCTAAGTGCAATGCAAATAAGGACAATGAAGACAGGAGAAGGGGATTGGGAGTGTTGGAATATACCGGTCTAATTTTAGATGTCTGCTCAAGGTAGGCCTCAGAGAAGGGAACATGTGATCTAGACTTAGAAGTAAGGAGGGAATCGTGTTGGGCCAAGAGCTTTCCAGCAGAGGGAAGGCAAGTAAAGTTCCCAGAATATAAATATGCTGGCAGTTTTGAAAAACATCAAAGGATTAAATGTGGTTACAGCAGATTCAGCAAAGGGGAGCATAGGAAGAGATGAGGATAGAGGCGATTCTGGTGGGGAAAGAGGGAGATAAACAGAAAGGACTTGGAGAGACTCTGGTTTTCACTCTTAGTCAAACTGGGAGCCACTGGAAGGTTTTGAGTAAATGAGGGACACAGTCCAACATACTTTTGAAAGTATCTTCCAGCTGCATTGTTGAGAACAGATTACAGTGACCAGTGGGAGCTATTTCACCCATCAAGGTAAATGGTGATGTGTCTTGAACTAAAGAAGAGCGAAAAGGTACATGCTTCTGTGACACCCACTTCAATATATAATATGACACCCACTTTAATATAATATGGAATTTAAGCCTCAAGCATTTTTTCTCCCTATATAACAAAATTGAGTGTGCTGTATTATCACGCATCTTTTTGTAATATTTTCCTCTCAGTAGTCTGTCAGCACCTCAAACACAGGGACCACATCTTATTTATTTTGTACTCTCAGAACTTAGCACGTTGCCAAGCATATTAGGATACTTAGCATTTGTTGAATTAATAAGTTAAAATTAATATCAATGAACAATGCTTACATTTTTATTTCAGAATAATTTTTAATATGTAATTGAGAGGTAACATAAAAATATAAGAAATGGTTGGATATTAGTCAGTCAGCCAGAATAAGCATTTAGGTAGCAAAAAAAAAAAAAAGAATGTATTTTGTGCATTATCCTACTGTGAAGTAATTCACCATTTAATGGTGATCATTGGCTCTTTAATAATGCCACATCTTTACTATAAAAGTATAAAGACTTTTGGATTCTTTAAATTTGGTTATTAAAGAAAGAATGCAAAACCCATCAAAATCCTAATTGGTAAAAAAAAAAAAGGTGACTGTATTTTCATAAGTAAATACTTAGGAGAAAAACAAATCTTTAAAAAAAACCACAGATTGGATAGATTGGTGTTACATTACATTATAGAATTACATTTAATTCCAAATATAATATGGAATTAAAGAATTACATTAGTGGTCATGGGTGTCTCCAAGCCAAGGAGAAGCTATATTGCCGGGAGCCGGTCCATCCTTGCTGTTTCAAGGGACCTAGCATATATGGCATACTGTTCTTAATATATTTGCTCCCCTTAGCGCTGTGTGTTTTAACCAAGGTCACCTCTCCGAGAAAGGTTGTTTCCCCAGGTAGGGATTTTTCCCTGAAGTCAGGGAGGGGATAAAACCCCTCAACTATGTGCCAGGCGGGTAATTAATCACTTTAACTATGAACAATCATGCTTAAGCTACATAATCTTTACTCCCTGGAATGGAGATAAGAAACGCCCTAACCTTTGTAATAGAGATTGATAGGATTGAATCAACTAGTATAAATACAGATGTAGAGAGACAGAACTTAGAACACAGAACTTAGAAGAGAGAACCTACAGACAGAACCTACACAGAACCTACAGACAGAAGAACTTCGCTGGAGAGAACATGGCAAAAGATCGTGGACTGAACCTGACTACAGAAATTGGCAAGAGAACCTGACTAGAACCTGGTGACTGAACCTGGCTGGAGAACCTGGACAGAACCTGGCTGAAAAACCTAGCGAGGGAACATGGCTACAGAACCTCGCTGGAGATCCGAAGCAGAACTTCACTGGAGATCCAGACCAGAACTTGGCTGGAGATCCTGGCTAGGCTGCTGATCAACTGAACGCTGTCTCCGTGTCATTCCTTCTTCGCCGACTCCGTCTACACCTTTGGGGACCCCTGGACCCTCTGGGGCAGGACCCCGGCACTATATTAGTTTACAATTACTAGATCTGGATGGAAAAATGTATCATGGGTCACAATATTTATAAAAATGCCAAAACTTTCCATCAAAAATAACTAAAGGATGAATTGTAAAATAATGTTTTTAATCCTTATTTATGGCTTTAACAGGAATATAGAAAGTAATATAGATGCCCATTTTAATTTTTCTGATCACAAAACTAATATATTCCTTATAAAAGTAGAAAAGAGATATATATTTTTAAATCACTTATTTTTTGTGGAAAAACCCCCTTTTTAATTAACATTTTTAGTATAAAAATCTGTATATTTTTATTTTACAAAATTTAAAGTACAATGTATATAATCTCATCGCATATATATATTTTATTGATTTCAGAGAGGAAAGGAGAGGGAGAGATAGAAACATCAATGATGAAAGAGAATCATTGATCAGCTGCCTCTTGCATGCGCTGCACTGGAGATCGAGCCCGCAATCCAGGCTGCCCCAACTGGGAATCGAACCATGACCTCCTGGTTCATAGGTCGACGTTCAACCACTGAGCCACACCAGCTGGGCACACATACTTTTTACTTATTATATCTGACCATTTCCCCCTGTAATTAAATATTTCTGAAGATATGCTTTACTGTATTTGTGTTACCATTCTTTAATTGTTTTTGATTGCTTAAATATATATGGAAAATCTACTGTGTGCTAGAAGTATCTTAAGCACTAGAGACAAGACTCAAGGAGTTCTTGCTCTTACAAAGAGTTTGTGTTCAACAACCAATGCCAGTAAAGTGTGATGAGTGCTATAGGATGCTAATAGAAAAGCAGTGGACCACCTAACCTAGCCTAGGGAAATCAGGCTACGTTTAAGCTGAGACCTACAGGATAATTAGAGAGTAAAAAATCTGATTTCTGAATTGTATTCCAGGCAAAGAAAATGTGTGTACAATGTTCTGTAGTCAAGAAAAACCATGTCTTATTCAAGGGTTTGAAAGAAATTTGTTGTGGCAAGAGGGAAGAATAGAGCAGTTAGGAAAGTGACTTAGTGGAAGGTTGGGTTGTCAGATCCATTTTTGCACTATTGCAGTGATTATGTCCAACAAACCCTTATTTACTCAAAATGGCCCCAAAATGCAAGAGTAGTGTTTCTGGCAATTCAGAATTGCCAAATATTTTATGGTTAGCAGAATTCCTGGCCTCTACCTATTAGGTGCCAGTAGCAAATCTCCCCACCTCATATACCCCAACATTGTGACGACCAAAAATATCTTCAGACATTGCCCAATGTCCCTTGGGTGATGAAATTAAAATCACTCCTGGTTAAGAACCACTGCTCTATATCATATTCTGTAATCTGGAGTAGAAGTAAACATTGTTTAGGCAATTCAATAAAAGTTATTGTGTCAATAATCAAACACATATGAATTAAACTGAGACATTAGAATTCTAATATAATATACTGGAAGGTTGCTTGCCCTTCACTGCCCATGTTCATAAAGGAACAAATTATTCTAACTGCTAAAAGAGAGAAATAAATAAAAAATTGATCAAAATAAATAACTCCCTAGATAATAATTTTTAATGCTTTTTTAACAGAAGAATTTCCAAACCATTCTGTCTTCGTTATTATTGTTAACAACTATGAAAGTTTAGGATGTAATAGAGAATGAAAAGAATTTATTTGAGCAAAGAATCTGGGGCACAAATTCAGGTAGCAACCTAACTTGTGTTTTGAAGGGAACAAAGAAAGGCAAGGTTTATTAAGTAAAAAAAAATAAATAAATAAAAAATGACAAATGCAGTTCCCATTAAGGGGCTCTACAACTAAAGGATGCTGGCTGTTAACAGGGATTGGTTAGGCTCTTGAAGTAAACAAAAGATGTATGCTAGTGAAACAGATTAGCTCCTTTTAAAAGAAAGAATGCAAATACTCTAGTTGCCATGGTAAAGTTCAGGATGTAGTTTCACAGTTGGCTTAAAGGTTAAAGGTTCATCTGTGAGATGGGTACAAGGCAAAATTCTTCATGGCCTCCTGACCCCATTTTCCCTGACATAAATGACTCAGCCTTGGCAATTCACATTATAAAGCAAAACAAAAGTTAGTGTTAGCTTATCTGTATTATGTGTGGTGTTATATAAACATCTCCATTTTTTGATCCTTAACACTCACATTATGGTCCAGGCAGGGAACAGAAGTGTTAAAGTCAGCCGGTACCCTCTCAGAAATGCAGAATCTCAGTTTCCACCCAGACCACTGAATCAGAAGCATCATTTTAACAAGATTCCCCAGTGATCGGTATACATAGTAAAGATGGAGAAAGACTAGGCTAGATGAATCTTCTCTCCCTCCGTCAACTCTTAATTTAGTAAAATCAAATTATTGTCTTCTGTCCAGGTATAAATCTTTCACATGTGTATGCTAATAATCCTTTTATTTTTAACTTTTTATCTTTTTATTTGAAAGCAACAGAAAATGAGATATGATGAGTTAAAAAAGTGTCTTCTTATAAGTACTTCAAGCATCAACTAAGTCCTATTAATGACAAAATTAATGACCTTACCTAGTACCTAGATAGTACTTCAATTATAGTGGCCACATGTAGATGATCATTCCAGGGAATGCTTGCCCTTTGTTCTTCAGAATTTACCTTTTCAATATAATCATGTTCTGTTCCCAGATGTATTACTTGTGCAATAATTTTGTACAATTTTTATTTTTAAATATATATCAGATTCTGGAAAAGTAGGCATATCAGTGGTTTCTACTGCTCAACTACTTTTATATTGTGCTTAATGAGTTTTGAATTCAATAAAAAATTTTCAAATACAAACTCATTTTAAATGAAAATAACTTTTACTTGCATGATTTCTTGTCTTTCCTCCTGCTATTTTTACTCTCTATTTAACAATAGTAAGGCAATAAACATATTATTGGAAGTTAAAGGAAAAGGGGAGATAATAAGAATATATATAATTTCCTGTTTTTGTATCATGTTCAGCACCCACATTAAAAAATATATACTGACTTTCCACAGGACAGAAAATTAGTGACAGAGTTAAAGTGTCAAGTTCCAACATTTCTTTCTTGCCACAAATCAATAAAAAAAAAAAATGGATTTGCCTAAGGTTTCATTTTAACTGAGGAATAGATGAGAGAGATGATATGCAAATTTGAAAGGTCACTTTTATAAGATCCTTTCCACTCTATTTTTGGTGATGGGGGAGGGGGGTGGGATTAAATATCCAGACTATGAAGGACCAGACAGCCAAAACCTTATAGAGTTGGGAAACCTAAACCTATTTTAATTGAACTCCCAATTTAAAAAATCAAAACTCAGAGGAAATGGGAGGATTGGAATGAGAGGCAGCTCCCCAGAGTCGAGAGTGTAATAACTAAGTGTCTGCCTGTCCTTTTTGTCAGCTAAAGGGAAAAACTGGCCTGCTCCTTCAGTACCTTGGTCTCCCTCTTAGGACAATACACATTGCACAAAGTGCTGGAAAAGCTACATTCCTGTCTTCAAGAAGGGGACTGAGGGCACAGAAGACACTGAATGACATTGAGAGAACACAGTTCTTTATTCCCCAAAGAATACATGTAAACGAAGCAGAAAAACAGGGAGGGCCATGTGAATAAATACAAATGAGTTTGGCATGTGCTGTGATGCAAACATTTGCGTTTCTTTTGAGTGGTGGATGCAGAAAACATGGCCTCCCACTCTAGGCAGCCAGAGCTTTTCCTCCGCGGGTTTACACAGGCTCCATAAGGCACCACGACTTTATCTCACAATCTGATCTGACCTTTACAGCTTTGCTTCTTTTATCACTTCTTATTCCCCAGTGTCTGGCTGCCTTTATTTTACAGTTCTACGTTCCACCAAGCTGAATTCTTCTTGCACTTTCCAAGTATCTAAAAAGCTGTGAACCCATGCAGATTTTTTAAGAACATAAAGTGAACTGGGCCTTGGGTGATAGTAATTAAAGCACAGTTAAAAGAATATGTGTGCTTCTTAGAAATTCTGTGTATATCTCTGAGGCTTTTGGTAATGTTTTTTTTTTATGGAAATGGAGAGGTTTCTAAAAAATATTTAAGATGGGGGGGAAAAAAGAGTAAGAAAGAAATTAGACCAAGAGGGCAAACAGAAAAGAGACAAACATAACTAGCTTGATGTAGATGGGCCACCCAGCATACCCATTGCTACACAAAATGTCTTTAATATGTATTCTTTGAAAATGTATTTCTGCCAACTTGGGCTCTAATTGAGTGATAGTAATAGGTGGTAATAGATGAAAAAATAACTAGAGAGGTTTTACTTCTCTGCCCTCATATTTGGAACTCCCTAGTAATTTTTCAACTTTTTACATTTAAATGCCTATTCCATTCTCAAAGCAAATATTAACTTCTTATATTTGTATTTCATTTTTTTCCTACTTAACGTATTAATGTAGACACCTGTAAAGACATAATTAGTTCTAGTAACTCTTGGAAATTTTCCTTTGGCTCCAAATTATTAGGTGTCTAAGTGACATGGGCTGTAAAATGCTTATAGTTTTCATATATTCTGGGATTGTGGGGAATGTTGAAACTCTACTGAGAGTTAGGTAGGCAATATTTCTCCTTCTATCCCTAGAATTACAGTGGTGTGGTAGCTCTCAGTTTTCCTCATCTGTGAATGGAGAGGACTAAACTATTTGGTCTCTATGGTTCATTCCAGTTTTATTATTTTTATTCTAATGTAAATGCTTTTTAGAAACCACTTAAGTAAACAAAAAGTGTAATAATAAGAAGAAAGTTAAATTCATAGAAGGGATATTTGTCAATATATCTAATTTGTGAATTTCATTAAGTAGTCCATTAATACCTCTTTTATCAAAAATTTGTACTGCATTTAAAGTTGCCAAATTTTGCAAATAAAAATACAGGACATTCACTTGAATTTAAATTCTGAATAAACAATAAAAAGCGATTTAATATAAATATGTGCCATGCAAAGTTTGGACACGCTTGTACTAAAAAATGTATTTGCTATTTATCTAAAATTAAAGTTTAACTAAGAGTCATATTTTATTAGGTACCCTAATTACATTTTCAACCAGCTTATTACAATTGTTAAATAGAAAAAAATCATACTTTTGTAAAATATTCTTCTGCCATTTTTCCCGGTGAATTGGCATATTTTATAGATATTATTAAGAACATAAAATTTCTTGCTTTGTGCTCCTGAAAGATGTAGTTAAGAATGAGAACAATACCCTACTAAACTTCTATAATTTAAAATATTGCTTCAATATGTTCCCACCTATTCAAGATAGTGAGGGAATAGTATATTCTGGTTAATTTGCTGCTCATTCAGTGTCCATCAATGTCTTGCATAAATTCCCCACTTTTTAAACAAGTATAATGAAATTATACACCTAACATTGAAAAACTGTGTTGTAATACTAAAAACACAATACACAAAAGGGAAAAAAATGATAATTTGCGCCCCATCAACATGAAAAACTTTTGATCTATAAAAGTCTATGAAGAGAATGAAAAGACAAGCTGCAGGGTGGAGAAAATATTTGCAGCCCATATATCTGACAAAGGCCCTCTGTCTAGAATTTATAAAGAACTCTCAAAACTCCAACTAGATAATGGGGAAAAGACATGGGAGAGCATAAACAGATGGCCAATAACATTAGCCACTAGGGAAATGCAAATTCAAACCACCCTGAGATTACTACATACCTATTAGAATAGCTAAAAGGAAAAAAAAATAGTGATAATACTAAATTCTGGTGAGGATGTGGAAAAACTGGATCACATTGATATTAGAAATGTAAAATGATAGAGTTTATTTGGAAAACATTTTGGCAGTTTCTTATAAAACTAAGCATGCAACTATTATATGCCCCAGCTATTGCCTTACTGGGCATTTATCCCAGAAAAATAAAAAAATACTTTCACACAAAAACCTGTACATAATTGTTCATAGCTCCTTTATTTGTAATAGCCAACACCTTGAAAGAGCCCAGATGTCCCTTAGTGGGGAATGGTTAACAAACTGTGGCACACCCATGCCATGAAATACTACTCAGCAATAAAAGAATAAACTATTGGAATATGCAACAAATTGAATAAATCTTAAGATAATTATACAGAGAGAGAAAAAGCTAATCACAGTATGGAATGCTACATACTATATGATTCCATTTATATATAATTCTTGAGATAACGAAATTATAGAGACAGAGAACAGAATAGTTGTTGCCAGGAATTAAAAAGGGGTAAAGGAGAAAGTGCCATCTTGACAGCTATCTTCCAATCCATGAACATGGCCTGTCTTTCAATTTAACTAGGTCTTTTTAAAGTTCTTTCAGCAATGTTTTACAGTTTTTACTACACAAAACTTTCACCTTCTTGGTTAAACTTATTCTTAGATATTTTATCCTTTTGGATATTATTATATATGGAATAGTGTTCTTAATTTTTTTGGGGGGGTGGGGCATTGTTTCTTGTTGGTACATAAAAACACAATTGAGTTTTGTATGTTGCTCTCATGCCCTGAAACTTTGATGAATTTGTTTATTAGCATAATTTTTTGGTTGATTCTTTGGGTCATCCTACATACAGGATCATGTTGATGGGGAAAATGAGACATTTTGTGGGGGCTAGCAATCTGAATCTGTGCCGGTAACCTAAGGCACATTCTTGATAGCCTATAATTAAGTCACTGCCCCTTTATCCACAATCTGGTTTTGCAAGACCTGTTTACCTAAGTACTACTCCCATTTTACAGAGGCCATAAACCATGAACAACCTCGGGAGGGGATTATCCCTGAGGGTGCCAGGCCAGGCCTTTAGGTGTGGTCTCACGGCCCCCACCCTAACACACGGGGCTTATTGCAAAGCCCGCGAAAGGTCCAGAAGTCCCATCCCATAGGTGGGGGGCAGAGAAACCAAAGGTTATGAAGGGAAAGCTTCTGCCATATTGGTTTGCTCAGGATTTAGAGAGAAACAGTCTCCCCTGAGTCCCTGTACCGGTACATGTGAAACATCTGAAAATAAATGGGTTTTTCCTGTGTCTCCAAGTACTCCTGCGTGTTTTTCGGTCGCCTGGTAAATTCTGTAACAGTGTCATCTGTGAACAGAGATAATTATACTTCTTCCTTTCAATTTGGATGCCTTTTATTTCTTCATATTGCCTAATTGTTCTGACTAGGACTTCCAAGATGATGTTGAATAGCAGTGGCAAATGTGAGCATCCTTGTCTTTTAATGAGTAAGCTCTCAGTCTTTCACCATTGAATATGAGGCTAGCTGTGGGGTTTTCATAAATGCTACTTACCATATTGAGGAAGTTCCCTTGTATTCCAACGTTTTTAGTATTTGTATCATGAAAGGGTGTTGCATTTTCAAATGTCTTTCTGTGTCCATTGAGATAATCCTTTGTCTTTTAAATTTCAGCTAGTTTGAGTGAGTTTTTCTTTCACTGACAATTGCAAGCATCTTCTATATTTTTGCTTTCATCTTTGTTCTTGTTTTCTTCCAACAGAAACTGGTTCAACAAGTGGCAAGTTTTATTTCAATGAATAATAGATAATTGGTTTGGAAAGAAAGTCCCGAGAAATGGCTTTGTTAAATCACTCTGATTTTACTATAAGTCTTGATTTATATCAAGCTATGATAGGTTGTGACCTCAAACAATGAGAAAAACAACTTATTTTCAGTTTTGTCCTGGTGTGCAGAAACAATACTGATGTGAACAGATCTGAGATAATGAAGCATTTGTTCTTGGCATAATTACTCCTTTTATCCCTGAGAAATGATTTTAAAAAAATAATCCTTGTTTTTGATAGATTATCTGTTGAAGTCCCTCTTGGTTTCTGGCAAATCTTGTCCAAAGTCTGAGGCCTTTCATTCCATAAAAGTTAATTTTTCTGGGGAAAGATGAATAGAATGGGAAGAGGAAATGTTTAATGTAGCATAAAATAATAGTGATATATGAAGACTGTAACCAGAGAGGCTTCAGCCTTCCCTCAGCTTTCTCATTTGGAACCCCTCGCACTTTCTACCGTTCCTTCAGCATTTTAAGAAAAATGATTTAGAAATTGTAGCGTACAAGTGCATAAATGAACAAGATCAAGAACGGGCTCAGTTCTGTCCAGTCAGTGCTTTCAGGATCTCCAAATTCCCTGTGCTTTCTCATTTTCCTCCCCAATATTCAGGCTTTTTTACAAAAAAGGGCAAATAATCATCCCAACACAGCAGGTGGAATTTCAGTGTAACAGATACGTATCAGATCGGTCAAGCAGCCATTCCATTAAGTTTACTTTCTTTCCAATTTTTTCAAATTCTTAAAATTATTGAAAAACACTTATTTCATTCTCAATGTCCTTTAAATGAGAACAGAGTATTAGACGAAGGACTAAATGAGTAAGATTATTCCAAGCATCATGGAAAAAGACAGAAAATTTGGAAATAACGATCACGTGACCAGAGAGCCAGAGTGAAATGAAACACAAAGAAGAGAAAAACCATTGCACACACATTCATGGGGTTGAATTTGGTAAATGTTTAGGAACATTGTGGAGGACCGAAAATGAAAGCACTCCCTCCCACTTCTCTGAAATACCTTTAAAATTGTATGTCCACCATTTTGGTAATTCTGACCAATAGATTTGTAAGATTCTTGTAAGAAAAGGAATTGTGCTGATTAAAAGAGATTCCATTCCGTCTGTTTATAACGAAGTCCATTACCATCACTAGCAGAGTCTTGGGAATATAGTAAGAACATTAGAATACTTTCTGCCGGCTGTCAGTAGCAGACCCGAGAGGCTCTCATTTCCACGGAGAGATTAGGGCAATTACATTTACTGTTCATCACCCTCCAAAAAAAATCCTAAGTAATTTCCAGTAACAGATTGAAAACCTATATCCCCTCCTTAGCCATTCAATATAATAAATTCAAAGACTTTCAGAACAAGAATGTACAAGAAGCTTTCATTGTTAAAATTGGATTTTTAGCAAAGCTTTTAAAGTGTTTCCCAAGTGCTCAGTAGGATTAAATATTCATCATTTGAAACCAAGAAATGCCTGCAAACCCAGTGCCCTGAGTAAGTATTTCATGGCTCCCAGAACATTTACATTGCTAACTAGCTACTTATTGCATGAATGCTAGTGGGATTGGAAGTGTCACATTCAGCAGCCGTTAATGAGAGCTCCAGCAGCGTGCATAAAGGCTGGGCACCAGGTTCTGCATTTTGGGTTGTGGAAGATCATAAAAGAAAGAGACTAGTTCCACTGACTCCTTGTGCTGTCCTTGATCCCAGCTAGGCTGCTGCCTACCTCCCACTTCCGGCAGAATCAGAGAAAGTGGCAAAGCTCAAACCTGGGACCACTAGAACAAGCATCAACTAGAAATTAACAAATAAGCAGATGCAGCATGTAGCACGACCCACAAGAGCAGAATCACAAGGCCCGTTAACAAAATTGTGTAGTAATTAAAGCCAGAGTTCCTCTTCCCAGTGATAGTCTTATCCTCCAAAAATACACCTCTTTTTCTATTGTTTTCAGTGACTTTTCCTTCACAGCATTTCCTCTTTGTTCCCACTGCATTGAACAAAACATAAACACATAGAATGCTCGTGCATATTTAATATTTGAACACATATTTGAAGTCTCCATAGAATGCATTTCAGATGCTCCAAATTTTAATTTTTAAATAAACATTGTATTAAAAACTAGGGACCCAGTGCACAAATTTGTGTACCTTGAAAGGAAATGTGGGCCACTATGCTGTATTGGGCACAGGGACAAAACTAAGCCCATCCTCCCCACATCCACCCAGCCTCTCCCACCCCAGTCCCCGGTCTTCTGTCTGCCAGCAGCCCCACTCCTGCCATTGCTGCTCCCACATGCTGATGGCACCAGCCCCACTTGCAGCCGCTGACTGCATGGAGCATTGGGGCCGGCGCCAGCAGCAGGTGCAAGTGGGGCCGGTGCCATCAGTGGGTGCGAGCGGCGGCTGCTGTCCCAATCACCCTTCAGGAGCAGAGGGAGGTGGAGAAGTCCTCAGGGGCGATTGGGGCTGGCGGCCGCCACTCACACCGACTGGTGGCACTGAGCAATCCTGGCTGGTGGCGGTAGCAGGTGCAAGCACCATACGGGATCATGGCGTGTGGGAACAAAGAACTTTCAATAACCACCAGAGGCTCATCCTAATGACAGAGACCAGCACGCTGCCTTGGTCTGGTGCCCCCACTAACCTGCTCCACCATCCTGCCATGGCCAATGCCCACCATGTTCTGTGCTCTGCTGCCTGCTGCTGACACCCGCCATGTTCCGTACACGCCCCCTGGTGGTCAGCATGTCATAGTGACCGGTTGTTCAATTGTTCCGCTGTTTGGTCTATTTGCATATTAGGATTTTATATATATACTAGAGGCCCGGTGCACAAAAATTTGTGCACTCGGGGGGGGAGGGGGGGTCCCTCAGCCTGGCCTGTGCCCTCTCGCAGTCTAGGACCCCTCGGGAGATAACAACCTGCTGGCTTAGGCCTGCTCCCGGGTGGCAGAGGGCAGGCCCAATCCCTAGGTGCAGCCCCTGGTCGGGCTCAGAGCAGGGCTGATTGGGGAGTTGGGGCGCCGCCCCCTGTCACACTCAAGGCAGGGTCGATGGGGAGGTTGTGGAGCAACCCCCTGTCACACACAGAGCAGGGCCCATCAGGGGGGTTGGGGCTCTGTACCCTGTCACGCACAGAGCAGGGCCCATCAGGGGGTTGGGGTGCTGCCCTCTATCACCCACAGAGCTGGGCGGATCAGGGGGTTGGGGCGCCGCCACTCTCACACTCAGGGCAGGGCTGATGGGGAGGTTATGGCTCTACCCCGTCACACACAGAGCAGGGCCCGTGGGGGGGGGGGAGCTCCCCCCTATCAGGCACAGAGCAGGGTGGATAGGGAGGTTGTGGCCCCGCCCCCTGTCACACACAGAGCCGCAGAGCGATCAGGGGGTTTGGGTGCTGCCCCCTGTCAAGCTGATTCCAGTGCCGGGAGGCCTCACGGCTCCGCTGATCCCGGTTCTGGGAGGCATATTACCCTTTTACTATATAGGGTAGAGGCCTGGTGCACGGGTGGGGGCCAGCTGGTTTGCCCTGAAGGGTGTCCTGGATCAGGGTGGGGGTCCCCACTGGGGTGCCTGGCCAGCCTGGGTGAGGGGCTGAGGGCTGTTTTCAGGCTGGGGTGACTGAACTCCCAAACGCTCCTTTTTTCCTTTTTTTCCTTTTTTTTTTTTTAATTCTGGGCCAGCTTTAGCTTGAGGCTTGGCTCCAGCTCTTAGGCCTCTGGCTGAAAGTAGGTTTCTGGCCTTTGCTTACAATGTTGCCAATCTGCTGGCTGAAGTTGGGCGTATTTGTTACAGAGTTTCTTAAACTGCCAGCTCAGAGGCCTGCAGCCGCAGGCGGGGAACGCTGGTTTCCTCCGTCACTGAGGCAAGCAAGCCTCATGTTAGTTTCAAGCTGCCTGGCTGCCGGCCGCCATCTTGGCTGACAGTTAATTTGCATATCTCGCTGATTAGCCAATGAAAAGGGTATCGGTCGTACGCCAATTACCATGTTTCTCTTTTATTAGATAGGACTAGAGGCCCGGTGCACAAAATTCATGCACTCAGGGGGGTGATCCCCCAACCTGGCCTGTGCCCTCTCACAGTGCGGGATCCCCGCAATCAATCGCCAGAAAGAGGTAGGCCCCACCCACCCATCTGGGGCTCCTCCATGGCTTGCCCCAAAGAGGTAGGCTGGAGCCGGAGGTCCTGACTCCACATCGCGTGGGGCTGCAGGACCCCCAGGCCTGGCTGCGCAGAACGGCCGCCGAGCCCCACCTGCCGGGGTCCAACCCCAGCAGGTCCAGGGGTCCCCAAAGGTGTGGACGGAGTCGGCGAAGAAGGAATGACACGGAGACAGTGTTCAGTTGATCAGCAGCCTTGCCAGGATCTCTAGCCACAATCTCCAGCCAAGTTCTGTGTTCATGTTCTCTTGCTAGGTTCTCCAGCCAGATTCTGTCTGAGATCTCCAGCCAGGTTCGGTCACCAGGTTCTAGTCAGGTTCTCTTGCCATATTTCTGTAGTCAGGTTCAGTCCAGGATCTTTTGCCATGTTCTCTCCAGCGAAGTTCTTCTGTCTCTAGAGAAAGTTCTGTGTAGGTTCTGTGCCTAGGCTCTGTCTCTCTTGGTCCTGTCTTCCAAGCCCTGTGTTCTAAGTTCTGTGTCTTTCTGTCTTCTGAATTCTGTCTGTTGTTGTCTTGTTGCATCTGTATTTATACCAGTTGATTCCAATCCTATCAATCTCTATTCCAAAGGTGAGGGCGTTTCTTATCTCCATTCCAGGGAGTAAAGATTATGTAGCTTAAGCATGATTGTTCATAGTTAAAGTGATTAATTACCCGCCTGGCACTTAGTTGAGGGGTTTATTCCCTCCCTAACTTCAGGGGAAAATCCCTACCTGGGGATTCAACCTTTCTCGGAGAGGTGACCTTGGTTAAAACACAGCGCCAAGAAGGTGAGCAAACATATTAAGAACCGTATGCCATATATGCCAGGTCCCTTGAAACAGCAAGGATGGACCGGCTCCCGGCACCCACCTCCGTGCCACACACAGTGTCAAGTCCCCACCCACCTGCCTGCACCCCCTGAGCATGCAGCCTCCTGGTGCTGGATTGTGGGATTGTGACGGCATGAGGGCATCACAGCGTGAGGGCATGACGACCACCTAGGCTATTATTAGTATAGATAGATGTTTACTTCAGAGGATTGGGGAGCAGGGCTATATTTACAGGAGACTGAAGCCAGAGAAATTGTGGTTATTCAATTATTTTGTCAATGAATAGATAACTTGTGGTTCACTTGATATTAGCATAGCACAATCATACTCTTAAAGAAAATCTAGTCGTAGGTAACTTTCAGTGTTTGACCCCATATCTTTCCTGTAGTCTCCTAGGCCTAGGGTACTTTTATAAGGGCCTCAATTATTTCAGTTGTAAAGTAAGAAAACTGAAATAATTCCCAAGGTCATTTTCAACTCTAAATCTTCACACATCATTTTTTATTTGGTCCTAGCAACAAAAGGTAGTCAGAGAGTTTAATTTCATTCACCAATTAACTCCTTTATGTAGTGTATGCTGTGTGCAAACTGTTCTAGGCACAGAGAATATGGCAACAACCAGGATGCTCTATTGTCACAGAATTTAAATGCTAGTAAGCAGAAAGACAATAAACAAATGTACAAATTAATCTACTTATATAAAAACCATGGGTGGTGTTCATCACATACGGACGAACACTACAGGGGTTGTCTTGGCAACAGCTACGCCCTCCCCCAAACTGTTTTCCGGAACTGTTTCCTATAAGGGTGGAGTTTGAGGCAGGAACCCGCCCTGGGGGCATGGAGGCAGATCTTTCTAAAGTGTGAACCTGAGTGGGGCGGCTGAAAGGCTTAGAAAAGACAGACAAGAGAATGAAAGCTGGGTCTCGGTGGGACACTGCTTCTCTGAGAGACTGCGACCACGCCCACAGCCATGCCTTTTTTATAGCAGATGCCACGAGGCAAAGTAAGGGCGTGACCAAAATGTTTACAACATTCTCCTGGGTTTCCATCCTACTCAACTACATGCACCTGAACTCTATCAAGCCCGCATCACTCAGGCACGTGGGGCCACGTGTTCGGACCATAGGTTCAAGCTTACAACTATAGCTGTTGGCTATAACTGTGCTGGGAGGGCCCTGCCCTCCAAGCTGGGACTTGCACGTGGCAATGAGAGGACTGTGTCCTCTCATCAGTCCAATGCTTGAACCTGTCCAAACACTGTAGCGGCTCCCCACAATAAAGTTTTAATTCTGTTTCTTTGTTACTAATGTTGTGGCCCCACCCCATAACAAAGAAACAAAGGAAAATTTCCCCATTGAATTTCTGAATAGTATTACTCCTTCGGGAATGCCATGTCATAAATTAAAATTGAAAGTGGGTGCAATCATGCTATTGAGAAATCTCAATAGTAAATGGGGTCTTTGTAATGGTACCAGATTTATTATCAAAAGATTATGACCTAACATTAGTGAAGCTGAAGTATTAACAGGATCTGCAGAGGGAGAGGCTGTTCTGATTCCAAGAATTAATTTGTCCCCATCTGACACTGGCCTCCCATTTAAATTGATTCAATGACGGTTTCCCATGATGCCAGCATTTGTGATGCCTATTAATAAATCACAAGGACAAACTGTAGACAGAGTAGGCATGTTCCTACCTGAACCCGTTTTTGCACATGGTCAGTTATATGTTGCTTTCTCTCGAGTTTGAAGAGCATGTGATGTTACAGTTAAAGTTCTAAGTACTTCATCACAAGGGAAATTAGTCAAGCACTCTGAAAGTGTTTTCACTCTTAATGTGGTATACAGGGAGATATGAGAGTAAGTTTAATCACTTTATCAGTCATTGTTTGCATCACTGCTGTTTTTATATCATGTTTTTGTTGTTTTCATATCATGTTTTTGTCGTTTTTATATCATGCCTCTGTTGTTGTTATATCCTTTTGTTACTGTGTATTAATAAATTTATATATTATTTTCATATACATTTTACTAATTTCCTTTCATCTCTCACACTTCTATTATAGAGAAAGGGCAAATAGCAATGTCAAAATATCTCTGCTAATTAATTCCCTTTTTAAAAAATATATATTTTATTGATTTTTTACAGAGAGGAAGGGAGAGGGATAGAGAATTAGAAACATCGATGAGAGAGAAACATCAATCAGCTGCCTCCTGCACACTCCCCACTGGGGATGTGCCCGCAACCAAGGTGCATGCCCTTGACCGGAATTGAACCCGGGACCCTTGAGTCTGCAGGCCGATGCTCTATCCACTGAGCCAAACCGGTTAGGGCAATTAATTCCCTTTTAATGTGCACGAATTTCGTGCACTGGGCTACTAGTATAACTATAATGTCAGGTTGCGTAATTGCTACTGAAAATAAATAGTAGGATAAGAAGGAAGTAAGAATTTACTCCAATATATCTCGAGTTTCTTTTTCAGAATTATTCTTAATCTGTATTATTTCTATAGTCTTTTGAATTTTTCACTTGTTATATCCTGAGATTTTTATTTATTCTTCACAGTTATACCAGTTCTTTGGCTTCTTGAATCTACTTTTAAGTGGAGTTGCCACTTGAATTATTCTGAAGTGTAAGTAGCTCAACACCATCAGAGGAACTAAGTATACTACATCAACGCTGAGAGGCTTCAATCTAAAAAGTCCCATCGTCTTAGCACCGTTGGAAATACAGATGAAGAGGCACAGGGTAGTGGCACAGTACAGAAAATTTAAAGCATCTATTTAGCAGCAGAAACACTATCTCTAAGTTGGCATTTGCTATGGCTGGTTTCTTTGGGGAGATGGGGGGAGGAAGGGACATTATTAGCCACAGTGATTCTTCCTTTTCTGAGAATCGTCCCTGGGATATATGGCCAGACTTCCAGTAGCTCTGCCTTTACTACATCACCCTATACCTTATCTTAGCTGAATGGTCCAGCAGTGGAGAACTGACATGGGCGAGTCAATCAGATGCTCTTGCTTTGTTTCAATGATATTTAGAATAAAGCAAGAAACCTGGAAGCAGAATAATGTTAGAAGTGAGTCTTTTTAAATGACAATTGTCCAGAGAGGGTCTGAGGCAGTGGTTCTCAACCTTCCTAATGCCACAACCCTTTAATACAGTTCCTCATGTTGTGGTGACCCCCAATTTCATTGTAACAAATTGAACAAAATTAAAGCATAGTGATTAATCACAAAAACAATATGTAATTATATACGTGTTTTCCGATGGTCTTAGGCAACCCCTGTGAAAGGGTCGTTCGACCCCCAAAGGGGTCACAACCCACAGGTTGAGAACCGCTGGTCTAAGGGCACTCCCATTGAGGTGTGGGGTAATGCACTTTATGATTCTTCATTATCCATCATTTTTGGTTTCATGAGATAGTATAATAATAAAAAAACATCTCACTTTCTAATTTAAGCTAGTGAGTATCCTTTATGTTGCTTGCTTTTGCAACAATTGAATCAGATCAACTTTTACAATTGGAGTGCCACTACCATTTTGGATCTGATGTATTTGAGATCCCTGCATGACTTAGATATGCAAAGCATGTTCCTTTGATCAATATTATTGTTATTCCATTATGCACAAGCCTGATAAGCTTCTGTCAGAGAAAACTGAAGGGGTGAGGAGGAAATGACACAGGTAGTATACATCTCCATGTATTTCACCATCAGAATATATCTGCTGTAAAGATATGCATGACAAAATGGAAAAAAACCTACAGGCCCAAACAGGTTCAGAATAAAATAAAATGAAGGTTGCTTCAAAACATAGCCACATGCTGTCCAACAGGGTTACTATGAGCCTCATGTTGCTGTTGAACACTTGAAATGTGGTTAATTCAAATTGAGATATGCTGTTAGTAAAATACACATTAGGTTTCAAAGACTTCGTATAAAAACATCCCAGTCATTTTATATTGATAGCATACTAAAATGATAGTATTTTGGATACGTTAGGTCAGTGGTTGGCAAACTGTGGCTCGCATGTACAGTGTGATTGAAACTTCGTGGCCCATGCGCAGAAGTCGGTATTTTGTGGAAGAGCCACACTCAAGGAGCCAAAGAGCCACATGTGGCTCACGAGCAGCAGTTTGCCAACCACTGTGTTAGGTGATATAAAATATGTTTTAAAATTAATTTTACCAGTTTTTAAATTTTTTAATGTGCTGGAAAATTTAAAATTTCATATAAGGCTCACATATCTTTCTATTGGACAGCAGTGACTCTAGACTCTGGAAGAATATACTGTAATTCTATTCTTTAAAGGGAAATGGATAGATTTTACTGAGTCCTAAGTCTTTCTCCAGATAGATATTACATGATCACAAATGTAAAGTGCTGCAAAAATGTAGCCATGCTGAATATGCATAGTGAACTTAGAACCATTTACTCTGCCACTCCTAATCCTGAAGTAGTCAATGTGAGGGCACCTGTCCTTGTCTCAGGCCTTCTGCCTCCTGAGGGTACATTTAGCATTTTAATCCTAGGGCTAAAGTCTTTCTGGCTATGAGGAATAAAAATGACATAACTCCATGAGTAATTGATAACAGTAGTCTTGAGGTTTTTAAGCCTGTTCTAAAATACAAAGAATGAATTTATCTCTTTTTATGGTTGGTTAAGATCAAAAAGTATAACTATGATGTCTCTGAAAAATAAGGGATGCACATTATAAGGTATCTCACTTTTACACAGATTGCAATATACAGTGCCACCAACCACATGTAGATAAAATACTTAAGACACTTTTAGTCTTAGATGTTCCATTGGAAATTATGTTCCATTCCAAAACAATTCCCCTTTCACTCTTTATTTCAGAAGCTAGCTTCATTTTCCATCCTGGCACCCTTCACTACCTGACATTATAATATACTTACTTCCTTATTGTTAAGCTCCCTCTCTAGAAGGTAAGCTTAGTGAGAGCAGGGACTTTGCTTTATTCGATGCTGTATCCCTTCATCACCAATAGTGCCTGGTGCACTATTTCTTTCCCAATGAATATATTTTAATCAATGAATGAACATGACTTTCATGGGAATCATTATGTTTCTTTAATCAAAATTCACTACATTTCTATGGTGGTTTACTGGTTTCAACACTCTAAAACTCCCCATATTTATATGAAAAGTTGCCATTTAGAAACTGAAGTAAATGTTTGCCTTCTATTGTTTTTTAGAGTGTTCTCTGTCTAGCTGTATAAAGACAAAACTCTCAGTATAAAAAAACAATCTGTCTCCAGGCACTTCACACAAAGAAAGGGAGTATTTAAAATAGCAGAATTAAACAAAAACCTATTCAATTGGTTAAGAAATTTTATTCACACAAAAAAAATGTTTTTAAATAAAAATCAGTTTTGCTTGCCCTTACCTTGGTCCTACCTTTCAACAAACTCTCAAAAGGCCTTCTTTAGCCACAATGTTTAGCATATAAAATGTCTACATTTATGACTTAATCCATTCTCTTAAAACTCTCAGCCATTAGCATTCATCAAAAGACTATTGTTGCCTGGTCAGCATTGCTCAGTGGTTGAATGTTGAGCTATGGACCAAGAGGTCATGGTTTGATTCCCGGTCAGGGAACATGCTCAGGTCGTGGGCTCAATCCCCAGTGTGGGGTGTGCAAGAGGCAGCTGATCAATGGTTCTCTCTCACCATTTGTTTCTATCTCTCTCTCCCTCCCCTTCCTCTCTGAAATCAATAAAAATATATTTTTTAAAAGACTATTGTTTGTGTCATCACGGGTACTGCTTTGGGCAAAGTGGTATATACCAGAAGCTCCCCACCATCTTGCTGTGTCTGCCAGCTAAAAAGGGCACAGTATGGCTGCTGGTCATCTCTGATAGGTCTTCTCTGACTTTTATTCTTCCTTCTTCTCCCCTTATCCAGATCACCTTCCATATGACACCTCCACATAATAATTATGTGTTTCTCCAAAATTACTCTATACACAAAGGGAATAAATATCAATATCTATAAATTGTTATAGAACAGCTTCTAAAGAGAATTGAGGTTTCAACCCCAGTTAAAACACAGAGTTCCTATTTTGTTAGCAATTTTTACTTTTCAAAAATACCTCATTAATTCAGTAAATATTTTTATGAATAATGTGTAGGTTCTAGGGGTTTAAAATGCTTACAATGGATGGTTTTGAAGAGGTTAAGCTTACAACTTGAAGACCAGTAATAATAATACTAATTAGTCCATGAGAGAAATTATAAGAGCCTGAGCTAAGGCAGAGATAGTCAGAATAGGAGGACTTAAGCAGGAGAGGGAGAGGTGATATAGAGGATGTAGTTGAGCGTGACTCCAAGATTTCCAGCTGGTGAATGGGTGAGTGTTGGGTGGTTCTATTCACTAAGATAAAAAGAGGAAGGCCACAGAAGGTGTTCTATGCCTTCTCATTCCACAAACATTCTGGGATATCTTACCTATAATTATGGATTTATCATCAACATGCTATTAATTTCAAAACCTGCATCTCTTGCCCACATCTGTATTTTAGGCTTTGGACACATGAGGCAGCCAATGACACAGCTCCATTTAGATGTCCCAAAGGATCTCAAACTCAGCATTTCCAAATAAACTCACTATCTTCTCCCAAAGCCAGTCCTCCTACATCCCAATCTCAGGGAATTCCATTATCATTTAATAATAAATAACAAATTATTTTTTCCTACTCATCCCCCACGCCCAATTCATCATCAAATCATGTTTCTTCTATCTACTGTATCTTTTGAATATTTCCATTTTTCTTTGTACTTTTTGCTACCTTATTTTATAAAAACCATAATCTTATCCTAAGATTATTTAACAACCTAATTTCCCTTCCTTCCAATATTGCTCTATTTCATTTTCACATGCACTCCAGTTTTGCCAAATTCATTTAGAATTACACAAATGGACAGATTATTATGACTGGCCAGATTATTATGACCACCCCATCAGTACTTCATTGACACTTCCAAAAATACTGAATATTGAAAACTTCCTAAGCAAATACTCTCAAGGTTTTATTATTATTATTATTTGCATAACTAATTCACTTCATTGTACTGATGGGATTGTCATAATAATCTGGCCACTCAGTGTATGTCCCTAAAATATGACCTTCATTATTTAAACCTTTTATATCCTCTGTTGCATTCCAGATAAATTTGATCTCCTTAACATGGCCTGCTGATTTATGTAAGAGATGGCCCTGGTTTCCCTCTCCAGCCTTGTCTCTCAGCACTGTTCTTCTCCCAACTAAGCCACCTCCACTCATGCCATCAGTATGACATGACCCTGAGCCTGGCAAACACACCGAACTTCCAATACGCTTTATATGTTAAGTTAGATAAGGACTAAAAAGTGTCTATGATTTGGCAATTAGTACCTTATCAAGAACAATTAATGGAGGCAAAAAGCAAACTACAGTGGTATCAGGTATCATGTATCAGAAGTAATAAGGGAGTGTTAACAGAAAGACAACTGATCAAGCTCATTAAGTACTGATGGAATTGACCAGGTACCAAGCACATAAGAAGATAGGTATATGACACCAAACTGAATTTTGAAATTTAGAGTTAGTTAGAAGAGTTAGTTAGAGGAAACTGTTAAGTGTCCCCATCCAAATCTGACCAAATAGTATCATGAAAGCAAATACCTTTGCCTAGAGAAGATCATTTCAAGCAATCCTGTAATATTAGAGCTTAAAATAGGAGGGTAAAAACTGAGATGAGACTCATAGACAGGAAACAATTGAACCATACAGTGTCTTGTTTGCCAGATAGTGTTCTTAGATTGTATTTTTTAGCAGATAAAGATCCATTGAAAGTTTAAACAGGATGATAAATGGGGCCCAATTTTCATTTTTGATTGATCATTCTGACAGAAGGATGGAGAGCTTTCATAGGAACAAGACCGGAGGCAGGGAAGAAGACGGGCTATGAAGGAAAACAAGAGAAACACTTACAGCGGCGAGACAGAATCCAGACTTACCAAATCCCTGCACCATCTGGTGACCTATATGCAGTAGGCATTATTATTCCACTTTTATAAGTTAGGGGACAGAAAAGGAGAGATCAAGGTGGTACAACTCGTCTCTGGCAAATTTGGAAACATAAAACAAATTCTTCACCTAGAACCTAGTGTACTTGGAACTGGAAAAATATTTCATTTTTCAAGGATTTCAATTAAAACAGTTTATATGATCAACTCAGTTCACCAGGTAGTTATCAGTATAAACTTGTGTTTGTTCATTCGTTTGTATGTTTAATAGATAAATACAGAAAGGAAGAAGTATAGATGTGTGCGTGCATGGTTTAGTATACATACATATATTTCCACTGAGCTCTGTCCACTGAGAGGGCCGAGGACCAATGACACGCACCTATCTCCCAGGTCTTGCTTTCTACATACCATTCTCCATAAAAGGAACCAGGGCTCTTTAGAAAAGTGGTTGATCCCAGGACTTAGTCAGGAGAAGTAAAAAATGAGCCTGGGACATCTTGGGATACCAGGAAGTAAAAATATGCTCAAAGGGGAATGACTGCATAATCAAAAGAACACAGAAGCCAACCTGAAGGAGCTCCCAATGACCAAAGCTAAAATAATGTGAGCAATAAACAAACAATGATATTGGACTATAACTTATAGAATAAACTAGATATTCATGAGTCCTACTGATGAATATAAGCAATAAATGTGAGAAAGGGCCACCCCTTCCAAACAGAAGAATCCTATATAATAAAAGCCCAGTGACTAAATGGTGGAATGACTTAAATGACCATGGCCCCTTGTCCCGGCCGGCCCCGCCGCCAAGAAGGCCCCCCCACTCTAATTGGGGGCCCCAATCTGGTGGGCTGGCTGGACCCCACCAGTGAATTTGTGCACCAGGCTTCTAGTTCTAATTAATAAATGTATAAGGAATGGGGGAAATACAAAATCACCATGACAACACCACAGTAATTATTGTTTCAAGCAACATCTACCAATGGGTGCTAAAATTAGTGAATAAAAGTTTCAGGAGAAACAGGATATTTATATAGTTTCAAGGTCTTCCCTCCTCCAAGGTATGTGTTAATTATAAAGGAAAAAATAGCAGCTTCACAGTGGAGAAGCTTGGCAAGTATCACCTTAACTAAGTGATCAAAGCCAACATCACCAATAATAAGACAGTGACATTATGCACTGAGAACAGCACAACATAATTTTTGGTGGTGTTCTTGCCAGAAATATATTACATAAATCTAATCATAAGAAAACATTACACAAGCCCAAATTGGGGGATATGCTACAAAATTCTTCAATGTCAAGATGATGAAAGACAAGGAAAGACTGAGGAACTGTCACAGACTGGAGGAAACAACAGCTAAATGCAATGTGAGCCCAGGACCGGATTATGAAACAGAAAAGAAATGGTGGGAAAAACGAATGCAAAATTAAAGTCTGTACTTTACTTACTAGTAATCAGCAATGTTTACTTTCTGGTTTTAATCAATGTAGTCTAGTCATGTGAGATGTCAACATGGGTGAGAGAATCTGTTTTTGCAACTTTTCTTTAAGTCTAAAATTATTTCAAAATTAAAAGTTAAGAAAGTGATGGCAGAAATGTGCTTTCCAAAAAATTTTACAGATAACATTGAACTGTATCCAATAACATAAACAGCTTTTTAAAGTGTGTCAACACATTAATTAGGTTTTACTCTTCTGTCCATCTTCCTGTGCACTGGGGCCCCAATTCATCTAACTAGGAGGCAGCCCAAGGCTGACACATAGCTTAGATTAGCTTTGTGGAGACATTAGGATTCTGAGAAGGCATATTGGAACCTTGGAATGGGGGAGGAGCTGTTACAGATCAGCATTCTTTGTAGAAATTTGGACTCAGAAGACAAGCAAACAAATTTTTTTTATAAACTGGAAAACTTAAAAAATGACCAGAGACGGAACACATAAAGGCCTACATGTTAGTATCAGATCTTCCACTTGTAGATGTCTAAACTGAACCACTGGGGGCCTCTGGTCCCTTATTGGTTAATTGGAGACACTGCAAACACCAAATTCACAGGATTGTTATAGAATTTCATTATATATTTACTGTAAAAGTCACATTCATACCAATTCGATGTTATTAATAAATATGTGATATTTAAATTTCATTTGAAATATAGATTTGAATGAAAAGTAGTCATGTTTTAATTGTGTTATTGTTATTCCCCGAAGATCGGTGACATTTGGGAAAGCAGAGTGTTTTATTGACTTGCACAGAGCACATGGTCGTATTTCTCTTTATTTGGCAGCTAATGAAAACAACTGCTAGAAGCCCTCTACTTGAAAGGACTATGATAGATTGTTAAAACCAAATCTAAATGTTGTTAATAAAGGACTGAAGATAATTGTAAGATGGTAATTAATTAAAGTCTTGAACTATCCCGTATTCACATTTATCATCACTGTATCCCTGAAATAGCATGATGATGCTGACAGATTATTCTCTTAGAGAGTCTTTCATCAAGGAGTTTTACTACAATTCCCTTTCCCAAAAGAACTATAAACTTATTGACAATTGACCAAATAATAGTGATAACTTATTGGATGCTATGCCTCTGCTTTGAAAAGGGAACCACTACTTTATTTTCTCCTAACACAACATTGAAACACTTTCCTCCCAAGGCACATAAGTAATGGAATATAACAGTTTGGGGCTTCCCCAAAATCATCTCCAAGATTTAATCCCATCTTCTGGCCACTCCTAGTCCTTGTTGTGGGTTCTCTCTCCTCTACCCAAATCATAAACGTTATTTTCCCAAGAATGTTAGATGCTCCTTACACCTGGTCCTATACATATTCTCTGAGTAGACATGTTTATAAGCTGCCGCTACCAAATGTGGACACCATCGTTTTGTCTTAAATTATTACAACAGTTTTATTACTAGTTGCTGTACTTTGCTTTCTTCTAATCCATTCTCTGCATGGCAGCCAAAAGCAATCTTTCCAAAATACTAATTAATCATGTTAATCTCCTGATTAAGCCCTTTGAAACTTCTCCACTGCCCTTGAGATGAAGCATAAACCCTTAATTGCCACCTTCATAATCTGGCCCCTATTAAGTGCTCCAGTTTCAGATTTTTTATTTTGTTTTTCCTGACTGCTCATGGACGTGTATTTTAATAAAAATAATTATCAAAATACAACAGGAGTTTTTTCACCTCTCAAGTACAATTTATTAGGATGTTTTTTGTTAGAATTCTCCGTAAACCCTCCCACATCCACAAGTTTCATGCTAATGCCAAGTATCAACTTGAGGGGACAAAAGCAGAACCAGCGTGCACAATGTGGAGGACGTCTGTGTCAGCTGTAGTTACTAATGGAGGAAAACCCTACACAAAAAGGCATGCCTCAGGCAGCCAGAGTCCACAATCTGGCCACAGGTCCGGGTGTACAGGACTGGTGGTCAAGCAGGGCTCTGCTGTCCAGCTGCCACACAGCATGCATACCTGAGTTGTGAGCAAACATAGGAACTTTCAGTTCTGACAGTTCTCTGCCTCATCTTAGTGCTGAAGAGGTAGGAAGGCTCTGGGGGGCCGGCAGTCCCCACTTCTCCACCTCTTAGTGTCCCCTTTTTGAAGACCTGTGCCCAGCCACAGCCTCATTGGGGCAAGGGCCAGGGTTCTGGCTTTCTTTGTGTGATCTGCCAGTTTCCATCCACTCTGGAAGGAGCAATTATTTGGTGGCAGGAGGGGAAAGGATAAGTAAGAAAGGCTGCTCTCCACCCTTTGGGTCAAGTCCAGATCTCCTCCCAGCTGTCTCCCCGACTCTTCGGTTTCCGATCTTAACCACTCTATCTACTACCAATGCATTCTGCCGGGAGCCGGTCCATCCTTGCTGTTTCAAGGGACCTGGCATATATGGCATACTGTTCTTTATATGTTTGCTCACCTTCTTGGCACTGTGTTTTAACCAAGGTCACCTCTCCGAGAAAGGTTGTTTCCCCAGGTAGTGATTTTCCCCTGAAGTTAGGGAGGGAATAAAACCTCTTAACTAAGTGCCAGGCGGGTAATTAATCACTTTAACTACGAACAATCATGCTTAAGCTACATAATCTTTACTCCCTGGAATGGAGATAAGAAACGCCCTCACCTTTGGAATAGAGATTGATAGGATTGAATCAACTGGTATAAATACAGATGCAACAAGACAACAACAGACAGAATTCAGAACACAGAACCTACACAGAACGTTCTCTAGAGACAGAAGAACTTCGCTGGAGAGAACATGGCAAAAGATCCTGGACTGAACCTGACTACAGAAATTGGCAAGAGAACCTGACTAGAACCTGGTGACTGAACCTGGCTGGAGAACCTGGACAGAACCTGGCTGGAGAACCTAGCGAGGGAACATGGCTACAGAACCTCGCTGGAGATCCGAAGCAGAACCTCTCTGGAGATCCAGACCAGAACTTGGCTGGAGATCCTGGCTGGAGATCTTGGCTAGGCTGCTGATCAACTGAACACTGTCTCCGTGTCCTTCCTTCTTCGCCGACTCCGTCTACACCTTTGGGAACCCCTGGACCTGCTGGGGTTGGACCCCGGCACATTCTACAATCTTACTATTTCTCTCTAATTGGAACTATCCATTGCATCCATGGCACCTAACACTGATCTAGGCACGTAAGTACTCAATAAGTAATTATTAAACGAATGAATGGATAAATAAATGAGTGAAATGGCTATCTTTGCAAGCAGAGCAACCCATTGTAAAAATTAACTATTTAATTCAAATATACAAATATCAATTAGACAATATAGTTTATAATAATAGTAAAGAAAAGGAAATACACATTAAAATTGTTATCTGAATGTCATATTTTTCATAGGTTTGAAAATATTTAAAATAGCAATATATTCTTATTATGAATCTATTACTAAGAGAATGTGCAATTTTATTCCCTGTAAAACAAACTAAATGGATTCATAATAACAACTTATTTTGGCAACTAAAATATAAAATGTGTGGTATGGACATTTATATAACTGCATAGTGAACAAACCTATTCAGTTTTATAGAGGAAAATATTTTTCCTTGCTTGGTAAGAAATGTAAAGGAGTTATTGGCTCAAGTGATGAAAAACAGCCTCGTGCCACAATACTAAGTACTGCCTGCTCTTTTATACAGCATTCTTATAGAAATGTGAGCATATCCCATCCGCATTTTATAAATCTGTACAGACATGTGAAAGCTTTCATTTGTTTCCCAGGAAAGTTTCTTATTACAAAACAGCTACTGCCTAAGCCAGTGAATGGCCAATTACTGTTAACTGTCTTCTATTTTCCTCTTCAGAGACAGGCAGCAGGCATCCAAATTCTTATCCAATGGCCCTCTCATTTAACTCATTCTAATGACTTCAAATGTTACTTTCAATATCGTAAGTGGAGGGGAAAAGTAAAAAAAAAAAAAAAAAAATTGTGCAATTCAATACATAATTGCAACCCTGGTAGGAATATGGAGTGGGAAATTCTATTCCTATTACAATTACCCATTACTTACTGATTGGTAAACATTTATACCCAAGTCACTGAAGACATAGATCACATCATAATTTTTCAATCATTATCACTTTCTTTTTAATAGGTAAAAGCATGGCCCCTACTCTACCTGTATGAATTATTCTAATGCAAAGGCTACAAGAGAGAAGCCCATCTAATAATGCATATAGTAATCAAAATATCTGCCCATTTAATCTAAATATTAAGAGTTCCTACAATAATAGAAATCACAAATGAAGAGCTTGTTAATAATTTTCTCCAAAGTAGAAAATATATACTTCAGATCCAATGTGATATACTATCAAATTCCCATGCATTTTTCACAGATATAGAAGATACAATTCTAAAATTTGTATGGATCCATAAAAGACCCCAAATAGTTAAAGCTATTAGAGGAATCAGAAATGGGAGGTAGGAGATAAGCAAAATAGGTGAAAGTGGTCAAAAGGTACATACTTTCAAATATAAGACAAATGCAGTAATTTCTGGGGATATAATGCTAGCATGGTGAACATAGTTAACAATACTGTATTGTATAGTATTTGAAAATTGCTAAGCAAACAGATCTTGTAAGTTCTCATCACACACAAAAATATTATAACTATGTGTGGTTATGGATGTTAACTAAACATATTGTGGTAATCATTTGCAATACTTACCTATATCAAAACATTATATTGTACACTTTAAACGAATACAATGGCATATATCATTATTTCTCAAATGCCATATTTCATTAAATATGCTGTTTCGTATACCACTATGAAATAAAAAGCTTCCAATTAAACCAACATTGGTTTATCACTTATAATATTTATTCAAAGGGTTTCTTTATACTTGCTGGGCATAAATTTCAATCATATATACCACCCCTGTGCATACTTAAAAAGGAAAATAGAGCCCTGACCAGTTTGGCTCAGTGGATGGAGCGTCGGCCTGTGGACTGAGGGGTCCCAGGTTCGATTCCGGTCAGGGGCATGTACCTTGGTTGCGGGCACATCCCCAGTGGGGGGGGGGGGTGCGGGAGGCAGCTGATCGGAGTTTCTCCATCATCGATATTTCTAGCTCTCTATCTCTCTCCTTTCCTCTCTTTAAAAACATTTAATAAAATATATTTTTAAAAAAAGAAAAGGAAAATAGAAGTGAGGTAAATTGGCTATAGTATTTTTTCAATGATCTTACAAGATGCCAATAAAAGGTTTCAGACAACAACCAGGACACAGTCTTCACTATCTGGTCCTTAGGTGATTTATCGACTAAAAAATAGATGGTTTGTATAGCAGGAACTAAATTTGTGCGTAAACAGGTGGTAACAACGTCCTGGCTTGCTGCAATGGCAAGATGCCATCACCTGGAACACACATCTCTATATCAGAGATATTAAAATGTAAATAAGTGTGCTGCTTGGAATCAATGAAATGCAACATTAGTACAATCTTATTATGGTTAGGAAATGTGGATGCATAAATCTCTTACTGCCCATAAAATCACACTGCCAGTAAGTGACTAAGCCAGAACTCAAAACTAGGTCTCATAAAAAATATTTTTGTTCAGATTCCACATCTGCTACTCATAGATGTAACATTGGGCTTAACTTCTTTTAATCTCAAGCATTCTCACTGACTAGATTTGTGTGAATTATTCCTCACCACCCTAACCTCCAGTCCTAACCATGCCTTGCTCACTGTGTTCCTACTCAAATTCAAGGCCTCTTCAATAGACATATTTGCTTCATATTTACTACTTCCAGTTTTTCTGCTGGCTGGGAAAAAGATACACAATCATGTATAAGTGTGAGTAGTGCTTTCCACTGGAATTGGTATGTGAGCTTTACTATGTTGACTCTTAAGTTTTCTACTTAGGC
This sequence comes from Myotis daubentonii, assembly GCF_963259705.1. Lineage (NCBI taxonomy): Eukaryota > Metazoa > Chordata > Mammalia > Chiroptera > Vespertilionidae > Myotis > Myotis daubentonii. The sequence continues at coordinate 20,185,161 of NC_081842.1, read as the reverse complement.
TCCTTAAGAGATTTTCTTTTACTTTCTTCTTCATCTCTAGCTTGTTTTTTGGATGGCTGCATATGCCAAATGCACAGCCTATACATAACTATAGCAGCCTCAGCTTCATTCCTATTTGTTTTTAGTTTCCATTTTTATGTATTTTCTATGTCATATAATTCTTTGCTAATTTAGTCTGTACTATAAGATTTCTCATCTCTTGAAGCACTCAAGACTTACCTATAACAACTACTATTGCTGTTTTGGGAAACTTATGTTTGCTCTAATTTTAACCATAAGGGATGCACAGATAAATTGTTATAATTAATGAACATTGAGAAAACAGAATGACAAGAATCAGATTATTTCTACAATTAACAAAAAGAGAATATCACACAAAAAGAGAATATCACATATTATGGTTATACTACATTTTATAGTAAATTTTCACTTGGCTTTTAATTTACTGTATGTTTTTTTCTTAGGTTTATTATATATACTAGGGGCCCGGTGCACGAAATTCGTGCACTGGGTGTGTGTGTGGGGGGGGAGTGTCCCTCAGCCCAGCCTGCCCCCTCTCACATACTGGGAGCCCTCAGGCGTTGACCCCCATCACCAATTGCAGGATTGGCCCCTTGCCCAGGCCTGACGCCTCTGGCCTAGGCGTCCGGCTCGGGCAGCGGGGACCCACAGCTGCAGCGGCCCCGCGATCGTGGGCTTCGCTTTAGGCCCAGGCAAGGGACCCCTAGCTCCTGGGACTGCCAGCTTCGACCGTGCCCAGCTCCCATCGCTGGCTCCACCCCTACTTCCTGCTATCACTGGCCAGGGCAGAAAAGGCACCTGATTCTCCAATCATGGCTGGGGGGCAGGGCAAAGGCAGCCCCAGGGCCGCCTTTGCCCTGCCCCCCAGCTCTTAGCTCCCCCCTGGGTTTCCGATCACTGACAGTGGCAGGGGGCTTCTTCCTGCTTTCCCTTTCGCTTCCCTGCATTGTGCCTATGTATGCAAATTAACCGCCATCTTGTTGGCAGTTAACTGCCAACCTTAGTTGGCAGTTAATTTGCATATAGCCCTGATCAGCCAATGAAAAGGGTAGCTCGTACGCCAATTACCATTTTTCTCTTTTATTAGTGTTGATAATTTTTTTCACCATTAATGAATGTTTCCTTTTTCCTTTGCCCTGGAATTGCTTAACAAGCTCCAATAAAGCTCTCCACGACAGAATTCTGAGGTAAAGGAAGCAATCAGGGTTTTCATTCATCCTGAAAAAGAATATTATTAAAAAGATGAAGAAGATATTTATCTCAAGTCCAGGTCTGGCCACATCTAATTTATGTGGCAGAGAGATCTTCCCTATCTGGCCCAGTGGTACTGCTACGATGGCATTTCTGCATTCACTTGCTAGCCATTCAGTTATTCAGATATCTCTCCATTCTTAAATTACTCACTGGCTGCTTGCCTAGCTTCCTGTAAGCTATTGCTATCAATCTGTATGCATAGTTTGACTATTGCTGTGTCTCATGTAGGTTTTGTTCTTTTCCCAATAAAATGCTAATGAGTTGAAAGCTGTGCTTGCTGCTCAATCTCAGAGTCTTACATTTTGACAAAAGTCCCAGAGCATTATAATTTATATAGTGACCTGACACCTCTTATACACATCACAGATACCTGACATGCTCGCCTTGACATTTATGTTCTTCCAAGTCACATTGAGTGGTCTGCTTCTCTGGATAAAACACAAGAGTAAAGAAGAAGGACATGCTGTAATCACTCAGCAAACACACCGTGGATCTTTTATGCTGTCAACTGTATCTGTGTCCTTGACATACCAAGAGCACATTCTTATTACATTCTGTGAATTTGTGTATTTACTGATGGATGTATATAGAATTAAAGAACAACTTTCCAGTCTACAGCAAAGGTCTGACACTCAAATATAATGTGATTTTATCCTATCCAAGTTTAACTGGAGGGGAGGGGCATTTATTCCAATGTTATTAGCTTCTGTTTTCTTTTATTTAGTATCTGAAATGTTAATGTCCCCAACTTCCTTGAAGTCATTTTTTGATGATTATAGTATATAAAAAATCTCTTACAATGAATTAATTCAGCCAGTCACATATCTCTATTCCTATCCTTGCAGAATGATTACTTTTAAAAAAATCTTTTAAGTCTGCAGTTTGGCATCATTACAAATTCATGATCTTCAGCCTCCATGGAACCCTCAACACTGCGTTTCTTCTACATCACCTCTGAAGTCCAGTATATCTAGTGTCCAACCCCCACTACTCAGCTAAAATTATTCTCACCAAGCTGGCCATGACTTCCAATATATCCAATTCAATGGAGAATTTTCAGTTCTCAGCTTTTAATCCTATGAAGTCACTTTCTTATAATATACCTCCTATTTCTCTAGGAACCTGGTTTATAAACTTATATTCCTTTACCCAAATCCTAAATATTAGCATTATCCAGGCTTCCTTCTTAGCATTTTTTTCTTCTTACTCTACCATCTCTTCCTTGGCTATTCCGTCTCCATTTATGGTTCAACCACTACCAAAACATTGATTATAATGTCCTGTATATCTCTGGAATCTATTCTTCTAACCCAAATTTAAAGAAGAGGTTGAAATGATAGAAAAAAAGCCAGATCATTGCGTCTTTGGGATGGAGCAAGGAATTTGAAACTTATACTATTAGGGGTATGAGTAGGAAAAGGCTGTTCTCTTATGAACATTTTTAAATGACTAGTCTGGCAGTTACAGAGTCTAAGGGAATGCGTGGAAGCAAGGAGATAATGTAGTCATCCAGCTAAAGAAGTATGGCAGTTTGGATTAGTGTGGTGGTAAATAGAACCTGAAAAAGTAGTTAAATTCAAAAACTATACTAGAGGTGGAATTGACAGGGTTTACTAATATATGGGGAAAGGAAAGGGAAAAAATCAAGACTCTTAGGAATATGGCTTGAACAATGGTGGTATGTTTTACTGAGATAAGGAAATTAAGGATGTACAGGTTTAGAGAATAAAATCGAGAGTCTGGTATTTCATATGCCTTTTGTCTTGTGATACTATAAGACATCCAAGTGAGGGTGTCAGTCATTAAAGTACTCAGGGAAAAGATCTTAAATAAGGATATGAATTAAGGAATTTAAAGCACCAAACCAGAAACTATTACCTAGGCAAGGGATGAAAACAAAGGTCTAAGTTATGCTTCCTTTAGTCATCAGAAATCATTCAAAACAGAGGCAGTACCAAAGGGCATTAGAATAAATAGATAATTAAGTATGAAGAAAACAAGAAGTGCAAAGTGTCACTGAGTGAGCTGTCTCAATCTTCTCCAAGTCAATCCTCTTTTGACACAATCTCCAACATATTTAACTCACCTTGTTCTGGGATTCCAGGATTCCCTTTACTTTAAATATTAGAAATGTTATAGTGCAGTGGTTCTCAACCTGTGGGTCACAACCCCTTTGGCGGTCAGACGATCCTTTCACGGGATCGCTTAAGGCCATCCTGCATATCAGATATTTACATTACAGTTCATAAAGTAGCAACATTACAGTTATGAAGTAGCAACGGAAATAATTTTATGGTTGGGTCACAACATGAGGAACTGTATTTAAAGGGCCAGAAGGTTGAGAACCACTGTTATAGTGTGTTATATTCAGATAACACATTAAAAAAGAACATTTCCTCAAGTCTCTAGGTTGATAAGACAATATCTCAGCCCCCCTGTAGCAGACAGATAATGTCAGGTATTCTTGATGTGGAGGTTTTACATCAAGACAACTTCTAAAAAAGTTTTCTTAACTGATTTAAATTCCCCTTTTATAGCCACTAATCTTAGTCAAAAAGAGTTTGAAGAAATACATTTTTCCTGAAGTTGGTAAGTTAATAAAAAGGAAACATGAGTTCTTTTGGATATTTTCTTCAGGAAATGCAGAGGAAAGCACTCATTTCAGTGGGAAACGATGCTGTGGATGAAATAAAAATTTAATTTTTGTCAGAAAAGGAGAGCCCTCATATTCTCTTTTGCATTTTATTTGTCTTTTGGGCTAACCTATAAAGTTTAATCCAGACTTTTAGGGGGGAAAAATCTAGACTGAAAACCCTAAGACATACTAAAGCCCCTCTATAGTAGACATGCCACTTTGCTAGTCATATCTAATACCCTTTTTCAAGACAATCTGTCATTCCCTTTTCCATCCTCAACATAAAATGAATTCAGTTGAACAACAGTAAATTTTTCCCCACAAAAAAAACAAAAACAAAACAAAACAAAAAACATATCCTGGCATGTAAAACCTTTAAAGGCACTATCCTAATTATAAAGCCTAATTATAAATTTTTGTGTCTATGGACCTAAGAAACCCATGTTTAAAAAGAAACTTTGAATAAATGAATTGGAAATAGTGCTGTGTGGCATCTATCTGGACATTGTTATCTGGCATTTAGCATGATCCCTATGGAGTGAGCTTTTACCAGAGACATTCTCAGCCAGGAGCAGAAAGAGAGCATTTTCATCTGGAGGCCCAGAATTGAATTCAGTGCTTTAGAAATAGTTATTTAGACAGAGGCATTTGCCAGCACATAATTTCTGAAGAAGCTTTCAGGCCTGGTGCCCCATTATCCAACTTTTACTTAGACATTTGGGGATATTCAGGGGAGCAGCAGCAACGTGGGAGCTGAAAAAAAGAGGGACCTGATAATTTTCTTTGGTTGTGATTAGGTTGCCAGCATTCTGGCCATGGGTTGAAAGAGCTGCCAAAGAGAGTTAGAAATAAAATAAAAAGATAAGTTGGTTTTACCAATAAGAGTTTTTCTTCTGGGTCTCCAGAAATGGGTAACTATATGGGTATATTTAATTTTTCCTAAAAAGTACTTTCATAAATACTTCAATTTAGTTCTTTCAGGCTGTTATAACACAACTAGGGGCCTGATGCACAAAATTCGTGCAAGGGCCTTGGCCCTGGCCCCTGTCCACCGCTGCCGCCATCCCCACCCACTGTGGCTTTGTCCAGAAGGAAGCACAGCTGGTCTAATTAGCATATTATGCTTTTATTATTATAGATTCCACAGACTGGGTAGCTTATAAACAACAGAAATTTATTTCTCACAGTCTGAAAGCTGGTAGTCCAAGCTCAGGGTGTCAGCATGGTTGGGGAAGGGACTTTCTCTGGGTTATAGGCTGTCTACCTCTTCTGTAACCTCAGCTGGTAGGCGGGACGGGGGAGCTCTGTGGGATCTCTTTTAAAAGAGTATTAATCCCATTTATGAAGTCTCCCTTCATGTCCTACTTACCTTACAAAGGCCCATCTACTATCACTTTCAAGTGTTAGGATTTCAATATATGAATTGGGGGGACACAAACATTCAGACCATAGCACATCAGTAAATTAGAAAGGGTTTGAGAGGCACATAGAGAAAGGGATGAGAAACTAAGAAGAAGAAAAAAATTAAGTTTACAATTTATAGTGTTTAAATGATAATACATATATATGTATTATATAATATCTACACTAATAAAAGAGAAAAATGGTAATTGGCGTACGACGATACCCTTTTCATTGGCTAATCAGGGCTATATGCAAATTAACTGCCAACTCTGATTGGCAGTTAACTGCCAACAAGATGGCGGTTAATTTGCATACGTAGGCACAATGCAGGGAGGAGAAAGGGAAAGCAGGAAGAAGCCCCCTGCCACTGACAGTGATCGGAAACCCAGGGGGGAGCTAAGAGCTGGGGGGCAGGGCAAAGGCGGCCCTGGGGCCGCCTTTGCCCTGCCCCCCAGCCATGATCAGAGAATCAGGTGCCTTTGCCGCCCTGGCCAGTGATAGTAGGAAGTAGGGGTGGAGCCAGCGATGGGAGCTGGACACGGTCGAAGCTGGCAGTCCCGGGAGCTAGGGGTTCCTTGCCTGGGCCTAAAGCGGAGCCCACGATCGCGGGGCCGCTGCAGCTGCGGATCCCCGCTGCCCGAGCCGGACGCCTAGACCAGAGGCGTTAGGCCTGGGCAGGGCCGGAGCCTGCAACCGCGGGGAGCTGGGGGTCCCCCGCCCAGGCCTGACACCTCTGCCGGAGGCCTCAGGCCTGGTCAAGGGGCCGATCGGTGATTGGTGATCGGAGGGTGATGAGGGTCAACTCCTCTGGCCGAGGCATCAGGCCTGGGCGGGGGGCGGAGCCGGGGATTGGGGGGATATGATGGTCCCCTTGCCCAGGCCTAAAGCCTGGGTCAGAGGCATCAGGCTTGGGCGGGGGGTGGAGCAAGCGATCAGAGGGAGATGGGGGTCCCCTTTCCAAGCCTGACACCTCTGGCGGAGGCGTCAGGCCTGGGCAAGGGGCCGATCAGGTGATCAGAGGGTGATGGGGGTCTACGCCTCTGGCTGAGGCATCAGGCCTGGGCAAGGGGCAGAGCCAGCAATTGGAGGGGTCTGGGGGTCCCCTGCCCAGGCCAGATGCCTGGGCCAGAGGCGTCAGGCCTGGGCTGGGGGCAGAACCAGTGATGGGGGGAAATGAGGGTCCCCTGCCCAGGCCTGACGCCTCTGTCAGAGGCGTCAGGCCTGGGCAAGGGGCCGATCCTGCGATTGGAGGGTGATGGGGGTCAACGCCTGAGGGCTCCCAGTATGTGAGAGGGGGCAGGCTGGGCTGAGGGACACTCCCCCCCCCCACACACCCAGTGCACGAATTTCGTGCACCGGGCCCCTAGTATATATAATAAAAGCATAATATGCTAATTAGAACAGACGGCTGAACAGCAGAACAACTGTCCGGACGACTTTCCAGATGAAGCCTGCGAGGCCTGAGGGCCAAGGCAGCTGCTGCAGCTACAAGGGCTGAGCCCCTTGCACGAATTTCATGCACCGGGTGGGGGGGTCCCTCAGCTTGGCCTGCACCCCGCAGGCCTAAGCCAGCAGGCAACATCCTTCTCACAGTCCGGGACTCCTCACTCCTTACTGCCTGCCTGCTCACTGCTCCTTACCACTCAGCTCACTGCTCCTTAGTGCTGCTGCAGAGGCAGGAGAGGCCCCTGCCACTGCCGCTACACTTACCAGCTGTGAGTCCAGCTTCTGGCTGAGCGGTGCTCCCCCTGTGGGAGCACACTGACCACCAGGGGGCAGCTTCTGCATTGAGCGTCTGCCCCCTGGTGGTCAGTGTGTATCATAGCGACTGGTCATTCTGGTCATTCAGCCATAAGGGTCGCTTAAGCTTTTATTATATATAAATATATAAAATAAAACAATACACATATTGTTTTATCTTCCACAGCCTCTCCTTCAAATGGTTACCATGTAAACTGTGAAGACTGAAGTCCTTGAGATCCACAATGTTTATTGGCTATGACTGTACATTTTAGTCATATACTAAATTAAAAATAATGTTAAACTCATTCAAATAGCAGCTGCCAACTGTCCTTGGAGTTGCTGTCCTTGAAGTCCCTAGTTAGAGAAGTCTGCAAATTCAAGCCCTGAAAAATGAATAGAAGTAGACAACATTTCAGTCTTTATAGCACAATAGCTACAACACTTTTCTATATTTGAATAGAAGAATCACAGTAAGCTAAAGATAGAATGAGTTTTGCACAGCATTATGAAAGTATGTATGTGTGTGTGAACAAATATATGAGAATAGAAAAAATATCATTCCAGAAGTTCAGAATCAAGAGGAAGAGTTACAGTGGGATATCGCTGAGAGATTAAAATAAATTCTATTATTTAATGTCTTGCCAAAAGAGGCCTGGGCCCTATTTTACTCATTAACTGAGATTTAAAATGAGAATTGCATTTAATGCACTACTACACCAATTTACCAAGGAATAAATTCCTGAGTTGTGTTCTACTTATTTTCCTCCTTTATTTTGCACAGTCATCCCCTGTTCAAGTTCTACTGCTTCTGCAGACAAGGTATTTTCCAAAACCAACAACCCTTTCTGTACAACTCACAGTCCTGTGCCTGAATTGAAACTTTTATCGCAGACTCAAGGATTCTTAGAATCTCAAGGACATGAAATAGCATTGAAGTCAACCTAGGCTAGAGTATGCATGATTGACAGCCACCCATCTCAGCAGAAACAATAGCAACAAAAAGGAACACGGAAGCAAAACCTAGTTCCTGTGTAGCCTATGCTGCCTGCTAACTGGATGGCTATGAAATAATCACAGTTTATTTGTCAAATGAAAATAAAAATATTGCTCATTTATTTATATCCTTATGTGAAAAGTCTTTATAACCTCTACAAATTCTGCAAAACGTGCTATAATTTAATTCATTCTTTATTATTTCACATTTGTTGTAAGTCTCCCTCCTTCCCTTAGAGAGGACCAAAAGTGTTTCTCTAAAGCTCTGTCTTAAACAACACAGATTATCTACTGATATTTTTGCCCCTGAATGTCATGAGGAATAGATGGATGGCCATTTGAGTAAGATCAGGCATAGTTACAACATCAGTAAGGAACAAAGTCTGCTGAATAATAGCAAGCTATTAACTTATTTCAAAATCTTGACAGGGCATTACAAATTGTGCCAGTAACTATCTCTTAGAGGAACTCAGAATGATTTCTTCCAGTCAAGGCCTCTTAAGATTAAATAGACATATTTGAGTTATCCTATATAATAAAAGGCTAATATGCAAATCGAACGAATGGCAAATGACTGGTTGCTATGACATGCACTGACCACCATGGGGCAGACGCTCAATGCAGGAGCTGCCCCCTGGTGGTCAGTGTGCTCCCTCAGGGAGAGCACTGCTTAGCCAGAAGCCAGGCTCACAGCTGGCGAGTGCAGCGGCAGTGGCAGGAGTCTCTCCTGCCTCCGCAATAGCACTAAGGATATCCAACTGATGGCTTAAGGCCCGCTTTCCATGGGAGCAGGCCTAAGCCGGCAGTTGGACATCCCCCGAGGGCTCCGAGACTGTGAGAGGGCGCAGGCCCAGCTGAGGGGACCCGCCCACCCCCAGTGCACGGATTTTGTGCACCGGGCCTCTAGTGGTATAATAAAGCTGCTGCTTTAAAAAGGTTCATGTAGCTAAATCTTGGACTGCTTCTACTGAGGATGCTCAAGTTCCACAATATTCCATTTTTCATAACATTAGGACCCACATGTGGTAGACACTCTTTCTAATCTCATATCCTTTATTTGCTGCAATAGCCAATTTGGTAGCACTGCTCTGGTGGCTTTATGGTGATTTTCTTTTCTTTTTCCTAATATATTTTTATTTATTTCAGAGATGATGGGAGAGGGAGAGAGAGATAGAAACATCAATGATGAGAGAATCATCAATTGGATGCCCCTTGCATGCCCCCCATTGGGGATCAAGCTCACAACAAAGCCATGTGCCTGACTAAGAATCACACCAGAGACCTCTGTTCATAGGTCGATGCTCAACCACTAAGCAACACCAGTCAGGCTTGGTGATGATTTTCTTATCCCAAACTTCAAATCCTAACAACTCCTATTAGTTGCACGTATACACACCTTCCTCCATAGAGTCCTCCCCATTCTCTATTTCTATGTTAACCTCTCCCTGCATCCCCACACCAAGATTATACCACAGACATTCTGTCTTAACTGTGATAAACCATTTTCTTGCCTATCTTTCCTAATAAGTTATTAGCTCCTTACAAGTTTTAACAAAGTAAAGAGCAAAGGAATAATTTAATAAATGGCAACAGAAAGAACACTTCTGTTTTTCCCTCTGTTGTGTTATACATTTAATATTTTCTGCGGACCCAAATAGGATATTTCTGATCCTGACTGATCTATCAAAAAATCTAAATTTATCTATTGTCATTTTAATATAATATTTCAGAATAAATTCAATCTCTGTAAAAGCCTAAGGTTATAAATGTGTTATGTGGGAAAGCATTCAAGACATTCAAATGCCACAGTGGAAAAGTGGCATTTGTTGATGGAAATGGCTGATTCTGAAGAGACACATCTTAGTGCCATATTTATCAGTCAGAGTTTACAAAACCTATAGAGCACATATAATAAATATGCCTAGGTGTTCTAAACTAAAGAATTATAGAATTAAAAATCATGCTTATAAGCAAATAAATACAGAGATATTATATGCTTATATATAATGTTTATCTATAATAATAAAAGTATAATGTGCTAATTAGATCAGACGTCCTTCCGGACTACCTTCAGGATGAAGCCGGGGCTGCGAGGGCCGAGCCCCTTGCATGAATTTTGTGCATCCAGTCTCTAGTAATAAAATAAGCATCCTATCTAATAATAGATAAACATGGTAATTAACCATACCTCTGCTACGCTTCCCATTGGCTAATCAGGGTGATATGCAAATTAACTGCCAACCAAGATGGCAGCCGGCAGCCACGCAGCTGAAGCGAACATGAGGCTTGGTTGCCCTGGCGATGGAGGAAGCCAAGGTTCCCACCTGCGCGGCCCGGCTCTGAGCTCCAGATGCAACAATGTTGCAATTATAGAAGCTAAACAAAGCCCAGATACCTGCTTTCAGCCAGCTGGGCTCAGAGCTGGAGCTGCAACAAAGTTTCAATTACAAAAGGTAAATGAATCCCAGAATAAAAAAATTACAAAAAGGGGGAGACTGGGAGCTTCAGTTGCAGGCTTGGCCAGCCTGAAAACGGCCCTCAGAGGCTAACCCAGGCTGGCCAGGCACCCCAGTGGGGACCCCCACCCTGAAGGGAGTGTGGGCAGCCTGAAAACAGCCCTCAGCCCCTCATCCAGGTTGGCCAGGCACCCCAGTAGGGACCTCCACCCTGAAGGGGGTGCGGGCAGCCTGAAAACAACCATCAGCCCCTCATCCAGGCTGGCCAGGCACCCCAGTGGGGACCCCCCATCGAAGGGGGTGCAGGCAGCCTGAAAACAGCCCTCAGCCCCTCATCCAGGCTGGCCAGGCACCCCATTGGGGACCCCCACCCTGAAGGGGGTGCAGGCAGCCTGAAAACAGCCATCATCTCCTCACCCAGGCTGGCCAGGCACCCAAGCGGGACCCCCACCCTGATCTGGGACACCATTCAGGGCAAACCAGCTGGCTCCCACCTGTGTACCAGGCCTCTATCCTAGATAGTAAAAGGGTAATATGCAAACTGACCCTAACAGCAGAACGACTGGGAATGACTGGTCACTATGACACACACTGACCACCAGGGGGCAGACGCTCAATTCAAGAGCTGCCCTCTGGTGGTCTGTGAGCTCCCACATGGAGGAGCTCTGCTCAGCCACAAGCCAGGCTTATGGCTGTCAGTACAGTGGTGGTGGTGGGAGCCTCTCCTGCCTCTTCAGCAGCACTAAGGATGTCCGACTGCAGCTTAGGTCTGCTACCTGCTGGCAAGTGGACATCCTCTGAGGGCTGCCGGGCTGCCAGAGGAATGTCTGATTGCCAGCTTAGGCCCAATCCCCTGGGGAGCAGGCCTCAGCCAGCAGATGGTCATCCCCTGAGGGGTCCCAGACTGTGAGAGGGCACAGGCCAGGCTGAGGGACCACCACCACCACCCCCAGTGCACAAATTTTTGTGCACCGGGCCTCTAGTGGATAATAGACAGGAAATTTCACATTTAAAAAATACAGAACATAAAAATATTATAATTATGACTGTCCCTTCAGATTAAGCTTGCAGCTCCCAGGGACCTTTGTTCATTCTCCTTCATTTTTTAGAATGTTAGCAAAAACAAACAAAAATAAATATATTCTTCTATAAGGGGAAATGAAAATAGTTGTAGCAAATGAATGACAAGTAATAGTACATGTACATAAGTCAATATAGTATATGATTCCACAAAAGATTACCTCACTCCCATTTTCATCAGTTTGCTGTTCTTCCAGAATTTAAACTGGGATTGATTTGTTTCAACAATTTTTCAACCCATGTGCTGCAAGAATTCTTAAAACATACCACACCTGACTATTTAGTTAGGGGCACTGACCTCTTTTCCCTTAAACTGTCAAATAAAAAAATGACAGCAGGCAACACAATAGCTGTCCTGTGTGAATAAATCAAAATTATACCATTTTTTTAATCAGGTCAGCAAAAAAATATATTTTTTGGCGTGCCTCAGAACATTAGTACTCAGTCTGTGTGTGCCACGAGATAAAAAAAAAAAAATGGTTGAAAATGGCTGATTTTTTCCATTTACATGTTCTCCCTCACTATGATGCAGGCACTGACCAGACAGTGAAGGTGCAAAGATACATGTGAAGAGGCTGCTTGCCTGAAGGAGCTTTCTGACGAGCTGGTGATGGACATACATCCGAGTGGTGCAGGAATAATGATACAGTGAGGCCCAAGAAAGAGGGGAGTCAGAGCAGCTAGCCTAAAACAAATACCTGTGCATTATACTTTGGAATATTAAAACTGAGCAAATTTGAGAAAACATGAATTGTAAAGTAAGCGCCAGAGAAATCTTTTCTGAGTTCCCCACACTTCCTGGGTATAAATATTCAGTAGCTGATCTGTGGCAGATAGGATTCTGTAAATAAATTCAGACAGGGCCCTCATTTGCTCTGTGTTCTGGCAGGAGTAACGAGGCTCCTGTGACCACTGAGAGCCCCCGGTTCCCTTACAGTAGCAAGACTGGTTTCTTAGAAAAGCCACAGACCACCAAGAGAAGAAATTCTGAATACATTAATACTTCTTTCAAAGCCATGGCAATCATGAAACAATTGTAGGAATATAAGGATTTGAATTGACATAATTTTAAAAATTTTCTAGTGTTCTGGATTTGCACATAAAGAACTCTTATAAAATAATGATGTTGAAAGAGAAAGACAACATTACAATTAATATTATACTTAAGATATTATGAATCTGAAGTTTCCAATGGCCCCTTTATCAAGGATTCACTGAAGAATTTCAAGTTGAACAGTATTCTTTTTACATTCTTTGTCATTTTGAAAGTATTTATAACTTTCAAGTCAAAATGTATTGTTTTGCATTTCCCATATAGTCGCTAACAACAAGATCAGCTCTAGAAATGGATGAGTGGACATTCTATTTCTCTATCTAGCATGCCAAACACTGATAAATTTATGTTTTAATATCATCACGTTCATAGAAACTTTCAAAATCTTAATGAAGAATCACTATCAAATCTTGCATTTGCTGATTTCTTGGGAAGCATCAGCCATTAGGGACACTGTTCTCAATAGACTGGTAGAAGTGTCTGCTTAAAACAACAAAGGTTTTATTTTGTTTCTTTTGTTGTTATTATACAATGACTAGTTGTTGTTGTTTTTTTATTTGTTTTGCTCTGTTCCTTCATTATAACTTTCATTCTTAAACATGACCAATGATATCCATATGTTTGCTGTGGGTCATGAACTAAGTCTATGACAAAGTCTAAAAAAAAATCAACTCAAGAGGGATACCTTCCTGAGTAGAGTCCCCTAAAAATCATAATTCCTGGCAAGGAAAAAAGTGTTGCCTTTTTCATTGACTCTCCAATGCCTTGCACATAGTTTTCACAAACAGATGTGTCAAATACAAATTAAGCATTAGTGAGCCTTATCAACATGAAATATGGAGACTATCCCAAGTTCTAAAGATAAAGTACCACTACCTGCCCCTTCCGCGGAATTTCTATTGCGCTTGTCCAGGGAGCACATATGGAACTTTGTACTGCCTATTATAAAACACATTTTCTTTCCTTTCTTTTTAATGCAGATATATGCCATTTCTTTACGTTTCTATTTATTTTTTGTTTCATTTTAAAACTTTTTTTCCTTTTTATTGAATTTATTGGGGTGATACTGGTTAACAAAAGTATACAGGATTGAGGTGCATAATGCTATAACACATCATCTGCACTCTGCCTTATGTGTTGACCATCCCAAGTCAAGTTGCCATCCATCAGCATTTATTCCCCCTACTAGAGGCCCGGTGCACGAAATTCATGCAAGGGGGCAGGGCGTGTCCCCTCAGCCCAGCCTGCATCCTCTCCAATCCGGGACCCCTTGAGGGATGTCCAATTGCCAGTTTAGGCCCGATCCCTGGACATCCCTCTCACAATCCTGAACCGCTGGCTCCTAATTGCTCACCTGCCTGCCTGCTGGTTGCCCCTAACTGCCCCCCCCCCCACCCACTTGCCTGATTGCCCCTCACTGCCTCTGCATGCCAGCCTGATCGCCCCTAACTGCCCCCCACTGCCGGCCAGGTTGCCCCCAACTGCCCCCTCCCTGCCGGCCAGGTTGCTCCTAAATGCCCCCACTGCCGGCCTGGTGACCCCTTACTGGCCCCCCTGCCGTACTAGTCACCCTCAACTGTCCCCCCTGCTGGCCTGGTTGCCCCCAACTGCCCCCCCCCCGCCGACCTGGTTGCCCCTCACGGCCCCCCCCCCACCGGCCTGGTTTTCCCCAAATGCCCCCCCTGCTAGCCTGGTTGCCCCCAACTGCCCACCCCCAGCTGGCCTGGTTGCCCCTCATGGCCCCCCTGCCGGCCTGGTCGCCCCATGCAGCCTGCTGTTCAGTTGTTTGGTCGTCCCTCGCTAACCCCCATGCTGGCCTAGTCATAGGCAGCCATCTTGTAAGGGCATGAGGATTAATTTGCATATTACCTCTTTATTATATAGGATAGCCTCACCTGCCATGACAGCCCATCCCCCCAGCAATCACCACACTGCTGTCCATATCCATGGTTTTTTACCTTTTTTTACTTTTTTGCTCAATCCATTCACCCCACCCCCACACCACACCCTCACCAACAGTTGTCAGCCTGCTCTCCATCTATGAGTCTGTCTCTATTTTGCTTGTCAGTTCATTTGTTAATTAGATCCCACATGAGTGAAATCATATGATACTTGTCTTTCTTTGACTGGCTTATTTCACTTAGCATAATATTCTCCAGGTCCATACATGCTATCACAAATGATAAGATTTCCTTATGTTTTACAGCTAAGTAGTAGTCCATTGTGTAAATGTACCACAGTTTTTTGCCCACTCATTTACTGCTGGGAACTTGGGCTGCTTCCAAGTGTTTGCTATTGTGAAACACACTGCGATGAACATAGGTGTGTGTACATTCTTTCAAATTAGTGTTTCAAGTTTCTTTGGATATCTTCCCAGAAATGGAATCACTGGGTTTAAGGCAGTTCTACTTTTAATTATTTTTTTCTTTATTGATTAAGGTATTACATATGTGTCCTTATCCCTCAATTGCCCTCCCACTTCCCCCACTCATGCCCTCACTCCCCTTGTGTCTGTGTTCATTAGTTAGGCTTATAGGCATGCATACAAGTCCTTTGGTTGATCTCTCCCCCTAACTCCAACCTCCCCTACATTCCCTCTGAGGTTTGACAATCTGATCGATGCTTCTCTGTCTCTGGATCTGTTTTTGTTCATCAGTTTATGTTGTTCATTATATTCCACAAATGAATGAGATCATGTGGTATTTATCTTTCTCTGACTGGCTTATTTCACTTAGCATAATGCTCTCCAGTTCCATCCATGCTGTTGCAAATGGTAAGAATTCTTTCTTTTTTACCGCAGCATAGTATTCCATTGTGTAGATGTACCACAGTTTTCTAATCCACTCATCTGCTGATGGGCACTTAGGCTATTTCCAAATCTTGGCTATGGTGAATTGTGCTGCTATGAACATAGGGGTGCATATATCCTTTCTGATTGGTGTTTCTGGTTTCTTGGGATATATTCCTAGAAGTGGGATCACTGGGTCAAATGGAAGTTCCATTTTTAATTTTTTGAGAAAACTCCATACTGTTCTCCACAGTGGCTGCACCAGTCTGCATTCCCACCAGCAGTGCACTAGGATTCCTTTTTCTTCGCATCCTCGCCAGCACTTGTCATTTGTTGATTTGTTGATGATAGCCATTCTGACAGGTGTGAAATGGTACCTCATTGTCATTTTGATTTGCATCTCTCAGATGATTAGTGACTTTGAGCATGTTTTCATATGTCTCTTGGCCTTCCTTATGTCCTCTTTCAAAGAGTAACTATTTAGGTCCATTGCCCATTTTTTGATTGGGTTGTTTATCTCCCATTTGTTAAGTTGTATGAGTTCCCTGTAAATGTTGGAGGATTAAACCCTTTTCAGAGATAACATTGGCAAATATGTTCTCCCATGCAGTGGGCTTTCTTGTTGTTTTGTTGATGGTTTTGCTGTGCAGAAGCTTTTTATTTTGATGTAATCCCATTTGTTTATTTTCTCTTTAGTTTCCATTGCCCTAGGAGCTATATCGGAGAAGATATTACTTCAGCATATGTCTGAGATTTTGCTACCTGTGGATTCCTCTAAGATTTTTATGGTTTCCTGTCTTACGTTTACTAGTAAGTCCTTTATCTACTTTGAATTTATTTTTGTGTATTGTGTAAGTTGGTGGTCTAGTTTCATCTTTTTGCATGTATCTGTCCAATTTTCCCAACACCATTTATTGAACAGACTGTCTTGACTCCATTGTATGCTCTTGCCTCCTTTGTCAAATATTAATTGAGCATAGTGGTTTGGGAACAGCTATCTTTCTTAATTATTTGAGGTAACTCTGTACTGCTTTCCACAGTGGCTGCACCAATCTGCATTCCCACCAACAGTGTAGGAGTGTTCGTTTTTCTCCACATCCTCAACAACAGTTGTTTGTTAATTTATTGGTGATAGCCATTCTGACAGTGTGAGGTGATATCTCATTGTGGTTTTATTTTGCATTTTTTTGTGATAAGTGACTTGAGCTTCCCTACATATATCTCTTGGCCATCTGTATGTCCTCTTTGGAGAAGTATCTATATCTGTCCTTTGCCCATTTTTTAAATTAGATTGTTTGGTGTGTATGTGTTGTTTGTTTGTTTGTTTGTTTTGGTGTTGAGTTTTATAAGTTCTTTATAAATTTTGGATATTAACCCTTTATCAGAGGTACTGGCATATAAGTTTTCCCATTCAGTGAGCTCTTTTCATATTGTTGATGGTTTCTTTTGTTGTGCAAAACCTTTTAGGTTGATGTGGTCCCATTTATATTTTCTTTTGTTTCTTTTGCCTGAGAAGCTATATCAGCAAAAATATTGCTCACCTCTCTATATTTTTGTTCTCTCCAAAATCTTGGCCCCTAAATCACCATTCCCTTGGTAGATCGCTGATGTTCTATATATGAGGTCATCATTCTGTCATTGCCTTTGGTGAAAAATTTGGTACACACTGGACAGTCTACTATTGGGGAAAGAATAAAACCACTGTAAGTAAATATTGACTGTAAAAGCAAAATGAAATAACAATGTTTTAACTTTAAAAGGAGACTATGCTGCAATTTTAGATAATAAAAACAGAACAAGATAAAGGTTTAGGGCCGGGGTGGGCAAACTTTTTGACTGGAGGGCCACAATGGATTCTTAAACTGGACTCAGAAGAAGGAGCTGCGACGGTGTTTCCCGACGTTGGCATGTTAACACTGCTGCTGGTGAAGGAGCGGAGGGGAGAGCAAGAGAACCCTCCGCTCTTTCGGCTCCGTGGGCCGGATAGAACAGCCGAACGGGCCGTAGTTTGCCCACGGCTGGTTTAGGGACAATTTTCCATGGGTAGCTAAAATGTTTCTTTCTGTTACTAGAGATATAAAAATAGTGCACATTTTTGACATTGTATGGAAAAAAAATTGCCACTCCAATAAAAGGCAGAAAAGGAAAAAAGGAAAAACAAAGAAAAATCACATGAAACCAAAAGAAATCACAAAGAGGTTAAAAGTAGATCCAAATATATTATGGATCAAAATGCAGAGTCTGAACTCACTTCTTAAAGTGAAAACACTTAAATCAACAAATAACAATGATATTAGTTGTAATCTGATGACAAACTGAGATAACTGGAAAGTTATCCTGCTAAAAACATCCAGAATCAAGGATAAACTTTGAAAGACATTAAAAGATTGTTTAGTGCATTTTTCAGCTGACAAGTAAGAAATTAAAATCCACCAATGACAGAAATAAAACCAGAACTGAAAGGCAGAGACCTAAACACATGGCTGATATTGCAGCTCTCTTAATCAGCCCAATACACTAGCGACTGTGTTTTAATGTCCACCTGAATCAGGCAACAAGGCCTATGACTCTTGAAAAGCATGAAATTGAAACCGAGAACTCCCCGTAAAGCCTTGGCTGCTCAGTAAAAGACCAGACTATATAAAAACCCATTCATGATGGCAGAGGAAATACAACCAAACTCGTCTATCTCTGATGGAGCTCTCAGCAGGGAAAAAAATGTATCCCCTAAAAGTCAAACTCCTTTTGCATTTTGGATGGGTTTGGAGACAGGTATTCATTACCCTAATGGTTCAAGGAACATTAAGCCAAAAGATTAACATAAAATTGTCCCAGAGCAGCTCTTTTCCTGGAATACATAATAGAAATAATGTACAGCCAATTATGAAATATATCCTTACAACCCAGGCTACAAAGGATTCTCACAGAAAAAAAAAGTTAAGTCCACCAGAAATGAGCTCACAACAAAAGAGTAAAAACACAATACAAAATCAACTGATGATGAGTGATAGTGTCCAAATAAAGTACATAGTAGAGTTAAAATCCAAGAACTTTTATGTAAAAAAAATAAACAAAAATACAACATTGAAAAGATATAGGTATCCTTCCAGTAATCAAATAAATAAAATAAAGAACTAAAACATTAAGAATAGTACAAAGCTCATAAAACAAGAATGAACATATAAAAATGAATCAAGAAGACTGCTAGAAATAAAAAATATAGACATTAAAATTGAAAACTAAATGGAAAGATAAATGAAAATTGAACATAGTTAAAATTTTCTGTAAAATTGAAAATAAATCAGGATAAAAATCACAGAATGCAGAAGAGAGATATAAAAGAAAAAAGAAGGATGTTAAAAAACAGAAAAGGAATAAAGGTCTAACACATATATGCTTAGTAAAATTCTGGAATAGATGAAAGCCATCTTATCTTCATATTGAAAACTCACAGAGATCCAAAATAAAAGCAAAATTAAATCAACATGAAAAAATATCTAGTGAAAACTATGAAACAACAAATCCCAAAAGAAAGTTCTTAAAGTTAGTAAAGAATAAAAATCATGTTCTAATAAACAATAATTTTACTGTGAATGGAGAGGCTAAAAGTCAGTGGAGTTATATTTTCAAAGTGATAAGAGAAAATAAATGGCAATCTAAAATTCTATAACCAAATACAAAATAAATCACAATAGAACATTCTTCCAAGAGAAGGGAAAATGATGAGAAAGAAACAAACACTGAATAATG
The DNA here is from genome assembly GCF_963259705.1 of Myotis daubentonii. Lineage (NCBI taxonomy): Eukaryota > Metazoa > Chordata > Mammalia > Chiroptera > Vespertilionidae > Myotis > Myotis daubentonii. The sequence continues at coordinate 20,165,983 of NC_081842.1, read as the reverse complement.
AACTTTAAAATACTTACACATATACACATTGCTGCTCTTACTGAAGAATGAAAGACTGGGGTATTTTATACAAGCACAAAATAAAGCATTTTGAAATAAAAGTACTAATTATTTCAACAATACCTAAAAACCAGAGGCAAAGAGTTGGGAGAGAGAAGAAATAAAAATATTCCAAATGTCTCTTCTGGGAAAAAGTGAAAATAAAACAGGGAAGTAAAAGTATTAAAAAGGTCTCAGCCTATTGGGTTGGTGAAACACTACAGAGACAGAATGACTTGGTGATGGGTTGTGCCTTGATTTCTTATGTTAGAGAGCTAGCTATGTGTCTATGACAAGAAAAGAAAAATTACTCACTGTAAAAAAAAATGAGATAATAAAGTAGAAGTTCCAATTTGACAAGGGGGTAATGGAATAAATTGCAACTTTATCAATCCCACTAAAAAAAGGAAAAAAGAAAAGAACTCAACACAAAAATGTAACTTACAAACATAAAGATAGAAGGAATAAAACAAGCAAATCAGCCTTACACTAAATGTGGACAAATCAAAATGTAACAATCCAACTGTGTTGTGTTTTTTTAAAACACACACACAAACACACAAAAGACTATCCATTGCTTCAAAAAATACATGTATGACAAAGTAATAAAGAATGGTTGAAAAAAAAGAATTAGACAGAAAAATAAAAATATCAGGCAAAGGCAAACTAGAGTGGGAATGGAATATCAAATGAATGAAATTAAAGTTAAAAGCAATAAATTGAATACAAATAGATGTTATATCAGAATAGAAAGTACATTTTATGAATAAACTACAATAATCATAAATTAGTACGTATAAGATAATTAAGCAACTAATTATATAAAGCAAAATCATTCCAAATAGAATTAGAATTAGATATATACACTATTAAAACAATAGCCTACAATAGGTTTCTCTCAGAATGAGATAGATCTAGTTAACAAAAAATAAAGAGTATATCTATATTTACCAAATTGATAATTTGTCTGGCTACGAAAAAATCTTGTTCTTGGAATAAAATGCAATTAAATCAGAAACAAACAAAAAAACAAAAAAAAGCTTTAAGCACTCAGGTATTAGGAAACATTTTCCTACATAACCCTGTATCAAAGAAGATATATATAAAAAAATAAACTGATGAACGGAGTGGATCCAGAGACATGGAAGCATGGAACAGAGTGCAGAATCTCAGAGGGAAGGTGGGGGAGGGTGGGTGGGCAGGAGGTAATCAATCAAAGACCTTATATGCATATATGCATAACCCATAGACACAGACAATAGGGTGTTGAAGGCCTGGAGGGGGTGTCAATAGGGGGAAAAAGGGAATATATGTAATACTCTCAACAATAAAGAATTATTTTTTAAAAAAAAGAAGATATAAAAGTGGAGCAACAAACTATATAGAAAGCAATAAAAGGAAGCATTTGACAGCAGATAAAGTAATATGCAAACTTTATAGAATGTAAATACCTTTGTGGCAATAATCGTGTGCTTATGTGCTCCTAAATCAGTGAACACAGTAAGTGCTCAATAAATATTTACTAGATATATAAAAACTAATGGGACACAACCAAAACATGCTTTTAAATGAAAACTAAAGAAACTAGGTACACCATCAGCCTGGTAGGCATGGCTCAGTGGTTGAGCATCAACCTATGAACCAGATCATGGTTCGGTTCCTGGTCAGAACAAATGCCCCAGTTGCGGGCTCGATCCCCAGTGAGGAGGGTGCAGGAGGCAGCCGATCAATGATTCTCTCTCATCACTGATGCTTCTATCTCTCTCTCCCTTTCCCTTCCTCTCTAAAATCAATGAAAATAAAAAGAAACTAGGTACACCATAAAAAAAATTAATTTAAAAAATAGTAGAAAGATGAAATCAACAAGAAGAATCTGAAAAAAAATGTTTAAATGGAAAAAAATAAAACCAAACCTGATTCTTTGAAAATATAAAAGTTATTGATTAAATTGAGCAAGAAAAACAAACGAGGGTAACACATACAAGTTTAGACATGGAAATGGAGACACGACTAACAAAGGAAAGTGAAAATAATTATCAGAAAATATTGCTTGTGACTATAACTTTAAGTTTATAAATCTCTAGAGAAAGATGATTCCCTAGAAAAATAGAAAACTATTATATTTTACCTTTAAAAGAAGTAAAAAATTTGAATAAACTTATCACACTAACGAAACTGGAAAGGTGAAAAAACATAAAACATTTACTAGTATTATTAGAAAAGGAATTCCATGAGGGGATTCAAACAGTTGTAGGCATTAAAAAAAATTTATATTTGTATTAAGTTGACAGCCCTCAGAAAACAATTACAACTGCCAGGAAGAGCAAATGGCCCAGTATCTAGTGCCCAATGGGCATGCCCTATTACCCAGCACCTCCCTAGAGGGGCTTTTCCACAGAACATCAGGAGTCATGATCATGAATTTCATTCCAGCAGTACCTGTAATAACGAAGATTTGAAAATTGTCTAAATGTCCCAAGGGAGGGGGATGGTAAATGCATTCAAACAAATAAGTATATTCAATAGTTAAAATGGATAGAGCTCAAAACTATGAGTGGGGGGAAAAAGCAGGTTGCAGAAAAAAAAATCATATATGAAGTCAGTTATGTAAATTAAAAACTGAACAATATAAAAAGTATGCATTGGTTTCAGATGCATATGTATATAATGAAAGCATAAAAATATGGAATAAATACATAACGCCATGAGAACTGCCTCCAGAGAGAGGAAGAAGCATACACACTGGAAAGAGAAAGGAAGGCACTTCACCTTCAATTTTCATCATTTAAAAAAAATTCTGAAACACATATGACAAAATGTGAACATGTTTTACAATTCTGAAAATAGGACAAACTTTGTATGGGTCTTAGTTATACTTTTCCATATATATTATCTCCCAAAAGCCCTTTCTGCACCCCTTTCTGCCTATATGATCCCACCTTCTTGCCAAGTGCCCAGTGCTGTCTCCTTCCCCATACCTACTCTCCGGGGTGGAAATAGCTGGGGAAAGGAGGGTCAATTGGGGAAAAGGAAGATATATGTAAAACTTTAGACAATAAAAAAAAAATAAAAAAACAAAAGCAATTTAATACCTGCCACCAGCATTTATTACTCTCAGATATATCTAATTATCTAATGGTTGAATCTGTATCCACATGTACTTTGCAAACATTGCAAATATCAGAGAACGGGCAGTTCCATCTTTGTAATGGTAGTGCTGTTTCTCTGAGAAAGTGGTTTTCCCCTGGCTGTTGAAACCACATCTGCTGGGCAACCTTTTATATGCCTCTGTACAATTCAAGGCCAGCTCAATAGAAAGCAATTAACCGGAGTGTTGTTTTGTTATTAAATTAATGCAAGAGCCTTGCATGGGGAATGCTGCATATAATTGCATGAACACATGTCTCAGTTCTCCAGAGGGACAGGGTGACCAAAAACATGGCAACTCTCAGTTTTACTTACAAAGGTCTGCTGAAGGATATGTGGTGAGAGAAATATTGGTAGAGGGATGGTTCAGTTTGGAATTAGGCTCTTGATATTCTCAAGGCTGCTTCTCTCTCAGACTGACCAGGAAGTTATCTCCATGTAATGTGCAAATTGCAAAGCAGGATCTAATTTTTGGCTGTGCGCACACAGGCAGATTGCCATTGGCTGCAACAGAAAGCGCAATAACTTCCCTATTTGCATCGGATTTAGACTTTTACTCTGGTTTGTTTCAAATAATTTTGAATATAATTCAAGATTTTCTTAATGAGTACAAACAATATTTCTGTAACATAACAAGCAGTTTCTCAACTGGCAAATTGACTGGAAAATCTCCCAGACCGCTATTTCTTTTGAACACTGATTTGTGGAATCCCCCCCACTGCCAAAACGGCTATGAAAAACAAACAGATAAATAAAAACAGAACAAAAACTTCAATTTGATGACCACAATCAATTGCACAGAATATTCATGTCCGCCATTTTTAAAATGCGAGGAAGTACACTCAGTTGAAGTTCACTGCTTGGCATTCCCAAAGCTGTTAGGGAAAAGCCAGTTTTTATTTATGTATTTACTTATTTTTAATCACGCAGGTAGAAGAAGTAATTTGTAGAAGAAATCGGCTTAGAAAACAAGTTGTTATAGAGGCAAAGGAAGGGCCCTCAAAGCTTAGAAGTGAGGAAGGTAAAGGTAATGAATGAGGGGGGGGGTGAGTGGAGGGAAGAGTGAGGGGGAGAGGCAAGGGCATGCTCCTGGGAGGGAGAGTGCCAGGGAGAAGCCAATTTTAAAAAAAAGGATTTGAGGTTAAGGAAAATATTCTAAGTTAACAGGGTATTAAAGGCAGAGAAATTGCAATTTATTATGTTGATTTTTTTTAAATGCAATCTATTCATAGGTGGTTAACTGGTCAGGTATAAAAATAGATATTTATACTAAGATTCAAGTTTTGCAAATATTCAAAGAAAAGAATTATAGAAAGGGAATGTATAGCATAACCTTGATTCTAAAATCTTTACAAGTTTCATAAGACCTTAGCCAATTTGATAGGTCTTTTTCAAGTATAATGAGAAAATTTTATATAAAATTAAGCTTAAATAAGACCTGTTTTATTTCCTTAATGCATAGATGTTTTGTTTCATTATATCTCTTTCATATTGCTCAACTTCTCAACAGCCTGATGCATTTAGGAAGAAGGATAGCAAAAAATTTCTAATTTATTCTCTTTTTTTTTCTATTAAAAGGTAGCCTATACTTGTTGAGGGCATGCACTCAATTATGCATGCTAGTAGTTAGGGATACAATATGATCCCTGCCTGAAATAGAACTTGTATGCATAGGGTTCAATAGTTGAACATCTGATATTATTCCAGAATTCTGATATATCTTAATTGTAAGCTTCATCTAACTTGAGAAAAGATCTTATAAAAAATGTCTTTAAACTTCCTAATGTAACACTATCAGACATTTTGCTATATTTTCCCCATATTTACTCTATGGAGATTATCTATGCAATTCATTTCAATAAATATTTATTGAGTGGTAGAATCATTTACCTTCTTGAACATCAATCTCCCCATTTATAAAAGAGGCTGCTACCAGTCCCTAAGAATAGTGATCTTCATTGTCAGGACTGTTTATTATATAGCCTGGTAAATCATGGACCACAGCTACACTGACGAATGAGAACTAAGTCCATATTCCTTCAGGCACCAGTGAACTGGTAAAATATGCAAGCTGAAAAGATCCAAAGCCTTGAGAATGTCCTCTGTTGATACAACCCAAATGCATGCCAGTTGTCATCCCTCATGACGAAAACACGTCCCCTGGGCCACTGAATTTGCATCCAGAGGTCTGCAGCTTCCATGCTGCTGCTCTATGCATGATCCTGTGCTCCTAACATTCTGTGTTTTCTTAAAATTAATAACTTTATACTTAATAAGATAATTCTGTTTTATGAATCTGAATAATAATCCAAAACTGAAATCCACATGAATAAGATGGCTGACTTGAGACAGAGCCAACTACTTAGCAGGTGTAATAGCATCGATTTCATGGTTTTGGGTGAGGATGAGCCTGAAGGAAAATGGACTGAGTTTAAGCGTCCCAGAATTAGCAATTAAAGTTTAAGTTGGCGAAGTATTGTTGACAAATGAGTAGGAAACTTTAATTCTAATCATGTGCTTATACCCTCATAAGTTAACACTGTGGTTCAATGAAAAATGTCCTCCTGAGAGAAGCAATTTTGGAGTGTGAAATTGATTATGACGTCTTCCAGAAAAAAAGGCAGTATGCAGAAAAGTGCCTTGCACCTATAAATTTCACAATTAGATAATTGCTTTTCAAAACTTTCAAATTTTCCTAAAGGCACTAGGGATCATTTACTGATCCAGATAAACCCCAAGTTATTTTCTATTCTATTTTAGTTTCAAATATTTAAAAATAGAATTACCATGTTATCCAGCAATTCTATTTCTAGGTATACAACAGCCGCCCCCACCCCACCCCCCTCAAATTGAAAACAGAGACTCATAAATATTTATACAACCATTTTCATGGGAGCATTATTCACAACTAGAGGCCCAGTGCACAAAATTTGTGCATTGTGGGTGGGGGGGTCCCTCAGCCTGGCCTGTGCCCTCTCACTGTCCAGGACCCCTCGGGGGATGTCTGCCTGCCGGCTTAGGCCATTCCCCTCAGGGAGTGGGCCTAAGCCAGAAGTCAGAAATCCCTCTCGCTATCTGGGACCCCTCACTCCTTACTGCTGCTTGCTGCTCTTTACCGCTCTGCTCACTGCTCCTTAGTGCTGCCACGGAGGTAGGAGAGGCTCCCACGATGGCCACTGCACTTGCCAGCCATGAGCTTGGCTTCTGGTTGAGCAGCACTTCCCCTGTGGGAGCACACTGACCACCAGGGGGAAGCTCCTGCATTGAGCGTCTGCCCCCTAGTGGTCAGTGCACATCATAGTGACTGGTCATTCTGGTCGTTCCACTGTAATGGTCACTTAGGCTTTTATTATAGAGATAGCTAAAAGGTAGAAGAAACCCAAGTATCTATTAATAGATGATGGGTAATACTTGCAATAGAATATTATTAGCCATAAAAAAGAAAATCTGCCATTTGTGATAACATGGATGAAGCTTGAGGGCATTATGCTAAGTGAAATAAGTCTTACAGAGAAAGATAAATATTGTATGATACCATTTATATATGGAATCTAAAAAAATTAAACTTATAGAAACAGAGAGTAGATTCGTGGTTGACAGGGGCTAAAAGTGGGGAAATGCGGAGCTAGTGATCACAAGGTACAGATTTCCAATTATAAGACTAATAAGTTTTAGTGATCTAATGTGAAGCATGATGAAAATAGTTAACAAAACTGTACTTGAAAGTTGCTAAGGGAGTAGATCTTAAATGTTCTCACCACAACCTCCTCCCCCACACATATGCACTCTATGTGAGGTGATGAATGTGTGAACTAACCTTACACATGCATGCTATGTGAGGTGATCATTTTAAAATATGTATATCAAGTTATCACATTTTGTAGCTTACACTTTCACAATGCTATATGTCAACTACATCTCAAAAAAGCTGGGAAAATATTTAAAGGAAGTCTTTCAACACATGGTGCTGAAACAATGGACCTCAGTGTACAAAAATATAGATCAAGATACAAACTTCATACCATTCTCAAAAATAAATTGTTTAAAATAAATTTATTCCAAAATGAATCATAGATATAAATTCAAAACCCAAAACTATAAAGCTCTTACAAGATAACATAGGAGAAAATCTAATTGACCTTGGGTATGAAATAACTAATAAGCTGGACTTCATTAAAATAAAAACCTGCTCTAATAAAGAAAATGTCAAGAGAATGAGAAGATAAGCAACACACTGGGAGAAAATATTTGCTAAAGACATGTAATATTATTCAGTGCTTAAAGGAAATGAGTTATCAGAAATGCAAATCTAAACCACAGTGAATTATCACCTCACATCTGTTAGAATCAAGAAGACAAACGACAACAGGTGCAGGCGAAGATGTGGTGAGAACTTGTGCACACTTTCGTTCACTTTATTCATAAGTATATAATATTTTGATGCTAATATAAAGCATATGATTTTAAGCTTCATTTTCCAAATGTTTTTGTTGCTAATATATGGAAACACTAATATATCTACTGTTCCAGATTTATTTCATTAAAATATTTTAAGAAAATTACAAAGCAAACCTATAACCTTAATTTTGAGAAATATAAACCATAGTGCAGGTTACTTACACATAAAATTTCTTTTTCAGATTTTATCTCCCAGTAATGTCTTCATTTATTGATTGGTTCTCCACTCATGCAAAAGTAGAGAATGTGGCAGATGGCACTATAAATAAAAACACTAGGAACTTAACTAAATGTCCAAGTTTCTATGTTCTCTGTCGTAGGCCTACCAACCAAGCTTTAATCTAGTAAATTTTAACTTAAACCAGACTATTAATCTAATAGTTAATAGTTAATCATGCCAAAATTCATATTAGAGGTTAAAAAAAAGCATTTTAGCCCTAACCAGTTTGGCTCAGTGGATAGAGCGTTGGCCTGCGGACTCAAGGGTCCAAGGTTCGATTCCGGTCAAGGGCATATACCTTGGTTGTGGGCACATACCCAGTAGGGAGTGTGCAGGAGGCAGCTGATCGATGTTTCTCTCTCATCGATGTTTCTAACTCTCTATCCCTCTCCCTTCCTCTCTGTAAAAAATCAATAAAATATTTAAAAAATTAAAAATTAAAAATGCATTTTAAGCTTGTCTAGAAAATGTATTTGAGCAGGATAAAAACTGGTTGATAAATTTAGTGCCTATGACATAAAATTCATATAATCTCCACTTCAACATTTTTCAAATAATGTAACTCTCTTTTCTTCTCTCACATTTCTAAAGTCTTTATTCATATACTTTTTCCCTTTCTTCCAAACATCTCTATAAATTTCAACCACTTCTCATACACTGGTTTTTTTAATCCTATTTTAAAGGTAACTAGATTCACTTTTCTTGAATGAATCTTCATAAAAGAGGCTTCCTCTGGCCCCCATCATCTGGAACTCACTAACAGCATATGTCTGGAACCTAGAAAGAATTTGGGTAAATAATTTCAATGAATGAATGAACGAACGAACATATAAATGAAGTATATCTTAATCCCCTTCTCAACTTTTTCTAAATTCTCTAATTAACATCCCCATAGTCACACTCAATAATGGTTTTCAATTCCTAACTCCTATTGAACATTTTTCCTGTATTGGATATCACTAAAACCTCCCTCCTTGGTAGCTTCATCCTGTGTTTTTGCTTTAATTTCTTCTCTCTTTTCACATTATATCCCCATCATATTGTCCTGTTCCTTAATTCCTCTCACTCATTTATATTGACTTCATAGTTCCTTTCCTTTACACTCATTTCTCAAGAGTTCATCCAATTTCCAGTTTAGATTAATTTTATGGATCAGGCCTGCTGATAGCTCACAGAGCCTGTGTGAATGAATGCAAAAAAAAAAAAAAAGCAGACCTTCTAGGGAGACAGCTCTATGAATGTACAAATTGTGAATATAAGCCAATAAGCCACCTTTGGGCAAATTTGAAAGATCCACCCCTTCCTTGAACTCAGCCAAGTACACAAACTATACAGAGAAGTCTTGTAAATGGTTCCCAATTCTACATTTCCAGCCAGGATACCCAGCCTGGATGACCTGCAAAGGGTTCCTATAAATACTCTACAGTCAAAATATCACAATTAGTTCCTTCCATCCAAGTTTCCGGCTCTCAAAAAGGATCCCTCATGCACTGTTAGTGGGATTTTTGTAAATTGGTGCAGCCACTATGGAAAATAGTATGGAGATTCCTCAAAAGCTTAAAAATAAAGTTGCCATGCCGAAACCGGTTTGGCTCAGTGGATAGAGCGTCGGCCTGTGGACTGAAAGGTCCTAGGTTCGATTCTGGTCAAGGGCATGTACCTGGGTTGCGGGCACATCCCCAATAGGAGATGTGCAGGAGGCGGCTGATCGATGTTTCTCTCTCATCGATGTTTCTAACTCTCTATCTCTCTCCCTTCCTCTCTGTAAAAAATCAATAAAATATATTTTAAAAAAATAAAAAAATAAAAAATAAAGTGGCCATATAATCCAGCAATTACAATTCTGGGTATGTGTCCAAAGAAAACAAAATCACTAATTCAAAACAATGTATGTGCCCCTACGTTCACTGCAGCATTACAGTATTTGCAATAGACAAGATATGGAAGCAACTAGGTGTCTATCAATAGATAAATGAGCGCGCGCACACACACACACACACACACACACACAGCGAGAGTGGGGCAAAAGCAGATTTAAAGTTCATATATTATATTGTATAAATAATATTGTATGCTATGATACTAAGATAAGAACCTAAAATCTGATGATTTTACTATTCTAGTCATCTCTTGTTGGAGACCATTATCATTTCAGTCTCTCTTCTTGGTGACTTTTCATGCTTTCAGAACAAAATCTACCGAAAGCCTACAGGATTCTACATGACATGGTGCTCACTTCCCTAATCCCTGCATGAGAACTAGTGTCCTGATATCTCATATACCTTTATTTCCCCTTGACAGTTTATCATCACTATAATTAGACAAATATTTATAAAATTATATTTCATTTAACTAAGAATGTATGGAGTATGTCATTTTATTCTATCTTTATGCCTAGAACCAAGTACAGCACCTAGCATATAGTAGGTAATGTGTATTTGTGAGAGAATAAATAGAAGTACCATAACAGTATAATTTTAAAAAATGAAAGGGTCTGGTAAAATATAGCCTATATTGAAAAAGCCAGAAATAACAGAGTGCAAACTCTGCCATGTAAACAGATGATGAAGTAACCATTAATCATTCCCACAGTTTACAGAGGTCATGATTCCTCCAAGAGCACTATCAGTCCTTGCTACTGGTACAGACATTGTATACCAGTATTTCACAAGAACAGTCCCTAGTACTCACCATCTGACATTAACGTTTTAACTAGTCCATCACACTTCATTAATGAGAGCTGGCACTGACACAGTTGGAAGAAGAAAAGAGCCGTTTAAAAATAAAACAATATTATTCATCTGTTTAATATTTTACAAGGAGAAATGGCATAAAAGCAAATAGGAACATATATGAACAAAATGTGCAATAGAAAATGGAAAAGGAAGTGAGTGTTGATTTATTTCTCCCTAAGTGTGTAAAACAGGAATGCCAGAACTCAAACTCCCCCAGCCCCATCCATGTGGGATAGGTTCTGGCATGCTATTTTCTCTTTGTCCTTTGTCCAACTCTACTATTTACTGAATAAGCATATAACAATGTATGTAGCTCAGTTTGCTCATTTGTAATAGTAGTATAATACTGATAACCTACCTAGTTATTTGTAATGAGACTAGAGGCCTGGTGCATGGATTTGTACCCTGGTGGGGTCCCTCAGCCTGGTCTGCAGGGATTGGGCCGAAATCGGCTTTCCCACATCCCCTGAGGAGTCCCGGATTGGGAGAGGGCGGTTCTCGGGTGACACACCCTGGAATCAGGCTCCTTCCTCTGGTTCTGGGTATGTCACCCGAGAACCACAGCTGCCAAGTCACTGCAGCTCGACAACTCCTGCATTGAACATCTTCCCCCTGGTGGTCAGTGTGTGTCATAGTGACCAGTCATTCCCAGTCTTTGTGCTGTTAGGGTCAGTTTTCGTATTACCCTTTTACTATATAGGATAGAGGCCTGGTGCATGGGTGGGGGCCGGTTAGTTTGCCCTGAAGGGTGTCCCGGATCAGGGTGGGGGTCCCGCTTGGGTGCCTGGCCAGCCTGGGTGAGGGGCTGATGGCTGTTTGCAGCTGGTCACACCCCCTTCAGTGTGGGCATCCCCACTGGGGTACCTGGCCAGTCTGGATGAGAGGCTGATGGCTGTTTTCAGGATGCCCGCACTCCCTTTAGGGTGGGGGTACCCACTGGGGTGCCTGGCCAGTCTGGATGAGGGGCTGAGGGTTTTCAGGCTGGCCAAGCCTGCCGGCGACTGAAGCTCCCAGCCTCTCCTTTTTTTCTTTGTTTATTCTGGGATTTATTTACCTTCTATAATTGAAACTTTGTTGCCACTCCAGCTCCGAGGCCACGGCCTGCTGAAAGCAGGTATCTGGGGTTTGTTTGGCTTCTATAATTGCAACTTTGTTGCTTAGAGTGGAACTCAGAGCCCAGCCGCAGCAGGGAAGAAGCTTGGCTTCCTCCATCACTGGAGCAAGCAAGCCTTCTGCTCGCTTCAGCTGCGTGGTTGCCGGCCGCCATCTTTGTTGGTGGTTAATTTGCATATCTCGCTGATTAGCCAATGGGAAGTGTAGCGGACGTACGGTTAATTTCAATCTTTGTCTATTATTAGATAGGATAGTATTTATAGATGGAGATTTAATAAATTTTCTTGGCATCCAATTTCAATGTCAGTCACCAGTTCTATCTATCTGTTATTTCCCCAGTTAATCCTAAAAGTTTTAAATTACTATTTAAACTCATCAAAACACTACAAAGCCATAATTTAATCCCATTCACACCAATCACTGCCCCTTTGTTAAGATCCAGCCTTTAGCCCTAACTTAACTTTGCAGCTTGATTTAATAGGGTGCTATTTTAAGCCCTACACTTTTGCAATCAGCAGTCTGCTACTTACCACTCAAAGATAGATTACCAGCTGATACATGTCATCAAGACAACAAATATTTCTTCTCTGTCATGGTTTTTACAAACAAAGCAATTGACCTACCTCCCAAGACCCTATGGGATGTAAATTCTATATCAAATATATTTTATGCCCAGCCACTGTGGCTCATTGGTTAAGTGTCATCCTATAAACTGGGAGGTCACAGTTCGATTCCAGATCAGGGTACATGCCTGGGTTGTAGGCACGAAGCCTGGTGTGGGGTGCAGGAGCCAGCCAGTCAATAATTTTCTACGATCTTTGATGTTTCTATCTCTCCCCCTCTCTTCCTCTCTGAAATCAATAATAAAAAATATTTTATCACAGTCATTTCCATCTTTGCCATTTTCCCCCAAAACATGGACATCTGACAGGTATGTAATGGAATTAAGAAATTTTTGCCTCTGTTAAGAGAACCTCCAGCACAGCCAGAGTCAAGTTTCAGCCAGAAAATCCCAGTGGAAATAATACTTGCTTGTCCTTATGACAAGTATGCATTGCCCAGGAATGCCAGAAATGGGAGACCTATTACCTCAGCCTGGTGAGATGACTTGTCCACTCCGCCTGGCTCCTTCCATGGGAATTGCCCATCTGGTCCCACTCCACAGCATACAACATTTGAAAATAAAGAATTTTCTCAAGTTCTCAGATTAGAACATGGAAGAGGCACTTGGTAATACCAAGAGCCCTTGGCAAGAGGAAGGACTTCCCTAGGACATGCATAGTTCCCAGGGAATGATATTAGACAGCAGTTCCTCAAAACTCACTTCCTGTCTCAGCAAGCACTTAAGCCATCAAGTTTTCTAGCGGTAACCCCAAGACGGAACTTTGGGGAAAAACAAATCCCTTCGAACATTTCAAACAGATTAGGCCTACCCAGCAAATATGGCAGGAACAACATCTAAATGTGTAGGTGGATAATTGGCAGTATTCTTGGTGGTTCTTTTATTCTCTAGCTCTCTGCTTCTGATCCCCTTTGAATTCTGATTTGGCTCCTAATAATTCACCTTGGAAGTCATACACTGAGGGTTCATTTCAGACACATTCTTCTAGCTAGATCCTCAGCAATATTTCATGGTTCTGACCTAGTTTTTGCTTCTAGGCTTTAAATACTGTGAATCCTAAGAACTGTTTCCACCTTCTTTCCAGATTTTGTAAACCCGATGGGATTAGAAAGTCCTCCCAGGCCAAAGGGATCAAAGAGATTCCATTCATAGGGGATGTATAGGTATAGAGATTTACTCTTGCAGAAACAATAGTGTAAACCACTATATAAAACTCATTAAGTATGGCATTAACTTAAGAATTATACCAAAATGGTAAAATAAATAAGGTATACATTTTCTTACTTTCTTATATTAATCTTGGAAAGAGACTTACAAGAATTCAGTTTCCCCTTACCAAACAGTTCTCTTCAAATTGAATAAATTCTTATATAATTTTAATTAAAAACCAAATGAAATTTTAAAAAATGTTTTCTTTTGTATTTCCAAATCATTTTATAGTCCTCTTTTTTATTTTTATTAATTAAGCTAGTTATATAAATTAGTGTCAAATAGTTTTACAAGGCTTGTGGGAAAAGAAATTCTCTCTCTCACCCATTTCATGCCCCGCATAAGCTGCTACTTTCTTTTCTTTCCTTTTTTAATATATTTTATTGATTTTTCACAGAGAGGAAGGGAGAAGGATAGAGACTTGGAAACATCAATGAGAGAGAAACATTGATCAGCTGCCTCCCGCACACCTCCCACTGGGGATGTGCCTGCAACCAAGGTACATGCCCTTAGTCGGAATCAAACCTGGGATCTTTCAGTCCACAGGCCAACGCTCCATCCACTGAGCCAAACCGGTCAGGGCTAAGCTGCCATTTTCAACTCTTTGATGATTATTAATGTTGAATATCAAGCATATTCTTTGTTTTTAAGTTTTAGGCATATTTCTATTGATTGTTAACTAATCAACAGTTGCATAATTTTAAATAAAGATTTTACTTAACAGTAATTGGAATGTAAGTTTTCTATTAGAAACAATCATTCCCATGGTACAATTGAGTGATATCATAATTTAATCATTTCTCTTCCGTTGGATATTTAATTTATTTCCAACTTAGAGGAGAGGTGGACCTACATAAATTATAAATCAAATTACAATCCTGATTTAGGAAGCCAGGCTGCAAGATGACACTAAGTTTCTCACAGAAGGACTTTGAACCTTGAGGTGATAATTCCTTTTGGATTCTTGACAGCTTAACAGATGAACACTTGTTTCAAGAACAGGGTTCCATACAGTTGGAAGATTTACTAAAGTGTCCTTAAGAACTAGCACCCAGCATGCCAGCTGGCTGGGAAATGTAACTCTTGGTGTCTTCCTGGAAAACAAAAGCAAAAATAACTAAAAAGATAGCCTATTGTTAAACAGTACTTCGAATATGATCAAAATCAAAATATTTATGAAATTTATGGTAATCTTTGCTAGCAGGAAAGTTGAAGAAGGCTTTTCAAATATGTCAATTCCTCCTCAATCAGAACAGAATGAAAGCCATCCTAACACTACTGGACAGTTGCCTGCTTTGACATCCAGAATGTGGATGGCCCACAGGGACAAGAGATGAGTGATAATGGAGATGACAAGTACTGACATCACCACAGGTCTTTTTAAAATCAGAAAAGCCAGCCAAGAAGCTATGACTTAAAGAGCCAGCCAATGGCAAGTTTCAAGTTTAGTCAATTTTAAAGTTTTAAATAAAATTTTTAGTGAGGAAAATATTTTACTTCTCAAAATTATGAGAAGTAGTTATAACTCCTGCCACTATTGGTGTCTAGAACCATTTTCAATTCATTAATTAAAAATTAAAATACACAATGCATTAAGTCATAAGAGTAGTGGCATTACACAAGGATTGCGGAAACACTTTTCCCAGAATAAATACATGAGCTATTTCAAGCCTCTATGCCTTTGAATGTTTGGTTTTGTCTATCTAGACTCCTCTTCAATACTTCCCTGCCTTGTCATTGGCCAGTGAACTTCTTACCACTCAAAACTCAGGCTCCAATAATCTCCTCCCCCACAGGTTTGCTAGAAGGTCATTCTCTGCCAACTGGCAGAAGCTGTTCTACCTCTCCCTCAGGACACTCAGTGAAAATGCTGCCTCATCACTCTCCTCCCCAGTTGTCCTTGCTCACCCTTGTCCCAAGATCACTGCCCCTATCTCAACAAGCTCTTCCTACGCCCTGTGAATTTCTCTGAGAACCTCTCAGCTTGCAGCTGGAGAGGACCTAACCCAAGGACCTGCTACAGGAGGCTCACTGGGAGGCTCAGTCGCCTAGCTAAGGGTTTCACATTCTAAGGTCAGAGAACCACCAAAGGCTTTGTTATCTACCTCACTGCAGGGACTACATAGAGGTGTCAGTTCAAAGACTTGCCATAACAACAACCAGAATTACAACTTCAGCACGACATTTTAAGGTGAGGACTAAGAGGAAAAAGATGCCCTTTTGAGTAATTCAGGGATTTTAAAAAGAGTCTTATTCAAATCACCTTACCGCTACCCTCCCACCAAAGCAAAGGAAGGGGATTCCAGAAGCATCACTAATAATATAACCAACATACAATGTATAATTTTATTTTCTTAATTTGGGTTCTCCTAGAAAAACTTTGAGACAAAAAATCAAATGCAAAATTCATTTATTTGGAAGGTGCAGGAGGCACTGGTAAGAGAGAGGGGGAAGTGAGAGACGAAATGGGGGCAAGTGAAGTTAATTGTCACAGGAAAATTCAGACTCAGAGTAAAACCTATGCCTAAGAGTTTTCACCAACTCCAGTCAGCATTTTTTAATGTAGTTAAATATTGTTTAAATGTCCAAGGATATGATTTTACTTTACTTATTTTTGTAAAGTCTTTGATATTTTTTACTTTATTTTAATTAAATTGATTGGGGTGACATTGGTTAATTATGTAGGTTTCAAGAATACAATTATATGATACATCTGTATATTGCATTGTAAACCCACCACCCAAAGTCAAATCTTCCATCACCATATATTTGACCCCCTTTAACCTTTACTATCCTTCAACCCCCTTCCCTTTTGTAAACACTGTTCTGTTGTCTGTGTCTCTGAGTTTTTCTTGTTTGTTCATTTGTTGCTTTCAGTTTTATATCCAACATCTGGGTTAAACTGTATGGTTCTTGACTTTTTCTGACTTATTTCACTTAGCATGATATTCTCAAGATCCATCCATGTTGTTGCAAATGGCAGTATTTCATCTTTTCTTATGTCTGAGTAGTATTCCATTGTATGTATGTACCATTTCTTTATCCAATTCTACTGAAGGATACTCTGGTTGTTTCCATGTCTTGGCCACCATGAATAATGTTGCAGTGAACGTAATGGTGCATATATTTTTGCAAATAAATGTTTTCAATTTTGGGGGTGTAGATACCCAGAAGAGGGTTGCTGGGTCATATGGTAACTCTGTTCATAATATATTTTGAGGATCCTCCATACTGTTTTCCATAGTGGCTGTACCAGTTTACATTGCCATCAGCAGTAATTGCCACCAGCAGTAAATGAAGGTTCCTTTTTCTCCACAATCTCTCCAGCACTTGTTACTACTTGTTCTTGTTGATGATAGCCATTCTAATAGAGAACACAGTAATAAGAGGAAAGTTTATATCATTACAGGCCTATCTCAAGAAACAAGAAAAATCCTAAGTAAACAACCTAACATTACATCTTAAAGAAGTCAAAAAAGAAGAACAAAAGCAGCCCAACGTCAGAAGAAAAGAAATAAAAATTAGAGCAGAACTAAGCGAAATGGGGATCAAAAAGACTATACAAAAAATTAATGCAACAAAGAGCTGGTTCTTTGAAAAGATTAATAAAATTGACAACCCTCTGCAGGGGTCCTCAAACTACGGCCTGCGGGCCACATGCAAATACAAATATTGTATTTGTTCCCGTTTTGTTTTTTTACTTCAAAATAAGATATGTGCAGTGTGCATAGGAATTTGTTCATAGTTTTTTTTTAAACTATAGTCTTGACCTCCAATGGTCTGAGGGACAGTGAACTGGTCCCCTGTTTTAAAAGTTTGAGGACCCCTGGGCTAGAGTCACTAAGAAAAAAGAGAAAAGACTCCAGTTAGTAATTTGCTAAAGTCTACCAGAGGAAGAAGTGGTAGTATTAATATCTGGACACTCTAAGTCTACCTCAGGTGACATAGTGATGGCAAAGTGGTCTCTAGTAGCAAGAGAGAAGCCCTTAACGTGTCAGGTTAATTAGGGTCACACCAAGAGTATCATCATGTAACTCAACAAGCATCTAAGTCTCCATATTTTAGCAGAGGTCAACTGCACCAATTAAGCACTTTTTTAACTTCTCAACATCCATTGCCTTCTTTTATTTCATTTGACCTCCTTCTTTATATGGAATAATGTTGCAGTCACAAGGGGAATGAAATTATATATTCATGAGGTTTTGAAAGAGTCATAGCTAGTGGCAGTTTGACTGCAAATCCAAGACTCCTAACTATTAAGTCAATTTTTCTTTTCATTTGTGAACCTCTTGGGCCTTTCCTTGACTTTCAATTTTTAAAATCATCCAAAGCCCAGGGACATTCTGACAACATTAACATCAATATATTGCTATTGTCTTGAACATAATGCTATTGATTCTGTTGTCAACCTAATGTTTATTTAATGATATCTCTACTGAAATAATACACTCTTATAATCTCAGAAATGTTAGGATAAACTGGAGGATCCACACACTGAGAGAGTTGATATTCTAAGTTTCTTCAAAATGTGCAGAACTAAAAAGATCCATTAATTTTCAGAGTGGGTTTTAAAGCCCCCTTTGGAAATATAAAAGATGATAAGCTCTTTTTATTTCCTATGTTCCCAGATGCCCCAATAGTGGAAAGAACTACCGCAGTGAAACAGGTGAAAATACACTGTCAGTTTTAAGAGCCACACAATAAGAGTGAGCACATGAGGTGGGCTTTCTTCTTACCAGGCATATTCCTATATTCCTGAAAAGGGGAATTTAGGGGAGTGAAAAATGGAGGAGAAAACCCAGACCATGACCCTGCTATAGTCAGTAAAATATTCCCCGTGAGTAGTAGTTTTCCCTTGCAAAGAGCCAGCACAGAGGTATTGGATGACTGGTTACTTCAATTATTTTTTTCTCCCTAGTGTCTTGATTTTTATTTTTTACTTTCTGGAGTTTTTTCAGCTTAGAAGTACCAAGGGCTCACATTGGCTTTGTGTTTGTAAACCTTTTATTTCCTTTTGTTATTTCACTTTGACATATATAATGATGATTGATGGTTGTTTAGTAAGAATGATTCGTGGATGGCTATGTATTTTCAAGAGCTTCAGTGATGCCTCTTAAAGAAAGACAACAAATACCACAGAGAGCTATGAGCCACATATATTAATGTATACAGAGTCTACTTAATATCTAGAAAGGAAATAAAGCAATTATTGGGAAGATCGTCATTACATCTTTCAGAGATTTTCATAAAATATTACAACACACTTTGAACATGTACATAAGAGTGGAAAAGAATGTGACTCTTCCTACCCTTCAATGTTGGAGCAGTTTTTGTGGTTTGACTCAGAGTAGTCCCCTAAGCCTACAAGGAGTATGGCAGCTCACAATTATGGCTACAGAGCAGAGTTTTCTGGGAAAACATGGTAACACGGTAAATCATTCATTCAACAAATGTTGTGAGGCACCAGGGATATAAAAGTAAAAATTTCATAGTCTTTGACCTCTCAGAGATTGAGTTCAAATGTGGAATGCAGTTAACTAAACAAGTATAATGCAAAATGAGTACAAATTAGGGTCTGTGTGAACACATAAGAGGGACAACCAATCTTAGTCTTTGGGATGCAGGGAAGGCTAATAGTGGACCTTGTGAGACATGGAGGGGATAAAAATATATTTCAGGAAAGGACACTATTGTAGAGGGAAAGGAACATATAGCACTTTGTGGTAACTGAAGCTAGTTTTATTGAGTTTAACAGTAATGAGCAAGGACTAGACGCAGTGATGGCGAACCTATGACACGCGTGTCAGAGGTGACACGCGAACTCATTTTTTTTTGGTTGGTTTTTCTTTGTTAAATGGCATTTAAATATATAAAATAAATATCAAAAATATAAGTCTTTGTTTTACTATGGTTGCAAATATCAAAAAATTTCTATATGTGACACGGCACCAGAGTTAAGTTAGGGTTTTTCAAAATGCTGACACGCAGAGCTCAAAAGGTTCGCCATCACTGGACTAGAGACTGGAAACAAATGGGGCTGGGCAGGTGAGGACCTTACAAGCCATGTTAAAGAGTTAGAAATTTGTCTAAGCATAACAGTAATTTATTAAGGATGCTTAAGGAAGAAAGTATCACAATGTTGCACACCTTTGAACAATTGCTCTGGCTGTACCATGGAGACTATTCTTGGAAAATGTAAGGCTTATAGGCAGAGAAATCCATAAGGATGCTCTAGCTATAATTCAGACAAAAGACAGTGGTAACCTGAACTAGAGTAGTGATAAGTAAAGCGAGCAATAGGTGGATTTACTAGATATTTAAAAGTAGACTTTATAGACCCTGGTGATTGGTTAGATGGGATGTCTGTAGGGAAGACAAGGAACAAATAGGACTTCTGTCTTGGGCAAATAGATAGATGCTCAGACACTTACTAAAGACTGGGAACTGAGGAAGAGATGCAGGTTTTATGTGTCTAAGCCACTCCTGAAAATGCAATTGCTGTTTTCATAATAAATAACAGCATTTATAAGTGTTTTTAAATTATCTCAATGTCCTTTACTTTGCCACAAGTCACATAATACTACATATTTTACAGGTGAAGAATTCATGGCTTAAAGCAGTGGTTCTCAACCTTCCTAATGCCACGACCCTTTAATACAGTTCCTCATGTCGTGGTGACCCCCAACCATAAAATTATTTTCGTTGCTACTTCATAACTGATTCATAATTTTGCTACTGTTATGAATCATAATGTAAATATCTGATACGCAGGGTGTATTTTCATTGTTACAAATTGAACATAATTAAAGCATAGTGATTAATCACAAAAACAATATGTAATTATATATGTGTTTTCCGATGGTCTTAGGCGACCCCTGTGAAAGGGTCATTCGACCCCCAAAGGGGTCGCAACCCACAGGTTGAGAACCGCTGGCTTAAAGAAATTCAATGACTTGTCCCAGATTACACAGAGCATAAACAGAGACACCAGGACTGGAACAAGACCTCATGTTGCTAATAACATTTCCTTTTGCACTCTGCCTCCCTTCCCTGCAAGCTGCATTGACTCTTATGAGCCACAGGGATAATAGCTTTAGTGGTATTATCAGTGATTTCCTAAGTGAGGTTCTGATGACCTGAGAGATACGATGCTGCCTTCCAAGCTATTCAACGCACTCATCCAGCACAGCAATTTCAATCCCCCAGATTGCTATCTTTACTGAGATCTTATTTTTAAAAGAACAACCTTGAAATAGTTTTTCTACCTTTCCCTTAAAAGTATTCCATAGCTAAGTTAGAAATACATACATGTTTTGAAAGGAATGTACATTCAGAAGTAGGTCCTTATGGAATAATTAAATCATCACATTATGATATTTGCATGACAAAAATATCATAAAGTCTATTTTCTGACTACAGGTAGATTATTTTCCATGGCAGTTTTAATGTATTGTTCTATTTTCTGCAGCTATTTTCCTTGCATTACTGTCTCAGCATCATAGAAGTTTTCTGAGACAAGTATCCAGTATCAAAAGCTTCTCTGCTGACATAAATCAAGTGAAATCCAATTTTCCCAAATTTTAAAAAAACTACTACTAATAAGTGATAGATGGAATCTTCTCAATTTTAATTTTATGTCATACATATTTATTAAAATTTGGTGCCTGCTACAAATTATCCATATCAAAATTTAGTGTTAGAGGATTCTAGGAAGATGGTGGCAGCAATAAGCCTTGAATCTCAACATAAACAGAACAACCACAAGGAATACACCATAGACATTAAATGACAAACTACCCTCATAGACCTCAAAATGCAAGCAGGTGAAGACTATCTATAGCCACAAGACTTGATGGTATTAGCATTTGATGGAGAAAACAGAAAAGAAACAGGAAATCTGGTGGATCTAAGAATAACCCTAAAGCAGCCAACAACTAATCACTGGAAAGCACAGCAAGTTGATGTGGAAACAGCAGTTAAAATCAAGAGAGGTTTGGCTCAGTTCAATATTGAATGAATGAAAGGAGTCCTTGAGGTGACTAGTCTCTAGACCAGTGGTGGCGAACCTTTTGAGCTTGGCTTGTCAGCATTTTGAAAACCCTAACTTAACTCTGGTGCTATGTCACATATAGAAATTTTTTGATATTTGCAACCATAGTAAAACAAAGACTTATATTTTTGATATTTATTTTATATATTTAAATGCCATTTAACAAAGAAAAATCAACCAAAAAAATGAGTTCGTGTGTCACCTCTGACACACGTGTCATAGGTTTGCCATCACTGCTCTAGACCTTTGTACTCTTAAAAAGAAAAAAAAATATATATATATATATACATATATATATATATATATATATATATATATATATATATATATATATATATATTTCAGAGAGAGATAGAAATATCGATGATGAAAATCACTGATCGACTGCCTCCTGCATCCCCCCTACTGGGGATTGAGCCCACAACCTAGGCATGTGCCCTTGACCGTAATCGAACCCAGGACCCCCCAGTGCATAGGCTGATGCTCTATCCACTGAGCCAAACCAGCTAGGGCAACCCTTTGTACTCTTGAAATCAGCTTGCCAAGGCTCTATTTCAGGAGAGAGCCCACATTGAAGAGAAATTGCTGGGAGAAGAATCAAAATCAAACAAGGTGTGTGCAACAGAGACAAAGGAAACAGAAGGTCCAGATAAAAATGGGGAAGGGGAAGAGAGCCAGGAAACCTCAGAAAGCAAGTTGCCATCTTTTGGAACACTACACTAAAACAGAAGAGGAGAGAATACTGTGAAAGGAGAAAAGCTTTTTGAGCAAAGCCTCCTTCAAAAATTGCAGGAGAACTGAATTAACATAAGATTAAGTATTGGAATCAAATCCATACAAAGCTATTACAAACTACGAAAGAGAATAAGGAGCAGGATAATATCCCTATAAATAAATTTTTAAATGATGGTGATTTGGGCAGCTTCACCAAGAAGCTGTAATTTTGCACTCCCAAGGGGTCTGACAAAGAGAAGATAGACGCATGCCCAGTAATGATGGAATGACATAGGAAAGGTACTTGCCTGTCAATGGTAGGGACAGAGATGGTTGGCCAGAATGGGTGTGGCCACTGCAAGGGAATGAACATTTGGGAATACACAAGCCTCTAAACCAGCGGTTCTCAACCTGTGAATCACGACCCTTTTGGGAGTCGAGCAACCCTTTCACAGGGTCGCCTAAGACCATCCTTCATATCAGATATTTACATTATGATTCATAACAGTAGCAACATTACAGTTATGAAGTAGCAACGAAAATAATTTTATAGTTGGGTCACAACATGAGGAACTGTATTTAAAGGCCAGAAGGTTGAGAACCACTGCACAAAGAAGTTCACTCTCTTGGGATTCTTGTGCTCTTGCCTCGCTTTTGGCTTCCTTGCATTTGTCCATGCTTTCTCCATAGCAATGTGGCTCTGCGAATCCCACATGCAATGGACTAATGGACTGCAGCTGGAAACACAAGCTAAAATAGTCTGATGCTCGACTGGACCAGGCTCCAACATGGAAAGGAAACGCAAACACTGGCTCTGATTTTTGCTCTACTGAAACCCCAGATATACTTCTTTTATAACTAGACTAAGGGAGAGCCTTTCTCAGACCCAGTGCTGCTGTTTTGGGCCCTACAAAGTGTCTGACCAAGTAGGCAAAGAAAGTCCACCCCATGCTCTGCTCACCAAGCCCAGCACCCTGGCATGGGACTGCCTACCCCAATATGTCTTCTGATAGACAATCCATGTCACCAAGTGGCAGTTCTTCAGAAGTTGCCAGAAAGGTAATGCACCTTTACCCTAGAACCACTGAGTGAAAATATATAGGAGTGGGTCCCCATAACTTTTTATTTTTAAAATCCCCTATTGATTTCTAAGTACCCCATGGCTAAGGGCAATTTTAGAGACAGCACTGTTTCGTGTGCAACATCCTTCCAATACATAGGAATCAGTGTAGGCTGTGAGAGATGATTTCCAAGTTGAGTGCTGGCTGGTATTACACAGAAGCCTCTTCCACTTTGGTGGTCTTTATTGTCTTTGTCATGAATTGTATAATATATACTAGAAGGACAAAACTGAGTCTGTTTTGCACTGTATCCACAATGCATTCATTGCACAGAGCCTAGAACTGATTCAGTAAACATTTCTAAATTAATGTAAGTACAAATGGATAAGTGGGTGGGTGAATGGATGAATGAAGAATATGTTCAGCTGAACGTGAGTTTTTCATTAAACTGCTTTGTCTTCATAATATATGGGTTAAATCTAGGCAACACAGAATTAACCCAATTATAATGTAAAAATCTAATTTTTCTACAATATGCTGGATATACATATTAGTAAACAGATAGTTCAATTTTCTTCCACACTTTCAACTCCTGCCACATGGCATGGAGAATATACATGTCATCTTGCTGCCACCCTTGCAATACATACCTCATATGTAAGTTCCCTTAATAAACTCCTGATGTAATGATAGGGTTATTAGTTTCTTTCTCCAACCTTTGTCCCCAGGAAACTTTATATAACACTTACAGAAATGATAATTCTGAAAGCAATATGATGACAGAGAGAAAAAAGAAGACACAAATAAATTTTGAATACTCTTAAGTCAGGAGGATTTGGGAACATTTTATTTAGATAGTCTTAAATTTGCTTAAAACTGAGACTGCTCATTTAAGAAAGACGGAAATAAAGAAAAAATTAAATGTTGGCCAATTTAATAAACTATGGTAAGTTTAATAAAATTTATGTTTTCATGTTATTTAACAATATGAATAAACTCCAGTAAGCCATCAACAATGCCATAGTTAGGCTTGTGTATAAACATATCCTATAAATGGAGGTAAAATAAGACTACTGGCTAAGGTAACAAGATGAAAAAAAAAAAATCAAGGGTTTGCAGTCAGACCTTTTAAAAAATTCCAGCTACATTAGGTGCTACCTGTATTTACATTAATTAATCTTGTTAACTTCCTTCTTCAAGCCTCAGTTTATTCATTTATAAGAGGCCCAGGGCACGAAATTCATGCACCTGTGTGTGCGGGGTCCCCTCAGCCCAGCCTCTTCAAGCCAGGACATCCCTCTCACAATCCTGGACCGCTGGTTCCTAATCACTCACCTGCCTACCTGCCTGCCTGGTCGCCCCTAACTGCCCTGATCACCCCTTACTGCCTCTGCGTGCCGGCCTGATCACCCCTAACTGCCGGCCAAGTTGCCCCCAATTGCCCTTGCCTACCGGCCAGATAGCTCCCAACTGCCCTCTCCTGCCAACCTGGTCACCCCTTACTGCCCCCCCCCCGCAGGCCTGGTTGCCCCTAACTGCCCCCCCTGCCAGCTTGGTCACACCCAACTTCCCCCCCTGCTGGCCTGGTCATCCCCAACTGCTGCCCCTGCCGGCCTGGTCACCCCTCACAGCCCCCCAGCTGGCCTGATTGCCCCATGCAGCCTGCTGTTCAGTCATTTGGTTGTCCCTCACTAAACCCCTGCCAGCCTGGTCACCCCCACCTGCCCCCCACCAGCCTAGTCACCCCTCACTGCCCCTAACTGCCCCCCTGCCAGCCTGGTCACACCCAACTGCACCCCCTGCTGGCCTGGTCACCCCCAACTGTCCCCGCTGCCGGCCTGGTCACCCCTCACGGCCCACCCCACTGGCCTATTGCCCCACGCAGCCTGCTGTTCAGTCATTTGGTCGTCCCTCACTAACCCCCCTGACGTCTGGTTGCCCCACGCAGCCTGCTGTTCAGTCATTTGGTCGTCCCTCACTAACCCCCCTGACGGCCTGGTTGCCCCATGCAGCCTGCTGTTCAGTCATTTCATCATCCCTCACTAACCCCCCTGCCGGCTGGTTGTAGGCAGCCATATTGTGAGGGTGTGAGGGTTAATTTGCATATTATCTTTTTATTATATTACCTCTTTGTTATATAGGATATTTCCTAGGATTGTGTGAAAGGCACACAAAAAGGGCCTAACAGTAGAGAGCACAGAGCAAACACACAGTATATGTTATTCTCAGCCACTGTCTTACTAACTGGCATGATTGCTACTCCATGACAGCACCAGTCTCTGGAATGCTGAGGAGGAAGCCAACTTCCCTGATTCCCAGAGGAATCATAGGCAGAGGAGATGGTGGGCCTATGTGAGTGTGGGGCATGGAAGTTTAGGAAAGAGTTATAGGGGGGAGGGGGGGAAGGCTAATTTCATTGTCAAAATTTTAACAGTTGTAAGCTTATAAATCTCCTCAAATTATTCACTTGCCTCTCACTCCCTCAAACTATCATTTCTGTTTATTTGTTTTAGAACATTTTTTTTTTCATTTGCTCTCTCTGGTCTATCTCTAGTTTGTTTACTGCAGTATCCCTAACTCTACAAATTCATTCACCTCATGAAAACCTCTTGTTCACTGACCTTACCACTGACCAAAAATCCCTTCACGTTCTCACTTCCCTCTTTTAAAAAAAAAAAAAAAAATTTTTATTGATTTCACAGAGGAAGGAAGAGAGAAAGATAGAAACATCAATCATGAAAAAGAATAGTTGATTAACTGCCTCCTTCACACCTCACATTAAGGCTCAAGCCCAAAACCTGGGCATGTGCCCTGACCAGGAATCAAACCGTGACCTCCTGGTTCATAGGTTGGTGCTCAACCACTGAGCACACTGGCTGGGCTCACGTCCCTCTTTATCCAACTGGGTATTAAGAATCCATCTCTAGTATCACTCTTCTATATAGGTTATTCATTACCTTGCTCCTCTTTCCCTTCACCTACTCTTTTGAAAAATTCAAACTGGTTAACTCAACTCATTACACCTTGTGTAGCTGAATACAGCATGAGAAAAACACACAATTGTAGTCTCCCTTTAGATTTAAAATTACAGTGGGTACTCAGCACTGCCCTGCTATCCAGTTACATTCTCCTAGTAAATTAACTTCCTTTTTCTCTGAAAAAACTAATTCACACCTTTTTTTATGCTCAAATTTCCATTATCTTCTCCCTCCTTTCTCACTCTGTCCTGATGATCTAGACATCTATATCACTCAGAAAATTACAAGCAATAGCAAAAATAATTCTCCAACTCCCTACACCAAATCTGCTAAACTCCCTGTTCCTATACCCATATACTCTTCCCTCCTGTTGCAATAGTATCTTAACTTTTTTTGTTGTTGTTCCCTAAGGCCCACTGGCACTCTGGTGAAGCCTATGAACTGTTTTTAGACTAATGTGCTTAAATGCATAAAATAAAATGCCTAGAATACAAAGGAAATGAATTATATTAAAATTCTACTATCAAAATGTTTAAAAACTTGTGATATAGTAATATGTGTGCTTCTTTATTAATGCATTATAACAGATGATCAAACAAGCAGTCTAATAATTACCCAATTTTAGTGTAGTTAGGAAAGAAAATGATATTTCATGGTATTTCCAACAGTGTTATGTGATTTGAAAATATCTGTATTGGTATCCAATTCTGATTTGTTGATTACATTCATTATTGAAGGAAATATTCAATTTCAATTGGTGACCAGTGAAAATAAAGATGTAGTTTTTCACCCATTCAAGTTCATAAACTCTGAATTCTGTCTATGGGCTTCTTGGAAGTTGATGAATACCAGATTTAAATGATCAGATAAAGCCAACTCTTCTACTTGTCCAAATATTGACCATATGTGGGCCAAAGCAAATTTCAAGGGATTAAAATCTGACCTTGACACTGAAAGTAATTAGCTAGTTATAATAATAGGAAAGGAGCAAAAGGGGAGGCCAGACATTATCGGCATGTTATTTGGGTAGCTTCACCAGGAAGCTGCAATTTCACACTCCCCAGTGAACCACCAGCCCATTCCCCACAGATCACTGGAGGAAAGGGTCCAACAAAAGGGAGATAGATGCATGTGCAGTAAAGTTGGTATGACATAGGGAAGATGCCTATCAAACCTGGAAACAGAGATCATTGGCCAGAGAGGGCAGAGTCAATATAAGCCTATGAAAATGTGGGAATACATAATCCCCTAGACCAGTGGTTCTCAACCTTCCTAATGCCGCAACCCTTTAATACAGTTCCTCATGTTGTGGTGACCCCCAACTATAAAATTATTTTCGTTGCTACTTCATAACTGTAATTTTGCTACAGTTATGAATCGTAATGTAAATATCTGATATGCAGGATGTATTTTCATTATTATAAATTGAACATAATTAAAGCATAGTGATTAATCACAAAAACAATATGTAATTATATATGTGTTTTCTAATGGTCTTAGGCGACCCCTGTGAAAGGGTCGTTCGACCCCCAAAGGGGTCGCGACCCACAGGTTGAGAACCGCTGCCCTAGACAAAGGAGCTTGCTCTTGTAGCTCTTGGCTGTTGGTGCACTCTTGGCTCTCTGGTTCCTTTGGCTTTGCTCCTGCCCATATTCCCTCCATAGCCATGTGGCCCTGTAGACCCCACATGCAATGGACTGATGGACTGCATCAGGGAACACAAATTATGCTAGCCTGATACTGTATTGGACTGTACAGACATGGAATGGAAACTCTGGCTTTGATCTTAGCAATATGAGACTTTTTTCTTGGTGGACATGAAGGAAATGAGACCTTGAAAACTCAAGTGTGTAATTTCACAGAAATAAAGCTTCCTACAATACCTCATCCTCCTGTGGAGGCCTCTGAAAATTCTTATTCCAACAGCACCCCCAAGAATCCCACTTCCACCAATAACAACCTCAGTGGAGTTAAACTAGAAATCAATAACAAAATGATAACTAGATAATATCTTTATATTTGGAAATTAGAAATACAAAATAGCCCATGTGTCAAGTAGTGAATTGAAGTAAAAATCAGAAAAGCTTTTAATCTGAATTATAATAAAATTATAACAAAAGATGAAATATCAAAATTTATAGCCTTTAAAGTTAAATGCATGAATTAGAAAAAAAAGGGATGAAACTGAATAAACTAAGCAATCATCTCAAGAAGAAAAAGAAAAGCAAAATAAAGTTAAAGAAAATGTAAGAAACCGCAAATATAAATAAAATAAACAAATACACATTAGAATGAATCAACAAAGCTACAGATTGATTCTTTGAAAAGGTTAATAAATTGGTAAAACTCTTGGAAGAGTGATCAAGAAAAACAAGAGACAATGTATACTGAATAATCTAAGGAACATCACTATAGATTCTACAGACATTGAAATATGTCTGAGCATGTTATGAGAAATTTTATGCTGATAAACTATTGGAAATGTAAGTAATATGAACAAAATTATAATAAAGAACATTTACCAATATAAACAAAGAAGAAATAAAAAATATGAATAGTCCTGTGACATTAAAGAAAATAAATCCATAATTTAAAACCTCTTAAAAATTCCAGACCAATATGGCTTCTCCGGTGAATTTTTCCAAGCATTTAAGAGAGTTATCCTCAATCTTACAAAAAAACAAAAACAAAAACAAAAAACCATGTTAGAATAGAGAAGATGTGAACACCTTCATTCAATTTGTATTGTGAATCTACCATAATCTTGACATCAAAATATGACAAGGAACCACAAGGAAAGAAAATTAAGTTGAACTATACTCATGAACATAAACACAAAAATTCTAAACAAGGTATTAGCTAGTCAGAGTCAACAAACACAAAATTAATAAAATATAATAAATCAATGATTTATTCAGGAAAGCAAGATTGTTTTAACATTTAAAAATCAATTAGGCCTGGCCAGTGGTTGAGCATTGACCTATAAGCCAGGAGATCATGGTTCAATTCTTGGTAAGGGCATATGCCGGTTTGCGGGCTCGATCCCCAGTGTGGAGCGTGCAGGAGGCAGCTGATCAATGATTCTCTCTCATTATGGATATTTTTATCTCTCCTTCTCCCTTCCTCTCTGAAATCAATAACATTTTATTTTTAAAAATCAATTAGCCTAATTCATCACATTAAGAAAATGAGGAAGAAGAAAAAATCATGTGCCCTCAGCAGATGCAGAAAATGTTTCAGAAAAGTTGACATACTTTTATAATAATTTAAGAATACTTAGCATACTAGGAGCTTCTTTAATATGATTTTTAAAAAAATAGCTAAAATAATCTACACAATATTAAATTTAGCTATGTTAATGAATATGAAATAGTTATAAAACCCTATTTCGTTTTCATAATACCAGCAACAATTTAGAAAATAACCTTTATAAAATAGCACCATTCGAAATAGCATCAACAAATCTATACAAATCTATACAAATCTATACAAAAGCCTAAGTGACTGGCCGAGGCCAACTGGCCGACTGGCCAGTAGCTAGGATGTGCAATGACCACCAGGGGGTTGACGCTCCAACGAGTAGCTATGATACACACTGATCACTGGGGGGGGGGGGGGGGGGGAGGGGTTGGGGGGCGCGTGGAGCTGCCAAGCTGCACTGACTTGGCAGCTGTGGTACTCAGGTGACGCACCTGGAACCAGACAGGAGGGAACCCGATCCTGGGGTGCGTGACCCGAGAACCGCCCTCTCACAATCTGGGACCCCTCCAGGGATGTTGGACTGCCAGTTTCAGCCCAATCTGCGCAGGCCAGGCCGAGGGACCCCAACAGTGCACAAATCCATGCACCGGGCCTCTAGTACCAAATAAGCAGCTCTAGTTACCATTTTCTCCATGAGGGAAAGCCTAAGGCACCCCAGGAGAAATGAGTAGGGAAAAACACAGTGGCAGTGTTTTTCCTGGCATTTTATGTTATATTTCACGTATTTAAAATATAAATGAATGTAAATTTAGGAAATCAATGTGTGAGATCAGAATTATACACAACTGTACACCCTACAAAATCTTCCAGATCAAAAAGATTACACCAAGAAGCATTTTAAAAAAGAAATTCAGGTTTATTTAGCTACAACATAGCAATACATTTTACTTCTTTTATTTATGAGTTTTGACAAACATTCAGTCATGTAACTACCACCACGAACAAGACAGAGAATAGTTCCCTTTTGTCCATTTTGGTCAGTCCTCCTCCCTCTCTCCAACCTTTGGCAAAGATCAGTATATTTTATGTTCTTAAAGTTATATATCTTACAGAATGTCACATGCCTCTTTGCTTCCAGAAATATATTTTAAAAGAATATACATAGGTATTCCCAAAACACTTCAAAATTTCCTCATTACATCATTTTATTATAGGGATTTCTGACTTTATATTCTAAGCACAATTCTAAGTAAATATCCCATGCACAGAATAGTCACATGTATTAAAACAGAAAAATGTAGCACAGATAAAAATATATAAAAATAAGTTTTAGAACACTTGCACAGTCTCTTCCATGTGCCAGACACTTTGCTAAATAATTTAATATATATTAAATAATTTCATCCCTGTCATAAATACGTTACATGTAATACCTCATTTAATGCAAAAAATCTATATAGAGATTATTATAATCCAAATTTTATGGATGAGAAAACTGGGGCTCAGATAAAGTTATTTGCCCAAAGTCACATGGCTAGTAAATAGCAGAACAAGGGTTCAAACTCAGGCAAGTTGGTTCCTTAGAAAAACACACAAATAAAGAGTATTAAGTTCACTTTTAATATGTTGAATCATACAAACTTGGAAATTAAGGCTGACCCAGTCATGCAACTATGTATGCACACTAACAGATTAATGAAATCATAGCACACTGCATATGGAAAATAACTTACAACTCATCATCCTGTCAAATTCTCTCACTTTATCACCAGGGAAACAGGCTCAGAGAAAAACAAAAATTCGTCTAGTATTCCTAGGCTAATTTATGGCTTACTTGGCAGTAAAATACAGGCATTCTCTTCCACACTATCCTTAATCCCCTTGAAGCAGGTACTCCATGCAAGTTGTCTATCACATACAGAGCACTCGTCTCAAAACCTTCAAGTGCCTATAGCCTCACAGACTCCGGAACAAAGATAGATGAAATGCCTTATGCATAGGTGATTCTGCTTTATTCCAGGTGACTTGGTTATTCCAGGACCTCTGCATGACCAAAGGGGCCTGTGTGATGTCTATTAGAAGAGCTGTGCCCTACAGGGTGACTCTACAGGACAGTGACTAGAATATCCAATCAAATCATTGAAGTCCCTGGGGACTTTGAATGAGAGACACAGACTCAAGTTGACAGAGGGGCACGGAGAGAAAAAGCCAAAAGGCAGAAGTCATGAGGCACTAGATTCTATGAGTAAGCCAAGAACTTGAGGTAAAAGTAAGAACTGGTATCAGAATAAGTCAAACAGGAATGTGGAAGCAAAGTCGAAGGAACCAAGTCATTAGTACAAGACGGCCATAAGGTCAACATAGTGGCTTTTATACTACCAGGTCGGTGTGCTCAAGGTGCAGAATCAGAATCACTAACAGCATCAGAATCACTTGGAAACTGGTTAGAGGTGCAATTTCTTAGGCCCCCATGCAGACTTGTTGAATCCAAAATGGAGTGGATTCATGCCAGATGATTCTGATGCACCATAAAGTTCAAGAACCAGAGCAGAGATCAGTAACTACATCCCAAAAGGATATCCATTTCCCTACTTCCTTATGCCCTTCCTTCCTTCCTTTTCCTAAATCCTTTAAATTAAAGCCTATCTCCCGGAGTTACCCTGGAGTTTCTGTTCCTTGCAGCAATTTAATTAACACTCATCTTCAAGTGTTGGAGAACTGAATATAATCAGTTTTAATGAATTGTTTGAACTTTGATTATTCAAATGAGGCTGCTCTTTTGCATATTAATATATTTTTCATATGTTAATTAATTCAGTAAATATTTAACTGCTTATCATGTACCAGACAGTACATAGCAGTGGACATACAAAAACCCATACCTTCCTAGAATTTAGATTATGACAAGAGGAAACAGACAATAAAGAGATAAATAAATAAAATATGAAGTGTGTCAGGTGGTGATATGTTATGGAAAAACAGTATGGGAGCAGGGAAGGTAGTAGGAAATGTGGAGCAGCCTTTGTGGACAGAAAGGCTTCTCCACTAAGGTCACATTTGAGTAATCACTTCAAGGCTACATGGGAGCGAGCCTTGTGGATATGTGAGGAATGGGGGATTGCTGAGGATTATAGGGATGGCACGGAGGCCAGCATGGCTGGAGCTGAAGCAGAGATGGGAAGAGCAGTGGGCACAGAGCCAGGGAAACTAACAGAAGGCTAGGTAGTTTAAAACTTTACAAGTGATTGTAAAGCCTTTGGGGATTATTCGTTAGGTTTGTAAGACAGGGATATTTTATTTCTCCAATCACATACTTTTGGGATTCTTTATTTGATAGGAATAAAAACTGCCTAGTCTTTTAACTAATGGGTTAAGTACAATTGTGCTATTTGAGAATGCCAGACTGACCTAGTTGCTTTATGATTCTAATTCCAGGTTGGCCCTGGAGAGAAGAATACCCAAAGACTGATTTCAATGGTCTTAGCCACTGTAACAAAGAATAAAGCCATGAATCTCCCATTTACTTCTCTGGAGATAAAACAAATTCTGTGCAGCATTTTATGTAAAGTGACTTTATCTGAGGTGAAAATGACTTTACAGCAATTCTCTTTAGGATAGAACTGATGATTGAGTTGGAAGGATGAATGGGTTACTTTCTAAAGCCTTTTGTTGCCAAGAACATAGAAAGTTCTATAAAAATGTTCAGCTTGACACAGCTCTAAGACCCAAATCCATTTAACAGATGGACCCAGAGTCAGAGTGATTGTTGATAGCACATTCCTTTATTATACACTGTCCGAGACATTGGGGGTCAGCAATGAACACAGCACAACAGTCCCTGCCCTGTGGAGCTCGCACTACAGATTAGGAAGGCAGAAAACAACACATAAACAGCAAGTAGGCTAATTTCAGATTGTTACTAGTGGTATGAAAAGAGAAGCAGGGCCAAGGAGTGACTGGTAGAGGATGTGGATTCCTAATTTAGACCAATTGTTCAGGGAAGCTCTCTCTAAGAAGGTGACATTTAAGTTAAATCTAAAGGAGGAGAAGAAGCCAGGCTTGCAAAGATCTGGGCCAAGAAGAATTCAGAGGGTTTATGATCCACGATAATTATTAACATTCATAGTGTGATCTAGGGCTGTCACTTCTTTCTCACATACAGTAATATTTTTATCCTCACAATAATGTTGTAGAAAATTTACACTTGATATTACTTGACCTATTTTCCACATGAGAAACGACATTTCAGAGAGGTCTAAGAGCTTGCCAAAGACAGGATTAGTAGATGAGCCTTGGCAGGCATTCCTTCCTGACCCACTTTGTTGTTACTGTGATTCCAAAGAAAATGAATATTCTCTGGTTGAAAAACACCAATGTCACATAGAGGACAGGAAGAATATTATATTTAGGTTTCAGTTGTTTGCAAAAGATTAAAAAAAAAATAAGTCACCTGTATTTTTTAACTATAGGTTTTAATTGCTCTTTATCTTTCACTTAAGAGTTTTAGTTTTGGTCATCTAGCTTTGAGGGACTATGATACTCTCTTATGCTGAGTCTTGATTTGCTTCCCTTTTCATTCAAACAGTAATAGAAACTTAATATAATTTATTGAATGCTGAAGGATTTAATAAGACTTAAAGAAGTAACCTACAAAAATTTCTCCTGCTTTTTGAGTTTAGGTATTCCTTATATTCATTGATTTTTCAGAATAAATATATGTACAATTTCCAAATCTAGTGTTACCAGAGCAAGATCATCAAATAAGATTAAAAGCTAAATAGTTTCGAAAAATCCTATATTATAAAAGCCTAATATGCAAATTGACCAAACAGTGGAACAACCGGTCAGCAGGGGCAGGGCTGGCGAGCGGGCCACACCAGGCCAGCCAAGGTGGGTACCAATGGGCAGAGGGAGGGGACAGAAATCAGGGGGGCAGAGGTGACTGCAGTGGCAGAGGAGTGATCAGGGGTGGGGTCGGCCACTTGCTGGCTGGTGCTGTTCCCTGATCAGCCCGCGGGTTGCCTCCCCCTAAGCCGGCAGTCAGACATCCCCCAAGGAGTCCCAGACTGCGAGAGGGCACAGGCTGGGCTGAGGGACCCTCCCCCCCCCCCCCCAGCACACGAATGTCATGCACTGGGCCTCTAGTAAAAATATAAAAAATGGGACATCTGTAATGCTTTCAACAATAAAGA
Organism: Myotis daubentonii; assembly: GCF_963259705.1. Lineage (NCBI taxonomy): Eukaryota > Metazoa > Chordata > Mammalia > Chiroptera > Vespertilionidae > Myotis > Myotis daubentonii. Next base: position 20,131,244 of record NC_081842.1, on the reverse strand, counting down.
TTAAAAGAAAAGCTCAGAAGTCAAGTGAGAATGAACAGGTTATGTTATATGACTAGAGTCCATCCACAGTGTAAATACAGTAATATATAGTTTAAATAAATGTAACATACATGTGTTTAAAACATATTCCAAGTAAGGTGTATCCCCTCAATTTTAATCAGTTAATGTGAAATTTAAAAGTAAAATCTCTTTATGTAGTTGGGTAGCAAAGTAACACTAATCATTTTTAACTACATTTTTTAAATGTTTCTTTTACTGTGTTATTTATAATGTTTTATTCTTTATTGGAGATTTAAAACTATTGTAAAAACAGTTTTGGAAGCTCTGTGTCCAAAGTAGATGAGCTACTTTAACTTCTGATAAATATAATATAGTTACACATTTTTATCTCATTTTATTGAGAAATCATTAATGTGGAATAAACTGTATTCATTCAGAGTGTAAAAAAACACAAATACAAACTATTATCCTATTATTAATATTTGTATTAAGATTTATGCAATGTTATATTTTCTTCAATTTGTAGAGGCCTATATCACAGGGAAAACTGTGTTTTCCTGAAGATTCTTTTGTTCCTAGCCTCCTGAAAACATTGACTATGCAAAGAACAAAAAATTTTTTCTAGCTATTATGGAAATGTTTAGTTCTCTTGATCAATTTGCAAAGATATTTCAGGCAACAAATTTAAGGAATATTCTTGTCATCTTTTGTGAAATGAGAAACTCCTTTTTGCCCCATGAATCTCAGAGGACTACAATAACATGCTCAGCTGCTATGCACCACAATTAAACAAGAAAGGCTTCTAAAATTAACTGAAACATAGTATTTTGAAATTATAAGATAAAATTTTATCCCATTTAACATTAATGCTGACTTTGCAACCGAGATCTATATTAGTACAGAATAATACAGTATGCATTGTCTAGGCTGTTGGAAAGTCACTGCAAAAGGAAGGAAAACAGAGGGATAATAATAAATATTGGTGGTGATAATATCAAACAGGAAGTGCAAGTTGTGATAGTAATTCTATATAATAAAGAGCTAATATGCAAATGGTTACCACGCACTCACACCCTCATGCCCTAGTGCTGGGTCCTGGGGACCTGAGGCTGGGCCAGGGGACCTGAGGCCGTGCCCCCCGCACTGGCGCTGGGCTGGGGGAACTGAGATTGCACCCTCCCACCCTGCGAGGCTTGATGGAGGGGGGGGGTTGGCCAGGTCTCACACGATTTCAAGGTGCGCATGGATGGTCCTGCAGCATGCCCCAGACTCTGACAGGAGGGAGATTTTCATATACATTTTACTAATTTTCTTTCATCTCTGACACTTCTATTATAGAGAAAGGGCAAATAGCAATATTAAAATATTTCCTCTAATTCCCTTTTAATGTGCATAAATTTCATGCACCAGGCCACTAGTAGTATAACAATAAAAGACAGTATGTACTAGCAGTTGAAATGTGCCAGGTGACAGGTGATAAGCTAAGCAGTTTGCTTGCCTGATTTTATTTCATCCTAAGAACAACTCTATAATATATTTATATATGAGAACAGCATTGTTCAAATGGTATCCCACAAAATACTAGTATAAGGTAAATGGTATCTCATATCCAAAAAATCCCACTGTCAAAAATAATCTTAAGAAACCTTGCATATAAATCCCCTTCTTACAGAATCACAATGAACATCCTATATAATAAAGTGGTAATATGCAAATTGACTGTCACACCCTCACACTAGATGGCCACCCCCATGTGGGCACAAGATGGCTGGCAGGGGAGGGCACTTGTGGGAGATCAGGCCAGCAGGGGAGGGCAGTTGGGGGCGACCAGGCTAGGAGGGGAGTGAGGGCAATTGGGGGCAACCAGGCCAGCAGGGGAGTGAGGGCAGTTGGGGGTGAACAGGCCAGGAAGGGAGGGCAGTTGGGAGGGACCAGGCCTAAAGGGGATGGCAGTTAGGAGTGACTAGGCCGGCAGGGGAGGGCAGTGGGGGCAAGCGGGCCGGCAGGGGAGCAATTAGGCATTGATCAGGCTGGCAGGGGAGTGGTTAGGGGGTGATCAGGCTGGCAAGGGCAGTGGTTAGGGGGTGATCAGGCTGGCAGGTAGAAGCAGTTAGGGGCAATCAGGCAAGCAGGCGAGCGGTTGGGAGCCAGCAGTCCCGGATTGTGAGAGGGATGTCCGACTGCTGGTTTAGGCCCAATCCCACACCAGCAGTCGGACATCCCCCCAGGGGTCCCAGATTGGAGAGGGTGCAGGCTGGGCTGAGGGACACCCCCACCCCCGCCCCAGTGCACAAATTTCATGCACAGGGCCTCTAGTTATTATATAAAGGCTCAAAGAATTCCTGAAGCAAAGAAATTTGCTTAAGCAGCACTTTCCAAACGCGTTATAACACTTCATGAGATCCCTGTGGAACACAGTTTGGAAAACACAACACTTGTAGGTTTTAAATAATACCCAGGTATATTCTAGTAGACTCGGGATAAGTATTTAAATCCATGGGAGCCTAATTCAAAGCATGCCATTAAAAACAACTATAGGAAATTTCACAGGAAAAACACTGGTAAATGATGTTAGTTTAATTTTTAAATAACATGCTCAATATATTTTTAGGTTGTATACTTTCTGAAAGTAAAGATCTGAGTCTAATTGTTAATTTAAAAGAGTATAATACATATATTACTTCTTGGTATTTCCAGATTTTTGGATATCACATATCAACTTACTTTAACCCGAGAATTACTGCTAATGAAGAAATCAAGGAAAAATAAAGTTTTATCAAAGAAAGCCTTCCTCCAGTATGTGAAGTCAGTTGCAATTTGCAATAGAGAGTTCTCCATTGTAGGAAGTAGTAAAAAAAAAAAAAGTTGATCTGCCCTGTTTGGTGTGCTAAATGCAGAATTAGTTGGGAGTTTATAGTAGGACCTTTAGTATTTTAGTAGTTCAAAGATAGTTTCTTCTACATTGGCTTGAATTCACCCTTCCTTCCTCTCCCCACTTTTACCTAAGGTTTCATCATCCCATGCCAAACTTCAGAGCAGGTCTGTGTGCCCCATTCCCTCCTCCCCAAAGTATCCACGCTGCATCTGCCAGGAAGATCTTCCTAGAACATCACTTCAATTATGGACTTACACATTCTGGGTTGCCAAACCAACATATCCCACAGTGAACTCCACAGAGAATGAACTCAAAATGCATTTGCTATTCCAAGGGAGGGAAATATTCCAGTCAAAAAAAATTGAATTACCCTGGATGAAGCAAAGTTAAATATGCTTCTTTACTGTAAAATTCTGTGAACTGTACTCTGCAAAAGTGGGCATATTGTTCAGAGTTTCTGAAACTTATTTGACCACAAATACATGTTATTAAAGAGCATCTCATAGTCCCAGAATTTCTCAGAAGTCATTTCGAGAATTACTAACGCAGAATAGTAAGAAAAGGAAGATTTTGTCCCTGGTTTTAAAGTCATTATTTTTGGGCTGCATACTGCTCTGTCCAACATTTTTCCCACTACTCTCCTAAATCAATCCTGCATTACACCTCTCTCCTCACTCTACCCCTGAAAGTGCTACTCTTATTAATGCTTTATTCTACAAAGATTCCAATAAGCAAAAACCTTATTTAAATTGGAGTTTGGAGGGCCTGTAAAGGAGCTTGCATATCCTACCACTGATCATCAACTCCCCAAACAGGAAGACATGTACTTTTCGTCTTAAACAGGAAGATGTTTTTAGACTCTGCTATTCTAGCATGAAGGATGACCTTCCTCTATCCCTTCAACTACTCAGCCAATGAAAGGCTGCTACAATTCAGCCAATGAGAAGCCACTGCATTTCAAGCTCTCAGTTTCCACCAATGGACTCTTCATCTACAACAGTGCCTCTGAAACTTCCCCTTTTGTCTATAAAAGAACATTCTCTACTTTATTCTCTGGACTTACACATAGTTCGGCATTAGACTGCATGTCCTGAATCATAATTCTTTGTTGTTCCTGAATAAACCCATTTTGATCGAGAAATAGCAATTAATTCACTAAATAACTACTTATTAAATATCTATGATACATCATGCACTACTTAGTCCAATTCCTGCCTTCTAGTCAAACAGACAGACAGATAGACAGGATTCATGCAAAATAAGTACTCTGACAGGGGAGTACCAGGTCCAATGCACAGGTGAACATCTAGCTCAGCCTTGAGAAAGCTTTCCAGAAGAAGTTCCAAAATGAGTGAGGTGGGGATAACTGGAAACATTGTTCCAGGTAAAGGACATATGTAAAGAAATGAGAAAGACTGTGTAGGATTTGGTACCAGCAAGTTGATTACATGACAGTAATGTATCCTAAGAGGGCAGAGTGCAGAACAATAAGGTGGGACAATAGGCTAAAGGCAAATTTTTCTGGTCCTATCCTTCCTAAAGAATTTGGATTTTATCCTATAATATAGACCAAGGATTGGTAAACCATTTTCTTTTAAGATTAAGATAGTAAAAGTTTTAGACTTTGGAGGCTACATGGTCTCTGTTACAACTATTTATCATTGTCATTATAGTGAAAATGTAGTCATAAACAATAGACAACAAATGGATGTGCCTGTGTTCCAATAAAACTTTATTTAATAACAGGTGGTAGGCTGCATTTGGTCCATGGGGTGTAGTTTGTCCTACACTCACATATAGATCCTTGCTTCTCAAAGTTTTATCTGAGGTCTAGATGCAATTGCTGGAAACTTGTTATACATACAGAATCTCGGACTCTACTATGGATCTACTAAATCTGAATCATTTAACAGTTTCATTGTATATTCACATTTAAGTTTGAGAAGCATAACTGGAAAACATTGAAAGATTTTAAGCCTGAGAATAAAATAATCAGCTTTGTTCCAGCTGCAACGTGAATCTTTCTGAACATTCCCCATCAAATATTTCCCATATCTGCACACTGCCAACTTTGTTCAAATCCTAGCTTGAACCTAACTCACCCATGAAACCACTTGCCACAAACCTGTAAAGATCACTTCCTTCTCTAATATCATACAGCATAAAAACGTGTTTTATCATTTGTTTCTGTGACTTTTGTAAGTTATAATCTACTCAAGAATGAAAACTATATCCATGAATCTTTTGTATTTCCCACAAAACTTAACGATGAACTCCATGGAGGAAAAAGGTGTATTTCAAAAAGAATCTGCCAGTTTTGTAATTGGTGTCAGTAATTTAGACTGGAGCTACAGAATTGTTAACTGTGACGCTGGTATCACTGTAGGGTGCACAGTTTCTTCTCCCACAGAAGCCAGCTACCACTGGGCTGGGAAATTCTCTAAAAAAGTGAACCTCTGTGCCATGAGTACTCTTGGATGCAAGAGGGCTGGGTCAGAGAAACTTCATGGCTCAGAACGAAGTTTGGGGGAAGAAAACAACTCAGAGCAAGGGCATCAACCTTGGATATTTCCTCAGCTCTTTAAAGTCTGCTCTCCAGAAATATCCATCAAAACATTGTTTCACCATGTCCTGCGCAGTTCCCAAATCAAGGTCCAAAAGTGTGTTTGGGTTCACTCGAGACATTTATGGAAATTGTTATAATCTTGTTATCATCAATCAAAGGTATCCAGCATCCCAGGGTCACCTCATCTTCTCCTTGGTGGGGATGGAAGGGGGTGTGGGGTGTGGGGATGGAATGGGGTGAGGGGTGTGGGGATGGATCTAAGTCAACCCTTTAGCCTCATTCTTTATATCTTGGGTGATTTTGCAGAAAAATAAACACGAGCTCCCAGTTCTCCAAGAAAATCTCTAGACTGGAATACTCAACATTTGGGGTGCTTACTCTCTCTCTCCAGACAGGCATGGATCTGGAATAACTTACCAGAGCAAAGGTTCTGGATGCTAGGACATGGAATGGAGTAGAACAATGCTGGTCCAAGGGCGGTATAACATAGAACCAAGAAGTAAGAACTGAGAGACCATCTGAGGGCACAACCAGAATTACAAAGACTGTCTGCTAATTAGAGAAGGAACTGGAACCATAAAGCAGAGAGAGCACTTGGCTAAGGGAAGGCAGACCCAGGACTGATTCCCAAAGGTATGGATGGAACTACAAGAGTTTATGGGGCACCAGAGGCCTTTCCTGTAGGAGAAGCTGCTACAAACACTCTGCATATCGGAACAATAGCAGTTTATATCTCTAGTTTTATAGGGCAGAAGATAAAAAGGATAGTGTCAGCCTATTTACCCCATAGTTGCTCTATATAATGGACATCATAACACTTTAAAAAACTTTTTCCATAAATGGTTTTAGAGAGATTTAGATTCATTACTGTTTAAAATAAAACAGCTTTAAATTCTCTTCCCTGGCCAACTAAGTCCTTCCCCATGCTCATTTACAATGAGGACTGGCACTAAAACATACAGAAATCCCATCAGAATTGAGGCTTGGCAGCCACAGTTCAATTTAATGTCTCAATATTATCAAGTTTTCTTCAAAGAAATTTCATCAGGGAGGCATTAGAAAAGCAACAGGTTAGCTTTTCAGAAACTGCTTATAAAATGGTACAATAAATTACAGTAATGGAATAAAAGTTAACTTTGAGCACAATATACTAGGCGTTAGCACGCTATGCAGATGATCTCACTCTTCTCATAAAACCCTTTCAAGATAATGTATTCCCCACTTTATAGATGAGGAAGCTGAGGCACCAAAGGGGCCAGAGCCAATCTGACTCTGCTTTTAACTAGCACACCATGCAGTGTGCCCATTACCCTAGGGAACTCTGCCTTCTGAAGTGATCATTTGTCTAATGTAACAGAACATCATCATCAATGCAAAAAGGTTGTTTGAAACATTCCCGTATTATGACTGGAATAAAGCACCTTTAATTAAACTTAATGCTAACACTTATAAGTTGTTTTGTTTTGTTTTTATAATGCACATCAGCCTAAATGTTTCTCCAAAGATAATTTCCATCAATTACCTCTAGGTATCTTCCTGTAAAAAGAAAACTAACAGATTCCAATAACACTGAATTTAATTGACATGCAATGATTTGCATAACATTTTAGCCCACACAGTTTTTATGTGAATGTTTCAGACTAGAGTATGGTGAAATCACAATGAAAAATAAAGATGAATGTGCTGAAAATATAGCAATTAATCAATTTTAACATGTTAAATGAAAATTAAAGAAGCTCTTTTTAACAGAACAAGTGTTTTGGTTTTTTTGTTTGTTTGTTTTGCTTGCTTCAGAAAACCTATAGGGAAAATGGTTAAGTAAAATGTGTTACTCATTAAAGACAGTGGCTGTTTTTAAAGAGTATATGTATGTTTATTATTTATTTAAGTTATCTTTAAGAAACATGAGACGTATGAAATTCTGTAGATTCTTATTGATAGATCTTGTTTGGAGCATAAAGAAAACTTTTAAAAACAGCTCATTGCTTTATTCCTTGAAAATCAAACTTGCTTTGTCAGGCTGGCGAGACTCAGGGTTGAACCGTCAAACTATGAACCAGGAGGTCATGGTTTGATTCTTGGTCAGGGCACATGACTGGGTTGTGGGTTTGAACTCCATTGTGGGGCATGCAGGAGGCAGCCAATCAATGATTCTCTCTCATCATTGATGTTTCTATCTCTCTCCTTCTCCCTTCCTCTCTGAAATAAAAATTATATATAATTTTTTAAAATCAAACTTGCTTTAATTATATATTTTATCTTTTACAAACTTTTGTTAATTCCATAAATTCTGAATGTAAAAGAAATATGGACAATATGGACCACTTAATAAGAATTTTGACTATAACTATCTACAAAGTGCCTGGAATATTTTAATGAACTTTAAAGGTAAATTGCTGGGGTCCAACCCCAGCGGGTCCAGGGGTTCCCAAAGGCGTAGAAGGAGTCGGCGAAGAAGGAGTGACACGGAGACAGCGTTCAGTTGATCAGCAGCCTAGCCAGGATCTCTAGCCAGGATCTCCAGCCAAGTTCTGGTCTGGATCTCCAGCGAAGTTCTGGTCTGGATCTCCAGCCAGGTTCTGTGTCCATGTTCTCTTGCTAGGTTCTCCAGGTTCTCCAGCCAGGTTCTGTAGCCATGTTCCCTCACTAGGTTCTCCAGCCAGGTTCTGTCCAGGTTCTCCAGCCAGGTTCAGTCACCAGGTTCTAGTCAGGTTCAGTCCAGGATCTTTTGCCATGTTCTGTCTCTAGGTTCTTCTCTAGGTTCTGTGTCTAAGTTCTGTGCCTCTTGGTTCTGTCTTCTAAGTTCTGTGTCTTGCTGTCTTGTTACATCTGTATTTATACCAGTTGATTCAATCCTATCAATCTCTATTCCAAAGGTTAGGGAGTTTCTTATCTCCATTCCAGGGAGTAAAGATTATGTAGCTTAAGCATGATTGTTCGTAGTTAAAGTGATTAATTACCCACCTGGGACTTAGTTAAGAGGTTTTATTCCCTCCCTAACTTGAGGGGAAAATCCCTACCTGGGGAAACAACCTTTCTCAGAGACCTTGGTTAAAACACATAGTGCCAAGAAGGTGAGCAAACGTATTAAGAACAGTATGCCATATATGCCAGGTCCCTTGAAACAGCAAGGATGGACCAGCTCCCGGGAGTAAATAAGTTAAATTATTGAGTATCAATTATGTAATAATTATACTATTTGTCCTCTTAAACACATTATCAAGAAGCTGTGTGGTGCATATTGCTATCTCCATTTTATAGATGAGAGAGCTAAGTCACATTCCTGGTGAGTCAAATTCAAGATTCCTAGCATATACAGCGGAAAACTTCCACTTTTTAAAATTTTTAAGTTTATTATAACCTCTCTTTCTGTGACAATGTGTTTTCACTGATGGGGCATCAAAGATATTTATTTTTGTCCAAAGGCATTTCAGAGACCTTACAGCTTCCTCACCAGATTCACAAGGGATAAATGATTTGGCATTGCATATGTTGTTTCATTCCCCTTTAATATTTGACATTATGCCAGATCGTGATTTTAAACACCATAACTCACTCAACATAATTATGCCTATTTTATAGCTTGCTACATTATATTTGATAGGTTATTCATTGTTGTCTGAATACTCATGGGACAAATGTGAATGTATTACTTTAGTTAACAATGCTTCAAGCAAAATGCAGACAATATTAAAATCGATGTTTTCTTTGACTGCTAGCAACATACACATTATGTAAAATATAAAAGAAATTATTTATTTGAAGGTTAGTCATGTTACACTAGAATCCAACAAAGTGACCTAAATATCAGATATTAGATTTTATTTTAATGCAATATAATGTAAAAAGAAATAGGAGATAGGATTAATGCATGGAAAAATAAGTATATTTTTACCTTCTTAAGGCAATTGCAAGATAGTGTAGTGTTAATGAAAAGACCAGGAATCTTGTACTCAAGCAAATATGATTTTCCATTTCTGCTCCACCACTAACTAGCTGAGTGATACAGCATGTACTAATTAACCTCGCTGAGACTTTATTCTTATCTGCATAATAGGAAAGTACATACTACATTCTAGGCCATTGTGAAAATTAAATACAGTAAGTGAGTAAGGCATCTAAAAGTGCCTGAGCAGTGAATAATCATTTCATGATGTCGTTGCTGTATTTATTTTTAGAATTTGAAGTGTTGAATGAACAGTTGCATGATTTGTGAATTCTTGACCTTGATGACATTCTTTTGGGTGAAGTTTTATGGTTAGAATCACGATTCTAAAAATATTAAAAGTCATTTTTAGAAAAGAATGCTGCTATGGCCTTTCTCTTAACAGTTTGATATGAGGTTACAAATAACACACAGAGTGCTTGGCAATTGTCTTGCAAATCAAAGTTGTCTAATAAATAATGGTTCCTATTTTTAAACTAGAAGCCCAGTGCATGAATTCATGCACAGGTGGGGTCTGTCCGGCCCATCCTGATTGGGGCAATTGGGCCAGGCCAGCCAGGGAGAAGGGATGTGGGAGGTTGGCCAGCCAGCCCCTGCCCCCTATTGTGGAGGGGATGATCAGGATGGGGGGGCCGGCCAGGGGAGGGGCTGCAGCTGGCCAGGGGAGGGGCTGCAGGCGATTGGCAGGACAACCCCATCCCCAAACAGGGTGAGGGGCCTATCAGGGGTGGGGCCAGTGTGGGTAGGGGTCATGGGCAGTTGGTGGGCCAGGAGGAGGGGCCTTGAGCAGTTGGCCGGCTGGCCCCACCCCCTGGTCAAACTCCTGGTTGAACTCCCAGTCGAGGGGACAATTTGCATATTAGCCTTTTATTATATAGGAATTTGACCAGTGTAGCATACAAGATGGTTACCGCTGAAAAGACAAAGTGGAATCTTCCTGGAAACATGGCAAATTGAGATTATGTCAGAAGCGTCATTGCTGCACACAGTAGAAGAGCTATCCCCCTACCCCTCCCTAAAGGAAAACCCACAAATATCCATCATATAGAGAAACAGGTAACTTCTGTTTTAAGCCCAGTTTATATCATGTTTATATAAAGGTAACATTGGCCTTTATAAATTTAAGTTATATCTTAAATCCAAACTAAATTTGTATGCAAAGATTTAGAGTATATATAATAGTGATTAATTTTAGTCAGCTCACAACAACCATTTATTTAGAATTTTGATTTCTCAAAAATATACATCATTTTCCTTCCAATGTCAATTTGAGAATGTGTCAATTTCTCACAATGTATATAAACTAAATATTATTTTGCCATTAGAATTACAGGATAATTTTTTGAATGGTATGTCTAATCTCAAAAACACATCCATTATTAAAAGATCACAATTTACTCTATAATGGATATTAAAAAGTATCTCTACAATGAAGAAAATCAAAACCTAAATAATTCAAATTATGTTTATATAATGACTTACATATTCTCCTCTGGAAAAAAAATGTTGACATTTTTTAATGGTTAAGATTTCAAAAGGTCTCAATTTATTTCAGAAGGTAGTTTGTATCAGAAAACATCGACACAGTGATAATTACATCAGTAATGCTGAAGTATAAATTTCTATTTACTCAAAGCCTCACTAAAGAATTGTTCAAAAGGTGCCAGAGGAACTGAGAGTAAATTAGCTAACAAATGCAACCCACTAAATCAGCAGATAATTGATCAGACCTTTTCTTTCTCCAAGTGCTGTTCTAAATCCTTGGTATACAATGATGAATAAGATACAATAACACCCCTCCTCCTATAGTGCATGATGAAGAATGAAAGACCTCTGTCTAAATGATCACGGTAAAATATAGTGAATGCCACTCAATGCTGTACAAATGGAAAAGTGGTACTAAGATTTTCTTGGGGGTCAAGAAATAATCATGAAAGTTGGTAGAATATAGAATAAGTTGTAGAAATACAGTTGACTATTAAGAGAGTCATTAGTTTTCACACTTCAAATTAATAATGCAAACTTGTAATCATGGTGTTAATATACACATTTTTTGAAAGATTACTCTGGAAGCTTTGTGGAAATGGATTGGAGTGGGTGAGACTGGAAGCAAGAACACAGAAAGAAACATATTTCAAGAAGGGAAAATTAGTGCAGAGACAAGTGAATGGAGAGGAAAGTTGGATGTGAAGATATTCAGAAGCTAAGATTCAGGAGACTCTGTGAGTAATCAGAAAGGAGGGAATGGAGTAAGGAAAGAGGGTAAGCCAGGGTTCTTTAAGCAGGGTACCTGGAACAAAAGCATCAGCATGTCCTGAGAATTTTTAGAAATATAGTAATTCTCTGGCCTCACTCCAGACCTTTTGAATCAGAAACTCTGAATATAGGAGTCAACAATTCATGTTTAATAAGCCCTCCAGGTCACCCTGATGCATGACAAAGTTTGAAAAGCACTTGAAGCTATTGGTTACCAAGCATAGCTGCACATTAGAATTGCCTGGGAAGCTTAGAATAAGAAAATTCTGGTTTAGTTGGACCAGACTATGACCCAGACAACATTATTTTTTTAAACAAATTCTTATTTAAATTTTTCATAATTTTATTAAGTTTATTGGGGTGACATTGGTTAATGTTATATAAGTTTCAGGTGTATCTATAATAATAAAAGTATAATATGCTAATTATACCAGACATCCCTCTGGATATCCTTCCGTACAACCTTCTGGATAAAGCCGGGGCTGTGAGGGAAGCCTGGGTCCCGGGTGCCAGAGGGAAGCCAGTGCTGGCTGCTGAGGGAAGAAAGGCCTACTCTTGCACGAATTTCATACATTGGGCCTCTAGTATCTTTATAATAAGATAACTGTACACTCTATTGTGTGCCCAGCTAATTCATTGTGGTAGTCCAATTGTGGTAGACTGCTGGCTCTGGTTGAGATGCTCAATGGATATTACTGATACTCACCAAGGAAAGGAGGAAGGTTTGAGAGAAAATCTGATGCCATTTACCCAGGCTAACTGTATTCTATTGAATTTCAAAATAAGCACACCTGACATTTATTTGACTAGCTTTTCTGTAGTTTGTTTTAAGCAAACATACAAAATTACCATAAGTATCAAAATATGGGCACATTACAAGGGCATCAAATCTTCAGACGTTCTCATAACACCTCTTTCATTCATTGTATCTTTTTGTAAAGTAATCTCCAGAAGCTCTACTGGTACATGCTTTAATTTCTTTGGAAGCATTATTTTTAAAAATATATTTTATTGATTTTTTACAGAGAGGACAGGAGAGGAATAGAGAGTTAGAAACATCGATGAGAGAGAAACATCAATCAGCTGCCTCTTGCATATGCCCTACTGGGTATGTGTCCGCAACCAAGGTACATGCCCTTGACCGGAATCGAACCTGGGACCCTTCAGTCCGCAAGCTGATGCTCTATCCACTGAGCCAAACCGGTTAGGGCTGGAAGCATTTTTGAGATTATGAAATTTTCCTATTCTTCTGCTAGGCTAATGGAAACTGTTTCAGAAATTACTTTCTGGGGCTCTAAGTCTAATTTTTTCCTCCACTCCGAGTGTCAGTCCCAACTTCATTTCCCTACTTCTGCCCTTCCTAGCATCTCTGATAGATCCTTCTGCAGGCCCAAATTCACCTGATTTTCCAGTTAGATCTGAATCAGGTAAGACGTGTAGCCCAACATATCTTCTGCCTCCATCTAGAGATACTTTGGTTCAAATCACCATCCCCAAACTACTTATTTCCTCTTGGAAAATGTCATATGAGATCTCATTTTCTATATAGAATAATTCAACCAATGAATGGTTGAATAAATACCCCGTCATTAGTTCATTTATTCAACACATATTTATTATGCAATTACCATGGGCAAGACACTGTGCTTGGAAGTGGGGATATAAAAATGAATATGCCATGGCACATAGTCAAGCATTTGGCAGTCTTCTTAAAGGAGTTACAGTGTCGCGTGTGTCTCCCTCTTCAAGGCACAAGTGAGGCTCACCTGATGCAAATGACCTCCCTCATACCAATAAGGCCTTGAATGGCCTCTTGGTTCACAACAAATATTCTACACTAATTTTTCTTGCTTTTTTTTTTTGAAACAAACACACACATGACATTTATCATGTGCCAGGCACTGTTACAAGAATTTTACAATTATTAATTAATCAGTCCTCAGTCAACTCTAAGAGGTAGGTTCTTTGTTATTCTTCCTTTATGTTGAGGAAACTGAGGCACATAGAAATTAAATAAATTGTCTAGTTCCACAGACTAGCAAGAGGTGAGGTTAGGATTTGAACCCAGATAGACTGTGCTTAACCACACATTAAGAACCTGGACTAAAGGAAGAGAGAGCACTGAGGAATTTCATATTTAGTAATAAATGGGAGAGGAGAGAAGACAGACTTTACCAGTATGAGGCTTGATAGACTTGGAATCAGGGCCAGCTCTGTCATTAGCTGGCTTCCAAACTTAGGTGACTCACCTATTCTCTCTAAGCATCAGTTTCCACCTGTCCAAAATAAGGCACTGACTAATGATCTGAAAGGTCCTTTGAAGCTCTGTAGTTCTTTTAAACAGCATATTGAGAATTGAAGCTCTTCCAAGGAAAAATAAAATGGGTTCTTTTTAATTCATGGAACTATTACAGGGATCCTATGTGTGCAATAATATGGTCTACTCTTAAAATTCATTGTGTTTTAGACTTTTATTTACAACTAGAGGCCTGGTACACAAAAATTTGTGCACTCGGGGGTAGGGGGTCCCTCAGCCTGGCCTGTGCCCTCTCGCAGTCTGGGACCCCTCGGGGGTGACCCCTTGCTGGCTTAGGCCCGCTCCTTGGGGGATTGGACCTAAGCTGGCAATCAGACATCCCTCTGGCAGCCCGGCAGCCCTCAGGGGATGCCCATTTGCCAGCGAGGAGCAGACCTAAACTGCAGTCAGACATCCTTAGCGCTGCTGAGGAGGCAGGAGAGGCTCCCACCACCACCGCTGTACTGGCAGCCATCAGCCTGGCTTGTGGCTGAGCAGAGCTCCCCGCTGTGAGAGCAACTGACCACCAGAGGGCAGCTCCTGCATTGAGCGTCTGCCCCCTAGTGGTCAGTGTGTGTCATAGTGACGAGTCATTCCCAGTCTTTCTGCTGTTAGGATCAGTTTGCATATTACCCTTTTACTATATAGGATAGAGGCCTGGTGCACGGGTGGGGGCCGGCTGGTTTGCCCTGAAGGGTGATCCGGATCAGGGTGGCGGTCCCACTTGGGTGCCTGGCCAGCCTGGATGATGGGCTGATGGCTGTTTGCAGCTGGTCACACCCCCTTCAGGGTGGGGGTCCCCACTGGGTTGCCTGACCAGCCTGGGTGAGGGGCTGAGGGCCGTTTTCGGGCTGGTGGGCGACTGAAGCTCCCAGCCTCTTTTCTTTTCTTTTTTTTTATTCTGGGACTTATTTACCTTCTATAGCTTTCACTGGAGCTGAGAGCCGGCTCCAGCTCTGAGGCTGTGGCTGGCTGAAAGCAGGTATCTGGGTTTGTTTAGTTTCTATAATTGAAACTCTGTTGCCATCACTGGCGCTCTAAGCTCTGAGCCCGCGGACGGCTAAAAGCAGGTGTCTGGGTTTGTTTAGCTTCTATAATTGCAACATTGTTGCATCTGGAGCTCAGAGCTGGGCTGCGACAGGTGGGGAACCTTGGCTTCCTCCGTCACTGGAGTAAGCAAGCCTCATGTTCGCTTCAGCTGCCTGGCTGCCGGCCGCCATCTTGGTTGGCAGTTAATTTGCATATCTTGCTGATTAACCAATGGGAAGGGTAGCAAAGTTACGGTTAATTACCATGTTTCTCTATTATTAGATAGGACTAGAGGCCCAGTGCATGAAATTCATGCAGGGGCAGGGGAGTCCCTCAGCCCAGCCTGCACCCTCTCCAACCCGGGACCCCTCTGGGGATGTCCAACTGCCTCTCACAATCCGGGACCACTGGCTCCTAACCACTCGCCTGCCTGCCTGCTTTCCCCTAACCACCTCTGCCTGCCTGATCGCCCCTAACCACCTCTGCCTGCCTGCCTCATTGCCCCTAACTGTTCCCGTGCTGGCCTGATTGCCCCTAACTGCCTCTGCTTTGCTCCACACCTGGGACCCAGGATTCCCTCCTCCAGCCAGTTGCAGGCACCCGGGACCCGGGCTTCCCTTCCTCTAGCTGGCCACAGGCACCCAGGACCCGAGCCAGCTTCGCCTGGGCTGGCTGCAGCCGCAGGGGGCCGTGGGGCGGGTGGCTTGTCCCTCTCCTGGGCCGCAGGCGCAGGCACAGCCACTGGCACCCAGGACCACGAGGCAGGCGGCTTGTCCCTCTCCCAGGCCACGGCCTGGCTGGTCCCCATTCCTCTCTCACGAGCTCATTTGTGTCTGGCTGGCCCCATTCCTCTCTTGTGAGCTCATTTGTGCCTGTCTCATCCCCATTCCTCTCTCCCCACTGTTGAGTGTCTGAGCCACTACAGCATGATGGCATGAGGGCATGATGACCATTTGCATATTAGCTCTTTATTATATAGGATTATATAGGATAGGATGATATGAACTGACACCTAAGTCTAGGATAATTATAGTGGACCTCAAGAAGGAATGTATCTGCCAAGAAGGATTCCTCATGGTTAACTAAGAACAAATGCATTACTAGAATCTAGCAGCCATTGCAGAGGACCCTCACATATGCTGCATTTCAGGAAAAAGCTGCAGACGAACCTTCAGCCTCCTTCACTGTGCTCCTGCTGTCAACCCTTATAAAGAAGTTCCTGGTATCATCTTTCAACCAATAAACTGAGACCTGCTCAGACCACTCTGAACTATGCAGCTATGTTCTCATTTGCTGACCAATCAGAGCAGCTCCATTATGACCAATTGGAATGCTCAAAGATAATATGATGCTATATGAACCAATCAGGTTGTGCAAATTTGGATTCCTCATTTGCATGAAAGTGAAGCAATTAAGAACCAGGATGGGAACGTTTGTTACAAAAGCAGCCTCCCCTTTGTCTTCGAGGAACATACTTTCGGTTTCCAGAGGAGGCTGTTTCCCCAGTTTGCAAACTGTTCTCTTGAATAAAGTTTCTCCTCTTTCTGAACCCCAGATTTGGGATTCTAGTTGATATTAGATTGGTGGCAGCGAACGTCTGTTGATGAGGATTACACCAGACTACATTTAATTTTAACTTTGAGTCACCCATCACAACTCTGGATTCCTCATTTGCATGAAAGTGGAGAAAATGAGGTATGAAAATTCTAAGTCTCTAGAGTCTTTATAAAAACTAGCTTGAAAATATTACAATACATTTAGTTCTTGGACAGTAAGTAAAACTTAAAAGTCTATATCCATCATCTGGGTTACTCTCTAGACTTAAAAACACACACACACACACACACTAACTCTGAAGTGGGTAGAAAAGAAGGATGAGTTACAATTCTATGACTTTTATGCTTACATGCAAATTGCGCATGCATATCTAGGGGTTGGTGTCAAACTCAGGTTTAAGTGATGGAAACTGATTTATCTATTTACCTGGTTCATAAAGGCTCAGTGCCTAGGCAATCAATCTAACTCTTTGCAGAAAGACATGTTATTTGACATTTTTACCACAAAACCTTCTATGTCCTCAATATGCTATCTCTGATTATTCTTAAATACAATCTCAGTTGGCAAAAAAAGTTCACTATACCAGGACTCTTAAAAGCTTCAGAGAAGCACTTCACTAGATTCTAAAGCACTCAAGACATATCTCCAAAGCACAGGCAAACCTCCAGAGTCTCCTTCAAAAATTACTCACAGCCCAGCTCCTATTGGGGCCATCAAAGGCATAGGCTCAGGACTACAGAGTTAAGACCAAAATGAGTTATTTATTCTGCTAATTCCACAAGGAATAGTTTCCATATTATCAATATCTCTAAAGCCCCATAAAATAACATGGTTCTGTCAACATCAACTTCAAATAAACACTCCAAACCTAAAATTTCCAGCAACAGAAAGTCAGTTTTTCTTTGACATAGAGCTGGGACTTGTCATTTCCAACACAACATTAATCATGTCTAGTATTTCTAAGCAATCCAGAAGGTTAATGCCATATACTAATTTATCAATAGTTTCGCCCAATTTGTACATGACAAGCCTTTTATGTAGGAATAAGACATTTAGCCAGTGAGTAAATCCAGCTGAACACCCAGCATCTCAAACTATACAAGAGTTTTGTTATCTACTTGTAATCATGAAAATGTCCTTTGACTTCTCAAGAGAGTCAAATGCTTGTGATGGTGATTAAAATAGAGAGGCTTATAAACTTTCCAAAAAAGAAATAGTTTCTGAATAGAATAAAAAAGCTCTTTGGAGAAATTTCATGCCATAGAAAATTATTATATTGTACATACTGAAGATTTTAAAATGTAGCTATTGCAAATGTTAACTATCTATTGTCATTGGCAAATGGCAAATGATAGGGAATACTGCTAACTATTGGTTAAATCAACTAAACTATAGTAAGATCGTATATAATAAGATCACAATGTAGGTGAAATTACTTATTATATTGTGAATCACTTTACAAATTAAAAATAATTAAGAGCTATGTAGAGAAAAATGCTAAGATGTATCATTATTTAATGGCGCTGGAGTGTAATAAAATAGACCATTTCTGTAACCCTTTGAGAAAAGAAGAAGTTATAGTTATATCTTGCCCCTACGCCACTCATGTTTCCACAAGTTTCCAAAAAGAAATTTTGTTTTTGGATAAACTACATTAGAAGCAAAAGGAGACGAAAAGACAGAGACAGGAAAAACAGAGAGAGTAAGGTAAGGAGGAGAGAGATAACCTAAAGAGCTAAAAGGTTTATATATTGCATGTACCTAATTGTGGAAAAGTGGAACTATAAAAAACCCCACTTTATAGTCTCATAATGTGCTTGTTGTCTTTTTCAGTAAAATGATGGGAGTTCTATGTTTGTTATGCGCTGTTTAAATAGTAGAGGAAAATTCTCTTCTGGAGATATGTTTAAGAGAGACAAGTGTGTTTTACTGCTTTTATTAATAAAATTCTAACTAGCTTGCAATTTTATTACTTTAACATGTGTTCAAAAATCTTGTTGAGTAAGTTTAAATCTACTGATAACTTCAACATCTCAATATCAAAAGCCTATGTTTTTATTTCTAAAGATGTATTACTTTCTTTAATGAGATCCAAGAAATGGATTTTAGCATCACAGATATTCAGAACTGGAAGAAGCTTTCTATGTCACTCAGTCTGACCTTCAGTTGAAATTATGAATTATCTCTGAATTGTCCCAGGCCAGTGGGAACCCAGGTGCTCTTTGAACACTTTCCATGATAGGGAATCTTACTACTTCAGGAGATCTTCAGTTAAATTTCAAAGAGTTCTGGTAGGTTCTTTTTAAAATTCATATATTCACTTTAAATTTTTCTGATCTCCACTGTTTAGACATATTTCTCCATATAGAGAAGCAAAGAATAAATCTAATCCCACTTCCACACGAAAACTCCATAAATGCTAAGGAAAGCACCTTGAAGAGACTCTAGCACATAATATCCATTCAATAAATATAAGCTATTATTACTTTTATAATCAAAACCCTAAAAACTTTTTTTCTCAAACTTCCCATATCTAGTTTCTTTAAAATCCCCTCGTTTAGAATGTTTTAAAGACCTCTCTCAGCCTCAACTTCAAACCATGCTCAGGACACTCAAAATTCTTTTCAGAGAAGTTGAGAATCTGACCTAATAAGACAGGATGCCATGATGCTATCTTCATCTTTTCACCATTTTTGTTTGTTTACAAAGAGAGCTCACTTCAACTCAATATAACAAATATTTATTGAGTGTCTACTCTACAGATGACTCAATACAATCTGAAGTTTCCTACCAGGTGGTTCTGAGAAAATTATCACACAGGTTTTCCTTTGCTCTTTTACAATCATTATATATAGCAGTGGTCACCAACCAGTGGTCCGTGAGGTCCGAAAGGTTGGCAACTGCTGATATATAGAACTGTTTATCCATTACCAATATTCAAATCCATGTTTATGCTTAATATTAATTAGTTCATTAAAAATTGATACTATTCATTGGATTTATTTAAGAAAACCTGACTATATTGATATTAGTATTATATTATAAATATATTAGAGGCCCAGTGCACAAAATTCATACATGGGAAGGGTCCCTAGCAGCTGCCAGCTGCTACCCAGGGCCTTCCTTTGTTCTGCGCCATTCCCTGGTGATCAGCACATGTCATAGTGAGCGATCGAACTCCTGGTCGGTCAAACTCCTGAGGGGACATTTTGCCTATTAGGCTTTTATATATATGTATAGATATAAAATACAAATGCTTGTTTTTTAATAGGCTAAGTCCTAATACAATCAAATTCTATAAAAAATATTTCAGGCTTCATTCTAATAATCCTCTAAGAAGATTCCAAGAATCTAAGAATATTCAAGATAATACCATTCTAGTATAAAGAGAAAATTGGGGGAGTCCTGTAAAGTATTTCAAAGAATTTTTACTATAGAATATGAATATAACATAGGCTCTTTGCTTTAACTTGAGGCAAATAAATTCTTGAGTTCCAAATATTTAACTTAAGCTTCATTATCATTATTATCTTCAGATTGCATTTTACAATATTTACTAGGGGGATTTCCAACCAAAAGCAGTGGTAAAAAAAACAATATAGTGGTGAAAAGATATTTCTACTCAATTCTCCTCTACAAAACAGAATGAAAAACCACCCTCCTCCAAAAAAGAAATAAAAAAGGGAACAAGACTCCATATTTAATGAAGCTAATACAGTGAGTTTTGTACTGAAGACAGTAGAATGACAAGAGCAAACCCATATCTCTGTTGTTAAATTAATTAAACAAGGAGGCTATTAGAAGGAGGTGGTCTACAAAAGCAAACCAGTATCTAAGCTTGTAAATGCCTCCAGGTTAGTAAATGGATACTTAAGGACAACTAATCACAAACAGACAACAAGGATTTAAGCTACAGTCAATCTATAATTTTCTTTATTGGCTCTTGTCGGTGAAGCACTCCTAACCACTACTGGTTTGGGGCGTTAGTTTGAACCACTTCGGAAAATAGCAACTTGGTCCACAACTTCTGGCCAAACTTTCTGTTCCCATTCACATCGGAACCTATTGGTTTTAGCTAAAACAGAGTATAGATTTTAAAAAATAATAATAACTATATTACATATAATCAACACTAATAAAAGAGAAAAATGGTAATTGGCGTACGAGCTACCCTTTTCATTGGCTAATCAGGGCTATATGCAAATTAACTGCCAACTAAGATTGGCAGTTAACTGCCAACAAGATGGCGGTTAATTTGCATACGTAGGCACAATGCAGGGAGGCGAAAGGGAAAGCAGGAAGAAGCCCCCTGCCACTGACAGTGATCGGAAACCCAGGGGGGAGCTAAGAGCTGGGGGGCAGGGCAAAGGCGGCCCTGGGGCCGCCTTTGCCCTGCCCCCCAGCCATGATCAAAGAATCAGGTACCTTTTCCGCCCTGGCCAGTGATAGCAGGAAGTAGGGGTGGAGCCAGCAATGGGAGCTGGGCACGGTCGAAGCTGGCAGTCCCAGGAGCTAGGGGTCCCTTGCCTGGGCCTAAAGTGAAGCCCACGATCGCGGGGCCGCTGCCGCTGCGGGTCCCCGCTGCCCGAGCCGGACGCCTTAGCCAGAGGAGTCAGGCCTGGGCAAGGGGCCGATCCTGCGATTGGAGGGTGATGGGGGTCAACGCCTGAGGGCTCCCAGTATGTGAGAGGGGGCAGGCTGGGCTGAGGGACACTCCCCCCACACACACACCCAGTGCACAAATTTCGTGCACCGGGCCCCTAGTGTGTATATATATATATATATATATATATATATATATATATCCTCAAGCATTCATATTACTAAACAAGAACCAAAATAAATAAATAATAATGCAACCCAAGAAGTTAAAAAAGAAAAAAAATTGATTTAATTTAATGGGTTAAAAAGAAGAAAAGCAGTGCATTGATAAATAAATCCAAAAGCTAGTGTTTCCAATAAAATAGATACCCACTCCCACCTAATCAAGAAAAAAAAATTGCTAAAACACAAATATTCAAAATGAAACCTAGGAGAGAAATAGTCAAAATATGGGAAAATTGTATGAATTATTAGAGAGTGATTAGCTCAGCTCTATGCAAATATGTTTTAAAATCCAGATAAAATAGGCAATTTCACTTCTTTTTCCTTCTATTTCTATAATTCATTCCACTTTTTCTTATCCCTTAGGGATACAATCTATTGGGTTTAATGTTTATACTTCTTGTTTGTAGTTTATGTCTTTACAAAATGTGAGTCGATGTTGCATTTATTTGTTGCATCAATTTATTTCTAACACATGTATATAGTATTGTATCATACACCTTCCTTCAGTTACTTGTGGGGCTTTTTAAGCACCAAAGTTTCTAAGATCCATCTATATTGCTCTGTGTACAACTGACCAGTACTTTTCATTGCTATGTGTATCCACCACATTTTATGTATTCTCTCTTCCAGTTATGACCATCCAGATTACCTCCAACTCACCACCCACACAGCTAATACTATAATAAATAGTGTCACATATCCACTTTTAAAGTTCTTATTTCCTTCATATACAACAGGCACTTATCTATATATATAAAAGCCTAAACGACCAAATGACTGGAACAACTGGTTGACCAGTCGCTATAGTGCACACTGACCACCAAGGGGCAGACACTCAATGCAGGAGCGACCCCTGGTGGTCAGTGCACTTCCACAGCCAACCTTCCATGGCCAGCCAACCTCCCCTGGTCCCTCCCCCCACCCGGCAGGCCCTGTCCAGCAGGCCCCGGCCAGCAGCCAGCAGCCAGCAGCTGGCAGGCTCCGGCCAGCCTGGCCCTGATCAGGACTGGGCAAGACAGCTCCAATAGGCCCCAATCGCTGGCCAGGTCTAAGGACCCCATCTGTGCACAATTTTCATGCACTGGGCCTCTAGTAAATATATAATATATTTAGGTTTATGTTACTGTTCCTAGAACAACATTTTGGTAACTACATAGTCAGATTTGTCAAACTCTAAAAGCAAGATTGGCCCAACAATTCTAATGTTGAGAATTTATCTTACAAAAAGATACCTTGATATATGTATAAGGATGTTCACTCACATTCTTTTTTAGAAAAAAACTATAGGGTGAAAATTTTACCTGATCTTCAATAAGGAACTAATTAAATTATCATTTATCCATACAGTCAAATATACAACAGCTATATAATAGGAATGAAGTGCTGATATGATCTCCAAGATGAGTTGATCCATAAAAAAATAAGATATAAGTATATTACATATGTAAATAAATTCTATTTGTGTAAACATATGAAACTGTGATTAGTCATTACTTCTGCACAGTGAGAGCACAGTTTTCATTTGTAGTTTTGTTTGTTTTCCATTCCTTTACCATTATATTTAACCCATTTATAAGTCTGACTTAAGGGCTTTTATGTCAAATTCTCTCTGGGACAAATCAATTTTAAAATATGGAATCTGTATCTATCAATTTGTCTCTTACCCCTTACCTTTCTAGGCTGGGCATATACCCTCTAACCCCAATGCCTACCACCACCAATAACAGAATATATCAGCCCAGTTACCTCAGGTCTACTATCTCTCTCTCCCCACTCCCTTCTGTCCCCTCTTTTCATTGCACTTTTTATTAATTTGAGCATTAACTGGGAAATGGCATAATATATACAGTGACTTTGGGGGTTCTGATATGCACTGTACATGGAAGGAAAGGAAGAGATAAATGCCTCACCACAATAGCTTCCTCTTTACTGTCATCTATCAGCGAACACAGAACTGGTGATGGTGTAGTATTTCCCTTTGAAAGAAATTGCCAGTTATGGACTTACGTACACCATAAACTCATCATTAATTATTCTAAGCTCTTAACATGCTTTTCATCTGAGCTTTTAAAGTTCTTCAGGATAGGTATTATTATCCTGTCTATAAAGATAGAAATACTGTGCCATACACAAGATTAAGTGTCTTGTTGAAGGATTCATAGCAAGTCCAGTGAGAGCTAGAAATCACATTCATGTTGTCAGATTTCGTTTTCTCCACCACAGTGACCAGAGAATCAATATCACTTTTCACCTTTACAGGACTATTATTTCTAATCCCTTACTGTATCTCTCTTTTATTCAAGATTTTAAAAGTCTATAAATAACCTTTTCATTTTAAATACACCTAAAAACCCTGGGGTAGTTCTCTATACAAAGCCCAGAGACAACTCTGCCCTTGTGAGCAGACAATAAATGAGGAAAAGGAAGAAGTTGATTTAATTGCCATCTCAGTCACTGAATTACAGTATCATCTTGAACAATCGATTCTGTCTGCATGCACTAACTTCTCAGCTGTTAGATTTTGGATACAATTTCACTTCCCTTAGGGAAATAAGAGCTACTGAGATAATTTCTTTAAGATCCTTGGAGCTCAGTAATACTAAATGAA
This sequence comes from Myotis daubentonii, assembly GCF_963259705.1. Classification (NCBI taxonomy): domain Eukaryota; kingdom Metazoa; phylum Chordata; class Mammalia; order Chiroptera; family Vespertilionidae; genus Myotis; species Myotis daubentonii. The sequence goes on along the minus strand of NC_081842.1, from coordinate 20,107,284 downwards.
AAGAAAAAACAGGTGGCCACCTACATCATTCTATTATTTTATTAGAGTTAGGGCCTCAGAAATTTGTATTGCCTCAGGAAGTTCTCTTCCTCAGCAATCCCTCTGATTTATTGATGCACAGGATGTTTGCTACGTCAAGAAATCTAGAGAACAGGGCAGAAAAATAAAGTACATACAATCACGCTTCCATAATCCAGGGTTCTGTCTCTGGATAACCCACTAACCAGCAGTGTAACTTTAGGTGGGTAATTTACTTTCCATGCCTCAGTTCCTTCATCTGAAAAATGGGGCTAAAACTAATACCCTCATCATAGTATTGTGTGATTAAATTAGTTAGTACATGTAAATAACTTAGAAAAATGTCCAGTGCATTATAAGAACTAAATAAATGATAGCCATTTTTAGCATTGTTGTTATTATTAATTATAACATATCCCATCTAATAAAAGAGTAATATGCAAATTAACCATCACTCCGTCACTCCATCACAAAGATGGCGGGGGCCACGAAGCTGGAGTGAGCAGGAGGCTTGGGTTGCCCCCGGTGATGGAGGAAGCCAAGCTTCCCACCTGCCCTGGCCAGTCCTCAGCTCCACTCAAGGCTATAAAGTTTCAATTAGAGAAGATAAATAAATCCCAGATACCTGCTGAAAAAAAAAAAAAAGAATAAAAGGACAGGCTGGGAGCTTGGGTCACCAGGGGGCTTGGCCAGCCTGCAAACAGCCATCAGCACCTCACCCAGGCTGGCCAGGCACCCCAGTGGGGACCCCCATCCTGAAGGGGGTGTGGCCAGCCTGAAAACAGCCCTCGGCCCCTCACCCAGGCTGGCCAGGCACCCCAGCAGGACCCCCACCCTGATCCGGGACACCCTTCAGGGCAAACCAGCTGGCCCCAACCCATGCACCAGGCCTCTATCCTATATAATAAAAGGGAAATATGCAAATTGACCCTAACAGCAGAACTACTGGGAATGACTGGTCACTATGACACACACTGACCACCAGGGGGCAGACACTTAATACAGGAGCTGCCCCCCAGTGGTCAGTGTGCTCCCACAGGGAGAGCTCTGCTCAGCCACAAGCCAGACTAATGGCTGCCAGTACAGCGGTGGTGGCGGGAGCCTCTCCCACCTCCTCAACAGCACTAAGGATGTCCGACTGCAGCTTAGGCCTGCTCCCCGCTGGCAAGTGGACATCCCCTGAGGGCTTCCGGGCTGCCAGAGGGATATCTGATTGCCAGCTTAGGCCTGATCCCCCGGGGAGCGGGCCTAAGCCAGCAAGTGGTCACCCGCGAGGGGTCCCAGACTGCGAGAGGGCACAGTTGTTATTAGCATTGTTGTTATTATTACAACAATAATAAGGGACACTCCCTAAAGTGCATAAATTTTTGTGCACCGGACCTCTAGTATAATATAATATTATTACATAAAATGTAGATATGTCTAAATCTCACAAATAACTCAAACATTCTACCAATTGGAGATTACTTTGAATTGAAATGCTATTTTAGTTATATCAAGGATCAACAATTTTTTGTAAAAAGGCAGATAATAAATATTTTTGTCTTTGTAGGTCACACAGTCTCCCTCACAACTACTCAGTGTTCAACTCCATTGCTGTAGCTTGAAAGCAACCGTGAAAAGACTTAAACAAATGGTTATGGCTATGTTCCAATAAAACTCTATTTACAAAAAAGAGACCATAGTTTGCCAACTCCTAAAATAAATCAAGAAATCTTTCAAAGTCACTGTTTTTATTTAGTTAAGTAAACTGGGACTTTAATAAGGAAATTACTCCTCCTGCCAAAAGACATGAGATAAGACATATTACCCATTACCATGCCCCAGGTATCACCTCAAGGCAAGATGATGATGCTCCTACAGGAGAGAGTGCTCAGATTAGAAAGCAAAGCCATAGCACTGGGCACAGAAAGAGATGCCACTCCCAGGGCAATGAGTGGCATTCACTTGGCAAAGGACTGGAAAGAGCAACCATCTTTGAGAATATGGTTAGTAAAGTTTGGGTACATAAAGCGATCATTAACCATTTATAGATGTGGAGACAGAAATTTCTGAAAATACTAAGAAAGGCTTTACTTAAAAGGAAGCAATACCCTAGTACACACTGACATGGGACAGGAGCGAGAGGGAAGACACATTATAATCAAGGATCAGCATAACATGGGACATGCCAAATGAAAAGAAATCAAGGCCAGGCCAGAACGAAGAACTAGTCTCATAGTTACTGAAAAGTTTTCACCCCCTCAGCTCCCTAGTGAAAAAAATTTAAAAATTAAGATCAGAATTCCTTTGTACATCACTTGCATTGATAATACTTGGCTCAAGAATTTATTCTAGCCTTTCCGGCAGTGACAACCTCCCTATGGCAATATGCTTCTCGCTAAGGATCTCCTCCGTCCCTCTCCAGAAGAGAAGAGGAAGCACCTGGTGCAGAGCCCCGATTCCTACTTCATGGATGTAAAATGCCCAGGATGCTATGGAATCACCACCATGTTTAGCCAATTGCACAAACAGCAGTTTTGTGTGTTGGTTGCTCCCCTGTTCTCTGTCAGCCAACAGGAGGAAAAGCAAGGCTTACAGAAGGATGCTCCTTCAGAAGGAAGCAGCACTAAAAGCACTTCAAATCAAGATGAGTAGGAAACCATCAAAGATATTTTGGATTTTTTTTTAAAAAAAGATATTATTCTACCCTTAAGATAACAGAGATATTGAAATAATTTCTTTGAAATCGTGTAGCTCAAATGGACCCCGTGAAAATAAGGTATAGGGGTCCCCTTGCATTATCTCATTACTAATTTAAGGCTTGGTCAATTTGTTGTGCATCAAGACATTTTCATCCTAAGCATTAAATATTTATTGTATTGAATCCCTTAGGATGAAAGGTTTTTTTCAGAGAGGAATTTAAGGAAGAAGACAGTATGAAAAATGACTGGACCATAGTTTCACAAGGATAGAAACTATAATGTTCTTTACCCCTAATGCACATTGTCTGACCTTTAGACACTCGAATGGATGTTGAATGAATGAATGCAAGTTCATAGCATATAATCATATTTAAAATGGCTATGTATTGTTGCTATTTTTATTCTGTAGGATAGGTTCAGTCATTCTTAATCTATTCAACAGCTTTACACAGCTCTATAAAAATTCTCCTCCAGATATTATCTTTCTTAATGGCTAGATGAACCTTACATAACTACCAGATGAGTAAAATTGATTGCACAGTGACCATTAATAACAAGCCTGATTTCTCTTGATAGCTGTTCTACATTAACATATGAACATACATAGGTACATATAGATGTACATACATACATAAATACCTCCAAATTTTTGTCTCATCCAGGGAACAGGTTTAAAAAAATCATAAAATTTCCCATTTGAGAGACCTTTGGATTAACAATGTATTTAGCAGATTTCAAAATTAGATTCATGAAGTTAGTCTCTTTGACTTGGAGCCAAATTAAATTGTGTCCTTATTCACAGGACACAATTATATGCGTAGTAATCAGACAGTATTAAATATTGTAGGTTTCTGATGAGACATTGAAAAAGAAGAAAATAAATACAGCAATTGGGTTCTCCTATGATGCCAAATTGATAGTCACTTCTTTTGAAAACCATCAAAGCAGAGTATGCATGTATTTTATATAGTATAGATATTAGATATGTACAATCATATATATTATAAATTTATACATTATACATGTTTATAAAATCTAGATTTTACTTCTATGTAGTAAATGTACCTGTATATATATATATATATTGGATAATTTATGAGATCTTTCATTTCAGCTCTGATTATTAAGTTAGCAAAAGTCTTAAACTGGGCCAGTCCTCTACAATGTTTTGGCTACATAACACTATATTTCTAGAAAGAGAAATATTATCATCTTCATGATTAATTTATCTATGATACCTTTTTATTTTCATAAAATAAGACTAAATGTTTCCATTGGTCCTGTGTTTACTACAGACGCTATTTTGCCACATTCAACTAGACTTTTTTTATGCCATTTCCCGTTCTGAGGATTTTCAGATATAATGTAGACTTTTAGAGAAATGAATAGCCTGCAGTGCTTTGCAAAGTTATAATTCCATCAAGGAGTTCATAAACTAAAAGCCTAATGAAATTATTGCCATGTAATTCTCTGTGGGTTGTTTTATAGTCTGTAATGCTATATTTGGTATGTGTTTTAAAATAATCAAAACAGCCTGGCCATTGTGGCTCAGTTGTTTGAGCATTTACCCATGCACCAAGAGGTCGCTGGTTTGATTCTGGGTCAAGGCACATGCCTGGTTTCAGGCTTGATCCCCAATAGGGGGCATACAGGAGGCAGCCTATTGGTGTTTCTCTCATTGATGTTTTTATCTCCCTTCCTCTCTCTCTAAAAATCATTAAAAACATTTAAAAAATAATCAAGGCAGCAATAGGACAACAATAAACAAGTCTTCACCTAAGCTGTTCTAGCATAATCATAATTTCTATTTAAATAGATATAACTTTATTGCAAGTGAGACAGAGGAATGAGTCTCACAAGAAAGAAAAAAATTTTTAAGGCACAAGGAACTTCTTAGACATCTTTCTTCTTGGTTTTCTAAAAGTTATTTGTAAGGCATTTAGAATGATTATTTTATTATTAGCTCATGAGGATATTGAAAAGGAAATGAGATTATGGTTAATGGAAGAGCTTACAACTTTCAAGAAATATATATATACACACACACACACACACACACATACATATACATAAAGCTTGGTCGACAGTTATTTATAAGTTAAAATTTTGAAAAATGAAGATATTCCAAACATGCTTTTTGACAAAGGAAAGCAAAAACAAAACTTTATCATTATTAACATCCACTGGGAATGTTCCCAAGCATGAGGTGCCAAGAGGGGTAATTGGAAAGTCTGGGTCTGTTGCGATTAAGAATGCAGAACCAGACTATGATTTTTAAATCTGGCTCTACCACTTTTGACCTCTGTGGGGGCAACAGTATACCTAACTATAATAGGATGAGCTAGATTAGCATTCAGTAACAATTGAACCTCAAACTCAGCCATTTACACAACAACTTTTACTTCTCACTCATACAAAGCTACTATAGGTTCCCACAGACCTCCAGGGCAACCCTGATCCTTCAGTTGGCCCAACATTTCAGGCTGCTTGAATCTTATGCCATCTTCATATTGATAAGGGCCTTCATGCCATAAAGGGAAAGAGATAGCTTGGATAATCTCTTACAAGCTTCTATCTTTTATTTGATGACAATGGATTTTTTTAAAAAAAATATTTTTATTGATTTCAGAGAGGAAGGAAGAGGGAGAGAGAGAAAGAAACATCAATGATAAGAGAGAATCATTGATCAGCTATCTCCTGCATGCCCCCCCACTTGGGATCAAGGCCATAACCCAACCTGGGTATATGCCCTGACATATGCTCTGACCTGGAATTAAACTGTGACCTCCTGGTTGATAGGTCAACACTCAACCACTGAGCAACACCAGCTGGTTGACAATATTGATTATTGTGAAACAGGCAGAAAAGAAAATTAAGATGAAGTTAACCCAAACTATTTAAATATTATATTGTCCCTTGAGAACCTGAAAGGGCCTAAAAATAATCCATTCAAGCCCTCTTATTTTACAGATGTGAAAGCAAACACTCAGAGAAAGTATAAAAACTTTTGTCCAAGGTTATACAGCCAACAACTGCAAAGTCTGGAGTAAAACTCAGATATTTCTCCTAGCTCCCCTACTGGCTATAATTCCACCAACTTTTGGATGTGTGCTAACTTTTGGATGTAGGCTTCTTTTGTTATAGCCTAGCGACCAGGGTGACATTCTGGTAAGATGTCTCTCTTCCAAATTTATACTTAATAGAAAACCCAGATATGATGGTAATGATAGAGGGAATGTCCCTAGACATCAAATGGAATTGCAACAACTATTATTTTTTTAAATATATTTTATTGATTTTTTACAGAGAGGAAGGGAGAGAGATAGAGAGTTAGAAACATCGATGAGAGAGAAACATCGATCAGCTGCCTCCTGCACATCTCCTACTGGGGATATGCCGGCAACCCAGGTACACGCCCTTGACTGGAATCGAACCTGGGACCCCTCAGTCCTCAGGCTGACGCTCTATCCACTGAGCCAAACCGGTTTCGGCAACAACTATTATTAATGTCTATTCATTTTTAACAGTGTGATACTGATTGTCCAACCCAAATGAAAATCCAGAGTTAAATACCATATTAAATAATAATATTTTTGCATATGGCAGGAAAGAATAAGATCTGAGAGAAGAGAGAGTATAGCATGCCACAGAACACTGAACATAGTAAAAAATAAGGTCTGTTTATCATTTTGTGCTTTCTGAAGCAACATTATTTTAAGATGAGTTTACCCCAGATCTTTACTCGAACCACACTGTAAGGTCTATGTTAACAGTAGAGAGAGCTAGAGTGTTGTGCTGTCACAATGATTGTGTTCCATTTACAGAGCAAAGGGGAAATCAAACACCATGTCAAGAATAGCAAAGCGCCTAGTGTATTTATTGAAACGTATGGCTGGCAATGCCTAATACAATCACTTCCCACTTGAACAGATTCATGTTCAAAATGTAGCTTCAATTATCTCTAAAATGAACGGCATGCTCAGAGCTCTATTAGCACTTCCATTAATTTAGATCGTAATCATATCAACTTTCTCCTTTCCCTTACCCCACTTCCATTCAGACCCCTCTGGTCTTGAGGCTGAGCTGAGAAGGAATGCTGCAGGGTAGCCACCCCAAAGCATCCTGGGAAATGGCGGATCAGAACTACTGCTGTCAGTTACTTCTTTGCTAAACATCTCCTCTTGCAAAACTGACCACTGTTTAAATCAGTTCAGAGATGCAATGATTCTATGCAACAGTCCTGGCAACACTCTGGCCTTATATAATGTAATCTGAATTTAACAACAAGAAATATTATTTATTCAAATGGTGGCTCGCTTAACTTGATGACACAGTCAGAAAATAGTTATATTCCTAAAGCTAGTATGGCTCTATCAAAGATTCTGCAAAATCTTGTTTAGTGTAATGAGGACTGTAATGACATTTTTGTTTATTATTAAGTATAACATATATAGGGTGGGGCAAAAGTAGGTTTATAATTGTTTGTATGGAAAATAATACAATAACTAATAAATAATAATACAAAAATAAACTGTTTTTCCTACTCACAAGTGTAACCTACTTTTGCCCCACTCTGTATTTAAAAAAAAAACCAACCAAACAAAAAATATACAACCAAAGCTGGTACCTCCTATTCTTTTAAACATGGCATTGATAATATTCTTCCTCCAATAGATTATGAATCAGAGAGGTCTAGATAAGAATAAAAGTAGCCCCTTCATGGTATAGCTTGGACTTCTCAAAGATGGTATTTGTCATTCACATCAAACCTGAGCAAGTATTCAGGCTAGTTTTATATGTTAAAACCAGAGGGGAAGGCTTAGCAAGGACACTGCTTCTTGTTTCAGATGAGGCAAGCTGAAAAGATGGATATCATTTGGCTCATACACTGAACTCCCCTCCCTTTTGTTCCTGCTTCTCTCTTGCTTGGAGCTGGCTCCTCCCTCCTTCCTGCAGCTCCGAGGATCACTGGCTGATTGAAGAACACAGCGGTTCAGAAGGGGAGCTGTGCTCTGTGTCTCTCTCATCCTCTCTGTCTTTCTCTCCCACTTTCTCTCTCTCTGCCTCTCTCCCTGAATCGGCAAAGCTGAAACCTACCTGATAGTCTCTCTGCCTTTGAATCCAGCTCTGGAAACAAATGCATCATTTTACTGCTCTTAAAAAGTGAAAAGAGTTTGATTTTCTCCAGCTACAAACTGCTTTGCTCCATAAGAAGGACCCTAAAGGACCCAGACAGCATTTTTTTTTTTCCAATCTGCCTGAGGAGCTTTTGCTTTTATGCCTGAAACTTGATGGTTTTAGGGAGGAGGTTTTGGTTGGGTTTGTTTTTAATGGGAATGTTGAAAAGTTTCTTATTGATGCTTTCAATGGAATCCAATTTTTAATATGGGTTGAGTCAGATCTAAAGGAGAAATGCTTGACCATTTTCTGCTCGACTGACGGGGGAACATGTAGAGGGAAACTTGGTAGGAGAAAATGAGATCTGATTTGCAACTAACAGCTCAGCTTTATTTTGAGAATATGTACAGGCTCAGGGAAAGGGAAATTAAATATTGACCGAGGACAATGTCTGTATTTCTCAGTAACTTAACAAATGACTCGAGTCTATGGAAAGAGAATCATAATTCGACAGATCTTTTAAATCCACCAGGAACTCTGAACGTCTACCTTTTTTGCCTGACGTGCTTACTGACTGTCGCAGCCCTGGCAGGCAGCATCTATTCACTAGTTTCCCTGCTGAAAACGCAGAACAGAACTGTTGTGTCCATGCTCGTGGCGTCCTGGTGTGGGGATGATCTCCTGAGCGTCCTGTCGGTGACCATCTTCATGTTTCTGCAGTGGCCAAACGAGGTCTTTGACTACTTCCAGTCTCTGTGCGCCACCTCTGCCTTACTCTATTTGTGCCAGGGCCTCTCGAGCAACTTGAAGGCGACGCTCCTAGTCTCATACAACTTTTACACGATGCGCAGGACTGTAGGGAGCCAGGCAGCCTCCAGAAGATCCAGCCAAGTGCTCGGTGTGGCCCTGACCGTGTGGGCAGCCAGCCTGCTGCTCTCCGCGCTCCCACTGTGCGGCTGGGGCGCCTTCGTGCGCACGCCCTGGGGCTGCCTAGCGGACTGCTCCAGCTCCTACGTGCTGCTGCTCTTCGCCGTGTACACTTCAGCCTTCGGACTGCTCGCCGGCCTCTCGGTCCCGCTCATTCACCAGCTGCTGTGCTCAGAGGAGCCGCTGAGACTCCATGCCCACTACCAGGAGATTTCCCGCGGAACGTCCGCCCCCGGGACCCCTCCAACTGAGGAGAGAGTGCTTTCCCTGTGCCCAGAGGATGCTCTGGGCCCTGCCCTGCGTCGCTTTGCGGGATGCTCCCCGAACTCGGATGCCGTGTTGGGGCCTGGGCCGCCCGGGAGGGTGGAGCAGGAGCGCGGGCCAGGGCGCAGCGCCGCCGCTGGGGCTGGAGCCTGCAGGCGTGAGGACCCGGGGACTCTCTATGGCACCAGGAGCTTCAGCGTGAGCATGGCGCAGAAGCGCTTCTCTTTGATCCTAGCGCTGACCAAAGTCATCCTTTGGCTTCCCATGATGGTAAAAGCGCAGTTGCTCGCAGCGCGCGGGTGTGTGTGCCAGACAGCGTGAGTGCGTGTTGGGACCGGGCGCCCCTGGTTTGGGGAATCACCGAGAGTCCGCTTCCAAATGTAGCTCTCCCGGTTTTAGAGATGCGCTTGTAGGAAGGCAGTTGAAGGGCAGCGCTGATCCGCAGAGAAGCCTTGATACCAAATGCTTCTTTCAAAATATTAAAATTGAGGAGGGGGCGAGGAGAGCTTTGGGGAATTGGATACTGAGTTTTCCAAGATCTGTCGTGGCCAAGGGTGTTCACTTCTCTCATAGCAACCCCTGGGAGTATTCAGAAAAGGAGGTAGTTATATAAAAAAGAGATGTGTTGTTGTTTCTCCCCCATCTTCTGTTGTTATTCCATTCTCCTCACTCCATTCCTACCTGGTTAAGAGGAAACGCCCATCCCATCTGGAGAGGCTCAATCAGAAGTAGAGAAGAGAAGGGACTAAACAGGCTTTTGTTCAAGCCTTCAGAGGGATCCCAGTTGAGAAGTACCAGGGCAGCACCCTCTATGACAGCTGGCCTGCACAGAGGTGACATTCCAGGGATGTGACAAAGGGCCATCTGGGGGACCAGGCTGCACAGACACTTGCCTGTTTTCCCAGTAGCACCCCAGTTCCCCATTGTGGACTGTGCCTCCTTGGTGGAGACTTGAGCTGGCGGCAGGCAAGATCAGACACTCAGGAGTGTAAACCCCCAAAGTCCTGTTCTGTCTGGAGCATCTGAGATCCCAGGAGACCACCACTAAAGCTAGGGGTGCCAGCCCAGAGGCAGAACTTCTGGCTCTAGGGCAGGGAAGGGGCCAGGAAAAGGAGTCTGGGACAGCATGCTTGGGGGCAAGGTCTGGGGAAGTGAAAGTGTGATGCTGGGATATGTCTGAAGCTCTCTCCTTTGCAGATCCACATGGTGGTCCAGCACGTGGTGGGTTTTCAGAGCCTTCCCTTCGAGTCACTCAGCTTCCTACTAACCCTGCTGGCCACCACTGTAACCCCCGTGTTTGTCTTGTCCAAACGCTGGACCCACCTGCCCTGTGGCTGCATCATCAACTGCAAGCGGGATGCATATGCAGTGGCATCCGATGGGGGAAAAAGTAAGTCCTCCTCAGTGTGGTGGTTGGGAGCAATAGCATACAGTCAAATACAGAAAAGTGGTCATACAGTCAAATACAGAAAAGTGGTCATACAGTCAAATACAGAAAAGTGGTCTATTGAGAAAGTTGCCCACCGAGAAGGGGGCGAAGAGTCCAAGGACAAATGTAAATGGAAAACAGAGGAAAGAAATTATAATGTGAAAAAATTCTTGGCACAGTGCTGGAAGGAAGTTTTAAGTAAGTGGGTTTAAAACAGCGCTGTGAAGTGCTTATACATTGAATAATAATTTCAGGTAAATTCAACGAGGGCTCTTGGGCATCAGGTCCACCATAGCTCTTAGCCCAGAGTAGGAAATAAATTCATCTCCCAAGTCTACATTAAGAAGCCTGTATCTGAAAAGAGATGAACTCTCTAAAGAGTTAAAGATTCATTATATGATAGCCCATTATTATTTAATGGAACAGTACAGAAGAGCATTTTCATTATTTGCTGCTTGTATTCTTCCAGGGTTTAGGAGAGTTTTTAGAGTAATAATAAATGCCTGAAAACAGTTCCAAAACAAAATTTAAGTGTATGCCCCTGCTTTTAGAAAAACACAAAACAAAATCCCCACCAAATACCTGAGTGTTTTTTTTAAAAAGGACAAAGCATATAAAAAACATTAACAAGTTGATAAATTCTAACAGTCTATCAAATGTTAACCTCTTGCCACTAAATTAATGAACCAGCTTCTTGTAGTATTTAAAATTGTGAAAAAGAGTCTAGTGCCAGTGAAAATGAAAAGTCTTAGTTAAGTGGTTCAGGACAGTTCTTTTAAGAAGTAAAGAGCACCTGTATCAGAGCTGAAAAGTAAAGCAACGCAACAGACATCACTGCAAATGGTCGGGAGTATTCTATCTGATACGGCTGAGATAGAAGAGCGTAGGGCAAACTAGCAGAATCAACAATAACATTAAAATTTCATGTTTGAAATAAAAACCATGCTTTTCAAGATCAAAATAATAGTTTTCTGTATCTTGCTCTTCTTTATTTATTTTAAAATTCAGGGAAGGTCCTGACATATCTAGGCATACAGAAAGAGGCATGGATTCTAAAATAAAATGTGAGAAATAGTTAGTTTAAAATACTTATAGTTCAAATGACTCCAAGGGGCATTCCTTGAATAAAAATGACATATTTCCACTGTCTGAGGACTCCGCATAAATTTCCCTTTTGCTAGGACGACACTGCAGAAAACCCCGAAGACGGCCTGTCCTCAAGTATGCAGGGGCTTGACCAATTACAGCACCTTGATTCTTGGGAGTGTGACTCCGATTTCACATTTAAGCTTTTCCTCCTCAAAAAACTAAGATCCCCCCCCCTCCTTTAAATCTTTATCAGTGAACTCCAGAAACAAGAAAGGAATTTTCCCCTAACTCATACTTACCACAGGTTCATTATGCAGATGGAAATATAATTCCACATCTCAGCTTCACTGAATGGAAACTGAGACTTGCAACCTGATGATGAACGTCAGGAATAAAAATACTCTACAGAAATAACAATTCTCTCCAGCAGTCACCTGTATTATGTCTCAAAACAAAAATGTTAAAAAAAAAAAAAGGTTTTAACAGTCTCAGGTGGTAGACATATGCATTGGATATGGCTTTCAGACTCATTTTGTTTGGATGATATGTGTTCTTTTTAAATGAAGTAGTTAAAATATTTTATATCACAATCAGATTTTAAGCTTTAATTGTGAACAAAATCAGAGTATCTGGTGACATATTTCTCTGAAGAATTATTTTTATAAATTGATATAATTACATATGTATACATTGTAATTAGCAAGTTATATTAAAACGAAAGACTACAGCTAATCATGCTTTTCAGAGTTTTGCTTTTCAGAATAGATACATTATATCTCCTTTTCTTAAGTGTAGTATAGACTTCAAAAGATCCTGACTATATTCTAATAGTCTAAGTTACTTGTCAGTTATTAGTCAAGCCCTGTTAACTCTTTTATATTTTTATAACCTATTACATATATTAGTTAACTCAGTCAGTATTTACCTTAATGTTAAGAAAAGTCACTAACAAGGAGTGTTTTTATTGGTTACAGTTCATAATTAATGCACTGTCCCTAACTTAAAGACAGCACATCTGAGACATTATGAGAGTTTTCTAATTAATAGTTAAATTTTTGATACATAAAACTGATTTAAAGACTACTGGGTTCTTGGAATTGGATGTATTTCAAGCCTCTCATTGTGCAAGAGAGAAACATTAGGCATCGAGTGAAAAAATGACTTGAATTTGTGAGGCATAATTGCTTTGCATAATTGACAAGAAGTAAATGAAGATAGTTTTTAAATTCATAGTAATGAGGTTGAATGCACTTTCCTAATTTTATTTACTATTTATATTCAACTGTTGTTTATATCTTCTTTCCTAACCATGGAATTTTGTTTTTGTTTTTACTTAGCCAAGACAAACTGCTTTGAATTCAATCTATCATTTGAACAAAGTTATGGAATTTATAAAATAGCACATGAAGATTACTATGGTGATGATGAAAATTCTATATCCTATCACAATCTCATGAACTATGAATGCAAAACTCCAAAAGATTCTCAGAGAGACACTCCTAATATCTTCAGTGCCATAAAAGTGGAAATCAGCACTACACCCTCCCTGGACAGCTCCACACTTAAAGGCATTAACAAGTATACGAATACTGATATTATAGAGGCTAAACAGGATTCCCACAATGAAAAGGGCGTTGACCCACTGCTCTTTGAAAAAACAGGTGATATTCACTATGAAGAAACCACCTTTTTGGAAGGGCCAGAAAGAAGACTTTCTCATGAGGAGAGTCAGAAACCAGACCTTTCAGACTGGGAATGGTGTAGGAGTAAATCAGAAAGAACTCCTCGTCAGGTACAGTAAAGTTTATTCTTCCTGTGAAATTAAAGTGAGAACAAATATGACAGGCAAAAAAAATTCTCAGTTGTGTATTCCATTCAATCAAGTCCAAGTCTAATTACACTTGCCTCAATTAATTTCCATAATACTAAACTTTATTTCAAGGTATCTTTGAAAGGACCTTACATTTTCATTCAATATATATATTTGGGGATTAAAAGAGTTAAATAGATTATTTGAGAATTGTAGGGCAAGCAATCTACTTAAATTCAGACTAGACCCTCAGAAGTTGTTTCAAATTAGTTAACTTGTAGGTTTTATTATTCCTTCACCAAAAAGTATTTGACACCAAGATAAATTTCCTTTTTTAAATGTAAAGGCAAATATTTATACAACTAGTGGTGAGAAGGATAGTCCTGCTGCAACTATTCTAGACAGGTTGCATGTTAATCTTGCTAGAACTAGTCCATCTAGTTCTCCTTAGCAACGAAATAAAGAACTATTCCAGAATACACACAAGTGAGTCTTTGCAAGCCCTGCTGAATGTTTATCCCTTTAAGGATGAAAGAAAGGTTTTATAATATCTATACTAATAAAAGGGTAACATGCTAATTAGGGCTGATGTCTTCCAGACAACCTTCTGGACGTCCTTCTGGACAAAGCCACAGCGGCTGCAAGGTCCGAGGCTCAGACAGCAGTGGGCGGCTTCAAAGGGCCAAGGAGAGGCTGTGAAGGGCCCAGGCTCAGGCTGCCAGTGGCAGCAGCAGTCGGGTAATGGGGGTGGCGCCTTCCCCTGATCCGCCAGGTCACCTCCTGCAGAGAGAGGCCAGACTGCGGCTTAGGCCGGGGGCTGAGGCAGAGGTGGGTAGGGGCGATCAGGCTGGCAGGGGGGAAGGTAGGGACAATCAGGCCGGCAGGCATAAGCAGTTAGCCTAAAGCAGCAGTCGGATATCCCCCGAGGGGTCCCAGATTGAAGAGGGTGCAGGCCAGGATGAGGGACATCCCCCAATGCACAAATTTCATGCAGCAGGCCTCTATCTATACGAATAAAAGAGTAATATGCTAATTAGACTGGGAGACCTTCCGGGAGACCTTCCAGACGTCCTTCCGGACAAAGCCATGGTGGTGGGCCGAGGCAGAGGTGGTTAGGGGCAATCATGCCAGGAGGAGAGGGAAGTTGGGGGCAAGCAGGCTGGCAGGGGGGGAGGGCAGTTGGGGTGATCAGGCTGGTAGTGGGGGGCAATTGGAGGCAATCAGGCTGGTGGAGGGGGCAGTTGGGGGTGAGCAGGCTGGCACGGGGGGAAGTTGGGGGTGAGCAGGCTGGCACGGGGGGCAGTTGGGGGCAATCAGGCCAGCAGGCAGAGTGGTTAGGAGCAATCAGGAAGGTCGTTAGGTGAGTGGTTAGGAGCCAGCAGTCCCGGATTGCAAGAGGGATATCGGGCCTAAACCGGCAGTCGGACATCCCATGAGGGGTCCTTGATTGGAGAGGGTGCAGGCCAGGCTGAGGGACAACCCCCCCCCCCCGCCGTGCACAAATTTCGTGCACTGGGCCACTAGTATAATAATAAAAGCGTAATATGCTAATTAGATCAGACATCCTTCTGGATGAACTTCCAGATGAAGCTGGGACTGTGAGGAAAGACCGGGTCCTGGGTGCCAGAGGGAAGCTGATGCTGGCATCCGGGGGAAGGAAGGCCTACTCTTGCACAAATTTGGTGCATCGGGCCTCTAGTCCTATCTAATAAAAGAGAAACATGGGAATTAGCCGTACGTCCGCTACCCTTCCCATTGGCTAATCAGGGAGATATGCAAATTAACTGCCAGCCAAGATGGCGGCTGGCAGCCAGGCAGCTTGAAGCTAACATGAGGCTTGCTTGCTTCAGTGATGGAGGAAACCAATGTTCCCCGCCTGCCTTGCCGGCCACTGAGCTTGCAGTTTGAAACACTGTTACAAATATAGAAGCTAAACAAAACCCCAGAAACCTGCTTTCAGCCAGCCGGGATCTCAGAGCTGGAGCTGATACAGTGTTTCGATTATAGAACCCAAACAAACCAGATACCTGCTTTCAGCAGCAGAGGCCTCAGAGCTGGAGCCAGAGCTAAAGCTGGCCCAGAATACAAAAAAAAAAAAAGAAAAAAAGGAGCAGTTGGGAGCTTCAGTCACCCGCCAGCCTGAAAACAGTCCTCAGCCCCTCACCCAGACTGGCCAGGCACCCCAGTGGGGACCCCCACCGTGAAGGGTGTGTGACCAGCTGCAAACAGCCATCATCCCCTCACCCAGGCTGGCCAGGCACCCCAGTGGGGACCCCACTGATCCAGGACACCCTTCAGGGCAAACCAGCCAGCCCCCACCCGTGCACCAGGCCTCTATCCTATATAGTAAAAGGGTAATATGCCTCCCAGCACTGGAATCAGCGGAGCCGCGAGGCCTCCCAGCACCAGGATCAACGGAGCCGAGAGGCCTCCCGGCACCAGGATCAGCGTGACGGGGGCAGCACCCAAACCCCCTGATCTCCCTGAGGCTTTGTGTGTGACAAGGGGTGAGGCCACAACCTTCCTATCTGCCCTGCTCTGTTCGTAACAGGGGAAGGCGCCCCAACCCCCTGATCAGCCCTGCTCTGTGCCTGATAGGGGGAGCTCCCCAACCCCCTGATTGCCCTGCAGCTCTGTGTGTGACAGGGTACGGCGCCCCAATCCCCCCCTCCCCCACGGGCCCTGCTCTGTGTGTGACGGGGTAGAGCCATAACCTCCCCATCAGCCCTTCCCTGAGTGTGACAGTGGCGGCGCCCCAACCCCCTGATCGGCCCTGCTCTGTGAGTGATAGAGGGTGGTGCCCCAACCCCCCCACCCCCACAGGCCCTGCTCTGTGTGTGATGGGGTAGAGCCATAACCTCCCCATCGGTCCTGCCCTGAGTGTGACAGTGGCGGCGCCCCAACCCCCTGATCTGCCCTGCTCTGTGTGTGACAGGGGGGAGCTCCCCAACCCCCTGATGGGACCTGCTCTGTGTGTGACAGGGTACAGAGCCCCAACCCCCCTGATGGGCCCTGCTCTGTGCATGACGGGGGCAGTGCCCCAACCCCCCCAATTGGCCCTGCCCTGAGCGTGACTGAGGGTGGCATCACAACCTCCCAATCCGCCCTGCTCTGTGCATGACAGGGGGCGGCGCCCCAACTTCTCAATCGGCCCTGCTCTGAGCCCGACCAGGGGCTGCACCTATGGATTGGGCCTGCCCTCTGCCACCCGGGAGCAGGCCTAAGCCAGCAGGTTGTTATCTCCCGAGGGGTCCCAGACTGCGAGAGGGCACAGGCCAGGCTGAGGGGAACCCCCCCGCCCCCCCCGCCGAGTGCACAAATTTTTGTGCACCGGGCCTCTAGTGTTTTATAAAAGTGAAAGAATTTATACATTAATTTCATCCCCTAATCTCCTAGATTCCAACCTGTCTAGAATAATGAGAGAAACTTCTTATTTTATTGAAATTTGTAATGTTATATTAATATGAGATTATTCTTTCCTCCAAAGTCTCATATCTGGTAATTAAATTTATTGCTTTCCACACTATTTACTAGGAAGAGAAGTATTTTCGTACATGATTTGATAGAAATCGAAGCCCAATTGCTCCCAGTCACTGGAATCAAAAGCATAGCTCTACAAATATCTGCTAGAAATAATGCCTTCATTTTGGACCATATAACAGCAACTGTGAATATGAGCAGAAAAATCTGAGATTTCTTTTATTCTCTTTTTATGTTTCTTTTATCCTTATTGATTAATTAAAACTACTAATCTTACTCTGACATCAGCATTTTAAAAGTTGGTTAATAAAAGAAACTATATTATTAAAAATAATTATTCATAGTTTAGTGATTTGATATCTCACCAAATATTTTCCATAAGTTAAGAAATACAGTGAAAAGTGTATTCTCGACAGGACACAATGCTCAGTATTTTTAGAATAATATGGTACCCTGAATTCCTATTATTTCAGCATCAATTTGCTCCTGAATAATCTAAACCTCCTGGTTTTCTCACACTTAAAAAGTATTACATACTTTTTAAGTGTGTGTGTGTGTGTGTGTGTGTGTGTGTGTGTGTGCATCCCAATAACTTGCAACTACCTATGTGCCACTGCCCCATCCCATCCTCATGCACACCCCTTAGGCATTACAGCTATCTTGAATCTTCCTCATCATTTTTTTGTTTTATTGTCTTAGCATAAATGAACATAATAAATGAACATAATTCTAGCCCAATATATTGTTTATTTTTCCTTATTTTGAGCTTTCTAAAGATGGTATCATACTGTACCTAGTCTTCTGGGACTTCCTTTCTTCCACTCAACATAATTTCTTCCACTCAACTCTATTTTCTTATGTATTTTCTTACAATATTGGCTATTATCATCTAAAACATAACAATTTAAAAGTCTTGGTTGTAGGTCAGAGATTATAATCAAATAACTACACTTATAAATATGAAAGGATTAGACACTTTACATATCAATATATATAGTCTTAAGAGAATGAAGAAACACAACTTACCACAAACCTCTTGTAAATCAAAAAATAAAATTGTATGGAAAGCACAAAACTTTTACCAATCCAGATATCTTTGAATTATAAAAATTTTCTTACTGAATATGAATATTTTAACATTTGTGAAGAGCAAGTAATTAAGGAAACTGATCTAAAATCATGGCTTTAAAAAAATTATTAGTGGTAAAATAGATAATAGGATATTTAGGAAGGGTAAAATTTACATTTTCAGAGACTAATTGAAATACTATCATAAATTTTAAAACAACAGTAAGGAATCCTTAGGCCATAGGCTAATGTTATTGGTATGACTTTCTTTGCAAAATTGACTATGGAATTTAAGGTTAACATTATACAATATATTTAGGATTGAAAAGCTTATGAGAACTTTTTCTATGACAAAAGCCAGGTGTAAAGTCTTACTCTATTCTTCAGCAGCAAATATTTCCTGGGACTAGATGGTGACTTGGAAAGCACTTTCATTTCATCCCTTTCTTCCAAGACCTTCTTTGCTCAGAAAGCTATGTTAACTTATGTATCTTATAGTGATATATTAAACTGTAGCAGAGGGGCCCGGCCTGCATGGCTCAGTGGTTGAGTGTCAAGCCATGAACCAGGAGGTCCCTGGTTCAATTCCTGGTCAGGGCATATGCCTGGGCTGTGGGCTCAATTCCCAGTTGGGGGCATGCAGGAGGTAGCCGATCAGTGATTTTCTTTCATCACTGATGTTTCTAGCTCGCTCTTCCTCTCCTTTCCTCTCTGAAATCAAATAAAAATCTATTTAAAAAATAAACTGTAGCAGACACTGCAGCAACTTTATGAAAATACTATCTCTTTTGATTTTTCTATGGTTGTGCTTTCAATTATGTAGGCTCAATTTATCAGCTCCTCTCTAATGGTATTGACATAAAATAGTGTGAGTTCTTTGCTCTCAGGCTTTAAAAAAATCAGGTTTGATTTAAAATACATTTAGTAAGCCTTCCTTTACAATACACATTGGTTATTTTATTAGAGTTTGTGTTAGTAAACAAATTCTCAGTACATTTTGTTGGAAATCCTCATGGGAGTGAGTGTCAGGTCAAGGTTAAGGTGTAAAGAAGATAGTATTACAATGGCATTAGCAGGGTTAATTTTAAATGTGATCCAATAAACTTTATCAGAGTAGGGCTAGCCCTGCTCTTTAAAGTGTGTGTAAGACTGAAATTCATTGTTAAGCTTAGCCACATAATCACTTCCTTTTGGAACCCTATAGTGTAGAATCCTAAGCAGTTCACTATTAGTTTTCATCATAGTCAGAAAAATAGTCAGAAATGTCAGAGTTCTTCTGTTATAGTTTTAATGTGGTATGAATGTACCTCAAATGAAATAATGATTTTCCAGAACCCCAAAGACTTGTCATCTATGAATAAAGAAAATGGATTTATAAAATAATTTAGAGGCTTGTGGGTGATCACTATAATTTTCTCTTTTAATACGAAGTTCAATAAATTTCCCATGGATTTCATTTTCTTTTCTTTTAACATGTTGTCTTAAAGCTCTAGAAACTCATTTATTTATTATAAATTAGAAACAAAGATATGAGGTAACTATGCCACTTAATCACACTGGTAATTCTATCATTATAGCACTTAAGGTGAAAGGCTCTCCACTATGCCAGTAGAATATAGAAAAACGGTACTGAAACAAACCTTCTCAAATGAGTATAAGCAGGGGAAGTGCTTGATTTGATTGGCTACACAAACCACTTGGCATTAGGTAGAATAAACCAGTAAGAAATAACTTTAAAATCACCTAAGAATCAAAGAAATTTTATGTTAAGAAAAATACTTTATCTAAAATTAGTTTTACAAGTTGTATTATTTGCTAATATTGATTTCTATCATCTTTATAATATTACTAGAGGCCAGGTGCATAACATTCGTGCACACGTAGGGTCCCTAGGCCAGGCCAACAATCAGGGCTAATCTGTGGCGTGACTGGCAGGTCTATCAGGGCCCCGCCTCCCGCCACCGCCACCAGTCACCTCCCTCTGCAATGTGACCAGTGGGGCAATCAGGGGCCCCCCACTGGCACCTGCCTTTGGCTGGCCTGGGGCCTATGGGCTGGAGGAAGCTCCTGCATTGATCCGTCTGCCCCCTGGTGGTCAGTGCATGTCACAGAGACCAGTTGTTCCACCGGCCACTTTGACATTCCATCAATTTGCATATTAGGCTTTTCTTATATAGGATTATTTATTTAAGTAATTTTCATAGAAAACTGTAGTAACCGAAAGCAGAACAAGACTATATTAGGTTCTCAAGATCAATATGCAAGTCAAAAGGGGATGTTCAAATGTAGATTGTAATTGAGTAGATTTAAGGTAGGGTCCAAGATTCTGCATTTTTAACAAACCCACAGGGGACTCCGGTACTATATCACAGACCCATACCAGACCTACAGAATCAGAATCCCTGGGTTGGTTCGGATGCACATTAAAAATTTAAAAAGTACTGTGTTAGCTGCTAATCACTAGAAGGTGGATATTAATTTAAAGAGTAGGGCTAGCCCTAACGGGTTTGGCTCACTGGATAGAGCGTTGGCCTGCGGACTGAAGGGTCCCAGGTTTGATTCTGGTCAAGGGCATGTACCTTGGTTGTGGGCACATCCCCAGTAGGGGGTGTGCAGGAGGCAGCTGATAGATGTTTCTCTATCATCAATGTTTCTAACTCTCTATCCCTCTCCTTTCCTCTCTGTAAAAAATCAATAAAATATATTTTTTTAAAAAAAATAAAGAGCAGGGCTAAATTTACCCTCTAATCTATGCTGCATGAAGTGAAATAAGACTAGAAAAATACCCCAATACATAATCTCTTTACTCCCTCCCCCCAAAAAAGTACATGTTCTCTTTACATTTTAAAAAAGAAACTATTAAAAAATTAAATTGGGCATTGAGATGTTAAGTGTTTTCTCTGACATTGTTAGCTTAACAATTGCAAATGCTTCACTAATTTGCTGAATAACTTTCAACATTTTTTTTGTAATACTTTTTTTTTAATATTTTTTATTGATTAAGATATTACATATGTGTACCCTCAACCCCCCCTCCCCCCCCCCCCGCTCATCCCCTCACCCCCCCCCGTTGTCCGTGTCCATTGGTTAGGCCTATATGCTTGCATATAAGTCCTTTGGTTGATCTTTCCCCCTTGCCCCCACCCTCCCCTACCTTCCCTCCAAGGCCCGACAGTCCAATCAATGCCTCTCCGTCTCTGGATCAGTCCTTGTTCATCAGTTTATGTTGTTCATTATATTCCACAAATGAGTGAGATCCTGTGGTATTTATCTGCTCTCCAGTTCCATCCATGCTGTGGCAAATGGTAAGAGTTCCTTTTTCTTCTTCCTCTTCTTAAAGAATACCTTTCAGCATTTCATATAATGCTGGTTTGGTGGTGATGAACTCCTTTAGCTTTTTCTTATCCGTGAAGCTCTTTATCTGACCTTCCATTCTGAATGATAGCTTTGCTGGATAAAGTAATCTTGGTTGCAGGTTCTTGCTATTCATCTCTTTGAATATTTCTTGCCACTCTCTTCTGGCCTGCATGGTTTCTGTTGAGAAATCAGCTGACAGTCGAATGGGTACTCCCTTGTAGGTAACTGACTGTCTTTCTCTTGCTGCTTTTAAGATTCTCTCTTTATCTTTTGCTCTTGGCATTTTAATTATGATGTGTCTTGGTGTGGTCCTCTTTGGATTCCTTTTGTTTGGGGTTCTCTGCGCTTCCTGGACTTGTAAGTCCATTTCCTTCACCAGGTAGGGGAAGTTTTCTGTCATTATTTCTTCAAAAAGGTTTTCAATATCTTGCCCTCTCTCTCCTTCTGGTACCCCTATAATTCTGATGTTGGTACGCTTGAAGTTGTCCCAGAGGTTCCTTACACTATCTTCATATTTTTGGAATCTCTTTTCTTTTTTCTTTTTAGGTTGGGTATTTTTTGTTTCTTTGTATTTCAAATCTTTGACTTGATTCTTGGGATCCTCTTGTCTGCTGTTGGATCTCTGTAAATTATTCTTTATTTCAGTCAGTGTATGCTTAATTTCTAGTTGGTCCTTTTTCATGTCCTCCATGGTCTCACTATACTCCTTGAGGGATTCATTAAATTTATCGGCGGTTTCCATAAAATTCTTGAAAAACCTTATAAACGTGGCCTTGAACTCTATATCCAGCCGTTTGCTTTCCTCCGTTTCTGCCATTTGTGACCTTTTTCTTTGTCTCCGCATTTTGGCTGCTTCCCTGTGTTGATAGAGTGGCCCTGCGCGCCAGGTGTCCTGTAGGGCCCAGTGGCTCAGCCTCCCCAGTTACCTGGGGTAGACACTCTTGGTGCACTCTTGGAGCCTTGGTTGTTGTAGGATCACTGGGAGGAATTGACCTCCAGGCCAACTGGCTGTGGGAATCAGCTGTGTCTGAAGTGGGAGAATGGTCCCCCTCAGACCACTGGATACAGTGGCTCCTGGATCTAAGGAGGTGCTAATTCAGCCCCTGCCTGAGGCCACACAGCAGGAGCCACGAAGAGGCTCAGCTGTGAAGCAATGCAAGCCGCTGCGGGGCCTTGGGCCTTCTCTTGGAAGTTCCGGGTCTGCCTGGCTGGGCTGTAGTTAGGTACATTCACATGCAAAAGCCTCTGCTGCAGCCTGGGTGGGGCGGGGTCTCAGGGAGTCAAAGGGCGGTGAAAGCAGCTATGGTGACTCTCAGCGCCCGGAGTCGCGCGTCTCAGTGTCCCGGTAACGGCTGCAAGCACCTCTGAGGGAAAGCCGCCCTCAAGTTCACCCGCTGCCGCCTGACAGACCAGCCTCTCCCCGTATGAGCCCTGGGTCCCCAGAGACCCGCTGGAACCGGAGTTCAGAGCAGTTGGGAGCTTGTGATTCAAAAAGACAGCCGCGTCCTCAGGCGCCACCCCCTTTCCGCGCGCGCGAGCCGCCCCCCGTACCTCTGCACTTCACCTCCGCAGCTCCTCTGGCTCTCAGCGTGCCCCTCTTTTCTTCTAGTTGTAGAAATTACACTCAGCCAGCCTTCCTGTTGTTCTGGACGATGTTTGCTCTGACCCTTGCGGCATTCTTCAATTGTTGTGTGAGGCGACAATTTCCCGGTGTTTATCTATGCCGCCATCTTAGTTTCTCCAACTTTCAACATTTTTTTTTTTAAATATATTTTATTGATTTTTTACAGAGAGGAAGGGAGAGAGATAGAGAGTTAGAAACATCGATGAGAGAGAAACATCGATCAGCTGCCTCCTGCACATCTCCTACTGGGGATATGTCCGCAACCCAGGTACATGCCCTTGACCGGAATCGAACCTGGGACCTTTCAGTCTGCAGGCCGACGCTCTATCCACTGAGCCAAACCGGTTTCGGCAACTTTCAACATTTTTAATTGAAGTGAAGATTAGAGAAAAATTCACCTATCAGATCTGTAGCTTCAAGGCAGTCATCCTAACACAAATGACTGTCAGGAGTACAGATGTTTTATATCTGGTTATGTTCATTTGTCTGGGGTATTTCATTCATTACTCCACTGTTCAGATATCTGAAAATTTGTTACACTGCTTTTAAAAATAATTTATAACCTTGATTGTTTTATGATTATACAGTAATATAATTATTATAGAAAATTTAGAAATTGCTGATAAGCAAAGAAAAACACCCACTTGCAACCATCCAGAGCTAACCACTGTTTACATTTTATCTAATAAAATTTTAAGCTCTTTCTTAGTATTTTGACAAAAATAGATCATATTGCATGCTTTGTTTAAAATGTTTTTCTCCACTTCAGAGTATAATTTTCACCTGATTTAAATTGTTCAAGCCCCGTGTTCTAATATATGGTATAGTTTAGAATAACTATTTTGAGTATGGCTGAAAACATCCATGAGTGTAAATTTGTTCACAAGTATTTAAAATGAAGGGAAATGAATAAACTAATTCAAATATTTCATAACACATGTTGTGATCCTCACAGTATGCATCTTTGCTCAAATGAAGTAAAACTGAGCTATCTTATTGTTCACTTTCTATAAATCCAAGGAGATTAGCCTTAGATCAAAGTTTGTGTTGAATCCTATAATTCACCTTTTAAACTAAGAATTCTGTTAAAAACAAACAAAAAATCATGGTTTAAAAAAACCTTAAAGGCCATAACTGGTTTGGCTCCATGGATAGAGCATCGGCCTATGGACTGAAAGGTCCTAGGTTCAATTCCAGTCAAGGGCATGTACCTTGGTTGCGGGCACATCCCCAGTAGGAGGTGTGCAGGAGGCAGCCGATCGATGTTTCTCTCTCATCGATGTTTCTATCTCTCTCCCTTCCTCTCTGTAAAAAATTAATAAAATATATTTAAAATAAAAACAAAAACAAAAAACCTTAAAGGCTATGTATTGGAACCACCCCATCTGGCTTGAATCTTTTCTACAACCTCTTATTGAGTGGCTAGATTATCCCTTATGTGACCTCAAGTGCCTGGAAACTCAATTTATTTTTTAAAAGCAGGCTCACTTAATACTTTACACACACACACACACACACACACACACACACACGCACGCACACACACACACATTGATTTTAGAGAGGAAGGGAGAGAGAGAATGAAACATCAATGATGAGAATCATTAATTGGCTGCCTACTGCACGCCCCCCACTGGGGATCGAGCCCACAACCAGGGCATTTGCCCTTGACCAAAATTGGACCCGGGATCCTTCAGTCCATAGGCCAATGTTGAGCAAAAACGGGTAGGGCAAAACTCACCACATTTTAAAAACTTTGTTGTGAACTTATTTTAGATTTACAAAACAGTTTTAAAAATAGTACAGAGTTCTATTATTGCCAATTAACACAGATACTTACTGAGCATCTGCTATGTGTCATATATAGGTCTAAGCACTTTACATATAATTGTTCATTTAGTATTCACAAGGACTATCTGACAGATATTATTACCCAGTTTTACAAATGAAAAAATACTGGAACACAGAAAAGTTAAGCCTAAAGTCTATCATGAACAGAGCCTGGGAGCAAACTCAGGCAATCTGATTCCAGAGACAGTCCACATATCCATTACCATAACTGCTTCAGAGAGATAGTTTATGGCTAGCAAATCATTACTTACACTAATTTCTAATCTATTCACCTCACATAGGACAATTAATATCACTCAGGGAACCTTTAAATATGCCCCCACCCCACCCACAGAAATTCTGATTTAATTGGTCTGGAATAAGATTGGGGTATCAATATTTTTTAAATCCTTGTGTGTGGATACTTGCAAAATATATAACCAACAAAGGACTTCTATTTAGAATATATAATTTATAAAGAACACCAATAGATCAATGAGAAAATGACAGATACCTGACAGTATATAAGCAAAAGATTTAAACTAGTAATTCACATAAAAGGAAATATAAATATCTGTAAACATACAGAAAGAAACACCACATAATTAGCAATCTGGAAATCTCAATTAAAATAGCAATATGAGACCACTGTGTTCCCAAAGAATAGCCAAAACTAAACAGTCTGACAATGCCAAGAATTGATGAGAATGCGGAACAATAGAAATTCACAAGCAACTGGTTGAGTAAATTCTTAAAAACACTTTGGAAAACAGTTTTGCAATAGCTATAAAAGTTATATAAATACATGGTTCATGTCCCAGAAATTCCATTCTCGGGTATATACCTTAGAACTGCATTATCCAATACAGTAGCCACTATTCACACATAGCTCTTTAAATTTAAATTAATTTAAGATTTTTTAAAATTAAAATTCAGTTCTGTAATTGCATGACTCACAACATAATGCTCAATATCCAAATGTGGCCAGTGCTACTGTGTTGGAGAGCACGAATAGAAAGCATTTCCAGCATTGCAGTTCTAATGGACAGTGCTACCCTACAACATGTTTGTTTCTGGAAGCTCTATTTGTAATAGCCCCAACATTTAAGGATAAATAAAAGTCCATTATTAGAATGGATAAATTGTTAAACCCTATATAATAAAAGGCTAATATGCAAATTGACTGAATGGCAGAACGACCGGTTGCTATGATGCGCACTGACCACCAGGGGGCAGACGCTCAATGTAGGAGCTGCCCCCTGGTGGTCAGTGCGCTCCCACAGGGGGAGCACCGCTCAGCCAGAAGCCGGGCTCACGGCTGGCAAGTGCAGCAGCAGTGGCAGGAGCCTCTCCGGCCTCCGCCTCCGTTGCAACGCTAAGGATGTCCAACTGACGGCTCCTGGACTGCGAGAGGGCACAGGCTGGGTTGAGGGACCACCTCCCCCAACTGCATGAATTTTGTGCACTGAGCCTCTAGTATTTTTATAATAGAATACCATGCACAAAACTGGTCTTTCCTCCTTCACTCTATGAACCATACTTCTCTTAATGCATCTTAAGATCAAATTCATTTACTCAGCAGCCATATCGCACTGCTGGTGATAGTGTTTAACATCCACTATCACCGTTAAGGCCTTTGTTCATGCTGCTGCTTAGCCATTTGGAACATTTGTAGTCTATTCTTTGGACCCAATTATATCTCCATTCAGTTTCTCTTGTTCCATTTAGTCTACTCTTCTATTACTTTCAACAGCTTGTTCTAATGCTGCTGAAAATGGTTTTGGATGCTGATTCTTTCTAAGACCTAACTTGTATACTGTCGTTCCAAATTTGTATCACCCATGGTTTAATAAATCACCCTCCGTATTTTTATCTAACTGTTGGTTAAAAATGTGTAGCAAGACAGGGCCAAAGACAGGCCTGCTGCATACTACTAGAAACAATTCCCCTTGTTCATTTTGGTTTACTTAAAAACACTTCAATATTTTGGTTCTAAGAGTTATTAATCTCTTTAATTGCCCTTGCAATCAATATATGTTCCTCCCTCTTGTTCATATGGATGTCATTAGGATATTATGACATGCTTTAATGAAATACTAATACAAAATTTTCTAATGCATTTCTTTTTATCTGCTGTTAATTAGTTTAGTGACTTTAGTCCATAAATACTATTCATAGAAACAATATGGATATAAAGATATATGCTCCCTGCCTTCACAGTCAAATGTAGGAAGTAGACTTTCAAGGATACCTCCTAAAAGGTGTACTTTCACCCTAGCCAGTTTGGCTCAGTGGATAGAACATCAACCTGAAGACTGAAGGGTCTTGGGTTCGATTCCAGTCAAGGGCACGTACCTCGGTTGCAGGCTTGATCCCCCACTCTGGTTGGGGTGACTGCGGGAAGCAACCAATGGATGTGTCTCTCTCACATCGATGTTTCTCTCTCTCTGTCTCTCCCCTTCCCTTCCACTCTCTCTAAAAGTCAATGGAAAAATATCCTCTTGTGAGGATTAACAACAAACAACAAAAATAAAAAAGGTGTACTTTCACTGAGAGCTGCACCTCCGTGAGAAAAAGGGCAGACAGAATATAGAGAATGTACTTTTATATCACAGAGGATATAGATTGATAAGTCCAGCAGCCATGAGGAAGAAAGGACTTGGTCTAATTAGACATGGTCTTCGTAAACTTAAACTGTGTCATCATTTTTTAACTTCTTTTCTTGGCTCTCAAATTTTCATCAGATCTTAGAAACTTTCCAGGAATAGATGTAAATATCACTTGTCTAGTGTATTGATTTTTCTTCTTCTCATTTGAAAAATGAGTAACATTTGCACATATCCAGTGTTCAATTTCCCATTAGCTTAAAGGTCATCAACAGTGTGTATACAGCAACTTTTCCTAGTAACTGTGAGTGCAACTCTTTTGAAAGAGAAATCTTGAACTCTTTTGCAGTAGCAAGGTTCTCTCCTATTGTTTCTTGTTTTAAGTTGTACTTCCTTTGTCCTCACAAATGTTTTCTTTACTTTTTATTAAATTTATGGGAATTACATTGGTTAATAAGATTATATGTTTCAAGTATACAATTCTATGATACATCATCTGTATATTGTATTGTGTGATCACCACCCAGAGTCAAATCTTTTTCCATCACCATGTATTTGACCCCCTTTGCCCTTTAATACTTTCCACCACAACCCTTCTGTCTGGTAACCACCATACTACTGTCTGTGTCTATGAGTTTTTGTTTGCTTGCTTAACTTTTTCTATCTGGCTTATTTCACTTAGCTTGATATTCTCAAGATCCACCTATGTTGTCACAAATGGCAGTATTTCATCTTTTCTTATTGCTGAGTAATATTCCATTGTATATTTGTACCACATCTTCTTTATCTAATCATCTATTGAAGGACATTTCAGTTGTTTTTAAATTTTGGCCACCGTGAATAATACTGCAATGAACATAGGGGTACATATATCTTTGTGAATAAAAGTTTTCAAAATTTTCATGTAGATACCCAGAAGAAGGGTTGCTGGGTCAAATGGTAACTCCATTCTTTGTTTTTTGAGGAGTCATCATACTGTTTTCCATAGTTTACATTCCCACCAGCAGTGAATGAGGGTGCTTTTTTTCTCCACAACTTCTCCAATACTTTTATTATTTATCTTGTTGATAATAACACCATCTAATAGGAGTGAGGTGGTATCTCATTGTATTTTCTATTTACATGTCCCTAATAGCTAATAAAGTTGAACAACTTTTCATATATATGTTGGCCATTTGTATGTCTTCTTAGGAGAAGGGTTTATTCAGGTCCTCTGCCCATTTTTAACTGGTATTTGTTTGGTGTTGAGTTATATGAGGTCTTTCTATATTCTAAAATTCCTTTACAAAGCACAAATAGGAAATTAGAACGAGGATATCTGCTTTTCTGCATCATCTCTTGACTTAATGGTGTTCACTGAAATCAGTGGGTCTATCCCTTTCTTTGATCTCCTGATCTGAACATGTTTCCAAAAGCCCTCTTTGATGCCCTTACTATTTTTACAAGCCCCGGATCATTTTCTTAATTTAGCCTTCAAAATGCCAATCATTCCATCTTTGGCAATGAGTCATTTGTTCTATAGGTCCCCCTTAAGACAGACCTAACCTATACTGAAGTATAGAATATACTTTTTTCTTCTGTAACTTCATCACTTACAGTTATATAGCCAGAATGACAGTTCTTTTGTTTTTTACTGATTTCAGAGGAAGGGGGAGAGAGAGAGAGATAGAAACATCAATGATGAGAAAGAATCATTGATTGGCTGCCTCCTGCATGCCCCCTACTGGAGATCGAGCCTGCAACCCAGTGCCCTTGACTGGAATCAAACCAGGGACCTTTCAGTCTGCAGGCTGATGCTCTATCCACTAAGCCAGTGATGGCGAACCTTTTGAGCTTGACGTGTCAGCATTTTGAAAAACCCTAACTTAACTCTGGTGCCGTGTCACATATAGCAATTTTTTGATATTTGCAACCATAGTAAAACAAGGACTTATATTTTTGATATTTATTTTATATATTTAAATGCCATTTAACAAAGAAAAATCAACCAAAAAAATGAGTTCACGTGTCACCTCTGACACACGTGTCATAGGTTCGCCATCACTGCTCTAAGCCAAACCAGCTAGGGCCAGAATTATAGTTTTGATATTCATATCTGGTTTATTTTTTTTTCAAATTTGCCTTCTGAAAATGTAAAGGTATACAGTTTACTCTGTCCAAGCTTTCCCTTCCAGACAGCATGGATTCTAGGAATAGTTATCTGTCTCCTTATGTGTCCAAGTCTTCCTATTTTGCCAATTATTTTCCCATATTGGTCAGAATCTATATATATATAAAAGCCTAAATGACCGAACGACTGTTCAACTGGTAGCTATGATGTGCGCTGACCACCAAGGGGTAGACGCTCAATGCACAAGCATGGAAACATGGAACAGACAGATGAATCTCAGAGGGAAGGGGGGAAGGGCGGGAAGAGATTAACCAAAGATCTTATATGCATACTAGAGGCCCCGTGCACCGGTGGGGTCCCTTGGCCTGGCCTGAGCCCTCTCACAATCTGGGATCCCTCAGGGGATGTTGGGCTGAAACCGGCAGTTTGTTGGGGTTGACCCCCACAGGCCAAGGGACCCCACCGGTGCATAAATCTGTGCACTGAGCCTCTAGTTAGATTATAAGAAATTGTTCCCTATTGCCTCTTGTATTCTCTATGAGATAAAAGTGTTAACAAAGCAAGGCAAAAATATGGTAATCTACCTTAGAGTTAAATATACCTCCAAGCAGAGTCACTGGAAAATATTATTTTGCCTCTAGGCAAACACAGATTCTGCCTTCGTGACTATATCTCTATCCCAGAGCCATCTTTCCTATATATTAAGCCATGATTTAGCAGTCTAAATTCAGTTCACTGGCACCATCTGCAAAACCAGAACAGTTTTGAAAACACAACAGTGAATTAATACCACTTACTAACAAGTCACCAATTTATGATAGGTCACCATTTTAAGCAGTTATAAAAATAAAAGGGAAAAATCTTTTAAGAATTTTAGAAAATAACCTTGTGTTTTGTATTTCACCCCCCTGAAGAACCAGCCTCTCTCAGAAACAGGCAGGCTGGAGTTCAGTCTTGCCTTCACTTTTTTGTGCCCTTGTATCCTCATTGAAAATATAGGAAAAGAACAAAAGTGATATTGTGAAGATTAGATAAAATAATTCATATCAAATACTTATTTCAGTGTATAATGTACAAACATACTACATTTAAGGCTATTATGTCATTCATTCATTCAGCAGCTATTCTTTGAATGTATAGATGCCAGGCACTATGCTTGGTGCTAGTGGTAGATGGAGCAGTTAACAGAACAGACATTCTGTCATCATAGAGTTAATCTGAACAAACAGTGAAAACTAAGCAGGGATGACAACCCATTCTTCTGCCTGCCAACTCAATCAAGCGGTAATAACTGTGAGCATCACTGAACAAATGGTATTGCTTCCTCTGAGTCAGTTCCTACATTAATGAGATGAGTAATGGCCACTTTTAATTATTTAAGATCCATGAGCATACACAGAAATAGTTGGGCTTTTGAACTTTCCATTTAAGCCAAATTTCAATTTTAGTAATTATAGTCTGCTTACTTCATTTCCCCATGATGTATCAATGTTGTCTTTCTTTTCTTTTTTAGATTACACTCAAAACTTCCTGTTTTCAACTGTGTATATTGGGAGACAATAATGGTTTCAATTCAGATACAAATAGAAATAACCATTCTAAATGGTCCATTTTTTAGTTTAGAATAAAAGGTCATAAAAATTAGCAAGAAAAATATCAGAGATTGATGAAATGGATACAACTCTACTAGCCTCATAAACTTTCTTCTCCAGTGAGTCTTTATTTCAAAGAATAAAGATTCTTTCCATTTAAAGTTTGAAAACGTTTTTTATCAGAAGGAAAAAGGGTGTTTTAATCATTATCACAGTAATTTGTATAGCACTTAACCATGTATAAAGAACTTTCACATTTATTGCTTAATCTTATCTTCTCTCTAGACAGTCATGGAATATGATTTCATTTGCTTTAAGAAATAAGTAAAATGAAATAAAATCAATATTCCAGTGGTATAAATATATACCTACAATTTTTATATAAACATAAAATAAATGTTACTGATTGATATAAAGGACATGTAGCAGACAATTTACAAATAGTATTAAAACAGACATTACTTTTTATTGTAAATTCCATACAGCACTTGATTCTTACAGAAAGCTTTTGCTGATTTTTTACCAAAATCTTAAAACCTTAGCCAAACTACAGTTGCAACTGGCAAATAGATATAGTTCCAATATGAATACTGGTTAATATTTTCATACATTAATGAGTAAGATGAAAGTGAAACAACAAAGACATATGCTGTCTTCTGTTTGTCAATGATATAAGTGAATCTTTCATTGGATTGGATAATAGTTTTCCATTTTCTGTGCTCTTCTACAGAGATACCCTCCTAATTCTTATATGTATTATTAATTATCCATATTTCCTTAAGTCTAGGCAATTAATAAAAGAAAAGAATCAAGTACTAATATATAGCATTTGCTGACTTCCATGGTATAAACACTCCCACTATGGCTGACTTCAAGCTGCCAAAGTAACATCACGAATGCAGAGTTAGGAAGCGATATGAAGTAGCACATTACGTAGTATTTCCAAGGTATACATGCAATAGATGTAAATAACTCAATAGTATACATAATAACAACATGTAATTAAATAGGAAGTGGTGAGTTTTTAGTATTCACTATCTTTGTATTTAATTTACTATTTTATATAATTTAATTTTTAACAACTAGCTCTCAAGATTGGTAAAAGTTTAACTAGTCAGTACGAGCCAGCGCCAGCTCATCACTGACATACTCCATCTATTCTGTAAGAGGACTCAGCATAAAACACAAGCAATAACCCTTGGTGTCTGATCACAAGAGCTTTAGTCTCTTCTTTCCTGCCAGCTTCTGTTGGCATGAGCGTTTCTGCCCCCATCACTTTCAGAATCGGATTTTTTCTCTTTTCTCATTTGTGAGTCTGTCCTTTACCAGGCATCTTGCCCCAGAATTGGTTTAGGCATTTGGTCTTCTTATCAGACTCTTAACTTTTTCAAAATAATAGGGATTGGATCTGCTTCTATTTCAATGCAATCTCTAATTCATGAACATTGACTTTCCATTCTCCCTCCCTCCCCCCTTTCCCAATGGACATACAATACAGAACAGTGGGAAGAATTCAGATGTCTAAGTTTCATGTCTAGTATTATAAGCTTTAAACTCAAGATCATATCATTTAGTTCAATGCTTAGTAATCTTTTTAAAAGCTATATTCTTTAAAGTAAGAAGGAACTGATAGATCATTCTCATTTTTTTTTTTTTACTTATCT
Source organism: Myotis daubentonii (assembly GCF_963259705.1). Taxonomy (NCBI): domain Eukaryota; kingdom Metazoa; phylum Chordata; class Mammalia; order Chiroptera; family Vespertilionidae; genus Myotis; species Myotis daubentonii. Next base: position 20,074,614 of record NC_081842.1, on the reverse strand, counting down.
CCCTCTCTGCCCCAGGTGGGTGGATATAATTACCTCCAGATATAATTTTGATTTTTAAACATCTGCATATAATACCCTATCAAACTATACAATGTTTAATTTATATGGGTACTGCCCAATAGGAGTTACAGTAAGTTTTAGATTTAGGAAGACTTTGAAGCAAAGAAGAATAGTAAAGTTAACTTAATTATAGACAGAAACATTTTTGAGCATCCCACTGTAGCACAAGTCACCAGATGAAAGAACATTATTGATATACATAAAAGTATAATGATCCCAGCAGGCCTAGTGTCTCCCTTGCTCATCTCTCATTAGGGGGATAAGCAAGGTCATTTCCAAAGATGATTTGAACCCATTTCCCAGGTGATTTGGATAAGTTTGGATGCACTCTATCCCCAGCATAAGTGATCATTTTTTCCTTTATACCTTTTAAAATGCATCTCTCTCTCTACCCTGTTTTCAGTTGTAAGTTTTTGTAATTATGTGTCTGCTATCTTCACTAGATTATGATTGAATCTTTTTTAATCTTTATATTTCCCAGTCTTGTGTGGTGCCTGATGTGAATTTAATACTTCATAATGATAAACGAATAAATCATCTAGGCATCAACCACTATCAGATTTTCCTACAAGTAGTTATATCTTCTTGGAACTCGGATGAAATCCATTTGTTCTTCCTCCTCTCCTGCATTAACTCCCACTTCCACTCACCAGGGAGTGCCCTCATGAACAAAGTGATTTCTCTACTTTATGTGTTTACATTTGTGAAGTGTTTCGCTTAACAGTGATCCTGGTTTTCCTAATAGCAGTCAATTCATCAGTAAGGATTCTGTTCTTCCCCCATCTGGGCCATAAAACAACACAGTTTTGTGCTAGTGTAGCCAACCTCCAAGCCACACGGATGGACTGAAGTCAAATTGTGGGCAATAGAGTCAGATATAAGAGAGTCAGGGAATGGTAAGTAATAGGTTATGATCTGCCTGCCAGCTCCACAGACCTTGCTGAGGAGGGAATTAGGGCTATGTTTCTGAATGGTTCACACATCAGTATGCTTTCCTCCATCCAAATCAAAGTAGGCAACAACAACAAAAAAAGCACTATTCAACGGTTCTCAACCTGTGGGTCACGACCCCTTTGGCGGTCGAACGACCCTTTCACAGGGGTCGCCTAAGACCATCCTGCATATCAGATATTTACATGACGATTCATAACAGTAGCAACATTACAGTTATGAAGTAGCAACGAAAATAATTTTATGGTTGGGTCACAACACGAGGAACTGTATTTAAAGGGCCGGAAGGTTGAGAACCACTGCTTTAAATACCTCTGTGCCTTAAGGCGAGTTACAAAAATCAATGGCCCTCCACACAAACCATGCTCAGGCTTATTTTTCTCACTGTCTTGTCCTTCACTTCATTTTCCTAGTTAAAGCACAGGGGTTCGCAGGATGTGTTCTGTTTAATAATAGAGAACAGCACATATTTCCAGGCTGTTTCTTTCTTCTCAGGATAGATTTTTCAGCACTTTGGAGAGTCTCAGGGCTTGCCTGGCGTGATGATAATAATGTACTCTCTCATAAGAAACCCTGGTTCTTCAGGTGGGAGCTCATTTGTACTCCACCATTCCCACAATAGAGAAGAAGGTACAGCTTTTGGAAATGAAATGAAACATCCAGAGATAGTAGATGATTGAACTGGAAAAATAATTTAGGCTCACTGATTCCTACTCTACAGAAACTGAAGGACTCATGAGATCTGACCTGTGCTTGGGTCCAGTCAGGTTTGAGTTTGTTAGGTCACTGCATCTCGGCCTCAGGCAGTATGGCAAGAATGTGAGGGAACTTCTGATTGGGCCTCTATTATTCACTCAAACATTCACTGAGGGTTTAGGTCAGTGATGGCGAACCTATGACACGCATGTCAGAGGTGTCACGTGAACTCATTTCTTTGTTAAATGTCATTTAAATATATAAAATAAATATCAAAAATATAAGTCTTTGTTTTACTATGGTTGCAAATATCAAAAAATTTCTATATGTGACACAGCACCAGAGTTAAGTTAGGGTTTTTCAAAATGCTGACACATCAAGCTCAAAAGGTTCGCCATCACTGGTTTAGGTATTAATATTCAAAGGCAAAAAGACAGCCCTTGCCTCCAGAAACTCAAAGATCAGGAAGAGTGAGAGGGCAGAGACAATGACAGTATCTCAAAATAATTGATTACTACGGTTTGTGCAAAAGTGCTACAGGCACAGCTGATTCTGCCGGAGTGAGAACTGAAATCATCACAGCTTTCACTGTGAGCCTTAAAAGGAGTAATAGTTCACCCTGCAGAAAGGGCAGGAGGAAGAGAGCACAGTCCAACACCCAGAGGCATAAAGAGGCCAGGAACTTTCCTCATTTCATTTTGATATAAAATTTCTGTTCAAAAATTGCAGTGATAGGTATTGTTTATATATATTCAGTTACACATTAAAATTTTTAACTGAATTTATTGGGGTGACATTGGTTAATAAAATTATGTAGGTTTCAGGTATACGGTTCTACAATACATCATGTGTATATTGTATTATGTGCTTACCATCCCAATTTAACATGCAGTGCACATAATCCTGAAATTCTCTTGGATATTTCTTTTAAAGGGAAAAAGAAAACAAAAATATACTTCAACCTTTTTTCCAAAAGAGAAAAGTTAATTAATCCCAGATGAACACAAGAGAAATATATACATTATTATAATATTTTTAAAACACTGACTCTCCTCTTCAGACATTCCTAATTTTATTAATTATAAATGCCCTTGCAAGAACAATTATAAATTAATACTTTTAGACAACCAAATCTTAGTGTCAGCTCCATGAGGATTAAATTGTTTCTTTTTTGTACCGGATCCTGTGTTGTTTTCAGCAATACCTTTCACAGGGATTTCTTGTCCAAGAGAAAGTACAGTTTCTTAAAGGCAAGCCCTAGGTGGAATTAAAGAGTGGCAGGTGGTCTCTCCTAAGGGCCTGACAAATGTTGCCTTAAGGAACTGGTTTACACCTCAAAGGGCCTCCCTGTGTAGTGAGGGAGATGAAAACAGCTCAACTGTGGATTCCTGATATCTTTTAAAATGTCTGTTCCTATGATCAGGAGTCCCATCCTGAAACAGCACCATACTCCTTCCTCCATTGAGTGTTTCCTTGAGGTCAGGCCTGAATCTTTTTGGTGGGAACTTGTCAGGACAAAGGCAGACATATATTCTTGGGTCTTCAGAAATGACGTCTACCTCTTCACAGTTGTATAAGTTGTAATTGTTGGTCTCTGGAATTTTCTACTGATCTACAACTATAATTGATCCTTTTTTGACCTTCAAGTTCCTCAACTGGAAGGGAATAAAAATACTCATCTCACAGGGTATTGAGGTGAAATAAACTAAAAGTATGAAGCATCTTTCAAATATTATTCATTAAATATACATTTATTCATCCAACTAATATTGGTTATAAGCCATTAGTCATTCCCCTTATCTGCACCAAAAAGTCAGGAAGTTATAGAAATTTGTGAAAGTTACTGCATTGGAGAGCTTTATATTTATGACTGTCCCTTAAACAGTCCCTAAGGGTATAGTCCATGTGAAGACTTGAAGGTCAGTAAAGAAACAAAAAAGGAGCTCCCTTAAAATCACCCAGCTGGTGAGCAGTCTGGTCAAGATTCTACCCAGTGTCAGACTCCAGGTTCTCTTTTACCTTTCTTCTCTCCCTACTCACTCCCCCCAGCAGCTATGAGAGGACTAGGCAGTCACAGAAAAAGGACAAATGGTTGATTTATTGAAATTCTATGAGTTAGCACCCAAGGGTATCATGCTTCTGGTAAGAGTTCCTCTTCTGAGTTGTAAGCTTCCTAGTACTCAACACTAGTACAAAACACAGAAATGCCTACTCTGGATTTTCCATCTCCAAAGAGTATCCAGAGATTGGAATAACCTGCAAAGTCATCATCCTTTCCTTTTCCTATAGCAAGCATACTCCAACTTTCTTTTCACCCATTAACTTTTCTACCTAACAACATCTAAACACCAAGTCCCCAGACACAGACTTGCCCATATACAACCCATCAGCTCAGATATGCACTATACATGTGTATCCTTTAAGAAACACACTCATATCCGCTTAAGAAATAGTATTTTTCAAAGCACAGGCATGCACACAACCATACTTACAAAGCAAATAATATGCATTTGAGGTTGTTGTTTATTTACATGTCCATTGCGGGGGAGTCCATAGGAGAGGTTGGTAGGAAAGAAGGTGAAGAAGAGTCAGCAATGACCCATGTATCCCCCTTTTCTGCCTAGAAGTACTAATAACTATTCTATTGTTATTAGGTAGCTAAAAAGAGTAGTCATCCTGGTAATGGAATCCCAACCATCTAAGTAAATTAGCTCTACCCTGACACAGAGGTATAATTATACATAAAGGCATATAAGCCCCAGAACCTTGGATAATTTTCTTGTGGCTGGGAAGAATTTGGACTCTAGCTTATGGCTCTGGAACCAACTATGTGACACTAATCAGGCTTTTGCCTTTGTTTTCTCATCTGAAAAATGAGACATTTAAGAAAAACAAAGTTTGCGACTAAATAACCTTCAGGTCTTTTCCAGCCTTAAGATACTGTGGTCTATAAATCCTCCACACACTTCAGTGTCCCAAAATCTGACTTCAAAAAGCTTCTCTCTCCAAATCATTAGGGTTTTCTCTACCCCAGTTATGTAAACCCAACTTTTAGGCATCCGTGGCCTAAACTATATAATTGCATCAGTTGGTATTTCTTATTATGTGTTTATTTTCTTTCCTCCTCAATGGTCTAGGTATGACTGTAGCACCTCTGTTTCTCAAGCATATGCCTGTGGAATGAATATACGACTCTGATTACTGGGGAATTTGCCATACTGAGTATAAATTGGAACTTTGTCATGAGAAAGGCCATAAGTGACTTGACAAAAGTTTTCCAGAGTCATCATATAACTATATCCAGTCAACAAGCACGTGTAACCTTTCAGTGTGCCCAGTACCATATTCACTGCCAGAGACGGAAACAAAATAATTGAAAATGGCACTTCCTTTCAAGGAGAGGAGTAGGTACTCACAGCCTCAGCCAAACCCTACTAGAATGGTCTCCTGTCTTGGGACTACCCATGACTTAAAGGAAGCAGAGATGATAGTATGTGGTCTGAGAGGGTTTAAATGTGGCCTGTTCCAGCCCCATGCTTATTTTCAGAGCTTACACGTTCCCCAGTTCTCCCACAGCTGAGTCAACTCATTTCATCTTCTGCAGATCCAGCCTCACTATTTATTTTCAGAGCAATTTGGCTTTAGTAGGCTATAAATAAGTAGCCTCAGGCCCACTGTCTCCATTCATTCAGGCTTATTATAGCAGCCCCTTTCCTGAAAACTGGCACCAGATACCAGGCACAGGCACTGTGTCCTGGGTTGCCCTCACTATGATCTAAACTGCATTTTCTACTCTTTGTCAGCCCTAACCCTACCACCCAATTACAGAGTCCATGTAGAAGACAGAGCAATTCAACAACAATCAATTTCCTGAAGTAGCAATTTGTGAATGATTAATTCATTCAGTTTAATAAATGTATCAATATAACAACAATTTGTTTTAAGAAACATTCTTTTTTAAATATATTAAATAAATTTGGATATATCCTTATAGAGGATATGATCAAGAATATTCAAGTTTTACTTGAATATCATCATGAATATGTTCTTCTTGAAATATATTAAATTTGAATACTCTTTTTATGAATCCATCAATGAACTAATGAACCTTATGACCCTCAGTATTTACTAAATTGAACATTATTTAAAATACAGCTAGAGAAAAATGTATTAATTGAATATATTCAAAAGGACCATTTTTTTGCATGAGGTTTTTATAAATAGTAAATTGGATCAAATGGTCACGTGAAAAATTGATCTTTTAATAAATTGGCTTTCTACAAAATGACTTTTGGTGAAGGGATCTAGAGCCAGATGGGTGCTGTGTCTGTGCTTCCATGAACTATCTCCTATTGGTCAGCCTTTCAGGATTTCTGTGTGTTTCCTATACCACCCACCCCTGGCTGAGCTCTGCTACATCTGGTCCCTGGTGTTGACTGGAGAACGCCACTTCCTGATGTAGCTGGGTCTTAACTATGTGACTGAAATGCTATGCTAACTATCTCATCTTACCCAAATGGAGACACATAGTGCTGAGATTCAACTCCTCCTTCCCACTCCCTCCTGTTTGGCCTCACTGATAAATCTCAAAGTACATCAGACCCAAAGGCCTGTCCTCTTTTTCTTTCAAATACTTAGTTTTTGCGTGAACCAGTAAAAAATAATAAATAAATAAATAAATAAATAAATACTTAGTTTTTAAAAATTTCCTACTCTCTAATAATAATGCCAGAGTTATAAGGAAACTTGAAAACCAACAGAGAAATACTAGTATATTAACTCCCTATTGTGAAAAATAAATTTTCTGGTTTTTAGCAGAATAACCTTGTTGGAAGATTTCTTACTGTTTGGAGAATGATACAAGAAGTAGGGCAGCAAAATAGGCAATTTTGGTATCATTTTGATTCATTTAAATCAGTGGTTCTCCTCGATGTTGTGATAAAGAACCAACTAGAAATTAAGCATACACTGACTGAAATAAAGAATATTATACAGACACCCAACAGCAGACAAGAGGATCCCAAGAATCAAGTCAAAGATTCAAAACGCGAAGAAGCAAAAAACACCCAACTGGAAAAGCAAAATGAAAAAAGAATCCGAAAATACGAAGATAGTGTAAGGAGCCTCTGGGACAGCTTCAAGCGTACCAACATCAGAATTATAGGGGTGCCAGAAGATGAGAGAGACCAAGATATTGAAAACCTATTTGAAGAAATAATGACAGAAAACTTCCCCCACCTAGTGAAAGAAATAGACTTACAGGTCCAGGAAGCGCAGAGAACCCCAAACAAAAGGAATCCAAAGAGGACCACACCAAGACACATCATAATTAAAATGCCAAGAGCAAAAGACAAAGAGAGAATCTTAAAAGCAGCAAGAGAAAGAAACCCAGTTACCTACAAGGGAATACCCATACGACTGTCAGCTGATTTCTCAACAGAAACTTTGCAGGCCAGAAGGGAATGGCAAGAAATATTCAAAGTGATGAATACCAAGAACCTACAACCAAGATTACTTTATCCAGCAAAGCTATCATTCAGAAAGGAAGGTCAGATAAAGAGCTTCACAGATAAGGAAAAGCTAAAGGAGTTCATCACCACCAAACCAGTATTATATGAAATGCTGAAAGGTATCCTTTAAGAAGAGGAAGAAGAAGAAAAAGGTAAAGATACAAATTATGAACAACAAATATGCATCTATCAACAAGTGAATCTAAGAATCAAGTGAATAAATAATCTGGTGATCATAATAGAATCAGGGACATAGAAAGGGAATGGACTCACTATTCTTGGGGGGGAAAGGGGTGTGGGAGATGCGGAAAGAGACTGGACAAAAATCGTGCACCTATGGAAGAGGACAGTGGGTGGGGAGTGAGGGCAGAGGGTGGGGCGGGAACTGGGAGAAGGGGAGTTATGAGGGGGAAAAAGAGGAACAAATGTAATAATCTGAACAATAAAGATTTAATTAAAAAAAATAAATAAATAAATCAGTGGTTCTCAACTTTCTGGCCCTTTAAATACAGTTCCTCATGTTGTGACCCAACCATAAAATTATTTTCATTGCTACTTCATAACTGTAATGTTGCTACTGTTATGAATCATAATGTAAATACCTGATATGCAGGGTGGTCTTAGGTGACCCCTGTGAAAGGGTCATTCAACCCCAAAGGGGTCGCGACCCACAGGTTGAGAACCGATGATTTAGATTGAGGATATTTCCCCTTACTCCCTTGTGAAGACAAATGCATATTCCTAAGAAATTTGTGATAGAATTTAATCACATCTTTTAAGAAAAATAGTGCATATCACCAAATTTAATTTTGAATGTTGTAACTTAATAACATTTGACTTCCCTGATCTTGTATAAATGGACTTCAAATCCTTACCTTTATTTCTCCAATTAGATCTTAATAAGTTGTTAATTCGTTCCACACTATACATTGCAAAATCTGTTTTATCTTGCAGTTCTTCACCCCACTCCCACCAAATTTAATAACTTTGTATTAAATATCTTATAGCAGTTAGACATTTCTGATATGATAGGGAACATTTAAGAATAATTATTGGTTATAAGAAAAATGTGCAGACCAACAGAACAGAATTAACTTTAAAATACAGCAATTCAAACAAAAAAAACCACACACTTGTTGGCACTCAATTTAAAAATATAAAAAATATCCTCAACATCATTAGAAAAAAATGCAAATTAAAACCACAATGACATACCTCTACACACCCACTAAAATGGCTGCAATCAACTGGACAGACAGTAATAAGTATTAGCGAGGATAAAAAGAAATTGGAACAATACTGGTAGAATGTGAAATTGTATGCCCATCTTGGAAAAAAGTTTGGTAGTTTCCAAAAATGTTAAATATAAACTTACTAGAGGCCCAGTGCACAAATTTGTGCACGGGTGGGGTTGGGCCGGGCTGGCAAGGGGGAGCGGTGGTGCTCGGGGACAGGAAGGGGGGCAATTGGGACCCAGATCGGGCTGGTTAGCTGCCACAGTGTATGTCATAGCCACCAGTTGTTCTGGTTGTTCCGGTCGCTGGGCTTTTACATATCTAGATACAACCCAGCAGTTCTGCTCCTAGGATTATACCCAAGAGAAATAAAAACATATATTCCTGAAGCACTATTCATAATAGCCCCAAACTGTAAACAGTACAAATGTCCATCAAGTAGCGAATAAATAAAAGCTGAGGTTTACCCATACAATGGGATTCTATTTGGCAATAAAAAGGAATGAACTTTATGATTTATGAGAAAATATAATATGGTTCATGATAATTCTCAGTATAAAGATCCATTCAGCATGTTAAACATTAACATTCTGCCACATATAGTCCTCTGGTGAAAATAATGTCCTAGTTTCAAGAAAACAAACTAGCCTAAAGGTATTTTGGACAGAAATTTATATAGATTTAATACCTACACAGAGCCCTATGGTGAGCATTGTTGATGGTACTGAATAGAGTTCAGTAGAGAGGAAAAAAACTTTTAAAATGATGGAAGCCATTTGAAAAAATACAATATTCACACAATGTAATATTTTGGCATGCAACTATTGAGGACAAAATGTTTTTAAATCATTTATTAATTTTTAAGGTAATGTTTCCTATGTAACAAAAATAAAATTGTGTATTAACAGATAGTTTACTCAAAGGAAAGGAAGCCAGCAATAATAAAAAGTGACCCTTGGGTGAACATTTGAATTGAAATTTCATATTTAATATTTCCTAAGGAGCACAGGATATTAGAATCTCCAGAAACAGACCTCTGTCCAAAGCTGCTAAATAGCTAGTTCTAAATATTTCTCTTTGCCCGAACTGTACCACATTATGTAAGACTTGGAAGGCTAGCTGGAGAGAACAAGCCTATTAAGTGCCTCTGCAATAGTATTCTGTTAGGAAGGTTGGGTGGTTTGTTGGAAATGCCAGTAAGTTTGCTCAGCCATTCCACGTGTTTCTCTGAGAATTGAAGATGCACTTCCAATGATGGTACCACAAAAGTAAGAGATAAGCCAGCAGTTGACTGCTTTTCAATCTTTCATTGCTTCCTAAGATTTGCCATGAATTGTTTCTTCTATTAAAACTTGCTCCCTGGCCCTAGCTGGTTTGGCTCAGTGGATAGAGTGCCAGGGTCCAACCCCAGCGGGTCCAGGGGTTCCCAAAGGTGTAGACGGAGTCGGCGAAGAAGGAAGGACACGGAGACAGTTTTCAGTTGATCAGCAGCCTAGCCAGGATCTCCGGCCAAGTTCTGGTCTGGATCTCCAGAGAGGTTCTGCTTCGGAGCTCCAGCCAGGTTCAGTCACCAGGTTCTAGTCAGGTTCTCTTGCCATGTTCTATAGTCAGGTTCAGTCCAGGATCTATTGCCATGTTCTCTCCAGCGAAGTTCTTCTGTCTCCAGGCTCCGTGTAGGTTCTGTCTTCTGAATTCTGTGTCCTGAGTTCTGTGTTCTGAGTTCTGTGTTCTAAGTTCTGTGTCGGTTCTGTCTCCTGAATTCTGTCTGTTGTTGTCTTGTTGCATCTGTATTTATACCAGTTGATTCCAATCCTATCAATCTCTATTCCAAAGGTTAGGGAGTTTCTTATCTCCATTCCAGGGAGTAAAGATTATGTAGCTTAAGCATGATTGTTCATAGTTAAAGTGATTAATTACCCGCCTGGCACTTGGTTGAGGGGTTTTATTCCCTCCCTAACTTCAGGGGAAAATCCCTACCTGGGGATTCAACCTTTCTCGGAGAGGTGACCTTGGTTAAAACACAGCGCCAAGAAGGTGAGCAAACATATTAAGAACCGTATGCCATATATGCCAGGTCCCTTGAAACAGCAAGGATGGACCGGCTCCCGGCAATAGAGCACCAGCCTGTGGACTGAAGGGTCAGGGGGTCGATTCCGGTCAAGGGAACATGCCCTGGTTGTAGACTCGATCCCCAGTAGGGGGCATGCAGGAGGCAGCCCAATAATGATTCTCTCTCATCACTGATGTTTCTATCTCTCTCTCCCTCTCCCTTCCTCTCTGAAATAAAAAAAAATAATAAATTTTTTAAAAATGCCCCCTGGGCTATACACACTAATCCAAATAAATTTGGTATGTCAGTATTCCTCTCCTTTGTTATAAAAAATATTATGATAATTCACTTTTGTGCATTTTGACCAAGACTGGTATAAGTCTGGAAAACTGCTTCATTCCTGGGTGTTATGAGGAACTAGAGCCCTTACCCCAATCACTGACCATTTGGGACTCTTGGAGAATGTTAAGACTTGTGTGAGTCTCTTTCACTATGTGGACAAGCTGTTAAAGAGCTCAGACTTTTAAAAACTGACCAGACAAACAACTCTAATCACCCTAAAAGTCATTTTTTCCATAGCAGCTTTCCCCCCCACCCTATTCTTCTATTAGATAGAAAGATTAAAATTGCTTCTTCCATTTCCTTTTCATTCATTCATTTGATAAATATTTATTAAGGGACTACTACATGGCAAAAACTGTCTTAAGCACTAAGAATGAAGCAATGACTAGACATCTACTTCTCTCCATGGATCATTATTGTTTTCTGAAATCCCACACACATTCTGGTGCAGAAGAGTTAAGGTGTAGATGCATAAAACAAAGAGTGCAGAGAAAAGCAGAAAAGAATACAGAATCCTGGAACCAAGCCCTGTACATTCTCTTTAGCCCTTGTATACAAGAAGGTGGAAGGCAGGATGAACTCTATCTCTTGTTCTCATCATGTGTATTCCTAAAGTATACAGTGACCATATTTCCTTGAATAACAACAACAAAATCTGATGATCAATTCTGACAAATATAAACACATATGACAAGAAAGGATTTTATAAACTGGAAAAACTGTCTTGTGGCTGAGCAGCGCTCCCCCTGTGGGAGCGCAGTGACCACCAGGGGGCAGATCCTGTGTTGAGTGTCTGCCCCCTGGTGGTCAGTGCATGTCATAGGAACCGGTCGTTCCGCCGTTCAGTTGATTTGCATATTGCCCTTTTATTATATAGGATTATTCTTTCCATAGGAATAAAAAGACTAGTCAAGTATACCCTTTTTACTTTCACAGAACCCATTTCCACTGAAAGCAAGTGGTTAATTTCCCAGAGTGTGTGTATGGCTCATGCTCTATGTATAACTGCGTCATTAGCATTCTCTTTTTTTTTGAGATCCAATAATATCACTATGACTTTTATTTAAACTTTCTAAAGAACCTTTGTAATAATATTTTTAAAAGAACTACTATAGTGTTTGCTGTGTGGGATGGGAAGATTTGGGAGACCTTGCCTTCTAAATCAGCCTTAGAAAACAATTTCCACAGTTCATGTTCTATTGCTTTGTAAGTCATGAGAAGAAAGAAAATTTAAGTGTGAGACAAAAGAACAAAGCAGTCTTTTCATACTCCTTTGAGTTTAAGATTTGAAATTTTACTTGATGTTTTCTTCAAAAGCAAAATCAGTTGTGTTAGGTTTTGTCTTAACAATGACTTCATTATTTTTATAAAAATAGCATATGCTCACTATTTTTTAAAATCAAACAATACATAAAAGTACCAAAGAAGAGAGAGGCAAATAACCTAAAATTATACTATCTAGAAAGAAACATAGCTCTCTGTGCACATATATGGAGAGAAAGATAGATAGATAGATGGATGGAAGGAAAGATGAAAGGAAGAAAGAAAGGAAGGAAAACTATTTTATAATCCTAGTCCCTGGAATAGTGTCTGGCTCATATTAGGTACTCAATAAAAATACAGTGAATGAATGGATTAGATTGTATAATTTTTTTTCAGGAGCCATACTGCCCAGATTAGAATCTCTTGTCTACCACTTGTTATCTGTTTAACCTTGAAAAGGTACTTAAGATCTCTGTATTTAAGTTATCTCACCTATAAGATGGGGGTAATAATAACAATCACCTCATCAAGGACATTCTCAAGTGAAACTGGATTGTGTGTGTGTGCGCGCACATGCACGTATGTGTAGTAATGAAATATACAATGTCTATTAGTGGAATTTGGTGCAGCCACCTTGATTCATGTTGAAGTACCAGCAGTTTCGTCATTGCTTCTGCACCATCAGTGAACATGTCAACATAATGAAAATGGCAAATAATTTAGCTTTAGCATTATGAAAATAGTTTTGACTATCTGTATATTTTAAGAACCAACGCTCCAAATCCCCTCTTGCCAAAATGGAGTCTATATGCCAGAATTCTTGGATATTTTTAAGAATATCACCCTTCTTTCTATACAACTACTTATGGAAGTGGGTGAATCTTTTGTTTCTTTTTGAAGCCACTACTTTTAGAAGCTTATGCATGAGGCTTAGTGCTCTCTTTATTTGGTGGCTGCTTGAATCCACGGCTGCTTTTTTTCCCCCCTTCATTTTATTATTGACCTAGAGGCCCCGTGCACAAAAATTTGTGCACTCGGGGGAAGGGGGGTCCTTCAGCCCGGCCTGTGCCCTCTCGCAGTCTGGAACCCCTCGGGAGATAACGACCTGCTGGCTTAGGCCTGCTCCCGGGTGGCAGAGGGCAGGCCCAATCCCTAGGTGCAGCCCCTGGTCGGGCTCAGAGCAGGGCTGATTGGGGAGTTGGGGCGGCACCCACTGTCATGTACAGAGCAGGGCGGATCGGGAGGTTGTGATGCCACCCTCAGTCACGCTCAGGGTAGGGCCAATTGGGGGGTTGGGGCACCACCCCCTGTCACACTCAAGGCAGGGTCGATGGGGAGGTTGCGGCGCCACCCCCTGTCACGCACAGAGCAGGGCCAATCAGGGGGTTGGGGCACTGCCCCCTGTCACGCACAGAGCAGGGCCGATCAGGGGGTTGGGGAGCTCCCCCCGTCACTCACAGAATAGGGCCGATAGGGGAGTTAGGGCACTGCACCCTGTCACACTCAGGGCAGGGCCGATCGGGAGGTTATGGCTCTACCCCATAACACACAGAGCAGGGCCCATTGGGGGGGGTTGGGGCGCCGCACCCTATCACACACAGAGCAGGGCTGATCAGGGGGTTGGGGAGCCTTCCCCTGTCATGAACAGATCAGGGCGGATAGGGAGGTTGTGGCCCCACCCCCTGACACACACAGAGCCGCAGGCGATCAGGGGGTTTGGGCGCTGCCCCCTGTCACGCTGATCCTGGTGCCGGGAGGCCTCTCAGCTACACTGATCCCGGTGCTGGGAGGCATATTACCCTTTTACTATATAGGATAGAGGCCTGGTGCACGGGTGGGGGCTGGCTGGTTTGCCCTGAAGGGTGTCCTGGATCAGGGTGGGGGTCCCGCTTGGGTGCCTGGCTAGCCTGGGTGAGGGGCTGATGGCTGTTTGCAGCTGGTCACAACCCCTTCAGGGTGGGGGTCCCCACTGGGGTGCCTGGCCAGTCTGGGTGAGGGGCTGAGGGCTGTTTTCAGGCTGGCGGGTGACTGAAGCTCCCAACCGCTCCTTGTTTTCTTTTTTTTTAATTCTGGGCCAGCTTTAGCTCTGAGGCTTGGCTCCAGCTCTGAGGCCTCTGCTGCGGAAAGCAGGTATCTGGTTTGTTTGGGTTCTATAATCGAAACACTGTTTCAACTCCAGCTCTGAGATCCTGGCTAGCTGAAAGCAGGTTTCTGGGGTTTTGTTTAGCTTCTATATTTGTAACAACGTTTCAAACTGCAAGCTCAGAGACGGGCAGCGGCAGGTGGGAAACATTGGCTTCCTCTGTCACTGAAGCAAGCAAGCCTCATGTTCGCTTCAAGCTGCCTGGCTGACGGCCGCCATCTTGGCTGGCAGTTAATTTGCATATCACCCTGATTAGCCAATGGGAAGGTAGCGGACATATGGCTAATTCCCATGTTTCTCTTTTATTAGATAGGATGAGATTCTGTGGCTGAACTATATTCAACCACCTTCACCCATAAGTGCATTTGGGTTTTTTAATTAATTAAAAATCACTGCGTTGTTTTTTTTTACTATTAAAGTTGGGGTTTTCTTTCATTTTGCAGCATTTTGTATTTAGTCAGAGGAACAGAAGCACTATGACTGTTATGGGATAAGAGACTCATTCAGAATTGTGGGGAAAGCTGGGGAAGTGAAGGTCTGGTTAAGAAGTTGGAGGGTCAGAGATGAAGTTACTAATCAGTCAACTTGAGAATGCCAAGTATGTCCAGCCACCAAAGTAAGAATATGAAGGGGGAATTTGTGTAGATGTCTATGAAAAACTGTTGCCTCTGAATAAACTACAACCTCTGTGGCTTCACAGCCAAGTATCTGGATGTAGATCAAGGCCATTGCTGGTCAACAATCCCAGTAATCAGGAAGAAACACCAGATGAGGAGCAGGAGAGGTAGATGACATGCTCGTTCTTGCCAGGCACTATTCTGTCTCTGAATCTGCCTGTGAAAAGAGCTTTAGATGGTTATGGCCACTGCTCTGTTTCCACCTTCCAAATATTGAGCAAGTCCCTGTCTTGATCAATTCTAACCTGGAAGCATTCAAGGAAGGGGATCCTTAAGAATGGAATTCCCAGCTTAGCTATACTGACTAAAAACCACCAGTGTCCAACGGCATGTATTGTCTTCTTTTAAAGGTATAAATATTAGACTTATCAAATAATTTTTTAGATAAAATATATAAAAGAAAGCTAGAGAATTTTGTCACTACTTTGCTAAAAATGTAATTTTGAAAAAAATTAGAAGAAAATCCCATTAATTTATATAATTTGTAATATCCATATAGGCTACATAGTGTTGAATGATTCTTTTTTCAAAACAGATTAAAATTCTTACAATTATAGTCACATGAAAGTTATCCTTAGTGTACTCACTATAGACCTATTTATTTAGTGTCAGAGCATGTACTGTATTTCAGGGTCTCCTGAATGTCACTGAAATGCTCTTTAAAAATAACTTTATTGAGGAATATTTTACATATTATATAATTCTGCCATTTCAAATGTACAAGTCAATAATTTACCAAGTTGTATAATCATCACCATAAATCCACTTTAAAATATTTTTCTTATACCAATTAGATTCCCATGTGCCCACCTACTCTTAATCTATCACCATCCCCTGTCCCAGGATATTCTTAGTCAACTATTTGTCTCCATAAATTTTGGGGGGTTTGATCTTTTTACTATATTATGCTGTCTGATAAAAACAATTTTGTTTTCTATATTTTTACAAATAACATTAACATGAATTTAACATCTTTTCTAGGGTAAGAGTAATATTACCAAAAACAATTGTATTTATTTTTTGAAACTGTTTTACAAATGAAAATATGTCTTCATTCCTGATCTAATCCTGGTCAATGAAGTATGAGAAAATTTTTTCATACAACCATTTTCAGTAGTATATTCCGAACTGATACAATACCCAACTGAATGACTGTTTATTATTAAGATAAAAAACTATTTCACTTCATTTTCATTCAGTATTATTCTGTATTAGTTTCATATATACTGCAAAGTGGTTAGATAACCATTTACTTTACAGAGAGGTCCCTCTGATGCTTCAAGTACCCACCTGGCCCCATACAGAGTTATCACAAAATTATTGATTATATTTCATATGCTGTAATCTACATCTTTGTGACTATTCTGTAACTACAAATTTGTACTGCTTAATCCCTTCAGCTTTCTTTCTCAACCCCCTCTGACAACTGTCAGTCTGTTCTCTGTCTATGAGTCTGTTTCTGTTTTGTTCATTTTGTTCTTTAGATTCCACATGTAAGTGAAATTATATGATGAAAACTTTCATTTATTAGGATTCATTTATTTCTATAAAAATCATATTTTTCTAAATAAAATCAATGCATGCTTTATTTCAAGGTACAATTTATTCTCTATTTTGTTAGAAGAATAATTAGCAACACATGAAAATAAATAAATAAATATATATCATATCTGAGTTGAAATGTCATTATTAGAAATAAGAGATTTAGCATCTATTACACCAGAGAATGGAAAAACTTATCCAATATTCTCAAGAACAACACACTTAAATTCAAAATTCCTACCGGATTTCTTATAGCCTTGATGGTTGTGCTCATGGGCTCAGATAAAATTTTAAAAAGTATGAACTGAAAATATGAGAATATGATTTTCCATAAATAAAAAACAATTTAAATGCAGTGCTATATTCATTTTAGGAGGTTATATTTTGGCCATAAGATCAATGTAGAATAAAAATTCATGCTGAAACTTATTTTTATCAGATTATTTATCAGAATGGTTCATCATTTGCAATAGATGTCATCTGAAAAATGCATCAGAATATATTACAGGTATTTGAAAAGATAAGACTTTGTTTTCAATTCTATTCAGCTATAAATTGGCTTTAGGGAACTTCTATTATTCCTTCAACTGAATTTGAATTCTTTTCTCTACTTCTCTGCATCGCTAACACTATAAAATAAAATCTATTTACCCACAAAATAATATAATATTTGTATTATAAGGAGCCTTACAGGTTATATGTGCTTTGCTACTCAAAGTGTGGTCCAGGAGCCTCAGCATCATTTGAAAGCTTTTAGTAAGTGCAGAGTCTCACCACAGACATACTGAATCAGAATCTGCATTTGCACAGAACAAAAGTTTTTAATTTTAATGTCTAATTTATAAACTTTCCTTTTATGGATCATGCTCTTTGCCAAGCCCTTGATCTCAAAGGTTTTATCCTACGTTTTTAATAAAAGTTTTATAGTTTTACATTTGAGCCTATGATCCATTTTGAGTAAATTTTGAATAAAGTATGAAACTTAGTTCTAGGTTAATTTTTTTGCTTATGGATATCCAATTGCTCCAGCACTATTTGTTTAAAAGGCTACCTTTTCTCTATTGAATTGTTTTTGCACCTTTGTTAAAAAGCAGTTGGGCATATATGTGTGGGTCTACCACTCCTGGGTTCTCTTTTCTATTCTATTGATCTATGATCTACCCCCTCCACCAATAACACAGTCTTGATTATTGTAGCTAAATTGAATTTAGGTAGACTTATTACTCCCACTATACCCATTTGGGGGGAACTAATTATTCTTGAATAGAAATTTTAGAATAATCATGTGAATATATGCAAGAAAAACTTTTGATGTGATTTTAATAGGAATTACATTAAACTCATATATCAATTTGGGGAGGACATCTTTACTATGTCTGGTCTTTCAGTCCATGTACATGATGTTTCTCCATTTATTCAGATCTTTCATTTCTTTCATAAATTATATTGTACCCAGCATATAAGTACTATACAGGTTTGTTAGACTAATACCTAAGTATTTCACTTTTTAAGCGATTATAAATGGTACGGTATTTTCAATTGTGATGTCCATATGTTAACTGCTATATAGAAGTACAAATGACTCTGGAAGTTTAACTTATAGACAACTTTTACTAGCTCATTTATTATTTCTAGGAGTTTGTGTTAATTCCTTGGGATTTTACACTATGAACAATCATGTCATCTGTAAGGATTATTAACAGTTTTAGTTATTCCTTTCTGATATGTGTTCCTTTAATTTCCTTTTCTTGACTTATTTCACTGTCTAGAACTTCCAGCACTATGCTGACTAGGAGTGGTAAGAACTGACATCCTTGCCTTGCTCTTGATCTTAAGTGAAAGGAGTGTCTCACCATTAAGGATAATGTTAGTGGTTAGCATCCTTATAGATGCTCTTTATCAAGATGAGGTACTTACTCTCTATTCCTAGTGTACTTTCATAATAAATGGATGTTGAATTTTGTCAAATAGTTCTTCTGCATCAATTCATATAATCATGTGATTTTTCTTCTTCAGCCTATTAATATGGTGGATCACATCAACTTACTTCTGAATATGGAAATTAGCCTTGTAGTTCTGGGATAAACCCAACATAGTCATAGAGTATAATTCTTGTTATTGACTGCTGAATACCATTTGCAAATATTTGTTAAGGATGTCTGCATCTATATTGAGAAAGGTGATGAAGTCTACAGCTATAACTGTGAATTTGACCACTTCTTATTTCTCTTCTGCAGTCTGCTTTACATGTTTTGCCGCTCTGTTGTTTGACATAGACACAGAATTACTGTCTTCTTGGTAGATAGATTCTTTTATCATTATATA
This sequence comes from Myotis daubentonii, assembly GCF_963259705.1. Classification (NCBI taxonomy): domain Eukaryota; kingdom Metazoa; phylum Chordata; class Mammalia; order Chiroptera; family Vespertilionidae; genus Myotis; species Myotis daubentonii. The sequence continues at coordinate 20,055,820 of NC_081842.1, read as the reverse complement.
ATAATCTTTCCTGTCTCTAGTAATTTTCTTTGCTCTGTAGTCTAATTTATCTGATGTTAATATAGCCATTTTTGCTTTATTTGATTGATGCTTGCATGCTATATCTTTTTCCATCCTTTTACTTTCAGCCTGCCTCTATCATTACATTGGAAGAGAGCTCTTTGTAGACAGTATATAGTCAGGTCATGTTTTAATCCACTCCAGTAATCATTGGCTTTTATTTTGTATATTTAGACAATTAGAATAAAATAGGGCAGAGGAATACGCTGCCTGAATAGTACGCGAAGATTTTAAAAGTAACATTACAATACCTATATCCTCCTAAGCTCCTTATATCAACTACTGCTAGTAGACACTAGCACTAAAAATCTCAAAAACGTCATGGATTCCTCTCTCACCTCCCAACAATAGCTAATACTTATGGAGCACTTCGTGTGAAGCACTCAACTAATCATTTAACATGCATGAGCTCATCTATTCTTTCTATTTTGCAAGTGACATAACTGAAGCTTGGAGAGGTAAGGATTACAGGGATAGGGGCTCAACTGAGTTCAAAGGCAGGTAGGTGTATGTGACTCTATAGCAGTACTTCACTCTCTTGTTCCCATAGGCCTTTGCAGGTTCTAGGTAGATTAGCAGAGTGAGGTGTTATTCATATTTTATCTGCCAACACTATGACTTGAAGTAAGAGCAGAACAGCTAAGAGCAGATTATCCTTGATTTGGATTTGACTATGACATTTACTAACTTGAGTTACCTCGCCATGACTCAATTATGTCATCTACAATATTGGGATGAGGAGTGTTTCTATTTTATATGGTTGATGTGAAAAGTATATAAGAAAATGTACAGGGTGGGGCAAACATAGGTTTATTAAACGTTTAAATGAAGGTGACAGTATGATACAGGAATATTTGGGAGTTGAATATATAAAAATAAAATTCCAAAAGTAAATTATTAAAAATCTAGTGAATTGTTTTTTTCACAAAGTTCTTGCTCTCCCTGCTATTTTTAAGTGTTCCTGTCTCTTATCTCCCAAACCACCTTAGATGGTCAACATGACTTATTACTCAAAGTACTGTACTTTTACATGCCTAAGTTACCCAAATCATCTAGAGATAATCTGTATGATCTTAATTTATATTAAAATTGTCAGTCTCTTGAATTGCTCATGAGTTAATAACAGAATTCTGGTTTCCAGGGCAGAAAACCCATGATCCACTCTTGGCTAAGGCAGATTTCTTTTTCTTTTTTTATTAAATATATTTTATTTATTTTTTTACAGAAAGGAAGGGAGAGGGATAGAGAGTTAGAAACATCGATGAGAGAGAAACATCGATCAGCTGCCTCCAGCACACTCCCTACTGGGTATGTGCCCACAATCAAGGTACATGCCCTTGGCCGGAATTGAACCTGGGACTCTTGAGTCCGCAGGCCGACACTCTATAAACTGAGCAAACCCAGTTAGGGCTAAGGCAGATTTCTTATAAAGCGACAGCATGATGCAGTGGAAAGAGCACTTAACTTGGAGTTAAGAAACCTGAGACCTGGTACCAGTCCTGATATTATTACCTACTACAGGCCCCATGCACGAATTCATGCACAGGGGAGGGAGGGTTCTCAGCCTGGCCTGCGCTCTCTTGCAGCAACCCTGGCCTGCAGGGATCAGGCCTAAACTGGCAGTCAAACATCCCCTGAGGGATGTAGCAGTGTGCCAAGCAGCACATGGCCAGGGAGGAGCCCGAGCCAGGGCTGGGCACCGCTTGTGTTCATCCTGGCCTGCTGTACCTTCTACCACCGCTCAGTAGGGAGAGGCTCCTGCCGCTGCAGCTGTGCTCGCCACCCATAAGCCCGGCTTCTGGCTGAGTGACGCTCCCTCCGTGGGAGAACACTGACCACCAGGGGGAAGCTCCTGCATTGAGTGTCTGCCCCCTGGTGGTCAGTGCATGTCATAGCAACTGGTTGACCGCTCGTTCCGGTTGGTCGTAACAGCCACTTAGTCTTTTATATATATAGATGTGACCCTGGGCAAGCAGTTTCCCATCCAGGGCTGTCAGTTCTCCCAATATCAAATGAGAAACTAAAACTGCATGATCTCTGGTGATTGCTAGGATCCTATGTGCTATCCCAATATGTTTTTCTTGAATGATTTAGATAATCAACAGCATACTTCATCATGTTAGGAGAAAATTTTGGAGCAACGCTTTTATATTGTAATTTCACTCTGAATTCACCTGGAGACTTAAAGTGAAGAAGAAAAAAGATTCAATATACCCAAGGCCAGTCAGTCTGAATCAATTATCAGAGCAGATTATTTGTGCTAATGTGTTTACATGGCATGCTTTCTCTTCCTGAAGCATTTCTGAGATTTAGAGACTGCTTTTCATTTTCAAACAAAAAAGCTTCCAGCCACCTACACTCAGGAATACAACAATAATGGATTGTCATTATTCCCAACAGTTTATGCTAATTCATTGACTTTCAAGTGGAAAGAAAGCAGAGAGTACTAAATGAGAAGTTTTATGTTCTCTGAAGCTATCATTTTTTATCATGCACTAAACTTTTGCACACAATTCAGTCCCCTAATATTCTATTTTATTTTTATTAAAAGATAGGTTTTTATATGTTCTTCTGATGTACTTGAAACTATTATCATTTAATGCATAGCACTGTTAAAATATAAAAAATGAATTTTAAGCAGCAACATTTTAAAAAGATTATCTTATTTTTTATGCTTTAGGAAGTTAAAATATGGAATCTAAAAAGCCTACAAAGTCATTGTTTCAGATTCATTGTCATGCACACATTTATTCATCTAACTAAATACATATTTTTAAATTATATTTTTATTGCCTTTTTTGGAAAGAAAATGGAAGGGAGAGGGACAGAGATAGAAACATCGATGAGAGAGAAAAATCAATATAGATGGCTGCCTCCTGCATGGCCCCTACTGGTACTCGAGCCTGCAACCAAGGCATGTGCCCTGACCAGGAGTGGAACTGGTCATTCTTGGTGCATGGGTTGACATTCAACCACTGAGCCACACCGGCCAGGCTAACACATATTTTTAAGGGTTTGCCACATGCCAGCCACTGTGATAGATAGCAGAGAAAATACAGAGCAACAAGGAATCTTCCTTTAAGGAGATTTCAGTCTATGTGGATTTAACAGAAATGCCACAAATCTAATCTCCAGAAGAAAAGGGGCAGTTATCAAACTCTGTAAAATGTCTATTTACATATGTGTTTTAGTAATATTTTGCATGAAACATTACATTAGTTTCCTAGGGCAACCATAACAAATCACCACAAACTTAGACAGCTTAAAACATCAGAAAGCTATTGACTCACATTTCTGGAGGTCAGAAGTCTAAAATCAAGGTGTAGGCGAGGCCTTACTCCTCTGAGGCTCTAAGAGAGGATCCTTTCTTCTTGGTTTATGACAGCGTAACTCCAACTGTTGTCTCCTTTCCATGTCCATCTTCCCGGTGTCAGTCTATGTTCAATTTTCTCTTTCCTTAAAAGAACAGGAGTCACTGAAATTAGGGTTCACCCTAATCCTGTATGACTTTATCTTAATTTGATTATATCTGTAAAGACCTTATTTCCAAATGAGGTCATACTCACAGGCTGTAGGTGGAGATGAACTTTGGAGGGGACACTGTTCAACTCAGTACAAAGATAAAAATAAACTAAACCAATATTAACAGTTTTTTATATTATCTCCTTCTTACAAATAATGTTAATTTTCTCATTAGGTTTTATTGCTTTTTACTTTTGGTCTTTTTTGGAAATTGTTCTTGAACTTTATCAATGGTTTGCAAATCTATAGGCTACATTGCAGCTTGTGACTCAAGTACTATAATTATTTTTTTTTTGAAATGGAATTCTCTGTTTATTTTAACTTAATGTTAACATTGACAGCTTGTTAGACTCAAATTTTTATAATACTTTTTCAATAAAATAAGTGCAGAGGACCTAATACAGACCCTGGCCACTGTGAAAGTGCTATAAATTTTTGCCTGGCTAGGGTCGAAGGATCTTTTTCCTTTCTGATAATTATTTTTCTCCATCTGGTTTGTCTCCTGTCTCCTAACCTAAAAATAGCGCAAACCCAAATACAGAATGTTGGTTCACAAATCCCAAATGCAAAACAAACCCCAAACACAGCACAAATCCCAAAAGCAACATAAACACCAAACTGACTACCAAACTGAACTCTGAGGTTAACTACCATCATAGGCAACCCACACTCATTACTCTACCCCTGTATCTTGATGACCTCTAGTAATAATTTATATTCTCTGCCCCCTCTATTACCTAATCAATTTCCATGAGCAAAGTCATCAGCAGCAGCATATAATTTAGAAATATCTATCCTATCTAGTAATAGACAAACATGGTAATTATCTGTACCTCCAACACACTTCCCATTGGCTAATCAGGGCAATATGCAAATTAACTGCCAACCAAGATGGTGGCCGGCAGCCAAGCAGCTGAGGAGAACAGGAGGCTTGCTTGCTCCAGTGAAGGAGGAAGCCAAGGTTCCCCGCCTGCCGCTGCCGGGCTCTGAGCTTGCACTCTAAGAAACAAAGTTGCAATTATAGAACCTAAACAAACCCCAGGCTTTCAGCCAGCTGGCCAAGCTGGAGCTAAAACAGTGTTTCAATTATAGAACCCAAACAAACCCAGATACCTGCTTTCAGCAGCCAAGGTCTCAGAGCTAGAGCCGAGCCTCAGAGCTAAAGCCGGCTCTCAGCTCCAGTGACAGCCATAGAAGGTAAATAAATCCCAGAATAAAAAAAAAAAAAAGAAAGAAAAAAAGGAGAGGTTGGGAGCTTCAGTCACCCGCCAGCCTGAAAATGGCCCTGAGCCCCTCACCCAGACTGGCCAGGCACCCCAGTGGAGACCCCCACTCTGAAGGGGGTGTAACCAGCTGTAAACAGTCATCATCCCCTCATCCAGGCTGGTCAGGAACCAAGCGGGACCCCCACCCTGATCCAGGACACACTTCCAGGCAAACCAGCCAGCCCCCACCCGTGCACCAGGCCTCTATCCTATATAGTAAAAGGGTAATATGCCTCCCAGCACTGGGATCAGCAGAGCCGTGAGGCCTCACTGCCCCTGTGTCAAGCAGAGCCACGAGGTCTCCCAGCACCAGGATCAGCTGAGCCGCGAGGCCTCCTGGCCGCCTGGAGCAGCATGACGGGGCAGCGCCCAAAACCCCTGATTGCCCTGGGGCTCTGTGTGTGACAGGGGGTGGGGCCACAACCTCCCTATCCGCCCTGCTCTGTTCGTGACAGGGGAAGGCGCCCCAACCCCCTGATTAGCCCTGCTCTGTGCCTGATAGGGAGGAGCTCCCCACCCCCTGATCAGCCCTGCTCTGTGTGTGACAGGGTGCAGTGCCCCAACCCCGCCATGGGCCCTGCTCTGTGTGTGATGGGGTGGAGCCACAACCTCCCCATCGGCCCTTCCCTGAGTGTGAGAGGGGGTGTGCCCCAAACCCGCAGTTGGCCCTGCTCTGTGGGTGACAGGGGGCGGTGCCCCAAACCCCTGATCTGCCCTGCTCTGTGACAGGGTGGAGCCGCAACCTCCCCATCAGCCCTTCCCTGAGTGTGACAGGGGGGAGTGCACCAAACCCCCAGTTGGCCCTGCTCTGTGGGTGACAGGGGGTGGTGCCCCAACCCCCTGATTGGCCCTGCTCTGTGCGTGACAGGGGGTGGCGCCGTAACCTCCCCATCGACCCTGCCTTGAGTGTGACAGGGGGCGGTGCCCCAACCCCCCAATTGGCCCTACCCTGAGCATGACTGAGGGTGGCATCACAACCTCCCGATCCACCCTGCTCTGTGCATGACAGGGGGTGGCGCCCCAACTCCCCAATCAGGCCTGCTCTGAGCCTGACCAGGGGCTGCACCTAGGGATTGGGCCTGCCCTCTGCCACCCGGGAGCAGGCCTAAGCCAGCAGGTCGTTATCTCCCGAGGGGTCCCAGACTGTGAGAGGGCACAAGTGGGGCTGGGGGACACCCCCTCCCCCCCCCCCGAGTGCACAAATTTTTGTGCACCGGGCCTCTAGTCTATATATAAAAGCCAAAGCGACCATTACAGTGGAATGACCAGTCACTATGATGCACACTGAGCAGGCAGGCAGGTGAGCAGTTAGGGATAAGCGGTCCCAAATTGCAAGAGGGATGTATGACTGCTGGATGTTTGACTGCAGGGATCAGGCCTAAACTGGCAGTCGGACACCCCCCGAGGGGTCCCAGATTGCAAGAGGATGCTGGCTGGGCTGAGGGACCGCCCTCTCCTATGCACAACTTTTGTGCACCAGGCCTCTAGTAAAATATAAATCCTTCCCCATCTACCTCCAGAAAAGTTTTTTCAAACCTTTTCCTATGCCTACAATATGTACATGTATATGCCTATGTATCTATCTTTTTTATCCCTGTAAATGTATAATTTACTGGATTCATTTCTGGTAGGTGTTTTTCTACAAAAAAACTGGATCATACTATTAATATTATTTTACAATTTACTTTTATAACTTAAAATGGTATTTTTACTCATCTGTAAAAATTGAGCTCTGCTCTGGGAAGGATTCTTAGGCCTCCTTTTCCCTCCCTCCATTCTCAGTTAAGTGCTATTATTCCACATTCTCACAATTTTTCAGCTTGGATCTACTGTAGCATGAATCACAGGAAAATGTAATTGTTTACGAGCTTCGTTATTTCTGTATTCTATGGGCTCTTAAGACCTGAAAGCCTCTTTATTCTTGCTACAGGCCTACCAGCTAGCCCAGTGCTAGCACTTAATAGTAATTGAATGTCTGTTCTCACTGCTTCTGATTTCTCTCCATTTTAGCCCTCCCTCCATCTCCTAAAAGAGGTGGAAAATTCTGCTGATTTTACTCAAATTCTGTCAGGTCCCTCCCTGAATCTCTATCCCTATTACTACTCCCTTAGTCCAAGCTCCTATTTTCCCTCCACTAACGCAATGTTTCTCTAACTTAAATAATAGTCTCTTTTAAAGAAAACATTTTTTATGAACTTGTTGAATCAAATTTTTGATTTTGATTAAAGACATACAAACAAAATTTGGCATAAATCTTATACTAATACTTCTTACATAAATCTAAAACCAGAACAACTTAAACATTAAAAACTTTCATAACCAATAAAATTAAAACTACTGAATTAGCCTTAAGTGAATGTACTATTTTGTTAAAACTAACTTGCCAATTTTGGATTAATAGTATAAAGATATATGTTCAGAACTGTTTCTATATAATCTGTCTCTGTGTTTTTACTTTTATGACTCTCAAATGGAGACCATCATTTTAAATAAGAATGTTTCAATATTTTCAGAAAAATATATGTATATGTCATATTCATGTTACTAGTGTGTTACATGTACAGATATATACACAATGTGTCAGCACATATATTCAGCTATTATAAACATGCATGAAAGAAAAAAGATGTCACAAAATAATTTTGATAACAAAAGACTTACTGTGCTATTTCAGAATAATGAGACTTCATACTTAGCAAAACTCTGGCACTATGCAACTCTCAAATACCAATTTTAATGAGCTGTCATTTGATAACTCAGTAAAGCTTGTTTGTTCATTTAAAGATAAGGTTAGCAAGGGAGAGTTACTAAAATGTGCATTATGTGGATGTATAAAACCAGACACACACAAAAATTGTTTATCACATTTGCTTTTATATTAACTGCTCATCAGTGATTCAAGTTGGTATATGGTATAAAGACATGTTATGCTGTTGATGCACTAACAAATGTGCTTTTAAAATAGATGTGCCAATACTGCTGGGCACTGGTAACTCAGTTTTCTCATCACATTTTTCTTTTTTCTTTTTAAAATATATTTTTATTGACTTCAAAGAGGAAAGGAAAGGGAGAGAGAGAGAAAAACATCAATGATGACAGAAAATCATTGATTGGCTACCTCCTGTAGGCCCCCTACTGGGGATGGAACCTGCAACCTGAACATGTGCCCTAACTGGGAATCGAACCCTGACCTCCTGGGAGGTCAACATTCAACCACTGAGCCACAGTGGCTGGGCACATTTTTCTTTTTTTAAATATAATAATCCATAGGACTCTGTTTATGCAACATTCTATATCAAAGAGAAAACTTATAAACAATTTTTTAAGTTCTGATGTAGGGTTTTTTATCTTCTTCCAATAAAGTGTAATGTAAGGAAGTTCAGCTTTCAGGTTAACTAGCTTTCAGAATAAAGAAGGCTGTGCGGGGTATTTATAATTCACATTATTAAATGACAGTCAGATTTTCTGATTATATAAATGTCTGTCAATTTTGATTTTTTAAAAAAAAAGAAATTTCTGACTTTGATAACAAAGGTTTTATCAGGATGGAAAACCTTTAAGTTGGCCCTTTAATTTATGACTTATTACTCAGAAAGAATGGCTTTTAAAACTGTAAATTTAAAACTATAAATCTTTTCTTTTTTTCATTTTCTTTTTTTAAAAAAAAAAATATTTTATTGATTTTTTTCAGAGAGGAAGGGAGAGAGATAGAGTGCCAGAAACATCGATGAGAGAGAAACATCAATCAGCTGCCTCCTGCACACCCCCCACCGGGGATGTGCCCGCAACCAAGGCACATGCCCTAGACTGGAATCGAACCTGGGACTCTTCAGTCTGCAGACCGGCGCTCTAACCACTGAGAAAAACCAGCCAGGGCATCTTTTTTTCTTTTTTAATGTTTATGTATTGATTGATTTTAGAGAGAAAGAGGAAAGGGAGAGTGAGAGAGAAATATCAATTTATTGTTCCACTTAATTTATACACATTCATTAGTTGCTTCTTGTATGTGCCCTGACCGGGAATCCAACCCACAACCTTGGAATTTTAGGACAGTGCTTTAAGAAACTGAGCTACCCAGCCAGGGCCTAAATCTTTTCTTGATTCTTAATATCCATTTCAAATACCACCCTATATGAAATCTTCTACCAGATGTCGTCATGCCTTACTTAAATCCACAAAACTTGGTTCCTATCTCTAATAGACACTTAAAGTTTTATTTTGTTTCTTCACGTCTATCTCACCCAATTACCTGTGAAGTCTTTGAATCAAGTATAGTAAATCTTTATATAGAGGCCCAGTGCATGAAATTCCTGCATGGGTAGGGTCCCTAGTGGCTGTTGCCTGCTGGCCAGGTGGGGAGGGCCCTCCTCCCATCCTCCTGCCAACACCGCTGCCAGCCCTGCCCCCTGGCTGAACTCCCAGTCAAGGGGACAATTTGCATATTAGGCTTTTATTATATAGGATATGTATTATATGTATAGTTTATAGTATATCTGTACAACCAATTTAAATTCAAGATAGTGCACATAATAGGTACTCGGCAAACGTTTCATGAATGAATGTATAAAAAAATAAATAAAAGTCACTTCTCCTTTGCCAAAAGTTGTTGCCACTAAAACAGTTCTCTGGTGCTGCAATGAACCTAAGAATTGTCCCTCTGTCTCTCCTGCTTCAGTCGACATCACACATGTGAAGTTGGTGAAGTTCTTTGCCTCAGCAGAAGGGTAAACTGAGCTTTACAGTGTAAGATTTCAAAGTTTATGAAAGGACAAGGCCCTCAAGTCAGGTTCCCAGGTTTCCTTATAGATAAACAGAGCTCAAGATTTCTCCATAGGCAATAACGGAAAGCCTAGTGACGTCTCACATGTCCTAGACTGTACTTTTTATGGTCCCTAAATGCAAGGAGTGAGGCATGATGGCATCAGGCATCCTCCTGTAAAAATTCTCCAAGTAGGTGAGAATCCAAACTATTCACCAATAGCAGGACCCTGGTCCTGGACTTTCTCTCGCCACTCTTAGGTCCATATACAAAATGCCCATGGCTAACAGGGTGACCAACCACTCTGGTTTCTTTGGGATAGAGAGATTTCCTGGGATACTGGACTTTCAGTGCTAAAACTGGGATAGTCACAGACACACTGGGGAGATTGATCATCCTGAATTGGCAAAACACCATGAGCCTTCATGCTAATTCCCCTACTGGAAAAACACTCTTAAGCCAACACTCTTAACACTCCTCAGTTAGTATCTCCAGGCTTTACAGGGGACACATGTATAAAAGTATAGGTTAACCATCCCATAGCCCCTTCTTTTTGAATGAATGAAGGGTTATGTCATTTCTTTAGTTGCAGTAATGGATCCCAAGCCTCAGCATGCCACAGAATCACCCGGAAGGCTTATTTAAAGTACAGATTGGTCAATGTTTGTTTGTTTTTCTCTCTCTCTCCCTTCTTCCCTTCCACTCTCTCTAAAATTCAATGGGAAAAAACATCCTCAGGTGAGGATTAACAAAAAAAATCAATTAATTAATTAAGTAAAATCTAGATTGCTGAGCTCCACCCTCAGAGTTTCTAAGTAAGTAGTTGTGGAATGGAGCTCAAAAATCACATTTCTTACAAGTTACAAGGTGATACTGATGATGCTTGATCTAGAGACCTAGGTTTGAGAACCTCTGCTCTAGTAGGTTGGCATATCTTCTTCTGAGACTAACATGTAATCAGAAAAGGAGCCCATTAAAAGAATAAAGGTATGAATCAACAACATAAAGTACAGACTATCATAAAATTTGGTATTATTTTCTTCATTTCTTAATATTTCTCAATGGTGAGTACAATTTTTAAAAGAGTTTAATACACAAAGTTTTAAATATAAAAAGGTTTAAATTTTTAGGCAAGTTTTTGCAGAGATATTGGGGGAGTTCCTGATCACTGGGTTTACTTAAACGACTGTGATTTCTCTGTGGAAAAATAAGCATACTGTAGCACAGTTTCAGTGAAACTTGGTTCCTCTTTTGTGTGCACAAACCTAACCATTGAAATATTTTTTGTACCTAACCTGAATCTTAGTTCTCTCTGGCATTCTAAGGGGGACTGGGGTGCTTTCAATCTATGCAAACCTCTCAATGTTACTGACTATGTAGCAAAAACATAAAAGCAATTCTCGATTATAAATTGCATTTAATTTTATGCTCATATTCTTCTCTTGAAAACATCTACTGCTGCCCATCAATACACAAATTTTGTTTTCGGCAGTAGAAATATCTCCCATATCCTCAAAGAAAGGCTCCTGACTGCCCTCATTTAGATGTTGTATTTGACCTAGAACAAACTGCATGATGGTGGAATTTAAAGCCCTTATCTGTGAAAGGTTTCTAGGGAAATAGGTCTCTATTGGCAAAAAATCACCATTTTGATGAATAAAACGACTTTCTCAATGGCCTAATCTCAGCAACTAGTTTTCAATAATCACCATTTCGTTTTTGTCCCCAGCGTTCCGGTGGTGGCCTTGCCATTCCCTTGTGTGCGTTCCAGGGGATGGTGTCTCTCCAGGCCCCGACAGGGAAAACACTATCTCTTTCTACCTATGAGGTAAGCACAGAAGGACAGAAAATAACCCCAGCCTCTAAGAAAATAGAAGTCTATCGATCCAAAAGTGTTGGCCATGAACCAAACTCAGAAGATTCTCCATCCACATTTGCGGACACCAGTGTAAAAATACATTTGGAGGTTCTTGAAATTTGTGATAATGAAGAGGCCTTGGACACTGTGTCGATCATTAGCAACATCAGCCAGTCCTCCACACAGGTCCGATCTCCATCCCTACGCTACTCACGGAAAGAAAACAGATTTGTTTCATGTGACTTGGGAGAAACAGCCTCGTATTCTCTCTTTTTACCCACAAGTAGTCCTGATGGTAACATCAACATCTCCATCCCAGACACCGTTGAAGCACACAGGCAGAACAGTAAAAGGCAGCATCAAGAGAGGGATGGCTACCAAGAGGAAATCCAGTTGTTAAATCAAGCTTACAGGAAGAGAGAGGAAGAAAGCAAGGGTAGCTAGTGACCACTTGGTCTAGTGCAGGCAAGAATGGTGCCTCAACTCCACCCCGCTAAACTAACACCTTTGTTCTAAGTCTCTTTGACTTCCTTTTTCATTTGTTGGTTTACATAAGCTTTACAGATATACTAGTTACTTATTTGTACTGCAAACAGCTGCAAATAGTGCAAACATTTAAGTGCTTTTGATGTGTCACTTTAATGATCACACACTGTGGTAATTAAAAGATTTGTTTCTTATCCAATTTCTAAAAATCTTTTCTAAATCAAATCTTGGCCTAGTTTATTAATGTTTTGCCAATGTTTGTCAACATCAGAGTAAACAAAAAATTATTTAAGCTTAATGAGTATACTGTTCCCATGCATGTTTCTACACATAATGTTGGGCTTTAAACTGCAAGGGGGAAAAAGACATTTGGGGAATGAAAGAAATGTAGCAAAACTCTTGAGTTGTGTTGGAAGAGGCTTGCCGAAATGTGATTTGCAAAGCAAGCTTATTACAGTTACAGCTTTAACTTTGCACTGATGTCTAGAAAATATATTCTTGTATAAAATTGCAAATTAACTTCCAACTTCAAACCATGCATGTCCCTAGTCCGTAAATAGTTGTTTCCTTCATTTCTACAAAATACAAATTGTTTACTGAATTTTTAAATTTTCTTTCTCTCTTTAATATAACAGTGTTTTCATCTTTTCAGTATGTCAAGACTGCCCTTAAAACAAATACTTTGTGTGTTTCAAGTGGAACTACAAATAGTCTTTAACTGAAACATTATTTGGAAAGGTTGTAAATATAAACTTCATCATTTCTAGAACTGTTCACTTTAATTGAATGGAAATTGAGGAAAAACTGCCAAATTAATTTCTGTGAGGTACACCCAATTAGACTAACAAAATTTCTGGGTAAAGTAGAGAAAAATCCTCGAAGTCCAAAACAAAAGTGTCTGTTTCTAAAGCCGCAGATTTGACAAACCTTCTTAGCCATTTTTAAAGCACAGAAAATTTTAGTTCAAATAATATTCCAACTTTAGGTGCTTTTTTCTTTCTCAAAGATATGAGTATCTCAAGCAAAGAAACAATTAAATATATTTTATTAAATGATTGTTAGGTACATATTTCAAGATTAATGAAAACCAATATTTAAAGAGCACGAGAATTTGATTGGAAAATAGTAATACCCGTTTTCCCTTCTGTGTCCCCAACCTTCCCACCCCCACCCCCACCCCCACTGTAATTGGGCCTATACTGTGGCAACTGAAAAACAAAAACAACTTGGTTGTTGAATTAACCACACCATGGATACACTTAAATGCTCTGCTGTATTGACACTATGCCAGGATAATTTAGCCCAAAGCCACAGCTTGGAAGGCTAATCAGTATCACATTAGTAACCTATAACACTTCAAACTCCAACCCAACAGTGGTTGAATCTACAAAAACCCTCTACAGGGGCTGTGCCTAAGCTTGAGTGTTTCCTCCTCCCAAGCCTTGATCAGAGAGGAGAAGGTTCAGCTACATCAGTGTAAAATCCACTTACACTTTAATGTCATTGTGACTATAAAAATAAAAATGTGTTCCTGTTATAATAAGAAATGCTATAACACCCTTATAGATATTTTGTGCTATAATTAAATATCTTACCCTTGCATTATTCTATTGTTCTTCTTATTAATAAATATTACATTTCATATAAGTTGTCTCTTTTTTCTATATATTTTATATCTACAGACAAAAGCTACTTACCTAATAAAAATATCACCATCTGGTGGTAACTCATATAAACTGAAAAGACTTAATCTCTAAAACTCCCTAGTAATAATATAAACACATAATATATAATCCCAAAGACTTCCAAGAGTTGTGACTGACAGAGATAACCATTTTAAAGACAGCAAACATCACGGTATTACTCACAATATAATAAAAAAGAGACCCGGTTTGCATTATTTGGAAGCTTTTCTCAACATGGTTCTGTAGTATCGGATTTCATAAGCAGTCTCTTAATTTCTCGTACTAGTCAGCACCTTCCAATCATTTATTTATTATAATATTGAATGACTGCCTATTTACATGCTAGATTTTGTTCTAGGTAGTTAGGAGTATAACTGTGAACAAAAATAATCCAAATATAAGTATACTGTGTGTTTAAGCCAACTGCAAATTTAGAAAACACAGTCCACACAGAACTTTACTCACTTCTGACACCAATTGTGAGTTCAGAATGTTCCCCAAACCACTATCAGTCTCAATACTTCACCAGAAGGACTCACAGAACTCACTGAAAACTATACACTCACAGTTATGGAGTATTGCATGGCAAGAATACAGATTAAAATTAATCAAGAGAAGCAGCACACACAGCAGAATCCAGAAAAAGTCTAAATGTGGAGCTTCTGTTGTCCCCTCCACATAGAGTCATGGATAGCATTCCCGGCCTCAATGTGTACAACTATCTTGCTTGTACAGTGGAAAGAACACGGGGTTAGGAATCAGAAGGATTAATTTCAATCTCTGATTCTGACTTTACCACTGTTTGACCACACTAAAACTCTCCAGAACTCAGTTTATTCTAGAGTAGATGTTAGAAAGATTAGGGGTGAAGTGAGCCCAGAAAGATTAAATGATCTCTAAAACCTTTTAGCCATTCTAAGATATTAAATGAAGGCTAAACAAAAACCTACTGTGATTACATGATTCTCTTCTTCATTCAAGAAGGATATCCTTGCCGAAACCGGTTTGGCTCAGTGGATAGAGCGTCGGCCTGAGGACTGAGGGGTCCCGGGTTCGATTCCGGTCAAGGGCATGTACCTGGGTTGCGGGCATATCCCCAGTGGGGGATGTGCAGGAGGCGGCTGATCGATGTTTCTCTCTCATCGATGTTTCTAACTATCTCTCTCCCTTCCTCTCTGTAAAAAATCAATAAAATATATTTAAAAAAAAAAAGGATATCCTTAATGGATTTGGGCCTAGCAAAGACTTCATATTCTTGAATCAAGAGACCTCAATGCTCACAAATTTTAGTATTAAGACCAGGAAAAAGACTCCCCAAAGGTAAGTAAGGCAAGAGAAGCTGGTAGTAGGAACAGACATACAGGAGGACAGATCAATTTGAGATAATAAAAAAGTAAAATCTAGAATTCCAGGGGAATACAAGGTTACAATGAGTAATTTTTCTCTTTAGCTTGGACATACTGAAATCTATAACCAGAGATTATATGATATATATATATATATATATATATATATATATATATATACACACACAGATATATATATATACACACACACACACACACATAAATACATTAAAAATATGGTCTGATTGCAAAGCTCTAAGCAGGAAATGTGGCAAGCTGAAATGGGAACAGGAATTCATAATACAAACACATCTTCCCTTCTTTCTCCCCGATGTGTCCTCCACATTATCCTACAACTAGGGGCCCGGTGCACGAAATTCGTGCACTGGGTGTGTGTGTGGGGGGGGGGGGGTGTCCCTCAGCCCAGCCTGCCCCCTCTCACATACTGGGAGCCCTCAGGCGTTGACCCCCATCACCCTCCAATCACAGGATCGGCCCCTTGGCCAGGCCTGACGCCTCTGGCCTAGGCGTCCAGCCTGGGAAGCAGGGACCTGCAGTGGCAGCGGGGGCGGGGGGGCCGCGATCGAGTGGGTTCCACCCCTGCCTCTGCAGGATGCCTCTGGCTGAGGCGTCCGGCCCGGGCAGCGGGGACCCGCAGCTGCAGCGGCCCCGCGATCGTGGGCTTCGCTTTAGGCCCAGGCAAGGGACCCCTAGCTCCTGGGACTGC
The DNA here is from genome assembly GCF_963259705.1 of Myotis daubentonii. Lineage (NCBI taxonomy): Eukaryota > Metazoa > Chordata > Mammalia > Chiroptera > Vespertilionidae > Myotis > Myotis daubentonii. Next base: position 20,040,112 of record NC_081842.1, on the reverse strand, counting down.
CAGCTTCGACCGTGCCCAGCTCCCATCGCTGGCTCCACCCCTACTTCCTGCTATCACTGGCCAGGGCGGAAAAGGCACCTGATTCTCCGATCATGGCTGGGGGGCAGGGCAAAGGCGGCCCCAGGGCCGCCTTTGCCCTGCCCCCCAGTTCTTAGCTCCCCCCTGGGTTTCTGATCACTGTCAGTGCAGGGGGCTTCTTCCTGCTTTCCCTTTCGCCTCCCTGCATTGTGCCTACATATGCAAATTAACCGCCATCTTGTTGGCAGTTAACTGCCAATCTTAGTTGGCAGTTAATTTGCATATAGCCCTGATTAGCCAATGAAAAGGGTATCGTCGTACGCCAATTACCATTTTTCTCTTTTATTAGTGTAGATAATAAGGTCTTCTTGTTCTTTGACTTGCTGTGTATCACAGATTTCCATTTCTTCATATCACCTTTCTTAAGGCAAACTTCACTCTGTCACCTCCCTGGAGTTATAATTGTGTAATGTCTATTGGGGAACTTGGCTTATGGGGGTAGGATTAAAAATATATCAATTTAGTATCTATAATAATAAAAGCATAATATGCTAATTAGACCAGATGTCCTTTCAGACAACCTTCCAGACAAAGCTGGGGCTGCAAGGGAAACCCGGGTCTCGGGTGCCAGAGGGAAGCCGGTGCCAGCAGCCAGGGGAAGGAAGACCTACTCTTGCATGAATTTCGTGCATCAGGCCTCTAGTTTTAAAAATATTTTTGATAAACAGGTAAATTAATGTTTTGATTATTGAAAATAGAAGCTTTATAAATCAAGGAGGCATAAGTAATGTGTAGACACCTAATTTTTATTAACTTTCATAAGACTGCATTATTTCTTATGAACTATATCAGTAGTAGTGGTATTCTTTCCTTGGAATTGTCTCATTGTTTTTAGTCTTTCTGTTCCTTGAGTTTCTTGGCCTAACTATAGTAAAAGAGAGAGAAAAAAAATAGTACCTGCTTAGTTACCTAACATAAAATAAGCACTAATTAAATGCTACTTATCATTCCTTTTCTTACTCCTGGACAACAGCAGGAGTGCTTGTGATGCAACACGAGAAGTCTATAAAATTCTCATAATAGTGGTGTAACATGCATTCGCAGAAGGCCTGAATGAGGACATATAGCCGATTGTATCTTCCAAAGATGGGCACAATATCTCCCATCCCACATGCTTTTCTCATAGTGTGACCTTGGTTCTCCTCCCATTGCATGGTGAAGCCTCACTGCCCTTTTACCTGGGTGGACATCTATAACTGATGCAAATAATATAGTACAGTGGACATGACTTCTGAGGCCAGTTAATCAATATGTCAGTCTGCTTTGTGACACTTGCTCTTGGAACCCAGCTGCTATTCTGGGAGGAGGATGAAACCAGGTGGAGAGGCTACATGTAGGAATTCCAGCCCTTAACCAGCCTAGGTTCCAGCTGCAAACCAGCATCAACCACGAGATGTTTGCATGAAGATGTTTGCAAATGATTCAGGCCCCAAACTATCACCCCACTGCAGAGAGGAAAGAAGGAGTAAAAAAGGCCTAAGAGAGAGCAACTTCATAATTACCCTAAACAAAACAAAAAAATGAGTTGGTAATTTTATGAGGTTCCCTCTATTTCCTTCTTGTCTAGCAAGAAGAAAATTAAGAGAACCCCCCACCCCACATTTTCTTTGCCCATCTCTGTTGTATATTCAATAAATTTGTGATTTTACTATAACTTATAGTCAAGAAGAGTCATTCTCTACAAATTCATTTTCAGTATAACCAAACTTTTCCAATTTGAGTTAAAAAATGTTATGCGAAAAGACACTCTATTGAGTTATATAATAAGTTCTTCCATATCCTTCCTGATATAAGAGAGAAACAAATATTTTCTCCCCTTTCCCATCCTCTCACAGCCACATATTTATATTCTATAGAGGTCTAAGATTACTTATATCAGCATATCCCCTTGTCTTCCCACCTCAAGAGGAAGTAAGAAGCAATTAAGAGTTACATTTTCCAAGGGAACACTAAAAAAATCCCCGCCCAGGCCTTCAGGAATATTAGACCCATGACAAAGGACACAAGAGTTGTTTCACAGGGTTGGGGGAAAGAAGATGAAGAATAGGAGATTCCCAGAGATTGGGAAAACTGTAATAGCTTCTCACAGTGGTGTGCTTTGATGTGGCTCACCCTTGCTGCATATTAGAGGTGACTGGACTAGGAGGTGGATGCCTGTGGAAGTTAGTATCAAGCACTGTGGGTTTGAAAACAAATCAGTGGACAGGACATTTGAGAGAGACAACATTTAGCCTGCCCAGAGCACACAAATGGCAAAGCACCAGTAAGAGTAGCCATCAACACTAATAAAAGAGAAAAATGGTAATTGGCGTACGAGCTACCCTTTTCATTGGCTAAGCAGGGCTATATGCAAATTAACTGCCAACTAAGATTGGCAGTTAACTGCCAACAAGATGGCGGTTAATTTGCATATGTAGGCACAATGCAGGGAGGCGAAAGGGAAAGCAGGAAGAAGCCCCCTGCCACTGACAGTGATCAGAAACCCAGGGGGGAGCTAAGAGCTGGGGGGCAGGGCAAAGGCGGCCCTGGGGCCGCCTTTGCCCTGCCCCCCAGCCATGATCAGAGAATCAGGTGCCTTTTCCGCCCTGGCCAGTGATAGCAGGAAGTAGGGGTGGAGCCAGCAATGGGAGCTGGGCACGGTCGAAGTTGGCAGTCCCAGGAGCTAGGGGTCCCTTGCCTGGGCCTAAAGCGAAGCCCACGATCGTGGTGCCGCTGCAGCTGCGGGTCCCCGCTGCCCGGGCCGGACGCCTCAGCCAGAGGCGTCCTGCAGGGGCAGGGGCGGAGCCCGCGAGATTGAGGCACCCCCCGCTGCCACTGCAGGTCCCCGCTGCCCGGGCCGGACGCCTAGGCCAGAGGCGTCAGGCCTGGGCAAGAGGCCGATCCTGAGATTGGAGGGTGATGGGGGTCAACGCCTGAGGGCTCCCAGTATGTGAGAGGGGGCAGGCTGGGCTGAGGGACACTCTCCCCGCCCCCCACACACACACACACAGTGCACGAATTTCGTGCACTGGGCCCCTAGTGAAAATTATAATGAGCCAATCACACCATTTGTTTTCTGACATTAGTTAACCTAAGAATGCCTGTGGTTCCAACCAAGGCAGGAAAAACAACAACCAAGGAACAAAAGACAATTTTCTTCTGACCAATATCTTTCTCGAAAAATCACCCTTTTTTGCAGATTTTTACTACGACATTTGTGCTAAGTGTCTGCCTAAAGGAACAACTTCAATGAATACTGTACTACATGCTGATGACATCAGGAAAAATTAGTAATTTGCTAATCAACAAACATGAGGTGAAGAGAAACAATACAATTCATCAGCAAAAAGAATTAGCACAACTTCTCTCTGGGGTTTTCATGAGGATTGTGTGAAATATGAACTGTCATTACTTTTCTATTGCTGCTATAGTAAATTACCACAAACTCATAATCTGAACTAACACAACTTACTAGTATACCATCACGTAGCATAGAAATTTTGACAAGGGTCCTCACTGGTGTTGTCAGGGTATTCCTTCTGGAGGCCCTAAGGGAGATCCCTTCATTTTTTTTTGTTTTTTGTTTTTTTTTGTTCTACAAGCTATCTGCATTCCTTGGCTCATAGTCCCCTCCCTCCATCCTCAAAGCCATGAACATTCGGCTGAATCCTCATATCACATCACTATGAACTTCTCTTTTGCCTCCCTCTTCCACTTTGAAGGATTCCTAACTACTGGGCTCATCAGATAATCCAGGATAATACCCCCATTTTATGGTCAGCTGATTAGCAATTTTATTTATTTTTAAAAAATATATTTGTATTGATTTCAGAGAGGAAGGAGAGGGAGAGAGAGAGAGATAGAAACATCAATGGTGAGAAAGAATCATTGATTGGCTGTCTCCTGCACGCCCCACACCTGGGGATCCAGCCCACAACCAGGCCATGTGCCCTGATGGGGTATCAAACCATGACCTCCTCGTTCATAGGTCCACACTCAACCACTGAGCCACGCCGGCCTGGCTGATTAGCAACTTTAAATTCTCAGATTCCAGAAATTATGACTGACCGTCTTTGGGGGTCTTTATTCTGCTGTTTGCCAGTGTGCACTGCCTAGCCAACTCCCTAGCAAATGCTAAGCAACAATAAATGCTAGTTTTTTCCTACACTCTGTATTAGTCTGCTCAGACTGCCATAAAAAGTACCGCAGGTTTAAGCCTCAGTGACATAAGCAACAGAAAATCATTTCTCACAGTTCTGGAGGCTGGGAAGTCTAAGATCAAGATGTCAGCAGGTTGATTCCCGGTGAAAGCTCTCTTCCTGATTGGGAGACAGCCTCTGCCCTCACATGACCTTTCTTCTGAGGAAAGAGTGAGCAAGCTGTCTGTTGTCTTTTCTTATAAGGACACTAATCCTATCTGATTGGGGGGGGGGGGTCCCACCTTTATGATCTAACTTAATTACTTCCTTAGAGGCCACATCTCCAAATAGTCATACTGGGGTTAGGGCTTCAATATATGAGTTTCGAGGGAACACATTCAGTCCATAACACTCTCTCACCTCAAAGTCCACACTCTTTCTCCCAACCATTTCCATGATGCCTACCTAATCTTATGTATTGAATAATTCACATATTGTCATATCAGGCGTGCCCAATGGGTACTTTAATTGAAACTATGAGACTAATTCCTATGGTCTTAATATTTGCCCAAAACTCCCATCTACACTAATAAAAGAGAAACATGGTAATTGGCGTACAACTGCTACCCTTTTCATTGGCTAATCAGCGAGATATGCAAATTAACTGTCAGCCAAGATGGCGGCCGGCAGCCAGGCAGCTTGAAACTAACATGAGGCTTGCTTGCTTCAGTGACGGAGGAAACCAACGTTCCCTGCCTGCCGCTGCAGGCCTCTGAGCTGGCAGTTTAAGAAACATTGTAACAAAAAAAACCCCCAGAAACCAGCTTTCAGTGAGCTGGGATCTCAGAGCTGGAGTTATACATTGTTTCGATTACCTACGTTTACCAGCGGAGGCCTAAGAGCTGGAGCCTCAGAGCTAAAGCTGGCCCAGAATTAAAAAAAGAAAAGAAAAAAAGGAGCGGTTGGGAGCTTCCGTCACCGGCCAGCCTGAAAACAGCCCTCAGCCCCTCACCCAGACTGGCCAGGCACCCCAGTGGGGACCCCCACCCTGAAGGGTGTGTGACCAGCTGCAAACAGCCATCATCCCCTCATCCAGGCTGGCCAGGCACCCCAGTGGGGACCCCCACCCTGATCCAGGACACCCTTCAGGGCAAACCAGCCGGCCCCACCCATGCACCAGGCCTCTATCCTATATAGTAAAAGGGTAATATGCCTCCCAGCACCCGGATCAGCGGAGCCGAGAGGCCTCCCGGCACAGGGATCAGCGTGACAGGGGGCAGCGCCCAAACCCCCTGATCGCCCTGTGGCTCTGTGTGTGACAGGGGACGGGGCCACAACCTCCCTATCCACCCCGCTCTGTGACAGGGGAAGGCACCCCAACCCCCTGATCAGCCCTGCTCTGTGCCTGATACGGGGGAGCTCCCCAACCTCTGATCACCCTGCGGCTCTGTGTGTGACAGGGTGCGGCGCCCCAAACCCCTGATGGGCCCTGCTCTGTGTGTGACAGGGTGCAGCGCCCCCCCCCCCCCCGGGCCCTGCTCTGTGTGTGACAGGGTAGAGCCATAACCTCCCCATCAGCCCTGCCCTGAGTGTGAGAGTGGCAGCGCCCCAACCCCCTGATCGGCCCTGCTCTGTGTGTGACAGGGGGCGGTGCCCCAACTCCCCTATCAGCCCTACTCTCTGAGTGACAGGGGGGAGCTCCTCAACCCCGATGGGCCCTGCTCTGTGCGTGACAGGGGGCAGCGCCCCAACCCCCTGATTGGCCCTGCTCTGTGCGTGACAGGGGGTGGCATCACAACCTCCCGATCCGCCCTGTGCATGACAGGGGGCAGCGTCCCAACTCCCCAATTGCCCCTGCTCTGAGCCTGACCAGGGGCTGCACCTAGGGATTGGGCCTGCCCTCTGCCACCTGGGAGCAGGCCTAAGCCAGCAGGTCGTTATCTCCCGAGGGGTCCCAGACTGCGAGAGGGCACAGGCCAGGCTGAGGGACCCCGCCCCCTTTCCCCGGGCCTCTAGTATGTATAATATTAGTCTGTTTTCTCTGCACTTTAAACTCACATAACCAACTGCTTTCTAGACATCTCAATTTGTATGTTTCATAGGCTCCTCAAATTCTACATACATTATTTAAACACATTAACTCAACCCTTTCCCCAACCAAAAAAAAAAATTCTGTTTCTCATTTCAGGATATAGTACTGCCTCATTTGATAGACTTTCAAATCCTAAACTCAAAAGTCACCTGACCCTTTTTTCCACATTCAATAAATTATCAAATCTTAACAATATTATCTCCAATTATCTCTTAATTCCAATCCTTACCACATCCTATCTTTCTCTGTCATCCCTTCTTGCCTTCCTATATCACAGCCTGCTAACTAGTCTTTCTTCATCTACTCCTGTCTCCTCCATTCCTTTCTACTCAAAGGAGCCAAAGTAATCACTCCCCTACTTAAAGTGAACTCTTGCTATTCATGTGACATATAAGGTCCTCCATGATTTTATATGCCACATAAGATCTTTGACCTTCTCCATCATGTTTAAGTTTTCAGTGTAGAGTTTTCTCATTCCCAAATGCTTTACCATCTCTCTTCACACACATTGTTCCCTCCACCTATAATAATCTCTCCCCTCATCATTGGTCTGGTAAAAGTCTACTTATCTAGCAATTCACTACTTAACCTCTCATTCTTTAGAAAGGACTTACACAAAATATATTTTATGCCACAGAGGCAGCATTCTGTAACCCTTCCCAGCATATAGCATTTTCTTTCTTAATTCACTGCACACTAATTTCTTTAGCCTTTATTTTCTCAAGATTGCACAAAACAAAAGCTGATGCCCTACTTCCTTTATTCAGTGAGTAGCCTCAGTGCCTTTAAAATCAGTAAAATGTACAAATAAACTGATTATCTCTTTGTGAGCATCCACGCCTGTGTGTCTCAGTCCGTTGATTATTCAAGAACAGCTAGACATTTAGTGGCCTGGTCAATCAACAACAGAGAACTTCATATGAACATATGACTCTTCAACTGATGTTTCATTTAATTGCCTAAATGCTCTGTACTGAACATGCTCATCTCATGCTGTTGGATAAAGGTAGTAGTGATAATCCTTTTAAAAAAGGCAGGGACGTTTTTTATACATAATTAAATATTTGAAACAGGTGCCAGGCAGTTTCCACGACGTAGCACTAGAACAGTGGTTCTCAACCTTGGCTGCACATTAGAATCACCTGGGAATCTTTTTAAAATCTTGATTTCTGGGCCTCATGGTCCGGAAATTCTGTTTCTTTGTTATGGGGTGGGGCCACAACATTAGTAATAAAGAAACAGAATTTCCGGAGGATGAGGCCCCAAAATCAGGATTTTAAAAAGATTCCCAGGTTATTCTAATGTGCAGCCAAGGTTGAGAACCACTGAACTAAAAAAAGGTGAACTCATTTCATTTCTTTAGGGCAGTGGTTCTCAACCTTCCTAATGCCGCGACCCTTTAATACAGTTCCTCATGTTGTGGTGACCCCCAACCGTAAAATTATTTTCGTTGCTACTTCATAACTGTAATTTTGCTGCTGTTATGAATCGTAATGTAAATATCTGATATGCAGGATGTATTTTCATCGTTACAAATTGAACATAATTAAAGCATAGCGATTAATCACAAAAACAATATGTAATTATATATGTGTTTTCCGATGGTCTTAGGCGACCCCTGTGAAAGGGTCGTTCGACCCCCAAAGGGGTCGCGACCCACAGGTTGAGAACCGCTGCTTTAGGGACTTCTAGGGGAGAATGCATAATCCCACTGGTCCATTCACAATGTCAATCCATATTCACTATCCAGGGCCCAATTGGCAGCAAACTCCAGATTTTACCATAAAGAACATGGAAGCAAAACCCATTTCCTCACTTGCTGGACGTAGGGGGCAAAAAAACCTTGCAGCCTTTGCTTGCTCTCCCTCCAGAAGCACACAGGTAAACGACCGACCCAGGGAACATCACAGAGGACTTCACTTGAGCCAACCTCCCGCTGGCCGGTGACGTCGCCGGAAATGGCTGCTTGTGACGCTAAAGGGCCCGCCTTCTCGCGCCGGGCGCCGGAAGCAAAGCGGAAGTGGACGTGCATTCGCTTCCGGTCCCGGCCGCCATTTCTGTCGGTTACAGGTTTTCACGCGTTGTAGTCCGCCGGGACCATGAGCTATGACTACCATCAGGGTTGGGGCCGGGACGGTGGAGGCCGAGACGGTGGGCCCCGCGGCTCCGGCGGGGGCTACGGAGGAAGCCACGGAGGGGGCCATGGGGGGAGTCGAGGCTCCGGAGGCGGCGGCGGCGGGGGTGGGCGCGGAGGCCGAGGCCGACATCCTGGGCACCTGAAAGGCCGCGATATCGGCTTGTGGTACGCGAAGAAGCAGGGGCAGAAGAGCAAGGAAGCCGAGAGGCAGGAGGTAATCGGAGACGCGGCGGGGCCAGGCAGGGCGTGAGGCCGGGTAGCGGTTCTGTCTTCTGCCGCCGCCCCTAACTTTCTCTTTGTTTCTCTTTTTGTTTCTTAACTTGGTTCCTTATCCGGTGTCAGTGCTCTGTGGAGTGAATAGGAAGCGCAAAGGAGCTAGGCTAAAGCTTCCTGTGGAAGATGCTCTGTGGCTTAACGTTAGCCAAGCGCCTCTGACCTGAGGCCGCTGGGATGCTTGTGGGCTGCGTGTGTGTGTGTGTGCGCTCGGCCGGAGCACGGGGGACAAAGCCAGCGTTCATTCCAGGCTCCAGCCGAGACGGGCCGCCTTGGGATGTCACTGTCATAGTGTCTGTGGCCGCCCTTTCCCTTAGAGTAATTATGGTCACTTTTACTTAAGATTTCCACCCTTTCCCTTAGGAGAATTAAGATTTTTGCCCGATGCGCTCTGAACTAGCGACCATTCTGCATTAGGTACAGGTTTGCGGGGAACAAAAGCTGCCAGGCACGATTTGGCGGGTAGGTCGTTCGGCAGAATAGTCCAGCTTTCATTTTTATTAGAAAAACGGCCACAAACCCGCAGTAACTTTCTAAAGACTCCTTGCCAAGTTCTGTTTACCCCCGTTTTCACGCCAGGTGTTGTGCATGTTGCTATGGGGACCTGAAGACATAAGATATCCAAGTAACTTAGGGTCTAGTTGGGAAAACACTAAGTCCAAAAGGGATGAAAAGTGAAATCAGGAGTAATTGTTCATCATTACTTCCACCTGAAACCGGTTGTGCCGTGGACCGTTATCAGGGGAACTCTTGATTTCCAACCCCTCCCCAAACCTCCATTTTTGTAAATGTCACTACCACTTATTCACCCGCCAAGGCCAAAATGGGGCTTCTCTGTGACTTTTCTCTTTCATTTCAGCAAATCTGTCTGTTCTGCCTTCTGAGTATGTCCCAAGTCAAATCACAACAGTTACCATAGGTCAAGCCCCTATTTTATTTTCTGTTCCTGGCCTCCTGGGTGATTGTTTTTGTTTCAAAAGTGAAGAGATTTGACATTGTCCATGTACGGATGCTATGATGGGGGTCAGTGGAGAGGGGACCTATATCAGAGTGGGCCAAATCATGCTATAGCAGTAAACCGCCCCCCAGATCAGCCGCTCATAACAGCAGAGGTTTGTTTTTCTACTCATATTACTTGACCATGGGAGTACAGTTGAGAGTTTTCATTATGAGAATGAGGCTCCTGGCGCCTCCACCCCTTTAGCTGGTTTTGCTGACAGCCAGGAGGGAGCATAGTAAATCACCCCCGATTCTTGGAGACTCCCATTCACATTTCTCTGGCCAGTAAATCATGGCCATGCTTAACTCAGGGCTGGGAAAATGCAGTCCTACCATATATCTGGAAAGAAGCAAACCAGAATATTGATCAATAGCCTAATGACTACTAGAGAGAGAGAGAGATTTAGGAAAGGAAGATAAACCTCAAAAATAGGAGATAGCCTTGAGGAGGGGAAAGGCATTGAGCTGCAGGGTTTAGGTGGAGAAATTAACTTTAAGCAGGAAAATGGACTCTTTCCATTTTAACAGGAAGGAAAAGAATAAATGATGGGTTCTGGTTGTGTTGGGTTTAGGTTTGGTTGCAAGCAATTGAGGACTTTTGTTTTCTTTTTGAATACTGTGTGTGAAATTATGAGGGTGAACAGGAAGGTGGTATTGGTGTATCACAGAAAGGAGAAAGTTTGAAATAGCTGCAGATAATTAGAAGCTGGTAAAGTAGACGTAGCCACTTTGCTGGACACTATTGAGGGTCTCTTTTGCCAGGAGAAAGATAACTATTTGAAGATGTCTGGGGAGGGAGAGGGGTAATGTTTAAAAAATCAAATCAAATAGTCATATACAAAATGTGTATGAGAGTTTCCAGACAGAGGTGAGATAAAGTGAAGAGTGATGGGACTGGAAGGTTAGGAAGGACGCAGCTTACAAACAAATTCTCAACTCCTTGTATCCTCTGGGCCCTCATTGGGCAGAGAACCTCATTAAAATTAATTTATAAAATATGTAAATTTTCCCCCGGCCAGTGTGGTTTAGTTGGTTGAGCTTCATCCCATGCACCAAAAGGTTGTTGCTTCAATTCCTGGACAGGGTACATGCCTGGCTTGTGGGCTCCATCTCTGGTAGGAGGCAGCCAGTCCCTGGTTCTCTCTCTTTCTCTTCCTTCCTCTCTCTAAAAATTAATGAAAACATATTTTTTTAAAAAGGTAAATTGTGTTCTTACTAAAAAGTATCAATTATGTTTTCAGGGGTTATTTCATTTTGCAATCATCTCACCTTTTTGTGACTATCTTTAACTCATGTAACAAGGTGAGGAGGTGAACCTTTGTTCTGTTAGAGGTAAAAGCTTCAAAATGTAAAGTTCTAGTTGGTTTAAGAAATGCTTTACTGTGAATGAGTTTCAGTTGGGAAGAAATCGTTCTTCTGGTAGACATTACATAATCTTCTCTTTGCCATTTTGAAAATGAATGAAAGAAACAATGGCTTTGAGCCCTGGATGTAGTTGGGAAGGGTATAAAAATTAAGAAAGCTTTATTTGAGAAGACTATGTCTTGGGGCTTCCTTCCCAGAGGAGTCTTTGATTAAAGTATTGCTGTAGATTCTTAAATTTCTGTCAAGAAAAGACATAGTAATCAGTAAGCATCTAATGTAGTTCATGGAGCAGTAAATGTTAATATATGTCAAAGACATTTCAAAATTTAAACCATAGGGGGAAATATTCTAATAATTAATCTCTGTGTTGGGGATGGCCAAGACCAAACTCAGGTACCATGATTCACTAGGAGGAATCACAAAACTCTGAAAAGCTGGTGAACTCACAGTGAGTTTTTTGCTGTTGTTTTTACAACAAATTATTACAGATTAAAATCAGCAAAGATAAAGGTGCATAGGGCAGAATCCAGGAGAAACCAGTTTCAGTGGACATACCCTATAGAAGAAAAGATACATTAATCTATTATATAAACCATCTTAAAAAGATTTATGCTGCAAGAAAAACAGACAAAGTTTGGGGGTTTAGTGTTTGTCAATAATTAGGTTTTGCTGCAGCTCGTAATTCTCTAAGGCTTTTCTGTTAGCCAGGGTTTTGCAGTATTCAACTTTTTAATTGTCTGAGCATAATTATGCTTTTATTATCCCTTTAATAAGTTATTAGCACAGATCTCCTGTAATTCCCCAAATATCTCATTGTATTCTTTTTGTGTACATGTTTATTTTCTTAAAGAGAAAAATGGTTTTAACCCAAATGTCATATATTCTCATTTTAAAGGACAGATTCAATCATTTATCCATTCTTTGGACAGACTTCTCTGAAACACCTACCATGTGCCAGAAATATATCTGGAAAAAATACTGTAAAAAGTGTAGACTATAAAGTGAATAACTTGTTTAAAGTTATTTAACTTGTTTAAAAAATTAATAGTAACCAAGACAAGATCCTATTGCACATTTTCTGCAACTGGCTTTTTTTTCATTTAATACCTTGGCCATCTTTACTGTGTGCACACTTGAAGACAAAAATCTACCCACTCTTTTAACTACTGGGTTTACTTATTATTCAACTAATTATAATTTGCAGTTATAAATGAACAGTTTTTTTCTCACTTTGTACAGAGTAACTAATATCTTCCATGTATTCTCTTCCAATAAAATAATATAATATTTTCTCTGCTGTGTGTTTTTTTTTTTTTAAATATGTTTTTTACTGATTTTTAGAGAGAGAGGAAGGGAGAGAGAGAGAAACATCAATCAGCTGCCCCTACTGGGGATCAAGCCTGAACCTAGCATGTGCCCTGATCTGGAATGGATCCTCTTGGTGCATGGGAAAATACTCAGCCAATTGAGCCACACCAGCCAGGCCTTTGCTGTGTGGTGTGTGTGTGTGTGTGTGTGTTTTAATAATTCTCATTCTATGAGGAAACTGCATCATTTGCCATATTGGATCATCATCTCATGAGCACTGATCATTTTATATTCCTCTTTTTATGTAAGAACTTTAAAATGCTCTTAAAATTCTCATTGCAACCAAAATAGTATTTCCAATTTTTAACTTAGGGTTTGTTTTTAAACAGAATATTGGGTTTCATTCATTTCAATTGTGGGTATCTGTAAATTTAAGGTTGGGAACAAAATCATAATATGTGAGGGTAGAAGGTAAGGAAACCCAAGTTTTAGGAAGGAACATAAATATTCATTTTTACCCAGTTACACTAGAGCTAATTTTGTACATATATAATAGAAAGGGATCTTGAAGGTTAGATACAAAAAATGTTAACATATTAGGTCTAGGAATTGGATTTGGGTAAGAAGGCAAGTGTGGTACTGGTAACATTAACTTTCTCTTACATGTGTTTGTTGAACATATATTTGCCTGTATTTTTGTATCAAATAATTTTATATATGCTTTCTCATGTTGACGAAGATGCTTTTTCTTTGCACAAAATAGAGAGCCGTAGTGCATATGGATGAACATCGAGAAGAACAAATTGTGCAGCTACTACATTCTGTCCAAGCTAAGAGTGACAAAGATTCAGAAGCACAAATATCCTGGTTTGCTCCTGAAGATCATGGGTAAAACAAAAAGTATTCTTTTAAAAAATGGGCAGAGAGTGACACTTCTTTCATAGCATTGGCTAGGGAAAAAATGATAATAGAAATTCCATCTTTAGACTCTCTAATAGGTGAAATTTAGTCTCAAAGTCATCATTTTTCTTAAGTAGATGGAGCAGATTTTATGAAAGATTAAACAAATAAAAATAGTGTATTCTACAGGAAAGCTAAGTGGTAGGAATAGTTTATCTTCATATGAGATTTATCAAGTTGTTACTTATTGTTCCCATCATTTTTGTATTTCCAAAATTTTCCTGTGGGGGAGATCTGCAAAAAGTGATGCTGTTTTAAGAAAATCACAGAAACTATAATTTAGAGAGGAGATTAGTGAAAATTTTTCTGGGACTATAATAAAGCATCCCATTTATATCTCAGAAAAGGTGGCAGGAAGAAATAAAGTTGTAAAAACAACAAGGCTCACTAAGCCATTGCAATGGAGGAATGACTTATGTTGATTTTTTTTTTTTTTTTAATTACCACAAGGAATAACTTACCTGGCATTATCTAGTTGTAGGGAGGAAAAATTTTATTTTAAGAATCTAAGTTTGTTCATAATTGATCTACTCAGAGAAAAGAATAAAAGCTTTTGATATTGGTGATTTTGAAATAATTAAACAGCATATTGTTTTCTTTCAGGACTTGAGTAGTTACTTAACCCTTTCGTCATTTTTTTATTTTGTCCAAATAGGTATGGTTCTGAAGCTCCTGCTGAGAACAAACCAAACTCAGAGAAGAAATTGGAAGACCGGGGGAAAAAATTGATAAATCAAGAAAAGAAGACATTTAGAATCAGGGACAAATATATTGACCGAGATTCTGAATATCTCTTGCAAGAAAATGAACCAGATGTAAACTTAGACCAACAGTTATTGGAAGATTTACAAAAGAAAAAAACTGACCTTCGGTATATTGAAATGCAGGTAATGGGAAGCAAGATGTGGGAAAAACTTTTACTTCTCGTGTGTGTGTGTGTATATATATATATATATATATATATATATATATATATATATATTTTTTTTTTTAAATATATTTTTATTGATTTCAGAGAGGAAGGGAAAAGGAGAGAGATATAGAAATATCAATGATGAGAGAGAATCATTGATCAGCTACCTCCTGCATGCCCCCTACTGGGGATCAAACCCGCAACCTGGGCATGTGCTCTTGACCAGAATCGAACCCAGGTCCCTTCAGTCCACAGGCCAATGCTCCATCCACTGAGCCAAACTAGCTAGGGCAATAAAATGATATTTAGAGGTAGTTGCATGGTATAGATTCGTGAGATTCCTCAACAGGCCTTCCTCTGAGAATTTTTCCCCCTCATATTGTAGAGAAAAGCAACAGGAATGGAATTACACATAATTACAATAGCCTAGCTCCGTGGTTGGCAAACTGCGGCTCGCGAGCCACATGCGGTTCTTTGGCCCCTTGAGTGTATCTCTTCCACAAAATACCACGTGTGGGTGCAGGTACAATGTGATTGACATTTTGTGGCCCATGCGCAGAAGTCAGTTTTCGGCCTGGGCGAGTCTATTTTGAAGAAGTACTGTTGATATTTGGCTCTGTTGACTAATGAGTTTGCTGACCACTGGCCTAGCTCATTTACAGCAGCTTATATGGTGAGGAGAAAAAATATTTGAAAATGGTAATGCAAATGACAAAAGAAGTTTAACTTTACTAGGCCAGTTTAAGGAAATGTCTTTTATGACACAGTGATTAGAAGTATAAAGTTTCTTCTCTACCATTTAGTCCAAAGCTTGCCTTTTACAGATGACCACATTAAAGCCCCTCATTTTAAAGATAGGACTGTGATAGGAACTGAAATTGTCCTGAATTCCTCCCCCCCACCCCTCAATATTTTTGTGCTAGGCAAGATATTTTAAGGTCCCTTCCTATCCTTCCTCCTCCTCTTATATAATAAAAGGCTAATATGCAAATTGCCCCCTCAACTGGGAGTTCGACTGCTCACTATGAGTGTGCTGATCATGGCGGGCGTTGGCAGAGGCACTGCCAGCCCCGATGAGCCCCCACCAGAGTGGGAGCGTGGCAGGACGGTGGAGCAGGTGAGCGGGCAGTGCCAGGCCAAGGCAGGTGCAAGCGGGGAGCAATTGCCCCATTGAGCACCCCACAGATGGTGACCAGCGGCAGGGAGCTGGGCCGCCGCCCGTCTCTCAGGCACTGAGGGAGCTGGGCGGGGGCCCGATGACTCAGGCGGAGGGTCAGCTGGGACTTGCCCTTTCATGCCAGATGCTCACGCACCAGGCCTCTAGTTAAATGATAAAATTGTGTGATTTGTGGATGTTCTAGAGATAAGAGAAAGACAGAATATCACACCTTCTGTGGGAAAGAAAGGATGCATTGACTGTTGCTGGTTAAGAGTAGATATCTTGATTAGAACAGATGAGCCGAGGTCGTCCAGAGGCCAAATTGTGTAGCTTATTTATGCCTGTTGAGTGAAAATATAAGGACAAAGAGGATTTCAAGAAGAATTAATTCAGAATGTAGTTGAGAGCAGAGTTTCTTTTATTTTTTATAATAGGTTTTTATTTATTTTAGAGAGAAGGGAAAGGAGAGGGAGAGAAAAATATTGATAAGAGAGAACTGTCAATCGGCTGTCTCTTGCATGCCCCTACTGGGGATCAAGCCAGCAACCCAGGTATGTGCCCTGACCGGGAATCAAACTGGTGACCTCTTGGTGCATGGAACAACACTCAACCAACTGAGTCACACTGGCCAGAACAAGAGAGTACAGCTTGTTTTGTTGCCTTAGGAACAAGGAGAATTAGCTACTGTCTCTGTTTACTTTGTATGGAGGATAGAGCTCAAATGTTATTAAAGTTGAGTGATTGTTTTAATTTAGAGAAAGTTAGGAGAAGAAATGTGCAAAACAAAACCAGTTGTTGGTGTACCTATTGTCCAGACACTGTTGTAAATATTTTACGTATGCTATGTCATTTAAACCTTCCAACACCTTGTATGAGATTATACATGTCTGTTACAGATGAGGAAAAGGAATCTAGGTTAAGCGACCTAAGGTTACATAGCTAGTAACAGAACCAGGTCTGAAGTTCAGATGTGTTTAAGAGTTCAACTCTTTAATCCTTGGTAATATGTCATATTTTCTCTTATTTTATGGTTTATTTAATAAACATTAATTTTTTAATTACTAGATGTCTTTCATTGTGCTATGTTTTCCAAAGACTGATAAGATATTTCCTGTCCTCAGACAAGGAATGGGAAAGAATATTGGGTTGTCATTCTCCCTTCACCAGCATTTACATATATAGAAAACAAATACGGTTGATGTTAGTTTAATGGGATAACTTGTATATACTTCCATGTTAAGATGGTTGCATTTAACTACATAGGATACTTTTTTTTTTTTAATCATTAAATGGTTTTTAAATAATTTAAAAATTATAATAAAAGAAATTACTAAGAAAAATACTGTGACTTATCTCAAAGCACTAAATTCATTTAAGTCACCATGTTGACTCATTTTTATGGCACTAGTATTAATTACCTGACTATGACAAGGATGGCATATAGAGCATGGTTAATAATAGCACTGTATTGTATATTTGAAAGTTGCTAGGAGAATAGATCTTAAAGTTCTCATCACGAGAAAAAAAATTATAACTGTGTAGTGATGGATATTAACTAGACTTATTGCGGTGATCATTTCACAATATATATGGATAGTGAATGATTATGTTGTTCACCTCAAACTGACAATGTTATATGCCAAATTATATCTCAACTAGAGGCCTGGTGTACAAAATTCATGCAAGGGGCTTGGCTACCGCAGCCCCGGCTGCCTCAGCCGGCCCTCGCAGTCTTGGCCATCCCTGGCAGCCCCTCAAAGCGTCAGCTGGCTCTCGCCCTCCCGGCTTCATCCAGAAGGTCGTCCGGACAGTCATCCGGAAGGATGTCCGGATAGTCGTTCTGTTTGGTCTGATTAGCATATTAGCTCTATTATATAGAATAATAATAAAAGGCTAATATGCAAATTGACTGAACGGCAGAATGGCTGGTTGCTATGATGCGCACTGGCCACCAGGGTGCAGACGCTTAATGCAGGAGCTGCCCCCTGGTGGTCAGTGCACTTCCATATGGGGAGTGCCACTCAGCCAGAAGCTGGCTCATGGCTGGCCAGCTCAGTGGTGGTGGCAGGAGCCTCTCCCACCTCCGTGGCAGCACTAAGAATGTCCAACTAACGGTTTAGGCCCGATCCCTTGGGGGCCTAAGCCTTTAGTCGGACATCCCCCAAGGGCTCCCTGGCTGCCAGAAGGATGTCTGACTGCAAGCTTAGGACTGATCCCCTGGGGAGTGGGCCTAAGTCAACAGGTGGACATCCCCCAAGGGGTCCTGGACTGCAAATGGGCACTCCCAACCAGACTGAGGGACCCTCCCGAGTGCACAAATTTTTGTGCACCAGGCCTCTAGTATAGAATAAACTGGTATTAGGGGACTAGTATAGTCTCCATCTTGACAAATCAAATGGGCAAAAAATTAACAAGGATGTTTCAAGAAATTAAAAAGCATGGCAGTAATATACTAGATTACCTAGGATAGTTCTAATTTTGCATTTTTTTCCCTTTTCAATAAAGAGGGTTTGTTAAAATTATGGTTTATTTTTTTTATACCCCTAAAGATTTTTTTTATGTTATAGTTGAGGCCCAGTGCATGAGATTCATGCACTGCGGGGGAGAGGGATCCCTTAGGCCGGCCTGTTCCCTCTGTCAGTCCGGGACCCCTCAGGGGATGTCCGACTTTTGGCTTAGACCCTGTGACTTGTTATCTCAAAGCACTAGAATTCATTTAAGTCACCCTGGGGGGATCGGGCCTAAGCCAGCACTCAGACATCCCTCTCGCAGTCCAGGACTCTCGCAGTCCAGGACCCCTCGCTCCTTACTGCCCACCTGCAGCGGAGGCAGGAGAGGCTCCCGCCACCACCCCTGCACTCGCCAGCTGTGAGCCCGGCTTCTGGCTGAGCGGTGCTCCCCCTGTGGGAGCACACTGACTACAAAGGGACAGCTCCTGTGTTGAACGTCTGCCCTCTGGTGGTCAGTGCACATCATAGTGACTGGTCATTCCACCATTTGTTCAATTTGCATATTACGCTTTTATTATATAGGATAATACATCTAGTTCAGTGTCAACCATAGTGCTGCTTTCTTAGTGTATGTCATTTTTATGTAGTGTGGGTATGGGGTACCATAAAGTTTTCAAAACTAGAAATTACCATGTAAAAATTACAGGAAAGAATTAGTCATGCTGTCTTTAGTATTTCTAATTGTAATTCCCAAAAAACTTGTTGAGTAGCTAATATGTGTCAGAAACTGCTACTAGTTTTTTATATAAAGGCTCTTCATTCAGATTTGTGGCAGCCCTCAGTTAAAACCTTTGGGCCTCCAAGTTTGACTTAACATAACAGTTTTTAAATGGCAGTACCAGATTTTCTTACTGCTGATACTGTTTTAAGCTTTTATACTCAAAGGCAAGTACCCAGGATACTTTGAATATGTTCTAGTGCCTAATGCATTAGTAAATGGTGTGGATCAATGAGTGGGAAAAGAATGTGATATAGAAATAAAATCTAAGATGAATATATAAAACAAAGAGAAAAAATTGTAAAAGTAACTTAGGGATAGTAAGAATGCTATTAGATGATAGATCAGATTTCATTTTACTGTCACTTACTCTAAGAAAGTATCTCCGTTCAATTAGATGTAATAGAATTCTATTTTTCTATGTTTCAAAAACCAAAGTGGTTGCTGAGTTATTACTTAGTTCTTTTTTTATACAGTGGGGCCTTGACTAACGAGTGTCCCGACTAACAAGTTTTTCGAGATACAGGCCGTCTCTCAGCCTGTTTTTTTGGTTTGAGTTGCGAGCTAAAATTCGGGTTACGAGCCAGCTTCAGATACCCCACCACTAGTTGGCACAGCGAATGTCACAGTGAACGCCACAACATCAGCCCAGCATCACGTGTCTCACTAGTTCACTTTTTGATTTGACATACAAGCAATTTGAGTTACGAGCTCCGTCACGGAACGAATTAAACTCGTAAGTCAAGGCCCCATTGTAAAATTCTTTTTTGTCTTGATACTTGTAAGCTGTGAGGTAATAAAATACTTGTATTCTAGCCCTAACCGGTTTGGCTCAGTGGATAGAGCGTCGGCCTGAGGACTGAAGGGTCCCAGGTTCGATTCCAGTCAAGGGCATGTACCTTGGTTGCGGGCACATCCCCAGTAGGGGGTGTGCAGGAGGCAGCTGATCAATGTTTCTCTCTCATCTATGTTTCCAACTCTCTATCCCTCTCCCTTCCTCTCTAAAAAAATCAATAAAATATATTTTAAAAAAAATACTTGTATTCTAGCATATTTATCAGTATATTCTGATTACCAGGATTATAAATTCATTCCAGTTTTTGGTGAAAAATTTATAACTTGTTTTTTTTTAATTTTTTATTTCAGCATTTCAGGGAAAAGCTGCCTTCATTTGGAATGCAAAAGGTAAAATGATTATGCACTGTTTAATTTGATTTGTAAAATACTTGAATACAGTTTTTTTTTTTACAAAGTGCTGTGTTAAGAAGAAATACAAATTTATCAACCTTTCTCTGAAGGATATTCTTAGAAACTCATTTTATTCTTTTGAATTGTTGAAAACAAAAATATGGCCATGAAACAGTTTTTTCTAAAGTTTGCTTATATTTATGTCCATAATTGAAATTTTTAGAGTTTAAAAACAAGAATTTTCACAAAAAGTTATTTTGTAAACTTAGGTATTTAAAACTTTTTCTTTATTTTAATTATTTGAAAGGAAATAATTTTAAATTATATTATTCTTTAAAACAGTATACAAAATTTGTCCTACAGACAAAGCCATATTTATGAATTAAGATATAAATTCTTAATATCTTCAGTAGTTGTTTAGGTTTCAGGGGATATTTGCCTTATACTCAATAGCCCCATATGATCACATTCTTTTTCACTAATCCTTTTGCATGGAACTTATGAGCTGTTGACTCTTTTGTTCTTACCAGTGTGTTTTTCTTTAACAGTGTCTTGGCTGAGTTCTTTTAATAATTTAGTACTTCTTAGCTCTTGAAAACTGGTATATCCAAAAACCCAAACTGTCAGCATTTCACATAAAATTTAAAAGGCATTAGTGTTTTGTTAGAAGCAGTTACCTTCCGTTTGGTAGAATTTCGATAACTGTCTTTTCAGACTTAACATGTGATGTCCTTCACTTATTTTTCTTTTTGAAACAGGAATTGGTAAATATGATCGATAATCATCAGGTGACAGTAATAAGTGGTGAAACTGGTTGTGGAAAAACCACTCAAGTTACTCAGTTCATTTTGGATAATTACATTGAAAGAGGAAAAGGATCTGCATGCAGGATAGTTTGTACCCAGCCAAGAAGAATTAGTGCCATTTCTGTAAGTTATCTCTCACTTCACTTTCCTTTTTCCTTTAGGGTAGTCTTGATAATAGCTTTTTTTTTTCTTTTTCTTTTTCTTTTCTTCCCCAAAATCTGTTTTTGAATGGATAGTGTAAGTAGTGAAAAGGGAAATAATGATGTGTACCAGATACACTGATTGGAAGTTTTATTTCTGAAGTATTTCTTTAAAAGTAATCATGTCATTTTCTGTTTCTAACCTCAGTCATCACTGTTGTTACAAGATGACTGTTGTTTACTTTTAGTTACATAAATCAGTATGATTATAATAGCATTTCATCTATCCAGAGCTTACCTTTGGCACTATAAGTTTTAAAACACAATGAAGATTTAGGAATTAAGAAACATCAATCTTGCCTGGCCAGTGTGGCTCAGTGGTTGGGCATTGACCCATGAACCAGGAGGTTATAGTTCGATTTCCAATCAGGGCACATGCCCGGGTTTTGGGCTCGATCCCAGGTAGGGGGTGTGGAGGAGGCAGCTGATCCATGTTTCTCATCATTGATGTTTCTATCTCTCCCTCCCTCTCTGAAATCAATAAAAACATTTTAAAAAATTATAAACACACTTTTTTAAAAAAGAAAGAACCACCAGTCTAAAACCAAAAGAAACAACCAAATATAAAACTTGCATGGAATTTGAGGATAAATACATCCTATATAATAAAAGCCTAATATGCAAATCAACCGAACGACGGAATGATCGGTTGCTATGATCCTCACTGAGCACCAGGGGGCAGACGCTCAATGCAGGAGCTGCTCCCAGCCCTCAGGCCCCAGGCCAGGCAACGCGGGTGCCAGCAAGGGTCCCCCTGATCGCTCCGCTGTTCGCATTCGGCAGCAGTGGCGGCAGCAATGGGGGTTGGGGCCAGCCAGCGAGCAATGGGGGTTGGGGCCAGCCAGCGAGCGGCACCAGGCTAGCCAAGGTGGGTGCCAGTGGGGATCCCCGATCGCCCCGCCAGTCATCCCACAGATCGGCTCTGATTGCCAGCCAGGCCTAGGGACCCTGCCCGTGCACAAATTTCATGCACCAGGCCTTTAGTGTTAATATAAGTTTAGAACAGGATTTCCTACTCTTTTAGAAAGACAAAAAGAAAGGGAAGAAATAATGAGAGGGTGGCTGTAGAAAGACACTTTGAAAATAGTGAAGAAAGAGCATTTGACTTTGGAGAGCTTAGAGAAAATGAAAAGTAAATATAAGAGGTGAGTAAATATAACCATCTCAGATTTTCATGGATGGTTAGGATATTTGTACTAAAGGAAAATCTCTTTTCTTTGTAACTATTTTATTTTAATTAAAGGTTGCAGAGAGAGTGGCTGCAGAAAGGGCAGAAACTTGTGGCAATGGTAATAGTACTGGATACCAAATTCGTCTCCAGAGGTAAAGAATGTTCACTTGTTTACAGGTATATTTTAGTTAAAATTTGAAGCTAGAGATTAAAAAAGAAAAGATTTTTCTCCATCTGTATGCCAATTATAACTACTAGAATTAACATTTAAAGTAACAAGCATAGGAGGCTTGCAACCCTCAGTCATTTTTGTAACCCAATTTGATATTTGGATTACCATTTTAATGTCTTTTATAACATGGAATGATTTGAAAAATAACTTATTTCCTGGACATACATTAGTAGATCATCGCTCCCCCTGAAAGGAGTTAGTGTCCTATATTTTGGTACCACACCCAGCCCCTGACCTACCTTATTGATTTTGGTATCTTTAACCCCTTATCCCACTTCATTGTATTTTTTTAGTTTTTTTCCTGGAGATCAAGATTCCATTTATCTTTTTTAATCAACTGACTTTCCAATCACTGAACAGAAGTTTAGTAATGAGTCATTTTCTGAATATCAGTGGTTGTTTATGCCTTTAAAAAATAAATTATTAACATTGTATCATGACAACAAAAACAGTGTATAATGAACTTGGATGTAGTATTTCTTATTACCTGGTAGGCATTCCTATAACTACACAATTAAGTTGAAGATTTTCATTAAAACTATAAACCTTTTAAAATTGAAGATTTTCTTTTAGATGTTTGTGGCACTTAGTAATGTACTAGTAAAGAAAACCAAGAATTGTTAACTTGTGTCTTTTATTCACAGCCGGTTGCCAAGGAAACAGGGTTCTATCTTATACTGTACAACAGGAATCATCCTTCAGTGGCTTCAGTCAGACCCGTGAGTATATTTCAATTCAGGACATTTAATTAAGTCCTATAAAAGATGTAATTATTAAATAGGATGTTACTAATTGTTGTACTGAGTTACATACTTTACCACACTTCTGCTTCAGGCATTTGTCCAGTGTTAGTCATATTGTGCTTGATGAAATCCATGAGAGAAACCTGCAGTCAGATGTTTTAATGACTGTAATTAAAGACCTTCTCAATTATCGACCTGACCTGAAAGTAATATTGATGAGTGCAACATTGAATGCTGAGAAATTCTCAGAATATTTTGGTGAGTAAAATTTATGATTATTACTTTGGGTAACTACCAGATAATTAAGGTGGCATCAATAAAGTCAAACCACAAATCTGAATAATTTTATTAACATTTTTTTATTCTTTTGTGGCTTTTATGTACTATTCACAGGCTAGGGTGGCAATTTGCTAATGACAATAATACTAGTGATCACTAGTCAATGTGCAAGGTAGTATGTATGGCACTTTGTCTTTATTAAGTCTCATAATATTTTGTGAGGTAGGTGCTGTTATTTTTATTTTTAAAGATGAGAAAGCCTCAGCACAGTTAAATAGCTTATCCAAGGTTGCCTAATTAACAGAGGGTTGAGAGGATTTGAAATTCAGTTTGACTAGCTGCAAAATACATTCTTTTAAAGTTATTCCCCTGTCTCTCCTACTTTAAATTGGGGAAGGAGCGGAAAAAGTAGGGAGTTAAATGGAATAGAGCTATATTTAATACATGTTCTTGTATTCAGCCTAGTTGACTCTCAAAGCCTATGAGATCCCTCGAGTGTATTATGTCTTCTTTTTTTTTAATGCAGTATCCAGAACTTACATTAAGTAACTTACTCAAATTTATGAAAATCAGAGGCAAAGCTGTGATACCACCTCAGTTACTTTGCTGCATTGTTGACCATTGTTTACAGTGTGAACTGTTTTCTTTGCTACAAAATATGAATAACATTTAGAAAACAGTTCTAAGAATCTTTTTTTAAAAACTAGTAATTCTAAGATAGTAACAGTTTAATATTTGATTAGGTCTTGTTTTTAACTACTTTTTCCTTAATTCTGGGTGCCACGGAGGACTGCTTCATATATAGATTTAAATAAAACGGGTTCTAATGCAATATTCTGGCTAATGATGAAGAGGAAATAGACTTCTCATAATGGATTTTAAGTGCAATTTAAAATACTGTGTCCTTTGTAGAACTGTGAGGTATCTGCACAGTTTAGCAGTGGAATGGTGTTGAGTGAAGGCTAGGCTGCTGCCTTTTATTGAACTAGATATAGAAAATAGGATAGAGCTGTAAAAGCTCAGGATCATTTTCTGAAGTTATAAAAAGTAATAGATTCATTGTCCTTTTTATAGTGTTTATTTTTATTTTATTGAGTACAGACTTATGTTTGTTTTTTTACCATAATAGGTAACTGTCCAATGATACACATACCTGGTTTCACTTTTCCAGTTGTGGAGTATCTTTTGGAAGATATAATTGAGAAAATAAGGTGAGTAAATATTAAGAAATAAGACATTTAAAAATGCTAACATGTTACCTTTTCTATTAAACTTTAATTCAGAAATTCACCCTTCACCTCTTCCTCCTAAAACATTGTTAATGAGTCCTTAAATCAGGGATTCCCACACTTGGTTGCACATTAAAGTCACCCTCAGCCTTTTGAAATCCAGATGCTGCGATCACACACCATCCTCAGTCACGTTACACAGTTTGAGCTGGCAGCTAGGCACCAGTATTTTTCAGAGATCCCTGGGCGGCGAACTCTGGGAGCCTCTGTCTTTAGTGATTGGACCTCACTTCTGGTTCTCCTACCGGGTTTCTCGTTCTCCATGGGCTTCCCTTCCCTACCCTTTAAGTATGATTTTCCCCTCGGGTTCTCCATTAGCCTTTTCTCAGTCTGCTGTGGTTCCTGGGTGCAGTCCTATTTGCATGACCATGCTTCTGTATTTTCACAGCTTTCTGAACTAGAGCTTCAAAGCTGAAGCTCTTCCTGAACTCTAAACTTGTTATCTAACTCTGCTCCGCGGCATTCCAGTACCACAGACACCTTGAACCTCACATTTTTTATGAGACTGACGCGCTGCCTGCTGTGCTAAGAGGGCAGACCTCACATTTTTTAAACCAAAATCATCTTACATTCCATTCCCACCATGCTTTCACCAAAACAATTATGCCTTATCATGGTTATTGATGTTATCCTCCACCCAACTGTCTAAGCTACAAATCAAAAATGCTAATATTTATCAAGGAGTTATGAACTAGGATAAGTTAACTGCTTTACTTGTTTAGTAACCAAATTACTCTTAAGTTATCCTGTATTCCTCCCCTTACCCACCCCCTAGCACAATGCCTTGATCATACATTGTCTTCTCATTTTTGTTTCTTCTACTTAAGATCCATATTATCTCTCCTGTGCTAACATAATAGTTCCTCTTTTGGCACCATGATCTTCACTCTCACAATTGCTGCCATTCTCTACCATGCCAGCCATTGGCCTTTCATTCATGACTTGTGCTTTGTTACATGTTATTTCCTCCTTTTCGACTTGATTTGCCACCTTCTCCATTCTTTCTCCTATAAACTATTGATTATATAAAAATAAATTCCAGCTTCATTGCCTATTAAACCATCTCTGGTCCTCTCACAGAATGAGATGTTTTCTCATCCAGGTTCCTGTAGCACTTTTATCATGTCCCTTAAAACACTTATATTATCACCATGTAAAGCGCCTCTTTATATTTGCCTTTTCAGTAGATTTCAGAAGGTTCAAGGTCAAGGATTTTGTCCTCTTTATCTCTAACTAGTGCATAGCGCAGTGCCTGACCTCTAGTAAACATCTGAATAAGTACAGGGACAGATGTAGAAACACTTGTGATGAGATTTTTCAAGATTCCACAGCTTACTTGTTAAATGGGAAAATGAATAGTGGGAAAGTGAGAAGAAAGATTTTATATGGAGGATAGTCAGCAGAATTTAACAG
Source organism: Myotis daubentonii (assembly GCF_963259705.1). Taxonomy (NCBI): domain Eukaryota; kingdom Metazoa; phylum Chordata; class Mammalia; order Chiroptera; family Vespertilionidae; genus Myotis; species Myotis daubentonii. The sequence continues at coordinate 20,014,161 of NC_081842.1, read as the reverse complement.
ATAATTTTTTAAACTTTATGTCTTGCACTGTGCCTTAGGGTTCTGAGAATAAAATAAGGCTAGATTTGGTAGAAACCTCACAGCTTATATCGAGGCAGGGAGACATGTACACTGTTAATATGAGGTGTGATTGACCTGTTGTGAGAAAGAAGAGTGTGTCGGAAATGAGATTATATATAGCAGAGATAGGCTAGGTAAGTCAGAAAAGCAGTGAAATTCTAAGTAAGAAAGAGGGAAGTGTGTATGTCAGCGTAGAACATATTAAAAGTGAAAGATAGTTATATAGGTCTCCCATGCTCTGGTTTTATCATGTCCATAAATTTTTATGCCCTTCCTCAATTCTACTTTCCACTATGTGTTCTGTGTCCTACCACAGCACATTTATCAATTGTTTTCTAAGAGAATAAAAGCACTTGACAATGATGATGCAAACAATGTTTCCAGGATCAGTAATCTAAAATTACATAAGGATGGATTGCTTTCTTAAGCTGTCTAGAAGGCACGTTATATACAAGGAACTGTAGTTAAGGGGTCTCTCGAAGCAAAAGGATAGTATCTATTTGTAGAAGAGCTGCACTACAGGGAAGCAGGAGGGAAGAAAGTAAGGTGACATGAGATGGAGGGTTGTGACTGGGCCCTTGGGGTGGGGGTTGAAGGTTACCTCTGTTGGAAATGCTGGGAAGGGAACCAACCGTGGGTCCATCCTGCTGACTAGGACTAATCTCTGTCTCAGGTTGCCCTACTTCAAGTTGGTGCCTCTATATGTATGGAAGACTTAGGGGGATCCTGGGTCACAGGTACTGAATAGGGAAGGGGATTGATTAACACTTTTGGGGTGTCTGCTATGTGTCAGGCATTGTGCTTTATCACTTTTTTGCTCTTATTCTTATGCCAATACTGTTATCAAAGTATTAATCTCTTAAAGTAAGGAAACTAGAGACCTGAAAGTTACACCTTGTTTAAAGTCACACAGCTAGTCAATGTCAGAGCAAGGACATCATTTCCATAATCTGTCTGACTCACAAAACCAATGCTCCAAACCTCCCATTCTATCTGGAAGCTGTTCCCTAGGCAAACTCTGAGGGGATTTGGGGTTAAAAGTTTAGTTCATTTTTCTTTGTCTTTCTCCACCTTCATGCTCTCAGAACCCACTTACAGTAAATAGTTGGGATTCTGGGGCAAATGTGCCCTGCTTATAGCAGTCACTGCAGCATGGTGGAGTCAGAGCATAATGCTGGACAGACGAGATTTGAATGCCGATTTGGCTCTGCCATTAGCTATATCTGTCAGCCTGAGCAGAATAAATAGTTCTCATGCATGTGTCTGTACATTTATAGATACACTATCTGAGTCTCCTGGGGCACTAATTAAAATCTGGGTTAGCTGACCCCAACCAACCAGACTTCAATCCAAATTGCAAGGTATAGGATTTCAGAATTTACAGTTTACAAACTCTCTAGGGGATTCTTATATGTACTCAGGTTTGAAAACCTATATGTAAAATATGAGTCTTCTACTAGGCAACATTAACTATTATTTGGGACTTAATGTTAACTTTTTTTTAGAGCAAACTTAAAATTGAAGATGAAAGTTACTCTAATTTTGATTGCTTAAAATGATCTAGAGTTGTATATACTTTATAGAGAAGAATGATTTTCAACCAAAATGTCAGATTTTATGTTAATGAATACTTGCAAATAAATGGATATTTAACTAGTGTTCATTAGAAATTATAGTGAAATTACTTAAAAATCTTTTTTAAAATCCTAAATATAAGCTGAATATTAGCTACAACCAGAGAGTTTTTAAAAAGTGAAGCTACTTAAGAACGTTTTCATTTTAGATATGTTCCAGAACAAAAAGAACACAGATCCCAGTTTAAGAGGGGTTTCATGCAAGGGCATGTAAATAGACAAGAGAAAGAAGAAAAAGAAGCAACGTACAAAGAACGCTGGCCGGATTATGTAAGGGAACTGCGGAAAAGGTAAGTTTGTTCTGTCTGGAAGTCAGAGCATAGTGACTGAATTGACCTAAACAAAAAGCAGAAATTATCTTCTTGAATTTGTACGTATTTAAGAAGATTATTATCTCATTTTCCAGCTGAATAGTATGTTGTAAACACTGTTATTTCCCCACTAACTCTCTCCTATCATTCCCTCATTTGAAGGTTGAGTTAATTTTTAGATTTTACAGAAATTTAAGCCTCAGGAAACTATATCAAGTATTTCATGATATTTTATTTAACTTTGATAGGTATTCTGCAAGTACTGTAGATGTTATAGAAATGATGGATGATGATAAAGTTGATCTGAATTTGATTGCTGCCCTTATTCGCTACATTGTTTTGGAAGAAGAGGTTAGTTTTGTTTTCCTCAAGTGACTTAATTTTATTTTTAGATCAAGGCCATAAAAAAAAAAATTAAATGCTTTTTTTAAGAAATTGATTTGAGAGAGAGTAACATTGATTTGTTATTCTACCTATTTATGCATTCATTGGTTGACTCTTGTATGTGCCCTGAGCAGGTATTAAACCTGCAACATTGGTGCATTAGGACAACTCTCCAACCAACTGGGCTAGCTGGCCAGGGCCTCGTAAATGCTTTTTTAAAAATATCTTATGGATGCCCTAGCGCCTGTTTGGCTCAGTCGATAGAGTGTCAGCCTGTGGACTAAAGGGTCCTGGGTATGATTCCAGGTTCGATCCCCGTCAAGGCACATGCCCGGGTTGTGGACTGGATCCCCAGTAGGGGGCATGCAGGAGGCAGCTGATCAATGATTTTCTTTCATTGATGTTTCTATCTCTCTTTCCCTCTCCCTCTTTGAAATCAAAATATATTTTAAAATAAATAAATAAATAAAAATTACTTACAGAAGAAATTGCTTTTGACACCAGGAATGAGAATCTCAAAATGCCAAATGATTTAGATATTTGACCTATTTGAAGAAAAGACTAAACAAATGGAAAATCTGGTTTACAAATTCTATTTTTAAAAAGTGAGCTTATATTCATTATTTACAATCAGTAACCAAAATTTTCCTTAGGCAGTATAATTTTAATGAAGGTTAAAGTGCACAGATTATTTTATGTATTTTGTTATGTGATCATTTGTAATGATTATTTCCCTTCCATACAGGATGGTGCAATATTGGTCTTTCTACCAGGCTGGGACAATATCAGCACTTTACATGATCTCTTGATGTCACAAGTGATGTTTAAATCAGGTATTACTGAAACGTATTTTATTGCAATTCCAAGAGTGGTACTTGAATCATATGTAGCCTGGTTTTTATCTTCCATTTGAGGAAGAAGTATTGCTTCTAAGGCCATGTCTTTGTAAGAACTGGTGGTCTTAGCCCAGATTAGTTTTTTTCAAAAGTTGGATTATTTTACGTTTGTTTGGTTGTTTTTTTCTGAAATTCTAGGTGAAGATGGTGGGTATTTTAGTGAAGTTCTCTATGTGTTATTATAGTGAGAACATTTCCCCTCTCCTCCTAAATTTGCCTAATGAGTTGAGCCCTTCAGGAGAAAATGTTGGCATGTGAGTAAGTAATCCCCTAGTCCACTGATTCTCACCTCTGACTATACAACAGTCAGCATGGCACTTATTTAAACTTCAGATACCCGACCTCCTCTTCACCCCAAATCTAAGAAAGTGACCTGAAGTCTTAAAACTTCCTGAGATGATTTGATTCTTTAACAGTATTATTTTAAGAGACATCACCTCTTTTGTCTTAGAGAATGCAGGGGAACATTTTTCTCCTATAAAATTCAGTTACAGCATCTTCAGGTGTCATTTTTAACTTCAAATCAGCGAAATACAAAGCAAATTCTATTTAATGTATAATTGTGAATATAACTTCTAACTTTACTCTCTTGAAGTAATTTTGACACATTTTTATTTTATAAAACTAAAAAATATTTGCTCTAATTGTATTGGCTAGACTAGTAAAAGGTGCATTTTTTATTCTTTGTTAAATTCTATTGTTGTAGTGCCCTCAAAGTATTCTTTATAATTAAAATTATTTACTCTTCTCAAGTTAGAAAAATATTTTTATCTGATTACCATGACTTCTCTATGATGAAATGCCTCTTTTTCTTTTTCTTGTAAGTGGTAACATTTCCATATAGAAGACTAGGCACGATTAAACTCTACGCTGAATTTTTTTAAAAAACAATGGGAATTTTGGGGGGGGTTGAGTTTTCCAACTTTGGCCTCTTTTTTCCCCATCATAAGAACGCAGGGAATATATATGCCCAAATGTAATATTATTTCTGTGGGAATGGGGAAAGGGTGTGATAGCTAGATTACTATAATTGACTTCATTAATTTTCTAATTTAACTTAATTATTCTCAAGAATGGAGGTATTAATTTAAACTTTCACCACCAGCTCAATTTCTTTGAAAGGAAGTTTTTTAAAGTTTAACAAGTATTTCTCAAATCATTTTTAAAATTTAGCCTTAATAATCAGTTATATACTGTTAGTCATTGTAAAAAAGGGAGAAATTGGTCGTACTCCATACTGACTGAAAAGTAAATCTTGAAATTCAATTTATCAAATGCTTATCAACATTCTCATTCTTGTCATAAGAAATTTTGTTTCTGTTGACTACTTTGGTGTGTGATATCAGCTATAGAAATTATTTTTATCCCAATTATATTGTCTTCAGCAAAATTGTTATTACTTTCATCATCCCTGACTGATCTTTTTTTTTTTTTTTTTTACTTTGTAATGAAACATTTTAAGCTTATAGAAAATTAGGAATATCATATAATGAATACCATATACAAATGACTTCAGTGCAACAATTATTTTCATGGTCTAATTTTTTCCCCTTTTTAAAGTAAATTGTAGCTATCATATGTTATCTCTAAATATATAAGCATGCATCGCTCAAAAATAAAGACAATTCCTTATAATAACCTCAATGCCACTATCATACCTAATCATTGACATCATTTAATAAACCAGTGTATAATCAGGTTTTCCTATTTTGCCCCTGTAATGTCTTTCAAGGTTAGCTTGTTCAAATTATAGAAAACGTCAAACCAGATAAATCTTTGACTCTAGTTCTAGAACATCACTCTTATTCTTTCCTTACTTCTTTCATGTTGATGACTTATGAAAAAGACTAGATCAACTCTGATTTGTCTGAATCTTCATGTTATTGTTTCATTTGATTCTTTCTGACCTGATTTTTCTAAAAACAGGAAGTTATGTTTGAAGGCTTAATTCAATTTGAGTTAAGTATTTTCAGTTTGAATTTTGATTAAATTAATGAACTTTATTTCATGTCACCAAAGTAATTTTAGAGCATTTTTTTAGCAAACCATTTGCTTGACAGCATTTTATTATTTTTTAAGTTCAGAAAGGTCACAGACGGTCTCTCTTTCAAATAACACCAGTTCTTTTCCAGTAGAAATATAGCTATCTTGATTCATTTGGGTACTGTTGTTAGAGATTTAAGTCAGTTTGCATTTTTTTGTAACCACAGCTAAATGTGAAATTTACCTTTTTTTCCTTAACAGTCACCCTCCTTCCCCTAACTATACTGCAACAAACTTTCTATTAGCTAATAATAATCATGAATGAGCTTGAGCTATTTCATTTGGAAACTTAAAAAAAATGTATGAATGTAATTTCTTAAGATTATGTTCTATATATGTCTGACGGAGCTTTTCTGCAACTATCTTAAAATTTAATTTTCTAAAAAAAAAAAAATTAATTTTCTTTTTAATTTTCAGACAGGTTTCTTATTATACCTTTACATTCACTGATGCCTACAGTTAACCAGACACAGGTATGTTAAATTTATTCACTATCTTTCAACCTGAGGCAATCTCAAAGGACTGCTTATTGTGCGTTTTGTTTTATATTTTATTTTTTAAGACATATTTTCAAATAGTAATCCATATAAAAATACTTCTTTGGGAACCTTTGCAAATGAGTCTTCAGGAGATAATTTTACAAAAACATGAATTAGAGAGGGTAATCCACAAATCAAATTAGTTGTGTCAACCAACATTAGGGAAAAATTTAAAGATTGGTTTCACCAATAACTTGTTTGGCTTTTATGAATAAAAGGAAAAAGGTATGTGAGTACCCATAAATATAAATCAACCCAGAAATTAAATATCTTTATATTTGAAATTTTGATTTAACAGCATTAGAATATATATTTTTGTAGGTGTGAGATTTCCTGTTTTGTCAATAATGTATTATTTTAGTTTTTATTATTATGGTTTTGAGTATTTTGGCTTAGTCAGATTCAGAGATTACTCTGATTAGAATGAACTATGCATTCTCAAAGGCAAGATAATTTTCTGGATTGCAGTATTTGCAGGCCCTGGTGGGTCCCTTCTAGTTTTTCCTCTCTCTCTAAGAAAATATAAAGACTTCTTTTTTTTTTTTAACTGAGATTATTTTAATATCCTTTCTGCTGGTACCAGTCCTGAGTAAGGCTCAGCCAGCTGAATTAGTTACAGAGCGCTGCTAGGTAAAGAAGAGAAGAGGAAAGAGAGAGAACTCTTGATTCCAAAGACTTAGCAGAGTTTTCGATGCGGAGGCACTTACATCTCTGACACCCTAACAGTCAATTTTTTATTCCTTTGCTAGAGAATATGTGATAGACTTGGAAACAGCATTTTCTCTATTACCACTTTTATACATGTAGGGATAAGTTCATGCATTTTGTTTCTTTATAGCCAAGGGGAACTTGGCTGCATGTCTTTTCATCAACTTGGTAGCTTTGTCGATGCTGCATTGTTGGTAGGATTCAGCATTTGAAGAGGATTTTTGTTTTAATCCAGTCTAATCTCAAAAGCTAGTTTAAGAAGGTACACCAGCTAACATTTATTCTGATGAGTTGGGCATCTGCTTGGTTATTTGTCATTACCCATATATTTTGGGGTAATTCATAATTCTTATCCTTAAACTAAATTTTTCTCTCTCCCTTAAAAGCTTGACTACACAATACGATGTTTAACCAGTTTTTGTTTAAAAAAAATTATGTATATTATTGTATTTCTTTTAAAATCTTGTTTGTGATAAGGTTCTGACATCTGTGGGAGGTTTTAATTTGGTATACCTAAAGGGAGTTTTATGGTATTGAAAATGATGTATACCTTATAAATACAACTATAAATATCAGATTCATACATATGTCAACAGATAAACAGTGCTAAAAATGAATAGTATCAAGTAATTTCTCTAATTGCAAGAGTAATGTATCAGAAATTTGTGTACTTTTGGGGTTTTGATGTAATTTTTCTTACAGGTGTTTAAAAGAACCCCTCCTGGTGTTCGGAAAATAGTAATTGCTACCAACATTGCAGAGACTAGGTAAATATTGTTTTAAATATCAACTGCTTGTGATTATATTAGTTTTAAGCCCCATAAATTGTTAACATACCTTAATCTTTTTTCTCTACAAAATATTTGTAATCTTAAAAGTAAGTGTTTTAATCATGGCAGTGACATAGGTTTGTTTGGTGTTTGTTTAACCTACACTAATTTTTTAGCCTTCTTCAGAAACGGCCTTGTAAGTGTTGTTTGGGTGTGTGGTGTTTTTTTGTTTGTTTGTTTGTTTTTCAAAGCCTTTCTAAAAACCATGGGAGCTGATGTCAGTGTTTTTTTATTTGCCTTCTGTTGATTGGGGATGGAATTGTTTGGTAATTTGGCAGTTATATACAGCCTTTAAAATGCATTGTCTTGAGGGTACTAATGTACCGGTACAGCACTAAAGTTGTTCTGTGAAAGCTGATATTAAACCATGGCACTGGGAAGGGGTGAGGGTCACAAAAGCTAGGAACTGAAGTCATCAGGCAAGCTATGAAGTTTGTCTGTGGGCAAGTAAGAATCTAGCATGGTATCTGCAGAATTGGCAGGACACTGCACTGCCACTGCAGGTGCTGAGGATGCATACAATGAGGTGCTTGATCCAATAATGTTGGTAAATGTGGGAAGAGTGGTGAAAATCCTGAACTGCTACAATCATTGTGGTCCATTAGAAATGTTCTAAAATCTTTGTCTGTAGACCTGACATAGATTAATGAGCTTCTTATGTGTTAATATTTTATATATCTATTTTCCTAACAGCATTACCATAGATGATGTAGTTTATGTGATAGATGGAGGAAAAATAAAGGAAACACACTTTGACACACAGAACAACATCAGTACTATGTCTGCTGAGTGGGTTAGTAAAGCTAATGCCAAGCAAAGGAAAGGTCGAGCTGGAAGGTAAGATGGGACTTTGTCTGAAGCCTTTAAAAACAAACAAAAATGTTATGTAGCAAAATATGTTGCTAACACTTAAAAATATTTATTAGGAGAGTTACTTTTCATATTTTTTAAAACACTGTAGCACATTTTTAAATGGAAAAATTTTAATTATAATTTCTTTGGAATTCTTTTTTATGATTTTTCTACCTCTTATTCTCAATGCAGTTAATTAAAATTAATGTTGTTTATTATTAGTTATATTACTTATAATTTTATTTCTTTTTAAAAGTGTATATTACTAATGGTAACTAATAATACTATTTGAATGTCAGGTCATGTCCTAATCACTTACTATATTAACTTAATTCTCAGCACAGTGCCATGAGGTAGGTTATTATCTATTTCATGGGTAAGGAAATTAAGGTACAAAGAAGTTAAAGAATCTGTTTAAAGTCACACGACTTTGTAAGATGGCAGAGGCAGGACTTGAATCCAGGCAGTCTGGTCCCTCAGCCAAGCCTCCTGGTTCCTGCACTGTACAGCTGTACTGGTTCTGCACCCTTAGTTACCAATGAACACACAAGGAAAGGACCTTTCTCCCATTGACATAAATAGTAGTATAAGTAAAAGTATGTCTTAATGATAGGAGAATGATTTGCCATTCACACAAATAATTGTACTTACTCTTGATTTTCATGCATTTTTCCACAGCCTTTTTACACTTTTATTCATGTGAGTGTAGAATCCTATCGAGCTGTAGAGAAGATTCCCCTTAGTGTTTCAGGTATTGGCTTAAGTAAGGAAATTAAAGTTGAAAGAAAACATTACAGATCATTTTTTTAAGTTTGCAATATATCTATAAAGCTCTGACATACTTGCAGATTGTCCTAGTAAAACTTGATTTCCAGGTAGTTTATTAACACATTGTTTGCGGGTAGTTTTTATCGCGCACTAACAGGTGGCGCAGGCCATTTTTGCTAATTTTTTGCACAAATGGCAACGTTCAGTAAAATTACGATAACTTTAGTTTACGTATTTATACGTTACCCGCATTCTACCGCTAGTCTATAAAAAACGTATTAATACGTGTCCCGCGCTCTACTACACTGGTAGAACGTATAAATACGTAAAACATGTAAACACGTTTCCCGCATACAATGTGTTAAGATTATGCAAAGTCATGGTTTAGTGTAAGTAATGTACCCTTCTAATCACTTACTAGGGGATAACTTGATTGGGAACCCAGCAAGACTGGGGCTTTTCCATGCAGACCTATCACCACTGGGTGCTGATTTAAAAAGTATTCATTGTAGGGAATGGGCTTTGTCGCACTTTTAAGAATAGCACATACACTAGGCCTTAGGTTTGAACCAGGAAATAAAATAAATGAAGTATGTTACATTTTTATCTAACTCTTCATCTCCACTCTCCTAGTGTAGATTAACTGTGGAATTACAATGTGGTTTTTTGTTGTTGTTGTTTTTTCGTTTTTGTATTTTTAACGTCAGAGAGGAAGGAAGAGGAAGAGAGAGATAGAAACATCAATAATGAGAAAGAATCATTAATCAGTTGCCTCCTGCATGGTCCCCACTGGGGATCAAGCCTGAAACCCAGACATGTGCCCTTGACCGGAATCGAATCTGGGACCCTTTAGTCCGTAGGTTGACGCTCTATCCACTGAGCCAAACCGGGCAGGGCTACAATGTTTTAATTGAAATGGAAAATAGTCCCTTGTAGGCTCCATAGATGTAAATTCCTTTAGCAAAACCTGATTAGCTTTGTAATTGATTTAAAGGTCAGAGCAAAATATATTATGTGGTCCTAGGTGGAAGCACCCTTAGTTTTTGAGCACATCTACACTAATAAAAGAGAAAAATGGTAATTGGCGTACGACGCTACCCTTTTCATTGGCTAATCAGGGCTATATGCAAATTAACTGCCAACTAAGATTGGCAGTTAACTGCCAACAAGATGGCGGTTAATTTGCATATGTAGGCACAATGCAGGGAGGCGAAAGGGAAAGCAGGAAGAAGCCCCCTGCCACTGACAGTGATCGGAAACCCAGGGGGGAGCTAAGAGCTGGGGGGCAGGGCAAAGGCGGCTCTGGGGCCGCCTTTGCCCTGCCCCCCAGCCATGATTGGAGAATCAGGCGCCTTTGCCGCCCTGGTCAGTGATAGCAGGAAGTAGGGGTGGAGCCAGCGATGGGAGCTGGGCATGGTCGAAGCTGGCAGTCCCGGGAGCTAGTTGCCTGGGCCTAAAGCGGAGCCCACGATCGCGGGGCCGCTGCAGCTGCCGGTTCCCGCTGCCCAGGCTGGACGCCTAGGCCAAAGGCGTTAGGCCTGGGCAGGGGCGGAGCCTGCAACCGCGGGGAGCTGGGGGTCCCCTGCCCAGGCCTGACACCTCTGCCGGAGGCCTCAGGCTTGGTCAAGGGGACGATCCGGTGATTGGTGATCGGAGGGTGATGAGGGTCAACTCCTCTGGCCGAGGCATCAGGCCTGGGTGGGGGGCGGAGCCGGTGATTGGGGGGATATGAGGGTCCCCTTGCCCAGGCCTGAAGCCTGGGTCAGAGGCGTCAGGCTTGGGCAGGGGGTGGAGCAAGCGATCAGAGGGAGATGGGGGTCCCCTGCCCAGGCATGATTCCTGGGCCAGAGGCCTCAGGCCTGGGCGGGGGCGTCAGGCCTGGGCAAGGGGCCGATCAGGCGATTGGAGGGTGATGGGGGTCAACGCCTGAGGGCTCCCAGTATGTGAGAGGGGGCAGGCTGGGCTGAGGGACACTCCCCCCCCCCCACACACACACACCCAGTGCACGAATTTCGTGCACCGGGCCCCTAGTCCTATATAATAAAAGCCTAATATGCAAATCAACCAAACAGCGGAACGACTGATCGCTATGACGCGCACTGACCACCAGGGTGCAGACGCTCAACACAGGAGCTGCCCCCAGCCCACAGGCCCCAGGTCAACCAAGGTGGGTGCCAGCGGGGAGGCCCCCCCAATCGCCCCACTGGTTGCCCCACAGATTGGCCCTGATCACTGGCCAGGCCTAGGGACCCTACCCGTGCACACATTTCATGCACCAGACCTCTAGTGTTATATAATAGATGAAGTTTTTGTAAACTTGTGATAGAAATAGCTACAATTTTTAAAATTTATTTTTATTCCTATAGGAAAAGGACTACCTTCTCTATTAGCATCAAGAGTTGATAGAAAATTTGTTTTGTTTGAAAATACATGAATATTCTCACCTCTTCATTATCTGTCCCTAATATTGTCCAGTGAATAATATCATTCATGTCACTAGATTTAAAAAAATGAAATTTCCAATATTCTTTTGAGAGCTCAACTAATTAGCACATACCTAAAAGCATTTTAAATAATATAGACAAGTTAATATAATGTCAGGATGTGTTACATAAAATGTTCACAGGGCATATAGAGATTAATCTAAATAGACTGCTGTTATTGAGTATAGCAGTGTGGATTCTGTAAGATAGAAATAGGGAACTAAATTATTGGTGGGAGAAGAGAGTCTTCTATTTCTTAGATCTAGGACATAGAGATATTGGATTTAAGGCTATTGAAAACACATTGGGAGAAGGAATCTATATCTTTCCTATATAATAAAGAGCTAATATGCAAATGGTCATCACACCCTCGCGCCGGGGCTGGGGGATCTGAGGCCGCACGCCCCCACCCCCCACCCCAGCACCGGGCCGGGGGACCTGAGGCTGTGCCCCCCACCTGGCTTGACGGGGGTGGGGCTGGCCATGTCTGGGTCTTGTGCAATTTCGAAACACGCGTGGGTAGGGGGGAACTTGACTCACCCCAGACTCTGACAGGAGGAAGATTTTCTTATACATTTTACTAATTTTCTTTCATCTCTGACACTTCTATTATAGAGAAAGGGCAAATAGCAATATTAAAATATTTCCTCTAATTCCGTTTTAATGTGCATGAATTTCATGCACCGGGCCACTTGTGTGTGTGTGTGTGTGTGTGTGTGTGTGTGTGTATGTGTATGTGTATGGCTAAGTGTCCTTCCCTTCGACCAGTAGCTATGACACGCACTGACCATCAGGGGGCAGACGCTTAACGCAGGAGCTGCCTTCATGTGCGCTGGCCATTTAAAAATAAAGTGCACCATGGATCTGGCACTGACAAACCAACACTCAGCTTCCCCCAAGTGGGACACAGGCCCGCCACCACCCCAGAGCGACAGCCCACCAAATCGCAGGCAGCGCTGCTGGCGCAAAATGTGACCCACAGCCCAGCCCGGAAACGGTCACTGTGGGCACCGGGTAATGATGTCATGTAGCACCTCCCCGGCTTCCTCTCCCTAGGGACTAGCCTCCTTGGAGTTTCTTCAGCCCAGGAATCTGACTTGCTTTATAGTCAGGTGCACACAATTTACAGTTCAACCCAATGTTTGTGGAGTGTTTTCCCATGCCTCATCTCATTTGATCCTCACAGTAGTCCTGGAGTAGGTAGGTAGGAGACTCAGTAGGATCCTTTCTTTTTTTTTTTTTTATTAGCAAAACAACGGAGATTCAGAAAGTTTAGAAACTTGATCCAATGGAAAAGTAGTAAAATGGTGAACTTGAAAACGACTTCAGGTTTTCTCACTGCGCAGAATATGGTCAAACACTGCTACAGTTAAATATTTTACCCTTTGTTCTCCCTGAGTGATCTACAATAATAATCTGCCTTGTGTTGAATTTACTGCTGTGTTGCTGACAATTACCTGAAAGAGAAGTTGGGGTGCCTCACTAGGCTAGAAAGAGTTTAGCTAAATCAGAAAGCAGGTCTAATTAAGCAAGTTTATCTCTATATAAAAGGCTAAGTTGTCTGGCGAATGCACAATACATACAAAGTTCTCACTGGCGCCAATCGCACGCGTGTGTTTCGATCTGTCATTGTCAATTGTGAATTTGGTTGATGCTTCTATTATAGAGAAAGGACAAATAGTGATATTAAAATATTCTAATTAATTTCCTTTCAATGTGCACGAATCCGTGTACCGGGACACTAATATGTGATAAGTAAAAGTGAAATAATAGTTATGGTGTGGCTTGTAAGAAATAGATAATTGGCTACGTTTTCTGCTTATTTTTTTCTCTGGAGTTCTAAAATGTCACTGATAAATGCTTCTTCCCTGCTTTCCGCCCCCCCCCCCCTTTTTTTTAAGAGTTCAGCCTGGTCATTGCTATCATCTGTATAATAGTCTTAGAGCAAGCCTTCTAGATGACTATCAACTGCCAGAAATCTTGAGAACTCCTTTGGAAGAACTTTGTTTACAAATAAAGGTAAATTAGGTGGGTGGTTCAAAAGCTAAATGGTGGTGGGGTTCTAATTTTTATCACGCGTTTGTTTCCTGTGTGTGTTAATAAACTATGCTTATAAACCTCCTTCAAATGCTTATTTAAAAGTTTTTCATCATTTACTGCTCTGGAGCCAAAGAACCTGTGTTTGAATCTCACCACCCCTCTGACAAGCCAGTTTTGTTACATTGGACAAATAACTTAAATTCACATAACTCTTAATGGCACATAGTTAAGTGTTCAGTAAATATTAGCTACTGTTACTCCATCTTAAGATTTTTATTCCTCTTTATAAACTACTTACCCCTTTTTCCAGTATTTTACATATTTTCATAAAGTTATCCTTATTTTGAAAATAAGGTAATCAACTTGTTAATTGGTAATCAACTTGTTAGTTGAGATTTTAACCAACTACTTTTCTCATTAATAAGAGTTGGTGGATGATAGAAAGTAGCATGTTAGCCTTTAAACATGTTTTTATGGAATCACAAATGTAATTTTAACTTACTCTAGTAAAAACACTAACTTGAAAATAATGTTTAGGTTTGCTACTCTTCTTGAATGAGTGACACAGGCAGGACTAAACTGTTATGGCAATACATGATACATGTTTCATTATATTTGTCTTCCCCTAGATCTTAAGGCTAGGTGGAATTGCTCATTTTCTGAGTAGGTTAATGGACCCTCCGTCAAATGAAGCAGTGTCACTCTCCATAAAACACCTGATGGAACTGGTAAACCTGATTTTTCTTTTTAATTGTAACTTAGATGTAGAATGTTAAGAGCATGTCAGCCAGCTAATTATGTATTTACTCTTATTACTGCAGAGCAGACTGGTGAATGTGCAGTGCCAGTTTTATACACTAGTTGACTATTTACCTGAGTGTATGAAATATGAGTTGGAAAGTTAAAAAATGATACCTTTATGATGTTTTCTAATTCTGGGTCCTTTCCACACAATTTTTTTCATTGTAGGCTTGATTTAAAATTCCATACAGTTTTGAAATCTTTGAATTCTTGGTCTTTGTTTGTATTCTTGAAATGAATTTGGTTGTTTTATTCTACTTTTTCTGATTACTGTAGTATTTTTAGAGTTTTTGTCAAATCTAAGTAACTCATTGACAGTATGGACATTTTATTAAGGCAACTCTTGTTGGGTTTTCTCCAAAATAGCATGTTTCCCTACCTGTCATTTTATTCTTACCATTTTTTCCCCTTAAAAAAATTTTTTTTGATGAAGTCAGTATTTTGAGAAACTAAGTTTCAGTATCTTAGTCAAGTGACTGCTTACTTGGTAGCCATCTGTGCAAGATCATGTTGGGAAGCACAGAACTAGCTGTGAGGTAGTGCCTACAGCTATGAGAAAGGGACTGTGACTTAGTGCCCAGAATGGAGAGAACGAAGTTAGAGCCGTGCTGTCCATTACAGTAGCCACTAGCCTCATGTATTCAATGCACAGTAATAGAACATGTCTGTTAGCGCTGCAAGTTCTGTTGATTGGTGCTGAGTTAAAGAATGCCCAAAGTATATTTTACATACTTCAGTTTTATTTGAGCCACCCGTGCAGAATGTTTTGAGACTTTAGCCCATACTAGAACATTGCAATAGCTTTTAATGTGAGTAATAAGTTGTTTAAATGAACAAGCATTGTATATTATCTAACTGTCTTTGTTGGAAAGTAGGTTAGATTTAGTGAGGTTACTAGCATTTTAGGAAGTAGTACGGTTTTACTAGTGACCCCTCTCCCCTTCAAACTTTTATCTAATAGAATACAGCTGGAGAGCTAGGTGGTGCTTAGAATCATCTTATTAGTTAGGGTAGAGGTGGACAACCAAAGGACAGCAACATTTAAAGCCTGAGCAGGGTGACATCCCCTCTCCCAACTGAATTTAAGAGCCGATCTTGATGTAATCATTTGCAGACAACAAAATCTTGAAAAGGCCAGCAAATTCTTGTCAACAGTGGGGTCTGGAGCCCAGGTTTTTTAAAAACTTGACTGTGAATTACAGCATTCCCATTTAAGAGTGGCCCATTTTTTTCTAAGCAAACTAAAATCAGGGTTGAATGTGATGCTTTAGAATGTCTGTTTTAAACATAAACCCTTGCCTTACAGAATGCTTTGGATAAACAAGAAGAATTGACACCTCTTGGAGTCCACTTAGCACGATTACCAGTTGAGCCACACATTGGGAAAATGATTCTTTTCGGAGCTCTGTTCTGTTGCTTAGACCCAGTCCTCACCATTGCTGCTAGTCTCAGCTTCAAGGATCCCTTTGTCATTCCATTGGTAAGAAAGATACAACGGAAAGGCTCGGCATTTTTATGCAAACGTAATAGTTGTTGCTTAGGTACAATTTTTCACTCGCTTTTTATTACTGTGCCCTGTTATATTCTGTCAGAGCCATTTAAATTGCCTTCCTCTGTATTTTTTAAGGGGAAAGAAAAGGTCGCAGATGCAAGAAGAAAGGAATTGGCAAAGGATTCTAAAAGTGACCACCTGACAGTTGTGAATGCATTTGAGGTAAAAAAAAAAAAAAAATAACTTGTGACAGTTTATTCAAGAGAAAAGCTGATAATATTTAACTTTTTAAAACCTATATTATCATAGGTATTAGGAATAAATTGCTAAGTGAGAATGTTTAAAATTAGGTGAACATTTGAAAAAAATTTAACCTCATTTTTCAGTGTATGTTCCTGTTTTGATCACAATTGAACAAGTGAATAATTTATTTTAAAATTTTATTTGATATTCACTTGTATCTATCTTATTGACATTTATGACAAGTCTCTCTCTGATCATTAATAAATTAAACCTATGTTCCGATTTAACATTTTGATAAAATATCTTAATCATGTACATTATTCAGAATATAGACATTTTCTGCTTCCAGATGCCAGGCTTAGCTGAAGATAAACATTTATCACCCATCTTTTCAAAAATTTAAATGTTTTATGGTATATAGACAGCAACTTCTAGAGTCAGTTTTGTACTGCATAGCATGGGGTTTTTTTTTTCCGCCTTTGAGCTCATTCAGTATTACTTCCCTTTTTCCCCATCTTTCCACCTCTAGCTAAAAAATAATTTTATGTTTGTGAAGTTGGAAAATATTTGATAGCATTGAAGTTTGTTGAACAGTGCTCATTTTGTTAACTTCATTATGTGCAGTATGATGCCAGTTTATATAAAATGCACAATGTATTACTAGATAACTTATTTGTAGAAAGGTCTGGAAATTCAGTGGCAGTTATCTCTTAACAATTAGGATAATGGGGAGGTTTTTGTTTTTCTTTAGTTTATAAATTTCAAAATTCTTTGACCTTCTTAAAGAGTGAACATCAATAGAAGATTATTACCCAAATAAAGACAGACAAGTAGGCAATCTTTGCTTTGGGGAATGATATAGTTTTCTTTATTTCTTTGCATCATAGGGCTGGGAAGAAGCTAGACGACGTGGTTTCAGATATGAAAAAGATTATTGCTGGGAATATTTTCTGTCTTCAAACACACTGCAGGTAATGGTGAATGTTTTGAAGTGATTCTCATTTATATTAGAGAGGAAATATATGAATGCATTTTGTACAGTTAGATTGGTAGCAAAAGGTTAATTGTGTGAATTTGTCTTATGAAATTGAGTCATAAAAATCTTTGTTAAAGCAACTGCAACAAAATAATAAAAGATGTATAATACAATAAACAACCGATGGCTAAGGAAAGCTATGAGAATCTAAAGTATAGCAAGAAAAGACAGTAAAGCTCGATTACTGTTCCTGTACCCACCCTCTAGTTGACATTTTGATAGTTCCGCCTGAAAATTTTCACTAATACTCCTAAAACCTATTTTTAATATCAAACAGGGTATCTTTAACTTTTAGGTAGGTATCTTTAACTGATTTAGTGTAGTGAGAAACACTGGGCAGTAGGCATTTGTGAAACAGAAGAAAGTTAACAGTACATAGGGCAGATGCTCTGTAAGGGAGAAGTGATCTCAAAACAGTAAGAATAGGAATGTCCTCACCTTTCCCCATCGCGTATACACTTCAGCTGTGTGGCATGAACCCTGGACTGGACATTTAACAATTGTATAAGTGGGTAAAAGAATCAGGAATCTAGCATATTTAATCAAAACTGCCAAGGCATCAACAAAATAAAAAGAAGGATCATGGCTGTAGCCTTACTTACAACTGTTTCCTAATATGGGGCAGTTTAATACCCTTTGTGGTCCAATTTTATTTTTGGAATTCAAACAGTCTGGTCCAAATAAATGGACAGGATTGAATGTTGAACTTTTTAATGTTCTTATTTTAAAGTTTAAACCAAAAATTCACTGGTTATATTATTAAGTATGTTCAATCAAAGAGTTTATTATTTAAAACATTTTATAGTGTGGTATCTTTTGAAACATTTCCCCACACGCAACCCAGCACCTTAAACTGACAATGCATATAATCACAGCGGTTTGCGGTGTTGACCTCAGCTTCACGTAGGACCTGCTCCTAGCGCCTGGTCTGTCGAGTCAGCCTGGACGTTGGACTGAAAAGGGTTAAGAATGTGAATTCAATAAAACAAAAATAAGAAAGGAAACCATAGAATGAAAAGACTGCTGGGCTAAGAAGAAAAATTAAAGACCAAAAGAATTACAATAAACAAAATATACATCCCTTTAAAGCAAAGTATTGCCATAGAAGAAAGGCTTGAGATCATCACACTTTGTAAATGCAGCTGCAAAAAGAAAACACTAAACTAATTAAGTAAAAATCTTACAGACGGGAAGACAGGACTAATCCATCCTGAAAATAATAGATGTCTATACATAGACAATTCAAGTGTGATGAAGTATGTATTTGAGAAATGTGTAAGAACATTTTCCGGAAAAAAAAAAAATGAACCACAAGTATGGAAAGTTGGCTGAACCAAAGTGTTATTTGAGAATATTGTATTCAGTCAAGGTATTAAAATCTGAAGACAAAGATAGACATTCAAGAAAGCACTTGAAGTACTGCACCCATGAACTTGAGCTGTCCTTGAAAAATTCATTGAAAATGAAATGCTGCCTTTTGAGGGATGAATCAAAAAGAATTCAGTAATGAAGAATGCACACTAAATCAGCTGGTGATGTACACTGAAATTATGTAAATATACTAGTTCAAAATAAGGATGTAAAGATCATTATCCAGAACAATAAAAAATAATGGTAATAAAACTCAGGAGGTAACCCAGAGAGTCAGTTATAAGAGAAATTAAGTTGGAAAACTAAAGTCACACACAGTTCATAAAAGGAAGATACACTTAAATATGACCAAGTTTATCTTTTGTAGTCTCTTATTTTAAGCTTGCAAGGATACCTTATTAAATATCTCATGATTATGAAATTGTAAAATTCATCTAGTCCAGTTTCATTTCTATTTAACTTTTAAAAAATTGAGCTAGAATTTTAATACTTTTATAAAACAGCTTCTATACTGTTATCCCATTGTTAGGATAGTATTTTTGTCTAATTCTTGTCAGTGTATACATAAATGTCCTGCAATATTATTTCTTAATGAATGATCTTTCTGACAGTATTGAGTTTAGGGAATTTTCTTTATTTCTACTTTTCAATATTACTTGAATGTTTTATAATGAGCAATGCATCATTTTTACCCAAATAATGATTTTTCTTAAAGAAAAAGACCTTAAGTTTTTATGCCAATAAGCAACAGTAGTTAATTCTCAATAGTAGAAATATGGATGGATGTTGGAATATGCTTTTCTGTATTTCTTTCAAAATATGGGTGAACAATTTTGAAGACTATATTAGTCTTTTTGCAAACCGGAGTAATCCTTAAATATCAGTACTTATATCCTACAATAGGCAAATCTTTTCTGTAAAAGATCAGATTATAACTATTGTAGGCTTACAAGCCATATGGTCTCCTTTGCAACCACACACCTCTGCCATTATAGTGCAGAGCAACCATTGATAATATGTAAATGAATGGGTGTGTTCTATTGACAAAAAACAGGTTTTTATAATGTAGTTTACAAATTCCTGCTCTAAAACACCACATTTTGCAGTATTTTATAGAGCAGGGAAAGCTTATAGCTAAATTTATTTATGTTTTATAACCCCCCGTTAGTCTGAGAAAGGTTTTCTAGTTCTGTTTACTTGTTCTCTAGATGCTGCATAACATGAAAGGGCAGTTTGCTGAGCATCTTCTTGGAGCTGGATTTGTAAGCAGTAGAAGTCCTAAAGATCCAAAATCCAATATAAATTCAGGTAAAGCAGAAAACGGTGTAAATAACTTGCTGCTATTGTCCATTGTGTCAGTATTTTACACCTTTTTCTCTACCTTCCCACCCCTAATAGATAATGAGAAGATAATTAAAGCGGTCATCTGTGCTGGCCTATATCCCAAAGTTGCTAAAATCCGATTAAATTTGGGTAAAAAAAGAAAAATGTAAGCATTGAAGATTATGTATTACTTGTAATTCTGTTCTTAAACTTTTGAAATTCTGTAATACAACAGGGCTCATTATACATTTGCTCTTAGTCATATTTCTTGGGCCAGATTCTTGTTCTTTTTACTTTTGGTTATTTAGGACAGGGGTGGGGAATGTCCGGCCCTCAGGCCATATAAGGCCTGAGAAGTCATTTGGTCTGGCCCAGCAAAGGCATTAGGGGTGAGTTAATTAAATGTCTGACCAAAGATAGCAGGCTAATGTTTAAGTTGATAATTGTGTATGGCCCGTGAATGATGTCAATATCCAAATGGCCTTTGGCAGTAAAAATGTTCCCCACCCCTGATTTAAGAGAAGGCAAACTTTCCCTCATAGCACATCCCTGGTGTGAGTTCTCAATCACCTATTCATGGTTTACAAAGAATGTTAGTGAATATAATAGCAGTGTAAATACAAGAAAAGTAAGCCAGGTATTAAACTCATCCCAGAAGCTCAGTGCCATGATATGAGTAGGTTACTTGTAGCCATATTATATCAAAGTTCTCTAAGCTATCTTAAACTTTAAATGCAAAACTTTTAAATGTGGGGGAAAAAACACAGTACCAGGTGGGCATTGCTTAGAATAGATTTGCTTCAGGATGTTTTGCCTGTTTTTTAAAACATAATTTTGCAATTTGTCTCTATGAATAAAATCGTGATTTTACTATTGTGAAAAATAAAATATGACTTTGCACAAAATTCGTGCAAGGGTAGGCCTTCCTTCCCCGGCCGTCGACATCACTTCCCTTTGGCACCCAGGACCCAGGCTTCCCTCTGGCCACTGGGACCGGGGCTTTCCTCACAGAGGGAGGCTTCACCCACCCACCGCAGCCCGCTGGCTGGTGGCCTGGGCCTCCTTCTTTGGGGCGATCGTGGAGCCCCCCAATTGATCGCCCCACCAGCCAGTAACCTGGGCCTTCCTCTGCGGGGTGGTCATGGGGCAATGGCCGGGCCCCCGACCAATCGTATCGCTCCTGCCGTGGCTGGCCTGGTGCCAGTGGGTGTCACAGCATGGTCCCAGATGGTCATCCCGCTGTTCTGCCGTTTGGTCAATTTGCATATTACACTTTTATTATATAAGACATGTACAAGTAGAGTTAGTCTCAGTTGTAGTTGGACAGAATGAGAGAACTTGGCATATTTTTGCCTAAGAAATGAGCTAGTGAGGAAAAAGAGAGACAAAGTCAAATGGCTTGTGGTATGTGAATTGCCACCCTTTTTTTTTTTTAAGGGTGCTCTAAATTAGAATTATATATCAACAGTCATTAAAATACACCCCTGGCCCAGTGAATTTATAAGTGAATATTTTAATTTGAGGCATATGTCCTAAGGAAGTAATTGCAGATTTTTTTAAAGCTATATTTTAAACAGCATAGAAGTCTAGTAACAAATGAGAAAATTATCCTATATAATAAAAGGCTAATATGCAAATTGACCAAACAGCAGAACGACCAGTAACTATGACGTGCACTGACCACCAGGGGGCAGATGCTCAACTCAGGAGCTGCCCCCTGGTGGTCAGTGGGCTCCCTCAGGCAAAAGCCGGGCTCACTGACTGCAAGAGGGACCTCTCCTCTAAACCCCCCCACCGAGTGCACGAATCTCATGCCCCAGGCATCTAGTGATTTTATTATATCATACTATATAACTTTTCTTATAGGTGGGCATGTAAAATAGACATTGTATTGTAACATATACAATATCGGAACTGATATTAACACGTTAAGTGCCATGTCAGTCACTGGTGCTGCCAGCATATCAGTGAAATTGGATATCGCGGGCTAAATGGAAAGGAAGACAAAACAGGCTTGGCCCTTAACATGTTAAATGAAAAAGCTGTGTAACTCTAAGATTATAAACATAAAAAATATAGACCTTAAAAATAAAGCATAGTCAATGTTTTAGGTTGTTGGTTCTCAACTGAGTTTGATTTTTGCCTCTTGGGTCATTTGAGTGTGTCTGGAGACATTTGTGATGGTTACAACTGCTGTGATACTACTGGCAGCTAATAGATAGAGGCCAGGGGTGCTCTGTGAGGACAGCCCTCCACTGCAAAGAACTCAGTATGTCAAAAATGCTGATTCTCAGAAACCCTATTCTCAGGTATAAGATTATGCATAACATGAATTTTAATCGTGGCTGGATTATTCACATTTTAAGTGATCCAAGTACTTTTTGACATTAGTACTTTGTCAAATTTTTCTTAAAAGGTAGTTTAACAGATTCTTTTAAATACAAACATTTTATATATCCCTCTGCCATCCTGGGAAGGTGCTACTGGGGGAGGGGTAGGTCTCTTTGGACTGGTACTTTGTTTGGGTCTAGACCAGGAGTCAGCAAATTTTGGCCCACTGGCAAAAAGCTTGTTTGTGTACATTTTTATTGGAAAACAGCCACACCTGGTTGTTTACCTGTTGTCCGTGTCTGCTCTGCTGCTACACTAGCAGAGCTGAGTAGTTGTGGCCAAGATCATAGGACCCACAAAGCCTGAAATATTTTCTCTCTGGTCCCATATGGAAAAAGTGCCAGACTCTGCTGCTGCAGCAATATAGGGTTTCAGGATGGCATTGGTTAAATGGACTGTGCAGTGAGGAAAATAATTTCTGAATCTATTCTGAATGATGCCTCATCACCATGATTTTGACAGAAGTATATGAATTCCTAGAAACACAGAAAAGATACTCATTTCACTTATATGTGAAATGTAAAGAACAAAATAAATGAACAAACACAATTGAAATAGACCCATAGACATAGAGCAGACTGGAGTGGTGGATGCCAGAGGAAAGGAATTTGGGGGGACTGGAAGAGGTGAAGAGATTAAGAAGTACAAATTCGTTAGCTATAGACCAGCCACAGGGATGTAAAGGAAAGCATAGGAAATATAGTCAATAATGTGATAACTGTATGTATGGTGCCAGGTGGTTACTGGAAACACTATATAAAGTATATGATTGTCTAACCACTGAGTTGTACACATCTAATATAAGTAATTGCCATTGACTATTTATAAATAAGTCACCAAACAGCTCCTTGTTGAATAATATTAACTAAAAACTCACACAAGTTGAGGTAAAATTTTTATGACTATCAAAGAAAAGACCCCTAGGAATGAAGAGACTGAAATAGAATTGTGTCAGAGTACATTTATTCCAAGTATTCCTGTTTTGAAAATGGGAGTTTAGAATAGGTTTTTAAAAGACAGTTGTAGCTAAAACTCCTAACCATTCTTAATTTTTTATTTTATATTCACCTGGGTGTATAACCTGTGAAATTTTTAAATTATCATTTCACAAAGTTATTCTGTAGATTAAAGGCTTTAGTATCATAATTGACAGTATTATGTATAGACCATTCTCTTGGTGTGAATCATTTTGAAGTATTTCAGCTGTTTATTTCATTCTTTGTTCTTCAGTGGAATAGTAGAAACATAATTAAGGAATATTTTGACACCTTTTTAATGTGTTGAGTAATTATACCTTGAAGAGGATTTGATATATGATTTATAGAGTTTTCACATGTAGCTGATATTTTTCCATGTTTTATTAAAAAATATATTTCCTCGAATATAAATTTGTAAACTTACATCGCAAAAATAAATTGAACTTACCTGTGGAGCTTTTTTAGATTCTGGAATTGGTTTGGAATCTCTAGGATTTTTTTTTTTTTTAACAAACTCCATTTTAACTTTCTTAAAGGGTGAAAGTTTACACAAAAACTGATGGACTAGTTTCTATTCATCCTAAATCCGTTAATGTGGAGCAAACAGAGTTTCATTACAATTGGCTTATCTATCACCTGAAGATGAGAACCAGTAGTGTAAGTAAATAAAAATAATCATGGATCTTAATGTCAGTGTTGTTGTTTTCTTGTCATTGTATGATTTTCATAATTATAAACAAAATTTGTTCTTTAAAAATATTTATGACATGAATTCTAACTTAAGCAAATAAACTATACTTTTTGTATGAATGTATGTCATGATCCATTTTTGTATTTTAATTAATTGGGACAGTTATTTGATTTGCATAATTTTCTTTCGGAGTGTGTTTTTTGGAAATGCTGGTATTTCTTGGTATAGAGGAGTTTACATTGTACAAAGAATTTTGTTGGCATATCAGTATACCTTACTAGCAATCTGTGAACTCGGGCAGGGGCGGGGGGTCCCTCAACCCGGCCTGTGCCCTCTCGCAGTCTGGGACCCATCGGGGGATGTCCACCTGCTGGCTTAGTCCCGCTTCCCGGGGGGGGGGGTGGGGATCATGCCTAAGCTGGCAGTCAGACATCCCTCTGACAGTCCGGGAGCCCTCGGGGGATGTCCACTTGCCAGCGGGGAGCAGGCCTAAGCTGCAGTCGGACATCCTTAGCGCTGCTGAGGAGGTGGAAGAGGCTCCTGCCATCACCATTGTGCTGGCAGCCATCAGCCTGGCTTGTAGCTGAGCAGAGCTCCCCCACGTGAGAGCACACTGACCACCAGAGGGTAGCTCCTGCATTGAGCGTCTGCCCCCTGGTGGTCAGTGTGTGTCATAGTGACCAGTCATTCCCAGTTGTTCTGCTGTTAGGGTCAATTTGCATATTACCCTTTTATTATACAGGGTAAGTATTGGTCAGAATGTTAAGTGGGATTCTGTTTATACAGTTATAAAAATACTCTCAACTGTTTTAGTGTTTTGGTTTTGTCCCTCAGAAAATATTTTAAGAATAATGATATTCTTTGAATTGAAATAAAAATATAAAACTATGTTTTCTGAGTTAAGAATGGCTTGTTTAAAGTTATTTCTTCATAACTAGTCTCTCTAATTACATGAATAGGATAATACCTATTTTAAAAGGATCAATACTAATAGTAAATTGATACTGATAATAATTGGATTAATGTGGCAGTAATTCAGACTCTTTAATGTGCTAATTTGCTTTAATTTCCTTATAGATATACTTGTATGACTGCACAGAAGTTTCCCCATACTGTCTCCTGTTCTTTGGAGGTGATATTTCCATCCAGAAAGATAATGATCAGGAAACTATTGCTGTAGATGAATGGATTGTCTTTCAGTCTCCAGCAAGAATTGCCCATTTGGTTAAGGTGACTGGCTTTATGTGATTGTCTTTGAATATACTTGCCAGTTAAGATATTGTCTTGTGGTTTTGTTCAGGGTGTTATATGTTTTGTGAACATTTCTTGATATATTTCAGAAAAATAAATAGTGTGTTTTTGAGGTAGTTACGGACCAACCATTGTAAATGTCTAAGTGAGATGGAAGCTTAAAGGTTTAAATTTTACTGAACTTCAGTTGCTTACTAAATATTTCAGTCTTTTGTATAACAGCTTATGAAGTTCCTGTCTCGGCTAGTCACTTTTATTTATTACATTGTTTTATTGTACATCTGCCTTTGTTGAACTTGTGTAATTTTTCCAACCTTAGGAATTAAGAAAGGAACTAGATACCCTTCTGCAAGAGAAGATCGAAAGCCCCCATCCTGTCGATTGGAAGGACACTAAATCCAGAGACTGTGCAGTGCTCTCAGCTATTACAGACTTGATCAAAACACAGGAAAAAGCAATTCCTAGGAACTTGCCGCCACGACTCCAGGATGGAGGTTGCAGCTGACACCTTTTCTGTGTGGTCGGAAAAGCCAATTTGATAGCCATCTTCCATCATAGTTAATGTTTGGCTAAATGCCAAACCCTGGGACATGGATAATTTTCATGTGTCAGGTAGAACCTTCAGTAGATAGTAAAGACTTACTGTGCATGAGTTCGCAATGTTGTCTGTAGCTATTATAAATATACCATAAAAACAATGTGTTTTCTGATCATATACTCTGTGTGGTCATACATTTTGGGATTATTCCTCTTCCAGTGTTGTACCACTTGAGAAAGTCCTTTGTCCTGTTATGGAAAAAATAATTTTTCTGCCCATAATGACTGAGTATAGAACTGGTAAAAATAAAATGCTTACCCAAAAGGCAGTGTCAAGTAGGAATTTGAACACAGCCACATTTTTTAAATGAAACTTCTATCAGAAGTTCATTTGTTCTAATAAAACCCAGTATTTAATAAAATGTACAATGTGTAAATCTCTGCTACCCTTTTGGCTTAGTTTCTACCTCTCCACCTCTCCCTTGGTTTCTTTGATTTTTTAAAAATGGTTTTAGAATATATTCATTTCTCTTTTACATCACCTTGTGCAGCATAAGGTAGCAATTGAGAGCATGGGTCTGGAGTCTAACTCCTAAGTTAAAATTTCGGCTCTGTCACTTCGCTTGTTTCCTTGTCTGTAAAATACAGGTAACGTTGTGAGGTTTGACTATGTTAATGCACATGAAGTACATAGACTAGTGTCTGGCATGTAGAGTATGCTCACTAAACCTTAGGTATTACTTGTCCCTGAAATATAGTTTTATCATAGTCCATTATATTGTACTTTTTTTTCATACTCAGTGCTAGTTTACCCCCTCAGCCAGTGGACGTTAGTGTGCCATGTACTGTGTGTTTTTAGCCCTATCCAGTTGTGAGAAATACTGGTTATTATCCAGCAGCCATCCTGTCCCTCCCTCTTATTCTCTTGTTCAAGCATCCCTCTCTGTGCAGCCTTGTGCCCGAGGATGTTGGACCCTTCATGGCCTTATTCCCCTTTTAAGTAACTGATAAGGCATGACTACGTGAACCTGCCCTGGCCAATGAAAACAGATCTGCCAGGGCCGTGGGAGAAAGATTTCCCCCACTAATAGACTTGGCGCAGGAAGTTCTGCTCTCCTCCTTGTCTGGATGAGAACGGCTACAGTCATTTTATGGTCACAAGGTTGGCTCACTGGGACAGTAGTGAAAATCATCAGTCCTTGATAACGCTAGGGAGCTGCTGAATTATCCAAACAGCCTTCCCTACTCACAGATGCAAAAAATCTGTCATTGAAACACAAAGTATTCATCACCAAGCATTGTTAGCTGAGCGTTGTTTTTACCATTTATTTTGTGATCTAATAGTTTGACCCGTATGTGTGATAAAAGGTATGTAAGTGGTGGTACTGGACATACTGCAGAAGAAACATCAAGAACCTCTAAAAGCTACAAATCTTACTGTGCATTCCAGTAAATAAAAAGAAACCAAAGGAAGAGTATCCTATAATGCCTGGGATTTCCTGATAATGCCACGATGATCTGTTAACAGCATTGGTTCAGGTACTGCTCCATTTCTAGGAATGGATGTCAACCTACCATTGCCTTCCAAGGTTTTGAATGTCCTGTGTGTCCTAAGTCCATTCCCTTGGCTAGTCTCCCAAAAGTGACCTGTCTCTCACTGTTCTTATATTGTGTCATGTCCCAATATTGTATCACCTTAGTTTTGCCCCTAAACTCAAGTTGACCATTAGGTTCTGTTCTAAAGAATGACTTAGTTTCTACCTCTCCACCTCTCCCACAATGGTCTTGACAGAAAGCATTTTTTTAAATCTGTAAAACATGATTACTAGTTAGTTGGTTTCCATGTTTGCGAACCAATATTTGGTCTCCATATAAATAGAAAAAAATGTTCCTGAAGAATTGTTTTAATAGATGAGCTACTCGAAGAAATTAAGCAGTTACCACCCCCAATTTATGTCTTCTCTACAGCTGGCCAGGATGGAAATTTTAATTGAAGGTGCTATTTTTGCTCTCTCTTTTGTTTACAAAATAGGGGTTGCTGAATTGAAAATGTATTCCAGGTCTGGGAACTATTTACTTGGTAGTTTTAAAGAATAAGGCATTAAATTAACATGAAAATGTATTTGTCTCGCTGTTCTGAGTGATATTGAAGATAACTCTTGAACAAATAACCCTGAAACAGAAACTTAAAAAAATCAAAGTGTAAACCAATCACCGAATAATCATTAAAAATATCTTTTAAAAGTTGGGTCCATGTGACACCTTCCTAATTCATTAACTAGGACAAAAGCTCTAGATACCAGCGGTTTTCAACCATTTCCATCTCATGGCACACATAAACTAATTACTAAAATTCTGAGGCACACCAGAAAGTATATTTTTTGCCGATCCAACAATAAAAAAGGCATTTTGATTTATTCTCACTGGACAGCTATTGTTGTGTTGGCTGTTGTCATTTTGACAGTCTTAAGGGAAAAGAAGTCAGTGCCCCTAACTAAATCATCAGGTAATGCGTGCTTTTAAAATTCTTGCTGCATACTGGTTGATAATTGCTGATTTATACTGATAATTACAAATGATTTTCTCTTACTGCATTTTTAAAACAAAGTCCACCCTAAGTTACAAATTCCTTTAGAAGGAATTTAATACCCTCTCACCCAAACTAAATGGCAATTTTCCTTCTATTTTTTAGCCCTGAGTTTGTGTATATTTATTTTTAAGTAATTGTGATTATGTAGTAGAATCATATTTTATAATTGTTTTTAAATGGCATTTTTATTCTGATTTTAAAACAATATATTTCATTGTAGACTTGAGAAATTTAACAAGCATTTTACCCATTTTGATATATTTACAGCTTTTGTAAGCTTTAAGGTATTATTTTATATATAATAAAATTAGCCAATTTAAGTGTATAAATCTGTGGATTTTGTCAAATGTATGAAGTCATGTATTTGCTACCACCAGAAGCTTGATATAAAACATTCCCATCACCTAAAAATTTCCTTTGTTGCCCTGTCTGGGTGGCTCAGCTGGTAGCATCATCCCATACACCGAAGATGGCAGGTTCCATTCCTGGTAAGGATGCATGCAGGAGACAGCAGATTGATGTTTCTCTCTTACATTGATGTTTCTCTCTTCCTCCCTCTCTCTATCCAAGATCAATTTAAAACATATCCTTGGGTGAGGATTTTTAAAAAAATATTTCCCTTATTCTCCTTTATCAATCTCCTGCCTCCCACTTCCATAGGCAGCCACTCATCTGCTTTGGTCACCTTTTCTAGAATTTCAAGTAAATGGAATTATATGTAGTCTCTTGTGTCTGGCTTCTTTCCCTAAACAATGGTTTAGAGATATTTATGTTGCATGTATCAGTAGTTAGCTTATTTTTTATTGTTTAATAGTTTGCATTGTATGGTTATACCAGTTTGTTTATAAACTCACTTGTTGATGGACCTTTGAGTCTTTTGTTGTTTGCTGTTATAAATAAAGCTGCTATGAACTTGTGTATGCAAGTCTTTGTATGGGTATGTTTTTATTTCTCTTCTGTAAATGCCTGATTAAGATTATTGTGTCATGGTGTGTTTAAAGGAAACTGCAAAACGATTTCCAAAGTGGGTGTACCATTTTACAAGCCCACCAGCAACGTGTGATGGTCCCAGTGTCTCAAATCCTTGCCAGGCACTGGTATTTTTAGTTGCAATTTGTTGTTGCGTTGGTTATTTTAGCATTTAGTGGATGTGGAACCATAGCTCATGGTGGTTTATTTTGTATTTCTTACAATGATCAGTGATGAGCATATTTCACGTGCTTATTTGCTGTCTTCCTTTGTGTTTTGATTTCCCACCTCATGTGAAGTAATTGGGGCTTTAGGGATATGTCTGACTAGGGAGGAGGATTCTTGATGAATTTTAGAGATGCAGAAAATTATTAAAATTCCTTGACACTGAAAATGGCAAAATGTGCCACTCTTCGTTTGGTTGGTATGATGCAAAGAGGTCAGCCAGTGTTAGGTGCCAGAAGAGAATAGCATGAGTGTCAGGTAACGGATGTCAAGTGGTTGCATAGCAACTGGGAGGAAAAGAATAGGGCCTGAGACAGCATTTCTTGATGTGGGTAAAGAAAGCCTGGGAGCTAAGGAAGATGGCTGAGGTGGAACTTTGCAGAGTCCCGTCAGTCCTGCTGAGTGAGCTAGGGGAGCTGTTCTGAATTGTAATTACCTTTTTCCTAGTTCTTAATTTTGATTCCTGTCTTCATGGCCCACTGTGAATGTTCAAGTAATTTTTTTTTTTTTCCAGAAGACAGAGACATATTTCTGAGTCCTTGCAGAATATATGATGTTACCTTCACACAATGAAGGCAACTTGGGGAATAAAACTTCATGTTAGCAAAGCTTTCATTTGATGAAATAGTGATTCCTTGGTGATTTCTCTTTTTCTAGGCCTTTCAGGTGTGTACCTTTCAGGTATTTTAATGCTTCCATTCACCCCATTCTCTTTCTTAAAATATATTTTTATTGATTTCAGAGAGAGGAAGGGAGAGGGAGCAACGGAAACATCAATGACAAGCCAAAATTATTGATTGGCTGCCTCCTACACGCCCCCTACTGGAGATTGAGTCCACAACCCCAGCATGTGCCCCTGACCGGAACTGAACCCAGGACCCTTCAGTCTGCAGGCTGATGCTCTATCCCTTGTGCCAAACGGGCTAGGGCCACCCCATTCTCTTTTAACAGCTATTTCTCTTGTTAAATTACTTGTTCTTTTTCATTGTCACTGGAAACCTGATCTGAAGGCAAAGAGACATTTTTGTAGGTTCTGGAATAAGAATACAAATGAAAGCCCACACCACAAGTCTTGGATGAAATATGTTCTATCCTCCTAACTTGACAAATACACATTCATAATGAAAAAGCAAGAAATGGCATATAAAACCATGTGTTTTTCTACAACTGAAGGTCAGCAAAATATCAAAGATGATTTCTAGCCCTAGTTTGAGAGTTTTCCCAACTATTTCAACTTTTTAAATATTTTTACATCAACTGATAAAGCCATGGTTTTGCTTTGGTTTTTCTTCTTGGTGGATTGCATTGATTGATTTTCAAATATTGAACCAGTCCTACATTCCTAGAATAAACAAACCCCACTTGGGTTGCAATGTGTAATATTTTAAGATTTTTGCTGCTCTGTTCATGAGGGATACCAGTTTGTAGTTTCTGGAAGAGATTGTATTGAATTGGTGATAATTATTTAAATATTTGGAAGACTTCAGTGAAACCATGTGCACCTGGATATTTCTTTTTCAGAAGTTTTAAAATTAAGAATTTATTGCCGAAACTGGTTTGGCTCAGTGGATAGAGCGTCGGCCTGCGGACTGAAAGGTCCCAGGTTCGATTCCGGTCAAGGGCATGTACCTGGGTTGCAGGCACATCCCCAGTAGGAGATGTGCAGGAGGCAGCTGATCGATGTTTCTCTCTCATCGATGTTTCTAACTATCTCTCTCCCTTCCTCTCTGTAAAAAATCAATAAAGTATATTTAAAAAAATTAAGAATTTATTAATTTTTAAGAATTCAATGTATTTAGTTACAGGACTAGACTTTTGGCAGTTTGTGATTTTCAATGAATTGGCCCATTTTTATCTAAGTTGTTGAATTGTCAAGTGGTTTAAATATCCAAGCTTTGGTCATTATGAATGAAACTGCTATAAACATTTGTGTGCAGATTTTTGTGTGGACATAGTTTTAAACTCATTTGAGTAGATACCAAGGATTGTGATTGCTGCATATGGTTTAGTTCCGTAAGAAACTGCCAAACTTGTTCCAGTGGCCTTTGCACTCCCACCAGCAGTGAATGCTAGTTCCTGT
Organism: Myotis daubentonii; assembly: GCF_963259705.1. NCBI lineage: Eukaryota > Metazoa > Chordata > Mammalia > Chiroptera > Vespertilionidae > Myotis > Myotis daubentonii. Next base: position 19,982,636 of record NC_081842.1, on the reverse strand, counting down.
TGCTCCACCTTCTCAGCAGTATTTGATATTGTCAAGGTTATGGATTGTAGCCATTCTAATCGGTGCATCATGATAATCTCATTTTCAATATGCAGCTTCTTAATGTATGATCTTAAGCATCTTTTCAGGTGCTTATTTGCCATAGGTATATTTGTGGGAGCTTTCCAGATCTTTGCCCATTTTTAAAATGGGTTGTTTTCTAATTGTTGAGTTTTAAGAGTTCTTGATATGTTTTACATGCCGATCTTTTATCGGATGTTTTGCTAGTTTTCCTCATACTCTGGATTGTCTTTTTCTTTTAATGAAGTTCAACTTACCAAGTTTTTCTTTCATTGATCATGTTTTTAGTGTGGTATTTAAAAAGTCATCTTCAAACCCAAGATCACCTCGATTTCCCCCTATATTTTCTTCTAAGAGTTTTATAGTTTTTCATGTATTCCAAATAAATGAATATTTCTTAATTTTACTTTTGTTATTGATGTCTAACCTAATTATGTTATCAGAGGACTCACTCTCCTAACTTCAATCCTCCAATTGCATTTTAAAATTCGGTAAAACTTGTTTTATCACTCAGGAAATGTAAATATTTTGTGTGCCTAAAAAAAAAAAGTATATGCTGAAATTGCTGCAGAGTCCTATTATGCCTGTTATTTTATAGTCATTCATATCTACTTGATTTTTATCTACTTCTGCACTGTTATATCTTTTTTTTTTCCTGTCAAGTGAGAAAGGTATGTTAAAGTCTCATGCTATGATTTTAGATTTCTTCTCTTTCTGCCAATTTTTGCTTTATATATAGTGACATCATGTGATTGGGATAATATATATTTAGAACTGTTATCTCCTTCTGGTTAAATGGAACTTTCATCATTATGTAGACTCATTATCCCCAGAAATATCTTTTATCTTAAGGACGATTTGATCTAGCATTGACATGGCTACGTGCAGTGGATGTTGTAATGTTCTGCCCAGATGGACTTATTCCTTTAGCTGCTGGAAGTGCTATCAAGATGACAGCCTTCACCCCCTGCAGGAATTGTAGGGAGTCCTCTCACCCAGGGCCACTTTCTCTTTCTGGGGACAGTTTACACCAGATGGGTGGTCAAAACAGGGTCATAAAGGTGCAGTCCTTGCCAAGTGCCCTCTCCCCTCTCCTCTGGAGTCCAATTATATATCCTTGCATCCCACATGTCTCTTCTCTCCATGCTTCCATGCAGGTTCCTTCTCGCCTCACTTCCAGTTCACCAATATCTCTTTTAACAATCTAATCCCGTGTAAAAACCCAGTTCCACAATTTCTAGCTGCTGTTTTTCCTTTGTCACTTTTTCTTTTTTTGTTTTTTTTGTTTTATTGCTTAAAGTATTACAAAGAGTATTACATATGTCTCCTCCCTCCTGCCCCTTGACCTTCCCCGGGCCTCCCCTACTCCCCAGCGTCGTGCCCATTGGTTATGCTTATATGCATGCATACAAGTCCTTCGGTTGATCTCTTCTTGAAGTTGTTAGCTCTGTATTGCATTTTAAAGTTTGGCTTTATCTCCATGAGCATAGCTATTACAATTATTTTATTGTCACCAATGATTTGAATATCTAGAATCCCTGAGTGTCAGTTTTTTCTGTATCATGATGCTGGGTCTCAGATTTATTTTTTCTGAACCTTTCATTTGCGAATTTGTTTTTGGAAATACTTGAGAAGTAAGATGATGCTAGCTTCCTCTCGAGTAGGTCTTGTTTCCTTCTGTCAGGATCTTAGTATTCTAGAAGCCCAAAGAGGGAGGCTGCGGGTCCTCAAGATTCATGTTCTCACTCCGGAGTAAGCCCTTTGAAGACCCAATCCACAACATGGGAGATCATGGCAGGCACTACGGCCAGCGTCGTTTAGCACTGCAAGTCCACCATTAACTCCACCTTTCTGTTGCTTTCCGAAGTCCAGCGAACGTAGCAGTAATTTGGAATGGAGGATGGAGCAGATGGGGAGGCAGCCCCAGAGATGGTACTCCTTTTTTCTTTTCCTTCCCTAGCTTGTGTGGAAATCTAACAAAGGTTCCTTTGGTGTATCCTAGCACACGGCTGTATTTTAGCTCCACGGAATACGGGGGAACTAAGCATTTTAAGGATTTATAACGGGTGTTGGAGACAGAAATCTAAAATGACTCCTGATCTCTGCTTCCTTGGTGTTGTGTCTGACTACGTTGCACTAAATGGCAAAGGACTTCTTGCAGGTTTAATTAAGATGCCAAACTAGTTGCTTTTGAGTTAAACGTAAGGGAGATCATCCCGTGGGTCTAATAGAATTAACAGGAGTTCTTTAAAAGCAGAGTTTTTTCCCCTGCTGATAGCATATTGTGTATGGAGTCAGAGGGATCCCAAGTCTGAGGATTCAACATGCCACTGCTGCCTTAAGGATGGAAGAAGCCACCTGGCAAGGAATATGAACGGCCAGTGGAAGCTGTGAGCATTCTCCCCCTCACCCCGCACTGGCAGCCAGCAGGGAAACAGGGATCTCAGGCGGCTGTCACAAGGAAGTGAAGGGGTGAATGACAGGTATGAGCTTGAAAGAAGACACCTTAGCTCCTTCCAGTTGAGAAATCAGCCAGCCAACACTCTGACTTCAGTCTGCGATGCTCCAAGCAGAGAACCCCACCAGGCCATCCTTGACTTCTGACTACAGAACTATGCGATGGCCCTGGCCGGTGTGGCTCAGTTAAGCATCGTCCCATGCACTGAGAGGTGGCCGGTTCAATTCCCAGTCTGGGCACATGCCTGGGTTGCAGGCTAGATCCCCAGTACAGGGCATGTAGAAGGCAGTCAATAGATGTTTCTCTCTCCCTTCCTCTCTCTCTAAAAATTAAAAACATTTTTAAAAACTGTGAGATAAAAAATGAGTGTTGTCTTAAAGAAATCTGTCACACAGCAAAAAAATAAAACAACTAACTACAGAAACAGCGGTTCTCAACCTGTGGGTTGCAACCCCTTTGACGGTCAAATGACCCTTTCACGGGGGTCGCCTAAGACCATCCTGCATATCAGATATTTACATTACGATTCAAAACAGTATAAACATTACAGTTATGAAGTAGCAACGAATATAATTTTATGGTTGGGTGACAACATGAGGAACTGTATTTAAAGGGCCAGAAGGCTGAGAACCACTGCTATAGAATAACTCATTCTTTGCCTTCTACCAAGATTCACAAGGTAGTGAAATTTCACAAGCACAGAGGTTTAGATACTAGGTGGCCAAAATGAGTAAGAGATACTCCAGGGGTCAATAGCGGTTAGGGGACTGTGAACTATTTAATAGAAGCTAGTCAGTCATGCAGTTTTGTGGAAACCATGAGAAGAAACAGTATGGCCCAGCTCTTAAAAATGCTCCAGCCTTCTGGGGCAGCTGATGCCAACACGAAACCAAGGACACACCCGTTCCCTTTGATGTCAGCTGCCGATATCTTTTTCGTAGAACTCAGATTTGGCCAAGAATTCAGCAAAAAATTTACTTAAATGAATATATCTACAGTAAATTAAATCACACCAGGACCAATGAACACGTATATACAAAATCTTTATCAATTCACATGTTTCGTCGAAAGTGTACAAGCAGTCTCAATTCATTGGGACAAAAATGAGTATTTTTGTTCTCCACAGGTCGCTGAATGAAATTGTGCAATTCAGAGAAGCTATTCTAGAACCTGAACTAGGTTGGCAAACAGCACTGTGTCGCATAAAAACGACACACGCTGTGAATGTGTTAAATACCTCCTGTAAAACACTATACCTAACAGCAGTATTAACCTGCCTGCTCAATACGGCTTTGACTTATAAGATGCACATATTTCCAAAGCTGTTTGACATCTCTACTTATAAATTAATTCACAGGACTCGTTTAGTTGCTTTTTAGCGTCTGGGTATTAGCAAAAATAACACAAAATTGATCCCTGTGCAAGCAACAAATTGACCTTCCTTCCTACATGAAAACATCAGGTTAGATTAGATTACAACTTGTTCCCCTCTCCTTCAAAAAGTCTCTGACGTTAACGAGGAAGGAGACAGATTTCTTTTTTTCTCAGTCCCCAACATCTCTTGCTGTGGCCTCCTGCTGTGACTTCCTGACCTCAAGGAACTCAGGGCCTGGCATGTGTTTTATTCCCAGAAATGTATGCACAGGGAAAGGGGAGCCATCAGGGCAAGAAGGTCCAGGGTGCTCCTCCCTGGCTCACTGCTGAGGTGGGAGGACTCAGGGCACGAGAGCCAAGTGTACTTACCTCCTGCACTATTTTCAACTTTACTGCCAATTTGGGTAACTGGTTGGCAGGCAGCAGCTGGGCATGTCACACAGAGATCTGAGGCCTTGAACAATGCATCCTTTGCCAGGTTTTCCCCGTTGGTGGAAGAGAATGGAGCAGAGAGCGAACATCGCTGGTGGTACAGATCGGCTCTCCACTCTCAATCTTCCAAACCTTACGCCCTGTGTCTGAAACACACTTTTAAAATGACTCCTCCCTCTCCTTGCACGAGTGGAAGCAGTTCTGCAGACACCTGCAGTAAAGAGAGGCTCCAAACCCAGCCAGGGAGGCCTTTGTGCAGAGAAAATGGGTTCCCCCATGAAAGGCAAACTGTTATGTTTCAATTCAGTACCATGCTGGTTTCTCGGTCCCTTTTAAGGCCAAATCTGATCTTCCTTGGGAGTGTTAAAGTGTGTCAGCCCATTTCCTATTAGGAAATGAGTGGGAGGAGAAACAGTCAGAAACCTTGCATTACTGAAGGCGAAGCCGCCTCATGTCCGTGTATCAGCTCAGTTGGGATTACTGTCCTATATTTAAGCTTTTCTCACATATGCGAACCATCTAAATTTTATGCTGTTAAAGTAGCGTAGTGTTATTAGGCTATACTTGTCTTAGGCCAATATTGGGTACGATGGATATATTTTTTTAAAAATAAGTAAGGCCTCCTTCCTTCCCTGCTGACCAGGAGAGAGGTGGCAGCAATTCAAGTGTCAATTTCCCTTTCCCTGGAAAGGGTTTAAAAAAACTTTGCTCACCTTCAGAACTCTGTCAGTTTCTTTTGAAATCCACACAGCACTCTAATCAGACCTAAAATGTCAGAGCAGGAAAAGTATATACAAAACTGAGCATTCCTTCAAGATAGAGACTCCTGCTAATGCTGGGAAAACCACATAAGGAGATGCTTACACAGCGAGAGCCCATTCTTGGTTAAGTGAGGCTAGAGAATCAGGATACAGCATCGTATGTACATGTCTTATTGCCAGACGCAGTGCAACTGGGAGGAGTCCAGGCCCCTGCATCCCGCATGTGGACTGCCTGCCCAGCTACTCTGTTTACCTAGCAGGGGTCCTCAAACTTTTTAAACAGGGGGCCAGTTCACGGGCCCTCAGACCGTTGGAGGGCCGGACTATAGTTAAAAAAAAAAACTATGAACAAATTCCTATGCACACTGCACGTATCTTATTTTGAAGTAAAAAACAAAACGGGAACACATACAATGTCTGTATTTGCGTGTGGCCCGCGGGCCGTAGTTGAGGGCCCCTGGCCGAGAGGTTTGCAAGAGGATCGTTGTGTGCACACCCGGCTTTGCGAACTAGCCATTCTCCCGAGAGAGCAAAACCACCTGGCAAGCTTAAAGGCAAATGTTTTCCTCCTTTTAATCCAATCAGCCGGAAAACTCTTCAGTAAAAACTCAGAAGAACACCAGCCCAGGACCATCCCACCCACCGCGATGCAGTGCAAATCTTGCCGTCGCAAAAGGCCACCAGAGAGGCTACACGTTGGTCTCCAGTCCTAGCAAACGTCCCATTCTCTCCACATTCTTATCGATGGTGGCTTGACATGTTATCTCCTTGGCACATTCCATCGGAAACCAGCCCCTTTCTCCATCTCGCAGTCTCTCCCCTTCGTACCAGCCTGCAGAGAAGAACAGAGTCCTCATGAAGCAACGCGTGTCTGGAGGTATTTTCACTGTGCTCGGCTCCAACAAGCAGGGATGCTGGGTACCGCAGATGACGGGAGGTGGAGAGGGAGGTGGAACAGAGGGGATGTCCTCAAGGGAGAATGAGTGACATGACCAGAGGCTCCGAAGTGAGCAGCTGAGACAGTCTGTGAGTTTGGGCTGAGCTGGGGGAGGAGGGCGCTTTGGGTAGGGGCAGCAGGAAAAAATGATTGTCCGGAGATGAGAGCTAGGTCACTGGGAAGGAAGGAAACCTTTTCATAGCTCCTTTCGAGTAACAAACCACGTGACTGCATCCCTTTTCAAAAACACGTAAGAGCCATAAAGTGTAGAAAGAGGAGAGGCTGGTGCACATGAGAAAAACCGAAGGGATGTGGGAAGTGCACATGAACAACAAAAAGCAGCCCCCTTGGTGCCTCACACCCTGAACGCCGGCCCGCCCGTGAGAACGCCTGCACTCACCGTCGCCGACGCGTTGATAAATGAGGACCACGTCGGCCACCTGCAGGGAGAGTTCGTCTGGCTGCTTGGCGGTAAACGATCTAATGATTTCTACCTGGGTCAGTGCTAGGGAGGAAAGGGGACATACTGAGCTTCCAGCAGCAGAGGAAAAACAGAACAGGTACAAATCAATGGTGTTCTCAGTCTCTCTGTGCAACTCGGGGCCGGCTTCTATGAAGAAGCAGAAAATGCTGGGCGAAGAGCTTTATAACTTCAGAAGCTCAGAGTCGAGAGAGGCCTTTTATGATGTAGGAATCCCCTCAAGAACAGCCTTGAGAAGGAGCCATTAGTCACGTCACAGGACAGAGCAGAACACAGCCATATGCACTGGGGAAACTGAGACAAGGCGGGTCAGGTAACGTGCCAAGGACATGCAGCTGATGATGAAATCCACAGCACATCCAGGCCTCCAGGCTCTCATCCAAGGTGCTTTCCCATCAGCAGCAGCACATGGAAGCTGCCAAGGAGGGTTAGAAATAAGATCTCCAACCAAAAGTTAGAAAACTTTGTGAGTTTCCCCATTATGCTAAATCGTAATAAAGCCATTAACTTCAGTGACTTGGTACTGACGGGCAAGACTTCTTAATTTGTTTTTTTAATACAGAACTTGAGTCTATGAACTTTTATTCCAATCCATCACTTTAGCTTTGGCTCTACGCTTAAAGCTGTGACTTCTGAGTGTTCCAGGACAGACAGTTTCGTTGCCCTTTATCCTCTGGGTTTGACCTTCCAGCTAGAACCATCAGGAGAAGCGTAACATCAGCATGAAGGCGCTAATACAGCACCCTGGACCGCATTAGTTCCTACTTCTCTAGAAGAATGAAATACATTTTGTAACTATTATCACTTCAATTTTAAAAAAAAAAAAAAGGTCAAAAGGAATGGTAAAGCCATTTTCTTTACGGTTAAAAATACATTTCAGCTTAGATTTAGACAGTCAGTATGGCTTAAACATGCAGCCAATGACCCTGAACCACAGCTAGAAATGTACGAGCTTTACTTTCACAAGTCTAAGCAGGGCTTTCAATGGATATTATTTAACTCCTTCTTCCCAATAACCCAGTACTGTACACTGAGTGGCCAGATTATTATGACCGGCCAGATTATTATGACCACCCCATCAGTACAATGAAGTTAATTAGTTGTGCAAATAACAATAATAATAATAATAAAACCTTGAGAGTATTTGCTTAGGAAGTTTTCAATATTCAGTATTTTTGGAAGTGTCAATGAAGTGCTGATGGGGTGGTCATAATAATCTGGCCACTCAGTGTATATATCATGAAGCCCCCGACTGCAGAAGGTCAAACTGGCTCGGGGTGGATATGCCACAATGTACCGCATTTATACAACAAAGAACAACTGCACCTTGGATTCGAACTCAGAGCCTTGGTACATTCAGATCCCTGCTCTCCTAGTTCTGATGTAGGACAGGCAGCAGGAAGGAAAGAAGCCTGGGGGAAGCGTTAATACCCCAGCGTCCAGCAGGGGGCAGAACCCCTCCACGGTCGGTCAGCCTTTCAGAGCAGACAGCCCAGGAGTTACTTACAGGTTCGGTCAGGAGGCTGCTTCCCGCTGCTGTGTCCCAGGGCGGTTATCCAGCGGGCTCGCTCGCTCCTAAACAAACACACAGGGCAGAGCCCGTTGAGAGATGCAGGGTGTTTACAGAGAACGAAGCATGTCCTAGAATGCAAAGCCACTTCCCAAACGGGAGAGAGGACCTAGAGAGGCCTGGGGCTGACCTTCACAATAAAGGTAAGGGGTTGTAAATGGCCATCTGGGACACTTAAACTATTCTGAATGGACTTGGCCAGCAGCTATTGGTGAAGCGGAACTTCTCACTTGACAGTTTAACCTTTCATAAAGAGCTGACTACACTTACACACTGCCATCACAAAAGCATGTTCAGTAACGCATAATCTGAAGTTAAACATTTCAAAAAAGTAAATTTCCTTAAAAAAGAAGAAACATCCCACTAAGGCAGTCTCCCTCCCTGCCCTCCCCTCCCTTGCCCCCCATACTCAAACCATTTCGGAAAAGAGGAGAAACGTGACATATTTAAAGCTGCTTTGTCCCTCTTCAACCAATATTGCCAAATATGAGCTCTATTGAAATAGAAATTTTTGACCTTTTTTAGACTGTGCTCAAAGGCTTATTAATACGGCTTAATGAGTATAGCCAAAAATAATTCAAGGCACAAAGCAAACAAGACTTTTTCTTCAACATTAAGCTATATTTACATGAAACAAAATAATTATTTAATGAAAGGATCAAAAGTTTCATATAAGCAAGCACTACTCCATAATACAGTTTATGGCCTGGAAAAGCCAAATATCGGGATTGCAATGAAATGAGCCACACGCCCATACACAACTTTGAAATCTCTTAAGAAGCATTAAGTCCATACGACGTGGCAGACACAGCACTTGACACCCATCCATTATATCATACAGTCCTCCCAAAAGCCGGTGAGAAAGATGAGGATACTAAGTTCTAACATCCGAGATTCCAACCAAGGTCAATTTCTACTAGGGCCACTCTACCTTCTTCCCTTCTTCATGTCCAGTACTTGAAAAACACCTTTTTTCCTCCCATAATAGCTTGTACCTAAAAGATGCTTCTTTCTCACTAACACCCCATCTTTTTTTAAAAATAGATTTTTATTGATTTCAGAGAGGAAGGGAGAGGGAGAGATAGAAACATCAATGATGAGAATGACTGATCGGCTGTCTCCTGCACGCCCACCACTGGGGATGGAGCCCGCAACCCGGGCATGTGCCCTGTCCGGGAATTGAACCATGACCTCCTGGTTCATAGGTCAATGCTCAACCACTGAGCCACACCGGCCGGGCTCTGCCACCCCCTCTTCACCCCCATGTGTATCCACCCTCCATCCAGAGCAGCCGTTGTCCAGTGCTAGAACACGTCATGCTGTTCCACACCTTTCCTACTGGCTCTGTTCACTCTCAAATACAACCTTCCTGCTGTGTTACTGAGCTAGACCCCCTCATAATCGCTACTTAAAAATGTTAGATTGAAGAACGTATGTAAAATAAAAAGCCTGCACTGATCTTACGTGTAAGTAGCTCTGTGAGTTTCCTTAGGTTTACCCACGTACACATGTCACCAGGTCCAGAGACACATGCCAGGAGCTTCCCTTTTATCCCTTTCCAAGCAATGACCTCCTGGAAATGTCACCCCGGTTCTGGCTGCCACCAACAGAGACGAGTGTTGCCTATCCCGTTCTGTAAGAAAATGGAATCCCATGTTGTGTCCACTTTTGTGTCTGACTTCTTTGTTCCACACACCCACTCCACACTGAAAACACAAGCCTCACCTCTCCCAGGCAGCTTGCTCTGATGCGTGCACCCATACTTCGTCTCCATCCCAGTCTGGGTCCTGTTCCCACACTCCTCTCTGCACACTCCTGGTCCACTGTAAGCCTCGTGAAAGCAGGCACCTTATCTATACGGCTCACTGCCTGGCACACAGCAGGGACTCGGCAAACACCTGCTGACCTATGAAATCATGGGTCACTCATCCCACACCGATCCCCCAACATTTACCGACTCGCCTGTTTCTCTCACCCGGCCATACACCCCAGGAGGGTAGGAACTGGGCCTTGTTCTAAACAGGTTTATTTACATGATAGGTAGAGGATGTTTTGCATTTTGCAAGTACCATCTAATCTAGTCTTATCAAAAATCTTGGAAGAAAATACTGGCATGATTATTTCCGTGTTCCCAGAGGACAAAGCTGAAGTTTGGAGTGTGAAGTGCCTGCTCACAGTAAAACAGCCAAGTGGTCAGGCCAGCATGGCTCAGTGGTTGAGCGTTGACCTATGAGCCAGGAGGTCACAGTTCAATTCCTGGTCTGGGCACATGCCCGGGTTGTGGGCTTGAACCCCAGTGGTAGGGGCGGCGTGCAGGAGGCAGCCGATCAATGATTCTCTCTCATTATTGATGTTTCTATCTCTCTCTCCCTTCCTATCTGAAATTAGTAAAAATATATTTAAAAACAAAACAACACACACACACAAAAACAATTCAAGCAGTGCAGTCAGAAGGTAAAGCCAGGTGGTCTGGGGTCCACGAGCTGGGGTTCCCTCGTGGGTGCTCACGGCGTAATGAGAGGAGGCGGGAAGCGTGGACACCGCCGTGTGCGAAAGACAGGCTTCTTTAGAGAGGAGGAGACTGGGCTCTGTGGGGCTGGGTGTCAGGAGTAATAGACACAATTTAAACAGCACCTCCCCATGCCGTCTGGCTTTTAAAAGCATTCAAAGGGCTTCAGGATGGTTTTCTCAGGAACACGAAAGCATCATTTCCTTAAAAATAACCCCAAGCAAACACTTCAGCCTGTGATATCATCTCTTTGTGGGGTACCATCTCTTTTTGTTGTTGTTTTTTACCCTCGGGCTCAACTGGAATTTGCAAAGTACAAAGGAAACTGAAAACAAAGCATCTTACGGTGGAAGGGCTGCTCCCGAGGGAAACCTAAAATGACCCATCTGCGTGCTCTCGGTGCCACAGCCACAAGCCAGGCTCCCCTGTGGCTCGCCGGGCCCGCGCCACGGCCCTTGCTGCCGGCTGCATCCTCCACGTAAGGTTTCCCTGGCACGGCACTGCCCTGGCAGCGAGTGGCCGCTTTCGGCCGGGCCTCCCCCTGCGGCCAGTTCCCAGAGGCCCAGATGAAACCCTTCCCTCCTGTGGCATGCTGCCGGATGCTAATGCACCGCTCAGACACGGCGGCCCTCGCGGGGACTCCGGAGGACAGAACAAGACACTCCTTGTTGCCCCGGCTGAAAGGGGCCCCTTCTTGAAATGGCTTCAATGGAGTAGATGCTGTGAGAGCCCCACGACTTCCCCCAGGGCCTCCAGGAGCCCTGCCAAGGAGCGCCCCCCCCTCCCCCCAATCCCCTCGGTCAGCTAGCAGAGAGCACAGCTCCTCTCACACAGGGAGGAGGCGCTCCATAAAAGACGGGAGTCTAAGAACAAGACAAACCAGGCCCAGACATACCCATTAGGAAATGCAGATATCAAGTCCGGGGCTCACTCCAGACAGCTCTTTTCTCGGGGGACAATATGAACCAGTCAACATGAAGTCACAGGGCCCCCCCGCCCCCACACACCTAGTTCTGAGACTTTTCCCTTGGCCCCAACAAAGTGAGAGAATAAACAGGGCTGCCCTCCTGGGGACCTGGGCATATCAACCTCTGAGGCTCTCCGACCCTGCTTTCTTCCACATTCACTGAGCGCCGGCCTGTGCCAGGGTCTGGGCTAGGCTGAGGCTGCCAAGCGAGCAAACGGCTCTCCTGCTCTTCACAGGCCTCAGCGTGGAGCAGACGGAGCAGAAAACAAACCCAACGCAGAGCCATGGGCCTGGGCCGAGCGCTTTGCACAACACACATGGACCGGGGAGAGGGAGAGGATCGAGTTGAGAAGGGACGCCTTTAACACAAACATCTGCCCATGCCATCCTTTCAAAACCCCCACATTCTCAGTGCAAGGCATGAATGATGCAAGTCCTGTTCCCTGCGCAGCAGTTTGCTCGCACATCATTCATTAAAAACACCGTCGATTAAAGCTAAGTTGCACACAGTTCGAAGATACTGTGTGCAAAGCTGGACTTTCCCTGAATTCCAGGCATCGGCTAGAAAAGGCAGATAAGTACTGAGAAAGTGCAGAGTCGGCTTTGAAACGCAGAGGCAAGGCTGAGGATGAGGCTGAACGGAATGGAATGCCCACCAAGGACCTGCCCCCCGACCTGGTCCTCCTGACCTTTCCATAGAGGCTGAGACCCCAGCTGCTGCCTCACCTTCCTTTTATCCTTAGAATGGCATTTGACCGGATACCTTTGGGGTTCCTTCTCACAGCCTAGACATTTACCTGTGGTGCCTTCTGAAATTCGTATATACCCACAGCCTTTGGTTAGCAGTCTTCCAAGCTTGCATGACAAGTAAGACAGTGGAGATGCTGTTTTTGTTTACTCCGACACTCAATTCAACTAGCTGAGCTCCATAAAGTGTCCCATGAAAGAAAACTCACAGGGTAAGAAGAAAAATGATGTCATAATGCTGTTTGACAAAGCCAATGAAGCTGGACTAGAGCCGGGGCAAGATCATTCCCGAGCCCACTAAGAGTGCTAGAATTCAGCACTGTGACATGCACGAGAGTGTAATTACTTCTTGTCATATCTAATAGCTCATGAGACCTAGTCTATTCCAGCATCCAGGAGTTCACCTGCAGTGGGTCAATTGTTTCCTGGATAACGAAAGATCGATCCGTACTATCACCTGCCCTCCTCCTTCACGGGGGTCAGTAATGAGGATCACAAACGATAATGAATTTTGACGGACAATGTACAAGTAAAAGATCATTATTGGGCACGGGTTCAAGATTCAACACGGAGAAAATACTCCGACCTGTAATATATTTTTTCCCATGTCCATTGTCATCTCTATATTGTGGATTTTCCCTAAAGGGTGTGTAAGAGTCTGTCCAACATACTATTTACAGTTTTATCCCGTACCGTTTACTTTCTGTTGTTAATGAAATCATTAACATAAGCAGGAAGAGCACAAAAGACTGCGGGCGCTCCATGCGCCTTTGTCGGCAGGCCCGGGAGTTGGCTGTCTGCACAGCCGACGGGACCAGCCCCATCCATTAGGCTCCCAGTTCTTGCGAGAGAGAAATGTTGAGAAGGATCTTTGATTACCGTGTCAGGTGATTACATCTTATCGCTAAAAATAATGGGTGAAGAAAGTTTGTGCCCCCCGCTGAGTATCTCCTGGCATCCCGTCACGATGTACACTAGACCCAGATGCCATCCAAAGTCCACTGGGGACAAAAGATGCCAGGACGCCACTTGCCTCGGCCGCTGGTCTGTGCCACAGCAGCTGTCCGGGCTTCATTTGAATGAAGGCAGACAAAGGGGGCTCTTGGCTCCCACATTCCTCTGGGAAGGCCCAGAGGGAAAAGAGAGGACAGTAGTAAAACATTCTTCCTTTGTCCTTTCATAAAGGGTGAGCTTTTGTAATTTTCACAGACTCCTGTCTCATTAACAAGACAATGACTTAAGATCTTTAACAGGGAAACAGATATAGCAGTATACACGGCCTAGATGTACATTCTAAAAAAAAAAAAAATTTGATCAAGTCTTTAATGAGCAAACGTTGTAAAACACATGGAATTTAGAGAAAATTTGCTCCAGCACCAAAAAGAGAACCCTGAACAGAGACTGGGAGAGAGGCAGTATCTCCCTCCATGTGGCTACTACGCTGCCTTCTTTTGGATAAAGAAAAGCTAATTATATTCACTGCGGGTCAATTCCAAAAATATTTAGTGGGAACTTGCTAGGTACGAAGTGAGACGAGGACAAAACCAGAGCTGAGTGTGGAATTCAGTCGTAATGCCATACAGAATGATTAGAGAGAAGATAGTTAGGTGGTTCAAAAGATAAGGGGCGTAGGGGGTGTTCTAGGAGGAGGGAGTGGAGTGGAAACACGCGGAAGGCTGCAGTAGACTTTAGTACAGGAAGGGCTGGCCGGTGATGGATCTGTGCAGACTGGGAGCATCAGAAATGACACCAAGTCTCCAGACTGAGTAACTGGGGAAAGCGGTGGGCAGGGGTGATGCCTGGCTTCAGGCAGTTGCATTTCTGAAGGGAAAGCGAAGAGGGATGGTTAAACATGGACATAAAACTGAGAGATTCTTTGAGAAAGCATCTCCAAAAGGAGTTAGCCTCAGTCTGATGGTCAACATTAAATGGCCTTGCGGTAAAGAAAGGAGAAGACTGACTGGGTGTGGTAACTAGGAAGCCATGGCTAATTTTGGATGGGACGGCCTCAGCAGGGAGTCAGAGGAAGCCATATAGAAGACGGTTAAGGGGTAATTCCGTATGAAGTACCAAAAATCCAAAGCATCACTGACCCCTCTCTTTCACACTCAAGGGGCCAAAGGGCCGCATGAGGCTTGCAAGCCACAGTTTGCCGACCACTGTCGTAGAGGGAAGACTTGGCATGAGCCCTGAGAGGAGATGCACTTGGTAATTCAAGGAGGTCTGAAGAGGGCATTCCAGGAAGAGGGAAAAACCCAGGCAAAGGAACAAAAAAAAAAAAAAAAAAGCTGTTTTATGCAGAAAATAATTTTTCAGATACATATATTCAGCATTTTGTTTTAAAATATTTCAAAGCATATAACATTTTAAAAATTTATCATCTAAGTTTCCACAAACTTTTTCCTTTTACAGCTTACGGACTTGGGGGAAAAAATCCACATTTTAATAGTTTCCCACATTTTATAGCAACTGGCTTCCTAGTATCCCTTCTAGATCCAGAACAAGGCCAACCTGAGCAGCAAGGATGGGGTAGGACTGTCTGTATGGCCGGCAGCCTCTCAGTGATTAAGGAAAAACTCTGCTACTAGGAATAATTCTGCATTGAGGAAAGTCAGGGTCTAGTCCCAGCTTTGGCAATAACTCACTTCCTGCAGGCAAATCACTTCACCTCTGTGAGTCTCGTTTTACTTTTAGGGGGAAAAGGGAGTTGGGCTACAGACTAGTAATTAGGGTCATCACATATTTTATTGTCTAAACAAGATACTTTTGAGATTCCAAGAGGGTAGTATTCTTCAGTTGGCCAGAACAGACATAATAATGATCCTGGGGCATCGGCACTGTCACCTGACTTAGATGCCCCTTCAGCTCTGAGGTTCTCCTTTTCTCTGGAAACAGCTATGGGCCCCTTCTTCCTGTTCTAGAGCTGGCTCAGTGCCTGGTAGTTCTTTAATTAATAGAAAAGAACATTCCAGAAAGGGCTATGGGCCCCTTCTTCCTGTTCTAGAGCTGGCACAGCCCAGATGCTCACCAAGGGTGTGCCCCATTCCCTTCAGTGAGCTTTTCTGCATTCTTCATGTAATCAGAGCTATCGACCTGTTCTTCCTCAATGTCACTGTCATGATTGTTGAACTGTCTTTGTGCCAAACAGCTGCACCCCTCCTACAGCTCACTCTACATTTCATATTCCCCAGGTGGCCTCTGCTAAGAACAGCTTTTCAAAGAAGGTAAATATTTAGGGATGAACCCTATTCTTTTTCAAAATTGAAGAATTAGTAGCCAAAGGATACATGTGACTTGCCTGGGTTCTACAATTACTCAAGGCCAGTGCGGTGGTGAAAACCTTTTCTCAACTGGATTGCTAATGAACTATATTAACCATGTACAAAAGAGGCAAAACATGAAAAATGTATACACTCCTATACATTGTGCAAATCTTAGAAGCAAAGAAAACATGATATATAGACCCAAACTTTGATTGCTCAAAACCAAGTAACCCAGAGATGACCTGCACATTTCCAATTACGGCATATACCAACTTACCAGATTTTTTTTTAAATTCCTCACTCAAGGGTATGTTTATTGATTTTAGAGGGAGAGGAAGGGAGAAAAGGAGAAACATAGATGTGAGAGAGAAACATCGATTGGTTACCAGGGATTGAACCTGCAACCTAGGTATGTGCCCTGACCTGGAATCGAACCCCTCAACCTTTTGGTATACAGACGATGCTTCAACGAACGGAGCCACGAGGGTCAATTTGCTAGACTTTTAAACAGTCTACTGTTTTTAAAGGAAAGTGCATATGGCTGTAATATATTTTCCTTCAACACCACATCCGTGAGCTTAAAAGTCTTTGTCTAGTTATTTACTTTTGAACTGTAATTGAGTTCCTGGTGGGAGAGAGTGAGGGAGTCACTCCCTTTGTACCCAAGGAGACGTCTGCCCCATGCCCTTTCTGGAATGTTCTTTTTTATTAATTAAAGAACTGCAAATATGAGTCATACGCATGAGTTTACTGGTGACATAACCAGATCTTCTGAGAATATTTCTGACTGAGGAAAGGAATATCCATTCAGCCCGGGGTACAATCAAAAGGCAGGTGGGGTGACTAATGCTACGGAATGTCCCAGGAAAGGATCTGGCCTCTGTGCAAAAAGAACTGCGCTCGTCGGTTTACTTCCTACTCTCCTCCAGGAATCTCAGAAACAGTGGTGGAGATGGCATACATTACAAAGGAGACAGCTGGGAAGAGCTCTGCTATGTTGGCAAGGCCTGGATAAAAAACAAACACTCCTTATAAACACAGAGGAAAGGGAGACACAAAGCAAAACCAACACACTTTCGCCATTACTAACTGCAAGTGATGAAAGGAAGTCTCCAGTTTCTGAGAATGCTTCAGAACATCTGGACACGCACTAACCACCAAAGTGTGTAAGACGTTTTTATCCTTCAAGTCTTTTTTTTTTTAAATCTATTTTTATTAATTTTTTACAGGGAGGAAGGGAGAGGGATAGAGAGTTAGAAACATCAATGAGAGAGAGACATTGATCAGCTGCCTCCTGCACACCCCTTACTGGGGATGTGCCCGCAACCAAGGTACATGCCCTTGACCGGAATCGAACCTGGGGCCTTTCAATCCGCAGGCTGACACTCTATCCACTGAGCCAAACCGGTTAGGGCTCCTTCAAGTCTTATAAAATCCAAAGCTCAGACATATTACACTCTCTGCTTAGGAGAGGGGCTCCCAAAGGAGGTCTTGCACTGTCTTTGAGCTGAAGAATCGCCTTCCTCAGCTTTGGGAAGGTGTCTCCTGCTGGTTCCCTGAACAGCCCAGCAATCACCACACCCACTCAAGTCCCCTCCCTATTTCCAGGAAGTCCCAGGGCCACGAGGCAGGGAAGACTGATACCAGCTGCTCTGAAACCCTCTCCCCACCCCTACTCACTGTGTCTCAGCCCCTAGCAGCATTTCCACTTTCTCATTCGCGTGGTTACTAAGGACGGTCAGAGTGAAGAGGTGACTGGCAGAGTTCTGTCTTGAATAAAGCATTGTGGAACTGTTCTTCCCTGGCGACGAAGTAAGCTCTTCATTGTCACAAGATTCCACCAATAGCTGATCTCTTAAGGAATAATCGTTGACGTTGTAACTTTCTTCACTGTAAGGAAAAGGGAAAAGAACATGTCAATAGTGGACGAGACCGTCACCTGTAATCCGGATGTCAAACAGGGCTCTCATCACCACTGCCTGTCTCTCTTCTTCTAATAAAGCCCAACAATTCTTCAACCTACCAGTTTCTAAAAGCCATTGACGCTACCACCTTGCACCCATCCTTAAACCCTTCATGTCTTCTGGTTCATGCTTGGATTTCTTGGTGGCTAGTTATAATCACTCCCTGCATACGCCCTCATCTCCTTGAAAATCCCTACCCAGCTTAGATACAGCTTTCCCTCTACTGTGACTATGTACCTTTGCAGTTGAACATGGGAGAGCTCAATAAATATCTGTTGAATAAATTGATAACGATGCAATACATTTAAGTACAGTCTAGGAACAATGTCAAACGGCTTCCTTACTTAATAATAAACACAAATGTGTGAACTCAGGGAAATTAAAAGAAAAGAAAAATTCCTATACTAGGAATTCCAGAACAAGCCATTTGCTCAAGATTTCTCAGAATTTCTTTTATTCAGTGCTGGACAGCTGCCTATCAACTACTCCCCTGTACTCTCCTTGAAAAGCTATATCTTTTCTAAAATTTAGCTTGATAGAGTGTTCCCTCAAAAAACAGCAAACACAGTTATTATATATCAAAGCGAAATACTGCCCTCTGACAAGCCTTTTGTTGCTAGGGTAATAATCTGTATTAACTGAAAGCTCACACGGCAAGATCACCCCCAAAGCTCTCCCGGAACTAACTGCCTGCAGACGCGCAAAGCCATACTCAGGATATACAACAGTACTGGTCATACCACAATGAGGCTTATCAAAGCTCACAATTTTTATAAAAGGAGGAAAGAGATGATACACTTTACAAACAACTAAGATTGTGTGTTTAAAAGACCATGTTTACCAGAAACAAAGCAGTCAGTTTTTGGAAGAGCAGAAAAAGTTTATAATGTGTGTCCAGATATCTCGGACATGGACTTAACAGCCCAGGACTCAAGATAAAACAAACACACAAGCAAAAGCAAAACCTCAACAAGAGAAACAACAAGATGAGGAAGGCTTCCTGGTTATGGCCCTCTCTCTGCAACTCCTAGTTACTCTGGGTCCAACTCACAAGTTAAAAAATACTACCCCCGTTAGTCAAAGGCACTCGATTTCCAGTTAAAATAATTTGCTGCAGACAGAAAACTCCAACCACCCCAATGCCGTGTGCCTGGGTGTGTAGGTAGTGCCTTATACAATGACACTGAACAGATAGTCTTTGCATTTCCAAAGAAATAGGTGGCAAAGAAATGTACATGCTATAAAGCAGTCATTCAAGATGACTCACATTCCAGAAAGTCTTTAGCATGAAGTGGTTTTACCTGTTGGGTAGTCCCCACTAGAAACCAAGACCAAGAGTTTACAGGAAACTAATGTAAACTAATACGAATAAACTACCTAAATCTTTTTATTTTTTTTGTGTCTCTTAAGTTTCAGAGTTTCTAATTTCCCCAGTGTTTGCCCAAATACAAACAATAGTAGCTATTGTGTTTCATGGGTGCTTTGAATCTTTGTCTTTGAGGGTAATTAGAGACAGAAGAAGGAGATAAATTATAATAGAATGTTTTTAATTGTTCTCTTCAGCGATAAGAACTATGAGACCATTAAAGAGCGAGGGTGACCGCTGACCCAGTGTATGCCTGTTGTTCTCTCAAATATCCAGAGTGGGTGATGAGCTACGCCACTTTATTCATAGCTTTGAGAGTTCACCTCCAGGTGACAGTTTCTACACATCTGCACATCTGTGTCATTGAAGAGGCCTTATAAGGAACTATCCCACTGTTTTGACTTGTGAGTCCAAAATAGGAAGCAGGAAATGTTTGCCTTTTTTTAAAAAAAAAAAAAAATTTGATTCAATAGCAATCATCCAATAACATCATTTTATCTAGACCTGTAAACTTCATCTCATAATAAATACCATTTACAACTTCACTACTCTTTTAATAAATTTAATATAAAAAGAACTTGCTTTCATTTAACAGTAGTAACTTCTTTATCCTTGTCAGCGATTATTCAAACCCAATAAAACACATATGGAAAAGCATCTCACTCTTGCTAGCCCGGTCACTGCTCATGCTCCCTCACACACATGCACTTAATCTCCTAAAGGTTCAAAAGTAACTGCATTTCCCCTCTCCAGACCTGCTAAATACTGAACTGCCTCCTCCTCATGTCAGTCAGCACCCACTATTGCTCTCGTGCTGATACAGAGGATAACTTATGTTAGACTACGTGCTTAAGCAGAAGGAAGGGGGGAGGGGGGGCGGAATATAGCCAGAGGCAGCTATTTCCGACCCGATTCCCTCCTCTGCTTCCTCGCTCCTGTCCAGTAAGTAGAAAGCAGGCTAAGCTGGACTGGGGAAAAAGCCCCTTTCCGGAGGGAAGCTGCTGCTAATGAGACTTCCCCATGTTTGTCTCCAGCGCTTAGCAAACATATGGTTTACATAGTCTCGGAAACAATTTGGACCACGAATTAGGAAGTTAAATTGCTCAGAAAAAGGCAAATGGAAAAACCACCTTCCCTCGCAGGGAGAAGTTTATGTGTAGACTTCCTCTCATTGTCCTATACGTGCTCCAAGTTTACCAGCTGCTCATCAAGCCTGGCTGCTTTGTGCAAGCCGGGCTCTATCAGGTGCAGCGATCAAGTCTATATAAGTCTGTTGCTCTGTGGCATAAACAATGATGGGTTTCCCGGTTAAACCCCGCTTCAAGTCCAGCAACCTTTGTTGACAACCCTTTCTTGTCTTTTTTTTTTTTTTTTTTTTTTTTTAACAAGATAAAGAACTATCCGTACAGAACAGGATATGGTGGTAAATACATACCCCAATTAGGCTTCTCTCGGGAAGGCCTTCTTTTGTTAAGCAGATCAGATAGTTTTCGGTTCTACTAAATTCCACCTAACAGCACGGGTTGAAAAGTGATACACCTCACAGTGAACAGTGGCTTTCTTAAACTGAGGATTATGGAGCACTTTTATTCTTCTGTCCCATATACATTTCTATAAAGGCTAGGATGATCTATAACGGGGATATATTTATTACTTTTAAATTAGGACAACATTGAAAACTGCATAAAAATGTGTTTTAAAACACTAAAACTACATACACACACACATATATATACATATATACACACACATATATATACACACACATATACATATACACACATATGCATACACACACACACACACACACACACACACAACAGGGAGTATAGGATGATAGCCCCAACCTCAGGACAGGAGTTACTCTGGGAAGAGGGAGGAGGGAGATGGAATAATGGTAAAGGGATTTCAGGTTTACCTGTGGTATTATACCAGGTTTTTGTTTAAAAAGCAGAGATCTGATAAATACGAAAAGAAGTTAATATCTTCTTTTATATAAAAGATAGGTATGTTAGTATTTGACAATTTCCTGTTCGTTTGAAGTATTTCACAATTCAAGGTACAAATAAATTTAAAAATAACAAATGCATAGATGTGAAAGACTACCATCACTCCAGGTGTCTGTGGATGCTGATGGGTATAGCTTAAGCGACTATTGGATAATGGCATTGTTCCCCCATACAAACAACTGATTATTTGCAGATGAAATTCAGTAAAATCGTTGGGTTAAAAAATAGGCTCTTCTATACATAAATGACACTCCGAAAATATAACAGAAGAAGCACCCTTATAATTGTCACAAGCCACATAAAATATTTAGGATTAAACTTAACCAGTTCCTGCTATATAAAGACAGCCTTCAACTACTTTACTTCAGAAAACGGCCTGAAATAATAAGATTGACATTATACAGGTATCAATTCTTCCTGATAAGAATGAGCCTTATGACATATTAAAAATAGATTGTGCCGAAACCGGTTTGGCTCAGTGGATAGAGCCTTGGCCTGCGGACTGAAAGGTCCCAGGTTCGATTCCGGTCAAGGGCATGTACCTGGGTTGCGGGCATATCCCCAGTAGGAGATGTGCAGGAGGCAGCTGGTCGATGTTTCTCTCTCATCGATGTTTCTAACTCTCTATCTCTCTCCCTTCCTCTCTGTAAAAAATCAATAAAATATATTAAAAAAAAAAAAAGAAAGTTGTTTTTTTTAAAAAAAAAAAATAGATTGTAAAGCTACTGTAATTCAAAGACTGGGACTGGGCATGAGCA
Organism: Myotis daubentonii; assembly: GCF_963259705.1. NCBI lineage: Eukaryota > Metazoa > Chordata > Mammalia > Chiroptera > Vespertilionidae > Myotis > Myotis daubentonii. Next base: position 19,960,980 of record NC_081842.1, on the reverse strand, counting down.
AAATAGAACCGTGTGCTCACACCTGGGAATTTAGTACATGACATAGGTGGCATTTCAAATCTGGAGGAACTGATGGGTTAGTCAACAAATAATCAGGACATCTGGAGGAAATGTCTGGAAAATATAAAAGTCTGGATCCCAATCTCACTCCGTAAACCAAGATATTTCCTTGGACCCAGATTTGGGTCCATAAACGTCATAAAGGAGACGTGGGACAGAACAGGTTCCTCCTGTGGGGCTCGGACCCATCTGGGCCTGCCTCCGATCAGGGAGGTGCTTCAGACAGGCAAACGCCTCAGGGGGAGTTTCCACCTTAACACGCATTAGCCAACATCGTAAGCACATAATCAGGATGACCGAGAATGGGAAATAGGTTAGTTGACCAAGACACAGCCAGGAATATGCAAGGAAAGAGGGGAGTAGGGACATGAGGGGAGGGTAGACTGCAACCCCCTGCTATCAGCCCTAACTGTGACTTGTCTCACATTCCTTTGGCATTGTTCCGCAACTTTATTGTATAACCAAAATCTGACAGGTGAAAAGCAAACCAGTACCACCACCACCACCAATCCTTCCTTTTATAAAACACCTAAACATGTAGCTTTAGTGTTTTAAAATACATGTTTATGCAGTTTTCAATGTTATCCTAATTTAAAAATAATAAATATATGCTCGTTATAGATCATTCTAGCCTTTATAGAAATGTATATGGGACAGAAGGGTAAAAGTGCTCCATAATCCTCGGTTTAAGAAAGCCACTGATCACGGTGAGGTGTATCGCTTTTCAACCCTTTTATAAAATTTAAAGGAAAAGATGATATCAACAATTATCCAAAACAAAACACTGTTTTCTGCATACATAGCCAAGTAGTGACTTTAAAAAATATATTTTTTATTGATTTCAGAGAGGAAGAGAGAGGAGAAAAACAGAAATATCAATGATGAGAGATGTTTCGGCTGCCTCCTGCATGCCCCACACCCAGGCATGTGCCCTGACTTGGAATCAAACCGTGATCTCCTGGTTCACGGGTTGACACTCAACCACTGATCCCTGCTGGCCAGCAGTAGTGATTATTTTTTACCTATTCAGCAGCTTCCTTTACACAGGCTTTCTATCAAACATTCCCACGGCTTCCTTGTCATAAAAAAACTTTTACTTGAATCTGCTGGTGTTGAGACAAAGGTCCCCTCAGTGAGCAGCCGCCTGCGTCTTCACTGTCTCAGCCCCTGGGCGTACATGCCAGTGAAATCACCCCCCAAGGTCAGTGTGGCCCAACACCCACCGAATCCAATGACCTGGGTTTCACTACCATTCTTGACATCTACACTATCTGATGATGTTGAGCACCTGTGACCTCCTGAAATTCCATCTTCCTCTTCTAAGGCCTCTGTGACATTTCCAAGTCATCCTTCCTTGGGGTCATTCTCCAAGGTCCTCTCCTAGGCCCTCTGGCTTTTCTCTCGGGGATTTGTAACGGCTCTGCCCTTCTCCCAGCGCACTGATTCAGGAAGCACATGGGGTTTTATAAGGATCAAAGGCCATTCTTCCTACTTCCCTTCAAGGCCTGTGTGATATTTCTTCCTCTCCGGAATCCAGCTTGCTTCTCTTCTCTAAAAACATGACTTCTAGATCCTCATATTTGATCTTGTGCTTAACGGGAATAAAAATACTCTAGTTCAACATTTCTGGGTTGGAGAATATTGGACTACACAAAAACTTATTTTGCGTTAACAGATCGAAACACTTTTTCGAATGACTGATGTTAATTTCAATTTTAAAGGGTGGTATTTGATTACACAAACAAATTTTTGGTGGAAATAATAGACAATGTTAAAGTAATAACTATAGCATAACAGTTAAGAGTACAGACTTGATTTGGAATGTCTGTAAAAATCCCACTTCTATCACTCACTCCGTGGTCTGATCCTCTCTGTTTTCAGTTTTCTCATCTGTAAAATGGGGATAATAATACCTATCTCTTTGGGTTGTTGTGAAGATTCTTTATCTTATTGCCTGTAAAAATCTTATAATCATGCCTGGCTCACAGCCAGTAAATGTCAGCTATTAAACTGGGAAAAGGTATAATTAGAGCTACCATAAATACTTCTGTTGAGAAATTAATAATTTGTCAAGTGCTCCAACCAGCAAAACAAGACAGGATATTTATCTAGAAGCTGACTTCAAGCAGCCTTACTTGCCCAGCTCCTCAAAATAATTCTGAAGACTAACAAACATGCACATGCTTCCTGGTTCATTGTCAAGAAGATAACGAATGGTGGAGGTGAGGGTCACATCCATTGGTAAGACAAGGATCGGCTGTCACTCACTGTCACCAAAAGGGATGGCCAGTGGCCCACAACAGGACCAACAGAAGCGCCGACTCCTGTCACCACTGATCTCCAGGTTCCACAGCCTGGGACTTTCCCAGCTGCCCACGGGATGTCCCGAACCCATGGTCCTTGACAAAGAGCAGGCGGACAGGTATGAGGGGCTGCTGGCACCCCACAGAAGCGTTCTCCCTGGCATAACGAGAACTAAACTCTAAAGAGCAAGCAGGCAGCTTCTTCAATGGGTAACAAAGTTATTCCAAAGCACCACCTTCCCATTTAAGTTTACTTCTACCGATTTCTTTGAAGGAAAGGGGAAAATATACTGAATTCACTTTTTCAGCCACAAAAAAGGGATGAGGGATGTTGTGAGGGATTTTGCAGGAAAATCACTGCTACCACAGTGTACACTATTCATATCAATTATGACAAAAATAAACCAATGGTTGTCCTTCACTCCCTTGCCATCTGACATGAGTTCCTGATGAGGAGGGAGAGGCATGGATCTAAATGCATTTGTTCCTAAGGCCGTATTTCAGAGGCCACACATCCAGGCCTGCCCCCCAGAGTACACCACAACCTTCAGAGGTAGCAATGGCTACAGGTTTCAAACCATTTTTTAACCAATCAAATAATTTAATCTTTAGCATAAGAAACACAATACTAGGAATAATGACACCCACACCCAGCATGTATCAGTCACTTGGCAGAGACTATTCACTAGGTTAAAATTTTATGTGCATTATCTCATTTAATTCTCAAGAAAATTTCACGAAGGAGATGAATTATTACACCCATTTTACAGATGAGAATACTGAGCCTCTGAGAGACTGAGAGTAGCATGCCCAAGGTCACATGGCCAGGACTGGAGCCCAGTTCTGTCTGATTCCAGACACTGATATTGTGCTTCTAGGTCACGGCAGCTTTCAAGATTGAATGGCAACTTCAATTCTTCTTACAGATTAAAGGACACAATACCCTTATACTCATCACATAGAGGAATGAAGGGTATGTGAGGAGGCCAGAGAAAAAGAGGGGGAGGGAAAAGGAAATGGGGCTCTCACTTCTCCCCCACCCCATCTCAGCATCTTAAATTTAGAAACCAGTATCACATGATCAGAAGCAGCCAAGTGTTAGGTTGCAGGAATAAAAGCACTTTCAGTCGGTCTTACTGCCTTTCTTGATCCAAGGTACTCTTAAAGTTAATTTCCTGAGGAAGGAGTTTATTCTGCAGAGGAAGGGAGACAGTGTGAGGGGACTCCAGCTTTCTAAAATGGGAAAGGCTTCAAGTGGAAAAACTCAAAGTGGGGCTGAACCAGGGAGCGCGCACAGCTTCGAGCCACGGGGGCATTCCAACTACTTGGGAAAATGCAAGTGGTAACTTAAACCCTGGACTTGTGATAATGATCTCGTCATATCCTATTACAGAAAATCCTTTCGTTTAACCCCCAAGAATTTGTAATGTGCCGAAAAGTTCAAGTTATGTCAATACACACAGTATTTATGGAACAGGAACCAGGAAGTGGGAACCTACTGTCTTCAATGTCTGCAGGAAGGAAACACAATGAAAAGGAAACTCTTCCTTACACTCCGGCTAAAGGCAGAGGAAAGCTCACAAATGCAATCTGGTGCTGGTTCTGGTTTCCTCCTACCACCTGTGCCACTATAAAATACTCATGGAACACAACCTTGCTTTGGAAAAGATGTCTATCAAAACAGACAAGAAAAAGGTGCGAGCCCTAGCCGGTTTGGCTCAGTGGATAGAGCATCGGCCTGTGGACTGAGGGGTCCCAGGTTCGATTCCGGCCAAGGGCACCTGCCTGGGTTGTGGGCTCGATCCCCAGTAGAGGGCGTGCAGGAGGCAGCTGATCAATGATTCTCTCTCATCATTGATGTTTCTATCTCTCTCCCTCTCCCTTCCTCTCTAAAATCAATAAAGAAATGTATTTTTTTAAAAAAGGTGCGAGTTTCTACGATGTTTTCCCCAATGACATTATAGCAAAGGGAACAGTGAAAATATTCTACAAAAATGAAGTTAAGAAGTAATGAACACAGCCCGGCCAGTGTGGCTCAGTGGTTGAGCATCGACCTATGAACCAGGAGGTCACGGCTCGAGTCCCAGTCTGGGCACATACCCAGGTTGCAGGCTCGATCCCCAGTAAGGGGCGTACAGGAGGCAGCTGATCAATGATTCTCTCTCATCATTGATGCTTCTATCTGTCTCTCCCTTCCTCTCTGAAATCAATAAAAAATATTTTTTTAAAGAAATAATGAACAAAGAAATGTAGAGAGGAAGCTCTAAAGTCAGACACATGAGAATCCTGGCTTTGGCAAGAGACCTTGACAAAGATGCTGTGTCTCTGCCTCGGTATTCTCCCCTGTAAAAGGAAAAGAGCCTGGGGCTGCTGTGATAACTCAGTGTTGCCTATGCACTCTGCGCTCAGTGACTGGCATACTGCACATGCTTAATAACACGGGTTCTTATCATCATTATTACAATTACCATTACTCCTCATGTAACTACAGGTAACATCACAAAACATCATGGCTAAATCATTTATGGGTAGAGAACTCAGGACAAGAAAACAAACCCGGAAATAATTGCCTTTACTGTTACAGGTAACAAGAACAGACTAGAGTTCAGCATTCTTTTGGTGTTGTGCCCCAACACCCAGACCACATCCACCTATCTGCTCCAGATGTGCTGAAGGGCACATCTGGGCTGGCGGCAGGGAAAAGGCACTACCACAAAGACACATGAATCCCAGCTAGAAGACTACCACCAGCTAAAAGGAAGCAGGTCCTAAATCTCCAATCACTTCTGTCTCCCTGGAAATCAATACTCCCCAACCCCATCTATCCTAAAGGCACAGCGTTGGTTCTTTCAAAGAGCCTCCCATTTCCCAAACTACTCAAATGTAATTGGTGTTCTGCGGAGAAGAGCTTTTCCCAGCTGTGGCTGGAACTGTTATCTAATCAGCTGCCAGCCTCCCCTGCTTCTTGTCCATCAAGTCCCAGCGTGCCAGCCCCAGGGGATGCATCGTGGCTGAACCAAAACAGTCATGATTCTCCTGCTCCCCTTTATCATGTGCTGGCTCTCCCTGCCTCCCTTATAACAAGTCCTGGGACCCAAAACCAATCCATGCGATTCACGGAGTCTTCTTAGGACTGTCTGGGAAAGTTTTTCCTGGGCTGAAAAATAGGAAAAGCCACCTGCACAGAGCCCTGGTTCAGCCTGATTTTCACCCTAGCCTCCCTCCTATGGCCGAATGAAATCATGATGCCTGCAGGAGCTCTCGCAACCATGAGGACACGAGCAGAGCACAGAGCAGCTCAAGGATGGAAACGGGCTGGGTTACACGTGACCACCAGGCCTGGACTGACCACCCTCAGGCTTCATGTCTGGAGAGAGAGGTAAATACCTTTAGTGTCTGAGCCACTGTTACTTGGGAATTCTGTTACACGCAGCCAAAAGCTTTCTAAGTGGTCCAACAGTGAATCTCCCAAAGAAGAATGAAGTTTTCCAAACTCACCCAACTTCTAATTGTGTGTGTGTGTGTGTGTGTATGCGCGCATGTGATAGTTCAACATTTTTATTGGTTAACCCTTTCGTATGAATATACTTTTACTTGCAGCTCAAAATATTAGTTGTACAAATATTTTGTATATTACAGTAGTACAAAATAAAACAAACAAACAACAACAGAAAACTTCCTCTATAGAGCACTGTTTTGCAAATAGTCTTAACAATCTGGTTGTATTCCATAGGTAAAACTCTAGAGGAGATAAGAAGCCACATGATAAACCAAGCTCCAGGTTGTTTTTGCAAAAATTAATTTAAAATTTCACTTAAAAATGAATATATAATGGAGCAGAATACAAGAACCACATGTCTTTTAAAAATAAAAGAAATTTCAGCCTGGCTGGTATGGCTCAGTGGTTGAGCATCGATCTATGAATGAGGAGGTCATGGTTCGATTCCCAGTCAGGGCACATGCCTGGGTTGGGGGATCGATTCCCAATGGGGTGCATATGGGAAGCAGCCGATTGGTGATTTTCTCTCATCATTGATGTTTCTACCTCTCCCTCTCCCCTCCTCGCTGAAATCAGTAGGAATATATTTTAAAAAAAGATTAATGCTATGTCAGCTCTGGTCGATTTTCACACCTTCACTAACTACACTAAAGGCAACACTGGTGGATAGCCTGCCATCACTCTAGGGCAGTGGTCGGCAAACCGCGGCTTCCGAGCCACATGCGGCTCTTTGGCCTCTTGAGTGTGGCTCTTCCACAAAATGCCACGTGCGGGCGGGTGCGCATGTACAAGTATCGTTGTGGAGTGAAAGAAGATGTAGTGTCGAGGATTGAGAAAGGTATGTTGAGATGGTTTGGACACACAGAGAGGATGAACGAAAGGAGATAGACGAAACAAGTATAGAAGACGAGTGTGGATGGGAGAGTTGGAAAGAGTCGATCTTAGCGAATGTACCTCAATCAGATTGAGGACGTTTTTAGCAAAGGCCAGCTTAGGAGTACCCTAATTAAGTTAATAACAATGTACCTACCTATATAGTTTAAGTTTTAAAAATTTGGCTCTCAAAAGAAATTTCCATCGTTGTACTGTGGATATTTGGCTCTGTTGACTAATGAGTTTGTCGACCACTGCACTAGGGCAGTGGTTCTCACCTGGAGGCAATCCGCCCCCCAGGAACATACAACAATGTCTGGAGATATTCTGGGCTGTCACGCCTGGAAGGAAAGTGCTGCTACACACAGAGGGTAGAGAGCAGGAAGCTGCTGTAACACCCCACAGAGCACAGGGCAGTCCCCCAACACAGAGCCCTCAGGTCTCTGTCCTGCTGGGTTGAAAATTCTACTCCCAAAGTTCCCATTCCCAGGTAATCTGCGATGAAAGCTGCAAGGGCCAAAAGTTACACTTTCTCATCCAAACAAACTGATCCTTTTGAAATGCGGTGGAAGAGACTATTCCTGTAGTGACTCACAAACAGCCCAGAGCAAATAGAAATTTTAAACTTCCTTTTAATATTCTTTAAAAAAAAAAAAAGCGAAAATTCCTGTCCTAGAAGACAGCCCGTGGCCACGGACCGCTCTGCAAGCACTAGCAGTAATATGGTCTCTGCACCACGGAGGCGGCCACACACCCCAGCCATCTGCTCAGCAGAAGCCATCTGCCAGGCGGGGAGGAGGAGGAAGAGTAGCTCTCCTCCCCAGCTCTCTCTGCGGGGAGCCCGGGAGCCTCCCTGAAGCTGAAACCACTGGAGACCCAGCAGCTGAGCTGCTGACTGAACCCTGGAATTATAATGAGGCAGGGATGGTGGAAAGGCCTGCAGAGCTGGCACAGGTACCTCTCCTTATCTGCACCTCGTGGCCAAGCCTACACTATCCCCCTGGTCCAAACCCGTCCTATCTCCTTCGCTGCTGCCTCTGGCATGCGGAGCATTTGCAGTTGCCTCCTTGAAGCTGCAGAGTAAATAGGGCTGTGCATACTGCACATTTTTAACCAAGCCTGTTTATCGAGCCCCTGTTCTGCTTGTCACTCTCACCACCTATTCAGGTCATAAACAACTTGAGCTTCCCAATGCCATTCTCTGGGTCAAGGGCACCTTAGAAATATGAAGAGCTCATTGCAAGGGCAAGGAAATTCCAGTTTCGGGACAGGCAAAGTGAGCCACTCTGGTTGCCCTCTCCACTGGAACTGTATGTTTTGCTCTTCCTTTGACAACACTACAATCTCAAACATACCCGAGCAAATAGATGTGGGAGAGCTAGGAAAGCAACATTAAATGTAATGGCAAAACCTCCTGTGGAGAGAAACGTATGCTGCTAAGTAGAACTGCATACACCTTAATTCCAACTTTCAAAAGTCTGTATTTATTGGGTCGTTGTATGCAAGTTCAAGAATAAAAGTTGTACTATACTGGCTTAAAAACCCTTAATGGTTTCATCAAGTCACCAGAGACATCATAATCAAGACTACTACATTATATTTAAAATTGGTTTGGTATACTTTATCATTAAAATAAAAAGTTTAGGTAAAGCTTTTGGTCCCTTGAGACAGAACAAATATTTCAACAGCTGGAAGATGTTAAAAGTCAAGAGTTCGGGCATGTGAAGAGTCATCTATATAATTACTCTTCCCTAAAAACAAAACATCTCGACGGACGCCAAAAAAACATGCTATCTCATAGGAAACCAACAAAACATAAGAACACAAATTATAATGTTTCTCCAATCTTTTATTTATAAACTTTACTTAGCTACTAGAACTATTTAAACTGCCCCAAGGTACGATAAATCATTTCTTCTTAAAGATACGGGAACACTATTTTCCTAAGTAAGAAAAATAATCATCAGCATCTTTATATATTTATCATAGATGTATTACGGCTTTTTAGGGTAGACCATTCAAAGTTTTCATTTCAGCTAGATTTCCAAGCAGCTAAAAGCATTCATAACACAGTCTGACTAAAAGGAACAAAAAGCAAAGCTCAACCTCTCTTTCTTTTTTTTTTTAAACTTATTTTTTTATTGAATTTATTGGGGTGACACTGGTTATTAAAATTGTATAGGTATCAGGCATACAATTCTACAATACATACCTGTACATTATATTGTGAGTTCACTACCCCAAGTCTTCTTTCACCACCATTTATTTCCCCTATACCTTCTTCTGCCTCCCCTACCCTATTTTTCCTCCGGTAATCATCATCCTGCTATCTGTGTCCATGAGTCTTTTTTTTTTTTTCTTCACTTAATCCCTTCACCCTTCTCACCCAGCCCCCAATCTCCTTTGTCTGACAGCTGTCAGTCTGTTCTCTATATCCATGAGTCTGTCTCTACTTTGTTAGTTTATTTTGTACATTAGACTCCGCATATAGGTGAAATGGTATGGTACTTGTCTTTCTCTACATGGTCAGTTTCACTTAGCATAATGCTCTCCAGGGTAGTTTGAATATTTCAGCTAAAATGTCAGCTATTCAGACGTAGGATTTAAATAAATATTTCTGACAAATGTGAACATTTATTTCACATATTCCTAGAAGCCTGTTTCCATGATTCTCTTCACCTTGTCTAAACTGTATCCCATGAACCACCCCTACTTCTATTCTATGCCAACAATTCTGCCCACTTGCTTGCCTTCATATGTGGAAATAACACACCACAAATTTATGGTTTTTTAAGTTCACATTCTGGAAATGATGGAATGTTTATGAAGGACCAGCAGGAAAATATTTTACAATCCTACATACCCTGAGTATAGTTAATGAAGAATGTTCCCGCCAATTCTTTGCGGGAAGAGCTAAGGAGAGTGAGTGTGTGTATGCATGTGGGTATGTGTGTGTAGTGGGGACAGATAGAACAAATACTGTAAAAAAAGAAAAAAAGGAATCCTTTCTGGTTATCTCCCCAGAGCAGGATATGAACACACAACCAGAAGTCTGAAGTCAGAGGCATAAACACGCTGCCAACAGACGGATTTACTTTCTATTCCCTTAAGGAGAGAGTATTAGAGTCTCGCCAGCATCTTCCCAGTCACGGGGAAACGTTTTAGACCAACAATCATTACGAGCAGTGGATTTTAGATTAAGGTACAAGGAGCACTAGACTTGCACCCTAGCTCCTTATCCACCAGAGGAAAGGCTCTATGGAGAAGAAATTTGAAAAATGCTCATTGGGAATAATGAGGGTGTTGCCTCCCCACAGATATGAGAGAGAACTCAAAGATACAAATGAATCAAATGCTTACAACAGTGGCTCTGCACACTGCAAAAGACTCAAGTCTTAACTAACAGGTAATTTAAAGAAAATGAAGCACAGACGCTCCTGTGAGTCCACGTGTAAGAACTATACACCTCACATCTCAAGCTTTGAAAGGACGATCACCTTCAACAAGCATCTGAATTGCGGATCTTGGAACCTGGATACACAGCAAGCGACACAAAGGCTGCTTACCTCTTCTTCTTGGTGATGATGAGCACGTCGTTAAAAAGAAAGAAGTAGACTTGCTGTTTGGACATCCTTTTTGAGAAAAGCACTGTGTCCTCCACATAGGCTGTCAGCTCGCCTCTCTTCACCAGCCACCGGGAAGAGGAGACCAGAGGGAAAGGCTACAAACAGAGAAGAACTCAGCACCAAGGCCAAAGGAGAGAGCGTCTAAGATGACAGAGATTAAAACATAAAACTTACATGCAAACACAGTATGCACATATGGCATGCATCATTATTTTATAGACACATTATAACAAAATATAGTAACTAGAGAAGTACAGTAATTCTCCAATAGAAAGTGAGCAACAATTTATTTTCCAATATAAAAACAATTAACTTGCCTACACGTAACTAAAACTCAATGAGAAAATGTTATTGGGTCAACCAGAAAGGATTATATTGCCCTTCCATTAACTCTCAGCTGAAAAAAGAAGATCAAGAAAGGAGTCACTGAACACTGAAAGGCCTCAAAATGAAATCTGTAAGTATCAACTGCAGTTACTTTAAATATAAATATCACAAACCAGAATCTAAACACACAGGAAAATGGAGAGAACTGTAGCTAAAAGAGCCCAATATAAAAGCCTGCATTCCTTTATGAACTGAGTAGACTTCATTCAAAAGGAAAAAAAAAATCCTCTTAAATGTATGATTTGTCAGCCGATTATTTACTTAGCCATCTTCTGAAGAACACCTGTTCTTAAATGTATGGTAGTTTTCTCCATGGAAGTTCATCCCTGAAAGCAACATGCCATTTTTCTGGCTGGGGAAAATGAGGTTTTCCCAAAATAATCCATCTTAATCTCAGAGAAAAGGCTGGATACAAGAAATTACATAGTTTTTTAAAAATTCAGTTTCCAGTTTCCGACTGGAAAACTCTCAAAACCACGGGATAATCCTTACCCTTGAGAGCTCTTTTTTTTTTTTAAGTTACCAGAAATGCTTACTGTCAAAAAATTTGATTTAAAAAACTGCATCCATAAAATAAGCAGAAGTTCTTAGACACACAAAACATAACTGTAGTAGCTTAGTGCACCCAAATGTCATCCTTTTCAGGGAATAATGATTAAAAATAGCTAAAGGAAATTGAGGATATTAGGGAGGAAATAAGAAAGCTAAGAGGATTTCTTTTTTCTTTTCTTTTCTTTATTTATTTTTTTTACTTTATAAAGAACTTTTATAAGCAGGTTGCTCATCAGTTATGTACTGTTTTCCTGAAAATTTAAAAAGGAAGAGGAAACATTATGGCTGACCTCAAACTTTCCAAACTTGCCATTAAGGGAGTTCATAGTTTCCAGACCCAAATCTCACATCAGACAATTATCCAACAGGAATGGCTGAAACTTAAAAGACGGACAAAGATGGCTTAGACTACTCTGGGGAACCCCACCAGCACACAAGAGGTCACCGCAAAGAACTGGGTGTCAGGTTTGGTCCTGCTGAAGGTATGGAATTACTGGGGACACAGTGCTATCTTGCTGTTGCATGTAACGCTACAGTATGAACCAAGGACAGTTTTATGGTTAAGTTCTTCGTTTAGGGGCAGGGGAAAGAAAGTTTTTAAAACTAGTTTGTTGTTTTTAAAATACATTGACTTTTTTAGGCTCCTCATATTCCACTAGGCAAAAATCACTATCTAAGGAATATCTAAAATGGGCAGTGGCTTTCAATATGTCTATGCCTCTTTTGAAAACAAAATCCGATATTATAAATGTGTTTTTTTGTTTCAGAATTTATTAGAAGATGAAACTCATTCTTTAAAAAAAAAAAAAAGAAGAAGAAGAAAAAAAAGAAACTGAAAATGTCCAAGAGAAAAGAATCTGAAGAACCCAAAATGGGCATAAGTGAATTCCTGGAATTAAGAAACTCTAAGACTAAAATTCAGGTGTTAATAAAAAACTAGAAAAAAAGTTCATGAATAAAAATATATCCCTAAAGGTACTGATATAAGTCCTATGGAGAAAAGACTTTTCATCCTTTTTTGTGTTATTTGGCATCCTAGAAAACTAGCCTCAGTATAAAATTGAACTAATTTTATGAGCCAGCAAGACAAGAAAGAACTGCTGAAGAGTAAATATATATTTTTATGAATTGAGAGAAAAATGATCATTTAACCATTTAAAGGTATACATATAATTCAGTGGCTTTCAGTACATTCACAATGTTGTGCAATGATCAGCACTACATAATCCCAGAACATTTTCAATACCCTAAAAAGAAACCCCGTATGCCTTGAGCCACTCTCCATTCTGCCCTTCCCCAAGGCCCCGGCAACCATGATTCTACTTTAACTCCATGGATTTGCTTATTCTGGACATTTCATAGAAAAGGAATTACACAATATGTCACCTTTGGAGTCTGCTTGCTTTCATTTAACATAAATGTCTTCATCCATGTTGTGGCATGTATCAGGACTTTGTTCTTTTTTACGGCTGAATACTATTTCATTGTATGAATATACCACAATTTGTTTATCACCTCATCAATTTTGTTGACGGACATGTGGGTTGTTTCCACGTTTTTGGCTATAATGAATAATGCTACCATGACCATTTGTTTTTATTTGAACAACTGTCTTCAGTTCTCTTGCGTATGTACCTAGGAGTGAAACTGCTGGGTCATGTAGTCATTCTGTTTAACTTTTTGAGGAAATATCAAACTGTCTTCTACAGTCCAAAGACTTCTTAATGCCTTGGAGTTTTTCATGTTGTGTTACATCTTGGATTTGGAGTAGGAAGCCTTACCTGATACAAGCTCCCCATCCCTCCATCCCTCGCTCCTAGAGCTGACCATTATCCTTTCCATTTCCAGTCTCCCATCTACTGTGACAGCTGCAGACTTTGCTACTAACTCCTTTGCATTTCTGTAATTTTCTGTGTGACTGTAAGCTTCCCAAGCACAGGGATTACATTTTTGTTCTTCCTACTGCTTTCCACAAATAAGGTGCTCATTAAACTCATGAACTCAATTGATGTTAATCACTTACTTTTAAGGACCCCTGGAGTAAGCTTTTTTCAATTACATATTAATTTTGCATTCTAGAAAAATAAAGTTTAAAGATATTTTAAATCAACTGATTTTCAGCGAGGAAGAAAAAGAAACGTATTAGGGAAGGAATTTACCATCTTTAAAAAGATAAATGGTTAGGGGTTTGCCATCTTTAAAAAGAAGATTTTAAAAAAAGAAACAAAAAACAACTGGCCCACATGGCTCAGCGGTTAAGTGTTGAACCAGGAGGTCACAGTTCAATTCCCGGTCAAGGCACAAGCCCAGGTTATGGGCTTGATCCCCATTGTGGGGCATGCAGGAGGCAGCTGATCAAAGATTCCCTTTCCCTCTCCCTTCCTCTCTGACATCAATAAAAATATATTTAAAAAATTAAATACAAATTTAAAGAAAGGCCTGTCATTTTAAGTTGCTTAACACAACTTACATGTAATAAAACAAAACAGAATGCCAATCCTGATCATTCACATCCATTGAGAACTCAGCTTTAAACCAAAGGACTGAGCGTGGCCAAGATTTACAATCATTAACTGTCATTTTCTTCCTTTTTCATCTTGTCATCTGCCCCTGAGCAGTGCCAGACAAGCAGTAACGGGCAGCACATCGTCAATAAAGAATTATGGGAGAAAAACAAATTTGCAAAGAACAATCCACCAACAATCTGTTTCTGCAAACTGGACAAGGAGCGTCCTTATCTGATTTGGGAGCACACCACGGTCCAGCTCCTGGGAGACGACACCACTGTTTTGTAGGACACTGAGAATCTGAAAGAAAGCTCCTTTCCATACTAAAGTTCTATTCGCTTTTAAAAATGTATTTTTATTCATTTCAGAGAGGAAGGGAGAGGGAGAAAGAGATAGAAAGATGAATCACGAGAGAGAATCATTGACCAGCTGCCTCCTGCATGCTCCCCACTGGGGATCAAGCCCACAACGCAGGCACTGTGCCCCAACCAGAAACCGAACCATAACCTCCTGCTTCATAGGTCGATGCTCAACCACTGACCCACACCAGCCGGGCAAGTTCTATTATTTTTAACTACCCTTTTCCCCGAGTTTGCTGGCTTCCTAGGGGGAAAAAAAAAAATGTTCTCGTCAGATAATACCTAACTGTGGATTATGGAAAGGTCGCTTTATCCGGCATAAGCAGAATAGAATCTCCCTCAGCATCTGCTATTCTCTCCGCCAGCCTCTCTCTAATCAATGGATGGTCCTTCTTTGAAAAATAAAATCCTATCCACTTCTGTTGCCCTTGACTGTCTTCATGTTTACAGAAGACTTAAGCAAGAGCAGTAATAAATCTGTTTATGAGGACGTGCGGAAATACCTTAATTTTAAATTCCAGCTGGGAGTTAATTGTGTACATCATTTCTGTCCTTTCCATCTTCCGGGCTCCTTCGTTGCACAGTCGAACCAACTGGGAACACAGAAACATAAGGAGGGTTGAGGGATCCAGGAGAGAAACCCCACTTTCAAAAGCAGATCTCTCGCAGGAAGTAATTAGCACTGGGGAAGCTCCACAGACTCCTCTCTGACGGTTGAAGAATTCACTTTTACACAGTTAGGACACTGTCCTCAGCGAGAAGTGGAGTCATCAGGAAGTGAAGACAGGGGGGGAAAGTCTCCTAAAAATTTCTAGGAACACATGTCTTTCATGAGTTATTACATCACACCCTCCACACCCGGGTTCCTCCCACAGACCCAGTCCCCAGTTCCTGAGCAGTCTGCTCCTTTCCTCCATCCCTCCTGCTTGCCTCAACCCAAACCCTCACCCAGCCTCAGGGCACGCTGCACCTTTCTCCTCATTGCCAAGTCAGAGCAGCTGGAGGCAGATTACCAAGGTCAAAGGCAAATTCTAAGCAGAGTGGTACTGCAAAGCATAAGACTAGTAAAGGGAAGCCTTCATCTAGGGCAGTGGTTCTCAACCTTCCTAATGCCGCGACCCTTTAATACAGTTCCTCATGTTGTGGTGACCCCCAACCATAAAATTATTTTCGTTGCTACTTCATAACTGTAATTTTGCTACTGTTATGAATCGTATTGTAAATATCTGATATGCAGGATGTATTTTCATTGTTACAAATTGAACATAATTAAAGCATAGTGATTAATCACAAAAACAATATGTAATTATATGTTTTCCGATGGTCTTAGGTGACCCCTGTGAAAGGGTTGTTCGACCCCCAAAGGGGTCGCGACCCACAGGTTGAGAACCGCTGATCTAGGGGGAACCTGACGGTCAGTGACTCTTCAAGGATGGCCAGGCTCAGGGACATTCACTGTAATTAGAAATAATGAATGATCTACAACTGAATGCATTCAGTCCTTTAATGATGGCCTGGGACATTGTGATTTATAATAAGAAACATATAGTTGGTCTTTGTCCATAGTTCCCAGAACAGAGCACCTAAAACCCGTGTAATTTCCTATATAGGAGCCATTAGGGGCATCTTTAGTCATAATACGATATTTATTTATAACAAGTCCTTTTAAACAACATCTTAATTTATGTTAATGAGGTAACTTTAAAAAAGCCGCTAACCATCACCGTAGTTTCAAGGGCTGGTATGCCTGGCACAGTAGTTGACATGCAATAAATACTTATTTAATGGGGAAATAAATAAACAGCTACTCAGACACCACACAAAAAATGAGACGTCTATAGGCCCTTAAAACAAGACTGTCTGACATGGTAAAAATGCACATTTCATCTGAGTGTAGCAAACATCCTTTTGTTTTTCAGCTAGCTAAAGAATGCTGTGCAAATGACTAGGAGAATCTACCAGTTTCCAGCATCAAACCCAGACACATTCTCTTCCAAGTGATCTGAGGGCTTTACTGTCTGAGGAGCTACCCAACAGTTACCTTGCTTACTTCCTTCAAGGCCCTTTTACAGACTTCATACTTCGGAGAGTCCTTCGGTGTTTTTTGACAGATAGTCTGTAATAAAGTAAAAGAAGAAGAAAATTAACTGACTGATTTTACTAAATACGATAAAACCAATGCCCAGACATACCCTCTCGCTCATAGCAAACTTCACAATGCTGAACACAATATTATGGATGGGTATGATGATGGCATTAAAATCCAATGAGAAAACTATGAAATAGTCTTTACACACACAGAATCCAAGAAATAGTTAAATAAGAGGATAGACTTCAGAGGTGGATGAACCCGATTTCAATTCTGAACTCTGACCCTTATTAGCTATTTGATCTTGGGTAAGTCTTCTGTCTCTATAAGCCTCAGTTTCTTCATCTATGAATTCAGGATAATGCCAGCTATGTCACCAGATGGCTGCAAAGACTAAATGATAATACATGTAAAGTGCTTTATGAGCGCCTGGCATATAGTAGGCCATCCATAAATAATAAAATAACTTTAATTGTTATCATCATAATCGCCATTAGAGGTGAACTAATTTTGTATATAACACGACTGAACAAAAATATCAAGGAAAAATGGCTGCTAAATTTTCTCTTGATATATTTATACTGCAATTTTTGAGATAGTAAAATTGAGCTCAAAGAAGGTGAATTCAAGGTAAACCAAATTACACATAACTTTTGAAACTATACCCAATTCAAAACCAACAAAACCATTTTAAGTGTTAAAACTGTTCATCTCAATTAAGTTTAAATCATTTCAAAACAAGTTTAAATCTCCAAATGAAGTAACATTGAAGAGATACTGTCTGAAGTCCAGACTCTCTCACAAACCAGATTAGGGCAGTGGGCATCAGGTAAAGGTGGAAGGTACTTCCATCTAGCAAACCCCTGGTCTACAATGGGGGGGAAGTACCAGGCCTACACACCTGAGGTCGGGTGTCAGGATTGTTACATGTGATGTGTCAGAAGAAACACAGACAGTGCCATCTGTGGGCTTATAGTCATGGTTCCCAAATGTTTTTGACTATGACCCACTGTAGGAAATACATTTAACACCGTGACCAGTACACATGCAAACAAAAATGAAACAAGGCTTTTTTTTAAATGAAATAATACTTAACCATTATGGACCATATCCATGTCATGTAGAGTACGTTCTGATTTTTTTTAAAGCAGTGCTCATTTTTCAAAAGTCAATTTTGTGGCAGACTAAGGGGTATGAAAGTGGTTTGAAAAATACTGGCTTATGTCCCTGAGAGCAGGCACCCTAAGTTCATAGTGTCTCTGCACACCTCAATTTTATGTAAACGTTGTGCATACTGAATTTCCTAGGGAGAATGACTACACTTTACTCAGAATCTCAAAGGGGTCTTTGACCCTAAAAAAATATTAGAGCCCACTGGACAATATGGCATTAACACTCAACATGGTATGTTAGATTTTGTGGGTACCAATCTATTCAAGCAATTTTGCCAAAATCAAACAAAGAATATGAAAGGCTGAGAGATGGCAGTATATACAGAATTTAAGGAAACATGGCTAAAATGTATTTTCAGAAGAAGAAGAAAACATTCTGAAAATTCATAATACTCCAAGAAAGTTGACATTTAGAAAGCACCCATTTCTTATTTAAAATAGTAAAGTTTGAAATATTTCCCTATATAACTCAAAGTTCCATAAAAAAGTGTTAGAAGTCACATAATATAAATCTTGTTCTAAATGACCTCTTTACTACTGATAAATCTTACAGAAGAAAGCACAGCAGCTGCTCCTTGAAGGTATCTTTGAAAAAGTCACAATCCTATATAATAAAACCCAAATATCCAAATCGACCAAATAGCACAATGAACGGTTGCTATGATGCGCCCTGACCACCAGGGAGCAGATGCTTAACGCAGGAGCTGGGCTCACAGCAGGCGAGCACAGTAGTGGCAGTGGGCACCTCTCCCACCTCTGCAGCAGCACTAAGGACCCCTCAAGGGTTGTCCGCCTGCCGGCTTAGGCGGGGAGTGGGCCTAAGCCAGCAGGCAGACATCCCCCGAGGGGTCCCGGACTGCGAGAGGGCATAGGCCAGGCTGAGGGACTGCCCCCACAGTACACGAATGTCGTACACCGGGCCTCGAGTATTAATATAACTCAGCACAGGCCTGTATATTATATTATTAATTTAGTCAAGAAACACTGTCTATTGTCACACTTACCATTTACTATTTCATTCGTTTTCACGCCAACCCTGCAGGTACCCATTATCCTGATTTTCAGAATAAGATAAGTAATTTTTTGCCTAGGATCACCTAGTCAGTGGCAGAGACAGAATCTGCACCCAGATCTGTCTTACTCCAGAGCCACAGGACTTCACTGCACCAGGGTGCCTCCTGGGGAAGCGGGGGCCCAAAAAGATTAAATGAGCTGTCCAAGGTCACAGGTCTCGTGGCTCACCCAGAACCCAATCCAGGACTGCTGACTTCAAGAAGTCAATATTCTTCTCATTTCAAAAAGTATTCAGTGAGTGATGTAATCTAAATCCTTCAGTGACCACACAAACCTAACTTGAAGATGATTCCTAAAGATATTAGACAAAAGTGAGACTTTCCAGCCGAATAGCAACTTCTCAATCAGGAGATTTTATAGAGGGGTGATGCATCAATTTCAGTGGAAGAAAAAAATTTCCTTAATCAGATTTATAGTACTATGGCTACCCACAGAGGAAAGAGCCACCCAATCAAGTCTTACGTCCATCAGCAGGGGAAGGCGAGTCACCCTCTGCATGGGGAGAATGAGGAAAGAGATCATGGGTAAGTTCCTACAGTCTTCATGGGACTCAATTCTTGACAATACTTCCTTAAAAGATGGATTGGTGGCTCTGAGGGAAAACAAAGAAAGAAGAAACTTCAATATACAGTCTCCTCAAGTTAAGAATTAAAAAATGTAGTATAGAATACTGTGATAATTTCAGATATTACCAACAATTTTTAAATATATACAACATGAACACATAATTACATAGGTAGACATAGATGGCTTGTCTGCCTTTTATAGTCAAGACTGACTATAAGATATGAGTCTAAGGTGACAGTATGAGCAATGAGAAGAAAATGTCTGAGCTACAATTTTATAGACGTGGAAAGTAAACAAATGATGAGGCAATGGCATCGGAATGGTGAACGCATCAATTACAAATTAGTTTTAATTTGTAATAAAATTTGACAATAAAAACGGTAAAATACTGCCACAACACTTTAATTTCATTTTCTCACAATGCGGAGTTTTAAGTTTTCCTTCCTACTCATTTAAAAATTTCTTTTAGAAAGTTCAAGGAAAAAAAATCAAACTCTACACCAGTTGCATCTTTAAATCCCTTTGGTCCCAGTCTCCCACCTCCAAAGAGTCTGGTTAAACAGAAAACTGACCATTGTCAGCAGTGTTTCTTCTCTCCCAGTGACAGTAAAACCAGTAAAATACTGCCACAACATTTAGCAAGATACACTGACATATACGATCTTATGTGGAACCACCCATATAACTTTTAAGGAAGGTCAAGAGGGGATTCCAATTAGAATGGAGCCTCAGAAAGGTCCCCGACTTGCCAAATAACAGACCTAGTGTTTGGTAAAGACAGAGGTCAAGCCAAGGTCTTCTGACGTTCAGTGGGTGCCTTCACCCCTGCATCTCTCACCTCACTTCAGCCCCAGAGGAGCTGTGCGGAGCTCCATTGTGACTGCAAGGAGGGGGCTGGGAAAGGGTGGTCCTGCAATGGAACCCCACGTTGGAGGGCAAGGGAAGAGGGATGGGGGCAAGAAGCAGCACAGTGGCAATTGTGACCTTTTTACACATGTTTTTTTTTTTCCCTAGCCAGTTTGGCTCAGTGGAGAGAGTGTGAGCCTGCAGACTGAAGGGCCCCAGGTTCAATTCTAGTCAAGGGCATGTACCTCAGTTGCAGGCTCCATCCCTGGGGCCCCCTGGTCGGGGCTTGACTCGTGTGGGAGGCAACCGACTGATGTGCCTCTCTCACATCAATGTTCCGCTCTCTCTGTCTCTCTCCTCTCTTCCACTCTCTCTAAAAATCAATGGAAAAGTATCTTTGGGCGAGGATATCCTCGGGCCTTGTGATTAACAAGGCCCCAAAATTTGATTATTTGGTTCAAGTCTGCTAAAAATAAATTAGGAAATACCCAGAATAGCAAATTAAAAGAAATGTCACAGAAATGCTTTAATTTCATTTCCTCACAAGGAGTTTTAAGTTTTCCTTCCTACTTGCTTGGAAAGATTTTTAGAGAGTTCAAGGGAAAAAAATCAAACTCCAAACCAGTTGCATCTTTAAATCACCGGTTGCATTTTTAGGTCCCAGTCCAGTCCAGCCCCCCCCCCCCCCCCAAGAGTCTGATTAAGCAGTAAGCAGTCTGGGATGAGCCCTGGGCTTTGTTTTTTGCTGGTTCTCAGATTCCCGGGAGTTTCCAAAGTGCAGGTGAAGTTGAATGTCACTGTCCTAAATGTAAGTTCACACCAACTGTACCCAGCTCCCGAGAACCCAGACACTCGTGTCCAGGTGAAAGCTCAGTTGATGGTTTCATTAAGCTAATTTCAAGAAAACCTCGATTTTTAAAAGTTACATAATGCACAGTAGCTCCTATTCACATTTTTTTAGGTTGGTGTTTTTTTTGTGTGTTTTTATTGATTTGTTTAGAGAGAGAGGATGGGAGAGGGAGAGAGAGAGAGAAACATCCATGAGAGAGAACCATGAATCGGCTGCCTCCTGCACACCCCCTACTGGGGATCGAGCCCACAACCCGGGCATGTGCCCTGACCGGGAATCGAACCCGGGACCCTTGAATCCACAGGTCGATGCTCAACCACTGAGCCACATCAGCTGGGACCTATTCACATTTTTTTTTTTAATCCTGCAAAATATTGAAAACAAAATGAAATTCAGCTCTAATTTAAGGCTTTGCTTGGAACAGGTATGTAACTTGCATTTTCTAACAGTTACAGAGCAACCTTTGCATCAGCAGGGGGGTTAGGGGTGGTGGTGGGGATGGTAGGAAAAATGAGGGGGGTGATTTTGTCCCCAAGAAGCATTCAGCAATGTCTGTAGGCATTCGGGTTGTCACAACTGGGGTGAGGGACAGAGGCTAGGGATTCCGTGGAACATGGGCAGCAGGCAGGACAGTCCCGACAACAAAGAGGTATCCAGCCCCACATGTCAGCAGTGCCGACAAACCCCGCTTTGTACTGCAAACCTCCTCTGGCACTGGCGGCTGGATTTCCCACCCTGTACAAGAGCTACATGAGGACACGGAGAGGGAAGGGGCAGACCAGCCCTTCTTGCCAACCAGGAGCTGTTTCTGCAAGCAGCCTGGAGGTGATGACTCATCACCGACCCTTGGTAAGTCTCACACACTGCAGAGAAGCCGGCCACAGCTCCCAGCCAAGGTCAAAAACGCCACAACTCCCAGTGGGGGGACGGGAACAGCCAGTAACCCCCAAGCTGCAATGCACAGCAATGCACAAATGCAGCTTCTTGTGATAAACAAGCCCCCGAAAATAGAACAACATAGACGCTACTGAACAATTGCTGGCTCTCTCATGGATAGAGATGGAATATACATCACACCAAAACTTACAGCAACCTAAGTAGGACAAAGAGAAAAGGTGTGGAGAGAAGTTTAAAGCTTAACTGTTTTTTGTTTCATAATTACAGTCTTTAAGAACTCCCTCCCTCCCCATGGCTTCTTTCAGACCTTTGCTTCTCAGATCACCCAAAGGGGAAGTCAGCAATTCCTACAAACAACTTAACAGAGCTGTCATTTGAATGGAAGAAGATTAGAGTCCTAGAGAAAACTGGATCCTGACTCTAACTATTCAGCCTCCTCAAAAACTCTCTCTTGGCCTCAGGCAAAATACTTAATGGCCAGTTAAAGTCTTAGAGAAGGGGGGGGGGGGGGTTTGGAATAATCATCACAACAATTAAAAACAAAAACAAGGAAAACAATGAGATATGGAACAATCTACCAACCCAGCTTCTGGATTGTGACACCAGTATTATTTTGGTAAACAAACTATAGTACATCGTAACCTACTGGGTGTATTTTAACTTTTCAATGGCAATTTTGAAACATATGTAAAAATAGGCCTAATAGTACTGGTATAAGGAGGCCCCATTTGAGTTTAAAGGATTAGCAACCCATGGCCAATCTCTTCTATTTTACTTGTATAAATTACTTTATTGTTTGCAACAGCTTGGAGGGACCTGGATGGTATTATGCTAAGTGAAATAAGCCAGTCAGAGAAAGACATATACCGTATGATCTTACTTATATGTGAACTCCAATGAACAAAATAAACTGATGAACAAAATAGAAACAGAGGCATGGATACACGGAACAGACTGACAGCTGTCAGAAAGGAGGGGGCTTGGAGGGCTGGATGAAAGAAGGCAAAGAACATATATGCATAGCCCATGGACACAGACAACAGAGTGGTGATAGCCAGAGGGAAAGGGGGGGGCGATAAGAGGAGGTGGGCAAAGGAGGGGAGAATGGAGACAGATAGAAAGAAACTTTGCTTTGGGTGAAGGGCACATGATGCAGGGTACAGATGATGTTTTGTTGAGTTGTATACTTGAAACATATATAATTTTGTGAACCAACGTCACCCCAATAAATTCAATTTTAAAAAGTAAAAAAAAAAAGGAAAACAACAAACTATTATTTCATAATTGCTTTAGAGAGAAAATTTTCCAGAGACTAGATTTTTCTACTAGGACACTCACCCTGAAAGCAATCCTCTTAAACATTTGTCCCTGGGATATAGCCCATCTATTAGAAATAACTATCCCATGAGGACCTAATCATTTTCCCCCAAAAATGCGATGAAGAGGCAATCAACAATAATTTCTAGTGCTGACTTCTGGAACAGTTACAAGGGAAATTTCGTTTTCAATAAGTTCTTTAGCATCAAGCATGTCAGTCACTGCTCCTTACCAGTGAGCTGGCCAGACTCCATCACACAAAATTGATTTCAGAGCTTAATTAATTTCAATCAATGTGAGCTAATTAAAACAAGGCTGGCTAATTAAAACTGTACTCTTTAACATAGCTTACAACAATTTCTGCAGTGTCCGCTGCTGGTAGACTTCGTTTGTACAGTATTTCACATACGGGTCAAACGTGGATGCCGTGTGTTTTTCCACAATGTCACTTATGTCATCTATGAAGATATTATTCTGATGTCTTGCTTCCAACTCTGTAAAGAATCTGAAAAAAAAAACAACAAAAGCATTTACGCTTTCTTCCATATGCTTTAATAACAGATTATCTCATGTGATGCTTTTATACAGGGTTTGAAAATATCAACAGTACCAGTACCAACTCAAAGGGACACAAGCCAAAAACTATAAAAATTCTCTACATTTAAAGCTGTCATATAAATACCTTGTCACTTCAAGTAGTCGGTTTTACAAGACTGATAATCCAGTTCATTTCTACGTTTTCAGGTATATACAGATTTTAGAATATACAGATTTCACCATTTTTCAAGAATTCCCTATATATTGGAGGAGGGAGAAGAGGTTGATGCTTGCATATTTTATTATACTGAAAAGCATATGAGTACAACATCTAAATAAGTACTTTAAAACCAAGCATGAAATAAACTTAATTCTATGTGTCCTTTCTCTCAAATAAAAGTAATCATATTATTTTAAATCTAATAATATGCGTGATATTCAGTGTCTTTATAAATTAGATTGCAATTTCAGGTTTGCCAGACTTAAGAGTGGGTGTGTATTTGTATGTGCATATATTGTGTCAAGTCCAGTTAATACTGAATTTCTGATAAATAATGAATAATTTTTCAGTAAACTATGTGTCAAGTATTGCATAGGCATCTTGTGTTTTCTCTGGCAACCAAAGATTGCATCCCATGTTAACAGAACATCAATATCAGGTATTTGACATGGGTTTCTACCCAGGGTTGCTGCTCAAAATGTGGTCCATGGACCAGCAGCATTGGTGTCATCTAAGAGCACATCAGGAATGCACCACCTCATCACGCACCTCCTCCAATCTGGACCTGCACTTTAGCAAGATCTCCAGATGACTCAAGTGAATACTAAAATTAGAGAACTGCCCTGGAGCCCACTTACTGTCCAAATTTAAAATGGTAGGAAAATCTATTAGAAATAACCATCCCACAAGGACCCAATCATTTCCCTAAAAAATGTGATGAAGGTGACATCAACAATAATTTCTCATGCTGACTTCTGGAACAGTGATACAAGGGAAATTTCGTTTTCAGGAAATTCTTTAGCATTTAGCACATCACTCACTGCTCCCGACCAGTCAGCTGGCTGGACTCCATCACACAAAATTCAACGCTGATAGCGAATGAGACAACAGAAATTTATACAAGAACATCGTAAATGTGGTCTAACATTTTCTCACATTTCTGTCTCTGTTATTTTCATACAAAATCCTGGCACTCAGAAATAAAACAAACAAGACATTAAGAAGCTCAGTTTTTATATGTTTACATGTACATAAAACTCATTTTAGTATGAACTGTATTATCAGCTTGTCATCATTATCTATTATTTTTTAAAGTTTCTGTAAGAGCTTAAGGGACAAATGCATTTTAACTTCCTAGAAGAGTCAAATCATTATATACTTTGAGGAAGCCCCTACATTTGTATTTCCTTTAAAAAGGACTTAGAGAAGCCCTAACCGGTTTGGCTCAGTGGATAGAGCGTTGGCCTGTGGACTGAAGGGTCCCAGGTTTGATTCCGGTCAAGGGCATGTACCTTGGTTGCAGGCACATCCCCAGTAGGTAGTGTGCAGGAGGCAGCTGATAGATGTTTCTCTCTCATTGATGTTTCTAACACTCTATCCCTCTCCCTTCCTCTCTGTAAAAAATCAATAATATATATATATATATATATATATATATATATATATATATATATATGTATGTATGTATATAAAGGACTTAGAGAAAATAATCAATCTAAATCCCAGCCACAGATTTTAATTGGCCTACTCATCCAAGCCCCTGGTTTCAAACAGCAAAAGGGAAAACTTTGCTGGACTATTTGCCTTTCCTTTCAGTGGTATCGGGGTTAATCTGCACAGTCCTTAGCCACTAGTCCAGACAACACACTGGAAGACTCCAAAATCCAGTCAACAGCTTCATATTACTTTGTCAGGACTGAGTCTTTTAATATTCAAAGAAAATAACCCCCATCCGGAAAGTTTCAGCAATTTCAAAAACAACCACTCCAAACTCCAAAACAAAGCTATGTTTCTTAAATGATAATTTCTATATAGACCTGTCCCTGACTTCAAGGAACTTAAGATATATTCGGGAGATAAGAATGATAGACATAGGTGATATAAAATATAACGTTTTTGCTTATAACATACTAGAGGGCTGGTGCACAAAATTCCGGCACTCAGGGTGGGGGTTCCCTCAGCCCGGCCTGTACCCTCTTGCAGTCCAGGAGCCCTTAGGGGATGTCCGACTGCTGCAGAGGCAGGAGAGGCTCCCGCCACTGCTGCTGCGCTCACCAGCCGTGAGCCCGGCTTCTGGCTGAGCAGTGCTCCCCGTGGGAGTGCACTGACCACCAGGGGGCAGCTCCTGCATTGGGCGCTTGACCCCAGTGGTCAGTGTGTGTTATAGCGACCCGTCGTTCCGCCATTTGATCGATTTGCATATTAGGGTTTTACTATATAGGATGTGCATAAGGGTGTTGGTGGTAGTTTTTGAATTACATGAATTGTTGTAAAATATACATATAACATGAAATTGGCCACTTTAACCATTTTTTTTAGTGTACAATTTAATGGTATTAATTACATTCACAATGTTGTGCAATCACCACTATGATCTATTTCTAAAGTATTTTCATCACCCTAAATAGAAAGGCTACACCCATTAAGCAGTAACTCCCCATTTCCCTCTCTCCCTAGCCTCTGGTAACCGCTAACCTACCTTCTGTCTCCATGAATGTGACTATTCTAGATAGTTCATATAAGTGGAATCATATAATACTTGTGCTTTTT
The DNA here is from genome assembly GCF_963259705.1 of Myotis daubentonii. Classification (NCBI taxonomy): domain Eukaryota; kingdom Metazoa; phylum Chordata; class Mammalia; order Chiroptera; family Vespertilionidae; genus Myotis; species Myotis daubentonii. The sequence continues at coordinate 19,934,695 of NC_081842.1, read as the reverse complement.
GTCTGGCTTATTTTATTAGTGTAATGTTTTCTTTAATATATATATATATCTTTATATATATATATTGATTTCTGAAAGGAAGAGAGAGGGAGAGAGAGATAGAAATGTCAATGATGAGAGAGAATCATTGATCGGCTGCCCCCTGCATGCACTACACTGGGGATTGAGCCCACAACCTGGGCATGTGCCCTGACCGGGAACTGAACCGTGACCTCCTGGTTCATAGGTAAACGCTCAACCACTGAGAGACGCTGGCTGGGCTAGTGTAATGTTTTCTAAGTTCGACCATATTGAGGCATGTATCAGAACTTTATTCCTTTGTATGGCTCAATAATACACCTTTAGGTGCATATACCATTATTGTTTATCCATTCATTTGTTGACAGACACTTGGGTAGTTTCCACTTTTTGGCCATTGTGAATAATGCTGCTATGACCATTAGCATACAAGTATCCACTTGAGTCCCTGTTTTCAAATCTTTGGGTTAGGTATATACCTAGAGATGAAATTTCAACTTCACTCTCTGTGCCAATATCAGTGTATATAAAGGAAAGACAGTATGATACCAAGGAGTAATAGAGGAGCTGCTGAGTTATTGTCAAGGGGAAATTATTTCATTAAATGAAAGTTGAGTAAAAAATGAGCCTTCCCTCCTGAGTGGCCCACAGGAGGCATGGAGCAGTTAATTACAATTCAAGGTCTGTAAGAGAGACACAGAGTGACTGACAGTCAACATGAGGCGGGTCTGCAGTGATAAGGATGTCATTACTGAGCACTGGGGGCACAGCACTGTGGGCTGGAGAAACTACATGGGCCCAGACATGAATCTCATGCAAGAAAACGTGGGTGGGTGAGTGAGACTGAGGTGTGGACCACAGGAGGAAAAGCAGGTCAGAGCTTGATGGCAAAGGTTTGACTGTAGGCTGAGGGTTTGGGCTTACTCTGGGGACAGTGAGAATCTGCTAGAGGTGTTGAGGCCAGTAAATTACCCAACCAGACAGGGAAACGTGGGACAGTGGAGGGACGGATTACAAGTGGGGAGAGAGAGGCCACAAGCAGGCCAGTGAGGTGGCAAATTTGGGCAGGGGACGATAAAGCCTGGCAGTGGGAAATTAAAGAGAGGACACAGATTAGGGTAACAATTTGGAGGGCAAGTTAATAGAATGGAGGAACTCATTAGATGGGAAAGTCAGGGAAGATGCTGGGATTTCTAGTTAAGGTTTCTACCTGGGCATCAAGGTGAGTCATTAACAGGGAATTGGAAGAGGGGAGAAGCAAGAGAAAGCACAGTTTAATTTTGTCTTGGAGATGTCAAATGGACAGCTGAAAACACACATCTGGGAGAATTCTGAGCCCCAGCAAATCTAGATAGTATGTAGTCAAGTCTAGTTCACTTTTAGATGGTTTTCATATAAATGCAAAATTTTTGTACTTTATTTTAATTCCAAGCAGCTTTGAGGAAAATGTTCAGAGAAAATGGAAAAAAAAACACACAAGAAACCATGCACAAGGTCATTATCATGTAAATCTAAGAAATAAATATCTTAGAGGCAAATATCCTTTAGTTTCTTGTCTTTAGCTAACTGTTACAATCTGAAAGAATGCAGCTATATAACCAAAAACAACAGTAACTTGGCTTTTCCCAATGAAAGGAAAATTCACTTATCACAGTTAAAAGGTTTGCCAAAGTACAAGATTAAAAACAAAGCACTGATGATATATTTGTTTATGCTACTTACTTTGATTAAATATAAACTAAGCCCCTTGTCCTTTATTTTGCCATTTGCACAATTGATATACAATTTAAAGCTTTCTGTGTTAAATTATCTGTTGGTTATTTTGGCAAATTTGCATATTTTACTGAGTGGAGCTTCAAAAAGACCAAGAAACTATTACTGAAGAATGAGGTATTATTCCCATAACCAAGAATGCTGCTGGTTCATATAAAATCTGACGCAAAAGTTAAAGCATTTCGTGAAGTTATTTGGCTTATTTGAAGGACAACTTTTTAATGGAAATATGTTTCAGCGCTATACTTTTTTTTTTTTCTGGGACAATACATTCCTTATTTCCCCTTTGTAGCATTACCAAGATGACCATGTTTACAACCAATCATGTAGACGACCTCTCTTTCTTTTTTTTCCCCTACCAAAATCCTAATCTCATTGCTGAAGTCTAGATTTCGAGAAACCTCTGATAACCAGAAAAGGCTTCCTGAAAACACTGCCTCCTAACCAGGCACCCACGCTAGCCCAGCTTGACTGCTGACTCACCATCCCCAGCACAATCACACTCAACTTCAAATGAGCGCTTCCAATGACTGCAGCCTGCCCAGGTGAGCTCCTGGGCCGTGCAGACAATGGTCAGAGCACCAAGAACGCCAGGGAGGCCTCCCAGGGGGCGGGGCTTCTAGATGGTAACTGCAAGTCCATGTTTGAAGAGCTTGCTCATGGTCTATAACCTCCCCTGTAATAGTTCCTGGAACTGCAGGGGCTGTATTTTCTTCAGGTTTCTTGTGGTTGCTTTATCAAGGGATGGTCTTAAATGTGGCACTGCATTTTGAGCGGGAAAAACAAAGTCAACCAACAGTGAGGTAGCTGCTTCCGATACACGCAGGGCATGTTGCTTCGTTAACATCATTTTCTCTCCGATGGAATAGGCAGCAAAGACCTACCAATGTGAGGTATAAATGCCCCCATGCCATTACTAACAGCCTTCTTAGAATTCAACAGGTAATGTAATTGACACCTCAGATATGAACGCTCCTGATAGCTCTTGATGCGTGTATGGTAAACCCACCAATCTACAGAGGAGATTGAGACTTATGTAATACAAACAACGAACCTGTTTCAATTAGTCAACCAACCAAATCTCCTTCCATGTGCCTAGCACAGGATGGCAGGTTTAAGTGAATGTCGAGGAGCAAGTCATTAAAAATTATAACTACCATTCATGTGCCAAGCACAGTGCTACATGCTTCCCATACATTATCTCATTTAATTGACTCCTCAAGCCTACTTTGTGAGATGGCCTTTATACTCATTTTAAGGATAAGAAAACCAAGGCTATGGGGCCTTCACGTCAAAACATGTAACAACTGAGCCTCAGTTTGAACCCAGGGCCAGAGCCTATCTGAGTCCAGAGCCTGTGAGCACCTCTGGCCTCTGCTCACAGGTGCCTGCTGCTATTGCCTGCCTGTTACAACTGGCCAGCCCTCAAACTGGACATCCAGCAAGATAAACTGCTGAACGGAAAAAGAAATACTATTCGTTTCCAAGAAGACCAGCTGTTGCATCGTCTCAGCAAGTAAATTATGGATGTCAACAGTAAAGACGTGCACAGAGGATTTATGCTACAGCAAGACCAGCAGACAGCAGAGGAGTCAACAGGTGAGCCCCTGGGAAAACAATCAGGATGGTCATGGCCAGTGATGGGTTCTGGTCCTGCTCAACAGTGTAAGCAATGACAGGATCGCAGGTACCCTGGGAAACTCTGGGAGCCATTCATTTGGACCCTCCCTATTCCCTGCTGCCCTTCTCTTTGTCCCATTCATCCTTCAAATCTTGGATTATATTTCGTCTCCTCCAAGAAGCTCTCTCTCTGACTCCTGTGGCCTTATTTTATGTCTTTATAAACCCCTACACTAAGACTTTTGTATCTTTACTGTGATTATAATTAATTATACTATGAATTTGTTTGCATTTGTCTCTCTTAGCAAGGTTTAGAGGGCAGGGATGCCATGCCTGTTTTGTACAACACTCTATACCCAGGTCCTGGCCACACAGTACCTGGAACATGGGAGACGGTCAACTATTTGATGGAATGACTCGATTTTGTGTTTTAAACCGAAAAGTATAAAGATGAAACCTGTCCAAGGAATTTTGTTCTACTGCTATTTTACCAAAAAAAAGAAAAAATGTAACACCCACAAATTGGTCAGTCTCTGTCTTGCTCTCCTCTAATCAAGTCAGCGGATATTTAGTGACCACAAACTGGGTTCCCAGTGAAGATACAAACTCCCAGCACACACTTTTACCATCCTGTCAAGTCAGGTCACTAGAAGGAGACCCAATCCAGCCCAAGTTTCTTCCATGCCAGCTGCGCTTACTAAAAAACCTGGGCAGACCAGCCCTTCCCCCACCAGACTCCAGAGTATTCCAGGATGGCTAAGGGCCCCTCCCCACCCCACCCCCACCCCGGGACATCCCCTCCACACTCAGCTCTGTAGTTAGGGAGGCACAGAAAGCAGGGCTCTGGTTATAGTCAGCACTGCCCTGCACCCTCTCAGATCGGCATCCTTTCCAGGTGCTTTTCCCTCATCAATATCCATCTGCCTAAAGCCCGCTCACGAGGGTCCTGGACTTCTTCCTCCCTTAACGAGCTGTCAGTCGTCTCCACCGGAGAGGGTCAGCGTCATGTTTGCTGGAGCCGTGAAACATACCGAGCAGGTTTCAGACGTCTAAGATGCTGTTATATAATAAAATATCTCCACTAAACAAAGAAATCGTCCAGATAAGTGGCAGCGAACTATGTGCTGCTGGAAACACTTTCCCAACAGAAGAGCAAGAGAACGTTCTGTCCTCGACTCAAATGAATTTATGTTCCGCTGTGCGTGAGGCCTGGGGCTTGTTTGTCTGGGGGGGGGGGGGGGGGTTCTTGGTGGCCAGGTTGACACTCAAGATCAGCATCAATTTCTTTGAATTTCTTTGAGTACACTGGATCAGGGAGAGCAAACGCATGGCTAGAGTACCACCTCTAACCTGTGGCAGGCATCACCAACCGAGGGTGGCACTCTGCCCAGCTGCAGAATTTGCCCTCCACGCAGCTGTTATCCATCAATCAGCATTGACGACGAGGAAGATGAAGCTCATCTACGAATTTTTCCCCAGGCTACCACTGCTAGGAAATGTTATTTGACAAAAATATAGAACTGTTCTTTCTGAATGAGTATACCCTACATCCCGACCAGGAAAAGATCTCACCAGCTTTCCCTCTTAACAGACTGTACGTCTTCTCACATTCTAGCTTTACTTTTTCTTCTGAAATTGTATCTCCGGATTGATAACAAGGGGGAAAGGGTTGAAATGAAAGGTATTTGGGAATGTGAAAGAAAAACATCCTATTCTGAACAAAAATGTCCTGGTAGCCCTCCTTCCCCATTCTGATAGCTACTGTTTGATCTTTCAAATCTCTAGGATGGTTTTTGTTCAAAGATTCTTATCAGGCCGTTAAGATCAGCCTGGACACATGAAAGAAGCCACTGAGGTGAAAGAGATAAACTAAGGGTCTTCTTACCCTTACTACCACCAAACACAGAGCTTTCTTAGGTTTAATTCCGGCTCCCTCCCCACAGACACCTTCCATTCAAGGCTCCTGGCAAATCCCAAAGGAGGAAGGCGGAGCAGTGGTCCAGGGAAGGAAGCGGCAGAAAGACTACAGAGCTAAGTGCCCCAAGATTCTGCTGTAGCAGTTGAGGGTCTGGTGCCCTTCGTCCTTCCTCCTCAGCGATAACGCACAAGCCAGAAGAAATATAAACAGGACCCTACAAAGATAGGAAAACAATGTTTTTCAAGTCCTTGAGATTTTAATACCATAAGACTGAGTTTTTCCTTCAAATGAGAATTTAAATGACCATCTGAGTCTGCCACAAAGAATAAACTGGAGTAAAAGGGGCTTGTTCCCATGGTAACCTTGTGCATACTTGGTTCTTTTGTTTCATTGCTGCTCACACGCATTCATACATATCTGAATTTCTCCCAGAGATGAGGACAACGTCGATGAACGCCAGGAAGCACTCTTATCAAAATGTCCTTAGGACAGATGGAAGTCTACGTGTGCCTGGGATGCTCGGGGTTATTGTGGACAGTTTGACAGTTTTTAATTATTTTTTATTTGAGCACAACTATTAATTTACAGCCAACAACATCCTCTCCACCCCTACTTTTATATATGACCATGAAGAATGGAAACCAACTATGCCTGGTTCACCCCTGGCTCTCCAGGACCTAGCAAAGAATAAGCCCTCAATAACTGTGTTGAATGATTCAATATCACTCCTCCTTGCCCCTCGTCCCAGGAAAGGAACAGTGAGCGATGGTATGAAGCAAGTATCTATTAGGCCTGATTAATAGCTACATTAAATTATCAGGGTCCTCACGACGGGGCTAGGCTGGGGTGAGGTGGCACTGAATGGATGGCTCTGCTGTTGGCAAATATGGAAGCTGAGTGTTTACGTGCCTTCTATGAAATCCTAAATACCAGGCGTGGAATCTCAGGAGTAGTTTTGCTAATGCATTGCCCGGCAAAACTCCTTTGAAAACTCAAAACCTAACCAAGGTTTATGACTTCTGGAGAACTATTAGATGATAATTACATAACCAATTCGGTGACCCTGTGACCTTGGCCCCATGAAAGGGCATTGCTGTGTGTAACCCTCATTCATAGTAGCTTCACCAGAAGTGGCTGGGCAGGTTGTCTCCCTTCATCCCCGCCTTGTTTTCTGTTTCCCACATCAACAGCCTCATTGTGTGCACGTCATCTGCTGCAAGCTGCCTTGGGCCTTTTGTGGATGCAGTTGACGTCTAAATTATAAATTATAAACAAACCAGGAAAATGTGGATTCTCGGTTGCTGCTTGGAAACAGCATGGAGAATAAATTTATAGACGACTGGAGCCAAGTCAAGTAAAACACAAAAGTCTTCTCATGCTGAAGCCCCGCTTCCTACTGTGGGTGGGTCGTTCTGGAATGAAATCAGCACAGGGAAGACACGTTTCTCTCCAGGCGTTATTTCCAGATCCTTTTTAGGTATTCTCGTGATATTTCAAGTCAGAATTCAATCCACAAAGAAGGATAAGATTTAAAGTAAGCCCCAAATCTTTGCATCTCAGTTTTTCTTTTTAAATATGCCCGAAAGAAAGTTATCTTCCTAAAAGGAAAGAATGCTTTCTATGGCTCCCACCAATTTTATAAGGGGTAGGAGGGGGCGAATTCTGAATTTTGAAAACTCCAGAAGTCAGTTTCCATAATATTCTTTAATAAAAAAAAAAAATGATGTTTGCACAAGAGAACTAGAATTTCATGTTCTCTCTGAGGTTTTTCAAGCCTGCTTCAGTTTACTCAGCATCTGGCTCTGGTCTGCCCTTTTCACACAACCCTCTGCTTCGACTTTCATCAGGGATTTTAAAAATACTGTCTCTTCAGATGATTATTAATACTGCTTAGCCAAGTATAGAAGACAAGGATGAATGGGGTAAACAAGTTCTTACCCTGGTTTTCACTGGATGATAAATTTCTGTTCCTTCATTTATTGACCATAATAAAGAATGAAATCTTACCATTTGTGACAGTATGGATGGACCTAGAGGGTATTATGTTCAACCAAATAGATCAGACAAAGACAAATACCATATGATTTCACTTAAATGTGGAATCTAAACAGCAAAATAAACAAACAAACAAAACAGAAACAGACTCATAGACAGAGAACAGACTGGATGGTGCCAGAAGGGAGGGGGTTCAGGGGACTGGATGAAAGAGGTTAAGCATTAAGAAGTACAAATTAGTACTTACAAAACAGTCATGGGGATGTCAAAGTACAGCATAAGGACTACAGTCAATAATATTGAAATAACGATGTACAGTGCCAGGTGGGTACTGGAAATATTGAGGGGAACACTTTGTAAACTATATGATTATCCAACCACTATGCTATACACCTGAAACCAGTACAAAATAATATTGAAAGTACACTATAATTGAAAATGTTTAACAGATAAAACAAGCAACTGAGTGGAGAAGACTTGGCCAACCTTCAGTAATTAGCCAAAGAAATTCAATACACAACATAGTGAGAGGGAAACCTGACCAGCAAGAAGAGAAAAAGTCCTACAAGAAAATGGGTAGGGGAGCATGAAGGGAGAAAAAGAGAGAAGGGGTGATTACTAAGGCTCCATCACCTCCACAATACCAAAGAGCAGGCTTCCCACGCTGTCTTTCCCAACTTCATGCTTTCCTTCGACTTCAATGATGTGTGATCTCTTATCTCCTGATTAGATTAAGAACTATAAGTGAATACACTTCCAGATAAAGTCCATTTCACATTGCACCTCCTGTAGCAAGGCTAACTGTGTACCATTACATCACACCCCTGGAAAATGTATGCAGGATATTGGCTATGGGTACAAACTCGGGAGCCAGATGGCCTGGGTTCAAATCCCAGCCCCCTCTTTTATTAGCCGTGTAACCTTAGGCAACTTGCTTAATGTCTCCATGCCCTCGTTCCTCATTTGTAAAATGGGAATAGTAATAATGGTATGACCTCATATGGCTCTCACGATGACTGAATGAATTAAAACATCTTAAGTGCTTAGCACACAGTCTGACACATGGTCCAGGCTCATTAACATTAACTATCACTTAAAGTGCAATAAAAATGCCTTTCTCTCCTACATGAATTCACACCACTCGCATGTCTTTTAAGGAATGCCAGGAGGCTTTCTTGCTTTTCCAGTCCCGTCTGTTCAAGGACAGCAAGTCTAGCTCCTCTACTTCCATCCATTAAATCTGCCGTACACCAAATCCTCTTAAAATCACAGGCATCCACTTTCTCTTCAACTTTTAAAAAATGTTTAATAGGTACCGATCAGTGACAAAGTTAGAGGAAGATCAAGCTCGGTCCTTTTTAGGTCCCATGTGTCGGTACCTCCTCAGTGAGTTACAGACGGGAACGTAATGAACCAGCGCAAACCAAGGATTTCCTGCCAAGAAGTGGTGGAACATTTCTCCATATGTAAACACTGTTCTTGGCCTTGGCCTCCTAATCATGGGGAAGGAAAAGTCATGTCACAATGAAGAGGCTTTAGGCCAGGCAAGGCACAGGCACACTAGGCCCAAACACAAAGGGCATCGTGTTTATTTTTAGAACCCCCCTGTGGGAGACTAAATACTGGCCCCCAAAGAGGTCCACAGCTTTGTGACTTTGTGGTCTTACAGGATAAAAGTGACTACTGCAGATGTGGTTAAGGATCTTGAGTTGGGAAAGTCACCCTGGATTAGCCAGGTGGGCCCAATGGAATCACAGGGTCCTTCTTAGCAGGAGGCAGGAGGATCAGAATCAGAGAGAAGGTGTAAGGATGGAAGCGGGAAGATGAGAGGAAAGCAGATGGCATGCAGCTGGCTTTCAAGGTGGAAGGGAGGGTCACAAGACAAGGAATGCAGGTGACCTATGACCTGGAGCCACCAGAAGGAGTCAGCCCTGCCAACACTCGATGCCAGTCAACCTGAAATTGACTTCAGATTTCTGACCTTCAGGATTCTAGGAGATAGAGTCTTGTTTTAATCTGCTAAATTTATAGTAATTTATTATAGCAGCAATAGGAAACTAATACATCCCCTAATCCATTTTAGGTTTATATCTCTCTCTCTTCTAACCTCCTTCTCACTCCCCAATAACCACTATCTTGTACCTACACACCAGCCCCTGGATTACTCATGGGCCAGACTGTAGAGGTACACCAATTCCAGAAGGCCTAAGGATCCGGACCCAGCTCCCTTCTGAACTCATTCATTCAGTGACTTTTTACTGAACAGTGGCCATGTTCCACGCTCATTCTAGTCACCCAGAACATAAAAGCCAGCGCAAATCCAACAAAAATCCCTGCCTTCATGGCACTGACAACCAGCTCCTGGGAGGGGAGCCGTCTCTGTTCTACTCCCCTAGGGCCCGCCTGGAAGACCACACAAAAACCTCTCGGCACCACTGGTGAAATGGAACAAAACAGTTTTGCTTCTAGGTCCACTAAAAGACATTTTAAAGGGCAAGACACTTTCACATTAGGTGACTGCCAAGGAGGACAAAGGAATGAGGGAGGAGGTGTGATGGGAACAAAGATGGGAACTCACAGGTGTGTCCAAGGAATGTGTGGTGGACTTCGGGGTCTGTTAATGATAGATGTTCAAAGGCGTCCGTGACTCAAAGTTTAAGAACCACTGGCTTCGTGTAATGAAAACACCTAACACAGACAGATTCAGAAAAACTGGGAAATTACTGTAAGAAAAAATTATAAACAAGCCTCGGCCTAGACCGAGAAGAACTCCCAGTGCCACGTGAAGCCATTTCACTTCCTTCCTCAAGTAACAGAGAGCCACTGAGGTTTCTCGTATTTTAGGAAACGAGATCAAGGGTAGGATATAGGACTGAAGGCTAAACTGAGGGGCAGAGAAGGAGGCCAGGAGGCCGGCCACACCTCCACACACATAATCCACTGAAGAGAAAAGGAGGCTGGCCGTTCCTCGAAGTGTGACACACAGAGCACCACATGACCTACTCCTGGTACACACCCAAGGGAAATGAAATCATATGCTCGCATAAGAACCTGTACACAAATGCTCACAGCAGCATAATTTATAATAGCAGAAAGAAGAAACTGCTCAATTTCCATCAACTAATGGATGGATAAGTAAAATGCGGTACAGTCGCACAATGGAATATTACCCAGCAAGGAAAAGAAATCAAGTATTGACACACGTTACAACATCAGTGAACCTCGAAAACATCATGCTAGATGAAAGAAGCTAGTCATAAAAGACCATGTATTATATGACTCCATTAATATGAAATGTCCAGAACAGTCAAATCCATGAAACAGGAAGTAGACTGGTGGTTGCCCAGAGCTGGGGAGTTTAGGGGGAAGTGGGGAGTGAGCACTAATGCACAGAGTGTTTCCTTTTGAGATAGTGAAAATGTTGTAAAGTTGGCTGTGGTGATATTTGCTCGATCTGTAAATATACTGAAAACTCACTAAATGATACACCTTAAGTGGGTTATTTACAGGGTATATCAATTATTCTCTTAAGAAAGCTCTTCAATAAAAAGGACAGCCAGCCCCTGGGAAATGGCCCGAAGGGGTAAACGCTGAGATCTACTAATTCTGTTCATGTGTAGAGCTCTCTCTTTTCCTGCTTTCCCAGAGAATGGATTGTATATGCATTTCAGCTCTTTTCAAGTGACTCTTAGGAAAAGGCCCAAGATTGAAACAATAGAGAAGATCTGTTCTGGTTGAGGCAAGGGCAGGGGGCCCAGAGTCCAGTTGTTTGGCTTCCCTGACACCCAAACTGGCCACCCCTCACATGCCTTCGGGGAATTCCGGGCTCCCTGGAACGCAATCTGAAACCGCTCTGCAGATCCGGAGCGCTGAGAGATGTGGGAATGTTAAGCATCTCTGTAGGGTCAGCGAGAGGGAATCCAGCCAAGAGCTCCCTAGTCACACCCGAGGACTGGAGACACTGTGTCCCCACCAAGGCAGCCCTGCCCCGCTGCACAGGCCTTTAACCCAAGTAACAACTGGCAGCCTTCAGCTTCTTCACCACACTAGATTCTCTAGTGAGAGTAACGGTTTCATTTATCAAAAGCTAAGAAAGGTCTGTTTTTACGCCCTCCCCTAAGGCTGTCAGAGAGTCCTAATGATGGCCATTTAGCCCAGAAGGGTCAACATGTTCCAAAAATCTTACCTAGCATCTGACCACAACTAAGATGATGGCAGGTTTTAACTTTAATAAATGAATTTAGAATGACAAAATATGTTACGTTCTCCGTTGGAGAAATCTCCATAGCATATGTACTTCTTAAAGTTACATTTCCTGCTGCCAGTCAGTAATTTATAAACCACGTCACTCACATTTCACCAAGGTTTGTGTTCTGTTTTATATACACGCACCTCTTCCTTCTATTTCTCCACCAAAACTCTGGCCCCAGAACATACATCTTCTCCTCTTAATGGTATTCTGCTCTTTGTGGTATCCCCCGCCCCTCCTTCCTGCTTCAATCCACTTTTTTTTTTCTTTTTCAAGAAGAAGGGAGAGGGAGAGAGAGAGATAGAAACATCAAGGATGAGAGAGAATCATTGATCAGGCGCCTTCTGCACACCCCACACTGGGGATCAAGCCTGCAACCCAAGGATGTGCCCTGACCGAGAATAGAACCCTGACCTCCTGGTTCATAGGTCAATGCTCAACCACCGAGCCAGGCCAGCTGGGCCCAATCCACTTTTAAAGAATCTACCAAAACCTCATTAAGAACTCTGGTCCTACCACCCCCTTCCTCGGAACCATCAATGGGACCCGGATGTCCAAACCAAATTCCTAACTCTTGGCTTCTAACCACACAACTTCCCCGAAGAACAGCCCACAGATACACACCTCCTCCTGGTTCCTTCCCAGCCTGCTCTCTGGGCCGCGCTATAAAGCCAGCTACATGCCTGCACCCACCTACATGCTGCAAAAGGACCGCATCATTACCGAATCCTCTTGCATTGCTTGCTGAGAATGTTGACACTGGATCACCACAACTATGTCACTCCCTGACACAGTGGCTGGATTATAGAGATGTGACCACTTACGGTTTGCAGGGAGTTCATCCTTCTCTAGCTTTTTTTTTTTTTTTTTTTTTTTTTTTTTTTTTTTTTTTTTTTACAGAAAGGAAGGGAGAGAGATAGAGAGTTAGAAACATTGATGGGAGAGAAAAATCGATAAGCTGCCTCCTGCACATCTCCTACTGGGGATGTGCATGCAACCCAGGTACATGCCCTTGACCAGAATCAAACCTGGGACCCTTCAGTCCGCAGGCCGACGCTCTATCCACTGAGCCAAACCGGTTTCGGCTTTTTTTACATCTTTAATAGTTGTGGTGGGAACTCCTGCAAAAAGTGAATTTGGACTTTGGCCTATATGTATTGCATTTGGTCATTTCTCCAAAAAAAAGAGCAGCTCCCAGCCATAGTCTCCATCCTCATGTCAGCGAGAGGCAGAGCTGACTCCCAGCTAGTTGCAGAAATCAGAGAAAAACTAAAGAAACGGCCTGCTGATAGTTTACTCAAGGGAGAGTTGCACTGTGGATCCCCTCATGAGGGGAAGACCTCCAGTTTTGAAAGAATGCAGGAGGCTGCACCTGTGGGGGAGGGGCGCTGCTAGCCAGGGGCTGCGGGATCCAGGCCCCGGGCACACGTGACTGCTCAGGTTGTCAGCAGCTACTCTAGTTACTGTACGACATCAGACACCGAAAATGCCTTGGCACCGGTGCGAACAAGGCCGGCGTGAAGTTCAACTACAGAATCAGTCACTAGTTATTAGACCTGATAGCTTCACTGGACCTTGTACAGTGTTTTACGGGGTCCAAGTGCTTTCTACGTCTTTCCATTAAACCGCAGAAGCTTTTCCAAGGGCTTTTCTTAGAACTCATTACAGCCGTGCAGAACAAATGCCCACTGGCTTCTTTCTGAAACAAAACTAAGCAAAGCATACAATATACATTCTTTCCTTCGCTTCTTTTCTCTTTTTGGCTAACGGAAAAGCCATAATTCAGTTATAAGAACTGTTACATGAGAAGTGGTCTCTGAAAGAAAAAAATCATCTGTAGGTTACATGATTGGCAGTAATCAGTGATATACGAGCTTTATAAAAAAGTATGCAAAATACCTATCTCTAGGTATTAAAAAAACTCAACTTTGGAGAAATATCATTTTTAGTTTACAAATCTTCAGGTTTCTGTATATTAATTCCTGATACATTTTTGTGCGTGTGTGTTTTTTTAAGGTTTGCTTGAAGATAAATAATAGAAAAAAAAGAGGGAAGTATTTTATGTCCCTGGGAAATTAATGGACAGCTGAACTTGCAGGTAGACAACAGTCGCAATGACCTATGACAGGCAGCTTGCACACTCCGAGTTACACGTGCAGGCCAAGTTGGACTTGGACAGTTTAAGTATAGCTGCAGGTGTAGGGACAGAGGTCGAAAATCTAATCACTGCCTCTTTTAAAGACCTTTAAAACAAGATGAAAGGGATGCCGTTACTGTTTCTTAGACTTTCAAACCTGAACCCTATGACACAGAGTGGTAAATTCAATGTCTAAAAAAGATGCTAAGAGCATTATAGGCAGGGAACCCCTCACTACTGAACCACGACTTCCTGCTGAGGGCACTGCCACTATATTAAAACCTTCAGCGATTCAGCATGGAAATAGTTTCCTTCACCCTCTTTCTTTTCTGTGCCTTTTCAAGGTGCATTTCTCTTATCTATATATATATTTTTTTTTAAATAAAATTTAAGTTATTTCTCAGTTTTCTGTAGTTACTTTATCTTCTTGCCAGATAATACCTGGGAGCCAACTCAAGTTTCTTAACTTTTTAATTGGGGAAAAAATACGAGAAAATGAGTATGGATATGTACTATACATTTTTTTTTTTAAAAAAAAAAGAGCATTGCTTTTACTTCAATGTTAATACTGTAAAAAAGAAAATCTAGTAATAGGTGGTTTTTCTCAGTGGGTAGAGCATCGGCTGGCAGAAGGATTCTGGGTTCAATTCCGGTCAAGGGCACATGCCAGACTTTCGGGCTCGATCCCCAGTAGGGGGCGTGCAGGAGGCAGCGATCGATGATTCTCTCTCATCATTGCTGTTTCTCTCTCTCCCTCTCCCTTTCTGAAATATATATGTATGTGTGTGTGTATATATATATATATATATATATATATGCACACACACATACATATATATGTAAATTAAAATTAAAAAACGCAAATCTACCTTATCCTTTATTTTCTCCAATATCAAAAATTTGACAAAGAACTATTATTTAACTGAGTGCCCATCTAATTTTAACAGAGAGGGCAGGGATGAAAGAAAGATAAATATGTGTGATTAAAATTACACAACTGTATTAATGCCTAAACTACATAATATGAGAGAGAGAGAGAGAGAGAGAGAGAGAGAGAGAGAGAGAGAGAGAGAGAGATACGGGTATTTGAAAGTCTTGATGCTTCATTTCCCTAAGACCAGTGAGAGCATTCGCTTGAATATGTTAAAACACAGTCTCCCCTCCTCGGTCCTCTGACGCTTGCTAAACGTATAGAGAGGGTCTCTGAGGAGCTTCAGGGGCGTGACTTTGTGCTTGGGCACCAGGCCCATGGATTAAGTCAGGCTAATTCAGACCAAATGATCTAACCGACACAATGAGTACCAGAGCGCTCAAACAGGTGGCTGAGGGGAACGGCCCTACACATGTGTATTTTACAAACCTGATGAGCTCCCAACATTTAAAAATCAAGGGACTACGCCCACATGTTCAGATTTCCCACTTTTCTTGAAATATCAGAAGATCACAACCCTGAGCGCATATTCCCACAACAGCCACAGTGGCTGGGGCTGCAGCCCCCCAGCCCCCCCATTTAGAGTGACCCCACCACTCAGAACCATCTCATGCCCATCCTGTGACCTGGCTGCCCAGGCAGGATTTGAATCTGCGCCCTGCTAGAGAAGGCTCTGGAGTCCGACTTGGGTCTGAATTCTGGCTTATCACTTAGTCTGTGCGTATTTACTACTTGAGTGCAACTTAAACTCTCTTTCTCATCTCCTAAAAAAGATGTAATGCCATCTCCTACATAGGTCTCGGCAAGGATTAAAAAGCACAAAACATAGCATGAACTTAGCAGAGTATGTGGCATATGGGGCCGAATACATGGTGGTCGATGTTGTTGTGATCGTTATCATCATCATCATCAAATGACAAAGCAGCCGAGAAATACTTGAGAAGATGCTAATTTCCATCCAAGTCAGAAAGGTTTCTGAAATCACTATTTCTAGTCCCCACAAAGATCTGGCTCAGTTGGTTGAGCATCATTCTAAGCACCAAGAGGTCGCCGGTTTGACTCTCCGTCAGGGCACACACCTGGGTTGTGGGCTTGATTCCCAGTGAGGGGCATGCAAGAATCAGTCAATCAATGTTTCTATCTCTCTCTCTCTCTTCCCTCCCTCCCTCCCCCTCTATCTAAAAAAAAGAAATCGCCGAAACCGGTTTGGCTCAGTGGATAGAGTGTCGGCTTGCGGACTGAAAGGTCCCAGGTTCGATTCCAGTCAAGGGCATGTACCTGGGTTGCGGGCACATCCCCAGTGGGAGATGTGCAGGAGGCAGCTGATCTGTTTCTCTCTCATCAATGTTTCTAACTCTCTATCTCTCTCCCTTCCTCTCTGTAAAAAATCAATAAAATATATTAAAAAAATAAAATAAAAAAAGAAATCAATAAAAACATATTTAAAAAAGGAATACAAGTTTTATTAACCTACAAAACGTTATTTAAACTGTGAGGAAGAATTAATTACTGCAATTAGCATCCAGATTTAATAAATGTAGGGTTGTAAAATGTGTGTCTTTCATTATGAAGGCTTTGGAATTTGCAAGTTGCAATAACTGATATCTCCGTAGGAACTGTAATTAACTGGGAACTTTTACAGTTCAGTTACAGGAGGAATATAGGGAAGAAAAGTTATACCCAGCCATCTTTTCATAATTTTAATGCAGTCTGGTGAATTGAAACGGGTAAAAAATTCTCGTCAACTTATATTCATAATCTGAGCCAGAAGAAACTAGATGAGAAGCTAAGTCCAATTATTTATGGCACGCTGGCAAAAGTCCACGGTAGGACCATAATGAATTTTTAGGGAGGCTGGAGAAGGAGGGGGGGAAACGTCCATGGAAACCTTACTAATAAATTTTATTGAAATGGCATATTTAAGGCCATAAGAGGGTATTAACAGCACCTGGCCGAACACACTGTATTCTGATGATAAGTACACTGTGCTGTAAAGCCCTAACAGCTTCTCCAATGTTGACTTTGGCTACCGCATATGTAAAAACAGGTATGAACAAAGGCTAAGTTATGAGCCTTATACGCATTTTACTTCAAGTCCATGTTAGCAAAGCACCGTCTATCCCTGATACAACAGCAATGTAAAGTTACAAAAACAGGTACATTTTTTTATGCAATAGCTGTTTTCCTAAAACTAATAATTTTGTAAATTAAATAACCACCAATGACCAAAACAAAACAAACAAACAAAAAACAACCCTTGGACGGTTCATTTTGTAGAAGAAAAAAGGTGATTTTGAGATGGAAATGGGTCTCTGCAAAGGGACCTGCTCTCTACACCTGGATCCTAGGCCACCCTGTCTTTAAAGACAAGCTGTGCTTCATTCAGAAACAGATGGAACCGGGAAGACACAACCATGTCCAACGGCCACAGCGAAACTTCAGCAACAGCCCCGTTGCCACTTAGGTCGAACTGCTGCAACCCTCCATGCTGTTTGGGGGTGATGCCAATTGGTCCGATCGTCCTCTGAAGTCAAAAAAGTCAGGCCCAGACAAAGGGGTTCTGAAGGCGTATCACTCACCCATTGATCCCACAGAGAAGCGACGCTCCTG
Source organism: Myotis daubentonii (assembly GCF_963259705.1). Taxonomy (NCBI): domain Eukaryota; kingdom Metazoa; phylum Chordata; class Mammalia; order Chiroptera; family Vespertilionidae; genus Myotis; species Myotis daubentonii. The sequence goes on along the minus strand of NC_081842.1, from coordinate 19,917,444 downwards.
CAACTACTTGTGTAGAACTCTATCTCACAGACACTGTACAAAACATGAATCCTCAAAAGGGCTCCACTGAGTTGAAACTCATTCTTAAGGTACACTGAATGCTTCCTCAGCCCCACGCACTGCTCCTTCTCAGACTCCTTTGTTGGTCCACCGCCCAGGCCCCCGCCCCCCGCCCTGTCGTCCCAATCTCTCAGTGTTGGAAGGCCCCAGGGCTGGGCACTCAGCACTTCCTTCTCTCTCTCCATTCTTTTTTCCAGCACCATCGCTTAAATTCCATCTACCAGTATATGCCAACCACTCCCAAACATGTCAGCACCTTTCAAACTGCCCCAATATATCTAACTGCCTGTTCAGCAGTGACTCTAGACATCCTGTAGCCATCTGAAAAGGTGCAGCGCACGGGGGACAAACAACCACTAAGAACTCAACACTACTGTTAAAGGCAAAATTAGGGAGCTGGTAAAAAGATCAGTGGCTGCTGGGAGCTTGGTGAGAGGGAGGGATGAATAGATTACATGTACACAGCGAGTACACAGAGAATAAGCAGAGGACTTTTAGGGCAAGCGAACTATTCTGCGTGTCACTATAAAGGCAGATACATGTCACTACACATCTGACAAAGCACATAGAGCAGTGATGGCGAACCTATGACATGTGTGTCAGAGGTAATACGCGAACTCATTTTTTTGGTTGATTTTTCTTTGTTAAATGGCATTTAAATGTATAAAATAAATATCAAAAATATAAGTCTTTGTTTTACTATGGTTTCAAATATCAAAAAAATTTCTATATGTGACACGGCACCAGAGTTAAGTTAGGGATTTTCAAAATGCTGACATACTGAGCTCAAAAGGCTCGCCATCACTGTCATAGAATGTACAACACCAAGAGTGAACCGAAATAAAGTAAACTAGGACTTCAGGTGACAATGATGTGTCAATGTAGGTTCATTCATTGCAACAAATGTACCACCCGGTGGGGATGCTGACAGTGAGAGGGGCTGTGCTTGTGGAAGGTCAGAAGTATATGGGAAATATCCGTACACGATGCTCATTTTTGCTGTAACATAAAACGGCTTTAAAAAATATATGTTTTTTAAAAATTCTCCTGTGAATGAACATAATGCAGAAGGACACCTCAAAGTGTATTGCTCAATTCCTGTTCCTCTGTATCAGTGGGTATTAACAGCATCCCAGCTAGAAAGACCAATAATGCTTTTCCGAGAGATCTCCAGGAGAAAGGAGGGTCCTTGTCATGCTTCAGGAGCAGTGACAGCAGTCCCCAGCCTATACCTGCTTCCATCAAATGGAGTCCACAGGCACCCTGACTCTTCTCGTGGGGTTAAAGCTTAAGATGAGTTTCATGGAAACTTCCTTCACAAAACCCCAATCTCATAGAGTCCCTGTAGTAGTGTTTCCCACAAGTTTTTACTGGAGGAAGAACTGACCAGTGGGAAAGACATAACCTCTCTGCCAGCACCCAGAACTAGGCGCCACGCTGCCCTTTTTCATAGAGTAGGAAACAAAATGAGTGAGGGGCACACGGCTTCGTGCCACATCTGAATACTCAACCTGCTCCTCTTCGTTCCAAAACTAGGAGGAGGGACTTTTGAACTTGGATCTTGAAGAGGAAAAAAGAAATTAATCACCCCAACTCATATTTTCAGAAGTAACTACTGATGCGGTAATTAGCTGATAGTAACTAAGAATCATTCTCACAACTGGCTGGCGTCACCACGTAATTTTTTTTAAAATATATTTTATTGATTTTTTTACAGAGAGGAAGGGAGAGAGATAGAGAGTTAGAAACATCAATGAGAGAGAAACATCGATCAGCTGCCTCCTGCACATCTTCTACTGGGGATGTGCCCACAACCCAGGTACATGCCCTTGACCGGAATCGAACCTGGGACCTTTCAGTCCGCAAGCCGACGCTCTATCCACTGAGCCAAACCGGTTTCGGCATCACCACGTAATTTATCCTCCAAATTGGGACGCCTTTTGAAAGTGAAAGATCCTCAGTTATTTCATTACTGGGAAATTTTTCCCCTTTACATCTAATTAAAATCAATCCTGCTGTATCTAAGGGTAGAATAAGAAGAAATAAATCCAAATAGAGCTAGCAAGGAATTTTGCATTTATTGTCAATTCTCATTATTTGCCATAGTTATGTTTTATAAAGTTATTGTTAACACTGAATTACTGGATACTGAACCATTGCGCATAGTGGAAACACAGGGCTAGGCTCCAACAAGCCTCTGGTCACAGCATTTTCATCAATGGATCAATGTATAACCTATGTGTGGTATTTGTTTGTTTGCTTGTTTGTTTTTAAAAATCTATAGGTGACACTGACTTTAAATTTGCTTTTTGATCTTTACAGAGAGAGGAAGGGAGAAGGATAAAAACATTGATGAGAGAAACATCATCAATCAGCTGTCTCCTGCACATACCCTACTGGGAACCACGCCCAAAACTCGGACATGTGCCTTGACTTGGAAACCAACCATGACCTCTTGGCTCATGGGTCGACACTTAACCACTGAGCCACATTGGCCAGGCTATGTGTGTTTTTGTTTAAAGACATTTTATTTAATACTATGGTTGATTCATTAGCACTGAACTCATGGCCAACAGCACTATAATTCATGCCTGACCAAACCTTATCTAACACACACATTTTCTCCATGAGGCACATCACAGCTTTCCTGCTCTTAGAAACTCAAGACAGTATTTCAGAGCTATGCTTGGGGACCATTTTGAATAGCAAAATCACCACCAGGAAAAAAAATCCACAAAAAATGTGACATTAAATAGAATGTATGTCTGAATACAAAAGCACAGCAGGTACTGATTTGGGGGGTTATAAATAAATTTTAGTAGTAGGCAAATTCACAAATACGGAATGCACAAATGAGGAGTTGCAACATCACATGTCACTCACAAAGGTGTCCAGCTCCTGCAGCAGGAGAACAGAGTCTTCAACACCTGAGTGCAGGTCCCCACTCACACACCCACTGGGTGGGGGACCACAACTTATCTTACCTCCCTTTGAACATTCCCTTCTCATTTATAACGTAATAATGCCCAAACCTTCTCTTCTTTGGGTCAAATAATAGTAATTCCAGTAAGGTTTCATCCTGAGTTTTGTTTTCCATTGCTAATCATTGTTCACTACAGTTCCTTTGCAGTGGTTCTCAACCTTCCTAACGCCGCGACCCTTTAATACAGTTCCTCATGTTGTGGTGACCCCCAATTTCATGGTTACAAATTGAACATAATTAAAGCATAGTGATTAATCACAAAACAATATGTAATTATATATGTGTTTTCCGATGCTTTTAGGCGACCCCTGTGAAACAGGGTCGTTTGACCCGCAAAGGAGTCACAACCCACAGGTTGAGAACCGCTGCTTTAGAGCAAGCATGTCAAACTTGCAGCCAGTTGGCGGCATGCTTTGTTTATTTGGCCCATATTAACCTTTGAGTTTGACATGCTTGCTTTAGAATGAAGTTCCCATAGTTTTCAATGCTACTGAGTCAGGCTAAATATAGCAACTTGGTTCCCCTCTCACTGCAGCAAATCCAGTGGGATCTATAGGCACACGTACTATTCTTAGGAGCTTAAATGAACACTTCCAAGACAGAGAAAAGATGCAGATTAGTGTATATGGTCAGCATGCTACTTTTTTAAAAGGCAGGACAATAAGAAACCATTTGTGCTGGCCTGTATTTGCAAAAGGAGATTCCAGAAGGAGACACAAGACATCGAATACATTAACAGAAGGTGAGAGGGGTGAGCAGGACATCTCGTTATATAAGCATATGCCCTCTGACAGTGTTTGCACTTTTAAGCCATATAAATACATAACTTACTATTGACTTTTCCTTAAGCTAGGTAGTATCCAAATCCCAGGATTTATAAATAATTCAGAGGCAAGGAAATCGAAGAATTATGCATTCAAACTAGAAGAATGTTTAGCATATTGAACCATGATATAATCCAAGCTGTTATTCTTTAAAGATCTTCATATTGTAAACTATCATTTAATTACATTGCAAAAATGTTGGTTTATTAAGTTCAATTCCATACATTCCAGTTGCCCCTTTAATGAAGTTACTTGAAAAATATAAAATAACAACATATGACTACTATGGTAGTTCTATATGTAGTGAGAAACTAGACTAAATTATATTTGAATTAAAACGTCTATTAAAGACCCCTAATCCTATGAGATTAATCTAAAGAGAGAGCATCTAAGGAAAGTAGGGTAAGTCAGGGTTAGCAAAAGGTCACTTCCCTAGTTCCGAAAGCCAGGCCAAGGTCCTGCTTCAAGGAGTACCCAGTAAGTCAGGCATCTGTTGTGCGTGTGTTTACCAAGGATCTTGCCTCTCATGTTCACTGTTATATTTCCAATGTCTGCTACACAGTAGCTGCTGTATTAATTATGCTGCAAAAAACCCAAAACCTCACCCACATAATTTATCAAAAAATAAGATTCAAGAAAAAAATCTCATATTCAGAGCAATGACTATCTCCCCAAGAAAATAAATTTCATAATTCATGTAAAACCATTTATTTACAGTTCCTGGACAGAAAAGACTGGGTAGAGGAATCCTTGGCTTATTTAGGGAGTATTGAATAAAAATATATATATTTTTAAGATACCCAGTGTTATTCTTCATTTAAGACTCTAGCTCTTTGCAGAGTAAAAGAAAAGTAACTCGTTAGTGGTGCATGACAATGGCATGGTAGGTTATTGTTATATTTAAACAACCATACTGCGTATGCAGGACACACCACAAACCAGCTGTACTGGGGCACGTCTCACTGTATAGCCTTTGGCAGAATTTGAAATTTTCACCATGCCTGTGTATTATTTTGGGCGGTGGTGGGCGGGACCTCTCGCCCACTGTTTCTTGGATCCAAGCCCGGTGGCCTCCTCCGGATGAATCAACAGCGGGCCACGCCCGGACGAGGATGCACACAGCTCACCCGGGAAACGGCAGGCATTTCATCTGGACCGAAGCAGTTCCTGGACATGTCACACTTTTACCCCGTCAAACACGGCCTACAGCTCAATTCCAGGCTTGTTAAAAGAAATGCACCCACTGCGATTATTAAAATGTTACAGCACGTTTTCCTCAAACGTGGTGTTCACTGTTCCCAGGGGAAAGGAGAAGTCAGCCCTGCCTCCGGAGCCCCGGCCCCAGCTGGTTTTCATAGCCGAAATGTTCACGCTCAGAAAACCACTTGTACATATTATCCTCCCATTAGTAGGTTATTCACATCTTTACTGCAGCCAATCTTTCTCATATGGAAAAATAAAATCCTGGCAATGTGCTTTCCATTTTTCATACCATTCCTAAAGGGTTCTTGCCACATCCAGGCCCTAATGGAAGTCAGGCTCTGAACCTAAGGTACCGCTTGCTTGCAAAGCCCACCCTCTGTGAGACCAGTTTCCCGAGCTCATATACCGCGGGGAGAACGCACTGTCTAGAAAGAACACTGGTAGGAGTCAGTAATTCTCCAGTGTGAGCTGGTGATAGCATCACAGCAGGCACGGACCTCAGCGCCCTGGGGTTTAGATTCCGTGGTTATTCTGATCAAGGTTAGCTCGTGCTGCTGGAAAAACCTCCCTGAGCTGCCGACGTGAAGAAGAATGAAGCCATCTGCCTAAGACCAGTCAGGATTCCCTGCTCCAGTCTCAGGACAGAGAAACGCGATCAATAAAAACTAGTCTTCAAATTAGGAAGTAGCTCCTGCCAGGAAAGTCGGCAATAAAACAGGCAAAAGCAAGCCAACATTTTGCCAGTTTGAAGAGCCGAGTTTCCAAATAGAAGGTGCTTCAAAGAGTCCACAAGAATATATGTTAGTCGACAACGTGCAGGGGAAGAGTGTTTGGAGTCTAAATAATGACACATTTCCCCCTCCCAGTTGGAAAGGATACATAGCAAACAAACAAATAAATAAATAAATAAATAAATAAATAAATAAATAAATAAATAAATAAATCAACTAGTGTGCACTTCTCAGCAATGTCTATAAAAGGATATCCTGATCTCTAAGTTTAGTAATAAATTGGCGAAATGATATTCTGATATTCTAGATTAATAAAATTACATTCCGATTGCAAAAGCTTTTTTGTGGAAGTAAACAGGATATTGCCCAGGAAAACGGAAAAAGAAAAAGGAATAAAAGGATAAGCAAAGGTTCAAACAGGAGGCATTTCATTAGAGCAGCCCCAGGGGCGGCGGCAGGAACACAAGCAAGGGAACCAAACTCTCCGCCCATATATAACATTTCAAAACCTGTAAAATGTTAATTTTCAAATAACTCTATCAGATATCTAAAACTAAAGAAAAGGTGGCCCAATCTGTTATATCAATTTTTTTTAAAGCCCTCCTACACATCTTTAACTTAATGCTACGTTAGCAAAACCCAAGAGAATAATTCCATGGCTTAATCTTTCCTGCTGTCTTTTCAATAGAATGGACTCAAGCAAGATTCTTACTTGAGAAAATAGCTATCAAAGTTGTCTTGGAAAACATCTTCTTCCCAGCGGATTTTTCAAAGATATCTACATGCACGCACAAAGGCAAACATAAATGTGTATAACGAAGTGTTGGGCACTGAATCTACACGAGATGCAGAAGAAGTGGGTGTTACGTGACAGGGCGACCTCAGCGATAAGCACAAACACAGCTATTGTGCCCTGTTCTGGTTGTTCATATCACTCTTCTCCGCCAGGAAAGAAATTCCAATGAACTCCCGATACACAGACAGTCTTCTCGCCACAGAGGTCCCTTTGTCTGAATCCCCCACAAGTGACAAGGTCAATCTTGGCCAATCTTGACATTTCTATGGAACCTTTCCACCACATTTTTTTCCAAGTTCAAATCATTTCCCGAAACCTTTTGGAAATCCAAAGAAAACTCTGCATAGATAAAGTATCAGCTAAGTCCTTTGAACAAATACCATTCATGATTTTTCTCAAGACATTTTTTCTATAAATATACTTATAAAATCTAAAAGTGTCAAGGCTGGTATGATTTCATCCACATCCTTGAAAAAAATAAGCCCAAGAATGTGGTAAGAATATACTGAATTAATATTTAAAACAGTATTCACCTATCTTCTTAGCATACAGAAAATATTTTCAGAATTTTTAAGAAAATTGTATTTTCACAGGTTTTACACCAAATTTATATTTTAAAAAATTAAAGTTTTGTGCTGTGAAGTTGCTGAGTATTCATTCACGTAGGGAATGAAGAATGTTCTCATTTAAGTACTAAGAAAAACTTGCAAACTCATTTTATATGAAAGTTTATTTTGGAAACATTCAATTTTTTTCTTTTTTTCAGAAGAAGCAGAAAACTATCATCTGAACTCAGTCAGCATGTTCCAAAATTTTTCTTCCTCAAATCACTATAAAAGCAATTTAAGGAGTTTAAGATAAACTACTTTGATATCTTTTTTATTTTACTGTATTGTTGCATGTTGGGGTATCTGATTATATAGGAACCATAGACACTTTAATAATCAATGAGCTTCGTGCTGGAGAACTTCCCCCATGGAGACTCACTGCGAGACTGCTTATGCTAAAGACACTGGACAGCAGCCCTCGTCCGGGGACAATGGCCACAGGGCACTGACAGGCCGGGGGTGTCTATGGTGTGGCACAGGGCTGTGTCAGAAAAGTAGCTGCTCTTTGCTTTTAAGGTCTCGATATTTTACAAGGTCACAACATTCAAAATAAGACAAAAGCCTAATCACTCTCTATGACTAGCTCCATGGGTGATGTACACCACCAAGAGTGAATCCTAATAATTTTCCAGATGGGTAATCCCCAGAAGAGGCCTAAAATGAAATTGAGCTCTTTAGACTGAACCCTCAACTGCACTTAAAATATATATACATATATATATATATATATATATATATATATATATATATATATATATATGTATATATATATATGTATATATATATATATATATATTTGAGCCCCAGCCGGTTTGGTTCAGTGGATAGAGCACTGGCCTACAGAATGAAGGGTTCTGGGTCAAAGGTACCTCCACTGCAGGCTCAATCGCCCACCCTGGTAAGGGCGAGTGCAGGAGGCAACTAGTGGACATGTCTCTCTCACATCGATGTTTCTCTCTCTCTGTCCACTCTCTCTAAAAATCAATGGCAAAATATCCTCGGAAAAATATGTTCAAATATTTATATATTTGAACAAGTGGTCTAGGGCAGTGGTCAGCAAACTCATTAGTCAACAGAGCCAAATATCAACAGAATGACGATTGACATTTCTTTTGAGAGCCAAATTTTTAAAACTTAAACTATATAGGTAGGTACAGTGGGGCATTGACTTACAAGTTTAATTCGTTCTGAGACCGAGCTCGTTAAGGAGCTCCTTAACTCAAATTACTCTGTCAACTCAATGCAAAAAATCGGCCGAGAGACAGCTGGTATCTCAAAAAACTCGTTAGTCGGGACACTCGTAAGTCAAGGCCCCACTGTACATTGTTATTAACTTAATCAGGGTACTCCTAAGGCTTAGGAAGAGCCACACTCAAGGGGCCAAAGAGCCGCATGTGGCTCGCAAGCCACAGTTTGCCCACCACGGGTCTAGGGGAATGCATTCTAAAGAATCAAAAACCTCACTAATTTCCATTCTATTTGAATGAATGAATGAATGAATGAATGAATGAATGAATGAATGAATGAAGCAAATTCACATAATTAATTTAGGTCTAAGTCTCCTGAGCTGCAAAAGTAAAATGCTGGTACTTCACAAAATGCTATACAGGATTAAATCAGATGAAATAATAACTGTTGGAAAAAGGCAAAATTGATGCCCAGATGATAATAATTAATGCATAACAATTAGAGGCAACAGCCCAGGATCAACAAGTAATCAAAAAGCTTAGAAGAGCTTGCTTTTGAACGTTAATTCATCAACCATGTGCCTTGTGCTTAAATCAAGTGCTAGATTTAACTTGGCTAGACCACAAAGTTTACATTAAAATCTTTTCCATCGGCCAGAAAAACTGTGTGGTCCTGCTTGTTTAACTCACAACTGGCAGAGTCAAAAACCCATGTAATGGTTCAAAATCCACAGCTGTAAATGCAATGCAGATGAAATACTGCAACTAAGCCCCGGCCATTGTTTCTTTTTCCACAAAATTCTACCCTAGTTTAAGATTGATAACAGCTAATGACTACAGTTGGTAACACTTACATCTGTCCCAACCAGGATCATTATCCAAGTTTAAATCTCCATGTTAACAGTTCAGAATCCATGGACTCTTGGAGCTTGCAAAAGCAATGCAAAAAAAGAGAGCATGTAGTAGCCCCAAATGTCTGCAAAAAATAACCAGAACAGCGTAACTGGCAGCTGGAGCATGTCTGGGCCTATTGAGAAGCATTGGTCCAAGGATTCTACAACTCCAAGGCAAACACCAGACAGGGAGCAAGGAAACAGCTCAGACGTTAGTGCTAACCTAAAACACAACTCCCAAGCCTTACGCCTAAGGAAGAATCCATTTATTTTTATTTCATTCCAAGTCAAAATAAAGATGATTGCTACAATGCTGTAAAACATACCCATGCACATCACTGTGCTGGAATCTATGTAACCAAGACCTGTCCTTTAACCTGGTCTTGGACCAATGCCGACAGAGATAGACAGAGAGGGGACACACACACAAAAGCCAATAAATACAAAACCAGAGCTATTACAGAAGATCAGTCACAGATGATCAAAATGACAGTAAATATATCAACAAAATCACTGCTATGTGAGAGCTTATGCAGTGTTACGCTAAGTACTTTACATGTATTATCTCATTTAATTCTCATAACAACCTAGGAGATTAGCTATAATTTCATCCCCATTAGATACATGGAGAAACTAAGGTTTAGAATTAGTAAGTACTTATCTATACTGTTACAGAAAGAGAGATATTTTTTAAAATTTGAGGTTTTATAACCTTTAGCTTGTTGCTTCCTGCAAAACTCAGTAACGATAATGATATAATAATGTATTTAATTTGAACATAAATATTATTGATAAAATGTTACTTAACCCAATTGATGCCAACCACCATTTGCCAAAAATAGGGCAAAAGGTGCACAGGTACCTGACTACCAGTGTTGCAAAGGGAAGCGGGGCAGAAGGCTCCAGGTGTCAACCGTCACTATATCCCTATGCCCTGTCCAGCACGCCCTTCCTCACTGGGGCCTGGCCTTCAGGTTCAGAGGTCATCCATCTTGCCTTCAGCTGGGTGAACCTGGGTACCATCCATCTGTGTGAAACTGAAGAAAGGTCTGGGATCTGAGTACGTCCCCAACAGGCTTCCTATGTTTTGTCACACCTTTACCCCAACTTCGTTATCAACTCTGCACCTTCCAGAAATTCAGGCTTTTAAATCTGGGTTTTTCTTGGCTTTCTTCACTCCCAGTTTGAACTTTCTTGGATTGTCTGGAAGCGTTACTGAGCACCCAGGTTTCAGGTTCCCAAATGTTATTGCTGTTGTCTCTCTCTCTCTCTCTCTCTCTCTCTCTCTCTCTCTCTCTCCCCCCCGTCATTTCTCAAGTGGCTTCCTAAGGGAAGGAATGCAAAGTCATCTTTAACTGGCGGTATCTCCCTTGCCAAGCCTTCGGATTCCCCCCTGCTTTCCTGCAATCTTTACTGAAAGGACTGCACCTATTATGAAGACGCCTGTGGACTTTATTTCTTTCCCTAAAATGATACATAAATAACTACTTATTTCTTTTACTTTTACTTCAGACTTGGGGCATGGGTAAAAGCTGAACAATGTGGACTAAATACCCTTGCTATTAGAGAGTACTTGAGGGGACTTTCACATGAACTTCTTTGTCTGCTCATCTCAGGAAAGAGAAAAAGGACAAGGAATGTCATAAAAACATTAGTAGCTTTTGGAAGTCACCGTCTTTTAACCGTCAGCAGAAGAAATTTTGGTTTTAGGAAGAATAAAGCTCCTTTGCTATATTAAAGGAAACAGGTCAATTGCTTTATTTACCAAAGATTCTGTGGTAAACATACTGAATATTGAGTAAGGAAGGAACGGTTGCTAATGAAAAACAATGGGAACGGCCATGACTTCAGGGCAAAAATTAAACAGGTTCCACAATGTAAGCAGTTCCATATTCTCTGGCCTAGTTCAATTTAATAGGTCTTCCTTTTAAAATGTACCTTTAAGAATCCGTCAGGAAGGATAAAATGCTAATATTAGCATTGTGAAACTGTTGAAGGTTTATTGTGAAGGCATTCAAGTTTAGCATGTCAATTATCATATAGAAAACACACTTCACAAGGCAGCTAGCTATACTGCGTCATTATTTGAGTAAAAGGTCATTATGTTGTAATATGAAGGCATTTCATAAAATAATATTAAAGTGTGTGCACTTAAAGCAGTATTTAGTATCCTGTGATATTTCAATTTTAATATAATCTGTTTAAAATTGGGAGGGGGGGGACAAAATCTTCAGGAGAAGCAAATGTTGGGTGAGACCCATTCTGAATGTGCGCTATTACTGCAATCCACTCTTCCACACCAAGCAGAAACTAGAGACCTTGGCATCAGTTTCTCATCTTATGTGGGGAACAAAACCAGTTCCTCGGGACACAAAAGCATAGGAAAGGATATTTTTATTTTATTCGGTAGAAACTGAAGGCAAGCATAGTTTCAGCTCTCTCCTACTTTCCAAAGACAGTTTCAACTTTAACACGGGAAATGTTTCAACTTTGACATGGGAAAAAGAAAAAGAAGCGTCATGCAAAGTTCTTTTGCATTATATTTTTATAGGTTACAAATAATTGTTGAAAAAAATGTAGCTGGAATAGTCAGCATAGCCTATATATTTAGAATGAAAACTCAGAGTTGAAGGTGAAAATGTGTCACTTTATAAAACATCAAAACGAAGGCTCATCTAGTTTTCATTTTGTAGAAAACCTTTCAACACAAAAGACCTTGGCGTTTCTAAATACAGCAGGAGGGTTAATATTCAGCCGTAAACAAAAGACAATTTCCTTTCCTGATAGTATCAGCCTTTTAGTATTGCCATCTTAAATTCAAAAACAATGGGAATTAGATCATAGTCTCTTACAAATGCATTTGTATCAGTCATACTTGTCTTTTTCTATTAATATGAAATTATGTATGAATTATTCTAAATGAACATAGCTATATGAAGCAGAACACACAAAAAAAGAATCATCCAAGGATGTGTACAAATATGCAAAACATACACTACATACGGCGTTTAGTTATGAATTAAGCCCACTCACTTCGGAACCAATTAGCTAATACTCCTTTTACATGGGATGCTTAGGCTTTTAAGACTTCTTTGGTCCTGAAAAGACAGGGAGATCGTGAGTCCGGGGAGGTTTCATGAGTTTGAATGACAGGGAAGTTAACACAGTTAAGGTGGAAGGAAATAGGTCCAGATTTGGGAGATCAGTATGACATTGACCTAAGACATACTGATACAGCCCACACTTAAAGGATCTAGCTCTACTCATCCCATGAAAAAGAAAAGAGGGGAACAAATACAGCTACCTGCCCAATTACATCTCTATTTATTTATTTTTACTTTTAAATAGGTTTTTATCAATTTCAGAGAGGAACGGAGAGGGAGAGAGATATAAACATCAGTGATGAGAAAGAATCATCGGTAGGCTGCCTCCTGCACACCTCACACTGGGGATCAAGTCTGAAACCCAGGCATGTGCCTGACTGGGAATCGAACCATGACCTCCTGGTTCATAGGCTGATGCTTAACCACTGAGCCATGCCAGGCGAGCCCCAATTACACCTGTAAAGAGGTTACAAAGAAAACAGCTGCAAGCCCATGGCACTGACAGGGAGGGCGACGGGAGGAGGAAGGGGCATTAAAGAGAGAACGAAGCCTCCACTGTGAGAGAAGTCCATGCAGTTCTTATCCTATTTACTTCGTTTCTGCCCCAGCCCACAGGGTCCTCAAGTATTTCTGTGCCAAAATTCTGACCTTGGTTTTTCTCTCTCTTTCGTTTTACTCTATGCATGCGTCTCAAGGAGGGCACTGCCAGTCTTTGGGTGGGACAACTCATGCTCATGTAGGACTGTTGTGCCAATTGCAGGGTGCCTGTACCTCTGGCCCCCGCTTACTAATGCCAGTAGAACCACCAAGTCACTGGGGCAACCAAATATGCATTTCCCAATGCCCCTAGGAAGTAAATACAGCCACCATCACTTAAAAACCAATGCTACAAGCTCTAGGGCAGCAGTTCTCAACCTGTGGATCGCGACCCCTCTGGGGGTCGAACGACCCTTTCACAGGGGTCGCCTAAGACCATCAGAAAACACATATATATTTACATATTGTTTTTGTGATTAATCACTATGCTTTAATTATGTTCAATTTGTAACAATGAAAATACATCCTGCATATCAGATATTTACATTACGATTCATAACAGTAGCAAAATTACAGTTATGAAGTAGCAACGAAAATAATGTTATGGTTGGGGGTCACCACAACATGAGGAACTGTATTAAAGGGTGGTGGCATTAGGAAGGTTGAGAACCACTGCTCTAGCGTCTCATGGAGAACCACCCCTATGACTCAAATCCTACATCTCCAGTCAAGATTTTTCTCTTATCTGCTTCCCCTCAGGCTTCACAATCACTTCAAACCTGCCCCAAATTGACTTTCTTGTTTCCCTCGCGAAGCCCCAACCTGTCTCTCTTCTATCCTGGCCAATACAACCTCCATCCACAGTCAACAAGGCAGAAACCTGGCAGGCAGACAAAACTCCTCCCCGTTTCTCATCACGGCCTCAAGATTCTATGTTCTAAACATCCCTCAAGTCCTTTCCTTCCAACTCCCTATCAGGTTCCCTTCATCTCTGGCTGTGTTCCTGGAAAGGCCTCTGATCTTCCACCATCTTCAGATCCTCTCTAACGCCTTAGATTTTACAGTTACCTTCCAGGCCACCACCTCAGTCCCCTATTTAAGGCCGCAATGTTTCCACACAGCCTCAGCAGGGCACACGGAGGCCTTCACCTTCCTCAGCTCTGATGCCCATCCGCCATTAAGCCCAAAACCTCCAGCCTGACCCAACGGATCTGCCGATTTCGGGAGATGTGCCCTGCAGTGGGATGCCTCTGCTCACACACTGGGAATGTCCCCCTGGGGCCCAACAGCCACTGGGCAGATGCCATCAGCTAATATGCTCTAGAACCCAGGCACCTTGCAGAATAGGAGGTCCCACAGTGTTCACTGAAAGGAGCAATTCTTTACAAAAAAAAAGAATTTAGTATGGACCTGTCACACATTCACACCCACACATACACACACACACAACCAGAATCAGAATTATCTTGTCCCTGTCATCTCCCGTAAAAGGGCTTCTTGGTGTTATTTATGGGCAGTAAAGAGTCTGAACTACCATAAAGGGGACCAGATGCCACACTGTTAAGCTGAAAGTTGAGCATGTTTTGACCTCAATCTACACGACATATCCTAGCACCTAGAGCTACCATTTCTCATTAGGTGAAAGTCACATAGCACTTAACAGGCCATACTTAATCAGTAATATCCAATCCAGACACCGACCATTTGTTTTACTCAAGATTCTGTTTGACATTTTCTTAGGACTGGAAATTCTGTCGTGGGCAGCACATTAAATAGTTATCACTTGAGAGTCATTCTTGGAGACCGAACGCTGGAAATTCAACAAATAGCCATTACATAATAAATGGGCTTTGCCAACACTCCGAGTACTTTAAATTTTTAAAAGGCTGTATCTGAGTGTTTCAGATACGTAAATGGGTTTTCAAACTGAATTAAATAAACGTGCGCACTATGTTATTATAAAGCAGACATAAGATTATATGAAGAAGCAGAATCTAGTTAAAATACAACAGAAAATATCACACAGGCAGCTATCCAAATTACAACATTACATTTCAAGTAAAAAACAAAACAAAAACGTAAAGAAAAGGATATTTATTTATTTATTTTTAATGGAGAATGAAAAGTTTCTGAGTTTTGCTTTTAATTAAAAAGAAAAAATGGTCCAGAATAGCCACTTCCTATAAGCTACCATAGAAATGAAAATTTGCTTAACAAAAGCATAAAATATTTAAATTTTATAAATGATTAAAATAAAATTTAAATCTATTAATTTAAATGCAATGACTTACTTCAGGGTTAACCAATGGTGAATATTTTTATACCCTTTTTATAGATAAGAAATGATCTGGCCCAGACAGTGTTGCTCAGTGGTTAAGCATCGGCCCATGAACCATGAGGTCACGGTTTGATTCCCAGTCAGGGCACATGCCTGGGTTGAGGGCCCGGACCCCAATGGAGGGTGTACAGGAGGCAGTCGATTGATGTTTCTCTCTCATCCATGTTTCCATCTCTCTATCCCTCTCCCTTCCTCTAAAAAAGGAACAAAAATATATTTTAAAAAAATGATCTGGAGAAGCAGCAACCTGATCGAGGTTAACTAATCACGGAAAGAAGTGACTGCTGGAACCCCGGCTCCTTCTGAACCATGCCGACAGCTCAAACGAACTGTTGTTACTTAACAACCAGAATCTACTAAAAGCTTTCTCTGGAGTCATTAAGACACTGCGAGACGCTGACCAATGGCCACATGATTCAAAGCACAATTCCACACTGGAGTAAAAACATGCCATGGGGGTTTTCGGAAAACATCTCTATTTTAAAATCATGACTTGCAATTTACAGTTATCAAAACAGTAATAATTCTTCATAGTGATGTAGCTAATTTGGAGCTTTGTTTTCCTTCAACTGAAGTACAAGTTATAACGAAAGAGACTCACTTTGAAATCTAAATACCTTTGGAAGAGGGACACACCATGTAAGGGAGAAAAGATATCTTCACTGAAGGGAGAAAAGAAAGCTTCATTTCTCTTACCCAAACTGGCAAGACAGCCCTGGCTGGTGTGGCTCAGTTGGTCCCATGCACAAGGTCGCTGGTTCGATTCTTGGTCTGGGCACATGCCAGGTTACAGGCTCAATCCCTAGTGGGGGGCATTCGGAGGCAGCTGATTGATGCTACTCTCTCACATTGATATTTCTCTCTCTCGCTTGCTCTCTCTCTCAAATCAATAAAAATATATTTTTTAAAAAAACTGGAAAGACTGGTACCAAAAGCACCAATGGGTGGACCACAAGCAACAGAAAAAGCTTCTGAAAGAGGATTTCCCAGCACCACCACCCCCACACCACAGGCACACTGTCCCTCAGGCCCAGCAGATCCTCCGAATGTGTATTTTAAGTACCCATGTCAATAACAAGGTTGCCAGGATCTTTTCTGGTGCCAGAATCTGGCCTCTGCAGCTGTGCCACTATCATGAAACATTTGGAGAGCTCAGTGATCTGCCCACGTGTTGATCTGTTTAGCATGGATGTTCAACCTTGTAGCTCGAAAGAGAAGTGCCCCTTGCATACAGTGACGGAGCCAGCAGACATACGTGAACACGCTATCGTGACTGCTTGGCTCCTCCCCGAAGTGACAGAAGAACAATGTTCGGATTCACAAGGAATATTCACACCAGGGCAGCGCCAGTTTTTGTCCATCCTAAAGACTGTCCAACTTGTAGGTCCTCTATTTACGAAAAAAATTAGGCACAAAGCAACTACTTAAAAGGTACCCTTGTAAGTAAGAAGGCTTAAAGCTTAAGCTTTATTAGTTGTACAGTAAATCCAACGTGGACCCAACCACATAAAATTGCCGATATTCAGTCCATAAACAGCAGCTTCATATGGTTCGCTTTAGTGCACTTCTGGTGCGTGGCTGCAGCGCAGGCTGTGCAGTTTGCTAAGAAGCACATAAAAGCTCAATGCTGGCATACCGAGTTCCTGCACTCATTAAACATGATACTGAAAACTCTTCCAGCAGCGCTTACGAAATGCTAAATATGGAAAAACCCATAGAAATCATTATGGGCCTTATAAACGCATTTCAAAAATAATGTTTATGTGAACAAAATCATAATATATGAACAAATATAAGAACATGAAAATGTAAACAAAATCACTTTTGTATTTGCTTGGCATGATTGTTAGTTACTCTTTTCTTTCCCAACTAAGTGCTGTTCTATCATTGGCATAATTGACAATGAAAAGAGTGAGGAGAATGAGGGAAGAGAAGGAATGAAGAGACCTTAGATAACACAGTCTGCTGTGACAATTAATTACACACTTAGCATCCGTCTATATGTCAACAACCTGAAACATATCTTTATAATTTATTTCAAAGAATAAAGATAAAAGCCAATTGAGTGAATGAGAGATTTCATGTCCACAAATGCCTTCCTTTTGAGATAACACGGGTGTCTGTTAGTAAGTAATGTCTTGGCATGACCAAAGGCAAATAAAAGGGAACTTACTTTTTGCTTGCCTCACAGACATCTGTAATATTGGAGAAAAGATGGTGACTCTCTGTTTTGGTCATTGTATCACTCAGTTCTTTAGAATTTTTAAACATTCGTATCAAGATCTCCAAGCTGAGTAAATATGAATGTTCAGAGGATATAACTTCAAAGATAGCCTGGTAAGGAGGAAAAAGAAATATATTATTAATTCTAGTAACTGAAGAACTAAATATAACTCCCATAATTCTGCTGATGGTATAAGGGTGAATATAATATCTTGAAAAGTACAAAAAGATAAGCATGAAGAAAACTGTATTCCGCCTGGCCAGTGTGGCTAGTGGTTGAGTATCGACCCAATGACCAGGAGGTCACCGGTTTGATTCCCCATCAGGGCACATGTCCGCATTGGGGGCTCATCCCCAGTTTCTCTCTCATTGATGTTTCTCTCTCTCTCTCTCTAAAAACATACACACAATAAAAGCATATTTACAAAAAAATAAAATAAAGAAAACTGTATCACCAAACTACTGTCTTTATATAAGGCTCTTATACCCAAATCTTGAGAGAGAGTGAGTCACTGCCCATAGTGTAAATATGAAACAATGAAATCATCACTTGGAAAACTTGAGATTGCATCCTGAGGTTGTACTTTGCCATGGGGTAGGATCTATATTAGGAAGCTAGGGCATGTGATAAAATCTCAGTGTGACACTAATTAATCTTTGGGGTCATCTCCCATAGCCCTGCTTTCAAAGCATGTTGCTCTGGGACAATAAGGATTTACAGACATCACTTAGGATTCAGAGGAAAATTTTCACACGTATAGTCCTTTGCTCTGTCTCTGTGGGCCCTTTCTCTACCTATGTTTTCATCTGAATCATCTGCAGTCAATAACAGCAAACATTCTGGGTGTGCTAAGAGAGCATGACTTTTCCTACCCTCAAAGGGCTCTTAACCGCTTCAGGAATTCTTTCATGTCAACTCATACACACTGAAAGCAATTCCTGTCTGTTCAACAAGCCACCACCTCTGCTCTTGTCAGTGTCTCAAGAAGGAGCGAAGGACCCTCTGCAGAAACTCTTGGTGTCAGGCACCCAGTGGTTTTCCTGATAAGCATTTTCATTCATGATGAAATGCCAACCCTCATAGGCGGATGGACATCAATGCCCTAGGTAAGGAATTCATCTAGCCCTTAACAAAGCCAACTTCAGGTCCTCCCAGAATGGCAACACAGGGGAAATTCCTCCTCAGGGAGCGATGGTGGACACCCTGAGAGTCACGTCCTTCCTGGAGACCTCCCTAGTAACACTGCCATCATCACCCTGCCCTCCAGGGCTCCTCCCTGCAAACCCCTGCTCAGAAGATGCTTCCCAGGACTCCCTGCGCTGCTGCTAAGGCTGGTGGGAGCAGGGCAGGCTAGGCAGGTAGAGGCCCGGCTACTGGTGGGTGGGCCATGTTTGCAAGTCACATTAGTGGTGCCAATCTCAATATGCATCTCTCTTTTCAGCATCCATAAGCTTTTAGGGAAGCCTTACTTCAAAGTGCTGCTCTAGCCTTGGTTGTGCTCAGGGATTTAAGTGAAAGAACATTCTAAAGAGTAAAGAGTAAGCCCATTAGGCGTCTCACTGAACCTGTTTCTTAGGTAATTCTGTGACACAGTTATCAGTCCATCAATATGATTATCTCCAGGAAGTGCAATGCCAACTAAAGAAAATTGTCACTTCCTAGCCAAAACTAAGGGATTTCAGGTTGTTGATGGATATGGCACATTGGAATGACTTATAATATTTTAAAAATTAAGGACTTTTATAATAAAATCCAAAACATGAAGATTTGAATAAAAAGATTTAATAAACTATACAGAATAGATCATAGGAAAAGATGAATAAGTGGTACTTGCATGTAATAGGGTTAATGTAATTGTGATAACACCTGCAACAGAGCCATTAACTACTAATGGCAAATCAGGTTACCCCTGCTAAAAATAGCTACATGGAATAGAAAGAAACCATAAAGGTAGAGTTGCTGCTGTCACAACTTATTTTATATCGCAAATCGGAATAAATATTTTCAAAATATAAGGAAAACAGAATAGCTTCAAATAGAAAAGGATTAAAAGAACAGAAATGTTCAAATGGAATTAGGACTCTGGAGAAGCTCTTGAATTTGTCCACAGGGAAAGAGACATTGTTTATACCACAATGCTAATAATAAAGGAAAAAATATGTCACCTATCGTCCATCATTTGGAAAACAGATTTTAAAAAGGTGGTACTGACCGGCTGGTGTAACTCAGTGGTTGAGCACCGACCTATGAACCAGGAGGTCATGGTTTGATTCCAGTCAGCACACATAAGTTTGGTTGCCCAGTGCAGGGCATTCAGGAGGCAGCTGATGAATGATTCTCTCTCACCACTGATGTTTCTACATCTCTCTCCAACTCCCCGCCTCTCTGAAATAAATAAAAATATTTTTTTAATAAAGGCAGTCTGCCCTAGCCGGTTTGGCTCAGTGGATAGAGTATTGGCCCTCGGACTGAAGGGTCCTGGTTTCGGTTCCAGTAAAGGGCACGTACCTTGGTTGCAGGTTCCCTGGACCTGGCCGGGGGACATGCAGGAGGCAACCAATCGATGTGTCTCTCTCACATGGATGTTTCTGTCTCTCCCTCTTCCTTCCACTCTCTCTAAAAAAAAACAATGGAAAAATATCCTCAGGTGAGGATTAACAAAAAAAGAGAAAAAGGTGGTCTGAATGAGTGATCTAGATTAATACGCATTAACATGGATAAATCTCAAAAACAATGTTGAATGTAAAAAGTAACCAAAAGTATATTCAGAATCATATCATTTATCTATGTTTTAACACACACACACACACACACACACACCAGTACATGTATATAAATCTATAGAATACATTTAAAAATACCGATTGGACAGTTATACATTAATTCATAATTATAGGTGCCTCTGGGGTTGAGAATAAAGGGTAGAAGACTGAGAATAAGAATATAGGACGTCTACTTTATTGAAAGTTTTATTTTCTTTACTTTTAAAAAAATGAAGAAAAAACTTATAAATATAATTTAATTCTCAGTGATGGTTATATCAATGTCATAACTTTAAAAAATGGCAATACAATGTGCCCTTATATTGTTGTCTTACTCCATGCCAATGAAATAAGGATACAACATGACGTTTGTAAGATTAATTCATATGCATGTATATGCATAAAGATAGAAATCCTTAGTAATATGCCTAAGACAGGTGGAAAATGCTTTGAGACCCTCACAGTATTATCACAACAAGCAATTTTCTTAAACTGCAGTTATTTAAACTTCAAGTTGTGAAACCCTATTGTTATGTTTTATTTTTATTAAGTAAAGTTTTATTTTGGTATAGTTTTAGATTTACAGAAATGTCGAAAAGGGGGCTTGGAGTTCCTGTGTTTCCTTCACCCAGCTTCCCCTAGCCAGGGTGCATCACATAACCAGGGTACGTTACATTTAGTCCACAAACAAACATACACACTTTATTCAGATTTCACCAGTTTTTTTTTACTAACGTCCTTTTTCATTCCAGTTTAAATACCTGGACTAGGTGCTCTGTTTTAACATCAGGATATTTTAAAACATTCTTTCCTGGGAGCTTATATGCAGTTGTATTTGACAATGACCACGTATGTCTTCTGAAATTTTATTCCTTCCATACCTGTATTCATTTCATGCAGTTGCTAAGGAAAGCCCTTGAGCAAGTGCACACAGTAGATGGAAGCACACGCACGCTTCAGAGCTCTAGAGCAGGGGTGGGGAACCTTTTTTCTGCCAAGGGCCATTTGAATGTTGATAACATCATTCACGAGTCATACAAAATTACCAACTTAAAAAGCAGCCCACTATAGGTGGTCAAGTGTTTAATTAAGTCACCCCTAGTGCCTTGGCAGGGCCAGACCAAATGGTCTTGCAGGCCTTATACGGCTCACGGGCCAGACGTTCCCCACCCCTGCTCTAAAGCAGCTGCCGGTAGAAAACATACCTCTTGTCTCTTTCTTTCCTCCTGGCTAACTGTCTGAGACAATCCATTTCTTTTCACCTGGTGGGGGGAAAAAAGAGTTTTGAGTTCATTCACTTTAATAATTGTTTTATGTAAGGCATAACTTTATGCCTTCCAAAAATGAATTAAGAGAAATGTATGCAAAATGTTGAATTCAGTACATGTGAATTTCTGGAGTCTCATACCTCCTCAAATTGCAGGGGGTGAGGGGGTGGGTGGAGGTGGAAGAAGGTATGGAGGATAAATGGTGATGGAAAACAACAAAATTAAATGAAATTAAAAAACATATTTTTAAAATATGTTTTTATTAATTTTTAGAGAGAAAGGAAGGGAGAGGGATAGAGAGATAGAAACACTGATGAGAAAGGAACATTCACTGGTCAGTTGTCTCCTACTGGGGCTGGGTATCAAGCCTGCAACCTGGGCATGTGCCCTGATCAGGAATTGAACTGGAGAATTCTTGGATCCTGAGCCACACCTGCTGAGCTAGACCTATTTTTAAGTTCACGTCTCATATTTTCATCCTAAATTAAAGAATTTTAAAGATGTATTTTCCTGCTAATTGTCAATCTAGACACTTTCAATGCCACTATGGTCTTTTAAATGTATTCAATGGAATATAAAAGCCCTAACGATCTGATAGCCACCATCATCCATGTAAAAGTAAATAAGCTTCCCTTGGAGATTGTACAATCATCTTCTTTCTCCCTGAAATCACACTTCTATATCAATTTCCCCCCAGAATTTCCTAATGGAACATAGTAATTCTATGTGATTGGGTATCTTATTAGTCACGCTAGTACACGTGAAAGCAAAAATGTAACTTTAAACATAATTTTCTAAAATTCCCTGTAACCATTTAGCTTTGAGTATAAAAGAGATTGTTGTGGATTATATAACCACCACAAATATTAATAGCATATGATCAAAACAACATAATTACTTCCAATTTTAATGCACTAAGCCTGAAGAGTAACATGTTACTGAGGATGCAACTCTTAGAAAGATGGAGGGGCTTATGGTGGCTTAATGAAAGGAGGCTTCACTGAAAATGTTTCACACGGACCCCCTTTTATTTTACGCCCCCGGGGTCTGCCACCTTGGGGCCACGCACGGTTGTAAGAGTTGAGATGGGCAAGAGGGATGCCTTGCTTTGGTAAAACGGCAAAAGGGCAAATGTGAAAGGAGAGGCTAGAAAAAAGACCTGGGTAACCCTTCACTGCAGATGCAGCCTCCGTTTTAGAAAGGAGAAGAAGCAGAAGTTGAGGATCTGGAAACCGGTAGCTTTCGAATGATTCCTGTCCACCTCGCACAGTGTCCATGAACTCCAGGGGTGTGATGCATATCCTAGTGTGAAGACGGCTGTGCACACAGTTCTCTACATTGTGTTGTCATGGAAACCAAGACAACCACATGTTACTGTCTTTCATTTAATGTTTGGAAAAAGCTGGAAAGCAGTATGAAAATAGAGTCCCAAATCAATATTAAAATGAGCAACCATTTACTGAACATTTACCGTATGCCAGGAAATGTGCTAAACATTTTACACCTGTTTTCCCACCGAACCCGCATAAAAACTCTAGGAAGTTGATACTATTCTTATCCCCATTTCACAGATGAGGATAACAACTGAGGCTGGGGACCCAAGATCACAAGCTAAGTAGGGAGCAAAGCCAGAATCTGCATTCATGCCTGTCCAACTCCCGGGCTCATGCTCTTAATCATGATATCATGGGGGTTAGGGACTCCCTTCCCCCACCCTCTTTTTCTAGGGTTGGGCAAGACCCCTTCTAATGCCAGGTGTCTGTACCAAGTCTCCATATGTTTTACTGCATCCACCATCCTGACCCTGGGTCAGCGTATCAGCAAGAATTCATGCCTAAAAAGGCCCCGTCAGACACTTTAATAAGGGAGGAGATGGCCAGAATGAAACTGTTCAGAGCCTCTCCCATTTGGTTAACCCTGAACAAGAATTTCACAGGATTTCCTGCCTGACACGAAGTCCTGGCAGAAGAATATCCAGGCTCCATGCCCACAATCTCTGCAGGTGAGGTCATCAGCAAGAATTTCCAGGCCACTCACATCTTCATCCAAAAGGACTGATGAGTTCACAGACCCGGAAATCTTAAGGGGAAGAGAATGAAACGTGTGGGCTTAGAGACCTAGACAGAGGACACCTAGTTTAACTGAGGGATTAAGAGTACTTCATCTGATCATAAAAATAAAAACAAATTCCCCAGCTAAAGTACTAGTCGTTGCTTTTTGAGGGGGAAGAGAAGGTAGTTTTAAATGGTGAAATATTCCTTTAACCTAAAAGTCATCAGTTACAAACCAGCAACCTGTACAAGACTACTGTAACAGAGAGAAAAACAAGGTTCCAGGAAGCAATATTAGGTCATAAGAAAACTGAGGTGTGATCCATGTGAGGAGCCCGAAAGTTTGCTCTGGGGAATTATGACAAACCAGTTCCTCCGGGCAGGCAGCCACGCCACTGCTCCGGGGCTGTCCTGCCTCAGCCCCTTCGTACGCGCACAGGCAGGCGGGACAGCTTCTTCCTCCAGAGCAAGAAGGAGCACTTTGGCCACCTGAGCCCTCCTTCCACATGGAACCCTGCGTTAAGTAATACCTGAGAACAGGTGCCTGCAGGCGGAGGTTGAGAGCAGGCAAGGTGATTTCAGAGACTGAGGAGGTTGGAGAAATGAAACCAGAGAAAGAGGGGGAGAGAGGGATATAGAAAGAGGGCCCCACAAGGGCTGGCAGAAGGAAGAGAAGAGAAAATTAGAGGAGAATGAAAAATAGGGGCAAATATCAAGCAGGAAAAAAGAAGAAAGAATGCGTGGCAAGTTTTTAATAGTAAATACCTCTGGACATTATCTAACTCAAAAACAGTGACCATGTTGGTGAACTTAGGTAAAATCACTGGTAGGCCCAGACTTTCTTTTTTTTGGGGGGGGGGGGGCGGGGGGGTGCTTAGAAAAATAAATCTGGTAAAAGATATATTTATATCTATAGTTTAAAGTTTAATCTAAAATATTATGTTTATCACATTTCTTCTACTGTTCCCCTTGTTTCCACATGCAGAAAAGAAAAAATATATATACAAGCTTCTAAAACTGCTACTTTGCTATCTAAAATGAAAAATTTAAATTGTACAGGCTCCTTTTTTATTTAAAAAATACTGTTTCATGTTGGTAGCTCTGGCTGAGTACATATGGAACACTTAGTCAAAGCAACACTTCCTTTAAAGGTCTCTTCTGACCTCCCTGGGACTTACTTATTCCTCACTATCTTGGCCTGGTTTGAATTTTTTATTCAACTATGTAATCAATAAGGAGAATTGTGAAAATAGTTTAATGAAACAGTAACAATTGTATTCAATTTGGGGTTCTTGAGTTTGTGTCATCTACGCAATTCACAAGACTCTTCCATTCTTGCCATGGCAGGTTCTAGACCAGTGATGGCGAACCTTTTGAGCTCGGCGTGCCAGCATTTTGAAAAACCCTAACTTAACTCTGGTGCCGTGTCACATATAGAAATTTTTTGATATTTGCAACCATAGTAAAACAAAGATTTATATTTTTGATATTTATTTTATATATTTAAATGCCATTTAACAAAGAAAAATCAACCAAAAAAATGAGTTCGCATGTCACCTCTGACACGTGTGTCATAGGTTCGCCATCACTGTTCTAGACTCTAAGGA
Organism: Myotis daubentonii; assembly: GCF_963259705.1. NCBI lineage: Eukaryota > Metazoa > Chordata > Mammalia > Chiroptera > Vespertilionidae > Myotis > Myotis daubentonii. The sequence continues at coordinate 19,892,268 of NC_081842.1, read as the reverse complement.
GAAAGTATGAATGCAGGTCAGTATCTTCAACACTTTAAGTGGAATACAAATAATGCAACAGAATTATAGCCCAAAACCACAATTCTGACCTAAGTTAACAAATATGAATATGGTATGGGGCTTAACCAGATAACAAACTCAGAGAACTCAGTAATGTTGTAATAGTTTTAAATTCGTAGATTTTTACTGCTGTAATTGGTATTGAAATTCTCCACCCATGATCTTTGTAACAGATACATATTCCATGTCCAAATGAGAAGGAAATGAACAGTGAGCTGAAACTAATAAAAAACAGTACAAGATACTTCATGCATGTCTAGTTAGACCCAAAATACTGAAACTTAGAAAAGAGCAAACTCCCTAAAGTATAGACCCCCAAGTTAATTATTCAATGCTCCATTTAGAACTCATGCCAGTATTCTTGACAATTTGCAAGTCTGACACACACAGATGACTCTCCTAGGAAGGAACAGGGAGGCTTTAAGCAGAGATTCCATCCTGCCCTCAACCAGTTATAGGCGACTTCACAGAACGGTGGCAGGAAATCCATAACCTTTGTGCAATATCCCTTGGCCTTTCACTCCACTCACTGGAACAGGTTACGAGCCAAGTTCTCTACGGCCCAAAGAGAGCCCCAAAGTTGCCATTTGTACATACTGAGCCTGTGTCCAGTACAGAGAGGATTCTGTGCAGGAGCCAAGATTAGCAACCCCAGTCTCTCGGTCAACCAGATCACCATTTATATGGGGTAAATAGGGATATGTTCTCGGGCCCCCCAAGACTTGATACTGTTTGTAGGTAAGATGAGTGCACATTCCTCCTATTTCCCCCCACCAGCTAGGGAAACCAGATGGAAGGGTCACAAAAGACTGACGGACCAAAAAGGCTCAGAGATGGACAGTGAACAATTAAACCAGAAATTTATGATCCAAGGTCAGTCGGGCTCCATAAAACACGAATGTAGGTTGAATACCCATCTGAGTTGAAACCTTTATACTTGGCCAGAGTTGCCCCACTTGCTGAAAATCAGCTGGTTATTCCTGCCTCTTGGTGATTCCCTATTCACCAGCTTCTGTTCTTAAAAGCTCATGTGGGAAGGGAATGAATTGCAAAGTAGAATTAAACCACAGGACACAATCTCTCTCAGGTCTTTTCTACAAAATGAACACAACCCAAATAGCCCCTGAATTACAAATGAGCTACAGTTCTTTCATGGTAAATAGCATGGGAACAGCATCTCTTTGAGAGTATGTCTGAAGTTCCTAAACCGAAAAAATCTGCCAGGGTCCAGAGATCATGTCCATAGCCAGCCCCCTTAAGGCTCTCTCCAGCCCCACGTTATCCACGGAGAAAGGTCCTGACCTATCACTCTACCTAAGCTAAGAGCTGCTACACAACATTCATCTCAAAGGGCCACAGACCTAAATAACCAAAAATCAGATAAATGAGGTCAGAGGGCATCATAATTTCAGGGAGGTAGAGAGAAGGCAATGACCCATTTAATAAAATCATATGCTTAGTTTGAAAATATATCAAGTAACATGCCAGGGACCTCCTAACTCATTTGTTCAAAAAAAGGATCTGCTCTCTGATCTACTATTGTTGACCTTAATTCTACAGTCCTCACCCAAATTCTATAGTCCTCACCCAAATTCTATAGTCCTCACCCAAATTCTATAGACCTCACCAAAATTCTTGGTTCTCAACAAACAGCAAGCCTCTCAGTTCTCTCCACACTGCCTCCAGAGAACCTCAGGTCTACTAAAATGACAGCAAACTCAATAAGGCAGGCCAGGGCTTGAGGCATTTGTCCTCTGTGGCCTGAGTCACCCTTTATAGACAAAGCCAAGATTCTTGAATGAACTCAAATTATTTCAATGCAGATATGAGGCGGAGAGTACAAACCACAAACAGACAGGTAATTAAATGTACAAAAATAAACTGCTGCGCTCTGTACGATTTAGGAGATAAGTGTGCATCACTTCATTGCAGCCAGCCTGGTTAACCAGCTACCCATATCAAGCCAAATCCTGATTCAGAGCTCTAGTTGCTCCTTTTTTCATTTCTCAAACAACCTTTATATCAAATGCTTGCCATGCACCAGAATCTTGTAACTTCTGCCACCATCATAATTAGCCAGCTAATATTAAAAACAGAAAGAGAGCAGAGAGAAGGCCAGATATTAAAGCATGGTCATCTGGGCAGCTTCACCAGGGAGCTGCAACTTCACACTCCCAAGGACACCTCTGTTCCATCACCTGCAAGTCACTGGCGGAAGGGGTGCAATAAAGAGGAAGGTGGGTGTACGCACAGTGATGTTGGGGTGGCATTGGGGAGGTGCTTTCCTGTCAGTCTAGCCTGGGAACAAAGATCATTGGCTAGGAGGGTGGACTCCAATGCCAACCCACAAATATTTGGGAATACATAAGCCCCAGACAAAGAATCCTCTCTCTCGCTTGCTCTTGCACTCCCTTGCTCTGTGACCCACACTCACCCAGGCACTAGCTTGCCATGTGGCCTTAGCAGACCCTTGGCCCATGGCCATGTGGACCCACACGCAAGGGATTGCAGCTGGGAACACAAGCTAAGCTAGCCAAATACTGGAATGGACTGTGCTTAAATATGGAGCAGAGACTCTGGACAGTGTCTTAATTCTAGCTCTGCTGAAGACAAGATTGGACTTTTTCCATGGCAGGACAGAGGGAAATGGTACCTTGAAAAGACCAGGGTTTAATTCCCCGCAAATAACTATCACTCATTCTCCTGTGCGAATCTCAGGAAATTCCTTTCCTTGTGACATCACAAGAATTCCACTTCTATTGGCAACATGTGGGGACACAGAGGGCACTCCCTGTAACACTTCTAAACCTTATGACAACCCTGCAAGGAAGATACTAGCATCAGAAAAGTTAAGCCACTGGCCCTAGTTAAGGGGCAAGGCTGGGATTCAACCCCAGGCCTGCCTGGTTGCCTTCAAAGGCTGAGCTCTTAACCCAGGCAGCACACTGCTTCTTGAACACTTCTGAACATTCTCGGAATTGGGATCTGCAGCTACTCTTCCCCCTAAACCAGTGGCTCTCAACCTTTCTAATGCCGCGACCCTTTAATACAGTTCCTCATGTTGTGGTGACCCTCCAACCATAAAATTATTTTCATTGCTACTTCATAACTGTAATTTTGCTGCTGTTATGAATCGTCATGTAAATATCTGATATGCAGGATGTATTTTCATTGCTACAAATTGAACATAATTAAAGCATAGTGATTAATCACAAAAACAATATGTAATTACATATGTGTTTTCCGATGGTCTTAGGCGACCGCTGCCCTAAACTAAGATCCTCCCACTGGCTGCCCCAGAAACCTCATCTTTCACTGGATTCCTAGCATCTGCTGCAGTGAAAGCTAAGTTGTCAGTGGGGTGGCCTGGTGATTTCACATGTTGCTTAATCCTGACATTTCTCCCAGTTAAGGAATGCTTTCCTTTGACTTGTGGCTCTTACGAGCTAGCCTCCATTCCCCTGTGGGCACTGAGACTAGACCCAGATGTATTCATTCTCTATTCTCCAGGTGAGCAAGAGATGAAGTTCTTCATCTATCAACAGTTAAGAGGAGAAAATGACACTAAAAAAAACACACATGAAAAGCTAATGACACAGAAGTAGAAAGGATGAAAGGGAAAAAGATGTTAGGGGTAAAGGGCAATTTGCAAAATTATTTAATAAAAGATGAACAGGTTTACAAAGTGGAATATTTAATAAAATACTGAGGAGCAGACCAAGACTAACAATGGAGGGGGTTGGGAATGGTGATAAAATCAAAGCAGATTTCGGTATGAACTGTTATGCTTAATTTTGTAATGAGGACAATGTATTTGTATTACTTCTTTAATTCAAAATTAATTATTTTAAAGAACTTAATCAGCTTCAAATTTTGAATTTTTAAATTGAAAAATCAGAAACTAATGACTAACAATGGGGAAGTGGTTAAAAAAATCAAACATCCACCTATCTGATGAAACACAATATAGGCCATTCAAAAGGCTGTTGTGGAAGAAAGTCTAATGATGCAGAAAATCATTCACATCATTGTTAAGGGAAAAATAATGGGTTAAAAAACAGCAGGTTTAATAACACAAAAAAAGGTATTTAGAACACAAAGGGAAAATATGGGTAACAAGACAATATTATTTTATTATTGACTAGGGGCCCAGTGCACGAAATTCGTGCACTGGGTGGGGGGGGGGGAGTGTCCCTCAGCCCAGCCTGCCCCCTCTCACATACTGGGAGCCCTCAGGCGTTGACCCCCATCACCCTCCAATCGCAGGATCGGCCCCTTGCCCAGGTCTGACGCCTCGGCCAGAGGTGTCAGGCTTGGACAGGGGACCCCCATCTCCCCCTGATCACTGGCTCTGGCCCCCGCTCAGGCCTGAGGCCTCTGGCCCAGGAATCATGCCTGGGCAGGGGACCCCCATCTCCCTCTGATCGCTTGCTCCACCCCCCGCCCAAGCCTGACGCCTCTGACCCAGGCTTCAGGCCTGGGCAAGGAGACCATCATATCCCCCCAATCCCCGGCTCAGCCCCCCCACCCAGGCCTGATGACTCGGCCAGCGGAGTTGACCCTCATCACCCTCCGATCACCAATCACCGGATCGGCCCCTTGACCAGGCCTGAGGCCTCTGGCCTAGGCGTCCGGCCCGGGCAGCGGGGACCCGCAGCTGCAGCGGCCCCGCGATCGTGGGCTCCGCTTTAGGCCCAGGCAAGGGACCCCTAGCTCCCGGGACTGCCAGCTTCGACCGTGCCCAGCTCCCATCGCTGGCTACACCCCTACTTCCTGCTATCACTGGCCAGGGGGGCAAAGGCGCCTGATTCTCTGATCATGGCTGGGGGGCAGGGCCGCCTTTGCCCTGCCCCCCAGCTCTTAGCTCCCCCCTGGGTTTCCGATCACTGTCAGTGGCAGGGGGCTTCTTCCTGCTTTCCCTTTCGCCTCCCTGCATTGTGCCTACATATGCAAATTAACCGCCATCTTGTTGGCAGTTAACTGCCAATCTTAGTTGGCAGTTAACTGCCAATCATAGTTGGCAGTTAACTGCCAATCATAGTTGGCAGTTAATTTGCATATAGCCCTGATTAGCCAATGAAAAGGGTATCATCGTACGCCAATTACCATTTTTCTCTTTTATTAGATAGGATAGTTTTGCTCAAAAGAAAAGAAAAAATTCAACTTTACCTTTATAAAAAATGGTCTGAATCTTATATACAAAACGTCAACTAATTTTTATTTTGTTATCGCTTTCTATTGATACTTTTTGATTTTTCTATAATGAACATGCCTTGGTTTTAAAGCATAATTTTCATTTTTTAAAAATTTTTATGGAATATTCTCATATTTATTTTTTTTATAGATTTATAGAGAAAGAGGAAGCAAGAGAAACATCAATTTGTTGTTCCACTTATTTATGCATTCATTGGTTGATTCTGGTATGTACCCTGATCAGGGCTCAAACCCACAACCTTGGCAGATCAGAATGACACTCTAACCAACTGAGTGACCCGGCCAAGGCCTAAATCTTCATTTTAAATAAAAACTAAAATAGGTTTCAAAGTCCTCTCTCAAAAAAAGAAATAAAACAAGTAGGGCAGAAAAACGAAATTGTGAAGGCTGCCAGCAGTACCTGCATGTCTTTGTTGTTGCCCATAAGGAGAGCTAGAGAAATGACAGGTGTCCACCAGCAGAAAAAAGAAACAGAGTAAGGCCAAGGGAGGGAATAAGAAAGAAAGATCTCAGTCAAGTCCAAACCATGCAGCGGCTTATGAGGCAGTGTTGAAAATGAGTGATGACAGGCAGGTGTGCAAGTGTGAGAGCGAGGGGCGGCGGCCTGGGCTGGAGTCGGCGTCACTGGGAATGACGCCACGGACGCATAGTGAAGGCGTGAGTCAAGAAGGGGCTGGCAAAGGCAGGTCTGACGGGCTCCTCTCGCCCAGGAGAACACCCGCTGGTAAGGGTGATGCCAACAGGGTAAATGCTGTTTTGTTTTTGTTTGTTATTTTTGCAAAGTGGCAGATGGACAGGATGAACAATTCCAAAACAGTAAGCTACTTAGACCAACACTGACCCTGAAGTTAATTTCTTAGATTTGCAATAAAAATCTAACCTGGGAAAAAACTATTCTAGCGAAATGAGCAATAAAGTGAGCTGATGTTTTACATAGGATTTACAAAGCATGCAATGGTTTCACCAGACGGGAATTACTGTATGGAGGAGATCTGAGAAGTAGAAACAGAATTAGCATTCTGTTTACCTATATATCAGATGTCATTCAAGCCACATGTTATACTTCCACTGCTTTTATTTCTCACCCTTCTGTCCAACCAGCCCATCTAGTTTTGGTCACACTTTCTGGAGCAGTGGTTCTCAACCTCCCTAATGCCGCGACCCTTTAATACAGTTCATGTTGTGGTGACCCCCAATTTCATTGTTACAAATTGAACATAATTAAAGCATAGTGATTAATCACAAAAACAATATGTAATTATATATGTGTTTTCCGATAGTCTTAGGCGACCCCTGTGAAAGGGTCGTTCGACCCCCAAAGGGGTTGCGACCCACAGGTTGAGAACTGCTGTTCTAGAGCGAAGTATCCTGTCCTTAACTGTTATCTTTTTTTGTATATATATATATATATATATATATATATATATATATATATATATAATTGATTTTTTACAGAGAAGAAGGGAGAGGGATAGAGAGTTAGAAACATTGATGAGAGAGAAACATCGATCAGCTGCCTCCTGCACGCCCCCCAGTGGGGATGTGCCCGCAACCAAGGTACATGCCCTTGACCGGAATCAAACCTGGGACCCTTCAGTCCGCAGGCCGATGCTCTATCCACTGAGCCAAACTGGTTCGGCATGTTTTCTGATGTCTGTGTCATTCATTTTGACATTCTGTCCTATATTATTTCAAAAACATCATTTAGACATTTCATTTCTATTGTCCTCCAAACCAGCTTCTAAAATCCTGCAGTACAGGTCTTGGTTTAGGCTTGTTTTGTTTGCCCCCTATAATTCAGTGATGCATTTTGGAGTCAGAGACCAGTGTTTTTCACATTACAAGTTCTAAGCTCTTAGTAAATGGCAAGATAAAGTCCATAAATCTCTGATCTTCATCTATATAAATGTAACAAAACAGGAAGGATAAAACAGAAAATACCATAGTGTACGGCATGCATTAAAGGTAACTTCCGCTTTGTCAAACTTTTGTTTGAGGTACACACACACACACACACACACCTGCACACATGCACACACACAAACACACATACCGGGTTACAAGGTAAAATGTATTTCGCATTATGTTAGGTCACTGATATGGACCATGGTTGCCATGTCAACTCCTCCATGTGTAAATTTATACAAGATACATCAGTCTTGTCACTTAGCGCTCTCACAGACACCTGCAAGAAAAGCTGTTCTCTGCGAAAGAAGTAGCCCAAAGTGGCCACATTTCACACCACAATGCATCATGGAGGCCAAAGCTGATTGGAATAGAGCTAGTTAGGCACCTGGCCGAATGACAAGGAAGTGACCTATCATCAGAGGGAAAGTGGCTGAGCCAATATGATCCAATATGGCTCTCCAGAAACTAAATTGGCTCATTGTATATGGAAGCTGAAAGGACAGCGTGAGGTGGAGTAGGAGTGGGCTCAAGTCTAAGTTAGGAGGACTCAGAAACTCCAAGCCTGCAGGAGCCTTCAGGAGAAAAGACAGACATAGTAAAGAGGAAAAATAAGCCAATTCATGGGAAGAGAGCCAATAGGCAGATGGTCACTGAGTCACAACACTGGCCAATCATCACACGGAAATATGGTTCCTGCTCTCCCAGGTAATAATATCAAGACCCTTATAAATACAGTAAGCAAGTAGCCATATTTAACATCTCAGAGTCTCAGCTGCCTGGATATAAAGTACTAAGGTACGTAGCAAAACAGTACTTGCCCTCGTGGTCTTGTCACGAGGACTATATCAACTGCAGTGAAAGAATCAAATACGTTCACTGGTACACAGTGAGGCCTCTGCAAATACCTGGCCAATCATTTAACTACACTTAACAACTTCTTTAATTAATATAAGGATGCCCCAATGGCAGGTCCCAGAGCTACAGCTCTCCTGCAAGGCAGCCACTGACCTGCCTGCTCACACGGAGATCTTGAACCCAGGTGGCTAGCAGGGCTCCCCGTTGCTCAGCTGAGCGGACAACAACCCTACTCCTTTGTACATCACTACCAGAAGCGGGGTTTCCTGCCACCCAACACGGGAACTGCTCCAATTTTTGTGTTATTGCAGTTGGCGGGGTGGCAGAGTTTATCTCCTACACCAAAGGGGAAAATAATCTGCCATTTCCTTTCACTGGCAACAACACTTCCTTCTGCAGAAGCTGTCCACTGGCTCTGTAGTCCTTATCTCCTCCAGTAACAGGTACACAAATAATAAATACCTTAATCACCTGAAGACATTAGAGTACAGACTAAGCACCTAGAAAATCAACAGCTTACTAGTATATGTAGTCGGGATAAATCAACAAAATTTGAGAAACAAATTTTTAAGCATTAGTTCCATATTTAAAAATTAAACAGTCATTTTGAGGGTGGTGACTTTTCCTGTCATTATGCAAACTAACCACTGTGTGGATGTGGCCCTGAGAAACGGTACCATCATTGGACCAAGGGACAAGACGCCATGGGGGGGGGGGGGGGGGACATCTGAAGGTCAGAAAGACAAATGGAAGAATCGGATTGATTTCTACAATCCAAAGCTCAATAGTAAAGAGCCTTCCCCCACAGTTACTCAGAACCTCTCAAAGTAACTGGGTCTTCTCTCCTCTTACCTAACTACCTTGTATTTCTACAGAATGCGCCCAGCCAAGTCCCCAAAAGAAACCCCAAGTGGGGATAGAGGCTACCATTTAAAGTGATTTCATAGTATGCAAATACCTACGATGCGCAACATAGTTCTAAAATATGAAGATGCCAGTTCCCTGATGTTTCAAAGACATCTATTAAATCCTGGACGTGGCCAAACAACCATCAAGAATTTTTCTTTTGAAATAAAAATTAAAAACAGTCCACAAATGTTAACTTCCTGGCTGCTTTCAATGTTGAGTAGCTTTCTGTTATTTTCACTTATGGGATTAGGTTTTTGCATTTATTCGTTCATACATTCATTTGTAAATTCATCAAATATTTACTGCGGCTTTTATTCCAGTGGGAGTAGCTGTACAAAAAGTAAATTAACAACAAAAAGTAAATCCCATAGTATGTAGGAGGGGTAAGTGACACAGAGAGGATGGGACATGTTGGGGGAGAGGGGTGTCAGGGAGAGAGCCATGTGGCTGCCTAGAAGGAGAGCTATTGTAAACTGAGCAGACAGCCAGTGCAAAGGGCCTGAGGCAGAGTACAGCTTGTATCTGAGGGGCAACAGTGTGACTAGCAATAAGCAAGGCAAAAAAGCAGGAGATGAGTCCAGAAAGACAACCAGGAGCCAGATCACACAGCCCCCACTCCCCCGGGCCACAATAAGACTTTACCCTGAGTGGAGGAGAAATCACTTGAGGGTTCAGAACAAAGAGACAGTATCTCAGTACATTTTAACAGGGCACAAATCAACAATGTAATTATATAGGTGCTACTTGGAGAAGCGACCTTAAGGGACACAGGGAGATACAGGTGGTTGAGAAGGGAAGCAACCAGGTAGTCCACTTCTGCATTGGACAGGGAGGCAGCGCAGAGAGTAGCTCTGTTCTGAAGGTAAAGGCAGCAGGCTTTGCACCTAATTGAAAGTAGGTTATGGGAGAAAGAGGAGAGTGAGGAATGGCTCCAAGGTTTTTGACCTCTGCAACTGGAGAAATAAAGCTATTTGTTGAGAAGAAATAGAGGCCATTGGGGAAGAAGCGGGTTTGGGTGGGAGAGAAGGGCGTGATCAGAAGCACATTTTGGGGACAGGCTCACTTTGAGATGCCTATTAGATACCAGAAAAGAAGCTGGATATCCTCACCTGAAGTTCTAGAGAAAGAAACTTGGACATCATCAGAGCACATGATGTCGTTAAAGCCACAAGCCTGGATGAGATCACCAAGTGAGTGCAGACAGGAGAAGAGGCCCCAGGACGGAGCCTGGGACCCTCCAACATTAGAGATCAGAGGAAGGAGGAGGAGCCCACGATGTAACTCAAGAAGCTCCAACTGCACTGACTTCATTCTAACTCCTCTTACCCACCATCACCCCAAGGACCCACGTACATGAGGTTCTCTCTGCCTGGGACTCCTCCACCCTGCCTGCCCCCTCCTCCCCCCGCCCCAATCTTGCCCAGACACCTATCTGGGCACTCCTGTTGCCTCCTTTGCCACCTTCCCTTGACTGACAGCACCTTGCCCAGACAGGTGCCCTCCCCAAAAGGCTCTCAGAGCAGCACAAACATGTCCTTCGTGGCATTAGCACAGCTGCAATTCTGCCGTTATTGTTTGATGTCTGTCTTGCTCTGAAGGGTGTCTGTAAGGACATGAGAGCAAGGTGGAGTCTTTGTGTGTGCCATCACCAGTGTCTAGGACAGGGCCTGGTGTAGAGCAGGCCCTCCACAAACACTAGATGAATGAAGGAATCTTTCTCATTTGTTTTCTGCTCAATGAAATAATAAGACCCTCTTTGTCTAGGCCCCCTGGCTGGATTCCTGGCTGAAATGCTCCTTTTGTAGTTATGCCAACCAAAATGAAATGTCCCTGTGCTCATCACCTCCCACTTTCTTGGAGCACCTGCGTCCTCAGCTCTCTGCCTCGCCTCGGGGCCTGGTGCACACACCTCCACCTTTTCACATCCCATTGTTCCCTCCGGAGGATCAATAACATAAATATTGGCATAGCTACCACTCAATTATTCCTTAATTACTCAGCTCCAACCAGAGTGGTTTTTTCCTCAACCTATGAATATTGTTCAGACGGGGTCATACAGTTCAAGTTCCAACAGTGCTAAAGTTCAGAAAGAGAAACACTTCTGAACAATATGGACAACACAAAAGCTGCACTCAGTACACACACAGCAACAGTGAGGTGCTCCCAGTACTTGGAGATAGTCATGAAAAAAAGCTGCCCTCAAACTGAAACGAAAAAACAAAAATGATAAACAAATAGTTACACGTATAGTTGTGTGTGCATTTTTCTAAAGAGAAGGTGCAGGGCTCATAGCTTTTATTAGATTCTCAAAGCATGTATAACCCCACTACCACCACCCAAGGAAAGATGACAGAAGGCCTATCCATCCTATAGAAGAACACAGCAGTTAGAAAGAACACTGGAGATCATGGCTAGCCATAAATTGGTTTGTACGCCTCATCGTTCAGAGAAAAAGCACGTTATAAAATCTATAAAGCATATTACTTATGTAAAACACACAATGCTTACTTTTTTCTTTAAATGCTACACGTGGATTTGGATGAGGCTGTTACCAAATTGAGAACAGTGTTACCTACAGAGGAGGGAAAAGGATTAACATGGCAGATAGGCTATCAAAAAGACTTTAGGCTTACCTGAAATGCTTAAATTCCTTTTCACATGGAGAATGTATTATGTATTCTCACATAAGTCAAAATTTGTTTTCAAAGATGTTAAGAGAACACTATAATCTAATTGTGCAAAAACATATGAGCCCAGTCTCTGGGCCCAGGCTAAGCAGGCTCCCAGCTCCAGCCCTTGTGGCTGGAATAGGATCTCTGCCCAGGGTCTCAGGTCTAGGCACATGAACCACTTTTCTGCTTATAAAAATGCAAACATACCAGGAGTTCTGCTGTTCTACTTAAAAGTGTGGACCGAGTATGTGTCTAAAGCCCTGGCCGTTTACACTGTGAGTTACTATAAGTAAGCCAGACTTGAAAAATGAGAATGTTTCTCTATCTTTTTAAACACAAAGGATAAATATGGTAAAAAGCATTAATCACCATCTAAGGTAAAAAGTGATTTTATGAGACTGCTATCTTGCAAAAACACAAATGGAAAATGATATGACTCAAGAGATTATCTTAAGCAGCACGTCACTGAGCGACTGCAAATTATTTGAGACAAGTATGAAAACTTAAGAAAAGGAACGAAACTTTATATAACCTCTAAGTGCATAAAGCATTTCTGCAAAGAAAATAATATATAGGTTTCCTACGCCTGTTGAGCTCTGATTTTTAGGAGAAAAAGTATGTCTTTCAACTAAACAGTATAAATTCTAAAAGAATAAGTCCCATCAGTCGAGCTGCTAAGACTCTAATGTGTCTGTTATATTTTCAACTGAGTGAAACTATATTATAATAAAATTGCCACTTTTCAAATCGTCCTTTCGCGTTCAGCAATTCGGGAAGTTGCCCAGAGGCAAACTCTGTGCCCTAAGAGCTGTGTCCGGCACCCATGAGACTCCCGTCCTCATTCTAGATTTCTCATTACACTGGTAGCCACGCTAAGCAAGCACAGCTGAAGAAATACTTCGATGAAAACAGAAAAACCAGTTTCTGAATAAAGAGCTTGAAAGTTTGAAGCAAACTGAAGAAATACTCAGAGTGCTTTAAGGTTACTGATAGAGCCACCTGTCAGCAAGCACAAATGCAGAGTACAGAGGAGATGACTATATTAGGTGTTGAATTCAGTGCACAGTTTGCCCGGGTGCTTGTTTTTGCCTCTGGAGCCTGAACACCCTTTTCAAAAGCACCTGGGATGTCAAGGTGATGGAATTAGACAAACACACCCCATGGCAAATCAATGGGGTCAGGGTACGGCTGGCGAGTGTGGCTTTGCTGCTGTCACTGAACCTAACAAAACAAACACCCGTTTGGCAACTGTCGTGTTTTAGCGCTTGCGCAGTGCAGGACGGGAGCCCCAGGGGGCGGGGGCGGGGTGAGTTATGATGAAAAGCAAAAAGACTTCGGTCAAAATCTATCGTTTCCTTTCTGTAATACTTAAGTGCTTCCAGGATCCCATTAAAGGGTGAACTTGGAAAACCAGAAGCTCACTTTGCATTCAGGTCTCAGCTCCCTGGCACTGACTATAACAGGGATTTTGTGTTCTATCCCAGACAGATAAAACAATCAATATTTTTCTTCAAATTCACAAGCTTTTCTCAGAGATCCAGGAACTCTTGGCTTCTATTCCCATGGCCGTTTAAGGTGAGGCGCTGGGCCTTTCACCTGTGGATGGCAGGTTCTTCATCGCTGAGCACAGATCTCTAAAGATCGAGAAAACCTTTTCAAGTTCAAAACTTCAAGTCCTTTTCACGTGTGACCAACCAAACACCATGATCATGTAAATTATTTCTCATAGTGTTAGTGTTTCCCAAAACCCGAAGAGCAGCACAAAGTTTTACTCCCTTGACTGTCGAAATCCAGTATTTCCACTTAAGAATTGATCTATAGACTCTGACAATCAAGGGAAGGAAGAGGAAGCCTGTCCCCCTTAGGGAATTAGGAGCCCAGGTCTTATTCCTGACTATAAGAGAACAGCCCAACTCTACTTGAAGAACCTGCTGGCACAGCCACCGCTGCTAAATGCATTCACGTTAACGCACTTTAATCTGGTTAGAGAAGTTCATGGCAGCCTAAACTTCCATTATTCCACTGAGATCCCATTAAATGCCTCTCTGTTCTCCCTTGTTCCTAGATGACCACAACACTCCAGTTAAACCTGTTGCCAACGCTGTATGTAGGTGGAGAACCACCTGTCACCTGTGTGGTTGTCCAATAAAACTAAAGGAGACATATCATGAGCGAACACACTAAGACAACTGGCATTTCGGGCTGACGGCTTAAGGGCCTTATGCAACGACCATGAATGACAGCCAGTGGCTGCACTTCTAAGGAGCCTTTTGCATACAGGATTCCTCTTGCAATCAACTGATAAGAAAAGTTTCATCCCAAGAGGCAGGCAGGTGTTTGCAACAAAGACAAGCGATTTTAAAAAATAAAACAATCAGCAGCAAATACTCATACACATACACCCCCTCCCAAGTAGAAAGTCAAGGCAGATGCCAATATGAGACCTAACCCTTTGCCAAAAAAAGCCACTGTCCTACTCTTCCTGGAATCAAGGCCTTACCCCAAGAAGAGTTTTTTGTTAGTGATATATGCAAGACTGGATGGGGCGCTACCCTACTAATTTAGTATATTGAAAGTTAAGTATGGAGACCTGGCCAGGTGACTCAGTTGGTTGGAGTGTTCCATACAAGAAAAGATTAAAGATTGCAGTTTCTGTTCTTGGTTAAAAGACATACCTAGGTTGCAGGTTCGATCCCTGGTCAGGGTACATATGGGAGGCAACCAATTAATGTTTCTCTCTCATGTCAATGTTCCTTTCTTCCTCCCTTCCCCTCCCCTCCCTCTCTGTCCTCCTGCCTCTCTAACATCAATAAAAACATGTCGAGTGAGGATAAAAAAATAAGTTAAGAAAAAAGTTAAGCATGGAAAGATGGTGCAAAAATACATAAAAAGCAAACTTTTCCCAAGACCTGTCCCAGACACTGCAACCCTTTTATAAGGAGGGACCGGGGCATGAGGTCAGATGGAGAAATGGAGGTCTTCATCCTTATTGAAAACAGCCTGACATTGTTCATGATTCATGAAGCCTCCTCTCTTTAGGGTCCTAAACGCAGCTTCGACAAATCAACTGCTAGGCTGCTTTAAAAGTAATCACAGCTTTTTGCTGTTAAATAATCTACTTTCCTAAAAGCCAGAGCTGCTTGCATCTTTTTGGTGGACAGAAAACCATGTGGTAGGGACAGAAGACAACTTCAGGACAGTGATTACCCCTGGGGCAGCAGAAGGAAGAAAAGGGCTGGAGGGGAGGGTGGGTAAATGAATCTGCCTAAAAAATAAGAGGCCTGAAGTAAGTAGGTTTAAACGTCAACATCTGTTCAATCTGGGTGATGGGTACCTAGAAATCTATTACACAGACATATATTTTTAAAATTTTCTGCACATCTGAAGTACTTTATAATACAAAAAATGAAGTAAAACATTTTAAATGTGAAAAGGAGGCACAGAAGGCACTAAGAAAATGCAGGCTGGTGCCTAAGCAATGGGTGTTCAAGTCCAGTCACCCTCCTTTGATTAAGTGTAATTGCCAAGCAACACAATAAATACACATAAGCCTCCTGGGAACACTCGAATGCAAGATAACACACACTAAAGTTAGAACCCACTTTGTAGTTTTACATTTTATCACCCATAGTCTTTTGATATAAATCTTGCTAACAAAAAGCACATCCCTACATCTATCTTTTGCCAAATAAAACGCATGCCCATATTTGAAGTTATACTGAAGGATATGTAGTAGTATTTGAACGTGCACTTGCTAATCTAAATGAAAACCAAACTGCAGGAGGCGTCGTAAATATGGCAGCCTGAGTTTCAGCACTAAAGTTACGTTGGATCAAAGCGTAAGTGGCACATTCTGTTAAGGGTCCAGAGAAAAACAGCAGAATTTAGGCCTGTGCTAACAAACACAGATGCTGCCACGAGAGAGAACTGAAAAAATCCACAGGATTATTCTTGAGGATTCTCTGCCAAATGATCCATACCAATGACGGAATGACAGCCATTTAATGGCACCCAAGCCTCATTGGGCCTTGTCCCCAGTTTTTTCCAAGTATTTGCTTTGAGATAGATAGATAGATAGATAGATAGATAGATAGATAGATAGATAGATAGATAGATATACCATTAGATTAGCGTATAAAGCCACCAATATGTCAGTTCTGTGAATAGGCATTACCACTTCACCACATGCAAGCATCACAGAAGTTACAAACTATTAGTATAGAAGCCAAGTCAGGCCCATAGATATTTTGTTGGGCACACATATTGTTTTTAAAACTTGAATTAGAATAATGCTCATAAAAGGTTCACAACAGTCCCCACACTCCCCATCCCCACACACACCAGCATCACTGTTCACACTACTTGTCCTGGCCCTGCAGGTATTTTAATCTGTGACTTAATACTCAGGGTGCCACGCCTAGGAGGCAGTGGAACTGAGTGGATTCTCCTTAGAAACAAATTCAAGGGTGGGAGAGGGACAAGGAGAAAGGGCTTGGTTTCTAGAACTCCAAATTCCAATACAGGCTGGAAGAGGGGAGGAAGAGCCCGAACCAGAGGATATCTTCACCATCAACATACACCCATCTCCACGGTCTTGCTTCTGAGCACCAACCAACGTACACAGCTCCTTTTCTTATGTTGCTAGGTTCCCTGAATAGATGAGATCCCCGACTCTGAACAACACTCATTTCTGCTGAAAACTCACCTCTGCTCTCATATTGCCTAAGAACTCACGGAGGTGTGCTGGCTTGTTTCTTGATGCAACGCTCCCAACACCCAAGCCAACCATGGGAATTCCTTTCTACTCGGTAATGCATCAGATGCCCACAGTGGCTGTGCCCATAGCAAGTAAAGGAAGCATCACACTGTGACATCTGTTAAGCCAGGAGGGATAGAAATGATGGCTGAAAACAAAAGATGTCTGATGCAAAGAGGAGAAATTACTCAACCAGACAAAAGTCGGTGCGGAGACACTCCCACACAAAAGATGCACAGAGAAAGATGGAACAGAACGCCATTCATTAATCAACATCAAAAAAATACAAATGTGTCTACATCAAATGAGATTTCCCGGGAAGCACTCTAAGCTCCCTGTTGTGCACAGAGAAATACTAGTATACATACATACACACATATGTATACGCAGCCATAATTATAATCAAGTTCAGGATAGATTAACTTACCATTACATATACACTATATAAAACAAATGAGAAGAGACGCTGAATAGGAAGAGTTTCCAGAGTTCATAGTACATCAGTCTCGAGGCACGCTATCAAAGCCTAATTTTCCTAATCAGTAGTGTCAAAGTTCATATTCTCAATGTGCCTGAGAGGTTCAAGAAACACTGCGCAGTCGAAGAAGAGTCTTACTCGTTAGAGTTACAGGACTACTGGCAGAAAAATGTAAAACCACATTCCCGCCAAATTTACACACCTCGGTGTTTCCCGCTCTGCAGACAGAACAGAAGGCAAACACTCACCGCAGAGAGCTGGCTCCACGTGGACCGCAGTGGCTTGTGCTGGATCACAATCTTTTCCTCCGACCTCTGTTCTCTGGGCTCAGACTCTTCATCAGAGTCAATGTCAAGGGCCTTTTCTTTGTAGTTCTGGTACAGGACAGCATTTTCTGCAAGAAAAGCCAACCCAACGTGTCACACTAATGGACCCCATCATGATGCTACCTGTTCTAAACAAACATCTATGTTTATACAATGTTGAGTCTCCAGTTTAATAAACGATAAAGAGACAAACGGATTTAAAAAGTGATTTTCTCACTCACACAGCCCTGTCCCAAATCTATCCATAGGGAAAAGGAAGGGGCCCTGACATGAAATGCCAACTAAAGCAAAATTCCCATGTCTATCCTACACTACCCATGAAGGATAGTCATACCTGTTAAACGGATTTTTAGGTTCAATTGAATCCACACCCTACCTTCCCTTCAAGGTCCATCAACATTCATTTATCTGCTTAACAACCATTTACTGTACATCCACAATGTGCCAAGGACTGGGAGTAAATAGAAAATAAAAGACACTTCTCGTGCCCTCATGAGCTAAAAGCTTTATGAGCAAAATCGTCAAAGTCGCTCATTCATTTACTGGCTTAACTGATATTCAGAAAATGTCTACTAGATGCCAATAATTGCTAGGCACTGGGGATACAACAATGAGCAAAACATATAAAAGTACCAGTCATCATGGAGCTGATATCAGAGTGAAGGGAGAGTGACAATAAATAAACAAATAACTTAAAAATCAGATGCTGCCCTGGCCAGTGCTGCTCAGTGGGTTGGAGTGTCATGGGTATACTGAAAGATTGCGGGTTCAATTCCCATTGAGGGCACATACCTAGGTTGTGGGTTTGATCCTTAGTCGGGGCATGTATATGGAAGGCAACCAATCGATGTTCTCTCTCTCATTAATGTTTCTCTCTCTCTTTCTCAAACCAATGAGCATGTCCTCAGGTGAGGATTAAAAAAAAAATGTGTCAGATGCTGTTCATGGTCATGGAGAAAAATAAAACAAGGAAAGACAGGGAATGTTATATGCGGGAGGTATGTAGATTTTAATAGGGTAATTTAAGAAGGCCTCCCCAAGGTGACATTTAAGCAAAGACTAGAGGTGAGAAAGCAAGCCACCATTCTAGTGGGGAAAGAACATTTCATCAGAGGGAACGGCAAGGACAAAGGCCCGGGGGCAGGACTCCGTATGCACCATCAGCAAGGAGGCCTGTGTGGCTGGAATAGGATGAGGGAGGGGAAGTATAGAAGATGGGAGGTGGGGGATGAATAAAGGGCAGATCATATAGGGCCTGGCCTCAATGCCATGAAGACAACTTTAGTGTTTTCTCCAAGTGAAAGGCAAGTCACCGTAGGATTGAGGACACAATGATCTTGTACAAATACAGACCAACACACTGAAAGATTTATATACAGGTACTCTGAGAAAAGACGGTCAGCAGCGTGTGATCTAGTCTGAGGGTGAGAGGTGTCAGTGAGGAAAATCTAAGACCAGAAAGCTGAGATGCCACAGAGCTAAAGGAAAAAGTGCAGTATGTGCACAAGTCCTGAGGCAAGTGAAATACAGTACCTTAAAAGAACTAAGGCAGGTCAGTGTGCCTCAGTGGGTGTCTAGAGGACAAGGGGTGCAAGCTGAGTGTAGGGAGATGAGCCAGACAGTCCAAACCAAGCAGAGCTTTGCAAGGAATTTAAAAAAAAACTGAATTTTATCCTATGGACAAAGGAATGAGTTTCTTTCACACTGTACAGACTGTATGATGGTAAGTCTAAATGATGCATCCATTAAAATGCTTTTGAAAAAGTAGACCTGGCTGGGTGGCTCAGTTGGTTGGAGCATCGTCCCATACACCAAAAGGCTGTGGATTCAATTCCCAGTAGGGCAGCCGTTCTCAACCTGTGGGTCGCGACCCCTTTGGGGGTCGAACGACCCTTTCACAGGGGTCGCCTAAGTACATCCTGCATATCAGATATTTACATTACGATTCATAACAGTAGCAAAATTACAGTTATGAAGTAGCAACGAAAATAATTTTATGGTTGGGGGTCACCACAACATGAGGAACTGTATTAAAGGGTTGCAGCATTAGGAAGGTTGAGAACCACTGCCGTAGGGGCACATACCTAGGTTGCAGGTTTAATCCCCGGTTGGGGTACCCACCACCAAAAAAAAAAAAAAGAGAAAAGACTGTATTTTGATCCTGATTGCCATGGGAACGCACTGAAAGGGAAGATTTTATTAGATCTTTAGGAGCAAAACACTGACTACTTAGGGGACTAATGAGGATGCTACTGAAGTAGTCAATGAAAGATAACGGAGCTTGTCCTATGCAACTTAGAAAAGACTGGGAGCCCTAACCGGTTTGGCTCAGTGGATAGGCCTGCAGACTGAAGAGTCCCAGGTTCGATTCCGGTCAAGGGCATGTACCTTGGTTGCAGGCACATCCCCAGTGGGAGGTGTGCAGGAGGCAGCTGATCGATGTTTCTAACTCTCTATCCCTCTCCCTTCCTCTCTGTGAAAAATCAATAAAGTATATTTTTTTTAAAAAAAGAAAGGACTGGGAGTGGACTGGTACCAGTATATGGGCTTGGAGAGAGGCAGGTGATCAGGTGCTTCCTAGGTCTGCAAGTCCCACACAAGAAGGTAGGAGAGGGAAACACCAGAAGAGATTTAGCTATAATAGGGAAGGTTAGGAGTTTAGTTTGGGAACACAGAGTATCAAAATCCTTTCCATCTACTGAAGCAAGAAAACAGCTTCCTCTTTAATCATCAACTATTGCCTGTTCTACATGACTATAATAAAGAAATACGAGGTCTATGCAAGATTGCACTGGTCTCTGATTGCTCTGCATAGGTAAAACACATTGTAAAGGTAATGACTAAGTTTCCCCCACCTCTACTGCCCTTTAAAGTAGTTAGTGGTTGGCACAAAACACATGCATGCATTGTTGAGATGACTTCTCGTTCACTCCCACAACAACGTGGGTAGTGGTACTGCTAACGTCATTTTACACATGATAAACTCAAGCCTTGGTGAGGTTAAGGTGCCTGCTCAATTATCACTCCAACGATGAGTAAAGCAGTAGGAGAGGAACGCAGGCCCCTGGGTCCAACTTCACAGGTTCTCACCACTATCACACCGCTTCCCAGGTTACATTCTTGTTAATCAGTAACTGTAAGAATACTGCATTCCTCAAGTACTACATATATGTGAAAAAGAATTTCTAAGTCATCATATTTGAAAAGAGTTGAAAGGATGCACAGAAACAGTTCCTTATGAACAGAAACCGTGTAAAACTAGTTATAAGGAAGGGTGTGATCCATTCTGGGGTGATCCCCCTTTGGACAAAAAAACAACAACTCAACGTTTTTAATCCTTTGAGGCAAAGGTCCCAGAATCAATGCCAAATTCCAGAAGATGCAGAACATCTCTCTAAATCGGTATTAGGTAGATGCTCTGATCACTTCATGTTCAAAAAGTGGTACAAGAGGAAGCACTCTGGACTGAGGACCAGCCCTCTGTCCCAGTACTGGCTGAGTGACAGTAGGGAGGGCACGAAACCGCTCAGAGCTTCCAGTGTCCTCAACGGTAAAATCAGGGAGAGGAATTCATCCTAAGCAGCTACAACACTGCAGCTGGGTTTCTTCTTCATATATAGGGTGTCCCAAAATTCACGCAAGACTTGAATTTTGCGTGAGCATTAACAACAACAACAAAAAATAAAAGCCTAATTTTACTTGGTTTACTGAATCAGATTCTAATATCTGTTGCCCTTTGATTTCAATCCCTTCAATTTGATAAGCATTACGAAGTACCAATGATGGCCCAGGAGCAGGGACAATGAAGACCAATGAAGACCATGGCCTTGCGTAGGTGCCAGCAAAGCCGTGGAGGCCATTTACCCGATGTGTTATTCCATACATAACCCTATAAGGTTGGGGAAATCTTATACTGTATACTTTATGAATCAATAAAAAAAATTACAATTTTTAATTATAAACCTGTGTTTTCTATCAAAATTACTTCTTGCGTGAATTTTGGGACACCCTATAGCAGTGATGGCAAACCTGTGACACGCGAACTCATTGTTTTGGTTGATTTTTCTTTGTTAAATGGCATTTACATATATAAAATAAATATAAAAAATATAAGTCTTTGTTTTACTATGGTTGCAAATATCAAAAATTTTCTATATGTGACACGGCACCAGACTTAAGTTAGGGTTTTTCAAAATGCTGACACGCCGAGCTCAAAAGGCTCGCCATCACTGCCCTATAGAATGCTTCCTGAGATTGGTGCAATGAATAAATTTTTATAAACCAGTCATGTTTAAATACTCCAGTGGGAATGATTTTTATATGGGGAAATAATTGATACTCACCAAGGTTATATGTTTTATAACTCTGGGTGGTTTTACATTAGATTTACTTAGACGGGCATACCCTTCTGCATTATTCTTTAAAGGTTGGGGAAATCTTAAGCATTTCAAATCGTGAAAGAAGGGAACTAGCCTCACCTCTACCACCCTCCACCAGCCCTACAAGGGCTGCAGCTGGGGCTGCTGCTCCTTTCATGCTTTTCCAGTTGGCTGACATTTGACCCATCTATTTACACAAAGCCCACTAATCTGATTAGGGTTTGAACACCTGGGTTGAAGCTGCTTTTGTTTTTGAGACCCTTAATGAAAATACTATATGGGTTACAAATGCTTAGGAATATGTTTCCGTTGGCCAGGAGTTAGATTTCCCCCAAACAGACACTTGATAAGGAAACGGGAAGTCAGAAATGAGACTAAAATGGGGAAAGAATATTAAGTCAAAGGAAATATGACCTAGGGGAAAAAAATGACTTAAGATCTAAATGCCAAACTCTCAGAATTTTTGACTAAAGAGCTAGAGCTTGCTCTTACTCTTTTTCCTTTTTTCTTAAGGGAGGTGGGGATGGAGCCAGAGTAGAAAAGAATTCAAAATCCCAGGGCATTGGCTGACAAAGTTATCAGCTTACAAAGAAAGCTATTGATTTTATTCACGGCTGGTATTACTAGATGAAAATTTAGCTGAGTGAAGTGCTTTGTGCTGTATAATTTTGAGAAGTTGCACATTTTCCTCATCTTAAGTGTTTTTGTTACTGCAGCTGGGTTGGAACTTATAATTGATATTCCACATTGAAACAGCAATATAAGTCTGGAAAATCAAATGCTTACCTTCCCCATCAAATGGTCCTTGTCCTTTCAGCACTTTTTTCTAAGAAACAAGAAAAGCAAAAAAAGGAAAAGGCAAAGCATACTATATATGAATGAGCCAAATTGAAAATACAACTATTTAAGAAAAAGTACTTATTTTGTTGTTACATGCATTAGATTTCCCAAAGCATACAGCTGATGATCCCTGGAGTTGGTTCACTCCTATGACTCGAACAATTCACGAAAACAGTGAAATAAAATGTACAATGTCCCTCACACCCTGTTGAAATAGTTTGAGAATCCTCAAATGACCAGCAGGCTCAGCTCATTTCACTATTTATGACTCACCATCACTGTTAAATTGAACTTTGCTATACTTGCAGAGTTGGGGGGGGGGGGGGGGCGGGAGGGTGTGTGCAAAACAAACATAAAATGTTATGTAATTTCTCCAAGGCCATAGGATCTAAAATAAAACCTGTTTGCTTGTGTATTACATATGTGACAATCATACAGACTGGTTCCAGTTCTCCGATGAATCAAGAATAGATGTCGCTCCCAAAACAAATGTCTGCCCGATTGCCCAGGTCCACCTTATTTCTGAAGAAGACAGCACATGCACAGCACACTCCAAAATCCCTTTCTCTAGTTTTCCCTATTTCTTTCTGTCATATCTGGCAATTTTTATTTTTATTTTTTACCAATTTCAGCTTTTTGGCCTCTATCAGGGAGCCATAACACATAGTTCACTGGAACCTGAACTTTTGCTAAATGCACTCCAGGATAAATGGGCACAAAACAGGAATGAAATACAACCAAAGGCCGAGTTGACAGAAACAAGTAACAACAAAGATGACATACTATTTGTGCCTTTTGTGTCTTTGTTTTCTGGCACCAAATTTTAAAAATTCACATGTTATCTGAGGTATTTAGCATGTGAGTGCCATTCAAAGAAATTAAATAATTAATGTAAAATAATCAATAGGCTCAAAGGAAATCAGCTTTTCCCCTCATCAGCTGTGATAAATCGGCAGCCACTGACTGACACCTCTAAATAAGCACCAGATAGCTTGGCCAAAGTCAAGAGTGCAAATCCTGCCCTGCTCTCCACCCCCTTTTGCAGCTTACCTGTATGAAAAGTGTTTCAGGACTCATGCAGCCAATACCTCATTTGCTGTGTTTTTCCCCCATGTGTCCCCAGATTCTGCCTGAGCTTAGAAAGCCAACCCAGTGATAGGAGTTTCACGTCCTCCCACAAAGCTGCATGGACTTGGGCTGTGCGTGCCAACCATACAGTGGCCAAGAGATACATGTGCACAGGTTTCATCAACAAACAACAGAATTAGAGAGAACAGTAATGCCTGATCTCCCCTGCGTCCCTCCTCCCTATCTCCAACACCTTCACTTTGAACTGAGTGACATGTCCACTCTTACCTTTATCCTTCCAAGGCTGGAAAACTTCTCCTTGTCTTCCATCACCACTTTCAGAATCGGCTGAGACATTCTGTTCTTCTTCTTCGAGGTGGTAGGACTGTCAAAATCCACGCCACTGACCACCGCCCTGCGATAGGACGTGGACCGCAACCCCCTCCGCAGAGACCCCGGGCTGTCCAGGTCGTTCTCGACCTCGCCTTCGTCCTCCGAGGGGCCCAGCGACGCCCCCAGGCCCTCCACCATGCTGCGCACCTTGAGGAGTCTCTTGTGGGGCTCCACATTCTGACTGCTGCTTTTACTTATCTTAATTTCTGAGGCCAGGCTCTTGGGAATTATCTGCTGCTTCCCCACTTTGAGGGCGGCCGGGCTATTTGTGCTCAAAACCACTGAAGGCGTCTCCGGGAGCTCGTTCTCCTGAGAAGGCAGCCTTTGGAGGGGGAGTTTTTGTTCCAAAGACCTATTCTGGGGCGAGGGTCCCCGCTCAGGGTCCTTAGCTGTCTGCCCGGATTGCAAACGGCAGCCTGGGGAGTCGACGTGACAAGTGAGCCCGTTCGCAGCGGGCGCAGGCAGGGGGCTGGCAGTCGGTCCGACCCGGTCTCCCTCTGGGCTGCAGGGGGCGGACGCGTTAGGAGAGGGTGGGGGGCGCAGCCGCTGCGGCGCGGGCGGAATCACTGTACCATTCTCTGGGGGTTTCGGGGAGCCCCCCAACGCCCCTTTGGGGGTCTGCGGTGACTTCAGGCGTCGGAGCCGAGGAGAGACAGCCCGGTACTCCGGGGAGACCGTCCTCCCGTTGGTCACCGGCCTCCGATGGGTGCACAGAAGCAGAGGGCTCCTCTGGACCGTCCTGCCGTCCGAAGCGGTGGGCACCTGGGAGGGAGTCTGCGCCACGGGGAGCGGGCCCCGGTCCTCCACCGGGAAATCCGTGATCAGCAACCCGCTCGGGCTCTGGTAAGACTGGGGTCTCGGCTTGCTCCGGCCCAGCATCTGCGGCTGAGGGGTCGACCTCCTCCGCCACGAAGAGGTTAAACTGTTGCTGGAAAAATTCACTTCGCTCTCGCCGTCCATCGCGAAGCCTGGGGGTGAGCCCCGCGAGGCACAGCACCCAGCTAGTCTCGCCTAAAGAGGGAAGAAGTCATGGAACTTGGACTCCAGGCTCCTCGGCACGCCTCGCAAAGACGCGCACTCCGAGGCCGGCGGTCGCCCCGCTGCTGCGCGTCACTTACCCGCCCTTTCTAGGGCAACACTGCGCGCTCCGCGCTGCACGATCCGGGACAGAATCCGGTCCGGGCTGCGCCCACGCGGATTAATCCAATCACCGCCTCGTCTCTCCCGCGCCCAAAGACCACCCGCACGGAAAGAGCTCGCCACCGACTCGCCGGGTGCAAGCTGATGCACATGAAACTTGGGATAAGTTCAGCTTTCTTGGGAAACTCGCCGCCGGACGCTCCCCGCCGCCGCCATCCCGCCGCCCGCCCCTGTCGCTGCTGGCCTCGTGCTCGAACTGCCCGGCTCCTAGGTGGATGTACCTTCGGGGCTTTGCAGAGCTGGGGGCCAAGCAGGGCCCACCGCCCGGTGGGTGGCCCGGGTACCGGACCGTGGCGCCGCGGCGGGAGCTCTGCAAAGCTCGGCAGCCAACTGAGACTTCGGCCCCGCCCCCGCCCCCGTCTTGGCCCCGCCCCCGTCTTGGCCCCGCCCATCCCCGCCCCTTTCGCGACCGCCGCCAGCCACTGGCTTTCCTGCCCCGCGAGCCTTTGATCCCGCCGGGTCCCTGTTGGAAACAGATCGGCACACCTGGGCTGGGTGCCGAGCGACGGGGTTGCAGGCTGGCAACTGGGGCTGGAGGCGGCGGCGGCGGCGGGGGAGCTGGGGGCGCGCGGCGGGGTGGGGGGCCGGAGCCCAGCGTGGGAACGAGCGGGGGATCCCTGCTGAGATGCAATGTACGAAGCCCTGGGCCCCGGGGGATCTCCTGCTTAGAAACCGAGAATGCCAGGCGGAGTAGGGTTTGTGAAATGGGTGAGCTGCAGGGCGTAGCTCCGAACGCAGAAAGCCGGTCCCCTCTCAGTGTTCGGGTGGTCTTAACAAATCCGATGGCCTCGCTCTCCGGCTTGAAATATCTTTTAATATAGACTCCTAGAGTCGCTTGTTTGTGCCTAGCGTATTTCTGGGGGCATACACGCAGGCCGCTTGGGAGAGGCCTGTGTGGCTACCAAACTAGGAAGGGAGAGTTTTCATTCAAAAATCTTTGAATCTGGTGTGCTTTGAATCGTGGGTGTTATCTATTAAGAATAAACGCAATTTAAATTACGAAGAAAAAAAAAAGGATTGGTTTCCAAGCATGCATGGAATAAAAGTCAGAATCCTCTCTCTAGCTTAGGAAGACCCTGCATCATGTGCCTGCCTCTTTCCCATCACTTTTTCCTTCACGAGTCTTAGTCCACACCCACCTAAAGTTTTACATCCCCAGAGAACCTTCCCTTTTGTTCCTTCTGCCTTGTCACTCCGTCAGAGGCCTCCCCTGACCCCCACCCTGAATCAGATCATGGTCCCCCTTATTTATTTTCCCAGCCATCTGTTCTCTTCCTTTTTATAGACTTATCACAGTTGGCTCATATGTAGACATACATATATACATATTTTTATGTTTTGTTTATCTGTTTTGTCTTTAGATTGTATGATGCTGCTAGAGGGCAGGGGTCCTGCTTATGTATTGCTCTTCTGTATTCCAGGCACATAGCAGGCACTTAAATATTTATTGAATGAATGAGAAGTGCAGTGAGGACAGTGACCATCCCTTCCAGGGTGCTCCGTGGCCAAATAATAGAAAGTTGGCTGTATCCTAGCCAACCCCCTGCGATATGGGAAGAATAGAGCAAACTTAAGAAGACAAATGATTTTTACACTATAAGAACTGTATAATTAATTCTATTAGCAAGACAGATGGGCTTTTCTCCCAGTTCTCTTTCAGCATTCATGCATTCAGCAGGGATGTAGTGAGCATCCACTGTGGGGAAGTTAGGTTGCTTGTTTTTGCCCTAGATACGTTGAATGCAGTGGCCAAAAATATTAAGAGGACATCTCTGGGTAGTGAGAGCATGATGTTTTTCTTGCTTCTCTATACTTTTTTTGTACTTATCAAATGCTGTACATTGAATATATATTACTTTGATCTGAGATTGTTTTTGTAAACTAGAAGAAATGGCATCAGAAATTTTATAAGAAAAAAATTTTTAGAAAGAAATTTACCAAACATGGTTTGGAAGAAATATGGTTGATTACATACTAAAGCATGCCCAATTTTTAATATAGGATATTTTCCATACTAACACATTTTGTTTTATTTTTTTCATAAAGATGCATTTGTATTGATTTCAGAGAGGGAGAGAGACATACAAATATCAGTGATGAGAGAATATTGATTGGCTGCCTCCTGCACAACCCACACTGGAGATCAAACCCGCAACCCGGGCATGTGCCCTGACTGGGAATGGAACCGTAACCTCCTTGTTCATAGGTTGATGCTCAACCACAGCCATGCCGGCCGGGTGAAAGAGCGATTTTAGACTTAAACGTAGATTTTTCAATAATTGCATATATAGAAAAGAAAAATATAAGCAACATAAATTATTTATAAAAATTCTGTACAGTGAGTCTAATTCCTCTGAGTCCCTTTTTACCCAGAGCATCAGTCTGTGTGTTTTTCAGCACACTGTCACTAATAGTGCACCATTTCTTAAAAGAATGTTCCAGTCTTATCTCTGGGATTTGCTTCCCAGCCACTGACACTCTTTCTGCAAATTTGAGGCTGGCACTATGTTATTAGACTAAAAGCATAGTTTTCTTGTTCAACTGAGTCATGTCACTACAAGCTATGTACATTCTCTATTAATGGCCAGAAGGAAGTTTCAACCCTTTCACCACAGTCCTGTATGATACATGAATTGGTTATATCAGCCTCTTGTTGTTTTGGAGTTTCTTGAATCTAATATGACACATCTGGCGATTTCTGCTGCCTTTGACTGCATTTCTCAGAATATATGGATCTTACACAGATAGCGCTAACTTGCTTTGAACTCAGTGACATGATGGCACTTCCAATAGCGATTACCATGTTCACAAATACAGAGGCAATGCCAACTATGTCATGACTGCCACCTGGCCAATGGCTATTTTCTTTCTTTCTTTTTTTAAAACTATATTTTATTGATTTTTCACAGAGAGGAAGGGAGCGGGACAGAGAGTCAGAAACATTGATGAGAGAGAAACATCAATAAGCTGCCTCCTGCACACTCCCCACTGGGGATGTGCCCGCAACCAAGGTACATGCCCCCAACCGGAATCAAACCTGGGACCCTTGAGTCCGCAGGCCAACGCTCTATCCACTGAGCCAAACCGGTCAGGGCCAATGGCTATTTTCTTAATAAGACATACCCCAGTTTTTTAGCACTGAAGAAATATCGTATATAAAACTGTTAGGAATGATATATTCCACTGGTATATTCCCATGCTATATATTTTTTATTTTTAATTTTTTAAAAAAATTTTAGTTTTCTTGAGATATGATTGACATATATCATTGTATTAGTTTAAGGGGTACAACATAATGATTTGATATGCATATATATTGCAAAATGATTGCCACAATAAGTTTAGTTACTATCAACACCTCACATAGTTATAAATTAATTTTCTTTATGAGAACTTTCTTTAAAAGAACTTTTCAAATACACTCTGCAGTATTATTAACTATAATCACCATGCTGTATATTACATCCCCAGAAGTTACTTATCTTACAATTTTTAGTTTGCACCTTTTGATCACCTTTACCCATTGCCCCCATGATATATCGAACCATTAAAATATTAAATGGTATCATGCAGGACACCAGAGGCTGAGATATCAATTATTGCAACATTTACCAATCAAATTTGCATTGATCACTAATTTTGTGTCTGCCATAATAATTTGGCTAATATGTAAGTGCAATTTAACTCATATTATTACCTTGCAGGTATACCTCATGCATTCTTTATTCATGTATTTATTTTTTTCACAAATAC
The DNA here is from genome assembly GCF_963259705.1 of Myotis daubentonii. NCBI lineage: Eukaryota > Metazoa > Chordata > Mammalia > Chiroptera > Vespertilionidae > Myotis > Myotis daubentonii. Next base: position 19,863,457 of record NC_081842.1, on the reverse strand, counting down.
TTATTAGATGCATGTAAGTGTTGAGCACTGGGCTAGGCCTTCCCAAAGCTCATAACCTGGCTGATTAGCTTCATCTAAAACATTACAATAATAACAAGACACCCAAGTTGAGTAAGGGACATGGTAAGCTCTATGAAAGCCTTTGTGAAGGAGTGTGGGTAGAACTGGGCCGGAAGAGTAGGTAAAGTATTGTGAGGTGGAAAAGAAGAAAAGGGTATCCCAGAGAGATTTCCCAATGTGAGCAAAAACATGGGGGCTTAGCTGGAGATATTTATTAAATGCCACTTATATGTCAATCACTATTATTCATTATACATAGTTTAATCTCACATTAATTTTGTCTCAATTTAAATATGAAGAAGCAGAGGCTCAGAAAGCTCTTCTGTTGGTCAGTGGTTGAGTCAGAATCTTACCTTGGATCTGTTGACCCCTGAACCCATGCGCTTCACAAACCAGAAACCAAACTTTCAAGAACAGAGAGCTTGCATTTGGAAGTTGTGGGAGGTCAATATGACTAGCTATGGTGAGAAAGGAATATGGTGTGTAATAGACTGAGGGGTCTGGATTTTACCTGGATGGCAACTGACACTCCCTTTCTGGAGGTATTTAAGCTTTTTTATCCTTTAAAATAATGAATCTGATGACACCAGTGTCAGAAATGAAAAATGAAGAAAAAAAGCAACAACATATTTGGGCAACTAAAAAACATGTAATCATTGTGCATTAAGAAAATCCACATAAACCCATAAAATCTGAGGGGAAATCTTCTCTTAGAGGGTATTAGAGGAAAAAAAAATATATATACACACAAAATATTAATATCTATGTCATTCATAAATAAAAATCAATAGGAAAAAGATTAACAATAGAAAAAATGAGCAAAGAGTGAGAATACGGATCTTGGAAAAGACACAAGTATCCACTATACATAAAAATATACCCAACCCCAACAGTAAAAACAAAATAAAACTATTAAAATTATAATTTTTCATCCATTAGGTTGACAAAGATTTTTAAAGTGAGAGGTAACATCCACTCTTGCAGGGAATGAGGATCTGAATCATCATTGATGGTAAGAATGTAAATGGGTACAACCTTTCCCTCCAGCTATTAGATGATTGTCAGCAAAACCTTGAAAACAAGCAAATCTTTGATCTCCTAATTTCATGCACAGGAAATCCTTACTGTGTACAAAGAAGTATGTTCAAGGATGTCCATCAAAGCATTTCTTACCATGGCAAAAAATTAGAACAGGCCAAGAGTTTATTGGTAGGGGACTAGTAAATAAATTATGATATACAATGCAGCCACCAAAAATATTAATGTAAATATATAAATATTCATTCAAAAATTCAGAATATGTGAAGTGATGTTTTTAAAAAGCTACTTTAAACACATTCTGTGGAACGTCCTCCTTTGAGTTTTTAAAAATGCAAATAGCTATGCATATATACTTAATACCTAGACTTTGAATGTTTGAATTGTTAGTGTATCCACCCTCTGGCAGCAAAATTCAAGGTGATATTTCAGTTATGCTTTGCTGTGAAACAAACCACTCCAATACTTAGTGGCTTAAAATAGCAATTTATTATTTACTAGAGGCCCAATGCACAAAATTCATGCTAGAGTAGGCCTTCCTTCCCCTGACTGCCAGCACCAGCTTCCCTCCGGCCGCTGGTAGGCACCCAGGGCCCAGGCTTCCCTCACAGCCCCGGCTTTGTCTGGAAGGTCATCCGGAAGGATGTCCGGAAGGATTTCCAGAAGGACCTCCAGTCTAATTACCATATTACGCTTTTATTATTATAGATAGTTTTTCATTATTCTGTGGGGATGGGGGTTAGGGGGTGGCAATGGTTCTTCTGCAGGTCTCCTTGCTCTCCCATGTTGTTGCAGGCAGCATGGGGGAGGCTGGATTGCAAGGGCACCGATAGCCCCACTCACAGGCCAGATGGTTGGTGCTGACTGTTGGCTGGGGCTCTGCAATTCTCCCCTTCTCAGATCTTAAACACCCTGGACAGACTTAGTATCCCTGTGATTCCTGGTATGATGAAATAAGTCAAAATGACAAAAAACAATCTGGAAAGGATAGTTGAAAAGAGATTTTGAGAACTGATTAGTTCTTACTGGGAAAAAAAAGGTCTTAAAAGGAGACTTGTTACAGCACTTATAATAATAATTTATATATTATTCTGTGCTTTTTAAAAAAATTTTGAGCACAACAATATACCAGCATTCTTTGAAGTGTTTCAAATAAATGTATTAAATAACTTAATCATTACAACAACCTTATAAGGAAGGAACTACCGTTGTCTCCATTTTATAGATGAGAAAACTAAACACAGAGAGATTAAAAACCCATGCAATTTGGCTCCAATTTGACTCATAACTATTATACTATTGTCATATTATTTATGATTCCATTGTTCATTTGGATTCATATCTTTTGCAAGTAAAACGTAAGTATTCCAGCGTCACACTAGATCTTTCTCTATCTCCTATAAACTCTTCAGTAATGAACAGCTTGATCAACTGGTGATAATGCCCCAACTTCACATCAGGAAGAGGACCAGGAACCCACAACAGCCTTAGAAAGGAAAAGTGACTGAAAGGAAAGTCAGCTCAGCAGTCGGCTAATATTATTTAGCTCTTGGTTGGTGCCAGGCCCTGGGCTAGCAGTAGTGGTAAAGACAGTAGACATGATCCTTGCCATGGCCCTGCTAATAGTCATTAGGAAAGACAAGCCCCCGATGGCAGCTGATGCTAATGGTGTTGTTCACTTGGTGCCCTTTCAACTAGCACCTTCAGTCTTGGTTGGCACGGGGTCCAACCTGTAGGATTCTGGAGAAAGCAGACAGTGTGAAAACAGAACAGACAGTTAAGTTCAAGTGTGGGAATTGTGACAGCAAAAGGGAAGAGAAAAATAGAGCAGTCGCTGGAGGGAAAGGAAGAAATAAGCAATTTTATTTCGAGACTGGGACACTTGGCTGGGCATCAGGAAGCTGGGTTTCATTCAGTTTGTGTCTGCCTCTTTCTGACTGTGGGAATGAGGACAAGCCCCTGAATCGGTAGGACCACGGTTTCTTCAACTGCAAAATGAAGTTGTTTGCCTCCACAGCGCAGTTGGAGAAGCACTGACATAGATTAGGATAAACTGATGTGGCCCATCCATGGAGGCGGAGGGGGAGGGTTGCTGGGGCGGCGGGGGGGGGGGGGGGGGGTGATGGGACACAGAAGCAAGGGAGGAACTGGACAGATAACTGTACAGAAACTAATTTCTAATGAACTTTTCCCCTATCCTGAAGAGCAAACGATTAGAATAAAATTCTGTCCTAACTCTAGGGTAAAGAAAAAAATGAGAACGAGTAAGAACTGGTTGAAATGGCTCAATGGACTCCCCTTGGAGGATCTAAGGCGCTAGTGGGAAGACTTGCTCAGGGGAAGAAGGGCTTCTTTCCTGCTCCGAGTTCTTGCAGCAGCATCCAATCTGCTGACCCACAACTGAGGGGAGAATAATTCACAGTTGATATAGTGACCCTCCAGGGACACTGTGTTTCGATGGAAAGCTCTTCGCGCAACTAGAGTGAGTAAAACCATGAAGTCAGTGTGGAGAGTGATTCCCAGAACTGGTCAGGCCGCCGGAGCTACTGTTCGCTATTGTTCTTTCAATCGTGGGGATGAGATAAGCAATTGAGCAGCCATGTTCTTCAAGGGGCTCTGGTCTGAGGTCACTGCATGGCTTGAAACAGACTCTTCACCTCTTTAAACAGTAGTTTCCCTGGTGATTTGGCTTCTGTTTGTTTGTTTGTTTTTGTGTTTTGTTTTGTTTTAATTTAAAAATTGCAATACATTCATGTGGTAAGAATGGGGGTGTACAAAAGAAAAAAAAGAGAACATCTCCCTCTCATGTCTCTACTTTCCTACTTGGTCCTCTACAGCCATCCTCTATTAACAGTTTGTTGTACCTATTGTATACATTTGCAAATTTATGGTGAGCATAAGCAAGCATATACATCCCCACAAACATTAGACACCCTCATCTGTACACTAGCATCCTATAACACTGTTCTGGACCTTATTATTTACCTTGGATATCGTTCCATGTCAATATTCATAGAACTACCATGTGGTTTTTAATGGCTTTGTAGCATTAGGTAGAATCAAATGGAATTACCATTTTTGTAAGTCAAAAGCAGTCAAATACTGGCAAACTCATACACTTCCACTTAATATTACATAGTGTATGAGCAAATGACCCATTGATAAACACTCGAATTATTTTCTTTTTGCAAAATCTGAGCACTAATAAGGAGAAAAAGGGTCCTTTCAGTCCTCAATTTCCATAATTATTTGTCTTGTCCCCATTCTTTCATGCCTGGGAAAGGTAAGGTACTAAAAAAGAACACTTTATTAAACAAAGATGCAGGAATGGTTTAATTCTGTTACGTGTAACTTAAAGTCTGTTCTTAATACAATCTTAATGGTGAAGTCATGCATGAACATGCTGTAAGCAGAATTCTGTTCTTTTTGGAAGAAATTGGATTAGAGGTGCCATCATCACTATCACCCATTTCCTTTGGTGATTATTTTCCAGTGTCTATTTCACTTCTTTTCTATTCTTTCCTGGATCCTGTTCTTTCTCTGGATTATCATGGTTGTGCAGAATCACAACTCATTGCAAGAAATTTAAGTAATTTGAACAAAGAAGTACCTGAATATGCCACACTGTTTCTTTTGTCTGCGGAGTCTGGCAATCGCGAAAGAACTTGAGATAAAATATTCTTGTTGTGTGCACTCCATTTTCCAGGTAAAACTGTATTAGCAATCATGTGGGAATACTTAAAACTAGCCAATACTTTCAAGTTTTCTCCTGCCCAGATTGGTTTGGAAGAAATCCTGTCTTACCTATCTCAAAAATTCAGCAGGGGAAAATAGCTGAAATAAATTAGGCCTGTGATTACTTAATTCTGTGTTTACTTAGACTTTCTGGCATTTGGCTCAAAAGACAAAGCTTTTTAGAAGTGTTATTTAAACTTTGTTTTGCCATAGATTTTAAATTGGAAGAAAAAAATGGTAACAGAGTAAAGCTCTATAAATCATACACGTTTGGGCTCATTACCAAGCTACTCTCACCAAGCAGCACTAATAGAATTTGAAAAATGCTTTCCAGAGTTGAGATCTGCCACCTAGCAACCACTTTGAAATGCTTCCTGCGCTGGCCCAAGGCTTCTCAGAATGTCCAGTTTGGACATTGGTGGGGTTTTCTGCTCTGCTTGGGCCACAGTCATTGGAGGGAAGATTAGAACTTTGTTCTTAGGGCAAACACATGCAGATTAGAAGGATTGTTTCATTTCACTGCTCAACTGGTTTTGGAATAAGGTTGGCAGATTAAATACAGATTAAGGATTGCATCAGACATACTATAGTCATAAATTATTTGTTATCTGAAATTCCAATTTAACTGGGCATCTGTATGTTTTTTTTGCTAAATCTGGCAACCTTATTTTAGAGAGATTTTTGAAGTGCAGAGCCCAGGAATATTTTTAAAATATGCACCACATATATTAACTTGATCCCTCCAAGGCTGCTGATTTTATGGGTCTAAAATACCTTTCCCTTGCCTGGCTGGGCATGGCTCAGTGGTTGAGCATCAACCTATGAACCAGGAGATTATGGTTCCATTCCTGGTCAGGGCACATGCCCAGGTTGCAAGCTCGATCCCCCGTGGGGGGCGTGCAAGAGTCCATGGATCAATGGTTCTCTCTCATCATTGATGTTTCTATCTCTTTCCCTCTCCCTTCCTCTCTGAAATCAAATAAATAAATAAATAAATAAATAAATAAATAAATAAATAAATAAATAAATAAATAAACAAACCTTTCCCAGGACACTGGCTAGTGAGCCTACAACAAGCCTGAAGCATAGGAAAGCAAAGGTGAAGGTAGGTAGGAAATAATGGAAGGGGGCAAAGGATCACCCCAAGATTGCACCCAGGAAAGTTAAATTGAGGGAAGGACAGGGGAAGAATGGGGGTGGACATGTAGGAGTGGGGCTGCCACCAAATGCAATGGTGTATGGAGCGGAGAGGGAAGTGCCTAGAAATCTGGGAGGAAGCGGAGTGGCATGACATCAGCAGCCACGTTGTTTTTAAGGGGAGGAGGCGGGGAAGTGAAATCCTCTACATAAATGCTCATTCTGAAGCTTGGGCCGAGGTGGGAGGGGCTCAATCAGCGATCCACTAGAGGGCATTGCCACCTCCATGCAGCTGCCAAATAATGCTCAGGCGCTTGCCCAAGGCCCTGCCTTCCAGCTTCCCCTTGCCCAGGTCTGAGCTTGGGAGAGCCTGTTACTTTGTCTTTAATTCAGATCACAACCCCTCATCCCCACGCCAGAAACCTGTAGCCCCTGCTTGTTAATGTCACCCAGCACCACAAAATATTACCAGGTAGAATGCACACATCATCCCTATGTGCTTGCCCATGACTGTCTCCTGAAGGACCCGCAGAAGCTGCTGACTGTGGCTCCTTGAGGGGAAGAGGACTAGAGTCAGCGGGACCCGAGTAAGAGTGAGATGCACTTGCTCCATACACTGTGTACCTGCTGATTTATTTGCGATGTGTCTATTACTGACACAGAAGTTTTCAGATTAAGACTGTAGCCAAGTTCAGTTCAGAATCGAACTCATGTTTAAATGATTTGCATCTTTAACTTAAGATGGTTCATTACAATAAGTTATTTTTTAATAAATTTCTTTATGCCATTTTGCATAATCTGTCTGTCAGCTCTGACATTTCAGCTCGCTTTCTGTAAATTTTGCTGCTGGAATCAATGATAAATCGATAGTTACCCTTGACAGTAAACCTTTTTAAATGTTTACTCTGAGTTTTGGGTCATGTTGCTTTTATATACAGATATTGAAAGGCTCAAAATATAAGTTTGATAGAAACTAAATAAGAATATATATATATATTTAAAGCAATATTGAATTCCACCTTGTAAGTTCTGTGATACCAGAAGTCTGTGTCTCTTTTGTTCAGTAATAGATCTCTAAGACCTAGAGCAGTTCTTAGCACATATTAGGTGCTCAATATAAATATTTGTTGAATAAAGGAATACATGATCATTATAAATACAGTGGGGCCTTGACTTAGGAGTTTAATTCGTTCCAAGACCGAGCTCGTTAACTCAAATTACTCTATCAACTCAATGCAAAAAGTCTGCCGAGAGACAGCTGGTATCTCAAAAAACTCGTTAGTCGGGACACTCGTAAGTCAAGGCCCCACGGTATTATAAAAAAATTCAAACATTACAGAACAGTATGATACAGAAGGTGTAATCTTTAATCTCTTTCCTCCAAACAATCACTTATTTTAGTCTCTTAAAGTGAAAGAACATATCATTTATTTCCCGAGGAGTAAAAGTTTCGTTATAAATATGTTTTTTTAAAAAATAATTATTAATTAAATGACACCTAAAAGAATAAAAAAAACAAGCAACAGAATTTGAGAAAATGTTTGTGACACATATAACTGGCAAAGGACTGGTATCTAAAATATGTACAGAACTCATTCCAATCAGTTAAAAAATCTGGCAAAATACTTGAACACACACTTCATATAAGAGTTACTTCTAATGGCCAAAACCATATAAAAGTGTTTTCTCCCTTAGTCATGAGAGGAATGAAAATTCAATCCACATAATCACAGATTGGCCAGAATGTTGAAGTCTCACAATATTAAACGTTGGTGAAGATCCCCCGCAACAGGAACTTGCATATATTGTCAGTGAGTGAGTGAATCGGCTCATCCAGTGTAGATAACTCCTTGGCATTGTCTTCTAAAGCAGAATTTGTAGCAATTTCACTCCTAGGTACCCAGTAAAAATTCATTAACATAGCAGCAGCATTTGTAACCTGCCTAAATGAAAAACTGCCCAATTATCTACCAAGAGAAGAATGGGTTTAAAAAGGTGGTATAATCCCACTATGGAATTCTATACAGCAATGAAAACAAACACACCATGTCTTCAGGGGTGGGGTGGAGGGGGCCAATGGGGGAAAAAGGGGGGGGGGCATCTGTAATACTTTCAACAATAAAGATAAATTTAAAAAAAAATATATGGATGAATCTCCCCAACAGACAGTTGTCACAGGTGTTGTCAAGGTTTCCCTATGGGATCAGCAGGTCATTTGCGGGGAAAGACTCTTGTAGCAATTTGGAAATGTCCCCACACTGGGGTAGTTGGCATCTAGACAGCCAGCTCCACCTGAGGGCTGAGGTGTTGGGGGCTTGCGGGGAGAGGTGCATATAGAGTCACTAAATGGCTTTGTGTGTGAAGGGTAGACTGTGACGCCAGGGAAACATTCAGACAGTGGCATGAAGTCCCTGACAGAGAGATGAGAGGGCACCTCTGGGGCTGAGGCAACCAGAACCTCTCGATGGGTCTGTGCGCTGAGACTCCTATGCATGGATGGCTGTGGATCAAGAGAGTAAGTTCAGCTGCCTCGGAGACTCTCCAGCACCTGGGGGCAGAAAGGGGCTGCAGAAACCTGCGATCCCTCAGAGGAAGGAATCGAGCGAGGCAGAGGGTCTGGGCGATGTATGTGGCTCCTTGTCTCCCGCCCGGGGTCATTGCTGCAGCTCTTACAACTGCTTCTGTTTGTGCAAGAGAGTGTCTGTGGCCTGCTTGTCCTTGAACCACTGCTAAACTTGTGCTCAGTTCAGGTGGTTTGAGACAGCACGTCCCTTGCTTTATAAGTTGGCCATTTCATCTTCTCAAAGTGTTTCTCCTATTACATGTTTTTGGACCTGCCTTCTTTTAGGAACAGCTGTGTGATCACAACTTCCTCTAGGAAACTCTCTGGCTATGAATTTCCACATCTGTGAAATCGGTTCCTACGTTATAGAGCCATGAGTTCTGGAGGAAGAAACATGAATTACAGGGGGGTTTCTATGAGTGGGGTGGACTTGGAGCTTGTAGTTGTGGAAAGACAATCAAATCTGAGCTCTGCCATGTTCTAGGTGAGTCTCTGAGAAAGTCCCTAAATCCCCCTGAGTTTTGTTTCCTTTTGTTTCTGTGGGGTTGATTTATATATATACTAGGCCTGACAATCGCCCAGATTGGGTGTGAGCATAGAATTAGAAAGTGCTTGTGGGAAACACCTGGTTCACTCTACACAAAACAAAAGCAAATAATTTATTATTGATTCACAGGGGCAGGATTCTCAATGTCAAGTGCAAGTATGAAGCATTTGAGAAGCATTTTCAAAGCACTCAAAGTCAGCTCCAGTCGAGGCCACCCTTGTCCTCTGGTCAGAAGATTTTCATCCCTGGGTCCGCGATAGGGCCCATGAATGTGCCCTTGGTAACATAGCCAGGTGATTTTGAAGCAAGTGGCCCTGAGACCTCACTTTGAGAAAACGTTAGTTGCACATTGGGTCGTATTTACTGTTTCACATGCAGATATGGTTTGTTCAAAGAAATCCTTGGTATTTCCATGTGAATAGAGGGGATACTAATATTGAGTATCAAGTTAGGGATGTGAAAGGAGTTCTCTAGGAACACTGGAAAGCTTCCTTGAAGACATGATGAATAGAATTCAAAAAAGCAAAAAGAGGAGGGCTTTTTCCTAGCCAAAGTTCCAACATGTGTATGTGTGCTTGTATAATGTGCATATATTTTTTCCCAAGAACTAATTGTTTATATTCTTTGTGCATTTTTATGTTGGGTCATTGATCCTTTTCTTATTTGATCCCCTTGCATATCTAGAAAAATAGCCCTTTGATGATTATATGTTTTGCAAATTTTTTTTTCAGTTTGTTGTCTTTTGACTATTTTATATGTTCTTTGCTATACAGATCTAAATGAAATGTTTCAGTGGTATTTTCTTTTATGTTGTACTTAGAAAGGTCTCTCCCACTCCACAATTATAGAAAAACAAACCCTTGTTTTCTTTTGGGTCATGTATGGCCAGAGGCATGTCTTACAGTAGGTGTTTGGCACCAGTTATGGGGATCTCAACAAATGTTTCTTTCCCTCATTTCCTCTTACAATATATACACCACTGAACCAGTTGTTACATAACTCTTAGTCTTATCAGGTATTACTGTCTGTACTTTACTATGACACCTAGCGAATCTGAAAACGAGTAGTTCTTCTTTCTCTACCCTCTGAAACAGTTTAAGGAGCACAAGACCTGTTTTTTGAAAGCTGGAAAAGTTAACAGTGAAACTGCCTGAATCAGGCTCTTTGGAGGGTAGTTCTCTATACTCCTTTCAGGGTTATTCATCTATTTGGATTTTGTAGTTTTTCTTGAGTCAGGTTTTTTGTTTTGTTTTTGTATTATGCTAGAGTCATTTAATTCTTCTCTTAGCTGCCTTAATCTCCTCTGTTTCTAAAGTTTGTTGAATTAATATCTGCACTTATGCATTATTTATTTAACATTGCCGAATTTATTAATTTATCCTTTTATATTCAGTAATGTCTTTTGTTTTCTCACCTTTGGTTTTATTTTGTTCTTTTTGTAACTTCTTGATTTAAATGGTGTGTTCACACATTGTGTCAGTCTGGATCCAAGCCGGAGAGATAAACCACATAGCGATGTGAACAGGGAAAGTTTACAATAAAGAACAGGAAGAACCGATATAAGGAGCATTCACTACCCTTGGGATTGAGATGGAGCACCCAAGCAGGAACCTGCCCCTGGGAGGGTGGGTACTGAGATCCAGATCTTTTTGAAGAGGGTGCTGCCCTGGCTCACTGGATGGCAGAGAAGTCTCTATAGTGCTGTGCTGGTGGAACTTGCTGGAAATCTGCCTTCTACAACTTGCCAAAAATCTGCTCTCTAGTGTGCCAGGGAAAGCTATTCACAGGGACGTGTCTTGCTGGAGGCACTTTGATACAAACCGCTTAGAGCAGTGGTTCTCAACCTTCCTAATGCCGCGACCCTTTAATACAGTTCCTCATGTTGTGGTGACCCCCAACCATAAAATTATTTTCATTGCTACTTCATAACTGTAATTTTGCTACTGTTATGAATCATAATGTAAATATCATATACACGATGTATTTTCATGGTTACAAATTGAACATAATTAAAGCATAGTGATTAATCACAAAAACAATATGTAATTATATATGTGTTTTTCCGATGGTCTTAGGTGACCCCTGTGAAAGGGTCGTTTGACCCCTAGAGGGGTCGCGACCCACAGGTTGAGAACCGCTGGCTTAGGGTGTTGCTAGGGCAAGCTTCTGGCCATGGGATCCTTTGGTCAGTTGCACACTGCAGGCTCCCTGCACTGGAGAAGCTGAGGGTACTGAGGGATCCTGCAGCTGGAGGAGTTGCCAGCACTGCAGGAGGCAGACGCACTCTTCTACAAAACCTGCAGGAGAGAGTGCTGGGAGGGTGGGGAGCTGCTGACCTCTGGGTGCTACCTGCTGCCCTGCACTGCAAAACCTGAGCCCTCAAGGAGCTGCAAGTGCTGCAGGAGTCTGGTGCTGGACTGAGCCACCACTTACACTGCAGGAGCCTGCCTAGCCAAGTACACCGGAACCAGGAGGCAAGCTCCTTTCCTTCTGCAAGGTCTCCCAGCACTCTCTACTGCAGGGGTCCTCAAACTTTTTAAACAGGGGGCCAGTTCACTGTCCCTCAGACCGTTGGAGGGCCGGACTATAGTTTAAAAAAAAACTATGAACAAATTCCTATGCACACTGCACATATCTTATTTAGAAGTAAAAAAACAAAACGGGAACAAATACAATATTTGTATTTGCATGTGGCCCGCGGGCCGTAGTTAGAGGATCCCTGCTCTCCTGATACAGCTTCAGAGCATCAGTCTTAGAGAGAGAGTCTGATCGCCCTTCTTGTGTCCTGTGTGTGTTCCTTGGACCAATTTCTGTGTCCAGAAGAATATATTACCATTATAGGTGCAGAGTGGATCTTGTTTCTACCCCTGCCAGGGGAAGGGTGAGCTACTGTGACGGGAGCCCTCATTAGGACATGGTGTAGGGGAGGTGTTCCCTAAAAGAAGAAGTGGGAAAGGAGGAGGATACTGTTAAAAGAAGAATGGGGATGGGCAAGAATATTGGGTATTTACAAATCATAGTAGCTGAGTCCACTAAAGCAGATAAGCAACCAATCTTGTTGCACCCCCAGCATGAGTTTGTTTGGAAAATAAAATAGGTTCTCGCTCAGTCCTTCTGCATGAAGATAGGCTTGGTCGAGGGCCAGGGGAGTGTCGCCAGTAATGTTGGAAATGATTATTTATGCAGGAAACTGAGAACGCAGTCATGCGCTAATTGGCAACAGGGATATGTTCTGAGAAATGCATCCATAGGCAATTTGTTGAACGAACATCAGAGTGTTCTCACACACACTAGACGGTATAGCCTACCACACTCAGGCTAGATGGTGCAGCCTGTTTCCCCTAGGCCAGTGATGGCGAACCTTTTGAGCTCGGCGTGTCAGCATTTTGAAAAACCCTAACTTAACTCTGGTGCCGTGTCACATATAGAAATTTTTTGATATTTGCTACCATAGTAAAACAAAGACTTATATTTTTGATATTTATTTTATATATGTAAATGCCATTTAACAAAGAAAAATCAACCAAAAAAATGAGTTCACGTGTCACCTCTGACACGCGTGTCATAGGTTCGCCATCACTCTCCTAGGCTGCAGGCCTGTACAGCACATTACTGTATAATACAACCCAAGACTAAATAAACTAGAGAAAACGATGCTATCAAGAGATACTGTAAACAGGAGATGTATGAGGCTGCCGCCAGGGTAACACAGCATACTGTTTTACAACAAGCTTTTTTTAAAATTGTTTTATTGATTTCAGAGAGGAAGGGAGAGGGAGAGATAGAAACATCAATGATGAGAAAGAATCAATGATCCGCTGCCTCCAGCACGTCCCACACTGGGGATCGAGGCCACAACCCGGGCATGTGCCGTGACCGGGAATGGAACGGAGACCTCCTGGTTCATAGGTCAACACTCAACCACTGAGCCACACCAGCTGGACCAACAAACTTTTTTGTTGTTGTTGTTAATCCTCACCCCAGGAGGATATTTTTTCATTGATTTTTTGGGAGAGTAGAAGAGAGAGGGAAAAACACAGAGAGAAACATCAATCTTGCAACCAAGGTACGTGCCCTTGACCAGAATCGAACCCAGGACCCTTTGGTCCGCAGGCCGAGGCTCTATCCGCTGAGCCAAACCAGCTAGGGCCAACAAACTATGTTTTAAACAAGTAGAAAGAGTACACAATAACGATAAAAAGTGTAGTAGAGTAAGTACATAAGGCAGCAACATGGTTCTTCATTATCATGACCAAGGATTAGGTACCATAGCTGCCTATGCTACATGCTTACACGACTGGAAGCGCGCAGTCGGCTGTTCACACCAGCGCGACCCAAACACGTGAGCAAAGCGGGTGGTACGACTTTAAGACGCCGACGACGTTACGACGTTAGGACGTTACTACGCCTGCACTACAACTTTACGACAGCTATGCCCTTACGGTGGCCACGAGGTCACTAGGGGGTGGGAATTTCTCAGCTTCATTGTAATCCTATGGGGGCGCCTTCCCATATGCGCCCCCAGAACATTATGGGGGGCCTGCTGGTGCTGCAGGAGGGACGCACAGCTGCACCAGGATGGGAATGAGCTGCTGCGGAGCGACGGAGACGAGGCCCGGGAATGCGGGGTGAGCTTTGCACAGAGCCCGTTAATGGGTCATACGGTGACAGCAGTGTCTCACCTTACAAATGGGCTTTTAAGTTATTAGAAAGCGCCCGACACACCCTGCCTGAGTCTGACAAACGTCAGACTGAGAGCGAGTACTGGGGGAGCGTGTACATTGGTTTAAACCAGCGGTTCTCAACCTGTGGGTCGCGACCCCTTTGGCGGTCGAACGACCCTTTCACAGGGGTCGCCTAAGGCCATCCTGCATATCAGATATTTACATGACGATTCATAACAGTAGCAACATGACAGTTATGAAGTAGCAACGAAAGTAATTTTATGGTTGGGTCACAACACGAGGAACTGTATTTAAAGGGCCAGAAGGTTGAGAACCACTGAAACTTTCCGCAGTGTGTAATGTGCATGACCTTTGACTTAGCCATTCCCCTCTCAGAATGTATCCTAAGGAAATATTTATACATGGGGATTGTACTATAAGCTGTTAATTGCTGTTATAAATAGAAAGAGATGGAAACAACCGAAGTGTCTCGCAATATGAGATTGGGTGGTCAAAGAAAGAGATCATCACAAATACAAACAAAGGACTGCGTGGCACGCATTTAAAGTGCTGTGGTAAGAGAGTATTTAAAGGAATGGAAAATTTATTTATAATATAGTGTTACATGAGAAAAACAACTTTCAAGTGATTTACTATGAACTAGCTTTTATTATGCTTTGCTCTATACTAGATAGTTGTATCATCTGACTTCATCATCACAGTTCTGTAGGGTAGGCATTATCTTTGTTTTCTCATATTTCTTAACTTCTTTGAACCTCATCTCCTTATTTATAAATGGCATATGTTGCGGACAGTCATCTGGCAGCTGTATGCCTGGATCCAGAGTTGGCTCTGTTACTTACTATCGATGTGATTTTGGACAAGTTAGTCTTTACATCACAGCTCACATTACAAAATATGCTTTATACGGCAAGTCAGTGCTCATATGCACACAGACACACAATATAAATGCAAAGGAAAATTTCCCGACCAATATTTATTCTTGCTACTTTGGGTGCGTTCAGATACTTTCTTCTCTATACAATTCCATTTCTTCCTACTCTGTCTACTGCATTGTATTACATGTTATTTTTATAAATGAAGGTTACATACAACCTACCAAACATGACTCACTAATGGCATTGTGCCTGGTACTTAGTAGATGCTCAATAAATGCTATTTTTCTTGCTGTTATTATTATCATCAGTAGTAGCGGTAGCAGCAGCAGCATGGAGATTGTGAGAAGAGGTGGGCCGTGTCCTTCAAAAATAGTGGGGAAGTGGCAGATTCAACTTACTTGGATTTTACCATGGGATTTAGAGTGTGGAAGTGGTCTATGAACACAAGATAAATTGCCACAATTACTACAAATGTAGCAGATCTAAGGAAGCAGGTGGTTCAGTCTATACTTCATAGTAAACTCAGTTATCAGTGGTGGCAGTAAAGGTAGAGATTTGGTCTCTTGGGAGGCAACCCATACTAAAGGAGTAATGCTAAACATGAGTCAGAAGACGGGACTGGCTGACAAACTTCAGAGGTATTAGGACTTTCAGTTATAGGTGACTGAAAAATCAAAGAGAATTTGTTGGTTTACATACATAGATTCAGTAGTAGATCTATTCAGGCTTCAGGTTCTGATGGATCCAGGTGCTTAACAGAGTCCTCAGAAATTTCCTTTCCTTTCATCTTTCTGTTATACTTTGCTATACTGGCTTCACTCTCAGCCAGGCATTTCTTTTCTATTTATTTTTTAATTCTCACCTGAAGATATGTTTATTTGTTTGAGACTGAGAGAGGAAGGAGAGAGAGAGAGAAAGAGAGAAAGATTGATGTGAGAAAGAAACATCGATCAGTTGACTCCCATACTTGCCCCTACCTGGGATCAAGCCTGAAACCTAGGTATGTGTCCTGACTGGGAATTGAACCCGCAACCTTTTGGTGTACAGGACGATGCTCCAATGAACTGAGCCACCCAGCTAGGGCTCAGCCAAGTATTTCTTTAATGGTTGCCTCTGACAACTGAAGCTTCACAACTGGAAGAAAGGAAAATCTCTCCTGCCAAGTTCCAATAAACGCCTGGGGCCTGACTCTCTTTGACTCACACTGTGTTCCATCTTGGTCCTAATTGCTTCAGCCAGGGAGATAAGTTGCTAAGACTGGCCAGAATTCCCAGAATTCCCTATGGGCTAAGTGAGAAATAGGTGGGTTGCCAAAGGAAACCAGCACGCTGCTACCGGTTGTGGGGAGAAAAGACATGGGTGTACAAGAAAACAGGAAATGTCCACTGAAGTTAGTAATAGTTCGGAGCCAGATACCCATACTGTTCAAAGTATGGGGGCAGTCTTCCCCAATATGTATTTTTATTTATTTATATTTAATGTTTATAATATAAGTATACTTACATATTTATAATATTAAAGTTAGTATTAATGTCAGTCAGCCCCTTGAGGGAAATGGTTATGTGTCATCTTTACCCAGTGCTTAGCACAGTAGCTGATGTATGCTATGGCAACAGGATTCTCTGATATTTTGAACGTACATTTTGACACATCCTCTATACTAATAAAAGGGTAATATGTTAATTAGACCAGATAGACCAGATGTCTTCCGGCTGTCATTCCGGATGTCCTTCCTGACAAAGCTGGGGCCCTTGCTGGGAGAAGCCGGCCAGGATCCCGAGTGCCTGTGGCTGGCCCAGGGGAAGCTGCCCGGGTTCCTGTGGCCGGCCAGAAGGAGGGAGGTCCGGGTCCCGGGTGCCCGAGGGAAGCGGGTGCCGACAGCCGTGGAAAGGAAGGCCTACTCTTGCACTAATTTTCATGCATTGGGCCTCTAGTGATGATATAATTGTCTGTTACAGCTATTCCAGAAAATGTAACTTTGTATTAATTCTAAAAGGTAGGCACTACTTTTCGCACTTTACAGGGGATGAACCTGAAGTTAAAAGAAATTTAGAGTGCCTAAAGTTATAAAATAGGTGGCAAAACTCATATTCTGATCCATGTCTTCAATCCCTCAATGGTGTTACAGCTAAACGCTATGCTAAGATCTATTTTAACATGTAAAGTGACAATGCATGGGAATGTTTTAAATTTATGGTGTTCTGGAGAATTTAGACCAGCCGTGGGCAAACTACGGCCCGCGGGCCGGATCCGGCCTGTTTGAAATGAATAAAACTATTGAAAAAAAAGACCGTACCCTTTTATGTAATGATGTTTACTTTGAATTTATATTAGTTCACACAAACATTCCATCCATGCTTTTGTTCCGGCCCTCCGGCCCAGTTTAAGAACCCATTGTGGCCCTCAAGTCAAAAAGTTTGCCCACCCCTGATTTAGACTGTCTGCTTGTTAAATAATTTATAATTAGATAGACTTATATTATTGACATTTTCCTAGTTTTATGCTTTCTCCTAGCTAGATAGTAAGGTTCTTAAGTATACATGATTTATTACTTTATTCTATCCCTCCAAACATTGCTCAGATGCTGTAAAGTTTTCAGCTGGGTTATTTTTGAGATGGACCAAGGCAAGGTGTGCCCAGGAGGGTGGGGATGTGAAATGTGGGGTTGGAGATGAGTCGGGCAGGTGGAGGTGGTATATATAGAATTGACAGTGGGCGTGCCTTCTGCCCACTCTCCACTTACCACACACCATAGGCTGCTGAGCCTGGTAGTAGCCATGGAGAAAACGATTGTACCCAATTGCTTGATTAACATAACAGGAGTAGCCAATTGAAAAGAGAAACACCTACAGAATATTAGGTATCAAGATTTCAAAACTTCACTATTCAGTAGTGAGAATGGCATAGAAGTTATCACTCTGAGTTACTGAGGATGTGTTCTTGAAAAAATTCTTCAAGATTAATTCCCAGTAAAAGGTTGAAAGCTAAAATAAATGGAAAGATGACAGCAAGAAACATGTAGTGCCAAATAGAAGTTGTGAAAAACAAAGGGGCTTTTTAACAAGGAAATAGAAATCAAAATGGATATTGCCCTATATTAAAGGCTACAACATAATAGATTTGAACACCAGAGAAAAACTTAAATGACACTGTACCCCAGAAATGAGAGAGTATTTTAAGTTGCCAATAGCATTCTTTCTCCCTTGCCACTAAATCATCTGTATCAGGCAAGGCCCCTACTTGGAAATGAACTCATTCCTTGATTGTGTCTTAGAGATGAAGTGTTGGCATACACTTTTCTTTTTTAGATATGAAATTGGAAAAATTCCCTGTAAACACATGCCTTGGAACAGCCCAGCTGTGCCCTCTAGTGATCTGCTGTCCTGTTGCTTTATTAGGAGACTTGAAAAACAAGGAAACAAGTTGACTCTGGGTGACTCCTCTATCTTAGAAGTCAGCTTTCTCTTGGGGGTGATTGCTATTCTGGAAAATGAATGCTACGCTGGAAACAGATACAGTGAGTGTGAAACAAAATGTTCTTTAATTTCGTTCTCTGGAGTTCCATTTTTCTTCACTTATAAATTCCTTTATAAATTTGGGCCACTGGTGAAATTCCACACTAGTCAGTTACCAGGGGGTTTGATTTAAGCATAAAGTATCCTTTACAGACCCAGTGTTGGAAATAAGTTGGATCAAGTTGGGACGATCATTGTTTTAAAGGGGTACTAACCTTCTTTAATACTTGTGATATATGGTATGGAAAGAATTCTGTCAGTTGTTGAAATTTTCTGTCAAATTTGCCTCTTGGCTCAGTTTCATTTACCAGTCACCTTTGGTCGGTTATAAATTTCTGTGTATAGGTCTTGTAATTCTAGAACTTGGTATTTTTGTACTGTATCTTAAAGTGTGCCTTGCATACAGAAAGTTTAAAACCTTTTTTTGAAGCAATCACAAACTTACAGGGGGTTGCAAGTACTTTTTTTTTTCTGGACCACTTAAGACAGGTGCAATGCCAGTCTCTACTGAATGTTTTAATGTATATTTCCTACACATAAAGACATTCTCTTACATAACCACAGTGCCATCAAATTCAGAATATTAACTTTGATATATTACTAAACCAGAATCTCAGAACTCATTTAAGTGTTGCCAACTGCCCCAATAATGTCCTTGGTAGCAAAAGGATCAGTTTTAGGATCATTTGTTGTATTTCTCATTCGTCTCTTTCACTGTGGAATAGTGTTTCAGTCTTATTTCTTTTCACGATCTTGATAACCTCTGAAGATTACCAGCTAGTTATCCATTATATCAAAAGCCTGTGGTTGTCACACAATCACGCTGTAATGACCGATCAGTACGAGGCTGTGTGCGCGGGATGGGTGGGGCTGCGTGTGCCTTGGGGTGTGCACAGGTGGGTGAGGAACTTGACTCTGGAGGACTTGACCGGAGGCATGGGCGAGTTTCTGGGTCCCGCCTCCCACGGCGGAGGCGGCTGCGGGATTCTTTCTGGGTCCCACCGAGCCGTGGGACTCTGGGTCCTGGGTCTCGCGTGATTTCGTGCGTTGGGACCCTAGTCTTACATAAAATCGCCCATTTTGGGTTGTCTAATGTTTCTTTTCTTTTTTAAAATATATTTTATTGATTTTTTACAGAGAGGAGGGGAGAGGGTTAGAGAGGTAGAAACATCGATGAGAGAGAAACATTGACCAGCCGCCTCCTGCACACTCCCTACTGGGGATGTGCCCAGAACCAAGGTACATGCCCTTGACTGGAATCGAACCTGGGACCCTTCAGTCTGGAAGCCAATGCTCTATCCACTGAGCCAAACCGGTTAGGGCTGTCTAATGTTTCTTGATAATTACGTTTATGTTATACATTATTGACAGGAATATCACAGAAGTGATACTCTGTTCTTATTACTTTCTCTCAGGTGATACATGATTTCCATTTATCACATTATTAATGATTTTTATTTTCATCACCTGATTGAAGGGGTATCTCCTAAGTTTATCTTTTCACTTGTAATTGGTAAGTGCTTTGTTGGGAGTTCTTTTAGAATATGTAAATATTCTGTTATTCATCAAACTCCCAATTTATTCATTTACTTATATCGCTTTATATTCATGGTTTTGATTTTATTCAATTGAATTAATTTTATTCAATGAGTTGTTAATATTACTATTTATTTTGTTCAAAGTTCCCCCAATTTGGCCAATGGGAGTCCCTGCAAATTGACCTCAGTGTTCTTTTGAGAACTTTCTGTTGTTTTTTGAGGTTTTGGGGGGGTTATTTTGGTGTTGATCACCTTGTTCTTTTCCAGCCCAAGCCCTGGAATCAGCCATTTTTTTAAGGAGTTCCTGGGTCCTGTTAGTAGAGCATGGTATTTAGAAACCAAGATCTGGGCATTAGGCTTCTCATTGCCCTCTCAGGAAACTGAGCTAAAAAGTAGCTGTGTATGTACATACACATACACCCATTTACATTTATGTTGACTTCTTTCTCTATTTATATTCACTCAAAACCATGAGTTCATATCGATACCTCCAATTCCTGTCCCTTACAGAGTTCATTCTAGTTGTCTTTTCTCCTTTATTGTAATTCTCTCTCCAAGAGTGAGAGACTTGGCCTTTGTTTTCCTCAATATCTTTAGTCAATTTGCCTAAATGTTACCAATTCACATTTTCCCAGACACTCCACTCAGGTTACCACTCTTCACCTGGCAGACTTGTGCTGGTTTGCTCTCCTCACCCCATTCTGACACCCCACGCAGGGCTGCCCCGTGTGTGGGTGTCCTCTTCATGCAGGTGGCACCCTGTTTCCCATTAGAGCTGCCCCCATAAGTGAACAGCCTCTTCCAAGCTCCTCCGCAGGGATGCCCTTCTCATACCACTTGGGCTCCTGTACAATACTGGCCTCAGCAAGCATGTCAAGCTGCAGCCCGCAGGCCGCATGCGGCCCACAATGAATATTCTTGCGGCCCAGCCAATATAACGGTGTGAGCAGTTATTTACAATCATGAAAGGAAATAAGTCTCTTGTCAGACCCAGAATTACTGATATTCACCTTGGGTCAGTTTTGAAAGTAATCTCTGTGAACAAATCTCTGTGAACAAGATTTCCCCCGAAGTAGGAAAGATAGTAGCAGAGAAGAGATGCCAAGTGTCAGGAAGAAAACATTTATTTTATCATCGTTCTTGTTCTTTCATATATGTGTGTGTGTGTATACACACACACACACACACACACACACACACACACACACACACATATATATATATATGCTTTTTGAAATAAACCTACGTTTCAATGAAAATTGGAGCTTTTGTGTTTTTTTTTGTGGTCCACATAAACTTAAATCTTGTTTATTTGGCCCGTGTAGCTTTTGAGTTTGACATGCTTGCTCTCTAGAGCTATAGGACCAAAATTTCAGGAAAGAAAAGAAAGGAAGGAGAAAAGGAAAAAAGCTCTTTCTTTAAATGTGTTTGAATGAATGATGAATGAATGGTGTATCAGTTTCCTAAGGCTGTCATAGGAAATTGCCACAAACTGGCTGGCTTAAAACAACAGAAATGTGTTGTTTCACAGTTCTGGTGGCTAAAAGTCTGAAATCCAGGTTTCAGCATGACCATGCTCTTTCCGAAGAACACGAAGTGAGTTCCTGAGTGTCTTTATTGTCTCTCGTATGTTCCAGACAGGCCGTACTTTTCAAACTGGAATTGCCAACAGGCATAGAAAAAAGAAAAACCATGAAAAGCCTGTTCCCATAGCCCAGGGGTGGGCAAACTTTTTGACTCGAGGGCCACAATGGGTTCTTAAACTGGACGGAGGGCCGGAACAAAAGCATGGATGAAGTGTTTGTGTGAACTAATATAAATTCAAAGTAAACATCATTATATAAAAGGGCACAGTCTTTTTTTTCAATAGTTTTATTCATTTCAAACTGGCCGGATCCGGCAGGCGGGCCGTAGTTTGCCCACAGCTGCCATAGCCAATGGGTCAGGAAAAGGATGGCCTAACAAGTGCGGACGATCAGGAAGCTTATCTTCCATCCCTCCACTATCCCCACCTCCATGGAAGAAGATGGAGGTGCTCCGATTCTCTTGCCAGGATAAAGTCCGTGAGGCTGAGTGGGGGCCTGACCGTCCCTCTCCCACTCAGCAGAGGCGTTGGTGCTCTGATTCCCCTGCCTGGATGGTTTTGGCGGGACTGAACAAGGAGCTGTTTTTCCACCGAAGCAGGCATTGATCCATTTCTCCTGCCAGAGGTAGTGTCAGGGAGGTCCAGCCTCTACTTCCATCTGGCAGGAGGCTGACTGAGTCAGTATTTCCTCATCCCCTACCCCAGGTATCAGCAGGGCTCAGTGGGGAGCCAAGGTTTCTGCCCAGATCCTGAAGGAACAAGGCAGTGCGACTCTGCCCTCTGCTTCCTCTCACCTTGATGTCAGCAGGACTTAAAGGGAAGCCGAGTTTACACCTCCGCTCAGATGCAATGAGACAGCTATTTGGTGCCTTGCTTTCAACAGGAAGGTGTGAGAGAGATTGAGGGGGGAGTTGAACTTGTACTGACCCATCTGCAACAAGGAAATGTAAGTTAGTGCTCCACTTTATTTTTTTAATTTTTTTTTGAGGGGGAGGTGCTGTTGGCAGGCCCCAGGGGAAAGCTGAGCAGGCATAACCACTCAACTCTTGCACTACATCTCAACAAGGTGACTGCTTGCTAAAAGAGGAGATTAACTAGGATCTGGAGTGTCATAATATAATATCCAAGATGTCCAGGATACAATTAAAAACGAATCACTTGTCATAACAAGGAATCATAATTTGAAGGGGAAAAGAAAGTCAACAAATGGGAACACCAAGATGGATTAGATGTTAGAAGGATCTCACACAGATTTTAAAACAGCCATCATAGAAATGTCTCAACAAACAATAACAACGTCTCTTGAAACAAATGAAAAATAGAAAATATCAACAAAAAAGTAGAAATCATAAAAATGAAAAATAAAAAAACATGGAGAAATACAGTGACTGAAATAAATAACTCCCCAGATGGGGTTAATATTAGATTTAGAGATGGCAGAGGATAGAAATCAATGAAACTGAGCACCGATTAATAGAATTTACCCAATCTGAAGATCAGAGAGAAAATAGAGCAAAAAGCAAACAACAGAGGCCTGGGGGACAATAACAAAAGACCTAACGTGTATATCACTATAGTCCCAGAAGGAGAGGATGGAGAGTGGGACTGAAAAATATTTGAAGAAATAATGGTTTAAAACTCCCAAAGTTGGCAAAAGATGTAAACTTAAAGATTCAAGAAAGTAAGTCAGAGTTAAATAGGATAAATTCAAAGATATCTACTCCAAGACACATCATAATTAAACTTTTGAAAACAAAAAACAAAGAACATATCTTCAAATTTGAATCAGACAATGGCATTCTCCTGTTGAAAGTCTCCAAGGGCTTTTCCCATGCCCGTGATCCAGAACTAGGTTTTATAATGGTGATTTGGAACTCTATCCTTCAGTGCTGTCGAGGGTACCAGAGGTCTGGCCTCAGAAATAACAGTGGCTCGGTTCAGTTCCCAGCCATTAGCTGTACCTGTGTTCTCTCACCTTTTTAGTTCCAGCTAAACTATAATTGTGGGCAGCAGGACAACTTTTTAAAGCCTCCTTTTATGAGTAAGGGGACCACGTCAATGGCACTGATTCAAGCAGCAAACCTGGTTCTGGTTTCTGTATCCCTAACTTATCACTTACATGAAACTCTTTAAGTCGCCATTACCTGGCAGGAGACAGTCTCCCCATGGCCTCTACCTGCTTCCATCACTGGAGCCCAGGGGCATCACTCACTACTTTTAATTTCTGCTCCTCTTCTGGTCCATGGACATGTTTACCTGATTATACAGATTCTTTGTTTACTCATGTATTCATTCACTCTTTTCGTAAACAAGTACTTAAGGAGTGTATAACATATGCTAAATGTATGCATAATACATGCTTAATATGACAATTAGACATAGATTCTGTTGTACCGACACTTTGAATCTGGTAGGAGAGAGAACACAGGTGCATTCAAAAATAGCCAGCATTTTAAAGTGCTTTCTGTCTGTGAAGTGCTTTACATGGATTGATTCATTTAATATCTGTAACAAGACTGTGAGGTGAGTGCTATTATTATACTCTCCCATTATTTTTCTCTTACTTTGAAGAATGTGGAGGTAAAGTGATTAAGTCACCCATGGTGACACAGCTTGTCCATGGAGGAACCAGGGAGCAGGCCAGCAAGAGGAAATAGATGGTTAAATGACAGGCCAGGGCACTTGGCTCTGATGCAGTTTTGAAGGACTTAGATCAGGGGTGTGATCAAATATTAAGGCCATTCTGATTTCCACAAACAGGCAGGTGGATAAGATTAGGAGAGCCTTTAGTGAGATTATGAGACAGCAGGGGCCCAGGAAGCATGGTGGCCCTGGGAAAGACCAGAAAGAACAGAATAACAGCATTTAGTGACAGATTACAAATAGGTGGACAGAGGATAAAACCTCCACTGAGGAGAATGTCAGAGGTCTCTGGACCAAGGCCCGAGAGATGTGAGCTTTATCAGAGTTTTGGCATTAACTAGTTGTGTGCACTTTTCATCATGCCTCTTTTCCTCTTAATCCTATTTTCTCCATTTTCAAAAGAAATAAAATAGAGTAGAGGCTCCAGAATAGAAACCAATAAAACTTTTTATAAATAGTTGAATTACCTGTCATTGTCTGAACACTGAACACACAAATCTGATTCTAGCTTTTCTTCAAAAACTGGAGTACCTGATGACACCAGCTTCCTGATCTCACATGACAGCAGTATGCTTCACCCTGAGTAGCAGCTGTCCCTCTAGCAAGGTCACCTGCCTCTCCATCCCCCCAGCCCTCAAGTTTGCTTCAATCATATCAATCATATTGCCTGTCTGGGCTCTGTAGGCCTTTGAATATTTTTAGCCCTGGACTATTTGATTTTTCCATTTCTTCCATCTGTAATGTTGTGACTTGGTAACTCTCATATGTATACATATATTTTTAAAATGTGGGGGAAATGGTAAAAGTAATAGATATGTTTAAGAGCTTCTATGCACTGTATTCTAAGTATTTTACATATATGATCTCAATCGTTAAAACAACTTTTTACATCTGTATTATTTTTATTATCCCCAAGTTACAAGTGATGAACAAAGGCCTAGAGAAGTTAATTTGCCCGAAGTCACAGGGCAACTCAGTGGTAAATCAGGATTTGAACCTAATATTCTGACTCCAGAGCTAATGCTTCTAAACCATTAAGATCTTCAATAGGAAAACCAGTGAATTTTGGAGAAAGGCTGATTGGTTCTAGGTGTATGGGAGGAGGATGGTCAGTATGTCATCATGGACATGAAGGGGATGAAGATGTCTAAGATACATGGTACCCTAGGTAGAGGAATGAGAATCTTTAGCCGTTGTGATTTTCCATACCAAGCATCAAACCACCAGAAGGAGAGACCCAATGTAGTACTGGTGGCAATGAATCACTAAGAGATAGAGTAAGAAGGCCTTTGGAAAGGATTTAAGAAGTAAGGGAAGAATGGCATCCAGAGTGCCAACTCGGGGTTGGGGGAGGGCGGCATAGTAAAGCCAGACATGTGCTAGTCTTTTCTTCTGCCAAGAAGCTGTAAGAGCAAATTCAGAATTTGGCCTGGAGGCCAAGTAGGTGAGATATTGCTGTACCTCTGTCAAATCCTGTTTACAAACTATGGTGAGCAAGTTGTTTTTATAAGACTATCCAGAGTGCCACTGGGCAATGGAGCTACCAGGAGGGGTTAAGGACTCTTTTAAATTTACAGTTTATTAAGTGTGAATAGCTAAAATATATAACATATTTTAATATAATATGGAAAAAGTATGTAAGTCGTCAGGAACTTATGACTGACAAAAAGCTTAAACATGAAACCACAAGTGGCATATTCTTCCTAAAATATATCAAGCATTTTTCTTCTTTGATTATTATAATTTTAATTTCTCCTTTTTTCTTTCTTTTTTTATTCCTTTTATGAGAAAAATAGTTATGGAAATCTATGAAAATTATATCATTAGTAGGAGGTAAATGATTATATATCTATATCTATATCATCTATATCTATATCTATATCTATATCTATATCTATATCTATATCTATATCTATCTATCTATCTATTTATCTATCTATATATATATCTCCTATATAATAAAAGGGTAATATGCAAATTGACCCTAACAGCAGAACGACTGGGAATGACTGGTCACTATGACACACACTGACCACCAGGGGGCAGATGCTCAATGCAGGAGCTGCCCCCTGGTGGTCAGTGAGCTCCCACAGGGGGAGCTCTGCTCAGCCACAAGCCAGGCTGGCAGCTGCCAGTACAGCAGTGGTGGTGGGAGCCTCTCCAACCTCCTCAGCAGCTCTAAGGATGTCCAACTGCAGCTTAGGCCTGCTCCCTGCTGGCAAGTGGACATCCCCTGAGGGCTCTCGGGCTGCCAGAGGGATGTCTGACTGCCAGCTTAGGCCTGATCCCCTGGGCCTAAGCCAGCAGGTGGTCATCCCCCGAGGGATCCCAGACTGCGAGAGGGCACAGGCCGGGCTGAGGGACCCCCCAGAGTGCACAAATTTTTGTGCACCGGGCCTTTAGTATATATATAAATGGGAAGGATAGACTTTATAATAACTGTGCCAGTTTAGATATGGATTAGAGAAATGGCTTATGTGCTATGATACATTTTTGGAAGAATTGATAATAAATTCAGAACTCTTATTTTTCCACTAGAAAACATTTATTAAGTGCTGGGATCTAGGTGAGATGCAGAGGATATTAAAAAAATGATTAAGATTCACTGCAGGCTTCAAGGAATTTATAATTTGCTCCAACTATCTGAGGCCTGCTGACAGTGACTGACAGTTTGGCTGTTTTGAGGTGTGGATTTTTCAGTTTTTCCTTTGTAAATCTTGTGATTCTGTAACTGTCATATAAATATATAAATATATAAATATATAAATATATTTAAATATGGGTGGGTGGAAAAGGTAATGGATACGTTCTAAGTGTGGCTTGACCTACTGCTCCAAAATAATCAGCCCATATTTACCTGAAACTATATGTCAGGATGGAATCAGGCATCCCTGAACTGATAGCAGATCCCTAGTCTGATACAGTAGATAAAGCCTTTCATTCCTTCTTTCCCAAGTGTGCAAAATACATGTATGTTATAATACTAAATTTCTGGTTTTTAAATCAGTTCATAAGATGGAAAATGGTTTAGCCAGCTCTGCATAAACTGGCCTTATTCTCTACTTCTGTTAACACGGCATTTAAAAGTACATAGAGTGTTTTTAGGGCAGTATCATGGCTTATGCTGGCTGTTTTTTATTTAAGGAAAAGGTTCAGTCACCCATGACCAGGATTTGGAAGGCAGGAATTTGTGAGAAAGTAAGATCAGATTTTGGATCAGCTCTGTTGGCCAAATACTACCAGTTTTGAAAAGTGTCAGCTGATATGTCCAAGGGGGTGGCTTGGCCTTATTTCCATCAATGTCTCCAAAGCCACCCCAAGTAAATTTTTTGGTAAAGTATATATAAAACCAGTGGGTTTACTAGGCAAATGCACATTCACGAAAAGCCCCATAGTCTCCCTTCCAACCAGAATGACTCCTCTAAGTGCCTCTGACATAAAAATTCTGGACCAGCCACCAGTTCAAATTTATTTTACAGGAGCTTTAAAGCTGCTGCCAAGCCCCAACCCAGATCTTCTCCTGGTGCTATCATTAGAGCCATTCCTGGGGCCCAACAAAACTCTTCTCTTTCCAAGAAAACACTCCTGCAAGGATTAAATCAGTTATGTATAGTGAAGGATAGACTGGTTTAATCCATATGGTTGGGAAGACTAGAAAAGGAAGGTATTCTTTTTTTAAAAAAATCTTTATTGTTGATATTATTACAGATGTCCCTCTCTTTTCCCCCCTCCACCCGGTTCCCACTCTGTCCCAGGCCCTCGCCGTCCTATTGTCTGTGTCCATAGGTAATGCATACATGCATGTAAGATCTTTGTCTAATCTCTTCCCACACCCCCCAACACCCCTTCCCTCTGAGAATCATCAGTCTGTTCCATTTCTATGCCCCTGATTCTATTTCATTCACCAGTTCTGTTCATCAAATTTTTTATTCATTTGATTTTTAGATTCAGTTGTTGATAGATATATATTGGTTGCCACGTGGTTGTTCATATTTTTAATCTTTACCTTTTTCTTCTTCTTCCTCTTTTTAAAGAATACCCTTCAGCATTTCATATAATACTGGTTTGGTGGTGATGAACTCCTTTAGCTTTTTCTTGTCTGTGAAGCTCTTTATCATTTCTAAGTGATATCTTTGCTGGGTAAAGTAATCTTAGTTATAGGTTCTTGCTATTCATCACTTTGAATATTTCTTGCCACTCCCTTCTGGCCTGCATAGTTTCTGCTGAGAAATCAGCTGACAGTCGTATGGTCATTTCCTTGTAGGTAACTAACTGCTTTTCTCTTGCTGCTTTTAAGATTCTCTCTTTGTCTTTTGCCCTTGGCATTTTAATTATGATGTGTCTTGGTATGGTCCTCTTTGGGTTCCTCTTGTTTGGGGTTCTCTTTGCTTCCTGGACTTGTAAGTTTCTTTCTTTCACCAGGTAGGGGAAGTTTTCTGTCATTATTTCTTCAAATAGGTTTTTAATATCTTGCTCTCTTCTTCTGGCACCCCCCATAATTCAGATGTTGGTACACTTGAAGTTGTCCCAGAGGCTCGTTACACTATCTTCATATTCTTGGATTCTTTTTTCCTTTTGCTTTTCTGGTTGGATGTTTTTTGCTTCCTCATATTTCAGATCATTGATTTGATTCTTGGAATTTTCTAGTCTGTTGAATCCCTGTATATTCTTTATTTCAGTCAGTGTATGCTTAATTTCTGATTGGTCCTTTTCCATTTTTTGGCATTCTCACTAAGATCTTTGAAAGTCTCACTAAATCCCTTGGAGGTTTCTAGAAGATTCTTGAGTAACCTAATAACTGTGGTTTTGAACTCTATGTATATCCAGTAGTTTGCTTTCTTCCATTTCTTTCATTTGTGACATGTTTCTTTGTCTCTGCATTTTGGCTGCTTCCCTGTGTTTGTTTCTGTGTATTGGGTAGAGCTGCCAAGTCTCCTTGAGTTGATAGAGTGGCCTTGTGTAGTATGTGTCCTATAGGGCCCAGTGGCTCAACCTCCGCAATCACCTGAGGTGGACACTCTTGGTGCATCCCCTTTCTGCGCTGTGTGCACAGTCTTGTTGTAGTTGAGCCTGTTGTAGTTGATTGCTGTTGGTGTCACTGGAAGGAAATGACCTCCAGGCCAATTGGCTGTGGGGACCAGCTTTGACTACAGTGGGAGAGCTGCTGTGCAGGAGACACCCTTATGGAGTAGGACTTGCTTCAGTAGGGCTTTGGTGCTCACTGAGTCTTCCCCTTGAGTGTGTCTCTTACGGATGTGTAGAGTTGTAGTCTGGTATGGTCTGACACTGACCACTGGGTACACTGGCTCTTGGGTCTCCAGGGAGGTGCAAAGTCAGCCACTGTCTGGGGCCACCCAGCAGGAGCTACAGAAAGATCTGAAGATTCCTCCTCTTTGTTTGGGGTTTGGAAGTGCCCAGATGAGGCCCAGCTGTGAAGCAAGGCAGGCTGGTGCTGGTGCTGACTGAGTCTTGGGCTTTTTATTCATAGGTTTGGGGCTCCCTGACCCAGCTTAAGCTTGTTTGACAGGTTTTTAGCCTACGAAAGGACAGGCCATTCTAATGCAAAAGCTGCTGCCCACAGCTTGGGTGGGGTTGTAAATTGGGTAGGGGAGGGTCTCAGGGAATCACCAGGGCAGAGCAAACAGAAATGGCTGCCAGTCAGCCCTGCAACTGGGGAGGTCCTAGCACGTGAACAATGATCCCTGCAAGCACCTCAGTCTGGAAGAAAGCCACCCCCAAGTTCCTGCCCCCACGCTGGACAGTCCATTTTTTCCTCATATGTGTCTGGGTCCCCCAGAGCCTCACCCTTGTGCTAGAGCTCAGAGGAAGCAGGATCTTATAAGTTCAGTTCATGGTGTTAGGTGTTTAAGAGGAGCAGCTGTGTCTCCAGCATCCTCTGTGTCACTGGGCCTCAATCCACACTGGTTTTTACAGCCTGTAGTTCTTATTGCCTGTAGGGACTTCTTTTCCCAGCTCTGGAACCCTAGGCTGGGTGTCTGGTGTGGGTCTGGGACCCCTTGCTCCTCTGGTGGCCTCTGCAAAGGCGATCTCCCTCCCGATTAAAAAAGCAGCCCACGTGGTGCCAGACCAGCCAGTTCCACGCCTCTGTACCTCCTACCAGTCTCAGTGTAGTTTACTTTACTTTACTTCTCTAGTTGTAGGACTTTCATTCAGCCAGCTTTCCCGTGGTTCTGGATGATGGTTGTCCTCTATTTTAGTTGTAATTTTGATGTGGTGGTGGGAGGCAGTGAGTACAGGCATTTGCCTACACCACCATCTTGGCTCCTTCAAGGAAGGTATTCTGATGGTGGAAAGACAGAAGATAAACCCTTGTATACTACCTGGAAAAGCAGGTCTGCTTGGGTGCGGGGCTGCATGAGAACACTCAGGGAAGTATGGGATCAAGACCTCAAGATATCTTCTCTTCATCTCAGAATTTTGCCTTGGGTGGTGAGTAATAGTAAACCAAAGAGAGGTGGCTTTTGGAGGTGGGCAGGTGTTTCGCCTAAAGCAGCTTATGTGCTCACTCCAAGCTCCTTCACTCATCTGACTTGGTCAAGTCACTCAATTCATTTCAGTGTTCATCTTGCTAGAGCAGTAGTTCTCAACCTTGGCTGCACATTAGAATCACCTGGGAATCTTTTTAAAATCCTGATTTCTGGGCCTCATCCTCTGGAAATTCTGTTTCTTTGTTACTAATGTTGTGGCCTCACCCCATAACAAAGAAACAGAATTTCCGGAGGATGAGGCCCAGAAATCAAGATTTTAAAAAGATTCCCAGGTGATTCTAATGTGCAGCCAAGGTTGAGAACCACTGTACTAGAGCTTTATTCTCATCTGCAAAGTAAAGGCCCTTCTGGACTTACATGTTTTTCCCCAATTCTATAGATATGTGTTTCTAGGTGGCATCCAGGGGACTTCAGGGATGTCCGGACCAGGTCTTTAGAATGCATTTGTTGATCACTTTTGGTTTGTAACCTCAGGAGTTCCCTGAGTGAAATTCAAAACCGGCTGCCCCCGCACACAGAGGGCAAGGAGAGACCAAAGGGAGAGGCAGAGCCCTCCAGGTTGATAGGTGGCTGCTGTGATAAGCGAGGAGGCTTTCCTTGGGCTTTGTAAGACAAGTAGATCTCCGCACCTGCCCACCAGAACCTTAAGAGTTTCTTTAGAGGCCCTCTGAGGTTCAGTACTGTAAATAGTCCAGATGGTCTCATAACACATTGCTCTCTCAAGGCTGCATCCTTGAAGTGGCTCCTCGTGAAGGTAAAGTGAGCAGAACGGACATTTCAAAAACAGAGCAGGAGGGTAAAGAGCCTGGGTCCACCTTGTGGGTCAACTGGTCCTCTCCATAACTGCCTTTAACAGTCACACATGATATGTCTTGGCATAAGAAAGCAGAAACTAAGACATGGGTTCGGTGTGCCTTCCCCTGAGCAGGCTATATTTGGTGAGTAAAAGAATGCTCATCTGGTTTAAGGTGCTCAGAGAGAACAGGGTTCTTTATTTCACTCAGCTCCTTCAATCACACGGAATTGGAATCCATTGCAATAGTTACAGAAAACATAGTTTAAGCCTTAAAGAGTGAAAGGGTGTAACAGAAGGACCTGTTTCATTTAGTTTGACTGAAAGACTTAACTTTGTCATTCTTTACTTAAAACGAGTTATTTAAGTTGTTCGTATAAACAAACCTTTTTTTTAATTTCAAGAAATAAGACATTTTATACATAAAATCCTGAATGTGACTAAAGCCCCATATTTGTACATCTGAAATATTTCTGTGCTATGTTAAATTAAAGATGTGTAACTAATATTGTGAGAATATGGCAAATGGGGTGGAGAAGGAAATAGTTTATAAATTTTAGAGTCATTTTAATTAATAGAAGGAAATACATAAGCTATTTTCATGTAATCAAATACATATGAACAGTTTCCACTTGCATTATGGGCATGGATTTGAAGACAGCACGGAATAGGGAAGGAGCCAACTATAAAGATGTTTATTTTTTCAGCATATGAAGGACATGTGGAATTAACTATATAGAAATATACATCTAAAAATTAAATAGCTACATGAACAAGTTAATATTCAGCTCTTTCAGGACAGTGATAATCTTACTTATTTATTTATTTTTTTTATTCTTAGTACTTCAAACCATACTTGCTAGCCAAAGGCATTTGCTACATTTTGAGAGAAAAAGGAAAAAATTTTCCTCATGGAACAGTTGTGAAGGGGCTTACTATTGCTTGAATCTGAGGATGATCTAATCATTTTTTAAAAGTGTAAAAAATCCACAAATAAAAACCAGAACATTCTTTGATTCCAGTTTGCGGTTCAAGTACTAGAGCTAACATAACTAAGAAGAGAAGTAAGACTCTCCTTGCCCTTAGAGAATATTCTGTCAAATAGGGGAGATTAAAATAAACACACGCAAATAGTGACCACGATATAGAGTGAAATAAATGTTTGTTATGTTCGATCAGTCTTCAAGGGAGATACTACTTTTGGCCGATGGCATTTATAAAATACCTATTATATGTTAGGCACCTTTAAGAACTATCACTTTACCTACTTCACAGATGATGAAACAGGCTCAGAAGGATATACATATGAAGAATTCAGAGCTGTCACTTTGTGCTGGGATGCCTGGAGCTCTTTTAATGACCATGTGGCACCTTTCAGAATCAGAGGAGGTTCATGCAGGAAGTAACATTGGTGCTGGGCTTTACAGACCTTCTTCCTAGCAGAGTCCTGTCCTGTAAAGTTGCCCCTTCATATGTATATGATGTAACTATCATATACATAGCTTTAAAAGGAAGGTCCCAGTGCTCTGTGACTTTCCTTTGCTCCTTTCCTCGCTGACCCATCCTAAGCAGTTCAGTTAGAATCTTTTCCTGACAATTCTGAAACTAAGCTTTAAGGGACAGAAGCAATCGGGCTTGGTGTGTAGGAGCTGTTGGAAATGTATGTGCACTGGAACTCTCATCCACCATGTCCCCATCATGTGAAAATGTGGAAGAAACTAGGCCATGGTAGAGAAAATGATGTTGAAATGCCAGTAAGAGCAAAGATGAGAATGCGCGTGTGTGTTTCCAGTTTTCATAAGGCCTAATTATAGCCCTCTCCTCTACTGCTATGGAAAATACTCCACATGCCCAAGATATGATGAAAGCACAGAGGTAAAAACAATTCATTAAGGAAGCCGAAGTCCAATAGGACTCCTTAGAAGGAGGGGACACAACATTGCTCAGTGGTAAAAAAACCTAAGGTTAGACATACATTTTTAAAAAATTTGCTTTAACTATCGTTTTAGTAATTCTGTACCTTAGTCATGTTATGGAAACAATAAATATATTCATATTTACACTTAGGAGTGAAAATTGGGAAGCAGGAAAAGATGTTTGCCAAACAATGAAATATTTTATTTCGCTAGAAAATACCATGCCATCTAATAGGAAGAATTATTTCAAAATTACAGTAGTACCTGGTCAGCCAATATTAAAGGGGATCAACATTAGATTTATTCTTTTATGTGCTTCTCAGATTTGAAAATATGATGGGCCTTTACCTGACTATCAGATAAGATTGCCTTTTTCTTCCTAAGAGACATAGATTTTATCTTCAGGAGACAATAGAGAACTTTTATATGTATAGTTCAGTGAAATAATTAAATCTTTTAGAAATACCCTTGAAAATTATTTAGATGTGTAATTGTATTTGAAGGTTTTCAAGACATTTTTGAAAATCTGTTTTTTAATGAAAAATGCAATATTTTGTTCTTGATACATATATATCCCATAAAAAGAAATCTGAATAAATGTGTAATCAAAGTTGCTAAATTAGTGCAATTAGCATTTAATCATCACTAAGGTGAGCAACGCGAAGGATCTGAAATGGAAGGATCACATTCTTTTGAATCAATCACTATGGAAGTTTATTTCAAATTCTGTCTCTTTTGACAAGATATGTAAAGTGACATTTTATTTTATTTATTTATTTATTTTTTAATATATTTTATTGAGTTTTTACAGAGAGGAAAGGAGAGAGATAGAGAGTTAGAAACATCGATGAGAGAGAAACATCGACCAGCTGCCTCCTGCACACTCCCCACTGGGGATGTGCCCGCAACCAAGGTACATGCCCTTGACCGGAATCGAACCCGGGACCTCTCAGTCCGCAGGCCGACGCTCTATCCACTGAGCCAAACCGGTTTTGGCTAAAGTGACATTTTAGAACAGAATAGTTACTTGGTGGGAGAAACAATCTTCAGGACTGGGAAATTTTCTTATGTCTCTTAGCCACTCACAGAATTTTGGTTCCAAGGGCTAGTTCTCAGTACCATAAAATATTAGTATTCTGGCTTTGGCTTTTTAATAATGTACTAAACTAGACGGGACATAAGGTAAAATTTGTTTTGGAGCCATTTTAAAGAGGATGAAAGGATTTTAGAGCATCTTAATGTTATGAGTCTATAGATGAGATGTTTAAGATTGTAAAAAATAGAACAAGCTGCTCTCAAACACTTTAGAAGTATGTACTTAAATAAACAGATGAGCCATGTGAAAGCATTTAAACCCATTCTAAGTCCTGTCATATTTGGAAGAAACCTGAAAGATTATGCAGTGGCATTCTGGTTTCACCACCATAGAAATCTTTATTTGGAAAAAACTCTGCTTAAAAAGCCACTAGTAAATAATAAAATTACTTTTCTTAAGGCACTCTATAATTTCCACTGTTCTTTCCAGAAAAGATTCTAAAGTGGTGTTCTCCAAAATAATATCTGTAAATTATTTTAAATAGCCTTATTTATGTTTCCATTAGATTTTATTGCTTTCTCAATATATAATTTTAAGGTTTAATATTTTTATTTATTTATTTTTAACTAACATATCTTGGATCTGGCCCAGCAGTGCCTTAAGAAACGATGGCACATGGAGTACAGTATGGAGTTAGACAGACCTGTTTGGCCTATGAACACATCTGCTTACAGATACTGAGTGGTATCAATCTAATGAGCAAGTTAGGGTAGCCAACCTGGTATGGAATAAGGAAACTGAAGTGTTGGGGGTTTCAAGAGAGCATGCTGGGAGATTGTTGGGGCAGAGTAAGAAGAAATCAAGTTATGCCTGATGGTCAAAAGCCCAGACATTCAACTTAGGTGAAGCAGGGGTGGGCAAACTTTTTGACTCGAGGGCCACAATGGGTTCTTAAACTGGACTGGAGGGCCGGAACAAAAGCATGGATGGAGTGTTTGTGTGAAGTAATATAAATTCAAAGTAAACATCATTACATAAAAGGGTACGGTCTTTTTTTTTTTTTTAGTTTTATTCATTTCAAACGGGCCGGATCCAGCCCGCGGGCCGTAGTTTGCCCACGGCTGAGTTAGTGAGTAGACCCCCGTTCCAAGATTCCCCGCAGGGATGTTGGAAAGAACAAGGTAAGAACCAGTGTTAAATATCATGGGTAAGAAGGAGGAAACTAAGATAAAAAGACGTAAGTTCTAGTGTAGGGAGTGGCTATAGGGTTAAGCCTCACTCTGACCTGTTGGCAAAGCCACAAACAAGTCCCAGCTTAGAGGGCACAGCCCTCTTAGCATAATTAGGCTTGACCTTATGATGCTCCCTAGATCTTATCTGGGTAGCTAATGGGCTGAGGGAGATGCAGCAAGTGCTGCCAAAACAAGTGGAACTCACAAGAACACTGTAACCATGGTGACCACTACCTGGTTTACTTCTGGCTATAAAATAAAGGCTTAGCTTGCTGTCTGGGTCTCTCTCTGTGGCCTCAGCCAGGCACAGGAGATCCACCCAGCTTATTCTCTTTGTCTTTTCTACATCCTTCGCCGCCGCTCCCCCCCCCCCCCCCCCCCCCGCCCCCAGGCTCACCGAACCCTTGGCTGAGTTGGTACGGCACATTCTAGGAATCAAGGTAAAAAATACTGAGTCGTAAAACTACAGTGTAGGTGTAGTAGATACTTGTCCATGGTGCCAAGCTTCCATTCCCCCTTTTCCTGCCACAGGTCTCCTTTGGGAAACCAGTTATATGGTGAGAATGGAATTGACCTCACCAAGGTCCTGGGGTAGCCCTGAATGGCTTAAGTCAGGCGGCATATTGTCTATGACTTACTCTGGATCCATCATAGTGAATGTCGGGACTTTCATTAAGACTGCTAAAATGCATATGCTTTCTTCTTTCTTTGGCACTATTGCAGCAGTTCTAGTATCATAAAGAGAGCCATACTGAATAAAAACTGATATAAGATTATGGGCAGAACGGGACATTGGTAGGAAAATGAAGTCAAAGCCCTAAGTATACAATAAACTTTCGATCTTGTGATGCCTAAAGTCAGCATTGCCCCTGGACCTTTTAGTTGCTTGAAGCAACCCATTTTTTTTGTCACAGTCATCTGGGTTGGGTTTCCTGTCACTTGTAATTGAAAGCACTTAATACATTAGATGTTGACCAGGAATAATGAAGAAGCTCAGTTTTTAGAAGACAATTCATGATGGGCACCAAGTCTCAGGAATAAGACAGAAAGTCTTCTTATAATTTTGGGTGACTTGAGGTTAGGGGTGACCAAATGTTGAATCCTAAGGTACTGGGAAAGAACTATTTCTATTTATTTGGTTGAATTTTAGGATTGGTTCTAGAATTTCAGGTGAATTTTGAACCTGTAGATGGGCAACAAATTTCACAGGAGGAAGATGGGCTAAGAAACAGGTTGTGCCTGAGTCCATTTATAGCACTCCTAATTTTGATTTTGGGGACAGAGTTTTTGAGTAGGACCTAAACTGTAGTTTTATAATGTAGGGCAAAGATAGTTAAATAAATATATAAAAATAATTTTTTCTGTACCGTAAACATCTATTTCAATAAGTCAGGTAAATCTTTATAATTATTCTCTACTTTAATTGGTACAAAAACGCACATGATAATAATATGACAATTACAATGAGAGGGTAAAAAGTCTTTGCTGTCATCTCCCAGAGAGACTATATCGGTCTTTTTTATTGTTATATTCCCAGTGTCTAGGACAATTCTTGTTTGGCAAAGTGAATACATAACCTGCTTATCTGCCTATGGGCTCCTCTCAAGGCTGACCTGGAGATAAAGACTTGGGTAAAGGTGGTTTATTTGGGATGTGAACTAAGGCGGCCAAGTAAGAGAGTAGGAAAGTAAGGCAGGGGAAGGAGAATCATGGGGTTGACAACCTGACATTTTAGTCCCAATGCCAGGGGACTGTGGATCTCAGGTAAGCACTGTCGATGGATCGATTGTGATAAGGCAGGGGCATAGGAGAAATGTTTAGCAGGAACAACTGAAGTCAGTGAGCTGGAGAGAGAGCACAAGTAATAGCTAAGAAGGAAAGGGAAGGTCATAATGGGGCTGAATATCAGGTCTGGAGGAGTTTAGGGCAGTAAACAGGAAATGAGTTTGAGATGACAACAGGGAGGATGGGGAAGAATTTGGATCAAGACAAGGAGTGTAAATAGTAAAACTGTGTAAATAGTAAGAGGATAGCAGGCCAACTTTTCTAGAATGCCAACAGGAGTGAAAAGATTCTAAAAGGAGCCATTCAAAGAGTCTATTACCCAAACATCAAATAACTGAAAACCAAAACACTGAAGCCAATCTGTCTGTTCCTTACCACATGACAAATAACTTGCTAGATTATGTTTTTCCCAAAGCGGTTGTACCAATTTTGCATTCTTATCTGCCATGTATGGAAATTTCAATTGCTCCATATCCTCATCAACCATTTGCATTCTTATGGTATCATGTCTCTTTTATTTTAGGGTCATCAGTATTTTTTTAAAAATCTCATGTATTTCATTAGGAGCACGATTGAAAACCAATTTTCTATAATGTAAGGAAATCATACTAGATAGGTAGGAATAGGAACGGATGATTAGTATAGTCATGGGAAAATTACTTCTTTTTGTTGAGTAATCCTCATTCATAAAATAAAAATAATACTTCGTAAGGTTGTTTATGAGAATTTAGATGTGTTAAGACATGCAAAGCATATTGTGTTTGCATTGTTAACTGTTGTTGTTATATCTTCTCCATAGAATCAACCCAATAGTGAACAAACATTCCTGGGTAGATTTTTGTGTGGGCTGTGCTAGGCTTTCTCAAACACTCCTGCATTCTATAGTTCAGTCACTCAGTTGTTAGGCAGGCAAATTATACATAAAAGGTACTTTTTTAGTCATTATCTGACTATGCCAGAGAAAAATAACTCATGAGGAAAAAAATTGGATAGGAGGCAAGGGAAAATGAGGAAAAGTTATTTTATTCATAATTTCCATTATTATAAATATCTTCCCAAAAATCATGAACAGCCAAATATATATATACATTTTCCCTCAAATTCAAACCACTGGCTTAAATACTTTTCTAAATTTCCTAAGTCTAAGAAATAAAATGGAGGAAATAAAATTTAGAAATCCCTTATCGTTGCATATACATGGAGGATAACTTCTACTAATTTATACAATTTCAGATATATTATCATTTCAGAAGTAAGAAGACATGACAGGTGCTGTCAAGGGGGCCAGTGTAGGCTGAATTTTGGCCTCATAAAAACATTGTTTTTATGTTAAATCAACACATTGGAAA
This sequence comes from Myotis daubentonii, assembly GCF_963259705.1. Classification (NCBI taxonomy): domain Eukaryota; kingdom Metazoa; phylum Chordata; class Mammalia; order Chiroptera; family Vespertilionidae; genus Myotis; species Myotis daubentonii. The sequence goes on along the minus strand of NC_081842.1, from coordinate 19,824,913 downwards.
AATGTAACCCAGATTATGAATATTTATATTTAGAAGGCACAACTGAGCATCTACACCAATATGCCATTATGTCAATTATAGTTTAAAGCAAAAAATAGCATATTTTGCTTGTGGTTATTCAGCATTCAAGAACAAATAGATGAAGTTTATTTTGCTTTTGAGACAAGTTTGTGTTGATTGTGTCATCAGAATTAGATTATGAGACTTTACAGATGATTGTTCTTACCCTGAGATTTTTTATTTCTTTAATTATGTACCATTTCAATTAATTACCATTTAATTAACTAATTGGTTGCTTTTTAAAGAGCCTACTGTACCCAGGCATTGTGCTGGGCCTGGTGGCAGAGCAGTGAACACGATGGAATGACAGATACGGTCTCATTCTCTTGGAGCTTCCTAGGTTACACAACAGAATCTCCCAGGGACTTTTAAAATCTTGATTGCTCCTAGATCCCAGAGAATCTGATTTAATTGGTTTAGAGCCATAGTTCTCAAATGAGATGAACCGTGTCACCCAGAGGCAAAATGTCTGAAGACATTTCTGATGATCACAGCTGGAAAAAGGGTGACTTCTGGCATCTAGTAGGTAGAGGTCACGGATGCTGCTAAACGGTGCCCAGCCCAGCCGCCACACTGTAGTCTCAGCTGTTTGTCCAGGGCAAATTGACAGAAGTGCCAATGCTGAGACCTTGGTCTGGGGTTTGACTGGTGATTTCAGTGTGTAGCTAAGGTTTCCAATCACTGCTCTAGAATGGCTAGTAAAGGGTGTTACGTGGAGAAGGGATCTGTGGCAGGCCTTGCAGTTTGGAAAAGCTTCTCATTACTTCTCCACACCCTTCAACCTGCCAGGTTGAAATTCAGGTTTTAAATATTTATAAAGTACTAATTATGTGCATATATTTAAAGCTAAAAAGATAAACAAAATACGTTCTTTGGCCTCAGGGGAATTATAATCTAGAAGGAAAAAGCCACTCACAAACTATTTTATAGCAGAGTGATGGCTGGATTGTAGGAGATTTCTATTCTTTTTGCTTAGTTGTACCTTCTGAAATTTCCAATAAACTTGTGCTAAAGTAATGAGAATAAAAATAATATAAATTAATAAAAATAACAGTATAAAAAATAAAAATAATATAAATTAGTCCTTGTAAAAAGACTTATTTGGAATGGATTTACTTACTTGTTGCCAAGGCAGTTGAAGAGACCTTGGGCAGCTAGTGTGTGTGTGTGTGTGTGTGTGTGTGTGTGTGTGTGTGTATAGAATAATATATATTCTCTTTTTGGATTCCATCATTAAGGGTTGGTGAAATTAACACACAGTCTCTCTTGATAATGCATTTTTTCTTGGGCTTTCAAGGCAGTTTCATGACAGTGAGGAGATATGTAGGGGCAGAATTTTATTCTTTCTCTCACAATGTGTGTGTGTGTGTGTAGGAAAGTCTATGTGTGGAGGAAGAAAAGATCTAAGAGAGTAAGGGCCTCTTAATTTCTTCGCAGAAATAGTACCTGGTAGGCGGTAGCTACACATTAGGGATGTAGAAGAGGAAACATTTGAGTTGTTGGGATGGTGAAGTTAGATAAACATTTGACTAGTCAACTTTTAAAACTAGCATTTTTTAACTAGATCTAATTCTTACCTGGGTAAAAATATACCTGTGTGACTGAAATGTAAAAGAAAAGTATAATCTCTACTCATTTAATATCTACTCATTATAATCACTAATCTCTTCCTCCACACATAGACTTTCCTACACACACACACACACACACACACACACGCACACACACACCAATCCTGGTATTTAAATTTATTTGAAAATAATAAATAAATAAACAAGAAAGAAAGAAAAGAAGAAACAAGAAAGAAAGAAAAGAAGAAATGAACGAATGAATGAATAAATATGGTCCTTGGAGATAAATGTGAGAGTTTAAAACATTCAGAAAAACTGCTTGCTCTGTTCAAAATGGGTGCTTTGATCACAATTTCAGTGGAATTTTAGACTGGGGCAGGAACTGTGTGGCATTTTATGCTTCTGTGCATTTGCTTATTTCTTCAGCTCAACAGACATATTTTTTCCTAAGAAGTCTTCTCTAATCCTGTCAGTACAGAGAAATTCAACAATCTTAAAACATAAAATAGTCATTTTATGTTATATTTATTATTATTATTTTTTTTCCTTGTCACACCACCGATTGAAGCAAAGTATTTATTATTTTTAATGGTAAAATTCTCCTTATTTTGTTGCAAACAAACAGAGGCAGGGCTTTGTCTGGTTCATGTGTCCCCCACCAGGCTAATATGCCTCAACACCCTAGGTCCTCTTCCACTGAGGATTGGATAAAGAAGATATGATACACACACACACACACACACACACACACACACACACACTATGGAATACTACTCAGCCATAAGAACAGATGAAATACTGCCATTTGTGACAACATGGATGGACCTTAAGAATATATTATGCTAAGCAAAGTAAGTCAGTCAGAAAAAGCTAAGAACCATATGATTTCACTCATATGTGTTATGTAAAACTGAAACTTACAGATACAGACAGACAACAGTATGGTGGTTACCAGAGGAAAGGGGGTGGGATGGGTAGTAAAGGGTAAATGGAGTCAAATATATGGTGGCAGAAGACTATTTGACTGTGGGTGGTAGGCACCCAATGCAATATACAGATCATGTATCATAGAAATGCACACTTGAAACCTATATGATCTCATTAACCAGTGTCACCCCAATAAATTTAAATAAAAAAGGTTTGTTTAATGGGATAGCCTTGTTTTCTTTCCCTAACCCTATAATGAGAGGTATTATGATGCAATCCTTTTCCATTCTGGCTCTGATTGCAAGAAAAAATCACACAAAATTTTCTATAAACCTCAGCATTGAGATGTAACAGTTCCAATCTGCAACCTCTGAAACCAAAGCCAGAAAGGACATGATGTGTTGATGTTGGAAATCCACAAATGCTTTAGTTCAAATACTTTCCCCCCTTTTCCCTGCCATCAAACGAAATCTTTCCATGTTTTAGCTCTAAGGGAGATTAAGCACATTCAATCTAATTATGCAACCTACAGACAAAAGCAATCTAAATGTGAAACCCTCTGCTGGTTGTATTTCACAGTTGCCATTGGAAACGGAGACAAGTTTGGAAAACTGCAGTCAAGTCTGAGCCTTGGCATTCTCATGGCTCTGAGGGCAAGCATTTCCTGGGTCTGTTCTTTCTTCCCTGCACTCTGTATGCATGCTGCATGTGTCCAGTCGGACTCTACAAATAACTGAAATTGGCTGCATCGGGAGGGAATACCACATGTTAAAAAATGAAGAGAGGCTGTAAAGGCGAAACAAACAATATCAACTTGTCAATATCTGAGACTTGATATTTCCTGAAGCTGGATAAAACATAATTTATTGATGTTGCAGAATACCAGTTGTCATGGCAATTAAATGATTCGTAATTCATACATCCTTGGTATTTCCTAACAAGTCAACCTTAAATATTATAGATTTTGGCTGCAAGTTTTGTCTCTCACCATGGTACTATGTTATATTAAGATTCAGAAGAGATATACTATTTCTTTTTAAAAAAACATATATATTTTTTATTTCAGAGAGGAAGGGAGAGGGAGAGAGAGATAGAAACATCAATGATGAGAGAGAATCATTGATTGGTTGCCTCCTGCATGCCCCACACTGGAGATCGAGCCTGCAACTTAGGCATGCTCTGACCAGGAATTGAACCGTGACCTCCTGGTTCATGGGTCCACGCTCAACCACTGAGCCATGCTGGCTGGGCTATTTCTTAATTATTTTTATTGACTTTAGATTAAGCGATGAATAGTGTGTTTTCTTTCTAAAAATAATTTTACTGTTTATTTTGAATTATTGGCTGGATTTATATGTCAGGTCCAAAACATTTTGGAAGTAGAAAAAAGAGTGCTGGCATCCATGTGGGAACATTGAGGTGTACAAGATGGTTTCCTTGACATGAGAGCACTGGGCCATGTAAAGACAGCCAGTTTGACCAGTTTCTTTCCCCCCTCAATGCTGCAGGCTCTCATGTGTGTTATCTGATTGGAAAGTTTTTGCAACAGCCTGACAGGTATAGCCAACCCCTGCAGAAACTGAGCTCCCTGTTAACCTCTCTGTCAACTCTGAGCACTCAAGCATTAATCTGAGGAGCTTGGACTGTTTTCCCGAGCTCCTCACCTCCCAGCAGGCCCAGCGCTAATGTATTCTGTAGGCAAGGTGAGATTCTCTCATGCCTGGGCTCCCTCCCCGTTTCCACTGACCTGGGGTGCTGAGGTCCCAGAATGCCTTGCGGCAGGGCCCACCCAAGGGATTGCTTGAATAGACTTTCTAATTTACATAGGTCTTGAAATCATTAAAAATTCATTCAATTTCTACATTTTGTTTCATGTTTCAGTTTTGTATTATTAGCCTCCACCCAAGACCTCCCAGCTGGAATCACAGTGCTTCCCAGCTGCATTGACTATTTCCATTCGTTCATTTATTTATTCACATATCCAGGTATCTGCCCATACTGTGATTTAACAGATATGTCTGTTAACCACTGCTATAGACGGAATGTTTATGTCCCCCCCAAATCCCAAATCCCCAATGTGATGGTATTTGCAGGTGGCACCTTCGAGAGGTGATTAGGTCTTGGAGGCAGAACCCTCGTGAATGGACTGAGTCCCCTTATAAAAAAGACTCCAGAGAGCTCCTTAGTACCTCCCATGTGTGAGGTACTAAGAAAACCGCAGCTTACAGACCTGGAATAGGGCTGTCACCAGACACTGAATCTGCAGGCACCTTCATCTTGGACTTCCCAGACTCCAGACTGTGAGAAATGTTTGTTGTTTATGAGCTACCCCAGTCTATGGCATTCTGTGATAGCAGCCTGACCTGACTAAGGAAATCTTGTTCCATAACATGTCTGATGAGACTTGTCTGTAGTCTCTCTCTCATCTTTTCTGCATATCCCACATTATTCTTCAACTTACTCCAGTTTGGCAGTTTACCATGTTGCATAAAGGAGAAGAGTATAGAAAAGTAGCTAAAGCTTAATATGGATTCAAAGGAGAGTTTTTAAAAATCCCTAATCAGGTCAAGAAGTATATTCACAGCTTCAGGATAAGCATTTGGTGGAGACTTGAGTTTGTTAGTTGCTATAGGTCTAGAGCAGTGATGGCGAACCTTTTGAGCTCAGCGTGTCAGCATTTTGAAAAACCGTAACTTAACTCTGGTGCCGTGTCACATATAGAAATTTTTTGATATTTGCAACCATAGTAAAACAAAGATTTATATTTTTGATATTTATTTTATACTAGGGGCCCGGTGCACGAAATTCGTGCACTGGGTGTGTGTGTGTGGGGGGGGGGGAGTGTCCCTCAGCCCAGCCTGCCCCCTCTCACATACTGGGAGCCCTCAGGCGTTGACCCCCATCACCCTCCAATCGCAGGATCGGCCCCTTGCCCAGGCCTGACGCAGGGGACCCTCATTTCCCCCCATCACTGGTTCTGCCCCCAGCCCAGGCCTGATGCCTCGGCCAGAGGAGTTGACCCCCATCACCCTCCGATTGCCTGATCGGCCCCTTGCCCAGGCCTGACGCCTCCGCCAGAGGTGTCAGGCTTGGACAGGGGACCCCCATCTCCCCCTGATCACTGGCTCTGGCCCCCGCCCAGGCCTGAGGCCTCTGGCTCAGGAATCATGCCTGGGCAGGGGAACCCCATCTCCCTCTGATCGCTTGCTCCACCCCCCGCCCAAGCCTGACGCCTCTGACCCAGGCTTCAGGCCTGGGCAAGGGGACCATCATATCCCCCCAATCCCCGGCTCCGCCCCCCGCCCAGGCCTGATGCCTCGGCCAGAGGAGTTGACCCTCATCACCCTCCGATCACCAATCACCGGATCGGCCCCTTGACCAGGCCTGAGGCCTCCGGCAGAGGTGTCAGGCCTGGGCAGGGGACCCCCAGCTCCCCGAAGTTGCAGGCTCCGCCCCTGCCCCTGCAGGACGCCTCTGGCCTAGGCCCCGGGCAGTGGGGACCCGCAGCTGCAGCGGCCCCGCGATCGTGGGCTTCGCTTTAGGCCCAGGCAAGGGACCCCTAGCTCCTGGGACGGCCAGCTTCGACCGTGCCCAGCTCCCATCGCTGGCTCCACCCCTACTTCCTGCTATCACTGGCCAGGGCGGCAAAGGCGCCTGATTCTCCGATCATGGCTGGGGGGCAGGGCAAAGGCGGCCCCAGGGCCGCCTTTGCCCTGCCCCCCAGCTCTTAGCTCCCCCCTGGGTTTCCGATCACTGTCAGTGGCAGGGGGCTTCTTCCTGCTTTCCCTTTCGCCTCCCTGCATTGTGCCTACATATGCAAATTAGCCGCCATCTTGTTGGCAGTTAACTGCCAATCTTAGTTGGCAGTTAATTTGCATATAGCCCTGATTAGCCAATGAAAAGGGTATCGTCGTACGCCAATTACCATTTTTCTCTTTTATTAGATAGGATATTTAAATGCCATTTAACAAAGAAAAATCAACCAAAAAAATGAGTTTGCGTGTCACCTCTGACACGTGTGTCATAGGTTCGCCATCACTGGTCTAGAGTCTGACATGCAGTGGAGAACCTTGCATACCAAATAACCTGAAATGTGTTGCTGTTCTCTTCCTTGTGACAGTGGCCCAATGTGTATGATTAGGTCCCTGCTTGCCTACCTTGTTTGCCTCTCTGGTCAGCAATGTCTTGACCAAAATTAAGAAGTGGGTCTATTTAGTCCTAATAACTATCTATACCAGAGGCTGACAGGTTTGCAAGTTTTAGCAACAAAAGGAAATGAATTGAAAATGATTAAACCTATATTTTAGAATGAGCATTAAAGAAGTGTTCTGTAGCCTGGCTGGTGTGGCTCAGTGGTTGAGCATTGACCTATGAACCAGGAGGTCATGGTTCGGTACATGCCTGGGTTGCAGCTCGATCCCCAGTGGGGGTGTGCAGGGGGCAGCCGATTGATGATTCTCTCTCATTATTGATGTTTCTATTTTTCCCTTTCCCTTCCTCTCTGAAAGCAATAAAAATACTTTTAAAAAGTATTATGTAGAGTTAACAATAAATCATACGGAACTAATTCTGAAAATATTCATATCTTCCTTTTTAAGTTATTGTTGAAACTTTTAACTAGGTAAAGTTATTTATTTATTCCTGATCTTACTTTTCTTTCTTGAGTAGTCTGTGTTGTCTGATATACATACATCTCCTGTCTGTACTAAGAAAGTGATACTTTGAATCTGTGCCCTAATTACCATTTACAGAAGGTTACAAAATTTATTGTCGAGTTCACTTTAAGTATAGAAACACTATTAACTATCCTTTAGTAGGAGGTGCCTTCTATCTAGGGTTTTCTGTTAAATACCTTCTGCTAAGTCCACTTATTTCCCTGTAAACAACTTTCCTTTTCATTTGGTGGATTGCAGCTTTTAGCTTCTTAAATACTCCCTAATGCCTTCATTTCTATCTGCATGTTGCAAAGTGAGGCGATTTATTTCACTTGTTTTGTGATGGGAAAGTAATTTACAGTCTGAGTCTGAGCTGAAAAAGATCCCCCATTGGGTAAGAACAGTAATGCCCCAGCAATTCCTGCCTAAGTCTGTTAAACATCTTTCCTGAATGCAGAAGCACTGGAGTATAACTGTTTTAGAACCATGTGGGTAATATAAATTCCAAAAATGTAGATACGTACAAAGGAGTTTTAACAAGCAAGGGTGCAGAAATGAAGTTTAAAACTGGATTAGAATTCAAATCTGAACCATTCCAATCCCAAATTCTTCAGTCCCAGTAAATTTTATGTTGTCAGGGCTTCTGACGATGGTGAAAGCCTGTGGGCCCAAAGCCACCTAGACAGACAGAGAGGGAAAAAATAGCCTGTGGATTTGGATCAGAATTACCATCCTGGCTCAGTAGTTCCATTCTTGCTCACCCATGGCCTGCACTCCGTACTCTGCCCACGTGTCTGCTTCCTGAATGCTATGCATTAGCTGAAACGCCCTAGATTCTGCTTGTCTACCCCAAACTCAATCATGTCCCCTCTAATTTGTCAAAGTTCCAATATGGGCCCTTCATAACCAATCCTGACCTTTGTTTGACACATCCTGTATGGCACTAGCAAGATCATATGACATCATGAAAAGGCACTAGTTTGGGATGAAATTTTATGGTACATCAGCACATTAAAGCAGATGAATAAATATGACTGTTCATAATGGTTGACTAGCATGGCTCAGTGGTTGTCTGTTGACCTATGAACCAGGGGGTCACTATTCAATTCACTGTCAGGGCGCATGCAGGGGTTGCAGGCTTAGTCCTCTGTGTGGGGCATGCAGGAGGCAGCCGATCAGTGATTCTCTCTCATCATTGATGTTTCTATCTCTCTATTCTTCCCCCTTCCTCTCTGAAATCAATAAAAATATATTTTTTAAAAAGGCTACACAAGATTTTCCTTTTGGTTAGTGTTTGTGTGGTATATATTTTTCCATCCTTTTACTTTTAACCTGTTTTTCTATCCTATGCATGTCTCAACCTTTTTTCCTGGATTTTGAAAGATCACACCCACACACACACACACACGGCATGAATAAATATATTATATATATATATATATATATATATATATATACACACATACATACATATATATAAAATATTTTACCTTTCTTTCAATTTAGTAATTATCTTTTCACCTTTGTCTAATTTTATATCCATTAAATTCTTTTTGATAGTTTTCAAATCAATATTTAAATTCTTGTCTTCTAATTTCTTGAAAATACTGATACTTACTTTAAGTTACATCTGGTGACTCCATTATCTGAAGTCTGTCTTTTTACCTTTATTTTTCTTTTGGTTTCTTATAATTACTTATTGTCTAATATTATTATATTTTTTTGAGTGTCAGATGGTACATCTGAAACTTTGTGGATAATGTCATCTTCCTCCAGAGAAAGTTTACCTTTGCTTCTGACAAGTGGCTATGGCAGGAACATTATCTGTCCCAGATACTCTTTTATTCCATTACGTACAGTGATGGTTCAGAATTGGGCTTCTGTTTCTGAGGACTGGTCTATTTTATTTCTTGTCTACAGTGTCTCCTAGGATGCAGCCCTTATATGTCCCAGTCAACACCCTTGGTATTTGTCAAGCCCTCTTTTCCCTGGTGAAGCCCTGATCCCATTTTTTGTCCCCACGGTCCCTGGATTCTTTCCAAAGGCATGCTCAGCATCTTAGACTCTTAGCTGGCACTTTATTTAAAAATCACCAGTCTCCTGTAAGGGAAAAGCAGCTTTCGCTGCCAGATTCACCTTTCTGGACTTCCTTTTCATTCCACATCTTAGCTCTACAGTTTCTCATTGTCTCATTAGGTATTTGATGCCTCAAAAATATATTTTTTATGTTTAATTTAGCTTCTCAGTGGGTAGACATATGCAAAACAACTTGGTTAATCGTTGCAGGATATGGAACTTAAGAAAGAACACTTTTATTAAATTGTTCAGATTTTGAAACATATGCATCATTTCAAAATAAATACTGTACTTTTGGAGAAATACTTAATACCCCCTATTTGGTTATTTGTTTTTATTAAATAAAAGTGGCTAGTTCGTGCCAACTGGATTTGCTATTTTCCAAATATTTTTCCAAAGCATATATGCAGATGATGATGAATAAATTAATTTAGAAGAAAAGAGCTATGAAAAGACAAATAGTTTCAGATGTTAATGTATTTTCAGGGAGCGGTTATGTAAAATTACTGAAATAGTTTATATTGTGACTGACTAGTGATACTTTAAAGTATAAAAAAGAACCAGGCATTTTTTCCTACTTAAACATTTTAACTATAAAAGCAAAATATTTTTGTCAAGAATACTACATAGGCCCTCACCGGTTGCTCAGTGGTTAGATCGTTGACCCGTGGACTGAAGGGTCTCTGATTTAATTCCCAGTCAAGGGCACATACTTTGGTTACAGGTTCATTTCCCACCCTGGTCAGGGTGCATGCAGAATGCAGCTAATGCATGTGTCTCTCTCATATCAGTGTTCCTCTTTCTTTCACCCTCTTCTTACCTCCCTTCCACTCTGTCTGAAAATCACTGGAAAAAATTTCCTTGGGTGAGGATAAAAAAAATACTACATAGGTGATATTTTATATTTATTATCCTATCATAGTAAGAGGCAAATGACAAGTGTCCCATTATTAGTGAAGCTAAATTTGATTACCTGCTTAAGGTGGTGTCTACCAGATTTCTCCATTGTAAAAATATTCTTGTTTCTGTAATTAGTGGGGATGATATTGTGCTTTATGAATATAATCTTCTCCAACAGGATTATTAAATATGGTTTTAGTAACAAACAACTAATGACCCTTGGCTGAATGAATTTAAAAATGGGGGGGGGGTCATAAAATTAGGCTTTTCTAATTCTATCATTCCTTCTGTATTCGCTGGCATTCACTAAAGATTCTTTGTTGAGTATCACATAGGACTCTAACTCCCCTGACACTCTTGTGAAGAGCCTGATGCTCTGGGATTCCAGGTGATTCTAGCATACACCCTCAGTTCTGCATTTCACATGGGAATCGCTCTTTAGTAGTTCATTTATTCCTTCAACAATTATTCCTTCAATCTTCCTTTGGCTTAAGTTGATCAGAGTCTATTTTTAATACTTGCAATCCAAATGGTTCTTATTAATAACATTTGCAAAATTATTTTCTGAAAGTTGGCACCAAGTTACAAAACCATTAGCAGTGTTTTTAGATACCAGTTTTTCTGTACTTTATTACAACACTTTAATGTCAAATACTAACCTAATCTTAAAGTAATTATATCTAATCTGTAAAATGATTTTGACTCACTGAAAATGCAAGCCTAAACTGTAAGAAAAAGATAAAATTGTTGTTGTTTCTATTTAAACATTTTATTAGTTTAAAATTTTTTAAAAAAATATATTTTTATTGATTTCAGAGAGGAAGGAAGAGGGAAGAGAGATAGAAACATCAATGGTAAGAGAGAATCATTGATTGGCTGCCTCCTACACACCCCCTACTGGGGATCAAGCCCACATTGACCAGGAATCAAATCTGGGACCCTTCAGTCCGAAGGCTGATGCTCTATCCACTGTGCCAAACCAGTGAGGGCGTTTTTGTTTGTTTGTTTGTTTTTTAATTCTTAGAATGAGAAGTAAAATCTACTTGGGCAACGGCACAAATATTCACTAAGAATGTAGTTAGGGATTGGAGCTATAATGATGAATGAGAAAGACATGGTTGATATCTTTGTAGCTTCTACTCCAATAGAGGAAACAAACATTGAACCACACAATTACATTACATTACATTACAAAGAGCCTGCATGTCAGTGAATCTCAGATGCTTTTTTGATCCTACCAGGAGCTCCCAGCGGAAAGTTTTCACACAACTGTGTCGTGACTGCCACCTGGCTGGCAACAACTGTAAGATGTTATCATTTATATGACACATCCTCATTTCAGAAATACAGAAATATGAACAATGTGCATCTTGGACTTTATGAAAAATAGCAGCAAGTGCTTTGATAAAGACCTTGGGAAAGACACAGCAATGGTCAAGGATGTGGATGTCCAAAGTGAAAGAAGTCTTTAGGAAGGAAATGAGGTCTATTCTGAGAACTGAAAAGTGAGCCGGAGTGTGTGAAGGGACTGGGAAAGAGGGTTCCAGGCAGTAGTCCGTTTCTATGACGTTTTCCTCATCTTTGAGTTATGGAGTTTGAGGGCTAGTTTAGAATATGTTTGTATACTTTAGTACTTTATTTTAGCAGCAATTTTTTAAAAAAAGGAAATTCTCTCTGGAAATCTAATACATAAAGAACATTAGGGGGTGGTTACCCTCACTGAAAGTGGGGGTGAGGTTGAGCTCTACCCTCTTCCCTTCCTCCCTCCCTTTGAAGGGACTCCCAGGAGCATAGTTCGAAAGTCACTGGGCGAGATGGTCAGAAGATCCCTTCTTTTTCATGTTCTGTAACTCAGTGTAACATGCTCATTTGGAGACTGTCTATAGCTCAATTCAGCTTCAGGGAAAAGATTACATAACTGGTGATTGACAAAGGTGGGCTTTGATACCAGATAGTGCGATTCCAATGCCCTCACTCTTAACTTCATCCTCTACTGACTCCAACAGTGTTATTCCTATTTCTCTATCTGTACAATGGGGATAATGCCATATTTTAAGGTCACTGAAGAGGAAATGAGCCTTATCTCTTCGCGCACGAGTAGCGTTCCTTTGGGTATGCCTAAACACATCTTTTTTCTTTATTACCGCATCACAGATGACCCCCAAACTCAGACCGTAATATTATGTATCACATGACTTTATAGTTTGGGAATTTAGGCAGCTTCAGCTAGCTGATTCTTCTGCTTCACTTGGTGTTGAGTTGGGGATTCAGTGTTGGCAGCGGCTGCCTAGTCTGGCCTAGAGGCTTTAGTAATACCCCTGTGGCCTTACTAGGTGTGGCTGGAGGGCTACATTCAGTTGTGCCCTTCTCTGCATTGTGGCCTCAGCCTCTTTACTTGGTCTCTCCATCAGGCTGATGGCCTTTTTTCCTAGTGGTTCAGGGTGCCAACAGAGTCTCTGAGAAAGAAAGTGCAAGCTGTCGGCCTCTTAAGGGCTGGACCCAGAATCTGACACAGCAACACTCCTGCCATATGCTTAGTCAAGGCAGTCCAAGAGCCTACCCACATTCAAGGGTTTGGGACGTAGATCCAACCTTTAGACAGGCAGAATGTTAGAGGATTTGAGGCCATCTTTAATCTGCCATGGGCTCTGAGAAAGAAGTCTGTCAGCGCAGGCAGCAAAAACAATGGATTGCAGTCTGGATTGATATTCCCCCCTCTGGCTTCAGGAGTGAGGGAGTTACAGCATGCTAGAGCATTTGTGAGGCAATTCGCTGAGTCATCCAAGTGTGAAGATTGTTTTTAATCTTGGGAGGAAAGGCGGACTAGAGGAGCTGCTAGGGCCTGTTTAAAGAAATCACTAGTCTTAGGAAGAGTGGGAGGCCAGTTTGAATAATATAACTGGACCAAGAGCAAAAGAGCAAGAAAGATATCATTTTAGGGCAGAAAAAGTAAGGTTCTTTTACTGTGGCTCAAGAAATTGCATAGCTGTCAAGCACCGAGCTTTTGGGATGGATGAACATTATATTCCAGTGTCTTCTTTCAGGGACAAGACTCTGGTGGCCTCTGAGGAAAGAGGTCTAGTCATGTAAATGTTCATGATTCCCTGGGTGGAGAGGAGGTGGTAGAAAGATCTGGCTTAGGTTTAGGAATATAAAGTAGAAGGTAAAATGAAACACCTAGATGGTTAAGAGCTACCAAATGAATAAAGAGAAGCTACTTGAGACTTGAAAGGAAGGGGTAAAACAGTGGTTTTAGCTTCAGGAATTAATACACGTTAGTTATGTATTTTGGAATGGATGTGGAAGAAAATGAAGATGGAATTGAATGTGAGATGTAGCAGAAAATGAGAAGGTAGTTCTTGCAGACAAAAGGAAACAGTGGAACTTGGCTTTGTGAACAGAGGAGAAAAATACAGTAAGGGGGAAAAGTATTGCAGAACCAATGAATGGAAAGACCAGAACAAATGAGGCCCCCAGGCTTGTGGCAGAGAGAACAAAGGCTTTACACGGGTGCACAATTGGAGGAAGTAGAAGGATATGACAGAAGCTGAAGTTAATTGGAGAGGCAAAAGGGAAGATTGCAATTATATTATAATGCTATTATTATTTTTATTGTTATGGTTATTGTCATTATTATCGCTACCTCTTTGTAATTTCCCAGGGCAGTTACTTCAAACCTTTTCCACTCTCTAAGCTGCAATCTTATTTTTAGCCAGTGACAGTATCTCCTACTCTATTAAGAACATTGAAGCAAGTGATATAAACTTCATTAACTTTCTTCAAGTTTATATCAGATTGTGTATTTTATAATTATCTCTTCTTTATTCTAATTTTAGATGTCCCTTCTTCTTCAAGGTACCCTCGGTGCCATTCCCTCTTGCCCCCTGTAGGAATTGGCTCTTTAATTATCCATTTCTTTCTCACATAGTCAGTGCCTCCTACTCTTCTGACTTCTGAGAAGCATTTTCATTTCTGTGCTGAAAAAATTTTGTTCCTCTATTTGCTATTACAACAAACTATACATTTTTAATTTTACTACTAAGCTTCCTTCAAAAGAATTCTACATTTTACAGCCACAGGTTAAATATTAAAAGTTTTAAGGCAGTACAGAAAAAAGTGTGTCATTTCAAAGAAAAGTAAATCACACAGAAGAGGTGACATAGCAGTTCTTACTATCTATCCCTCAGCCAAGGTTGAGGACAGTGAAGCCAGTTATCAATGGTTCTTGGGAGGTGAAGGAGGCGAAGGTGAAGGACTGGATGGATAAATGCCTCTGCAAGGAGTTTGTAAAGACTATTCCAAAGGAAGAGAAAAGAAGGCAGGCAGACAGGAGAAGCATAATCATGGGGCTGAAGATCACAATCTGATACCATAAAAATGAATAGTATAATACACACACCTACAAATACATGAGAGAGAGAGAGACAGAATAGGGGAAATGTGTCCCTCTGTGTGTGTGTGTGTGTGTGTGTGTGTGTCTGTGTGTTTTATAAGAAAGTGATAGATAATATTTTTGAAATTTTGTCATTTTGAAATATAAATTATCAATAAATGTCATAGAAAGTAAGTATTAATCTTAAGCCACATAGTCAGTTCTATAAGAAATAATACATTACTTTGTTCTCTTTAAATCAACTTGGACCCTAACCTGGTTTCTCCATGCTGAGAAGTGGCTGAGAAATGCAGTGTCAGTCCTGACTGACTCTCTCCGCTCTGTAGGATTACACAGGAATCCAGAGCCTCATGTAGTCTTAGAAAAACAAAGGCAGGGGATTGAATCTCTAGTTCATTGTGGTTGCTTCTGATAGCCGCATGACCCTGGCCCATGGAGCCTTGAAAATCTGCAGTTCTGGGCTTTGGTGCCTTGTGCTGAACTTAACTCCTCTATGGGCTTGCCACTGGCTCTTGGGCTTTGTTAGGGAGCAGGACGTAGATCTTCTAGATCTCGCTCTCCTTCCAGACTGTACCCCCCCCCAAATCCATTTCCCACTCCCTAACACAGAGAGACTCACACTCCTTCAACCGGACTCCAGAACTAGCATCATAGATCTGATGAGTATAGACTTTTATGAAAGGCGATCTATGACCAGCTTTTGCTTCCAGCCCTACAAACATCCCCATGGACTCTGGTTCGGGTTTGAGAATAGGTGAGAACTATAATTTGGACTCTGTTTATTCCTGAAGCAGAACAAAAGCAAAGCATAAACACACGAAGACAAGGGTACAAGTGTGCAGGAGCAGCTCCTCATGGCCTCCCTAGTCTCTGACAGATGACGCCCAAACTCTGGGGTCTCAGCAGCCCCTGAAAAGGGAAATGTCCGCCAGGTTGGAGGTAGAGACACTGCCTTTTATATTTCCAGCCACATTAGCACCCAGAAATAACACATGACCATAAAAGGCAATACTTTAGCCTCTCTAGGAAGGCATGTGAACCAGATAAAAAGTCTGGGTTCCAGGCCTTGGAATTGTTGCTTTGCCAGGAGGGGACTTTCTCTCTTTATCTGAGTTTCCCATTTACATCCACTTTGGGACTTTCTGTGGGCAGGCCTGGCAATGACACCACAGTGAGGGAAAGATATTAAAAAGAGTCTGTCTACCTTCTTGGATAGGGGGAAGGGAAAATACAGAAGAAAAACACACACGTTAATACAGCAATAACCTCTGCCAAACATATGTAAATATTTTTTATTACTTAGGGGGAGCAAATTAAAATGTGGATGTGGAAATCTTCTGATGAATGGACCATTAGCCTGCGACGTATTTGATTTCTGTTTTTCAAATTATAGTTTCCAAATATCCTCAGGAAGGTTTATGACAGAGACATAGCTTTCATTTAGACAGTTGGATTTGTAGTAGTTTATTTTAATCATCTATTTTAGGAATTCATTTCTGGCATAATGAGTATAATAATATCTTATTCGGAGCCTGAGTTTTGCTCACTGAAAGAGAAATATTGTCAAAACCATAATTAACTGGCAGTAATTAACTGAAATTATATACTGGGGTATTGGCTACAGTAATTGCTCAATTAATATTGTGCATTTTCTTTGAAAACAGCAAAGTATGACTGATGAGATTCTGAAACATTTAGGGAAATAATCAATAGAGGTAATTTGCCAACCTCTCATATGTATCTACTGGCTAAACAATCATTTCTAGTCCCCTTTAATAATTAACACACTTCTTTTCATTTATGATATAACAACACAGTCCTTAAGAGGAAATGATTGCTTAATGTATCCACCATTCACAGTAAGTGAGTTTTCCCTCAGTGACACGGAAAAAGCTATATACTGAGGAAGTCATTTCTTCACAGCCTCCCCAGTGACTGCCTGTCAGTGTCTGTCAGTTGACTGACTCTCGGTCATAGAACTGTCCCTGAAAGTCTCTCCACTAAAAAAGGCATCAGAGCACAGCAATCTGCTGAACTAACCAGAAGTTAATTCCCCCTCCCCCTCATAAACCTCCTGAAGGGCAGAGGAGAAACAATGGAAAAGAAGCCATATGTGAAAAGATAATGGCTGATCATTTCTTAGATGTGATGAAATACACAAATGTAAAAATTCAATAATTAATTAACAACAAATTCCAACCATACTTGGATATATCATGGTGGAACTGCAGAAGTATAAAAGTAAAAAGAAGATTTTAAAAACAGAGTAGGGCAGATGCTATAAAAAATGGCAGACAGACTAATAGCAGACTTAACAACAATAACAGATCCAGAAATGGTGGAATAATTTATTCAAATTGTTAAGGGGAGGGGGGAAGTCACTTTAGAATTGCAACCTTTACTAAATTTTTAAGAATGAATACAAAATAAAGGCACTTTCAGACATAAAAACCTGAAAAAAATTGCAACCACTGGGTAATCACTAAAGGAAAACTTAGATGATATACTTGAGAATAGTTTTCTTTTTGGGGTTTGATAAAAATGTTCTAAAATTAATTGTAGTGGTGATGGTTGCATAGCTCTGAATATCCTAAAAAGTGTCCTATATTACACTTTATTGTGTACAAATGAATGAATTGTTTGACGTATGAAGAGGATTGAATAGTGTCCCCCTGAAATTCACATCTAGTTATCTTTGCAGATAACTAGATAAAGATCTCAAGAAGAAATTACCTTGAATTTAAGGTAGGCTTCAAATCCAATGGTCAGTGTCCTTATAAGAAGAGAAGACACACAAAGACATAGAAAGATCATGTGGGGATGGAGGCAGAGAATCAGTTATGTTGGCACAAGCCAAGGAAGGCCGGAAGAGGCAAGAAATTGGAAGAGGCAAGTAAGGATTCTTCCCTTTTGCCTTTGAAGAGTGTGGCCCTGCCAACACCTTGATTTCACACTTCTGGTCTCTGTAACTGAGAGTGAATAAATTTCTAATGTTTTAAGTCACCAACTTTATGGTGACAGCCCTAGGAAAGTAATACAGCATGTGAATTATGTCTCACTAAATGTATTGTACTGTATATGATGTTCTTGAAGAAGAAAGTAAATTGTCCAAGAAGGAATTCTGAGATGCAAGGAGGACCAATGAACAAGAGACTTGGGAACTATATGGATAAGTCTGGAAAAAGTAATTGATGGTATAAATAGTAATATTTTATTTGAGTATTTCAGTTAAGATAGAACATAAATATTCAGCAAAAGTAACATGTAAGAAGAAGGGGAAATGATAGGAGTTAAAGGTAAAATATTTGGGCAGAGGTTTAAAATATTGAAAAATTTTGCCTGGCTGGCATGGCCAGTGGTTGAGCATCAGTCTCTGAACCAAGAGGTCAAGGTTTGATTCCCAGTCAGGAATTCTAGCCTCGGATTATAGGCTTGATCCCCAGCAGGGGGCATGCAGGAAGCAGCTGATCAATGATTCTCTCTCATCATTGATGTTCTTATCTCTCCCTCTCCCTTCCTCTCTGAAATCAATAAAAATATAATTTATAAAATAAATAATAAATAAAATATTGAAAAGTTGTAGGTGTTAAAATAAATTTTAACACATATGTAATACTCTTTGTAGTACCTTAAGCAATAAAACAAAATTAAAAAAGTAAAAATTATTTTAGTTTAAAAAATAAATTTTCATATTGAAATCTTAAGATTAACAATTAATGAGTTGAAATATCATATGTAATTTAAAAAACTTTATAAAGAATTAGAATTATAAAGTCAAACTTACAAAAGAAGAAAGAGGGAAAAGAGGCTTAAGACAGAAGTCATCTTGGGTTTTTTTTAAAAAAAGTCTAGTGTATGCTATCTCCAAGAGGAATCTCAAAAGCAAAAGACACAAAAAGGTCAAAGTGAAAGACAGAAACAGTCCTAAGGTGACTGAGTATTCTGTTTTGTACTAATCTCTCTACTTTTGTGTATGTTTGAAAATGTCCATAATGAAAAGACAGGTAAAAGAAAAAGGATGTTATTGGAGGAATGATATTGGAGATACAGTAAGAGATTTCTGTGAATGAATCTATTCCAGTGAATAATGAATCACAGACAAAATGAAAAATTTTCCAGAAAATAGAACTTGGCGAAACTCAATCAAGAATAAGAAATCTTAGTACTCACGTATCTGTTAAAACATTAAAGTAGTTGTTTAAAATATCTTCACAAAGAAAACGCTAGACACTGACACGTTTACTACTGAGCCTACCAAGCCTTCATGGAGGAGTTAATTGCAATGCTTTAAACTTTTCCAGAGAACATTAAAAGAGTGAACACTTTCCAATTTATTTTATGAGGCTCATAAATTTTGAAACTAAAACCAGACTAGGATATTATAATGAAAGAAAATTATAGGACAATCTCTTTCAAAAACATGTATTCAAAAACTTCTAAACAAAATATTGGCAAACAGAATCTAGCAAAGCAAAAAACCACAGTGTAACAATAGAAAAACATGTTCAAGTGGAGTATATTGTAAAAATATATCCTGTGCTAAAAATTGGTCTTCTGTAGTTTTCAATCTGTTGTAGGATCCCCCTCTCACGACAACCAAACCTTTCCTGGCTTCTTTTTCTGTTGGCATCATTGCTTAGCAGAGTCTCTCTGAATCAGGCTTTGTTCTGAGCTTCTACCAGGATTTGGCAAATGCCCCCAGAGAAGAAGATAGCCAGTGGCTATGACCAACATCTCACCTAGGAAGGACTCTTCTGTCTTTGGAATTAGAGTCCATCTAATTATAATTATTTCTATAGCTCTTCATTTTCATTACTTTTCAGTATTCATTTGAATATATATATTCTAAATTATCCATTTAC
This sequence comes from Myotis daubentonii, assembly GCF_963259705.1. Taxonomy (NCBI): domain Eukaryota; kingdom Metazoa; phylum Chordata; class Mammalia; order Chiroptera; family Vespertilionidae; genus Myotis; species Myotis daubentonii. The sequence continues at coordinate 19,805,469 of NC_081842.1, read as the reverse complement.
TTTTTATGGAAACGAGGTGTTTTCAGGACTTGATTATTATCAGTAATGTTACTATGAACTTTTGGCACCTGTTTCCTGAAGCACATATAAGGGACAGACCTAAGATTGAAATTGCTGTGATAGCATAACAGCATATGTGTATGTTCAACCTTGGTAGTTGACACTGTGATTTTTCCAAATTGTTGACCAATTAGCAGAGTTAAGAATTTTACTTGTTTTGATTTTAGCTATTCTAATAATACCTGGTGAGAACTCATTGTGTCTTTAATGTGTATTTCCTAGATTACTAATAAATTTGACAATCTTTTTTTCTGTTTACTGACTATTTGGATGTCTCATTTTTTGAATTTCTATTTAAGTCTCCTGTCCATTTTCCCCACTGTGGTCATCTCTCTTTTATATTGGCTTGCAGAAGCTTTTAATATGTTCTGGATATGAGTCATTGGTTAGAATTAATATGTTATTAATGTTCAAATGTAAAAACAATGAAATATCCTATCTAATAAAAGAGAAAAATGGTAATTGGCGTACGATGATACCCTTTTCATTGGCTAATCAGGGCTATATGCAAATTAACTGCCAACTAAGATTGGCAGTTAACTGCCAACAAGATGGCGGCTAATTTGCATATGTAGGCACAATGCAGGGAGGCGAAAGGGAAAGCAGGAAGAAGCCCCCTGCCGCTGACAGTGATTGGAAACCCAGGGGGGAGCTAAGAGCTGGGGGGCAGGGCAAAGGCGGCCCTGGGGCCGCCTTTGCCCTGCCCCCCAGCCATGATCGGAGAATCAGGTGCCTTTTCCGCCCTGGCCAGTGATAGCAGGAAGTAGGGGTGGAGCCAGCGATGGGAGCTGGGCATGGTTGAAGCTGGCAGTCCCGGGAGCTAGGGGTCCCTTGCCTGGGCCTAAAGCGAAGCCCACGATCGCGGGGCCGCTGCAGCTGTGGGTCCCCGCTACCCGGGCCGGACGCCTCAGCCAGAGGCGTTAGGCCTGGGCAGGGGCGGAGCCTGCAACCGCGGGGAGCTGGGGGTCCCCTGCTCAGGCCTGACACCTCTGCCGGAGGCCTCAGGCCTGGTCAAGGGGCCGATCCGGTGATTGGTGATCGGAGGGTGATGAGGGTCAACTCCTCTGGCCGAGGCATCAGGCCTGGGCGGGGGGCGGAGCCGGGGATTGGGGGGATATGATGGTCCCCTTGCCCAGGCCTGAAGCCTGGGTCAGAGGTGTCAGGCTTGGGTGGGGGGTGGAGCAAGCGATCAGAGGAAGATGGGGGTCCCCTGCCCAGGCATGATTCCTAGGCCAGAGTCCTCAGGCCTGGGTGGGGGCCAGAGCCAGTGATCAGGGGGAGATGGGGGTCCCCTGTCCAAGCCTGACACCTCTGGCGGAGGCGTCAGGCCTGGGCAAGGGGCCGATCAGGCAATCGGAGGGTGATGGGGGTCTATGCCTCTGGCCGAGGCATCAGGCCTGGGCAAGGGGCAAAGCCAGCAATTGGAGGGCTCTGGGGGTCCCCTGCCCAGGCCTGACGCCTGGGCCAGAGGCATCAGGCCTGGGCTGGGGGCAGAACCAGTGATGGGGGGGAAATGAGGGTCCCCTGCCCAGGCCTGACGCCTCTGTCTGAGGCGTCAGGCCTGGGCAAGGGGCCGATCCTGCGATTGGAGGGTGATGGGGGTCAACGCCTGAGGGCTCCCAGTATGTGAGAGGGGGCAGACTGGGCTGAGGGACACTCCCCCCCACACACACACCCAGTGCACGAATTTCGTGCACCGGGCCCCTAGTTATATTCATAATTGATAAACAATAAAGCAGAAGTTATTAAAATTTAGCTTGTTTAGGAATTGCCTAATGGTGTTTAATAAAATAAAGGTTTCTGGGTAGTCCCTTTCTCAGGAGATTATAAGTCGGTGAGGATGGAGTGATACCCAGTCATGTGCATTTACACTAACATCTCAGACTTGGAGAAGCCTTGGTCTGGCCCCTGCAGAGTGGGAATGAGTAACTAGTAGCCAAGTTCTTCTCTGACCATCTAGTGCATAACCTCCAGTGTCTAACCTCCATAATAATTTGCTGGAATCCCCAGAAAAAGCCTAACTCATAATGCCCCAGTATCCTTCTCTGTGAATTAATTATAGATTCATATTATTTCATATTTACGAAGTGCTGAAAGTGCATTCCTGGAGCAGAATGAATACATTAAACATCCTAATATATAAAAACCCTGGGTCTGTCACATCCGCAATGACCAGGAGGCTTGAACAACTGGAAGTCAGGCCTGCAGTCAGTTCTGGGTTGCTGTGGCCACCCAGCGCTGACTGCTGTGGCTGCAGGCATGGTGACCCTGCACTGACTGCTGAGGGGTCTGCGAATCAGGCCCCGAGAGAGGCCTAAAGAGAGAAGCAGGGGCTGATCCATAGCCCCTGTGGCAGCTGTTGATCAGCACTAGCCTCTTTCTTTAGCGCCAGGCCTGGTCAGCAGCTGCACCTCCATTTCTCTCCAGGCATCCACCACGGCTGCTGATAAGACCTGCCTTTCTGAGCAGGCCCTGTTGATAGGTCCAGAGACGCTGACTGGCATAGAAACCGACCAATCAGAACCAAATTTGCTGCCAGAGGAGGGCAGTTGGGGGTGAGATCAGGCCTGCATGGGAGGGCCGTTAGGGGTGAGATCAGGCCTGCAGGGGAGGGCAGTTGGGGGCGAGATCAGGCTGGTAGGGGAGGGCAGTTAGGGGTGATCAGGCTGGCAGAGGAGGGCAGTTGGGGGCAATCAGGCCGGCAGGGGAGAGCAGTTGGGAAGGACCAGGCCTGCAAGGTATAGGGCAGTTGGGGGCCATCAGGCCAGCAAGGCAGGGCAGTTGGGGGCGAGATCAGGCTGGCAGGGGAGAGCTATTGGGGGCGAGATCAGGCCGGCAGGGGAGGGCAGGTAGGTGTTAATCAGGTCAGCAGGGTAGCGGTTAGGGGATGATCAGGCTGGCAGGCAGAAGCAGTTAGGGGCAATCAAGCAGGCAGGCAAGTGAGTGGTTAGGAGCCAGCAGTCCCAGATTGTGAGAGGGATCCCTGTGGCATCGGGCCTAAACCGGCAGTCAGACATCCCCCAAGGGGTCCCAGATTGGAGAGGGTGCAGGCTGGGCTGAGGGACCCCCCCCCCCCCAGTGCATGAATTTTGTGCACCAGGCCTCTGGTTTCATAATAAATACAGATTACATTGAAGAGGAGCTCATGGGCTTGTGCTTCATTCTGTTGTACTTGAAATATATTAAAATGCTCACCATCTGGGTTGAATCAACAGTTATTTCTTTTCACATTTGAATGTAGTCCCAACTTGGTGACAAAGGGCTAAGAAATATGTTCTAAAATCGGTCAGAGAGAGAATGAATTACCTAACCTCATGCCTCTTTTCCATTTTCTTCAGGCTCCATTTCAGTCGTGCCCAAACTCTTGCTACAACTTGATACTTGAACATGGAGCATTAAAGTGTTGATTGGCAAGGTTTTGATTTCAGAGATCAGGGAAGGGCTACAACATTTTGAGTCTTGTTTTTATTCTTTTCTGGATTTCCTGTGTAATTTTATGCTCCTCCATCTGAATTTAGGGTTTTATTAGAGTAAAAAGGAGAGTTCAGTCACTTTCTTCAATTGGTATGTAACTGAATTTCTAAAAGCAACTTCCCAATAGAGGTGTAGGTGCTTATGTGCAAAAAAATTCACTCTTACTATGTCTTGAAGTTAAAATAATGCAGTTAGGAGAATAAGCTTTACACTTCCCACCCAGCATCCTCTTATGTTCACTTTTTAAAAAAGCAAGTCTTCTACCAAAGGTTCTGTGAGATTTTTCTCTACTTATCTATTAAATTGAAGCATCTACCTTTTGAAGATCGATGAGGAAGGTGCCATGGTTATGTGATAGTTAGTTTTTAGCCCTGCAGTAGGTTTTCCCATGTGCTCCTCCCAACTTCATATAATGGACCCTTTCTCTATCCACCTCAATATTAATGGATAGGAAAGAGACAAGTTTTGTCCAGCAGGAGCACCCATCTCCCTGGACACATAACTTGGTTCTGAAGTAACTTGATGTCATCAGCCAACCAATCAGACTCCTAAAAACATTTCCATAGTTTTTCCATTGGTCCAAGGGGAAAAAAAAATGTCTCGCCTCTGTGATCCCCTTGTTGGAAAGATCTGAATCTGAGGCCACTGGCAACTACCCTTCTCATCATGTAAATGAAGTCTGCCAACAATAGGAGAAAATAAGGCCCCCACTCTGATAGAAGCACAGTTGATACATGAGAGAAAGGGTCTTAATGACCTGGTCCGGGATATATTTATACCACTCTTTCCCTTCCCAGTTACTTGAGTCAATAATTTCTCTCTCTCTCTCTCTCTCTCTCTCTCTCTCTCTCTCTCTCTCTCTCTCTCCTTCCTTCCTTCCTTCCTTCCTTCCTTCCTTCCTTCCTTCCTTCCTTCCTTCCTCTCTTTCTTCCTTCCTCTCTTTCTTCCTTCCTTCCCTCCTCCTCCTCCTCCTCCTCCTCCTCCTCCTCCTCCTCCTCCTCCTCCTCCTCCTCCTCCTCCTCCTCCTCCTCCTCCTCCCCCCCTTTTTTCCTTTAAACTAGTTGAGTTTGCTTTCTGCTATTTACAACAAAAATAAATTCAAATAGATAAAGGACTTAAACATAAGATGGGAAACCATAAAAATACGAGAGGAATCCACAGGCAGCAAAATCTCAGACATATGCCGAAGCAATTTCTTCACTGCTACAGCTCCCAGGGCAATGGAAACTAAAGAGAAAATAAACAATGGTACTACATCAAAATAAAAAGCTTTTGCACAGCAAAGGAAACCATCAACAAAACAAGAAAGCCCACTGCATATTTGCAAATGTTATCACCGATAAGGGTTTAATCTCCCAACATTTACAGGGTACTCATACAACTTAACAAAAGGAAGATAAACAACCCAATCAAAAAATGGGCAATGGACCTAAATAGATACTTTTCGAAAGAAGCCAGAAGAAAGGCCAAGAGACATAAGAAAACATGCTCAAAGTCACTAATCATCTGAGAGAAGCAAATCAAAATGATAATGCGGTACCATCTCACACCTGTCAGAATGGCTATCATCAACAAATCAACAAATGACAAGTTCTGTCGAGGATGCGGGGGGGGGGGGGGCGGCGGGGTGGTGGGGGGAAAGGAACCCTCGTGCACTGCTGGGGGGAATGCAGACTGGTGCAGCAACTGTGTAGAACAGTATGGAGTTTCCTCAAAAAACTAAAAATGGAACTCCCATTTGACCCAGTGATCCCACTTCTAGGAATATATCCCAGGAAACTAGAAACACCAATCAGAAAGGATATATGCACCTCTATGTTCATAGTGGCACAATTCACCATAGCTAAGATTTGGAAACAGCCTAAGTGCCCATCAGTAGATGAGTGGGTTAAAAAACTGTGGTACATCGCCGAAACCGGTTTGGCTCAGTGGATAGAGCGTCAGCCTGCGGACTGAAAGGTCCCGGGTTCGATTCCGGTCAAGGGCATGTACCTGGGTTGCGGGCACATCCCCGGTGGGGGATGTGCAGGAGGCAGCTGATCGATGTTTCTCTCTCGTTGATGTTTCTAACTCTCTCTATCTCTCTCTCTTCCTCTCTGTGAAAAATCAATAAAATATATTTAAAAAACAACAACAAAAAACTGTGGTACATCTACACAATGAAATACTACGCTGCAGTAAAAAAGGAGTTCTTACCGTTTGCAACAGCATGGATGGAACTGGAGAGCATTATGCTAATAAGCCTGTCAGAGAAAGATAAATATCACATGGTCTCACTCATTTATGGAATATAATGAACAACATAAACTGATGAACAAAAACAGATCCAGAAACAGAGAAACACCGATCAGACTGTCAAACCTCAGAGGGAAGGTAGGGGAGGGTGGGGGTAAGGGGGAGAGATCAACCAAAGGACTTATATGCATGTATATAGGCCTAACCAATGGAAACAGACAATAGGGGGGTAAGGGCATGAGTGGGGGGATGAGGGGGTAATGTGAGGATAAGGACACATGTAATAACTTAATCAATAAATAAATTAAAAAAAATAAAGACCTTGTAAAAAATAAAATAAAAAAATAAAATTGTACAGATACCAATAAGCAACAACAATAAAAACCAGAAATAGAAAAAACATTCAGGAATTTAGTAATCCCTTTAATTATATAAATTAGTTTTTTGCTTATGTCACAGGCCTTGCCATTTTCCTCTATACCTTGGTTTTGTGTCAGGATTATTTATTTCTCATATATCCACTAGTAGTAAATTGCTCTTTCTTGACTATGGATATAGAAACTCTTAGTAAGTTTAAGCAGATCCCTTCCCAAATTCTTATATAGCCTGTACACAGTGTCATCTTTTTGCCTCTGCTCCTTAAGCGTTGGAAGCCAGAAATCATTATGTAGTTGGAAATGTCTCTTTCTTAAGGGGAGAATTCCAGAATAGCTGAACAGGTTTATCCTTTTTTTTTTTTTAACTTTATTTTTATTGTTGGCACCATTACAGATGTCCCCATTTCCCCTCTCCTTGCAAATCCCCCCCCCTCCCCCAGCTGCCACCCCCATTCCCTCTGGCCGTCATGAACAGGTTTATTCTCTGTGGACATCATGATTTCTAGCTCGAGCTGAATAACACTTTAGGAGGAAGTTTGCCTTTGCCATTGGAAATGTTACTTCAGCGCTTACAAGTCAGGTGGATTAAAGATAGGGTGTAACTTGTCATACACACTGGGACACTTTTGAGGGTGAAAGGGGCCTCTCTATTAAGTAGACCTAGGACAATGACAATAGATGCACACCAAGAATATGCTGGGAACAGAGGGATATATGGGCATTCTAGCCAAAGAAGATGCTGGCTCTTTCTCTTGACTGATGATTTTCAAACTGGTTTCACATCGTTTCTTCCTGGGAAACTTTTAAAATAGTAAAGAAGCCAGGCGCCCCACCCAGAGATTTTGATTGAATTGTTTAGGGTGCGATCTGGGAATTTCACTGTTAAAAAAAAAATTCCTTCGGTCATTCTGTTGCATAGCAAGTTTGAGAACCATTGCTTGAGTTTAACTACTTTACTTTTAGTATACAAGTATCTAACCCTTAGATACAAAAGGACAAGATGTGGCCTCTCTCCTTCCATGCGCTAGTGTATGACCATGAACAAGTAATTTTCTGCTCTTCAGTGGCTTCACCTATAAGAAAATGGACCTTGGACTGGAACAGCTCCCAAGACCTACTGGACTCTGATATTCTACAGTCCTGATTCTGTTGAGGAAATTTTCTTTCAAGGGATTAAAAATTCTTGAAATTAGAACCTTCTTCCCCCAGTCCCAGATCATGAGAGAACATTACTTGTAGGAAGCATAAACTGATTTCATTTTTGAAAAGCCAACGATTTGTGGTACAAATGAAGTGATAGAACATACCCACGTATTTGTTCCAGTGCTGTTTGACAGTGCTTAGCTGTTTCTGTGCCAGCTAAGAGGATGAAAGGCCTGCAACCCTCAGAGAGATTATGTAATCTTTGCAATCTAACCCGGCACAACACCCAACCACCAAAATGTTGAAGGACAGGGTTACTTTTCTCAGAAAGAATTTTTATGGACTTACGCTGCTGTGGGTGTGTCTTGGTAATGACTTAATTTAGTATGTTCTCCTGTCTATAAATGGAGATAAACTGAGGGATATAAAACTTGTCTAAAATAAGAGGCCGAGTGCAGGGTGTGAAGTGTATTTTGTTAAATCTTTTTATGACCGTTTCTCATTCCCTTAAAGAACAAGATCCTTTAAAGCTTTAATGCTAGCGTTGAGTTACTTTAAGAAATCTAAGAAGCCCTATGCCTCTGTCCCCCCCTTTTGCCCTGTCTATCTTAATGTGTCAGGTAGGACATATGAACCTGCCCTTTTCCACACCACTCCATAGCACGTCTTCCTCAAACTCACCAACAGGTAATCCTCCCTTCCCTTAAATGTCCGTCTGCCTTCTTCTGTAGAGTAGTGCCTCATAAATAAAAATGTGGGGGACTATCTCACACCTTAACATTTACTCCTGAGATAATCATATTTGTCCAAAAACATAATTAAGTTCCTATTGTGTCTTCAGCAGACCTTTACATTTTATACTACACCGAAGTTTGTTTGTTTGTTGTGTTCCCCCTCCCAACACACATCTCTGTATCTCAGACTGTAAGGCCCCCAAAAGTGATCCATTCTGCAAAATAATTTTTCTCTGCCTAAGTTTCAACCCCCCAAAAAAACTCCCCTTTCTGGCAATGGTATCAGCTAAGAATTAAGAGGGAAAAACTCAGATTTAAAAAGGAAAAAAAAAGATTCTAAGTTTTCTTTTTTAGAAAAACATGTTTTAATTGATTTTAGAAAGAGAAGAAGGGAGAAGGATAGAGAGAGAAAAACATCAATGAGAGTGAAACATCAATCGGCTGCTTCCTGCACACCCCCTGCTGGGGATTGAGCCTGCAACCCAGGCATGTGCCCTGACCAGGAGTCAAATGGGTGACCTCTTGATTCATAGGTCGAAGCTCGACCATTGAGCCACACTGGCTGGGCCTAAGTTTTTTTCTTATATGAATTTCTCAGAACAAGTGGAGTTTATGTTTTGTGGTACTTGGTACACATCTCCCCATCAGGTGGAGCTGTGAATGATGATTAGCTGTTTAACCAGTCTAAAAACCCTAGTTAACTTGTAATGTATAAACACAGGACTATGTATAAATGATGTGCAAGCGAAAAATTGAACAGAAGCGAGGCAGGAAGGAGACGTAGTCCACAGAGAGTATCTGAGGGTGAGATTCAGTCCTGAAAGGCATTTTCTCCTCTTTTCCTGGGCAAAACACTGGCCCCAGGTAAAACTGTAATGGATCACTAATGTCTTTTGGATCCTACCTTCCTATTTATAGTTCTTTCCAACATCATTAGGATCTCTCCCCAATGCCTTCTTAGGTTTATAGCTATACAGTTGACCTCTGAATAATACAAATTTGAAGTGCACAGGTCCACTTATATGTGGGTTTTTCTCAATAAATAATAGTACTGTTTTCGATCCATCATTGGGAATACATGGATGAAGAGGGCCAAGTGTATAAATTGATATATACCATTTTACATAGGGGACTTGAGCATTTGTAAGTTTTGGTATCCATGCGGTCCTGGAACCAATCCCCCGCAGATACCAAGGATCAACTAAGTTTTGAGAGAGTCAAAAAATTACACGTGGATTTCTGACTGTATGAGTCAGTGCTCCTAACTCCTGCATTGTTCAAGGGTCAATTGTAGTTTTCTTTGTTTTCTTTCTTGTTTTTGTTTTATTTTAGCCTTGCCTTCTGTCTCTACTGTTTTGTACTTGTTCCCTATTCAGACTCTTCAAACCTCTTAAGTGAAATGTCTGATGTCTGAAACTCTTCCTAATCACATTTTAGTATAAAATAATCTGATTTAAATATAACACTCCAAGATTGTTTTTACTTTAAAGGAAGACATGTGTTAACCTAAAAGTATCTCCAATAGTGGAGTTTTATATAGTAAGAAATGTTAATTGTAATGTTTGCTGAGTGCTTAGAAATAGATCTTGTTTACTGTCTTTACCGAGGTTTAACCAGGGAAAGAATTTCATTTAAATCTTTTTTTTTTTTTTTTTTTTGTAAATTCATACTGGGCATTTCAGACAGATAATACTCTAGGGCTGAAGGGTTACAACCCAATAGGGCTAGACTTCATTTCTTCTTCCATTTGTTACATGAAATAAGGGTATTAAATAACAGAGTGATGGCATAAATGCCTTTAATATTCATTTTTTTTACCACACTGTATATCTCTTACTACAGCTTTATTTAAAACTCTGCAATACCCCCCTCCCAATATTGCTCTTTCATCTAAACTCCAAAAATGCTGTGAACCTAGAACAGTGTATATTACTTGAACATTCCTAAAAATTCTTTCATTATCTCTATCTATATCTATCTATCATCTATCTATCTATCATCTATCTATCTATCTATCATCTATCTATCTATCTATCTATCTATCTATCTATCTATCTATCTATCATCTAATCTATCTATCTAATCTATCTATCTATCTACCTAAAAGCCTGAGTGACCATCCTGTAGCTATGATGCACACTGACCACCGGGGGCAGATGCTCAACGCAGGAGGTGCCGAGCAACAGCAGCTTTGCAGAGTGCCCTCTCGCACTCCTGGACCCCTTGAGGGATGTCGGACTGCTGGTTTTGGCCTGATCCCCACAGGCCAGGACGAGGGACCCCAGCTGCCCAGGGACTCTGCTCCACAGATGCCCTTTGAGCCCCGGTGCCACCCAGGTGCAGCCGGCTGGGGAGGGATCGCGGGAGGTTGGCTCTAGGGCGTGTCCAACCCGTCTCACACAGTCCTGCCCTGCTGGCCACCTTCTAATGAATTTACTTTCAATGTGCATGAATCTGTGCATCAGGCCTCTAGTAGAAGTAATACAACCTCATTATAGGAAAAAGGAAAACACCATCTACAGTAGTATTACCCTAATATAAATTGCTACAAGTTAATATGATACTATTTTGACCTTTTTCTCCCCCATTTTTTTGCTCAATAAAAGTGTAGTGATCATTGCATTAAGCACTTTACAACAGATAAAGCACCCAGGTACTCCTCCCATTTTAAACCAATGGATCTTAGGGTATTTAGCATCTAAAGAGGATGCTTGTTGGTAGCTTATATACTGTCAGAATCAGACTGTGAAATGGTTCATGTTAATATCTATTAAATTCTGAAACTCCAGGAACGAAGTCTACATTTACCTTAGAAAAAAAATGATCTTGAAAGTGATAAAAACGTTTCTTAGCGATAGTTTATTTAATAATGGTCATATTTTTCATATATCTAACATTATGATGCTGTGTGTTTGCCTCTTACATTTTTGTCTGGATAGCAAGAGGATGTGCCATACCTTGTCAAGGTGCCTCTGTATTATGATGTAGTCAAAGATAGTGGGGTAGGTGAAGAGAGCCTCATAGTACCCTTCTTGGGCCCAATTTCCTCATTTGTAATAATGGAACTGAACTAGATGATCAGTTCTATTTTAGCAGTATATTCGGTAGAGTTGAAAACGTGAAGCATTTTCTTGGTTTAGTACAGAGTTATTTTTAGATAGCAGCGTCTTTGTGTTCTTAAGACATACCATGTATGACATTAGTCTTCTAAGATTTTTTTCTTAAATATCTTCTAAAAGAATTTTGAAAAACTATATATCTTCTTATCCATCTACATGTGCATTTAAAATTTCTCCTCATGCCGAAACCGGTTTGGCTCAGTGGATAGAGCGTCGGCCTGCGGACTGAAGGGTCCCAGGTTCGATTCCGGTCAGGGGCATGTGCCTGGGTTGCGGGCACATCCCCAGTAGGAGATGTGCAGGAGGCAGCTGATCGATGTTTCTCTCTCATCGATGTTTCTGACTCTCTATCTCTCTCCCTTCCTCTCTGTAAAAAATCAATAAAATATATTTAAAAAAAAAAAAATTTCTCCTCATAATTTAAAAGGGTATCATTTCCAGTGTAAGGTAAATATTGACCTTTAAAATAAAACTCTATAACAAGAACTCAATGTAACCTAAAAATAACAGTACAGTGGGGCCTTGATTTACGAGTTTAATTCGTTCCATGACGGAGCTCGTAACTCAAATTACTCGTATGTCAAATCAAAAAGTGAACGAGTGAGACACGTGATGCTGGGTTGATGTTGTGGCATTCACTGTGACATTCGCTGCGCCAACTAGCGGTGGGGTATCTGAAGCTGGCTCGTAACCTGAATTTTAGCTCACAACTCAAAGCAAAAAATCAGCCAAGAGACGGCTGGTATCTCGAAAAACTCGTTAGTCGGGACACTCGTAAGTCAAGGCCCCACTGTACTATGTCACTAAGTATAACCCAATCCAAAATTGGTGAGTAACTTTTTAGACCAGAAAGTTCACTTTTAGTTTGCCTTATACTTCTATTTCTATGTTACTGCTCCCACAGAATTTTATCCTAACTTAATTTATTTTTATGCTTAAAGATATTTTATTAATAATCAGATTGCTCTGTAATAAAAAAAATGTATACCCGCTTGGAAATAATAAGGGTCTTACTATTCAGACATTTTTAAAATGAGTTTTCATTATAGTTATTAGTATACAATTGAACTAAACAGCACAGATATAAATTTTGAAACATAATTATTAAGGAAATGCATTTCTTAGGGAGATGGTTGGAAATACTTTACAAAGGACCTTATGCAGACATGGGTGAATATTATTGCTAGAATATTATTGCCAGAGACTGGGTTGAACATCAATTCTGTTTGAATTTTTATATTTACAGATGGAAAGAGTATGTCTATTTAAATAAGTAGATAGGAATGGAAGTTTTTACAGTAATGTCATTCAAATTTTGAACTTGGGAGTCATATGCAAAAAATCATATGTGATCTTTGTGATAGTTAACTTGGCTAGGCTATGGCTGGCTCCCATTTAACTGATCAAATACTGGTCTAGATGTTGTTGTGAAGGCATTTGTGGAGATGATTCACATTATAATCATTGCCTCTAAGTAAATTCATATAGATATGTATAGCTATCTATATATATAAAAGGCTAATATGCAAAGTGTCCCCTTGGGAATTCCACCAAGAGACGGGGAATTTGATCACTTGCTATGATGTGTGCTGACCACCAGGGGGCAACGCGAAATGCAAGAAGGCCCCAGCCGGCAGCCAGAAGGCCCTGATGGGCTCTGATCGCTGGCCTGGCCTAGGGACCCTACCCATGCATGAATTTCGTGCATTGGGCCTCTAGTAGGTTATATAAATAGATATAGATATAGATATAGATATATAGATTGATTTGTTTTCTCCTACATTTTTTAAGGCAAAGAATTTAGTACTCCCTGGCTGTTAAAAATGATTTCATACCCAACCCTTACTTAACTTTTTCAACACCTACACCAATATTTCAAATAAGGTCTTTGGTGAAGCAGAAGGAGGAATCATCATGAAAGAGATTTATTTCTGGGAAACTATCCTTGTCCCAATCCTCCATGGAAATGTTCTTAGCTAGCCTTAGGATTACTATATCCTAGTCTCAAAACAACTGACGTAAACCATCTTGCTACCTACATTGTTAAACATTTTTTCTATTATTTATTTATGAACAGCATTTGTTGATTGTGGTAGAAATAAATGTTCAAGCACAGAAATAAGGCAAAAATCAATAATGATCATTTATTGGAAATAATGTTTTAATGATATTAATGTTATTGATAATTCAGTTAAACATATTTCAACAACCTAGAGCCTGTTGATCAAATTTCTTATAGTACATTTGCAAATGAATCATACATTTTTATATATGTCCAGTTAATATATTAAGCTCAACTGAATAACTGGTGCTCATTGTTTATTTTATTACTGAGAGAACACATGAAGTTTTGCTTTGGAAATACTATTTGGTATAGTCTCTAAAATTTTCTTTTAGGTCATAAATTGGGAAAAGGGATATCAGCTTCATGACATCTCACCCAAATACTTTTGGTACAAAGAGCCCAGAGTTTCTCCTAGACTTAGAATAGTTTGACACCTGGTAGGGGGCTTCCTAAACATTTGATGAATTGATTGAAAGGGCAAAAATAGATGCTCAAGTATAAAGTACTCAAAACTATGGTTGTATTTGAAAGTGAAGCACTCACTTTCATGAAAATAAATCTGTAGAGTGACATGCAAGATGTGAGAATATAATAGCAAAGTGGTTGAATGAAAGGCCTACTGAAAGCAAAAGATTGACACCCATTACCTGTAGGCTGTTTTATTTCATGTAGATAATTAGTATTACCAATACTGTGAAGTCTTCTTACTACTGAAATGTAATTAACTGTATAAAATATGACCCGAAAACCTTTAAGTGGCTTCATATGTGTATATGTGCAATAAGTGTTATTATCATTTCAGTGGTTCTTACCCCCAGCTTGCTTTGTTCTTTTCACTGGAATACTGTCAGTAGAACTGGCAGTGTTGATTAATGTTTGAAGTATCATCTGAGTTCCTTTCAGTCTCAAAATTCTTTATTTAAGAACTATACTTTCTTTAGAGAGTTAATGTTGTGAACCAAAAAATTACTAATATTTTTTCCTGTACATGTGTATGCATGTGTGTGTTTGCTGTTTGATATAATGCATAAAACTGAATCAAACAAACTTTACATTTAGAAAATGATGTTTTATTTCAAAAATTTGAAAAACAATTAGATGGTACAATAACTTAGGGGGGAAAAACAAGGCTTCAGGCCTTCTAGTTTCCCAGTTAAAAGGAGTCCATTTCTAGGTTGGGAGAAAATGTCAGTAAGATCATTTCTCCTATTTGAAAATCATACAAAGCTTCTCGGAGTCACACAGCCCGGGAGTGCAGCTGAATGCTGTCTCCTCCCATCCATAAAAGCCGTTGTCTGCTTTAAAAGGAAAGCTCTCAGCGTGACTTTAATGTTGCATGTCTGAAATACAGCTTGAAAGCTCTTCTCAGGGCTGAACGGAGCATGAAGGTAATGGTTATTACCTACCTCACATTTAAAAAGAAGAAACAAGCCAACACAAAGACTTAATGTATTGTCTATAGGCTCTGCTTTGAAAAGAACTTTAATATTTCTTTAAAAAATCTGCTTTTATTCTGAGGGTTGATTACCTTTCATTACTATCGCTCTTTTTCCCTTGTGCTATTATAGTCAACCACCTTTCACTGAATTTTTGCTTCAGTAAAAATATAATTGAGCAAAATATCAAAGATTACATTTACCATAAATTATTTATCCTAAACTGCGTACTCAGAATAGCTAGATAAAGATGCTGTCACCAATTCAATTTTGATGGTTCAAGCGCACCCCCCCCCCCCGCCCCACCCCAGTGGTGTGCTGGAACTGGCTGGCACTGGCTCCTGAGAATTGATTGTTAAATTCTCAGGAATCATGTTGGTAGCTTGAAATCATGGAGGGAGTATTTATACCATGGAAACCAGCAAACGTTACAAATCACTCCCTTTTTTTTTTTCTCCACAGAGAGAAGTTCTTAAACACTAACCCTCATATGACTACCTATGTGTATATTCACACATACTCAGTGATGTATAGATAGGGGTGAAAAATTCAGTGACCCATAATTAATTGGCTGCTAAAATTCTCTGTGAATCAAACATATTATATTCTTAGAAGAAAAAGACGAAGGCTAGGAAAAAGATGAATGTCTTGTAGGAAATTTATAAACTGGTTTTAGAACATACAGTTCTAGATTTTTCTCTCCAATTGAAAACATGTTCAGTGAAAATGAATAACTGGTTCATTATCCTAAACAAGGGCTCCATTTATAAAAGAGCAACTGTCATTTTTTTTTTAGGGGAAATTTCTTATAAGACTCTTCCTCTTGCCTTAAAAAGGAGCCCAAACTTAGACTCAATTTCCATTTAATGCGAGGCAATGTTTCTTGGCAAAGCAAGAGAATTGTAGTGCTTTTCTGCCAGCATAGAGTTAGCCTCAAGGCACACTGCTCCAAATTGTTGCTTACATTGTTCCCATTTGCAAGAGTCTTTATCGTATCTAATCTAATACAGACACAGGGAAAGTGAAGAGTCAGTGTTGGTGGTGGTACTCTGAGTTGCACATGTTTACTGCCTGAGTAGTATGTGCACCAAGACTGGGTAATGAACCGACACTAGCATCTGTTGTGCCTAAATAGCCTGCAAAATGGAACACTGAGATTGCTGTCTTCTGCCCCAGAGTTCACATGTAAAACTTCTTGATTTTGGAGACTGCTAAGATTGATATGCAGACCAATGCAGTCCAAGATTCTCTCACAGGCTACTTATTTTTATTTTATTTTATTTTTTAAATTGATTTCAGAGAGGAAGAGAGAGAGAGAGAGAGAGAGAGAGAGAGAGAGAGAGAGAGAGAGAGAGAGAGAGAAAGAGAAAGAAATATCAATGATGAGAGAGAATCATTGACCAGGTGCCTCCTGCACACCCCACACTGGGGATGGAGCCTGCAATCGGGACATGTGCCCTGACCGGGAATCGAACCGTGACCTCCTGGTTCATAGGTCAAAGCTCAACCACTGAGCCATGCTGGCCAGGCTCACAGGCTACTTATTAAGAACACTTGTGAGACTTAGGTCATATTTCTACTCATACATATTTTCTTTCACACAGACAGCCCTAAACAATAATAACAAGAGCTTTATCATGGTCTTGTATAAGTTTACTCTTTAATAAGCCAGATTGCAGTTATGACAGAAAAACCTACAATTATTATAGTGATGAATTGTTCACTCATGATTGATGCATACACACATCTATAATTATGTGATAATATGGGTTCTCATCTTTAGTAAAGTATTATTTAATTTCATTTTTATAGGACTTGAAATAAAATTATGTAGTGTGTAATTACATTTTGTAAATTTTCCATTTGTTTTGGAATAGTATGTGCATTTTCTTTTTGAGAGAGCCCACATTAAAGTTTCCTCACAAGATTATGGTCTTGTCAATTTCTCCATTGGTTTATTTATCTTGACTGTTTATACTTCTTGGTAAATTATTTCCTTATTATCTAAAATATTAGTCTTTGTCCTTTTTAATGTTTTGAAACCTATATTTTGCTATTAAATATTAATACATTATATCTTTTTGTTAACATATACCTGTTACCGATTTTTTCCTCTGCTATCTTAAATATTTTGTCATTTTGTTTTAAAAAGTCTTTTATAAATTACGTAAATAAATTTAAAATGAACTGTACCTGAGAATTTCTGTTTTTCACAAGGTAAATTTAAAACATTCACATTTTATGGTAATTCTTTTAGATTAAGCCAAGAGGAAGAGACACCTGTCTAATGAATAAATATAATTTTATACTCAACATAAAACATGTTTATGTCTATGCAATAATGACTCAAAGCTTTAGAGTTTTAGTTAACTCAGTTTAGCAATATTCCTTCCAAAAGATTGCTTTAATGATCTTAAAATTTATTGTTTAAACCTGCACTATGTTTAAACCATTCACAAATTTTGTGACTTGCTAGTAAGTTTGGACTCTACCATCCTTTTAATTCCTTGGAGTTTTCTTTTAAATTTATTTTTGGGTTTATCAATTTTTTTGTTTTTAACTCCATCCATAGTTTAGGAGTTCTACATTTTTTAAATAAGTTCTGTTTTTTAGGGGTTCCCTAAATTTTTGAAAATTTTATTGATTTCAGGGTGAGAATTGTAAATATACAACTTGATTTTTTAAATGACTATTATTTTAGAGAAGTTATATTTTTACAACAAAATTGAGAGGAAGGTACAGAGATTTTCTATATGCCCCCTGAAATCCATTCAAGACTCCATGAGCCCTAACCGGTTTGGCTCAGTGGATAGAGCGTCGGCCAATGTACTGAAGGGTCCCAGGTTTGATTCCAGTCAAGGGCATGTACCTTGATTGTGAGCACATCCCCAGTAGGGGGTGTGCAGGAGGCAGCTGATGGATGTTTCTCTCTCATCGATGTTTCTAACTCTCTATCCCTCTCCCTTCTTCTCTGTAAAAAAATCAATAAAGTATATATTTTTTTTAAAAAAGACTCCATGAGTGTAGAACAGAGATCCACTTTTCCTTGCTGGCTGTCGGGTGAGACTCTCACTCCTCGAGGTCTCTCTCCAGACCTTGAACATGGCCCTCTCCATCTTCACAGTCAGCAATGGTGCTTCAAATCCTTCTTGTGCCTTGAATCTCTCTGACTTCCTCTTCTATCATCAGCCATCCAAACTCTACAGGTAATGTAGTCATGAATAGTCTAGTACAGTAGTCTTTTGAGTAGCAGATGGGGGAAAATTTATAGCTGGGACTTTGAGAGGAACAGTTTGGGAAAGGATAGTTACTGAGAATCTTGACATATGCCCAGGAAAGTACTTTTTAAGTCCTCTCTTTTCAAAGTGCCCACAGTTTTGATTAAATAAAAGGTCATGTTAATTCTTGGCATTTAAATCAGCACTTTTAATATGATTAATTCACTTGGTATTTTGTACATGATTGTTATTAAATGGAAATACTGAATTGGAGCTAGAAAAAAATATATCAAACAATTATCAGTTGATTTTAATTGTGCTAATCTCTTCGTTTAATGTTCTCCCATTAATTTAATGTAATGAAATCACTGCTTCTATGAAACATAACACTTTTCACTTCATCTTCTGCTTATGAAAAGTGAAGGTTCTGAAATAACGTCATGATAAAGATGTAGTAATAATACTATAACCATTTCCAATGTGAAATTTATATGGCTATCTGTGTTCAAAGCACAAAAGTTTTAAAAAACAATTTTTACTTTTAAAAAAAGAACAATTACAGAAACTTAACTTTTAGCCCTTTACTCCTTAAAAATGGATTATGTTAATTTACAAAGTGGAGATTCTCTTGCCTAGCTTACTTCTTATCCTTTATATTAGGAGGAATAAAGTAGATGAGTCTCTTGAATAGAATGCAAGCTCTGTTTTGACCCTGGGTCTCCTTGTAACACTTAATTTCTCTTATTGGTGCCTTGTTCTACCCAGGGAAATGAAACTTGGAACTTTGAATTTTATTGTTATAGTGAACATTTCTTGACTTTGTCCAACATTTATGGCCTTTTCCTTGCACAATAGCCCTTACATTTCCTTTGGGAAACTCGCACACTCACTTTGCTAGTACTTTAGTCTTCCCCTAGTCATCAGATGCTCTCTTTCTGTACAAACACCAGTTGAGACTGACTCATTCTTGATACTGGTATTCTCAAGAAACAGCCAGTTAATGACTGCCACTAAAATCCCTGGAGTTTCCCCGGTTCTTATCCTTCCTGAAGAAGCCGTTCTATCTAGCTTTTTCTTCAACTCCTTGAACTGTCCTTATCGACTCCCAGTGTATTTCCCCTCCACCACCTCCTCAGGTTGTTAAGTTTCTTTACTTTGCCTGCAGCCAACAAACAAACAAACAAAACCAAAATTCTAATTGATATATTTATTAGGTACTCTAAAGTCCCCAATGTTTTAACGCTATAAGAATTCAGGTGGACTCTGCCAAGTTTGTCTCCCCCTGTTTTGTTTTGTTTTTTAAATATATTTTTATTGATTTAGAGAGGAAGAGAGAGGGAGAAAGAGAGATAGAAACATCAGTGATGAAAGAGAACCATTGATCGGCTGCCTCCTGCACACCCAGGGTTTGAGCCTGCAACCCAGGCATGTGCCTTGACTGGGAATTGAATCATGACCTCCTGGTTCATGAGTCGACACTCAACCACTGAGCCAAAGGCGGCTGGGTTCCCACTATTGTTTTAACTATCAGTGGCTCAAATAATAACACAGAGGATTTTCAATAAATTTTATTTTTGTGTTGATGAAATCCCAAACACTGTGTTTGAACAACAACAACAAAAGAACGTGGAAATCAATCCCATGTCTTTGTACATTAACCATGTTTGGAGGGGATACTAAATCATCGGGCAGGTTGAAGAGCATTGGAAAGTCAGAGCTACTTATCCAGTAGCCCAGGGCAATCCAATCCCAGGAGAGAATGCTGGCAAAGGGGGTCCACATGGCTTTACATTGTGGCATTTCTCAGGTGTTTCTTCAAATTTAACTTGTATTTTCACATATTTATGTCACATTGGTGGTTTCTTAAGACTTCTTTAAGATACCCAGTTATTTCTTTGCGCTAGGAATTATAAAAAGATTTTATTTAAAATTTCAACTGGTTTTATGCCCTAGCTAGTTTGGCTTAGTGGATAGAGCATTAGCCTGTGGACTGAAGGGTTCTGGGTTCAATTCCTGTCAAGGGCACATGCCTGGGCTGTGGGCTTGATCCCCAGTAAGGGACATGCAGGAGGCAGCCAATCAATGATTCTCTCTCATCATTGATGTTTCTGTCTCTCTCTATGCCTCTCTATCCCTTTCCCTTTCTTTCTGAAATAAATAAAAATATATTAAAAAATAAAATTTCGACTGGTTTTAAATAGACTTTATTTTTTCTTTGGTTTCTGTAAGTAATTATGCCCTTCCTACCATCTATATAATAAAACCTTAAGCGACTATTACGGGGGAATGACCAGAATTACTGGTAGCTATGATGCACACTGACCACCAGGGGGCAGATGCTCAATGCAGGAGCTGCCCCCTGATGGTCACTGTGCTCCCTCAGGGGGAGTGCTGCTCAGCCACAAGCCAGGTTCACGGCTGGTGAGCACAATGGCAGTGGTGGGAGCCTCTCCTGCCTCCGTGGCAGCACTAAGGAGCAGCACGCAGGCAGACAGTAAAGAGTAAGAGGCCTTGGACTGCGAGAGGGATGTCCAACTGCTGGCTTAGGCCCATGGGGATCGGGCCTAAGCCGGCAGGCAGACATCCCCCAAGGGTTTCTAGGCTGCGAGAGGGCACAGGCTGGGCTGAGGGACCCCCCCCCCCCCCGTGCATGAATTTTGTGCACTGGGCCTCTAGTCCTATATAATAAAACCCTAATATGCAAATTGACTGAATGGCAGAATGACTGGTCGCTATGATGTGCACTGACCACCAGGGGGTAGATGCTCAATGCAGGAGCTGTCCCCTGGTGGTTAGTGTGCATCATAGCTACCCACAGGGGGAGCACTGCTCAGCCAGAAGCCAGGCTCATGGCTGGTGAACACAGCACTAAGGACCCCTAAGCCGGCAGGCAGACATACCCTGAAGGGTCCTGGACTGGGAGATGGCGCAGGCTGGGCTGAAGGACACCTCCCCCCCCCGTGCATGAATGTCGTGCACCAGCCTCTAGTTTTTCATAAAGACATGCTGTGCCATACTTTAAAAAAATTTAAAAATTTAAATCTTTTTTGTAAATGTACATATTTCGTGGCACAAAGGGATGTATGATAGATGTTAACAAGACTAGCTAAAAAAGGAATGCTGTGAAAGCAATATCAATTCAAAGAAGTGTGCATATTGAAAGAAATAAGTAAAGCAAGAGTATTAGAAAGGAAAGTAATAATTTTTTTTTAAATGGCAAAGTAAAAGTTTGAAGCCCCCGAATAATCTAGGCCTAAATGATGTGGCCAGTGGATCAGATTAAACCCCATAATGTCAATGTAATTATTTGTTTGAGTCCCTGTCTCTGTAGGATTTAAACATTTTCACTCAACTTCCTTTCTTTCTCTGGGCTCAATCCCACCCTTCAAATGAAATGAAGAATTCTAGGGCAATGGGGTCTAGTCAGCTCTGCTTCTTGTTCTATGCAGACTTTTCTCTTTATTTCCACTGGCTGGTGTTTTGCATTTGTTTTTACCAAAAGCCCAATTCTACTAATTGAGTTGTACTTTGGTTCTTGTATCAAGGATAATTTTGGCTGCATATAATAGAATTCTGAATATAATGGCTTAACATAGAAGTTTATATTATATCTCACACATTTCAAATAACAAGAAATCCAGAGCTACACAGTCCAGGCTTAAGGCCAGCAGAGATCCAGACCTTTTCAGTCTTCTGCTCTGTCCTCTTTAGTAACTTGATGTATATACGCTGCATCACAAAATGGCTGTTACACTTGTATACGTTCAGTCTGACCTGAAGGTGGGGAGAAGGAGAAAGAGTAAATGGAGTATTGCTGTTTTAGGGAAGCAAAGGCTTTCTCAGTGCCTTTCCTCCCCACTTCCATCACATGTAAACATGTCTCATTGATTAGTGTATCCGTTTAGGTACATAACAAATACTACAACACTTCAATGGTGCACAGCAGTAACAACCTATGTATTATGCTGTGGGGCACAGCTCACTCGGGTGGTTCTGCTGAGTTCTGCTGAGCTCACTTATGCATCTGCATGTTAGCTGGAGGCTCTGTTCTTGGCTGGTCTAGGCTGGGCTTGGCTGAGGCTTCTTATCTGGGACAGCTCTTCACTGTCTCTTTCTGTTGCTTTTCCCGACACTAGTTAACTATCTCAGGAAGAGCAGAAATGCAAGAGTAAGCAAGCAGAAACATGCAAGGCCTCTTGAGATCAAGGCTAAGAATTGGCGCAGATCATCCCATTGGCTAAAGCAAATCACATGGATGAGCTCAGACTCAAGTAAGAGAGCATAGCATATGTACATGACAGACCACATGGCCATAGGGAGGGTGAAGAATTGGAGTCTTTGATTCAGTTTCCTACAGACAGAAGGATGCCACACAACCATTCCCACCTATAAGGGAGGTGGGACAACAAAATCATTCAGCTGGGGACATTGATATTGAAATAGCACTTATTTCTTTCCTTCCTTTCTTCTTTTTTCTCTCTTCTTTCCCCTTTCCCTTCTCTTCCTTTTCCCCTCTTTTTGCTTCCCCTCCTTCTTCTCTCCCTTCTCTCGTCTGTTCTTTTTGCAAGGAAAGAAAAGTACAAATAGATATTGAATAAGCAGCTATCATTGACAGTCATCCTGATCAATATTATACTCTTATGTAATTGCTATTGAATTTCTTTGACACCGCACCTTTCTTGACTTCTGCCCATTCTATAGGGTGTCCCAAAAAATGTATCATTATTAATTCCAATGTTTCTTTCTTTTCAGATTTAACCCATTGGAATTAATAATTATTCAAAGTGCATATACATTTTTTGGGGATACACTGTATTTCCTGCTACTGAAACCCTAATACTGAACCTTATCTCTTTGCCAAATTTCCCACTTGTTGCCTCTTGCTGCGCTCCTCTGGTCTTGCTCTCTCCTAGGATTTCTCCTAATTGCCATTGTGCATTCTCGTCACTTAGAATTGCCATTTAATTTTGATCAATATTAAATGAGAGGGGAAAAAAAAGTAATGGTGTCTTTTTGGATGTTAAATATAGATTATCAAAATTATAATCTCAGCCCTAATCAGTTTGGCTCAGTGGATAGAGCATCAGCCTGTGGACTCAAGGGTCCCAGGTTCGATTCCAGTCAAGGGCATGTACCTTGGTTGTGGGCACATCCCCAGCAGGGAGTGTGCAGGAGGCAGCTGATCGATGTTTCTCACTCATTGATGTTTCTGACTCTCTATCCCTCTCCCTTCCTCTCTGTAAAAAATCAATAAAACATATTTTTTTAAAAAAATTATAATCTCATTTGACTAAATGTAATATCAAGAAATAAGGTTAGATAAAAGATTGGGTGAATTAAGTCTGAAGACGTGTGTAAAGCTAAAGCAGAAATGAGAATCTCAAATCAATAGCTATTACTGAGAGCCTTATGTGGGCAGCTTTTCTTGAGTGTGATGGCTGTTGATTGAAATCAGCAGAGGAAGGGGAGTGGAAAGCAGAGTGGGTGAGTGTGAAGGTTGATGGGGCCCAGGAAGGATAAGATGAGACTAAATGATGGGAAATCTCAGCTGGATATCAACACTTTGTAAACAAGGCTTTTTTTTCCTGACATTTTAAGGACAAATTTTGTAGCAACTTGGGAAAACTTTTAGTGAACTAGACTTTAACGTTTTTTAAGTTCTTGTTATGAAATCAAAGCTGCCTATCAAATCTTAATACATTTCTGTAATTTTGGCTCCATGCTATTCCCATTACTTTATAATATTTATAGAATTCAGATATAAATGCAATGATTAAAATCAAAGCAGATTTTTGGTTCTCAAACAGAGTATCATAAAATATGCCTTAAGAGTAACTTACCAAATTTAAAGATCAAGTAGTTTCTTTCATGAACTCTCAAAATTTATGACAGTGAAAGTTTCTTGGACTCCTGGCCACATCTGACTATGTTTTTATTTACAGTACATACCTTGATCAGAAGGTGTAGCATAAAATAAAACAAAAACACTGATTGGAACACGGGAAACCTAAATTCTACCATTGGCTCTAGCATGAACTTGACACATGAATTTGTATAAATTCCTTAATGTCTTTGGGCTTTAATTTATACATCTGTTAAGCTGATTGTGAACAATCATTTTATTTATCTTTAAAAACTGATAGGAGTATAAATTAATATCAAAGTAATAAAAGCTTATAAAGTCAAGTAATATCAACATTGCAAGGATAAAATACTTGATTCTTTTCTCTAATCCTCAATTCTTACTTTTTTTTTCAGTAGTAATTTTCTCTCTTACCTGTAACTTGTAGATTTTCAATAATTTTATCTGCATGTACAAGTATAGAAATTCTTAGGCCTCTCTGGAAAAAGAGAGCAGGTCTTTGAGCCCAGCAGCCCGTCTAGAGCCTGGCACACAGTGGACCCTGGGTAAAGAATGACTGATGTCTGAACGCTTTCATCACTGTGCCCCAGGTCCTGCCTTACAAACTGGCTTGCTCGATTTCTTCTTTTTCTGTGTCCTGGCTTTTTATTTGATATTTCCTTTATCAGTAGGGCTTTGAGCTCTGTCCCTGAACCCCAGTCTGTGTCTGGGACTCTGCTAACTCCTGACAGCATTTTTTTTTTCTTCTTTTTTTCTCCAGCCAAGCACTGCTTGCCATCTGGTAGCTGCCTGACACCGCTGGGCACACCCAATTCTTGTCTCAACCCAAGTGGTCTCCTCTTTGCACATTAATATAGTTGATTCTTCCAAGTGTGGTGGCTGTGTCATAAGAAAACATATAACAGCATGGGTATTTTTAGCTCTGTGGTGTTTTTCTCATGTGTCTGCTGTACAGTTGGACCGTAAATGGGTACCTCAGGCCAGCACAATCATTGGGAGGCCATGACATAAGTACAGTGGGACTGCAATTTATTGGCTCTGAGTTTTCCCAGCGTGACCTCAAACTATTACTTGGGTCTTTATAAAAGCAAACAGACTGTGAGCTGCCTACAGGTTCTAGGATGGATGCCTAAAGGAATGACATAAAATATGTTGCTGATTAGCTGTCTAGAGGGACTACATGTGGAACTGGAAACATCAGAATATCCAAGGGCTTTCTCAAAATAATTTTTCTGGAAGTGATGTTTCTGTGTCAGCTATTCTACTTGTCTGACAGGCTATTGTAATAACCACACAAGGCCATGAAAATGCTTTTGTCATATTTGGCTTGAGTTTAAAATGTTATGAAATACAAATGGTATGATACTAAAGGTTATCCTTTTGTGAATTGCTCATTTCCCTCCACATTATGTGCTATACATTGATTTAGGTTGCTATGTATAGCCTTAGTTCATTCATTTATACTGCCACATAGGAAGTCATTATATGAATTTCATAATATCCATTTACTCCCCCACTGAGCTGTGAGCATGAGCATAATTACTGCTTTATAACTCTGGCTGTTGGGTAGCTTGTTATACAGCTTTATTATGATGCTAGCTAACTCATACATGAGGAATGTATACCAATTTTATTAGATACTAGAGGCCCGGTGCACAAAAATTTGTGCACTTGGGGGAAGGGGGTGGTCCCTCAGACCAGCCTGTGCCCTCTTGCAGTCTGGGACCTCTCGGGAGATAACGACCTGCTGGCTTAGGCCTGCTCCCGGGTGGCAGAGGGCAGGCCCAATCCCTAGGTGCAGCCCCTGGTTGGGCTCAGAGCAGGGCAGATTGGGAGGTTGCGATGCCACCCTCAGTCACGCTCAGGGTAGGGCCGACTGGGGGGTTGGGGCACCGCCCCCTGTCACACTCAAGGCAGGGTCGATGGGGAGGTTGTAGCGCCACCCCCTATCACGCACAGAGCAGAGCCTATCAGGGGGGTTGGGGCTCCATAACCTGTCATGCACAGAGCAGGGTCAATCAGGGGGTTGAGGAGCTCCCCCCTGTCATGCACAGAGCAGGGCCTTTCAGGGGGTTGAGGAGCTCCCCCCTGTCATGCACAGAGCAGGGCCCATCAGGGGGGTTGGGGCTCCATACCCTGTCATGCACAGAGCAGAGCCGATAAGGGGGTTGAGGAGCTCCCCCCTGTCACTCACAGAGTAGGGCCGATAGGGGAGTTGGGGCACCGCCCCCTGTCACACTCAGGGCAGGGTGGATCAGGGGGTTGGGGCGCCGCCACTGTCACACTCAGGGCAGGGCCAATGGGGAGGTTATGGCTCTACCCTGTCACACACAGAGCAGGGCCCGTGGGGGGCGGGGGGGTTGGGGTCCCGCCCCCTGTCACACACAGAGCTGCAGGGCGATCAGGGGGTTTGGGCGCTGCCCCCTGTCACGCTGATCCCGGTGCCGGGAGGCCTCGCGGCTCCGCTGATCCAGGTGCTGGGAGGCATATTACCCTTTTACTATATAGAATAGAGGCCTGGTGCATGGGTGGGGCTGGCTGGTTTGCCCTGAAGGGTGTCCTGGATCAGGGTGGGGGTCCCCACTGGGGTGCCTGGCCAGCCTGGGTGAGGGGATGATGGCTGTTTGCAGCTGGTCACGCACCCTTCAGGGTGGGGGTCCCCACTGGGGTGCCTGGCCAGTCTGGGTGAGGGGCTGAGGGCTGTTTTCAGGCTGGGACTGAAGCTCCCAACTGCTCCTTTTTTTCTTTTCTTTTTTTTTATTCTGGGCCAGCTTTAGCTCTGAGTCCTCAGCTGCTGAAAACAGGTTTCTGGCCTTTGTTTACACTCTGTATTTGATACAATGTTGCAGTCAGGCTGGCTGAAGCTCAGCTGAGTAAAGCAGGTTTCTGGTGTTTTTTTAGCTTCTTTATTCGCAACATAGTTGCTGAGAGTTGCAGCTGAGAGGCCGGCAAGTCGGGAATGTTGGCGTTCTCCGTCACTGAAGCAAGCAAGCCTCCCTGTTCGCATCAGCTGCCTGGCTGCCGGCCGCCATCTTGGCTTCCAGTTAATTTGCATATCTCGGCCCTACTCTGTGAGTGACAGGGGGATTAGCCAATGGGAAGGGTAGCGGTCGTATGCCAATTACCATGTTTCTCTTTTATTAATGTAGATTGCCAAAATACTCCTCATGGTATTTGTACCAATTTTACAGTCCTCTGATTGCTTCTCAACATATTGATTATAACATATTTTATTAATTTGATTTGTGGGAAATTATATCTTACTGTTTTAATTTTCTTCTTTCTGATTATTGGTCAGTTTGACCATCTTTTCACATTTTTTGGCCATTTAAGTTTTTATTCTGTGATTATACCTGTTTTAATTCTTTACCTATTTTAAAATTTTGTTACTAATATTACTTTTATTACTTTTTAGAAATTATTGTATTTATCCTGGGACCAGCCTTTTTCCAGTTATATGTGTCCAAATACATTTTCCTAGTCCTTAGCCTTTGCTCTGTTGAAATTTTGGTAATATCAAATTTATTAATAGCTTCCTTTATAATTTGTGTAATTTCTGTCTTATTTGAGGAATTCTTTGTTATAACAAGACCATAAAAATATTTAGATTCTCTTTTAAATGTTAAAATGTTTTGTTTTTAGCATTTTGTTTTTTAATCTTTATGGATTTATTTTGGTATATGACGTAAGGCGGGCATATGTAGTTTCTCCCCAATTATCCTAGTCCATTTATTGAATTGTTTGCAATGCCACCTCTATTATACAACAAGTCATATATTTCTATGTCTGTTTCTGGATTCTATTCTGTCCCTAGTCTTTTAGCTTTTTTCCTTTCAGTACTTTCCTAGTTTAAATAATAAAACTTTGTATCTTTAAAAAACTACTTCTACATTGTTTCTTTTATCCTTTTCTTGTATTCCTATGAGATTTACAATGGACATATCTCACCTCTGAAAGGTGCCCGGTTGGGCCCCTTTCAACCTCTTTGTCTTTTAAAAATTTAATGACTTCTTTTAAGTAATATCATGTGTTTAATTAATTATTACAAGTTGGGATTTCTGAATTTCTGATTTTTCTCAAGGACATAATTTCTTTATCAATTTAAATACTAAATATAGATAAGTTTGGCTAATATCTCCTCTTCCTTGTAAAATGATTTCTCTGTCTATAGTAAGTCTGATACTCTGCCTTTCAGTATCTAAACCAAATGCCCATCCCCAGGAATAGCAAATGCTGTGGTCTCTGTTCTCCTAAGAAGGGGTTTGGCTGAAATTCCTTTTCTCAAACAAGATATAAACCATGACTATTTTGAGGTTCTATTTATTTTAATTGGGACAAAGTTTCTTCATGTAGATTGTCTTTTTTTTAAATTATAATAACCTTTAACAAAACATAGAGTGGATTCTATCCTTTTTACATAGAGGTAAAGTGTTCTTCTGACAGTCTCTCAGTTGTGCTCAGGCATCATGCCCTCTATTTCATTATTACCTGGTACTTAGAAAAATGGGAAGTATTTCTTCAAATAGCTCAAAGGGTTTTACTGATGTGAAAAATTGTAGAACGGCTATATCATATAGTATTTAAAAGACTCTTATGTATGATGGGGAAGCCACATAAAAGTGATAATATAATTTATTTTCAGTTCTTTTAATCTCCCCAAATCTCTAACACGCATGTATTCGTATGAAAATATGGAATGGGAATACCTCTTTTCATAGACTAGTGCTAAACTTTGACAGCTGAAAATAATAGGCTGAAGTTGTACCACTCCCTATGGCACATATCAAGTGCTCTCTAGGAATGGACTGTTTTAGGGAACCTCTCTATTTCACTGCTCTACTTGTCTGTCTTTTTAAAAACACATATCTTTATTGATTTTAGAAAGAGGAAGAGAGAGGGATAGAGAGATAGAAACATCGATTGGCTACCTCCTGAATGTCCCCTACTGAGGACCAAGCCCACAACCTGGGCACGTGCCCTGCAGGAATCCAACCATGACTTCCTGGTTTGTGGGTCAACACCCAACCACCGAGCACACCGGCTGGGCTAGGACTTTTAAATCCTTTTCATAATAAAAACTCTGTGTTTGTACAAGTTCTGGTTCAATTTTTCTGTATTTTCTTCCAATTTATTAATACTCTTTTGGCTAGGATTTATATCATCTATTAGTTTTCTAATGATTAAAATTTTAATTTCTACGATTTGTGTCACTTCTTTTCCCATTCATATCTTCCCTTTTTCTTTCTCCCTAATGCTTTTTCAAAGCCTTTTCTGTCCTCGATGCATAGCTTCTTGTTTTGTTATATGGTTTTAATTTTGGCTTTTTGTGAGATATTATTCCTTTAAAAAATTTTGGGGACTTTAAGGACATTTATTTTTCTGGAAAACTTTTCTCTTTTTGCATTTACTTTGAGTTAATTTTCCCATTTGCTGAATGGTTTAAAATTATTTTGGTTATTTTTAACTTTAGTATCTTTGTGTGTTCTAGAATTTTAATTTGCAAGTGTATCTTGTGTAGAAATTTCTCTCATGTCTCCATTTCTACCTCTCCCCTTTCCCGTCATCTTCCCACTTTTTGGTGTCTGGTAGATTTACCACTGCCTCCACTTGTCTCAGTAGGGTCATCCAATAAAAAATAGTCTTATGTTGGTGGATCAAGACTTTCGTTTGAAGAGATACAGCAGATCAATTTCATGGGCAATAAGAAGTTTGGCCCAGTTCTTGTTGCTCCTTCCTGCCACTTTAGGCAATGACTCAAAGAAAAAGAAAAAAAGCCTCTACAGACGTAATAATACTAGCTTTGGTTAATGAATGGGGAAGCCCCATGGCAGGACAATCAAGCTGGACACAGGAGGTCTGTGTGGTCACTTTTCCTGCAATGACTAATTCCAGTCCAGCTATCATAGTAGAGGTGAAAATTCTCTCCCTGTTTATTTTTTATTTTTTTAAATATATTTTTATTGATTTCAGAGAGGTAGGGAGAGGGAGAGAGAGATAGAAACATCAATAATTGGCTTCCTCCTGCACGCCCTCTACTGGGGATTGAGCCTGCAACCCAAGCATGTGCCCTTGATCAGAATTGAGCCCGAAACCCTTCAGTTTGCAGGTAGACACACTCTATCCACTAAGCCAAACCAGCTAGGGCTCTCTGCCTGTTTAAAATCTCAGAGCTATTACTTACATTCGTGTATTTGTGGAGGTAGGAGGGGAAGGATGGCCTTTCATGTGAAACACACACCATCTTGATCAGAAGTCCAGCTTTATATTGTAGAAAGATAAGTCTGGAGTGAGTATGCAGTGGATTAGAGGGTATCCAGGCTTGACACATGAGTTATGTTCTGCAGGATTCCAGGGTAAAAGAATAAATGGTTTGACAGGAATAATAGAGGAGAGAGTGGCAATCACAGAGATTCAGAAAATAATATGAGTAGAAATGGATATAAGTAGGTGCAAGCTGACTTCTTGAGAACAGTAGTTCTCAATAGGGCTATACTGCCCCCTAGGGTGAATTTTGGAAATTGATGGCAGTATTTTTACTTGTCACAGATAACAGGAAGAGCTTCTGATATTTAGTAGGTATGAGCCAGCCATGATTAATGGCCTAGAATGTGCAGAATGGTCTTGTACAATGAAATGTTATTCTGTGTCTTAAATGACTTTCAAATACCCCAGATATTCATGTGGGTGAAACACCTATTTAAAATTATAGAAGTGAAGAACCTATTTTACATATTAATACTTTTTTTCCACAAAATTTTACTATACACTGAAATTTCCAAGAATACAACTACCATGTTAAATCAGTGAAGATTCTACCTTGTTTGTACCTTTACCAAGAACTATTTCAGAAAATCAAGTTACTGGCACTAACAGTGCTCATGATATGTAAATCTCCAAAATCAGAAATTGGAGCATTTTGTCATCTGTGACTTTCATGTGCAATGAGGAAAATAAGAGATTGTTTTGGACAGACTTAACCAAATATCATTTAATTAACAGAATCACATGAAAATGAAGATCTCACTGAATTTTATGTTGTTTCTTAAAAGAGTTTCATATAATAGCATTCTATATATTTTTATTCTTTGTGTGGCAAAATGATCCTATCTAATAAAAGAGTAATATGCAAATTAACCATCACTCCACAATAAAGAAGGCGGCACCCATAGCGGTGGGGCAGGATGCTGGCGGCGTCACCCTGGCAACATGAGCCCAGCAGGCATTGACTCCGCCACCCGCAAGCAGGTCGCACGGCCTGCAGGCAGCCCGCAGCAGGGCCTGCTTGCGGGCTGCCATGGTGATCCGCCCGCAGGCAGCACCCAGCAGGGCCTGCTTGCAGGTCACTGTGGCGATCCACGATCAGGCAAGCGTGGCCCACAGGCAGCACCCAGGAGGGCCTCCTTGTGGGTCGATCTGTGAGCAGGAAAGCACGGCCCGTAGGCAGCACCCAGCAGGTCCTGCTCACGGGTCGCTGTGGCAATCCACGATCAGGCAAGCATGGCCCCGCAGGCAGCACCCAGCAGGCAGCACTCAGCAGGGCCTCCTTGTGGGTTGCCGCGGTGATCCGTGAGCAGGCAAGCGCGGCCCACAGGCAGCACCCTGCCCTGGCCCACAGCTCAAGAGAGAGAACAACATGCAGGTGAAGCCAGGAGCCTGAGAGATCAACATAGAGGGGCTCCTGCTCCAAGCCTCCGCGGTGTGGCTGGGGGCATGCCCCCAGCAGGCAGACACACACACACACACACACACACACACACACACACACACACACACGGGGCGCCTGCTCCAAGCCTCTGCTGCCAAACTGTGGCCATCAGTAGAACATCCACTGAGGGCTCCCGGACTGTGAGAGGAGGCAGGCTGGGCTGAGGGACCCCCAACCCCCCAGTGCACGAATTTCGTGCACTGAGCCTCTGGTAAATACATATTTTTTAAAAATACAAACTGGAATTAGTTATTGTTTTTGGCTGCCAATGGCTTTTCAACATTATTCTGATACTGTCTCTGGAGGCCTAGCAAACTAGTTCACTTTAGTCTTTTATATTTGTTTCTTTTTTAAAAAAACACATATTTTTATTGATTTCAGAGAGGAAGAGAGAGGAAGAGAGAGGTAGAACATCAGTGATGAGAGAGAATCATTGACTGGTTGCCTCCTGCACCTCCCCCAGTAGGGACTGAGCCTGCAGCCCCGGTATGTGCCCTCATAGGGAATTGAACTGTGACCTCCTGCTTCATAGGTCAGTGTTCAAACACTGAGCTACGCCAGCGGAGCTATATTTGTTTCTTTTTAAAAATCATACTCTATTCTCCATCACCTATGTAAGGCTTCTTAAATTCTAAGATTAAATGTATGCGTCAGCATGTCAGGAGGTTTCGGGAGAGATGATATTTTTGTGTTACTTTATCCCATGTTATAACAAAAGGACTATTTTAACACTACATTTATAAATTAGTATTTATTTATAAATAAAAATAGGGTCTAGCTCAGGGGTGGACAAACTTTTTGACTCGAGGGCCACATGGGTTCTTAAACTGGACTCAGAAGAAGGAGCTGCGGCCGTGTTTCCCGACGTTGCCATGTTAACACTGCTGCTGGTGAAGGAGCGGAGGGGAGAGCAAGAGAACCCTCCGCTCTTTTGGCTCCGCGGGCCGGATAGAACAGCCGAACGGGCTGGATCCGGCCCGCGGGCCATAGTTTGCCCATGGCTGGTCTACCTCATGTGTGAGGATATCTTATTTACTCATTTTTTTTTCTACTTTGACAGTGTGTAATTAATCTTGGCTTTTATTTCTGATTTATCCAATGTTATTTTTGTCTTTCCCTTCTCTTACATGAACAATTCTGGTCTATTACTAGTTATCTTAATAGGTCTTACTCTAGTGCTGCTAATGCCACTATTCCTTTTTTATATCTGAGTCCTTCACAGTTGGCTTCTGGTCATCTTACTTTTCTTAAATCTATATATGTTTTTGTTAAAAGTAGCTGCAAGTACCTGACTACTTCAATATATCTCCTGTTGTAGTGAAGGTCAAGAATTTATTGAAAAATAATAGAAATTTACTTCATTTTATTTTTCTTTAATATTATAGTAAGGATATTATACTGGTTACTTTTATATTGTCATGGACTAAATTGTCCCCCAAAATTCATATGTTTAATCCTAACCCCCAGTACAAGCCCCGATGTGATTATACTTGGGGTTAGAACAGGGGTGGTCAAACTTTTTGACTCGAGGGCCACAATGGGTTCTTAAACTGGGCCGGAGGGCCGGAACAAAAGCATGGATGGAGTGTTTGTGTGAACTAATATAAATTCAAAGTAAACATCATTACATAAAAGGGTACGGTCTTTTTTTTTTTTTTAGTTTTATTCATTTCAAACGGGCCAGATCCGGCCCGCGGGCCGTAGTTTGCCCACGGCTGGGTTAGAACCTTTAACAAGATGATTTAGTTAAATGATGCTTTAATGGTGGGGTTTTAATTCAATATGACTAGTGTTCTTTTAAAAAAAATGATTTGAGAGAGAGAAAGGGGAAGAGAGAGAGAAACATCAGTTTGTTCCATTTATTTTGTAAGTGCCCTAATCGAGGATTGAATTTGTAACCTTGGTGTATCAAGATGACACTCTAACTAGCTAAGCTACCTGGCCAAGGCCAAGACTAGTCCTAATCCTATCTAATAAAAGAGAAACATGGTAATTAGCCGTACCTCCTCTACCCTTCCCATTGGCTAATCAGGGTGATATGCAAATTAACTGCCAGCCAAGATGGCGGCCTGCAGCCAGGCAGCTTGAAGCGAACATGAGGCTTGCTTGCTTCAGTGACGGAGGACTCCAACGTTCCCCGCCTGCTGCTGCCGGCCTCTGAGCTTGCAGTTTGAAACATTGTTACAAATATAGAAGCTAAACAAAACCCCAGAAACCTGCTTTCAGCCAGCCGGGATGTCAGAGCTGGGGTTGAAACAGTGCTTCAATTATAGAACCCAAACAAACCAGATACCTGCTTTCAGCAGCTGAGGCCTAAGAGCTGGAGTCAAGCCTCAGAGCTAAAGCTGGCCCAGAATAAAAAAAGAAAAAAAAAGAGCAGTTGGGAGCTTCAGTCACGCGGCAGCCTGAAAACAGCCCTCAGCCCCTCAGCCAGACTGGCCAGGCACCCCAGTGGGGACCCCCACCCTGATCCAGGACACCCTTCAGGGCAAACCAGCCGGCCCCCACCCGGGCACCAGGCCTCTATCCTATATAGTAAAAGGGTAATATGCCTCCCAGCACCGGGATCAGCGGAGCCGCGAGGCCTAGCGGCACCGGGATCAGCGTGACAGGGGGCAGCGCCCAAACCACCTGATCGCCCTGCGGCTCTGTGTGTGACGGGGGCTGGGCCACAACCTCCCTATCGGCCCTGCTCTGTTCGTGACAGGGGAAGGCGCCCCAACCCCCTGATCAGCCCTGCTCTGTGCATGATGGAGGGAGCTCCCCAACATCCTGATCACCCTGTGGCTCTGTGTGTGACAGGGTGCGGTGCCCCAACCCCCTGATCGGCCCTGCTCTGTGTGTGACAGCGTGCGGCGCCCCAATCTTCCCCACCCCTCCATGGGCCCTGCTCTTTGTGTGACAGGGTAGAGCCATAACCTCCCCATCGGCCCTGCCCTGAGTGTGACAGTGCCAGCGCCCCAACCCCCTGATCGGTCCTGCTCTGTGGGTGATAGAGGGCAGCACCCCAACCACCCCCCATGGGCCCTGCTCTGTGTGTGATGGGGTAGAGCCATAACCTCCCCATTGGCCCTGCCCTGAGTGTGACAGGGTGCGGCGCCCCAAACCCCTGATCCACCCTGCTCTGTGTGTGATGGGGCAGTGCCCCAACTCCCCTGTCGTCCCTACTCTGTGAGTGACTGGGGGGAGCTCCTCAACCCCCTGATCGACCCTGCTCTGTGCATAACGGGGGAGCTCCCCAACCCTCTGATGGGCCCTGCTCTGTGCGTGACAGGGGGGAGCTCCCCAACCCCCTGATCGACCCTACTCTGTGCATGACAGGGTACGGAGCCGCACCCCCCCTGATGGGCCCTGCTCTGTGAGTGACAGGGGGCAGCGCCCCAACCCACTCATTGGCCCTGCTCTGTGCGTGACAGGGGGTGGCGCTGCAACCTCCCCATCAGCCCTGCCTTGAGTGTGACAGGGGACGGTGCCACAACCCCCCAATCAGCCCTACCCTGAGCGTGACTGAGGGTGGCATCGCAACCTCCCAATCTGCCCTGCTCTGTGCATGACAGGGGGCAGCGCCCCAACTCCCCAATCGGCCCTGCTCTGAGCCCGACCAGGGGCTGCACCTAGGGATTGGGCCTGCCCTCTGCCACCCGGGAGCAGGCCTAAGCCAGCAGGTTGTTATCTCCTGAGGGGTCCCAGACTGCGAGAAGGCACAGGCCGGGCTGAGGGACCCCCCTCCCCCCAAGTGCACAAACTTTTGTGCACCAGGCCTCTAGTATATATATAAAGAGCTAGGTGCCGAAACGACCGAACAGGTGACCAGTCACCATGAAGTGCATGGAGAACCTCTTGGTCCTCCCTCCCCCGGCACCTGAGCTGCTCACCATGAGGGGGAGCTGGCGGTGGGGCGGGACTGGGGACTGTTGAGTGGCATTGGCAGGCTGCTTTACGGGGTGGCATTGAGCTTAGCAGAGCAGTCACCTGGGCGGCAGCGAGTTTCATGAAGCAGTCGCGGGGCGGGGGAGTTTTGCAGAGCGTCCAGCGGCCAGCTTAGTGGGGCGAGCTTCGTGGGGTGGCAGCAAGCTTCGTGGAGCAGTTGAGGGGTGGGGGGAGCCTTGTGCAGCAGTCAAGGGGCCGTGAGCATCACAGAGCGTCCCGGGGCGGGGAGCTTCATGTAGCGTCGCAGGGCGGCAGAGGCCATGTGACGGAGCCAGGCTAGGCCTAGGGACCCTAACCACGCTTGATTTCATGCGTGTTGGGCTCCTAGTGTTCTCATAAGAGGAAGTGACACCAGAGATGTGCATGCAGAGCAAAGGCCACGTGAGAACACAACAAGAAGACGACCATTTGCAAGCCAAGGAGTGAGTCTCCAGGAGAAACCAAGCCCCACTGTCCCTTTAATGTAGGATCTCCAGCCTTTTAGAATTGTGAGAAAATAATAATTTTCTGTTGTTTAAGCCACCTAGTCTCTGATCTTTTGTTATAGCAGACCTAGGAGACTGCTATAGATATTACATGTATTGTCAGGTGAAATTATGATCTCTCCTTTATTATTAAGAGGGTATTATGAAACATTTGTTATAACAGGTATTTGGCAGAGTCATTGAGTGCTCACCAATAGCCACATGCAATGAAACCAGCTCTGACCTATGGACTGTGAGCAGACATGACATGCGATACTTCTGAGCTAAGCCTTAGATGAATCAGGGTGTGAACTTTCCACTGCTCCTCTTCACTCACTGTATACTCAGCAGGGCTCTGTGTTCAGATGGTGTCACAAGAAGCTAGACCTCTGAGACAACTGCTCTTACAGCTGTGACCACAGTGAACACTGTGAGAACTATACCTTTCTCAGGGCCACAGGCTTAATTTGTTAAAACAGTAGAACTTGTTACCCTGACTACAAAATGTGGTGTTGAAAAAGGGATGTTGCCTTAACAAAACTGAAAACACACGTGATTGGCTGCACTGTCAGTTAGCAGGTTGCAAAGAAATTTTTATTGGAAGATGGAAATATGGTGATCTATGTTATATATATAGTGTCAAATAGTTAAAACTATCACCTTTGGTAACATAGAAGGCTAGCAAGTATAAGGAAGTGGCTGGAAAACACAGCATTAATTTTGTGGGCTGAGTGTTATTAGTTCCATTTAGCAAGGTGTTATTAAAAGAAATGAGATGAGCTAGGTAAAGCATTGTGGTGAACAGAGGGAGTTCATGGCCTTGCATTATTGGAATAGCCAACTGCTTTGAGATCCTAACTGTAAGAGTTAGTTAAACAAGGCATTCAGAAATAAAGGGCTTGAAAACCTTTTAGATAACTAAGAAGCTCCGAGGAAAATATTTGACTAAGAGTATGGTCTTCTCCTAGCCAATATCGTAATTTATAGTAAATCCATATTTGATCATTCAGATCCTAAACATATATTTTCCATATTTGTCCATATTCCTGGCTCACACCTCCCCACACCCTTGGAATTTCCTCAGAGATAAGAGCAATGGGAACATCTTTAGTTATATTTGGTCTCTGTCCCCAGTTCCTGAAATGGCTTTAGAGTCGTAAAGGTGAAATGAGTATTTTATTATTCATAACAAGCCCTTTTCCACCACAACTGGGTTTATGTTAATGAGGTGACTTTGGAAAGCACACAAGGATGGGGTCAGGTTGCCTGGAGAACTAACCTCGTGATTAGAGGATTGAAACTTTCATTCCTACCCTCTTGACCTCCGGGGAGAGGAGAGGGGCTGGAGGTTGAATTGATCGTCAGTGATTTAGTCAATCCTGCCCTTGTAATGAAGCCCCTGTAAGAACTGAACAGGACAGGGTTCAGAGAGCTTCCAGGTTGGTGAACACGTGGAGATTTGAGAAGAGTGGCACTCTTAGAGCATGGGGGCTCTGCACCCTTTCCCCTTACCTCACCCAATGCATCTCTTCCATCAGGCTGTTCCTGAGTTACATTTTTTTATAATAAACTGACGATCTAGTAAGTAAAATATTACTGTGAATTCTGTGAGCTGCTCTAGCAATATTGATGAAAGCCTCAGAGGGGAGTCATTGGAACCAACCAACTATATATAGCCAGTTAGTAAGAATGAGCACCGATGACAACATGGACTTGGGACTGGTTTCTGAAGTGGTGGGGGTGTCAGTCTTGTAAGACTGAGCCCTTCACCTGGGGAGTTTGATGCTGTTCTCTGGTCGATAGTATGAGAATGGAGCTGCTGGGTGGTGTTTGAAACTCCTCACCTCCACACATGAAATTGGTCCCGGAAACATTAGTGATCAGTGTGGGATCACAGTCGGAATA
The DNA here is from genome assembly GCF_963259705.1 of Myotis daubentonii. Taxonomy (NCBI): domain Eukaryota; kingdom Metazoa; phylum Chordata; class Mammalia; order Chiroptera; family Vespertilionidae; genus Myotis; species Myotis daubentonii. Next base: position 19,767,741 of record NC_081842.1, on the reverse strand, counting down.
TTACCTTATTAGCCCAGTAACTTTAAGGTAGTAGCCACTACATTACAGCCCCCCACCCCCCCCAAAAAAAACAACAATAACACTCATGTGAATGAGAAAGAAAATAAAAATATTGATGACATCTCAGAATTAAAGTTATGCATATCTTTTAAAAAATATTTTTTTGATTTCAGAGAGGAAGGGAGAGGGAGAGATAGAAACATCAATGATGAAAGAGAATCATTGATCGGCTGCTTCCTGCACACCCACTACTGGGGATTGAGCCCACACCCCAGGCATGTGCCCTTGACCGGAATTGAATCCGGGATGCTTCAGTCCACAGGACGATGCTCTATCCACTGAGCCAAACCAGCTAGGGCAGAGCTGTGCATATCTTTACATTTATTAACCATTTGAATTTCCTCCTCTGTATATTAGCTATTTATATTTGTTTGCTCATTTTTCTCTTGGGTACTTGATTTTTTTAATGGATTTCTATATTGTGGAATTTTGTCTCCACATGAGCTCCAAATATATCTCCCTTTCTCCCACTTATTTCCTAACTTTTTGTTGTCATATTTTTTTAAAAGATTTACTTTTTTATGTGGTTCATATCTGTCAATCATTCACTTTATGGATCTCAAAAACTATCTTCTAGGTGTCCCTTTCTTAAATATAACTAGAGGCCCAGTGCATGAAATTTGTGCACTCGGGTGGAGGGGTCCCTCAGCCCAGATTGCGAGAGGGCGCAGGCCAGGTCGAGGGACCCTACTGGTGCACGATCTGCACCAGGGAGGGACAGGGAGGTTGGCCAGCCGGGGAGGAACTGTGGGAGAGCTCCAGGGCATGTCTGGCCCTCTCGCTCAGTCCTGATCAGCCGGACCCCAGCAGCAAGCTAACCTGGTTGGAGCATCTGCCCCCTGGTGGTCAGTGCACACCATAGCTCCTGGTCCATGGGTTGACTGTCTGCCCCCTGGTGGTCAGTGCATGTCATAGCCTGTGGTTGAGCAGCCTTAGCATATCATTAGCATATTACATTTTGACTGGTTGAATGGCTAATCAGGCGGCTGGACACTTACCATATTAGGCTTTTATTACACAGGATTATCTTATTGGGTTGGCTAGGCCCTCTATGTCAAAGATAGACAGTAAAAACACGCACTGTTGCCTGTTTTCTAATTTTAATTGGAATGTTTCTGAAGTTCCACAACAAAATAGTATATTTATTATAGAACAGATTTGTTTTGAGTATTAAATGAGGTCTATAACACATAAACTATAAATAATAGCTATTATTTATTTGTCAAACCACTTAAATTCTCTGTTCCAAGTTTTTTACTTGTAAATGAGGGATTAGAGCTGGAAAATCTCTAAGGTTCTTTCCAGCACAGTTAGTTGTGAAATTCCAAGATAAATTTTCAAAAAGTCTCATGTCATTTCATCAACCTGAATAAACAGTGAGCTTACCTATGAAATAAAAGCACTTCAGCACAAAGAACAAGGAAGCCCCTTAGTCACCTCAGGAACTCCTATTTAGGTATTTAAAATAGTCTGAGGCAAAACTTGATCTTAAATTTGCTATATTTCTAGTTATGTTATAAAGCTGTTTGGCAACTTTCATTGGAGGAAAAAACAATGAAGTTGAGAGGAAATGAAAGTAGAGCCAATGATTGGAAAATCACTGGTGAATATGGCAACACCCCAGTTTTAAAAGCCAGTTGCAATCGAGTCAATCTTGGAGTAAAAACAAGTTTTATTGTTATTATTTTCCCTCTAACAGGGTGGAGACTTAATATCTGAGAGGTGTAAGAAGAAGTGAGACCAAAATTGGAAATAAAACAATTAATTCCCTATTTCCTATAAAAGTACAAGAAGCAAAGGGGGGAGGGAAAAGCTCACTGGGAAAAAGCAATTGAAATTGCTAAGGAATGAGAATGGGGAGGCAGCCAGAAAGTATGCTGAGCGGAGGAGCAGACAGAGATTGCAAGAAATTGGCAGGGAGTCACAATAGAGGGAGCCAGAAAGGAACACACAAAGGGCCTGACATGAGTCAGACTTTATAAAAGGAGTTACAGGGGAGGGAGCAAGAAAGTGTGCATGTGGGCGCCTGGGGCAGAGGAGGGTGAGTAGAGAAAGAAGAGGGTCAAAAGGCAGCCGCTTCAGAAATACAATTTTGAAGCTAGTTGGAGGAGCCGCTTAGGGGCAGAGGTGCTCAGCAGATTTTCAGACAGTAGATTGTGGGTGAAAAACGCCTAACAAATGGGAATACATGTCGTCATTTAAGCTCCGGAGGCAGGGGAACCATAATTGAGGTATAATGGAGTTAAGAGCAAAATCTCCAGCACCGGGCCAGGTGGTAGATGGGACAGGGCCAGGAGCAGGGTGAAAACAATTCTCACGTTGTTTTATATGTGGAGTTTGGGGCAAGAGAGCATGTTAAATATTTTGAAAGTTACAAATAAGACTGCCAAACTGTTAAATAAAGTATTTTGTCTGTTTACCTTGACAAAATACATTCAGAAAGTCTTGGAGGTATTTTGAGACATTTGAAGGACACTGGAATTTTTGGACTTCTTGAAGTTAGCCAGAATACGGCAGTATTTGGAGAGCAGACTCATGGCCCCAGGCCTTGGCCTATGCCCCTCTCATCCCAACAACGAGCCCTTCTTTTCTGTTCTTTACTTTGTCCTGCACTGGAGGACCTGGCTTGCTAAGTGTGGGCACCCTACTTGTATGCTCAAGGTCTGTTCCTACACCTCTCAAATGATGCCCTTTGCTCAAGCCTAGGTGCTTCTTGGGAAGAAAAAACAGACCTGGAGAAAGGCTTAAGTAGCCCTTGGAAGTATGGTTGGACTGTTGGAATAAGGGATTCCAGACCCTGAACATCCAGATTGTGGTCTGTGGGCAGATGAGCAGTCCTGGCCCTCTTGTCTCCTTACCCCTCAGAGTGAGAGACAGAGTAGATGCTTCTAGAGCGGGGATGGGGAATGCCTGGCCTGAGGGCTGAATAAGGCTCATGAAATCATTTGGTCTGGCCCAGACAAGACATTAGGAGTGAATTAATAAAATGTTTGGCCAAAGATAGCAGGCTAATTTTTTAAGTTGATAATTTTGTGTGGCCGTGAATGATGTTATAAATATTCAAATGGCCCTGCTCTAGAATATGGATATCAGGACAGGGTGTCCTCTTGCCCTGGCCTAAGGGTAGTTCTTATTTCTTAACTCTGTAAAATTAAACTAGGGGTTCTTAGCACTGGAGGGGAAAAAATAGTTTCTATCAGAGCAAAGTTCTTCTATGGAAAGCACAGGTATTTCATTCATAGTTGCAACTTTTCTGGCCATTTGTAGCTTACATTGGGTTCCAAAGACTTTCTTTCTTGGTTTCTACCTGTTGGCCATCAGGTTGAGTGTTTGTTGTGCCCAAAGGTGAGAGGACCCAAACACAAAGGCTTTTGTAAAAGAAAGTTATTGACAATCAGACACATAGGGAGCCTGTATTGTAGCACCCATTAGTATATAAAAATATAATTGGTAGAATTGAATATACATCTTGTCATTTTCATCAGGTAACTGTCTATCTGCTCAATTTTCATTTAGACGTGTCTTACTCTTATTAGTTTTGTCCCTAGAGGATATTCTCTTTTCTGAAACACCTCTCAGCTCAGACCTGATTGATGTTAGGGCTTCTGAACACCTCGCAGCATGAGAATTATGCCAATGAATTGAACTTGAGTGCCATGCTGAGAAAGCAGGGGAGTGGGAAGGGCAGATGTACTCAGAAGTTTACTCTTCAGCAGCCATATTGTTAAATGTCACATCCCACTTCATGTCTGAGGGTGAACAGCATTATTTAAATTCCCTCAAGAGCCTATGGATGTGTGTGTCTTCCTGAATCAAGAATTGACATCAAACTGAATGTGTGTTTTTTTTTACCTTTCACACCTTTTGCAGAAAGCTTAAGGTTAGAAGACCAGGCACCCTTAGCACATAAGTGGATTAGCTTACAGGTTTGGCAGTACCCGGCAGGGGAATATAAAACATAGGACGAAGAAAGTTATGCCTCTGACTATTTGGCAGGGTTCTGTTTTAAATTTCATGGATCTGTGAGCTTTTCATTTCTGAACAAAATCAGAATCTAGTAAAGTCTGAGTAACAGCTCAAGTTTAAATTTAGGTCCCCTGAAGCATGAGTGCCTGCATCTCGGCAAAGCATAAAACACGCCCGCATGCGTCAGCTAGCCTGGGTCTCTGCTGGTGAAGGTCAGAGTGGGCTCAGTTACCTGGGACTCAGCATTTCTTAGCTTCAGCACTATCGACATTTTCGGCCAAACAATTCTTTGTTGGGAGGGCTGTCCTGTGCATTGTAGGATGTTGAGCATCATCCCTGGCCTCTATCGTTAGGTGCTGTGTCCCGTGTCCCTATTCCCTAGTTGTAGGATCCAAAAATGCCTCCAGATACTGGCCCCCGGTGGCTAAAATCAGTCTTGATTGAGAACCACCCAGTAGCTGGTTCATGTTCTCATCTGTATATTTTAGGCAGGAAAAGGAAGAGGGAAGCCAGTCCCTGTTGAAGGTGAAAGCAGCTTTTGGCTTCGGAGACAAGAAAGGAAGGGAGGGGAGGGATTAGGTGCACTTACTGTGCATCGGGGCTGCACTAGAATGCGCCCTGTTGGTGCTTTTACATAAACTGGATTTTCTCAAACTGGAGTGTAGGGTGGGGCTACACCAAACCAGAAGGTAAACCTTATAGTATCAATTTTACCTGATATAAATATTTAAAACATTAATTTTTATATTAAAACACATACATAAAGAGTAAAATATAACCTGTGCACAAATAGTGAATTTAAAGTGAAAAACTTCAAATAAATTTAGCACTTGGTTTGGGTCCCTCAGCTTCTGCCCCTAGAATGTCCACAGGCATGAATATACTCTCAGCTGCTCTTGGGTTCTATGGACTGAATGTTTGCCAAAATTCGTATCTTGAAGTCTAATCCTCAAAGTGATGGTGTTTGGAGATGGGTCTTTGGGAAATAATTAGGTCATGGGATGGGGTCCTCCTGAGTGGCATTAGTGCCCTTCTCCGAAGAGACATGAGAGAGCTGGCTTTCTCTTGCTCTGTTTTTTGCCATGCAAGGTCTCAGTGAGAAGAAGGCCATTTGTAAACCAGGAAGAGAACTCTCACTAGACACCGAACCTGCTGGCACCTGATCACGGGACTTCCCACTCTCCAGAACCCTGAGAATTAATGTTTGTTGTTTAAGTCACCTAGTCTGTGGTGTTCTGTTTTAGCAAGCCAAGCTAAGAGAGGTTCTTTGGTAGAAGCATGGGAAAAACAGGATGTATGCTAACCAGTTTAATCTCTGAGCATTTCTGTGAATTATGTAGGTATACTCCTCATTTTTTGTTTTTTGTTTTTTTAAGATAAAAAAACTAAGGCTCAGGGAGGTTAAGTAATTTATCCAAGCTCACACAATTATTGTACAATCATGATCTGGACTTTTACAGCCTTACTTCAAGTTTTATTTTCTTTTTAATTTTATTTAATGAATGAATGAATTTTTGTTACTCATCATCTGAGAATATTTTTCCATTGATTTTTAGAGAGGGTGGAAAGGAGCGAGAGAGAGACAGAAACATCGATGTGAGAGAAACACATTGATTGTTGCCTTTGCACACACCCTGACCGTGCAGCTGAGGTACATGCCCTTGGCTGGAATTGAACCCAGGACCTGTCAGTCTGCAGGCTGATGCTCTTTCCACTGAACCAAACCAGCCTGGGCTCTTTTTGATTTTATGATGTCTTAGTAGGCAGAGTTAGCTCTAGATACATTTTTGAGGGAGGTAAAATTTTGTCTTGTCTTTTTCACTCTCATTTCTGTGCTGCCTTTATTCTTTCTCCTTATAGTGCCCAGAAATCCAAACACACAGTGCTCTTGCTGTGTCCAAGCCTGAACATCCAACAGTGAACCCAGTAACCATCCCAGGGATGCTCACTTGTTAACTGTAAGGAACAGCTGATATTGCAGACAGTGTATAGGGGCTCTACTTGAAGGTGGTGATGGGGGTGACAGTAAGAGTAAGTGTAGATATTGGCTTCAAGGACTTATTTGTCTGTAAGTGCAGAAGTCTGGAGGGTCCTATCATTTATGGAACAGAGAAGATCAAATTGTCTTGAATTTTCTAGGAAGTCCTAGAGGAGAAAAAAACAAGGTAAAGTAACTGGGAGATAACACCGTCTTCCCTGGTTCCTTTGTAGGACCCCTCCCCCCCCCAACATTTTTCTTTTCTTTTTCTCTTCAGTCCTGTGCTGTCACCAGAGAATGAGGGAGACCCAGCTGCCTGGTGGTCTTTGGCAGGATCTTGAAGCAGCTTTTCAGTCTGTCTTGTTACCCTCACCCCTGCTGACCCCAGAAATGCTTAATTTGGCTGTGTGAAAGTCATGCTAATTTCAGTCATTTATGTAATCATTGGCCATTTATGCCAAATTGCTATGTAACACTACAGTGATTATGCATATCATTAAATATGCATCGCATTAGCCTTGTAGTGGGTTTTATCTGATTCTAACACTGAATCATGCTCAGGATTCTTAGGCTCATGATTTGTTGCTTATACGATATTGTCATCATCTCATAACTTAAACACTTAGAATATTGCCAGTGAGGGAAACTATTAGAACACTTATCTGTCCTCCCAGCATCAGTATAATGTCAAAATTGACAGCATGTATATCACTGCTATTTTGGGGTCCTCTAAATTTACCTTTTGACCTCACTGTGTGGATTGTCCTCACAAATTCATCCTTTTGATACATTTCAAATATAATATGTTTTAAATTGCACTTAAAATAAAAGGCTTATGTTCACCATGAGTCTATGCCCAGATGCATAAAACAGAGTATCTCAAAAAATGTATAGACACTTTGGCTGCCATTATTAATTCCAATGGATTAAATCTGAAAAGAAAGAAACATCAGTTGAGCTATCAGCTGTTAAAGTGTATATATTTTTTTGGGACACCCTGTATTAATGCAGAAATAAGTGCTCTCCTCAGAATATAAATAGCTTTTTCCCGCCATAGGAGTAAAATCTTAAAAGATTGGCACTAAATATTAATAGCACTTATCTATAAATCTTGCATTATGAGTGTTTTTTCCTTTTTTATATTTGTTGGTACTGTAATTTTTTAACAATCATATTTGTACATTTATCTCCAGAAAGTAAATATTGTTTTAACACTGGAATATTTTTGGAATATATGTTAAACTGTGATTTTCTAGTTGGTTTCTTCAATATTAGTTACACTATTGCATATTATCTTTAGCAAACACATGTGATATTGTAACCCTTTGATCATTTTACTTTGGGGGTACAACCATAGGCTTAACATTGTATAACTGCTATATATTAAGAAGCCATCAAATTCTCATCCTTCACGTCCAATCAATTTTAATTCAATTCAGCAAATATCTTCTCCATCCCAGACCCTGACATACCCTGGTCTTGGTCCACAGTTGGATTCCTCATCTCCTTTGTTTTATTATTATTTTTTACTTAATTTTATTTACTCTTTTAAAAATCTATTGTAAGATACTTCACATTATTTTTGGAAGTGGAAGGTAGGGGAAAGAATAAGGTTTTACCTGTTGTACCAGTGCTTCCAGGAAAAAAGACTACTGTTTTCTGAATGCTTTGTGGGGAACTAGGAGCAAATAGCTGCTGTTTCTTCATTTTTCCATGTGGCGATCTATTCACATTCTAGGGTGCTCTATGAAACAACTGTCAGAGGCAGAACACCTCAGCTGGCGTGGGGCAGCAATCGGACATATGAAGAATGACAAGTTTGTGACTCACAGTTCAATTCCAGGTTTCGCTTTTTTTATAGTTAAATTTTATTAGGGTGACATTAGTCTACATGAACATATAGGTTTCATGTGTGGCTTTCTAAGTTACAAAGCACCATGTGTCCACCATCCACAGGTTTCTTTTAAAAGTAGGAGATGGGAGAGGGGGGAAAAAAGGAGAGTAAAGATAAGAGCAGGCTAAGAGGTATACTTATGATTTGGACAAAATTATCTAACAAGCACAGTATCACAAATAAAACTATTTTCCTTTTAAATTCAGTGGCTGAGCTAGATTTTTGCACCTGTCTCTGTTAACTGCTGAGAAAATCCCAAGTGAAGATGACATGACCGATGGCTTTAAGTATTTATCCATTGTGTCTCCTGAGCTGGAGTAATACAGCCACCTCCTGTCAAGGTTGCTTGCCAAGTTTCAGACACATTTTTTTTAAAGGGTCTGACTTAAGTAGTATTCTTGACTTTGGCTGCAATGATTAACTTTGCCACTAGACAGAGCTGTTTGTCTTATTTTTGACCATTGCAGAGTCCACGATTTGCAAGAGAATTGGAGCCAAGGAAAAGAGAAAACTCTAAACGTTAGCATCTTTTATGAGATAGACACCCTTAGAGTATATGCTTAGTGACCTTTTTCTGCCGGTAATACATAATTCCCTGATTGCTCGGCGTCATTATCACTTAGGAAACTGTAAGTCAGTTTTCAAACTTCCACTCATCACCAGGAAGATTTCAATAGCTAATAAAGAATAATCAGGATATATTATGCAATTTGCTTATTCTTTTATATTGCAGTAGCTAAAGTCAGATTGACATCCTAAATTTTGAAATTTTTTTTTTGAAACTTCTTGGTAATCTACTTGCTCTTTTCTACAGAAACTGTATTTTATAAGCTCAAATTTTGATTTATAATGGTGTTATATATTGCATGTGCTTTATTTGCACAGCTACTTTTTACCAAGATGTAGAATATGTTGAAACATTTCACATAACTACCATCCAAAGTGAGTCCTTCCTGAGCCTAGTCCACACATACTGAATTGTTGGGTTGGTTAACACTGAGGCCTCCGGGCTTCTGAGGAGGAAGGGTCTGGGCAGAGAAACCAGCCGCAGATCCTTAATCTTTGTTTAGCATATAATCCCTGTAACCCCGAAGAGTATTTCTCAAAGATTGGCTTCTGGATCAGCAGCCCCCAAGGACTTTGTTACAAATACAAATTCTGGCTTCCACCCAGACCTCCTAAATCAGGAACTCTGGGGCTGGGGCCTTGTAATTTGTATTTATTAAGCCTTTCAGGTGATTCCATTGCAGGTTAATGTGTGAGATCTGATGATGTAGAGCAGTGGTCGGCAAGCTCATTAGTCAACAGAGCCAAATATCAACAGTACAACGATTGAAATGTCTTTTGAGAGCCAAATTTTTTAAACTTAAAGTATAGAGGTAGGTACATTGTTATTAACTTAATTAGGGTACCCCTAAGGCTTAGGAAGAGCCACACTCAAGGGGCCAAAGAGCCGCATGTGACTCATGAGCCGCAGTTTGCCGACCATGGATGCAGAGAAATAGCTTCCAAATGCAGGAGAGATATCAGATTAAAAAAGAAGCTACATGAAAAAGAAATAATACAGCAGAGAACATCCAAAAAGCTACAATCAGCTATCTCAGAGACATGAGAGAATGCTCTGAAAGAGAATAAGAAAGAGCTCCTGGAAATTAAACATACAACAAATCTTTAATTATCCTATCTAATAAAAGAGAAAAATGGTAATTGGCGTACGACGATACCCTTTTCATTGGCTAATCAGGGCTATATGCAAATTAACTGCCAACAAGATGGCGGTTAATTTGCATATGTAGGCACAATGCAGGGAGGCGAAAGGGAAAGCAGGAAGAAGCCCCCTGCCACTGACAGTGATCTGAAACCCAGGGGGGAGCTAAGAGCTGAGGGGCAGGGCCAAGGCGGCCCTGGGGCCGCCTTTGCCCTGTCCCCCAGCCATGATCGGAGAATCAGGTGCCTTTGCCGCCCTGGCCAGTGATAGCAGGAAGTAGGGGTGGAGCCAGCGATGGGAGCTGGGCACGGTTGAAGCTGGCAGTCCCGGGAGCTAGGGGTCCCTTGCCTGGGCCTAAAGCGAAGCCCATGATCGTGGGGCCGCTGCAGCTGCAGGTCCCTGCTGCTCAGGCTGGACGCCTCAGCCAGAGGCTTCCTGCAGGGGCAGGGGCGGAGCCCGCCGATCGCGGCACCCCCCGCTGCCACTGCAGGTCCCCGCTGCCACTGCAGGTCCCCGCTTCCCCGGGCCGGACGACTAGGCCAGAGGCGTCAGGCCTGGGCAAGGGGCCGATCCTGCAATTGGAGGGTGATGGGGGTCAACGCCTGAGGGCTCCCAGTATGTGAGAGGGGGCAGGCTGGGCTGAGGGACACTCCCCCCCGCCACCCAGTGCACGAATTTCGTGCACCGGGCCCCTAGTATGTAAATAAATTAAAATTTAATTAATTAAAAATTTAGTAGAAAGGCTTGAAGATAAAATATAAAAAGCACTTGTATGCTTTTTTAAAAAACAGAGATCACAAATTTGAATGGATAAGAAATTTGAAGTATTAATATAAGACCACCAAGATCTCCTTAATAGTCACATATAGGAAATAGTCAAATAAATAGTATGTGAGTACAGTAGCTTAGGCAGTTACTTTCTCATCTACTGATGTAATGTGGCTGACCGTAGGGTGACAGTGGACATGTGCGAAGCTGTAGATTATAGCAGTTAATAGCTCAAGCTCTGCAGTGAGATGGAATTCTGACCTTAAACATTTTAGTTCTGTGACCTTAGGTAAATTGCTACTTAGCTGCAACCTCAGTTTTATTTTTTTTTCCATACGTAGATTTCAGGGTGTTTTTCTTTCACACAAAATTAATTTCAAATAAGTTTTCCCTAGAAAATTCATAGCTCTGAGATAAGACTGTGGCAAATAATAGCAGCAGCTGTGTAAAACTTCCAGCCTAGTTCACAGTGTGAATTAAGTAAATGTTAGCCATTTCATTATTACTAGGCGTAAAGGATACTTCGGTGCTCATTTGAAGATGGGAGACATAGAAACATAGATTCAGAGAATAGTAGAGTTGGGGGGGACCATAGAAATGTTCTTATCTAGCATTTTTATTTTATAGGATAGAAAACAGGACCAAAGGGCGAGAATAATACCCAGAGTGAAAAAGCCAGTTAGTGGAAAAGGCAGGCAACATGTTTTTATCGCTTGCCTCGGTGGCCCATGTTTGTCTGTGCAGGGCAGCTGCCGGGCACGTGCCTCTGGGTTCTGGTTGGTAACCACTTGTACGCAGCCTTTTGTTCACACTAGATCAGTGGTCTGCAAACTGCGGCTCGCGAGCCACATGCGGCTCTTTGGCCCCTTGAGTGTGGCTCTTCCACAAAATAGCACATGCGGGCGCGCACGTACAGTGCGATTGAAACTTCATGGCCCATGCGCAGAAGTCGGTATTTAGTGGAAGAGCCACACTCAAGGGGCCAAAGAGCCGCATGTGGCTCGCGAGCTGCAGTTTGCCGACCATTGCAGAACCCACGTCTCATTTGCAGTTTCTCAGTGGAGAACTGAAAGTGGTCAGACATCATTGGAGTCTTGGAGCCCAGATCCTGCAATTTGTTGCGCAGTTTCATTACTTGGCAATCACTGATATCTTTAGAGTGTGAAGTAAATATTAAAGATTTAAATAAGCCCCATGTAAAGGTTAAGCTCCTCATTTGTGGACACATTCTTCCTGTACTCAGCAACTACTCCAGCAGCTTCTCTTGCCAAGGAAATACCGAATATCATTGAAAGAACCAACAGCTGCAAGTATTAAAAACCTGGCTTTTAAAAGGTTTTCCAAATAAAAATTAAAAAAAAAACAACCTAGAAAGTGATTTTACCGTGGTGTAAAACAAACCTTTAAGAAATTAGAACTTCTCATTTTAAATCAATACATTTTTTTAAAATACATTTTTTTTATTGATTTCAGAGAGGAAGGGAGAGGGAGCGAGATAGAAACATCAATGATGAAAGAACCACTGATTGGCTGCCTCTTTTACTCCCCCTACTGGGGATTGAGCCTGCAACCAGGCGTGTGCCCTTGACTGGAATTGAACCCAGGACCCTCCTGTCTACAGGTCGACGGTCTACCCACTGAGCCAAACCAGCGAGGGCAAATCAATAAATTTTTGAGCACTTGCTTTTTATAAAGCACTGGAAGTTATTTGAAAACACATTACTTTTGCCTTTGAGGTGCTAACAATTTAGTGGGAAAAATGAAAAAATAAATAAACGCATCAGAAGTTATATGTAAAATGAGACAACATCTGCGGATGAGAAGCAGAGGGCACTGGTAGGCAGAGCCTGATGGATTGACACATAAATGATGCAGTGCACGCCGGCACCCTTCTTTCAGGGTAGTACTCAGTTCTGGTTTTGGCATTATCTTTTACTTGCAGTCATGGGAGGGCTCTAAATCAAGGTGCTCTGCATTTAACTATCCAAAGAGTGATCTTGTGAACCAGGTAACCAGGTCATGCCCACTGGACTGTCTTGCAGAGTGACTCAATGATCAAACTGTTGATAGAATAATTGTTGACCCCTTTGGCTAACTTGGTTGCTTGGGCTGAATTTGCTGAGCCATGAAATATCTAGCCTTCTGGTCAATTCCTGTGCCATTAGCTTGGAATAAAGTAGTTTTCTTCATGAGTTTATGAGATGTGATGTATGTGGTAGCGGCGGGTAGGAAGGAAGGAGATGTCACTGTGAATGTGGGTGTCAGGGAAGAGAGGAGGTGACATTTGAGTAGGACTGGAAAGGGGATGAGGGTAAGTAAGGAACGGACTTTGAGTTTGGTGACATCCTATTACTTCTAATTCTAGAACATTATTTGAACCATTTCTATAGTTTCTAAACTACTTAGAAGACTTGTTAACAAATCCTGAGGACTTAATTCTTTGCTAACTGCAAAATCAGGTAGAGTGGACAGTATTTCAGTTTCTCAGGTTAAGAAAAAGAAAAGACAATGAAAAGAAAGGGCTATAGATGCAACTATAGGTGAGGTTCATGTTTACCCTGAATGTAGCTCTCGTGGTCTCCTCTCACTGTGCTAAAGTCCCTTTTTTTCTTATTTTGGCTCTATGATATTCCACATTAATAGTAGGATAAATTCATTCTTCAGTCCATCAAGATTTAGTAAAATCTAATCTATACTTTCTTCACTAAAGAAGGCAGACTATTTGGAAATCATATTATCCCCATTGAACAATTCCTGCTAATATTTGCAACCACATATGGTGCTTATAAAGAATTTTCACAATAGTGAATATAATTCCCCAAATTTTCTTTACCTGCAAAACAGTTGTATTCCTTGATTAAATAATGTGTGTTAAATTATGCCTGAAAATACGCATCACTTTCTAATACAGTAAGAGATAAATAACAATATTATGGGCTAGAATTTGGTTCAATTTGCACCCAAAAAAACAATTTTACTCTTGGCAAAATGAAAATGTGATGCAGAACTTGGAAAAGGGAAATGGAAAGATTAGCAAGGTCTATCTTTCTCTTTTCTCTTCTAAATGTATTATTCTCTTTTCTAAACTAAGCTCTCTTTAAACTTCAGGAGAGGATAGTATTTTTCTTAGCATGATTTTTGAAAGGGAAATAAATGAATTTTAAAAGGGGAAATAAATGCATTTTTGCTTTTGCTGGTGGAATTACAACATTTCTTACCTTGATTTTTATAGCAAACTGGTAATGCCCACATTTGAATTTCTCCTGGCAAGCCCTAGGACATAATACTCTATTCATCTTGCATTTATTTCTTACTGGCTATAGAAATTTTTAAAACATGAGTTAAATCAAGTGGGAAGATTAAAATCAGATGGTTTTGCATAAACTATCAGTAATGAGGGTAAAATTGGCATTTTCCCATCTGCTTATTTGATAATACATTTTTAACTTATTTTAAAGGCCAAACTACAAGAGCTGGAAAGTATAGTTGAAGTCCAAAATGGAAAGTATTTCTTAGCATTTTTATAGTGAATTTTGAATATTTAAAATGCCCATGGCCAGACTGTACTGGGACATGATCAAGTAGGTTTTCTTCCCTCGAAGGGTTTATTCAAACGTGTATTTATGACAGAAGCTTCTCATTTAGTATCGAAGGGAAATCTTTGGGAATTTTACCCTTGTCTGCTTGTGTTGCCATGGGAATGTCCATTTTTATATTTTCAGAGAGAAACTGTCAGTCGGTAGAGCAGAGAGAACGTGAGCCTTATAGTTAAGAAATAATGAACCTGCTTCTGGCCTTAACTCCTTAATAGCCATGCCACTGTGAGTAAAAGATTTAAGTTAACCAGGACTCCTTTTTTTTCATGAAAATAATATAATTTTCAATTTGAAGGGTTATTATGAGCATTAGAAGTGATGAGTGCATCAGAAGACAATTAGCAAATATTAGCAATTATTATATTGATGTGATTGTGAAAAGATATCTAACATGTAAATATTTCCTGCCTGAATCCATTCCTAGATCTCTCCTAGAGAGCTTTTGTTTTTTTTAGCTCAGTTCCTGGACCTATTTGTGATGTCAAATTAAAAACAAACAAACAAAAAACTCCACAAAAAATCAGAGAAGGAGGTGATCTGAGAAGTGGAAGAAAAGAGAAAGGGTACAAATGGAGTGCCTGCCATTTCATTTGAAAGGGCAGAGGAAATTGGAGGTGGCAGATGAATACTTGGGGGGGGGGGTGTCAGAAAGAGTTCAGTGGTTTGTTGAGGTAGAGCAGCATTGTCAATAGAACTTTCTGGAAATGCAGAACTGTTCTCTGTCTGCACTGTCTGATACGGTAGCCACTAGCTACACCTGGCTATTGAGCACCTGAATATGTCTAGTGTGACTGAGAAACTTTTCATTTTCATTTAATTTTAATTAATTTAAATTTAAAAAGCCACATATCGCTTGTGGTTTCATTTTTGAACTGCACAACTCCAGAGAATCCAAGGAATACTAGAGACTGAGGGAAGGAGATTTTAACAAGTATTATTATTGACTAGCAGCCTGGTGCACAAATTTGTGCACGGGTGGGGTCCCTCTGCCTGGCCAGCGATGGGGGCCCATTGGGGCTGGCCAGCTGGGGGAAGAGACCTCAGGAGGTTGGTCGGCCATGGGAGGTTGCCTGTGGGAGTGCACTGACCACCAAGGGGCAGCTCCTGCATTGAGCGTCTGCCCCCTGGTGGTCAGTGCATGTCATAGCCACCGGTCAACCAGTCAAAGCGGTCGCTTAGGCTTTTATGTATATAGATTGTGAATTAGAGCCTCCTTAATTCTTGAGAGGTGCAAGTAAGCAATTGAAATTTATTTGAAATTAATTTTGAAAGCTTGACTGCATATATATATACTAGAGGCCTGGTGCACAAAAATTTGTGCACTCAGAGGAAGGGGCGTCCCTCAGACCGGCCTGTGCCCTCTCGCAGTCTGGGACCCCTTGGGAGATAACGACCTGCTGGCTTAGGCCTGCTCCCGGGTGGCAGAGGGCAGCCCAATCCCTAGGTGCAGCCCCTGGTGGGGCTCAGAGCAAAGCCGTTTGGGGAGTTGGGGCACCACACCCTGTCATGCACAGAGCAGGGCAGATTGGGAGGTTGCGATGCCACCCTCAGTCACGCTCAGGGTAGGGCCGACTGGGGGGTTGGGGCACTGCCCCCTGTCACACTCAAGGCAGGGTCGATGGGGAGGTTGCGGCGCCACCCCCTGTCATGCACAGAGCAGGGCGTATCAGGGGGGTTGGGGCTCCATACCCTGTCATGCACAGAGCAGGGTCAATCAGGGGGTTGGGGAGCTCCCCCCTGTCATACACAGAGCAGGGCTGATCAGGGGGTTGAGGAGCTCCCCGCTGTCACTCACAGAGTAGGGCCGATAGGGGAGTTGGGGCACCGCCCCCTGTCACACTCAGGGCTTTGCGGATCAGGGGGTTGGGGCGCCGCCCTCTATCACCCACAGAGCAGGGCCGATCAGAGGGTTGGGGTGCCGCCACTGTCACACTCAGAGCAGGGCAGATGGGGAGGTTATGGCTCTACCCCGTCACACACAGAGCAGGGCCTGTGGGGGCGGGGGGGTTGGGGCCCCGCCCCCTGTCACACACAGAGCTGCAGGGCGATCAGGGGGTTTGAGTGCTGCCCCCTGTCACGCTGATCCCGGTGCCGGGAGGCCTCGCGGCTCCGCTGATCCAGGTGCTGGGAGGCATATTACCCTTTTACTATATAGAATAGAGGCCTGGTGCATGGGTGGGGCTGGCTGGTTTGCCCTGAAGGGTGTCTTGGATCAGGGTGGGGGTCCCCACTGGGGTGCCTGGCCAGCCTGGGTGAGGGGATGATGGCTGTTTGCAGCTGGTCACACACCCTTCAGGGTGGGGGTCCCCACTGGGATGCCTGGCCAGTCTGGCTGAGGGGCTGAGGGCTGTTTTCAGGCTGGGACTGAAGCTCCCAACTGCTCCTTTTTTTCTGTTTATTTTATTTTATTATTCTGGGCCAGCTTTAGCTCTGAGGCCTCGGCTGCTGAAAACAGGTTTCTGGCCTTTGTTTACCATCTGTATTTGATACAATGTTGCAGTCTGGCTGGCTGAAGCCCCACTGAGTAAAGCAGATTTCTGAGGGTTTTTTTAGCTTCTATATTCGCAACATAGTTGCTTAGAGTTACAGCTGAGAGGCCGGCAAGTCAGGCGGGGAATGTTGGAGTCCTCCGTCACTGAAGCAAGCAAGCCTCCCTGTTCGCATCAGCTGCCTGGCTGCCGGCCGCTAACTTGGCTGCCAGTTAATTTGGATATCTCGGCCCTACTCTGTGAGTGACAGGGGAATTAGCCAATGGGAAGGGTAGCGGTCGTACGCCAATTACCATGTTTCTCTTTTATTAGTGTAGATATATATATATGCTTCGAATGACAGTATTTGTCCATTAGTATAAATTGCACTAAAATGTAGACAGAAAAAAAGAGGAATGATAGGCTTACCTATGCATCCTTGGTTTGTGAAAGAGAATATCAGGATTCTGAGTTATTTTCATTATTGTGAACACTTTGGTAATGAAGGAACTTACTGTGTCTAAGTCCCATGATGCCAGGAGTATGACACTTCTTCCATCCAAATGTGTGAATCTAATGACAGTATCCTTTATCTTCCACTCTCTCCCCCCAAATTTAATATCAATGATGCTTCTAGTGATACTATGATACCCTGTCTAAAAATTCAGTAAAAATACTCAAGCATATTAACCTCAGTGTACCACTTTACTATAACTCTAGACTTACAGAAATTAATACATATATATAGTTAGACGTTTCATCCTTAGAAATGTACATGCAATAAGTACATTATGGAAGTACATTTTCCTGCAGATTTTAATGACAGTTTCAGCTAAAAAGCAGAGCGGACTGAAATTTTAATGATGCTGGGCAGTTTCCTGTTGGGGCCAGAGGTCTAAGATACAATCCCTTCTTCACAAACAGAATAATGGCATTTTATTAAAGGAAATATATGCTTCCATCATTTTCCCTGTGTTTATGCAGTATTACCCTAACTGAATAGTCAACATATGCGTCAAGAAAGGAAGAATGACTATTCCTTTCATGTTAAATAATGGAAGTTCTGAATTGCCACATACTTCTTATTTAATTATGAATAAATTCAGAGGTGTGTGTTATATCTATAATGGAACCATTCTACGTACATGTTTTCAAACACATTATAAACTGAAGTCTCAGAAAGTTTGATATTTCCATTCTTTCCCAAAATGGGGGGAAAAATAATGAAACTTGGGAAATAGTATTATACAAAGGTATTATACAAATTTCAAAGTGTGCAAAAAGTAGAACCAACAGTCCTGTACTGATTGTACAATGTTCAGCTGTATTTGTTTAATCTCTTTTTCCCATCCCTGCCAACTCACCCTACCTTTTTTTTCTTTTTTACTGAAATAGTTTAAAATAAATATGCAGCTCTAGCCGGTTTGGCTCAGTGGATAGAGTGTTGGCCTGTGGACCGAAGGGTTCTGGGTTGGGTTCTGATTAAGGGAATATACCTCGGTTGGCAGGCTTCTCCCCAGAGCCCAGGCCGCATGCAGGAGGCAACCAATCGATCTGTTCTCTCACACTGATGTTTCTCTCTGTCTTTCCCTCTCTTTTCTATTCTCTCTAAAAATCAATGGAAAAATATCCTCGGGTGAGGATTAAAAAAATAAATAATAAAATAAATATGCAACATCATGTCATTTCACTCTTAAAGACTTTAACATTTGTTTCCAAAAACAGTAAGGACATTTTCAAATATTGCCATAAGGCAATATCAGACCTAATAAGTTAATAAATAACTAATGTCATTTAATACCTATTCCATGTCCAACTTTCATTGATTTTCTTAAAAATATTTTTTTACCTCCTGACTGGTATGGCTCAGTGGTTGAGCATCAGTCTATGAACCAGGAGGTCATGGTTCGATTCCCAGTCAAGGCACATCCCCAGGGTTGCAGGCTTGATCCCCAGTGCTGGGTGTGCTGGAGGCAGCTAATCAATGATTCTCTCTCATCACTGATGTTTCTCTCTCTCTCTACCTCTCCCTACCTCTCTGAAATCAATAAAAATATATTTAAAACATTTTTTACAGTTTGTTTAAATCAGGATCTAAACCAGATAGTTTGCTCATTGTTTATGTTTGTTATTTCTGTTAAGTCTGCCTCCTCCTTCCTCATTATATTCACCTTATTTTTTTCAAGCCATTGGTATATTGAAAAATTGGTTCCGTTGACCTATATAAGTTCCCACTTTCTAAATTAGACTGTTGCTTTTTCATGGTGCAGTTTAACTTGTTTCTCTTATTGTATGGTTTTAAAATTAAATCTAAAATCAGAGTCTTGCCCTAGCCGGTTTGGCTCAGTGGATAGAGCATCAGCCTGGGAACTGAAAGGTCCCAGGGTCAATTCCGGTCAAGGGCACATGCCCGGGTTGTGGGCTCGATCCCCAGTGAAAACTTGCGGTAGGCAGCCAATTCATGATTCTCTGTCATCATGGATGTTTCTCTCTCTCTCTCTCTTTCCTTCCTCACTGAAATCAATAAAAATATATTTTTAAAAAATAAAGTCAGAGTCTTATTTATTTATATTTTTGCTCCAAAATACTTAATAAATGGAATGTGTGCTTCATTTTTGTCCAATTCAGGGAACAGATAATGTCCTACTTTTATGATACTAAGATTAATTCAATATTCTGGGTATGACACTCTCATCCTCTCACTATAAGATTTTCCTGCAGCATATCTGTAATAATTTTGGCATCTATGATGATGATTGTCTGCATCAAATTTTTAGTTAGAAGTAATACTGATTTTCTAGCTCTCTCATTCCTTTTGCCTTTATTCTTTACAGAAGAACCTCCTCTCATCCATTAGTGCTAGTGATTATTCTGCCACTTCAAGATGGCAGGACACATGCCTAATTATTTCTCTTCCATGATGAGTTTTCAGGGCAAAGAGTTGGAGTGTGAGGACTTGATGCTTTGGTGCACCACCAGTCTCCCGTCAGGACTGAGAGTTTCATTACCCCAGCTGTGGGGAAGGTTGGATGCTGCTGACTCACAGCTGAACCCTCCCTAGGGGAATGTCCTCAGTAGAAAGAGCCGTCTTTTCCAAGGTTTTGTACCCCACTCCTCCCTGGGACAGCCAGATCCAAAGACTGGTTACTGGGATTGGGGGAGGGCAAAGTCCTGACCTGCTCTCCTGAAAGGCCATTCCAGCTTCCACACACATAATACCTGAACAGAAGGATAAACCAAACTCTTTATCATGTTGAAGAAGAGTTATGGTGATTCCAACAAAAGACCTACTGTGTTTGGGATTTTCAATGGCACTAACGACACACGGGAGGAATTTGATCGACAGTACATAACTGCAAAAGAAGCACTATTTTCAACACTAAGTTTATTCATATTTATCATATACTCTATTGGGACCACTGTTTATTATTCTACTAGAGTCCCGATGCACAAAATTCATGTAAGAATAGGCCTTCCCCAGGCTGCCGGCCCCAGCTTCCCTCTGGCACCCGGGACCCAGGCTTCCCTTGCAGCCTCGGCTTTGTTTGAAAGGTCGTCAGGAAGGACATCTGGTCTAATTAGCATATTACGCTTTTATTATTATAGACTAGAGGCCGGTGCACAACATTCAAGAAATGGGGTCGGCCTGCATCCTCTTGCAGCCTAAGAGCTCTTTGGGGATGTTCGACTGACGGCTTAGATCCACTCGCTCTGGGCTTAAGCCGTCAGTCAGACATCCATAGCACTGCTGAAGAGGTGGGGGAGACTCCTGCCACTGTCACTGCACTTGCCAGCCTGTGGGAGCGCACTGACCTCCAGGGGGCAGCTCCTGCATTTGCATCTGCTTCCTGGTGGTCAGTGCGTGTCATAGCGACTGGTCGTTCCACCGTTTGGTTGATTTGCATATTACCCTTTTATTATATAGGATTTCATTCACAGTGCAGCTTCCTCTTGATATTTATATGATGTTCTGTTAAATGAGAGTCTCTATTGACTAGTATTTCTACATCTTTAATAATAACATGTAAAATTAATCTGAATCTTCATAGGAAAGTTAGCATTATTGGCAATATCATTTTAATTCTAAGAGCTCTCTACTTTTTCCCCCGCTATGATATTTGGCAGTAATATAGGGCAATTGTTTTAAACCGCTTCACAGAAACTGCCCTGCCTCCCCTCAAAACACACACACGTCCTCCACGATGGAGTGCTAACTGAACAAGAACAGGCAAGGTAGGTGGGACTCCTGCTTCCATCAGATAAATTCTATTTTTTGCTTTTTTTACATATTGTCATTTTATGCAAGATTTTATTTGCAAAAAATGTTCCTGTCCTAACTTAATTTTGGAAATCACTGATAAAGGGCATAGGTGCTAGAAGAAATACTTATATAAACAAAACATGCCATTGATTGACTCAGAGAATAGTGACCGTTTTAAAGATTTTCTATTTTTCTATCTTTCATAATTCAGAAGTATGTGTATCTGAAATTATTTGATTGCTAGATCTGGTTTTCACATTAAGCCTCATTAGAAACTCAGCAGTACATTTTTTCTAGTCAAAAGCTACTTTAAAAATATAATAGGGTTTTATACGAAAATAATTATTTTCATAAAAATATTCAAATAAGCTATATTTTAATATATAATTAAACACGCTATATAACAACGACCTGATAGAAAATACTAGATTGGAAAATCACGGTCAACTATGTCTATTATTGTTACCTCATATTTTCTGATGGGATGTAGAGGACTTGATCTGTTTCCTATTTAGCTTCAATTTTCCCCTTTAATCTTGTCTCAAAAGAGAAACCCCTCTTTTTAGGTGTATTTACCCCATTGAAAACCATAGGGCTGAATCTTGATTAGCCTGAATAAGGATGAGCACATAGGATACACCTAATAGTTTTTATTGGTGCATGTGTTTTAGGTTTGTCCAATTTGGCAGAATGAGCATTATATTTTCTAATTGGGAGAGATGTTTTCCTTGCCTCCTGCAGTATCTGATTAAGGGAGCCCCTGCCCCAGTTCTTGCTGGCTACCAGCCATGACCAGGATGTGGTTCAGCCCCAGAGAAAAGGGCAAAACAAGGCCAGAAGGAAAATGGAAAGAGCTTGTAACATCACTAGGCTGCTAAATCAATCTCTAGACTTCCTTTTATGTAACAGAGAGTTTTCTTACTGCTTAACACAGTCTTAATTGGGGTTTCTGTCATTTTCATCAACAATCTCCCAAACCCACCAAACAAACAAAGTAGCATTATGGGTATAAGTGTAGAAGGCAGTTAGTTAAAATTTTTTGATTGTTTGCTTTTATTAATCTTAGATTTTTACATTGGAATTCTTTTAGCTCTAACCAGTTTTTAAAACTCAGCTCTAGCCGAAACCGGTTTGGCTCAGTGGATGGAGCATTGGCCTGCGGACTGAAAGGTCCCAGGTTCGATTCCGGTCAAGGGCATGTGTCTGGGTTGCGGGCACATCCCCAGTGGGAAATGTGCAGGAGGCAGCTGATCGATGTTTCTCTCTCATCGATGTTTCTAACTCTCTATCTCTCTCCCTTCCTCTCTGTAAAAAATCAATAAAATATATTAAAAAAAAACACAAAAAAACAAAAAACTCAGCTCTGGACAAACATGTTTTCTGGGAATCTGAGACAGGCCACAGTGATGAGGTTCAGTGTTGACAGGGAGAAGCAGAAATTGATACAAGCACGGGAGCCCTGCTTCTGCCAGTTTACTCTGTCATCTTGCCTGGTTTCCTTACTTCACTCCCCTTGACTTGGTTCTAGTCCCTGACATCTGCCTAGCATCATGCATTGGTTGCATTCATTAAAATCAGTCCCATCAGTGAGCATGCAATTCTATTTTATGTCAGATTTTTTTCATGTTTTATTTTGACAAATCAGTGGTTTTAAGATATGAATTGGTTCTCTGTCTCAAAGGAGTACTAAAAATCTCACTCCATGAGGTTCCCTCCTCCATGACCTCATCTAAAACTAATTACTTCCTAAAGGCCCGATCTCCAAATATTGTTACATTTTATCATCAGCTGATAAAATAGTAAAAGCAGTAGGTAAGAACTCCTAAATAGGTAAGTGCATTTGCTGTAGATTAGGTAATATCAACAGTGGGAAAAACAGTAAAGATCACTGAAGGGAAGAATAAGATAATGGAGTGTTATCTGTGGAGCTGAGAATTTCTTTGCCAGACTATTCTTGTTCAGACTAGAATAGTTTAAAAAAATATACAATTTTCCTTGGAAAAAACCTATTAAGAAAAGACATTGACATGAAATCACCCTCCCAGTTTTTAGCCATATCCTCAGTACTAGGAATACCATAATGTGCCTCTTCCTCACCTTTTTTGCTAACTTAAATGGCTTCGTGTGTGCTCGCTACCATTCTTATACTTCAAAGCTTCTATTAAATGGAATTTTCTATTGACTAGTATTTCTTCCTCTTTAATAATAAAATGTAAAATTAGTATTAGGAAGCGTGAGCAAAATCATAATTAAATTGAAATTTGTGACTCCAAATCTTAGCTTTAGCCAAGATGTATTAATTCACTGTATGCAGGACATTGCCCCCAGAATTTCTGCAGGCAACTCACTTCATCATATCTAAAACAAAATCCATTGTTTTCCAAGAAACCAGCTCCTTCATTCTTTCTCCAAGCACTTACTGAATGTCTATTCCAGGCTTTGTCTTAAGAGCTCCAACTCTTCAGAAGTACAAAGTAGTGAGGAGACAGATACATAAAACAATAAACATGTTTTGGTTAGTGCAAGGCTATTTATAGGAGGAGAATGTGTAACCTCAGACATTTTGCATGACCTCTCTCCTCAGTTTCTTTGTCAGGAAAGTGCAGAAAATCAAAGAGAGGATTAATTCAGTCACTATATATGAAAGACATAATGCACTAAGCATTTAATAATGATTAGCTATCATTATTATTGGTAACATATTACAAAAACTGAAAACTAACTCTTAAACATCATGTTTAAAGGTGAAATATTAGAGCCATTCTGTCACTAATATTTAAGATTTTCTGGAAGTACTTGCTAATGCAATTAAATGAGAAAATGATGAAATAAAAACATTGGAAGAAGAGAGTCATGGTGATTATTTGCAGGTGCTTTGACTATTGTCTTTGTCCATTCAGGCTGCCATAACAAAATACTGTAGATTGGGTGGCCTAAACAACAGAAATTTATTTCTTCACACCTCTGGAGATTGGAAGTTCGAGATCAGGGTGCCAACATAGTCCAGTTCTGGTGAGGACTCGCTTCCTGGCTTGCAGATGACTGCCTTCTTGCTGTGTGCTCACATGGTGGAGGGAGAGAGAGTGAGGAGCAAGCTGTCTGATGTCTCTTCTTATAAGGGCACTGATCTCATCATGAGGTTCCCTCCTCCATGGCCTCATCTAAAACTACTTACTTCCTAAGGGCCCGATCTTCAAATATTGGTACATTTTATCATCAGCTGATAAAACAGTAAAAACAATAAGTAAGAACTCCTTAAAGTAGCTGACTACAATATTAATATGCAAAAAGTAATAGTTTTACAACATACATAAAACATAATGAAAATTACACTTATAATAGTAATCAGTAAAATAAAATATCTGTAAAATCTTTCAAAACTTTGTAAAATGTAGGTGAAAATAACTTTAAATTGCTTCTGAGGGCCTAAGACAATTTGACCAAATGTAATGGTACATACTTTGTTCTTGGAAAGAATTATTATAAAAATACTAAAAGTACATAAATTAATCCATAAATTTAATATGAGCCCAATAAAATGCAACATATTGATCTTTGAATATCACATGGAAAATAAACATAGCAGAATATCCAGGAAAATTCAGAAAATAATACATAACAAAGCAGCGCTAGTTATACCATATATTAAAATACGATTACTTTATAAAACATTTGATAGAGTTTATTATGTACCATACATGGTTATAAGTACTTTATATAGTCAATATTGTTATGTAATAATTGTTGTAAAAACCTACTAAGCGGTTGTTATTACTCTCCCCACTTTAAAAATAAGAAAGCTGGTAACAAATTTTCTTTGTTTTTTGTATGTCTGGATATATTCTCATTTTAGATTCATTCCTGAAGGATATCTTTGCTCACTGTAGAGTTCTGGTTTTGCAGTTATTTTGTACTTTTAATGTCTTCTGTCTTTCATCATTTCTCATAAGAAGATGGTTATCAAATCTAATTATTCCTTTGAAGGTAAGCTTTTACTTTCTCTTTGACTATTACATTAATTGCAATTGCTGTGAAACAAATTACCACAAACATATAACCTAAAAATGACACATTTGTTATCTCACAATTCTTGTGGGTTAGGGTCGAACAAGGTTTAGCCGAGTCTTCTGCTCAGGTCCTCACAAGGGATACAATCAAAGTGTCAGTTGGGGCTGCGATCTCATTTGAGTCTTGGGATCCTCTGTCAAGGTCTTTCAGGTTGTTGGCAGAAGTCAACTCCTAGCAGTAGTAGGAGTAAGATCTCTGTTTTCTTGCTGGCTATTGGCTAGGACTGCTCTCAGCTCCAAGAGGCCATCACAGCCCCATGGCCATATCAGCATGACAGCTTACTTGTTTAAATCCAGCAGGAGAATCTCTCTCTAGTCTGCTGTCTATAAGTCATATAATTTAACATAACCAGAGATGTGACTATACCTTCTCCATTCCCATGTAACGTAATCTAATAAAGAGAGGACTATTTTATCATATTCACAGTTTTCATTCAATAAGAGGGAATTAGAAATAAATAATATATATATTTCTAAAGTTACTATTTCTGTATCTCTGTATATATTTCATATAGCTATTTTTAAGATTTCTTCCCTTTGTTTTTATTGGTATCATTATGATATGTCTAGATGTGAATTTCTTTTTTATTTATTAAACTTGGAGTTCATTGGTCTTCCATCTATGGATTAAGATTTCATTAGTTTGGAAAAAAATCTTAGGCATTATCTTCAAATACAGTTCTTGATCCATTCATTTTTTAAAAACTCTCCTTCTGAAATTCCAATTATTATATGTAATATGTTTTCACTATATTGTTTAATTCTCTCAAGTACTTTTATATGCTTTCCATTCTTTCCTTCATGCTAGATATTTTCTTTTCAGCTACCTTCCAGTTCATTGATTCAGCCAATTTTATTGAAATCAAACATTGAGTTCTTAATTTCTATTATTATTACAGTTTTTGTTATGGAGCTCTCATTTGGTTCTTTTTCACATCACCTATAGAATTTTTTATAGTTTTAAATTCTTGCCACAATTTTTCTTTCTATGTCCTTGTACGTGCAATTATTTTAAAGTTTGTGACTGATAATTCTAATATATGGAGACCCTGTAGATCTATTTCTACTATCTGTTGTTTTTACTGGTTGTCATCCATGATGGCTCCTTTCCTCATGTATCTCCTCATTCATGGTGTATCCTCATTGACAGTACACTTGATATGATATTTGAAAACATGTATATAAAAATAATATGGACATAGAATGACATCTTCATACAGAGAGAAATGTTTCAATTGGTCCTATGTGTATTTTGAAATGGATAGTACCATTATCCCTATACAAATTCAACTTCAAACACATTAATCTTATTATACAAGGGTTGCTTTAAAAATGATTATGTGGTTTAAGATAAACTTATAGTAGGAAGGTATACTTCATTCAGTACTGTGTGTGTGTGTATGTGCCCACATGAGCCTGTGGGCTGTGCGGCGAGGAAAGTCTATGGGGAGATGTGTTGATAGAATATAACTTAAGGGCCATACAGATCTGGACACATAAAATATTCTTGTTTTTATGTGACTGAATAATTTATAATAATTAATAACTAGGGATACCACTGAGATTTGTCAAGTGATTGGGTTTAACGTTTGGGTTAATTTATCTCCACTCTCCCTGACCTCTGATTTAGACATTGTGCAGAATAAGTCAATGGATTTCCAACCCAGCTCCACTTGCTTTCTGTTGAATGATCTTAGGAAAGTTATATAACCTTTCTGTGTCTCCTTCTCTTATTTGTAAAATGTCAATAATGATAGTACCAGTCATGGAGTGATTGGGATGATTGGGTGAGATAAAATATGTTAGATGCTAAGCAGAATGCTTGGCACTCATCAAGGTAAACATTATTGTAAGTATTTCATCTTAAATATCAAAACTGGAAGAGACCTTTACGTGCACTGATATAACCCCTTAGTTCTACAGAGCATAAAAGTTAATGACTGAGATGCTAAGTTCTATTTCAAAGGCTGTACAGCTCTCTAGAGTATAACTCAAACTTGAGGCTATGGACTCCTAAGTACTGCAAATTATATGATCATTTATAAAACAAAGCCGCATATGTCTGAAAAAGTTGAGAGTCAAATATTTTACAAACATTTTTGAAAGAGGCATAACAGTTGGACTTGGTAACTCATTTAGTGAATTAGACCTCCATTCCAAGTGGTATGCCAGTATTTCCCATTTCAAGAATTAGATCATTAGTATATACTCATCACTGCTGATTTACAGCTTCCGCTATGTTTGTTTTCATTACCATCACTGGGATTCCATGATATTAATCTCCTCCGCATGACTGTCATCGAAGTCACCTCTAGATTGCAGTGGTTGGAAAGCCCTAACCTGCTGGGGAAAAGGGGAATGTGAGAGTAGAAATAATTGTTTTACAGTCTGCTTTTAGCGTGTAACTTGAAGTCCTTGGCAATGATTAGTTTTCTAATGAATCCATAACCGGATCATTTAAAAATGCACAGTAAAAGCTAGGCTGGAGAAGGTTCAGGAAGAAGGCCTGTGCTGTGTCTCTAGGGCGTTCGTGCACAAGGAGTGGTGGGATTGCTGCTCATGGCAGACACCACGAGAGGAAGTGCAGAAGCCTGTGTCTGCTTCAGCAGGCTTCTTTCTCTGAAGTCTCCTCGTAGGGATCAACCAATCCCAAATACAGAATAATTATTCCACATGTCAAATATGGCTTAAATTTCATAATATGGCATGGGTGCATTTTAATGGTGAACAATATGCTTAATGTTAACATGGGCAGAAAAGTGGCAACATGCCTTAGAAATTCTATGAAGAATGGGAAGAGAAAATAATCTTACTGAATTTTATGCATAATTTGTGAAAGTGAAGATAGGGTGGTCTGTTTTGTGTCTAAAAACATAGGTAAGACTATTGACTTCTTCTCCCTCTCAAGAGGGCATACATCTACTCCAGTGCTCTATTCTACCCTCCTTTTTGTTTATTCGTTGCCACACTAATTACTCATTAGCCAACATCAGTTGAAGACCTGCCACCAAGCCAGGCGCTGGGCTGAGCTCTAAGGAGATCATGGGAGGCAGCCATTAATCTCATACTCATACAAATACAAAATTAACTGTGACGTGTACTATATGGGGCTAGAAAGAGAATATATTACAGAAGACTTAATTCCACAGAGACCAAATCAGGAAAGACTTCTCTGAGGAAATGATGTTTGAGCTGAGCTCTGAGCAGTGACTAGAAGTTAATTAAACTTGGACAGTTAGGGGGATTGGGGGGAAGAGAAGCAGAGTGACGGGAAAGTTTCAGTTTGGGCAAATCTTAGACTGCATTATGTAATAGGAAAACCACAGTGCTAGCCAGTGCTAATGCTGACTCCATGCCCTAGCGCAGCAAATATCCTGACCTGGCACCTCCGAACCATTCATGCATATCATTTCCTACGGCGCTGTAGTATTTTCCCTCTGGTTTCTTTCAGATATTTTAGGACTGTCTTAAAAGTGTAATATACCCTTGCTGTGCCATCATTTTCTGTCCTATCTCTTACTTCAACTCAGAATCCTTTTTCTAACCACTCTGACAAGAGAGAGTGCAATGGAGGTTTAACTGAGCTACAGAATCTGGGATTACTAGTATTTGGCACGATTCCATTACCATTCAATATATTTGCATTTCTTAGGACCTAGAATTAAATCCTCTTCAATCAAGTCATTTGCAGCCAAAGATGCACATATTGTGCCCAACAAAATCAATGGTATAGAAAACTAAATATTGAAATTGTTTCCATCTTCTGAAAAAGGTTTTTTTTTTTTTTTTTTTTTTTTGTCAAGCAGCTTTTAAAAGCATGACCTAGAATTTCTTTCCCTGCTGTTTTCCCCCCATTTATTTTGTACATTTCAACAATTTCTAAGCTGGCTACAGAGCTTGAACTAACAATTGGGAGCACTTTTATAAGTCACAGTGAAGAGCTTATGAACCATTATGCAGCTCAGCAAGACAGCATGTGACAGAGGCGTACAATTACCTTTCTCCTAGAGTTCCGTTTCTCTCCTCCCTTCACCCAGTGGAAGGTAAAAAGGCTCCTGATGTCATCAAATAAAAGAATGTTTTGTGTGTCTAAAGAAAAGGTACACATGTTCTCAGTAAACCAAACTGTTCCCAAGAAAACACTTCCTGGTAAAAATGGCATGAAAACGTTGAATCCATGTTTTATATTTGGTTCAGGTTCTGCCAAGACAGCATGCTTTTTCACGAGCCTGGGATGCAAGCATGTGGGAGTTAGGAAAGTCAGAATCCCTGCTGGAGCCACACGGGACACCCTGCCAGGTAATGATGCTGTTTCCTTTTTATTTCTGTTGGAGCTGCAATAATGCTGGCACTTTTGAAACACAAAAGCCAGATTCCTGCTGTGACTTCCCAAAGGGTTTCTCAAAATACCCAGGCAGCAGCTGATACATAAAAAAAAAAAATTCAGGTGCATGTCTGGATGGCTTCCTGGAACCCTTCTGAAAGGACACACCCTTTTTCAGGTCAGTTCACTTTATTTGGCAGCATGTTTCCCGCGTCATGATTTTCCCATGTAGCTTGAAGTTGTGTTCTAGCCTGACTGCGTTCCTGGAGTCACGCATGTCCACAGGAAAATCCATCGCTGACTTGTTCAGGGTGGCTTTCCTCTCTGGGACTTAATCAGGGAAGGAAGATAGAGTCCTCAAAAGCCATCACGAGTCCAGAATTCTATCATGGCCCTGCTACCAGGTTGATGTTTATTTATTTATTTAAAAAATACATTTTTATTGATTTTAGAAAGAAAGGTAGAGGGAAAGAGAGATAGAAACATCAATGGTGAGAGAGAATCATTGATCGGCTGCCTCCTGCACCCCCCACACTGGGGATTGAGCCCGCCACCTGGGCGTGTGCTCTGACCCGGAATTGAACTGTGACCTTCAGGTTCATAGGTTGACGCTCAACCACTGAGCCACACCAGCTGGGCTAGGTTGATGTTTAATGTTGATCTTTTCCTAGATGTCCATTTCCTCATGGCAACACGAGTAGATGAAACAGGATGATAAGTGTAGAAGCATAATGTGATTGTAGTACAGTCAACTAGAAACTTGTGTGATTGATGCCAGAGCCATCTTGGCACCAGTAAGGCTTGATTTAGGCCAAGTTTCTATCAGTGCCATTAACTTAAAGGAACATTTTAATCAAAACTTTAAGAATGCATCATAGTAGAGAATGAATGAGGACTTGGTGCATGTTACAATTTTTTTATTTAACGCTTACGCCCGGGGTTGCTGAGACCTTGATAGCTTGAATAACCAGTGTTTCCTCTATGAGGAATTGGTTTAAAAGAAACTACACGCCATTTTTCCATGGTTTTCTTAAATTTAAGCCATTTTTGAGTTTTGAACATAAGTGTTATTCCAAGATATTCTGAAATGAGCACATTTGGAAGTTTGCTTAATTTTTTAATAATTTTAATTAATAATTATAAAAAATTGTCAGGTCCTATCTTATTACTCAAAATTTCATCTAAATACTAAATTTTGATATGGGAATGTTTAGATCGTATACTCTGCAAAATGCCAACTACCTACTTGTTTTTTAGTCCCTGCAAAACTTCATTTCTACTCAGTGATGCCATTATGTCTGAAAACAGCTAATATGTATTGAGCTACTTCTGCAAACCCGTCTCACTTTACTTAATGATCACAAATCTATGGATTAGGTATGGTAATTATTCCATTTTACAGATATGCAAATGAGGCTCAGAGATGCTGACTAAGTTGTCCAGGGTCTCAGAGTTAGGATGTAGCTAGTCTGACTCTAGAACAAAGAGCTGAGCTCTCTTCCTGAACTAAACTGCGGCCTTTTAACCTTTCTGTGTTTCCTCCTGCCATCTGCCCTATTTCCTTTCTGAGTTCTGTTTTGAGAAGTAATGAACTAAAACTGTTTTTTGGGAGGAATATGACTTCCTGATTAAGGGAACAACTATAAATAAATACCCCCATCGACAGTCCCATGATGAGCCAGCACATGTTTCCTGTGCAGCACCATTAACTGTCCTCCCTTCCTGAAGCCACAGCTCAGGATGCTACTGTTTCAACACCGATGAACATGGAAGCGAAAAAGCGCTTTAACAGATGTTATTACAAATGTATATTGCTGTAATTTTCAAGGAAATAAATCCCACTAGGGGCTTTCCATACATGTGCTTCTCTTTGATTTATTATCACCAGCCACCTTGAAATTTCCGATAAGTCCCTGAGTTAGAAATAATCTCTGGGTTGAGCTCCTGTAGCTAAGTGGAGTATGTATACTGTGTGTTGGGGCAGAAGGCCGAGCTCCACTGGTATCTTCCCATCACCCTCAGCATGAAATACAGCTCTTCACATACTGTGTTCTTACATCCCAATGAATAAGCAGACTGTAGGCTCTTTTTAGGAGCGTACAAAAACGTTTGTGTCTAGAAAAACATGAAAAGGAAACTGGAAAATGGAAAAGAACAAATTAAAGTAAGTGTCTGCACACTGAAACAGGTCAGCCTTGTTAATTTTTAAATTTAGTATTTATAAAATTTAATTACATATGAAAACAATTCATGGTTTATATTTTTTCTTAGCATGTGAAATGATTGTTTAGAAATCATAGCTCATTATAAATTAACTGTCTTAATTACAATCTCTGAAATCATTTTGCTTATTTTTTCTCTTATTATCTGTCTCTTTTTACTAGAATATAACCTCTATACAGGCAGGGAACATGTCTTTCTTTTATGTTTTTGTATCTCCACTGCCTAAAATAGGTCTAATGTATTTATGATAGACTAGAGGCCTGGTACATGAATTCATGCACGGGTGGGGTCTGGCCGGCCCGCCCCGATGGGGGCCCACTGGGCTGGGCTGGTGTGGGGGAGGGGCCGTGGGCAGTTGGCCAGCCAGCCCCACCCCTTGATCGGGGTGTTGGGGGCCAATTGGGGGCCGGGCCAGCCAGGGGCAATCAAGGCCCAGATCAGCCAGTTGGCTGCCGCAGTGTACGTCATAGCCTCTGGTCATTCTGCCGTTTCAGTCGCTCACACACACACTAGTAATAAAAGAGAAACATGCAAATTGGTCATCATTCTGCTATGCCCACCAGCTAATCAGAGTGACTATGCAAATTAACCCAACAAAGATGGCGGTTAATTTGCATACACAGGCTCGGAGTGAAGACTGAAGACAGTGTAGAAGGAAGCCAAGTGCTGCAGGAGGGAGTGAAGCTGCAGAGAAGCAAGTGGGGTGGCAGAGATGGGCGGGAAGCAAGCGGGGTGGCAGAGGCGGGAGGGAAGCAAGCGGGGTGGCGGAGGCGGGAGGGAAACAAGTGGGGTGTGGAGGTGGGAGGGAAGCAAGCGGGGTGGTGAGGATGGGAGCTTCTCTGCTTCACTCCGGCCACAGGAAGCCCTTTTCTGCAGGAATCTTCCTGCAACAGGCCTCTAGTGTATGTGTGTGTGTGTGTGTGTGTGTGTATACATATATTATATATATATATACATATAATATATATATATATTATATATATACTCAGCAAATATTTGTTGATAAATTAAACTAGCACACATACAAAAACATCAGTTACTATAAGGTATTTTATACTTAGGAGGCAATATATGCCTATTAAGGAGGCGGTGATTAGATAAGCTTGTATCAGAAAAGGAAGACCCTGAAAAGAATAGGGATGCGATTTTTGAGGGATTTTAGCACACCTCCCTCCAAATCAGGATGACCTGTTAACTCCACAGTGTCATGTATCACAAAGGGCCAGGGAGTCTGAGTGACAGTCATAAGTTCTTTTATACAAGCTCATAGTTACTAGTGTTTTGTACCATTTGGGGTTAATTCTGACAATTGAATGACGCCATGAGTATTGCATGTAAATGAGTCCACTCCTGGTGGGGCATAAGCAATAAGATTCCAGCATGGAACAGGCTGAACTGTGAAGGACAGGCTAATGAGAACACCGTTTAAACAATGAAAACAATAACTCTTATGGCAACGAGGTAGACCCAAAGGGGTGGCCAAATCCAGAGTATTGCCACAGCGTACACACAAGCAGCTTGTTTGCCTGCCTCCTTGTCCAGACAGCAACCTCTGCTTTCTCAAGTCTCTTGCTTACTGGCCCTGGCACTTTCACACTGCTGTGATCTTCAGAGCTAACCTTTCTTTCAAGTTCATGTTCTGAACCAAATCTTTTACTCAACTATGTCCATTGAATCAAGGTTCTAGTTTGCTGAGAATGTTCTTATTTTCCCCCTACCTTCCTCTTCCACACACAGCCCCAGAATACCTTCTACGACTTAAGAAGAATTACCTCCAGAGCCGTCCTCCAGAAATGGTATTGCCCAGCAGAGATAGCCTTCAGAGAATATATAATGTACTTTCAGACTTGGGGAAGAAAGCCATATGATAGGTAGGGTATTTTTAGGTGCTACTATATATATATATATATATTTCAAGTCTGTTCCTAAAAATACAATATAAAATTTTAATTTGGAATATCCATAGGATAAGCCCATTTGAAAATGTTAGGTTAGAATTTGACAGCACTGAGACATAACTTAAAATGTGAGCTCAAGATTTGGAAGAATTTAGTTCAAGTGATTGATTTAATTTTAAATCTTTGGGGAGTGAAAGAAGCTTAGAATTTAAGTAAAATGTAAAGAAATATTCATTAGTTTTAGATTATCTGAACTTCTAATCCTAAAAGATTTTATTCAGGTTTTTGTTTTTCACTATGTTAGACTATGTTTCTGAGCTTTAATCAGATTTTTAGATGAAAATAACTTTTATTTGTATTCAATAACTAAATTTCTTCCTGAAAAAAGATGTTATTGACATTGATTGTTCCATATGAATATACTTAAAAAAACAGAAAAAGTAATAGCAAGATTATGTCTGGAAAAAATGTTTAAATGATTAGTGACTTGGAGGAATATTTTATGTAAATTAACTCAAGTTGCCTATGGGCAAGAAATAAAATTGGGCAGTTGAAAATTTCCCAGAGGATGAGTGTGGAAAATCTTTTATACTGTCATTTTTGAAAACTAACAAGTGGATGGATAGATAATAACAAAACACATGTCTTGGTAAACTCTTTTAAAATTATTTCAATTTTTAGTAGGGTTGATTGTAGGGTTTGTTGTGATTTGGGGATTGTAGCCCGTTAAATAGTTTCAATAATGATTTGGTTATAATGCTTCATTCCCTATTGCTCTGTATTAAAATATACATTTTCAGTGTTCAAACTGCATCTTGGTCCGTCAGCTCTTAAAATGGCAGGTATCCTGTCCAACTTGATGAACACATAGCAAGTGATAATCTTTAGAGGAGAATCATATGTGAAAAGGAGGAAAAATAATTTTTTATTACTTCTGGAATTGTTGGCAAGGATGGTGGAATGAATTCATTGAGGCAGGAGAGCTGATTTTGACCTTGACTCTATCAGGAATTCTGGGAAACCTTGTGAAGGAACTTAGTCTCTCTGGGCTTTGTTGTAAAATGAACATGCTCCTCTTAACCTACATCATAGTAAAAACTAGATTCTATACATGGTGAAGAAAACCCAAAATATGTCATTTTGGCATATTGAATATTTTGAATTAAAGACACTTAAGAAACAGCAGGTGCAAGAAAGACACTCTAACCCTCCTTTTTCTCCCAGAAAGCAAGAGCTAAAGCTCTCAAGTGAAACATAGCCTTCCTGTAGCAGAGGAAGAAAGACATGCTTATCACCAGAGATGGGGAATGTGGGACTGAGGAATCGGTACAAACCTTGTTAAACCAACGTTTATCTTCCCAGTTACTCCTTCATCGTTTACCTCCCTTAGCTAAAACGCCTTTGTCTTGTCAGTTGTTCACAAATTTATTATTTATTTGTCTAAAAGGTATAAAAGCTTCCTGTTCTAGTTACTTCTTTGGGTCTCATTCTCTTTAGAAGTTCCCATGCACACGTGAAAATTTAATAAAAATGTGTATGCTTTCCTCCTGTTAAAACGTTTTATGTCAATTTGATTTTTAGCTAAACTGGAGACTTTAAGAGGATAGAGAACATTTTCCTGCTATATAAAGATAATGCTTTGAGAACAAAGAAAACGGAAGAGAAAAAAATGCATATTGCTTTTATTGTTGCTGTCCTTGTTTTGTTGTTGTTGTTGTTTCTTTTCTTTTTTCTTTCTTTCTTTTTTTTTTTTTTTTTTTTTTTTTTTAGGGGAGAATTTCCCTGGAAGTAATCCTCATATTGAAGATTCTATTAAATTATTTTATTTTTAATGAAAAAAAAAAAAAGATAATGCTTTGAAAAATAAAAATGCCATTAAACCAAATTAAGTTATGAAGTTGAACCACATGGAATTGCCATTTTTACAAGTGACAAAGTTCAAATACAGGCAATTCTATAAATGAGGTTTTGAGTGTATCAGAACCAAATATTTTAGTTTTGATAAACTCTATATCCATTAATATCTTTATTTTTATTGCTTAAAATATTACAAAGAGTAGTACATTTGTCTCCTTTTTTTTCCCCCCTTGTCCTTCCCCCAGCGCAGTGGTACTGGGCAGGATATTATATTTAGGAATTTGGTAAAATGCTTTTATTTATTTTTATTTTTTAAAATTTATTTTTCAAAATATATTTTATTGATTTTTTACAGCGAGGAAGGGAGAGGGATAGAGAGTTAGAAACATCGATGAGAGAGAAACACCGATCAGCTGCCTCCTGCACACTCCCTTCTGGGGATGTGCCTGCAACCAAGGTACATGCCCTTCACCGGAATCAAACCTGGGGCCCTTGAGTCTGCAGGCTGATGCTCTATCCACTGAGCCAAACCGTTCAGGGCTAAAATACTTTTAATAACTGCTGTATCAGCAAACCATGATGATGGAACACCCATTTTATGCTAGACCTTGTTCTGAATACTGAGGATACAAAATGAATGAGACAGTTTTTGACCTTAAGGAATCTGACTAAAGAAGTGCTAATATTAAAATAGAGGGTGTCCCCCAAAAAATCTATACACACTTTGAATAATTATTAATTCCAGTAGGTTAAATCTGAAAAGAAAGACACATCAGTTGAGCTATCAGGTGTTAAAGTTTGTATGCATTTTTGGGGACACCCTAGATGTCAGAAACTTTTAAGAATCAAGTTAAGGATGGCTTTGTGGAAGATCTAATTTTAATATGAATTCCACCAATTTGATCTCTTCCATTTGGCTTCTGCCGTGCCCCTGAGGGGGCTCCTCCCACAGGGCTCAGTGCGGAGGGGGCCCAAGAAGCAGGGGAGTTGGGCAGTTAAAGGGCATCTTCCCAGCACGGAGCCTCTGCAGCTGAGCGAGGTCCAACTGGGAGGACTCAGGCATTTCTCTCGGTATTGTTACCCTTGGGGACTCCCAGCACTACTTCCAGTTCTTTCCACAGCCCCTGGAAGTTACCCCTGAGTACAGGCCTGGCAATGACTCGGGCACTAGGAATAACCCCAGGGTCCCTCAGGCAGTTTCTATAATTGCCAACTCAGGGATGGTCAATTTAATTACTCCCGTGGGTTTTTCCTGCTGTGACTTAGATGAAGGAAGGCAGATACTCAAATTCTTTCATCAGTTTTCAAGGGTGGGAGAAACGTGATATGGAATGTTATATTACTGACACGACTAATTGGACAAATTTACTAGTCAATTATATTCTAAAAAGTCAAACAGCCCAATGTTGCCTCTCATGTTCTTTAGTATCAATCAGTGGAATCGGTAGGGGGTTTTAGATGTTCCTTTGGGGAAAAAAAAAACACACTAAAATATTTGATCACTTTGATTTATGCTCACAGATATATGTTAAGTGTCAGAGATTCAGATGATCGGATAGAAGGGGTTTCTTTTCATTTGCTTATTTGTACGAAGAGGCAGAGGTTTATAACATTTTTTTAAAAATTCACCACAACGCGGCACTCTAGTAATTTCTATATCTCTGGATACTTCTAGTTGATGGAGATGCCTTCAAAATATTGGACTTTTAGCCAGAATTCTCTGCCTGAAAATGTGAGTCATTCTCAAATCCCACTTTCAAAGTCATAGAAGATTCAGTTAGTTAAGTATCTGGTGTTTCCCTGTGCTTTGCTTTAAATGCAAGGGCATAAACAAAATATATTTTCTTTTTTCCTTAATCATTACTTTATTTCGTTTCTTTTTTGAGGGCAGTCAGGAATAAGAAAAATCAAAATCTTACTCTAATGACCATGGAAACAAACCTAAACATAACAAATATGTGAATATATAGTTGTGGTATGGAGCAATCCTTTTTGTTCATGGAATATATTAAAATACACAGAGAGAAAATATTTTTTTTCAAGTATAGAAAAATACAGCAATTTTACTCTAGGGATTCTGATAGATTCTCACCAGATGACTTTGTTTCCTGACATGGTTTGCAGGCTCAAAGTAGTGGTCTCTTCATGGTCTATAAACTTGGGATCATTTATCACACATGCAAGGGAGAATTAATTATGAAAGGCTGGGAAGTGCCAACCCACTTCTCACTAAGACACATATGAAAGTTTAACTTACTGCCGCTTTAACTAAACCTAAAATGAAACAAATTAAGGCCGGGGGAATGTCAAGGGGGAAAAAAAAAGAGGAGACATATGTAATACTCTTTGTAATACTTTAAGCAATAAAACAAAATTAAAAAAAAAGAACATGTCATGTTTTGATTCTAACTTAGTAAAGACTTGGCCCCCAAATTAAGACTCACCAACAGAAGTAGTCAAATCTTCCTTTCCTGACACTGTTAACCTCGTTGCAAAGGAATTTCATATCTCCCCTTTTACTTTTCCACTCACATTTATATTTGTATAAAACTAAGAAGATGAGGAAGAAATCGACAGAGGAACATTCAGAATAAGTTTTTCTCAGCTTCTAGAATTTCAGCTTAATTTCCACTTGTAGTTACACAACAAAAAAGAATGAAATGGCCAGTATTTGCCAAACCAGGACAATTACTAGGCATTACCCAAACATTACACTTATAGGAGGTGCCAACTATACAAGAACTAAAGCAAAACAAAACAGAAATAAAATAGGTATATGGGTTGACAAAATAAAATGTAAGGAAATTGAATTTTAAATACAGACATACTTGTCCACACCATTAGTAAGTTGTTCTTCACATTTCCCATTGTTGCATGTGAACTACAAGTTTACCAGACCAGGCCTGTTCCTTTTTGACATGAAACTAGGAGATACTCTGTAATTTCTGGCATATTCCTCTTGATTTATTGCCAACATACTGTGACTAAGTGTAGGCCTGTGCTACATTTGCAACATCTGGTTTTAAAAGCTTGTAAAATTCCATTTATTTTGAGTATTCATATATTCAACTGTTCTCCATCACTTGAGCATTTTTATTACTCTTGATTTTTCCACATTCAAGATTCTAAACTTTTACTCTAACCTTTCTCCTCCTGTACTTCATTTGCTCTTCACATCAAGTATGGCCTTTGGTCCTTAAACATAATTTTATTTTCCAGTGTATCTCCTGATGATTTTCACTTCTACCTTGACTGGATTCAATGGAGAGTTTGCCATTACACTACCATGGTCCTCTGACCTTCCATCATATCTGCTTTTCCAGTCTCCAAGCCCAGGCTTCCGACTTTTTCCAGCAGAGTTTCACAGAAAGCAGATGATTCATGGGGGTGTAAAGGACAGCATAAGGAATATGGTCAATAATATTGTAATAACTATGTATGGTGTCAGTTGGGTACTAAACTTACAGGGGTGGTCATTTAATAAGTTATATAGAAGCTTAATCACTACACAGTACACCTGAAATGAATATAACATTGTATGTTAACTATAACTAAAACTTAAAAAAAATATTTTAAATAAAGAAAGCAAATGGTTACTGATGTCAGGTAGATTTTAATCACATTTTAGTTTACTGTTAACTAGTTTTTTCTCTGAGACACATGATTTAACTTCTCTAAACCTGTCACCTACTCTAAAACATGAAGAAAGTAATACCTGTCCCCAGAGCGAGTATGTAGTTTCAATGAGAGACACATAAAAGGTGCTTTCATAATAACACATGCTGTAGACACTCAGTGGTAGTCTTCCTTCTTTAACTTTACTCCACATCTGATGGATGTTGCTAGAGCATGTGCAGACTTAATCACATTATAAATTCTTGCCATCTAATCATATATTCAACCTTTATTCATTTCTTCTTTACTCTTGTTTTAGTCAGGGGTTCTGGTTACCAGCAACAGAGTCCACCCAACAGAGTCCACCCAGTCCACTCTAGCTTCCTCCCTCCCTCCCTCCCTCCCTCCCTCCCTCCCTCCCTCCCTCCCTCCTTCCCTCTCTTCTCTCCTTCCTTCTTCTGCTCCCTCCCTCTCTTCCTGCCTCTCTCACTACATATAACATAAATAAAGCCCAATGAATGCGAAACTTTCTGTATCCAGCACCCCAATCAAGACATAGAACTTTTACAGAAGCCCAGACCACTATTCTGTCTTCTGTCACAGAGATTAGTGTTGTCTATTTTTTAGTTTTGCTATTCTTAAACTTCATATACACAGAATCTTCTGGTAAGTATTATTGTGTTTCTGTATTCTTTTGCTCAACAATGTCAGTGAGATGCAAGTTGTTATGTGTGGCAGTAGTTTGTTTGATTTTTTGGTATGTGGTATTCTAATGTATAAACATACATCAGTTTATCCATTCTCTTTTTAATGAGTTGTGTTGGTTTTTGGTTATTATGAATAGAGCTGCTATAAATATGTTTACATGGTAGATATATATGCACTCATTTCTGCTGTGTATACAATCGTCCCCCTTATCCACAGATGGTACATTCCAGGAACCCTCTTGGATGCCTGAAACTCCATATAGTATCAAACGTTATATATATTATATTTTTTCTTTAAATACATACCTATGATACACTTTAATTTATGCATTAGGCATAGTAAGAGATTAACAACAAATAATAAAATGAACAACTGTGACATATTCTGTATCAGTTCACGGATTCATGGACAAACAGTTGCTAAGGCTCAACTTTCAGAAACATCTTCCGGAGCCACACCGTGGAATTGGCCTCTGTCGGGCATTGTTGCTCCAGCTGAACCAGAGCCATGCTGCCTCTGGTGCAATAAGAAGCCTCTGTCATTGTCACCAACCTCAGAAACCCCCCGCGGGGGTGACTGGAGCCTCACCTGACTTCTCTGTGTGGTGGAGAGGGATCTCAGAGACCAACTTCTTAAAAGAAAAAAGTCTTTCTGCCAGTCTTTCTCTTTTAGCTTCACCTCACATCTCATGCCTCAGAACTATCCCGTATTTTATATTCCCAAGACTTACTGTAATGAAACAATATGGGTACCTCTTAGTTCTGTCATCACCAGATTATGTTTCAATTTTCTCCAGATTTCTAAGTCAGTTACTATCTACCCATCTGCTTGTGAGCTTTCAAATGTTTGCTAAAATCTCTGATCGCCTCTTTATTCTCCTCTCTACTTACCTTTACTCTTGTATGTTATTGTCTTCTTCATTCCTTTATTGTCATTTGATGGGGATTCAGGGTGGAAATTTCCTATGTACAATTTACTATTTTTAAGCAGAAGTCTTTTAACTGAATTTCTCAAAATGCTGCTCCAAGTGTTTTTAGTATTTCTAAATTTCTTTCTAATCTTCGCTCTATCCCAAGCCTAACAGATGGTCTCAACTTCTATTATCTTTGTTTACTTCTTATCCATCTCAAAACTTGTCTGCATTGTTATCACTTATATGGATGTGGCCAATTGAAAAATATTATCTGTCCTCTCCAAGGCTAATCCTTTTGTTCATAGCTATATCTCACACCCCCGCCCCCCCCCCCAACTCAAATCACTGTGTAAACACCAACATGCCCTCTGGTCTCTCAGGATCCCCATTTTGGTGTTTCCAGATG
Source organism: Myotis daubentonii (assembly GCF_963259705.1). Classification (NCBI taxonomy): domain Eukaryota; kingdom Metazoa; phylum Chordata; class Mammalia; order Chiroptera; family Vespertilionidae; genus Myotis; species Myotis daubentonii. The sequence continues at coordinate 19,727,031 of NC_081842.1, read as the reverse complement.
CCCGATGAATTTCTCCACTAAATGCCATGCCAAAATCTCTACTTTATGTCTGAAACTAATCTTTTGACCCTGCAAGTAAGTTTTTCTTTTTTACATCCTTATTTGAACCCCCATTCTCAGAAATTCAGACTTTTCAGAATATGTCCGATTGGTGAATCAGATTAATTACTTAAAGAGCCCTAAAAATAGCTACTATGATCATTAAAGCATGGTCCTTCCTCTTTCTAAAAGAACTGTCTGGAAAAATAATTTTAAACACTCAGATATGTTCCACACTTGTTCCCAGAAGAAAACTTAGGGATAATTTAGTCCTATGAAGAGAAAGCTTATTTTTTCTCCTTAGTGTTAAATTCTCTGAATTATAATTATGAAGCTAATGCTAAATCATTATTTCATGAGAAAATAAGATCTTCTTAGCTTACAAGATTTATAGAATGCATTGAAAAACTGTTTACAGAACTAAGAACTACATATTTTCCCAAGAATTGCTGCTCTCTAAATCTAGTAGAAATGGCATACATAAGTAAAAATTATTTTTTACTCAAATGTGTCTAACTTTTAAACACTGAATTATTTTTTAAAGTGATGACACATGACATAATACATTTGCAAATTTTCATTTTCTTTTCACCCTCTTCAACAGCCATATATGTCATGTGGTTATTTCAGAGCCCATAAAATCCTAAGTGGGAGGCCCAGACACCAGGGAAAGTTGAAGTTGGTGACCTGGAACCGTGACGCACGATTTCAGATGTTAGAAGGCTCCATTCTCTGGCTACCGCCTGCTGAGCCCCCATATCACTTCTCAGTCAGTTTATGCCTTCTCTGCTCTTTCCAATTTCCTATTGATCTCAGGGATTAAACTTTATCTTAATTCTTTCTTAAATCTGCCCTGGGGCTTTCATCTCTTACCCTCTTTTCTGTTTCCTTTTTCACCACACTGTAAAAGGCAGAGGATCTCCTACATTTTAAGGATCTTATAGGTAATTGCTAAAGAAAAAAAAGTTACATGGCGACAGAAATATCACACACACACACACACACACACACACACACACACACACACACACACTTATACTTGTCAGAGTCATTGAGGTAAAATGTGAGAGAGAGTAACTTGCAAGGTGCCTTGACAAAAACAAGCCTTCATCAAATTCCAAAGGGAAGCTGTTTATGTTGTGCCATTTTTGGGCATGAAAACCTTCAATCTAATAATCAAATAGAATCCATCTGATTAAGCAATATATATTTCATAATAACTGAAGAAGTTCTCTCGTTCTGGACTTGTAAAAGAAAAGGATTTTTTGAGAATAACCAAATTCACACCCTGTAACAAGAATTGTATGCTGTTTAATAATGATGGTCAACCTATGAATGGTCAAGGGTGTATGTGTTTATCATAGCTATCACCCAGTGAACCCTTATTATTTCAGGAATTATACTGAGTGATGATGGTCTTCCCCACAAACAACCGACACCATACCTGTCCCCTCACCTTCAGTGGATGATCTTCTTCACAGAGAAAATGCAAACCACCTTGATTTTCTACTCTTGAACCTATACATTTCTGTGAACCTGCACACATCAGTTTTTTATTCCTTCCTATTACACTTGAGAAGGTATTCCTCATTTTGAGTCCAATTCAGTATTATTCTGGTAAATGTTTTAACAATCAGCTCTTTAAAAAAAATATATTGATTTTTTTACAGAGAGGAAGGGAGAGGGATAGAGAGTTAGAAACATCGATGAGAGAGAAGCATCGATCAGCTGCCTCCTGCACACTTCCTACTGGGGATGTGCCCGCAACCAAGGTACATGCCCTTGACCGGAATCGAACCTGGGACCCTTCAGTCTGCAGGCTGACGCTCTATCCACTGAGCCAAACTGGTCAGGGCACAACCAGGTTTTTAAAAAAGAAAAAAAAAGCCCTGGCCGGTTTTGCTCAGTGGATAGAGCATCAGCCTGTGGACTGAAGGGTGCCAGGTTTGATTCTGGTCAAGGGTACATGCCTGGGTTGTGGGCCTGATCCCCAGTGGGGATTGTGCAGGAGGTAGCTGATCAATGATTCTTTCTCATCATTGATGTTTCTCTCCCTCTCCCTTCCTTTCTGAAACCAAAAAAAAAAAAAAAAAGAAAATCCTGATTTGTATTACTTGTTGGTTTCTGTGGTCTCCCTCCACATCAGCCAAAGTGATCTTCAAAACCTCAGTTCTAATTATGTTTTTCTCTCATGGATCTTTAGCTATTGATCAAAAGCCCGAAGCTGGCCAAGACCCTATTCTGATCTCCTGTTTTATTTGGGCACGCACTGCCCCTTGCTTTCTTTCTCTTTATCAGGTAGAGATTTTTCTTAAAAGTGACATTTTCCCTCCCACTGCTAAGCCTTTGTGCATCCCGGGTCTTCTTCCTGGCACACTTATCCTCACATGTGTGACCTCTTTATTTAGTCCTTAGTCATATTTTACATGTCAATACCCACATCACTACTTCTGGAAATGCTCCCAATGAGTGAATAGGTAGAAAAAGCAAGGAAGGACTTTAAGCATGAAGTAGAATCTGTTCCTGTTTGGAGTAAACTAAAAATAGATCCCTCATTTGTGAGGAGCCCTGGCCCTTTCTTGGTTAACACCATTGAACATCTCCAGGAGACTGTGGAAGTGGGCATTGCTGTTAAACAATTTCCTAATAACTGTCATGTGGATTATAATACTAGTTCCAACTAATGTTTATTTTACATGACAAAAGTCCCTGATTCTTATGTGGGCAAATATCTTAACACTTTTAAACCAAGGGAACTGGAATGACATGAGAGAGGCTACTCTTTTTACTAATCTTTTCTTTCAGACTGAGCTGTAATCAAACAAATATTTTATATCATATTTCTATGCCTGATATGACTCACCTTGTTTCCTGGGCCTGGAATGCTCTCCTTTCCAAACCCCTTCCCCCTGTGCCTCTGCTCACATCAGACTTGCACATATTTTGGGTTTTCCAGTTCTATCCATCTTCACTTTTTCCTTGGAAAATGTTTCGCATTCTAGGTCCCAAGCTTCCTCCTATCCTAGTAATTCTTCTTAACTAAGAGTGCACATTTTGTGCACCTCTCTATTGGTATATATACTTGCATTTTAGTCTTACGAATATAAGCTTTATCTTTATTATTCTGTGAGGCCCCTGGAGCTATCTTTGTTTGATTTTTAAGAATTCCTCACTGTATTTCAAAGGAGGCAATCAAGTAGTACTTAATAAATTCATAATTAAATTAATAAACAAAAGGTTTTGGTGACCAGTGAGGATCCAAGGGCCACACAGGAGCCAGAGATTAAGTAAATAGATGAAAGAAACATAGGTAGGTAGATAGATAAAAAAAGGTAATGGATTAAAAGTCAAATGAAGAAGCCAAGAGGAAAAAACAGAGAGAAATCCCCAAGAAAGGAAATCTTGAGATTAAAGCTCAAAATAAGGTGATTCAGTTAAATAACTGAAATGATAGGAATTTCAAAATCATGGGCAAGTTAAAACTGGTGACTCATGTGCTGAGTGATGAAACCTCCATGTTCAAAAGAAGGGAGTTGGTTTGAATTATTATATTATTTTAGGTGGTTCTCCTTTTCTAATGTAAAGCAGGAAAATGGTGCGTCCTTTGAATGGGAAGCTGACTGGGAAGATATGAAGGGATATTTCAGCAGTGAAATCAATCTTGGCAAGTGGAATGATAGACTGAAAAGAAGAAGCTAAAGTAGAGGTAAGAATTTTTTCAAATTGCTCAAGGATAAATGTGAAAAATCTCTCAGAAAGTTTTATGTCCCAAAGAAAGAGAAGGTATAAAATATTGAATGGGAGCCTAGAGAGGCAGAAAGGGTAGGGACAACAAGAAATAAAACTTAAAATTGTTCTGTGAATCTTTAGAATTTATATATTATCCTCCATCTGTACTTTTTGGTATAATGTAGTCAAAAATTTCTGGTTGACTGAATTTAACTTTCATTCTGATGTGCTGATATTGTGTAGGTGCAGTTAAAAAAATCCACTGAAAACAATACAAAATATACTTTTAAAAGCACTCACCGTTTCTTATACGTTTTCTTTTTTATTACTCTAGTCACTTTGGACAAAAGGTATTAAAAGTTAGACAATTTATACTTCAGATGACTGTAACCACATCATTCAATCTTTCAGTTCTTACATTCAAAGAGTCAAGGGAGATAAAGATCTTTATTTGACATCAAGGCATACCGATTTTCAATACCTCAGTTCACACTAATACATTTTATGCATGAGCTCATCTCCTCTTTCACATTATGTGCATTCCTTACTGCTTGTAAAAGTTTTTCAACACAAGACTCATTGTATTCTATCACTCTTACATTCTAGAAGTCAGGCACCCAAATAATGATCTCATAGTTGATGAATCAAGTCTTACATGTAATATGAAAAGGGCAGATTATTGCTAGAAGAATTAGAAAACATAAAATACAGTGGTATTTTGAATTATATATGCACAAACAAAAGAGAAACTCAATTTGTGCAATATCCATGATCATACATAGGAATGTCTTTCTTTTCCATGAAGGCAGTCTTAATAGCATTCATATTATTTATTTATCAAAGTGAAAATTAAAAGCATTAAGTATAAGCCAACTAACTGCAGTGATTATTGGAAAAAATATTCTAAATTGCTAACTACTTTTCAGTAAACAAGAAAGCTTTGGGGATAGCTTGGCATTCTGTCTAGTTGTATAGAATAGCATATGAATCTTTTAAATGTCAGGAGATAATGACATTATTTTTGTATAGTATTCTAAAATTTGTTACCTAGCACCAAAGAATTTTTATTTATCTTTTATTTCAGTAATCTTAGGCTATGCCTCTCCCTCCCCCCCCTCTTTCCTTCCTCCTCCCCTCCCCCCTTTTTTTCATTTTATAGGCAGAGAAGTTAAACATAAACATTATCTTATAGTATCAACACAAATAACTTCTAGCATTATCTGAGACTTCTTAGAGAAATAATTTCTAGAATGTATATCATATTGAATTTCCAGAATGTATATCATATTGAAAGTACCATGGAATCAGTGGGACTTAATAATTATTGTATAGCAGTAAATGTTTTTCATTAGGGTGCAGCGATCATGTGAATTAGTCATTTTGGATAATTGTTCTTACTGAGGATTAGTGGTGGAATTGAATGCACATGGGCAGCACATTGTCCAGGCTGAAAACTTTCCAAAATGACTGTTGTTTTATGAGTGGTTTTTATATTATGCCAGACCCCAATTATTTTGTTTTTAATTTTAATTTTTCCCCAAAATTATATATGCACATAACTTAAGAGTAGAAGAATTGTACAAAGTTTGTTAACAAAACAACAAGGTCTACTCTTTTTCTTTCTTTTCTTTTCCCCTTATGCAACCCTTTTACCACCTTTAGCCAACTCTCCTGGTATCATGTGTCTAAACAACATACTTTTAACTGTTACTCCTTGATTTTTCAGTTTTAGCCATTATCTGTTGAATTTTCCTTATGTGTGACTATCTTCTTTCCCCCAGTCCTCCCCATTATCCCCAAAGGTAATTTCGCTTCCATGAATATTCAACATTTATATTACTGTAACTATGAAATGCAGTTCACAACTGAGCCATGTAATCAATTATTATTTTTTCTTTTTCTACACAACCATTTGTTTTCATTGGAGTCAATGATCATTTCTTACCTTCTTTTTCTTCATTTCCTAATGTACTTATTGTTAATTCAATCTCAAATCTTTTTGGCAAATTTTTCCCACAAAGAACCATAAATCTTACAGACTTGTAGTCCTTTAAGACCTGTGGTTCCTGTCACAACTACTCAACTCTGCTATTGTAGATTTGACCCCCTTGGCTGTAGTTTGTCAACCTCTGGTCTAAATCATTTCTCAAGATGTTTGGTTGCCTCAGGTAGTCGTCAGTTTTCTCTTTTCTTTCTCCAGAGACATTTCTCATTAGGGCTCCTAGATTTCTCTGTACGCCTGTGTCCTAGATGCCATCCTCATGTCTCCTTCACCATCATTACTGGGATTACCTTTGTCTCTTTTTTTTTATTGGATCTTCAGTTTCATGTCTTTTCTTTTTCTTGGCTAACTCCCCCCCCCCTTTTTTTTAAACTGGAAAGTCATTTCCAGAAGCTTTTAAAGAAAGTGTTCATAGGAGATAATGCAGATTATTTCTTAAGAATTCACCGTGATGTTAATTGTTTTTTGTTGGCTTTTAGCCATCCTTTCCATCGGACTTACCAGAATTTGACTAAGAAAAGCTAAATAAATCTTATTTTATTTTGCTTATTTTTAAATAAGATTAGGAAATAAAAAAATTGAACATATGTCCTAGGTCTTGTAACTACAACACTTCACTGACTCATTATAGTTTTCTTTTTTTTTCTTTAAATATACCATATAGGAAGTGTAAATGAAATCCTGGAAAGGAATATGGGGATGGCAGTGCATAAAAAGTGGGGTGGAATTAAATGAACAGAGATTTGTTCTTCTCTTAGCCCTCTGGTAGCTCCAAAATGACCTTCACTATGATTCCCATTTTTTAAATATTTACTTTTTATTGATTTCAGAGAGGAAGGGAGAGGGAGAGAGAGCGATATAAACATCAGTGATGAGAGAATCATTGATCAGGACCCCACTGGGGATTGAGCCCGCAACCCGCAATCTGGGTATGTGCCCTGACGGGAATCAAACTGTGACCTCCTGGTTCGTAGGTTGACACTTAACTGCTGAGTCACTCCGGCTAGGCTGATTCCCATTTTAATGGTGGGCTGGATATCCCATATTATAATTGTGCTGTGAGTTTCAGGGAATTAACATTGATGTTTCATACAAACGTTTCACCTGAACAGATGGGATTAGCTGTGCATTTTTGAGTTTTTCTTAAGAAATAAATTTACTAAATTGAAATTTATTCACATCACTTAGAGTAATTATTGATTATAGGATTGAATATATTTGAAAGAATTTGATTTTATATAAATAAGAAAATCAAATTCTTAAATATATTAAACTAAAATATATAAAATGAAAAATAATTTTGTGGCAATTAAATTAGAAAATCAACAGGTGAACATTTGGTATTATTGATGCCAATGAAGCCTAGTTTGTAACGTATTTTTAAGAGAGCTTTAGTGTTCCTAGGATATCTGCTAAGAGACATGTTCACAGCATGCACTGATTAGACAGGAACTAGGTATATTTCTGAGCTCCAGTATTCTGTACTAACATACTTGGTGGTTTATTTCAATACAGAACCAAGTGGAAAGACAGAGCTCCTGTCTTTGATCATTGTGCCCTTGAAAGGTTTCTTCTTTCTTAGAGTTATTTTTATACTAGAGGCCCGGTGCACGAAATTCATGCACAGGTAAGGTCCCTAGGTCTGGCCGGCAATCAGGGCTGATCTGTGGAGCAACTCGTGGGGCGACTGGGGGGCTCCTGCTGGCACCTGCCTTGGCTGGTCTGGCGCCACTTGCTCGCCAGCCCCACGCCCCGTCACCATCGCCGGTCACCTCCCTCTGCGGGGCGACCGGCTGGGCGATTTGGGGGGCCCTCTGCTGGCACCCACCTTGGCTGGCCTGGGGCCTGTGGGTTAGGGGCGGCTCTTGCATTGGGTGTCTTCCCCCTGGTGGTCAGTGCGTGTCATAGCAACTGGTCGTTCTGCGGTCGTTCCCCCGTTTGGTTGATTTGCATATTAGGTTTTTATTATATAGGATTCTTTAACTTTAGGTAAAGCATGGGTGTGGATGTGTCCTGTGCTTGTGACTTTCCTATAGTAATTGCTCAATGTAATATTAATTACCAAACCCCAGAGCAGTTGTGCTTATAAGTTAGAGTTATCTCACATTAGGGATTTTTGCCTTATATTTTTTTAATTTATGCATTTCTATAAGGTTTGAAATTAGGTTTAATATCCATCTCTCTTCATGATTAAGAAGGCTAGGATGCTCACAAAAGCCTCAGTGGTTAGCATATGTCCTTCCACTTTATTATTCTACATTTGAAAAACTTCTCTAGAAAGATTATTTTTAATCTGACTCATCCTTTTAGATGTAATTAACATAACTGGTTCTATTTTGCAGTGTTATTAAATACATCATACTCAGTATACTAGGAGTATTCTGTTTAAAATAATAGTTTTAATTACTTTTAGGTGAAAAATCACTCTCCTATTTGGCAAATTATGGACATTATTGGATCATGTTTTTTAGGAAGTTGCAGCTAACTTAGGGAGGTTGTCCAAAGAATCATATTAAAATATATTGATAGAATCATAAATTTTAAGAACATGGCTTTGAAAAATATAGCCTATTCCAAATGTGGAAATAAGTGAAGAGTACTCAGATAAGAACAAGTAAGGGCTATTTATTCAGAAGTTGTTATATAACAAGAAAGACAGCCACCATCATTTGCATTTTGGCAGAAACTCAAAGGCAGGCAGGGGAGTGGAAAACCTTCATAGTGGGAAAAACGGAAGGCATCAGGAATGCCCTGATTGGAGATCTGTTGGTGCCAGCTAACTAGAAGTGGGGCATCCTATAAGATTGATTAGGGGAGCATATTTGATTTTATTTCATGGGTCCTAAGTTGGAAATTGGGGCAAAATGAGGGAAGCTGTCAGTTACTAATCAAGTCTGACTGTTTGGGGCCTATTGCTACAAAAGTCTGGTTTGCAGCAGGTTATGTGTGGTATGACAGTTATCTGCATATTCAGTCTCTCACAAGGAATCAGACATATCTGTTCTTCTATGAAAAATTACCAGTTATTCATAAGAACTAATTCAAAATTCAGGGTGATTTTCTAGTCATCATATTGTTCTAGGTATATTTACTCTTCTTATCACTGAAGTAAAACATGGTTGATTTACTCTCTTTTTTCCCAATTAAGAATTCTTTTTTTAAAAAATATATTTTTGTTGATTTCAGAGAAGAAGGGAGAGGGAGAGATAGAAACATCAATGATGAGAGAGAATCATTGATAGGCTGCCTTCTGCATGCCCACACTGGGGATCAAGCCCACAACCTGGGCATGTACCCTTGACCAGAATCAAATCTGGGACCCTTCAGTCTGCAGGCTGATGCTCTATCCACTGGGTCAAACCAGCTTACGGCAAGAAGAATTCTTGAGAATGGGAATCAATTTTTGATCCAGTAAAATCATGAATCAGTAAAATCACTTAATCAAAAGATTTTTCCTTGCTTCTGAGAAAGGAATGAGGATGACACTTTCATCTATTTCAAGGTTTGTAAACACAGCATGCTTTAAATTCCTTACAAGAAAATTTCTATTCCAGTGAATGAAACCAAGCAAAGGTCATTCTATAACACTTATATCATTTTGCTTTGACTCAAATGTTACCAATATAATATTTTGCAAAGCAGAAATATATTTATTCTACAATTCCAGAATTTCCCCAAATACTACATTCTTGCCCCCAGATCTGAAAAATCTGTTGTGTTGTATATGGGTAAATAAAAAATCATACATAAGAAAACAAAAATCATGTGTACAGGCCAAGTACAAGGATGGTAGTTCCACTTTCTTGAACTAGATTACTCTGACGTGACAGTTCGCAGTAATTAATAAGTGATAAACAGAACAATAAAGTGCCGCTCTGCGAGTAACCTTGCCAGACTCCCGATGTTGCTCTGACCCCCGCCAATCAGTCAAGCTCATTAGGAGGATTAGACAGCCATTAATATCTTAATGCCTGTGAGACACAGGGCATTTTATGAATAGTGTAGAGTTAAAGGGGCTCTACTGAGGTGTGAATATCCTGAGGGCAGAAACCGACAGCCAAAAAGAAAATGCTTCCCTAACTGTCTCCCCCCTGGCTGCTGTTTGCACCTCTTTCAACTAATGTGCTATGAAAATGTATTGTATTAGTGACCCAAGGAAAGCATGAGAGTATTTGGGTTACTCAATTGCATCTTCTATACCGGAAGTTAAATGTGTAGTCTCTTTCTACATCCAAGTAATGAGTATTCATTTAGGTGGCTTATAATTATAAGCAATACCAGTATCCATCTTGCCTTTGTAGCCTCTCCTTTTAACAACAGCACATATATTTGTTTACTTGCCTTTTTCTCTATGTAAATTACTAGCAATGAGAAATAAAGCCATTCTGCCTAGCACAATGCGGATAATTAATAATTAAACAATCAGAAGATATAACTTTCCAGTGCATTTTCAAGACATTATTGGGCTGATGTCTTAGGTAAAATCATTTCTGTTTTGAGTGTGGCAAATTCACATGAAAGAAATTCTGTTTTTGGTATTAGCTCCCAACCCTGAACTTTTTCACTAAATACAGACAAGGTGTTAATTAAGAGAACAGCCAATCCAAATGAATAATGGAGTGCTGAATAGAATGGGTAAGGGCTTGCCCTTCTTCGTCAAAGAGGTGCACTGATGCTGAAGTCTCAGTTTTAAAACTTTGACTACAGAAAAATGAGAGTATGAGAGGGGTAAAAAGGGATAGTGGGATCTCCATTAACTCATTCAACTTCTCCTAGTTAGTTTTTTAAAAGCTGTCAGGCAACGCTTAATGAAAGGCTTTTCAGAAACAAGGAAGGAATAACAGTCACAGAACTTACTATTTCTTCAACTCAGAAGGGTGCCAAGTAAATATTAAATGAGACCAGATCATTTGTAAGGGCCCTTGTTCAGTACCCTGCATTAAGCAGCAGATTAAAAGAACCATCTGCCCTTTCTCTGACACTCACCCAGGCTGAGTCAGCTCAGATACCACAGCCCAGAGGGAGGCCTGGTGGGAGGGCAAGGAGTAGATGCATTCCATTGAGCAAGTGGGTGTCCGTGGTCCCTCCAAAGACAGTCACCCAGCTTGCAGAGAGGCCAGTGCATCTATGTTACCTGAGAGTTCAGGGCAGTCCAAGCCAGAAGTCTTTAATTAGGCAATTCTATTCCTGATTCTAATTTGACAACTAAATTGGAAGTCCTTGTGGGCTTCGGGGTTGTTTTAGCTTGTAGAAGGTAATCGAGAGGGTGTGACTACTGGTTGGTTAGACTGAGAGCTGGATCCGGGCAGTCAGAAGCTTCACACCCTTGCCATGCTCACCTTGCCCACTGTCCCCACAGCAGGAGCTGTTTCAGTGAAACAGTCTTGAGAGAGTGATGTGTTGTTGAGACCTTCTGGATGGCACATGTGACTGAACCCTGCTAAGTCCTCTGTGCACACTTTAAGATTCTGGCAGTTGGGTGTAGAGATTTAGCCACCCCATAACAAGCCTCCTGAGTAAGTTCTCTTTCTTGTTAAGCCTGGAGCCTACCAATCTAGAGTGCTCTGCCTTTTGCTTTGATCTCTTCTTGACCTCTGTCACTATGGTGTGTGTGTGTGTTGGGGGAAGGGGGGCGGGCAAGTTTGCTAACCAGCATGAAAGATCCAGTCTCTATTTAGTCATGACATTGAATTATAAATTCCGGAGGCTTTAAAAATATTTAAAAAGTTAAATCGTTGTTTGTGAAAATTCTTCTGAAGCTACTAAAATACCTCAGGCCATGAGAATAGAAAACATTTCAGTGAGGTCAATCCTGCAAATGATGTTGTTGCTTGAAGAAAGTCACTTTGGCTTTAGACAATCGATTATCTTTTCTGGAGAAGCTCCAGGTTAAATGGAGACTAGAACAGAGGAAAACCTTTTTGTGAAAGCGAGTGGCACTCATTGAAGGCTTGTTATGGACAGGCACTCTTCTAGGTCCATATTAAATCTTCATGGCAACTCCATGAGGTAAGTGCCATTGTTATATCCATTTTACAAATAAGTTCACTGAGGCAGTTTTCTCAAGAACATGATTATATTCAACTGTCTAGCCATAGGCATGAATCTTGGTGTCCAGGGTGTCACAGGGATCCCTGTGGTCATCTGTCTTCACCTAGATTGCAGTCATTTTGGCTTTGGTTTCTCCAGGGGATTTTACTCAGTTTAAGTCTTAGCCTATATCTAGGCTCATGGGAACATCTGATTGTTTCCACTCAACTCCACACAGCTAAGTGGGTAGCCTCAGTGATCATACATCCAGGCTCTCAAAACAGGAGTGTATTTATACCATCTCCCCGCCTGTGTTCCCAGCGATTTTCCTAACCGAAACCCCTCTCCCAAGTTGGTTGTCAGTGGAAATTGAGGCCGTGGTAGGCATTTCTCCAGGACCACAGCTCAGACATTGCTGGGCCATGGCAAAGATTCCTGTCCTGAGGACAAAACAGAGTGAGGTTTGGTTTCAGGTGTCGCCTGAAAAAATTTGTGCTGAGCCTTTACTAGTGACCAGGGTTTAGCCATGTTAGAATCTCTTTTCCCTATTTCTGTGTTAAAACATTCAGTAACTTAGTTTTCCATCTCCCCCATGATACCCTATGAACTTGGAATTTTTCATATCCATTGTATATTTTATACCTAGAGTAGAGGTACCAGATAAAAACACATGAAGACTCGTTAAATTAGGTTTGCAGAGAATTTCAGAGAAATCCCAGTTTAACTGGGCGTCATCTGCTTCTGTTTGCTGAACCTGACAACCGTATTCTACATCTGCCTCATTAGAAGTGAGGAGAAGGACAAACTCCTTTTCATTGGGGAAACCGTCTTTTTTAGTATAGATTAATTTAATAGCATGAGAAGTAAAGTATTTCTGTGGTTAGCATCTACAGATGGGTGCAGAGTTTTCTCTAACACATTTACTTTAAACTGTATGCTCTAAACTAATTATATTCAGTGTCTAAGTCAAAACATATTTAGTGTGCTTCTCACAGTTCTTCTTTCCAGGGTAAGATAATTACCACATAGTTTTTAGGGACTTTCTCCTATCATTTGTGATTAAGGTATCCCCTAAAGATGAATTTTATTAAGCATCAAAACATTTAACTTTAATTTTTCATAGACATTTTTCTGAAATATATTTTATATTCCTTTATGTACTTGTTATGTTGGACATGACTCCCTCTGGAAAAATTAGTGGTAGCATTATTCATATAAATTCTTTTGGTTTTTAATCCAGGAATATACCCTCAAAGTCTACTGTTTTGTATAGGACTTTTTTTCCTGTCTGTAAACAATCTCACTGGGCTGTACTCTTGTGCTTGTCCGCATGCGGATGTTTGGTCTCCTCTCTGTACACCTCCAGGAGGCAGTAGTGTAAGTGAAGAACTGTGGGGAGCTCATTCACAGACTCAAGTGCATTTGCTTTGTACAGCTATGTTACTGATAGCTACTTCTGAGGCCTGCTTGCACTTCAAGGTCTATGCTTTGTACTTCGTAGGAGAGCTTCGTTGGATACATGAAGTACTGCTCTGTGTTTGCCATTATGCTTCCCAAGATGTGTTCTACAGGACACATGTTCTATAAAATGTTAATAGGTGTGTCGAGAAAAATTTCCATGATTGAAGAGTTTGAGAGACAGTGAGCTAAAAAAGTTAAACCTGAAATAAATTAAAGCTACCTTTACAGGGATTTTCATGTGCTTAGGGTGATTGTAAAGGCCTAGGTGCTTAACATGGTATATGGAAAATTTTGATTTTATCTGTCCGTGCAATTCCTTCGGTGGAAGATTTCACTGGACCATTGTGAGATTTTGTCATGACGTATAGTTGCTAGATTAACATGGGAGTTGTACACAGAAATAAAAATCTTAAGCATGACCTAAATTCCATCCTAAAAATTTAAAAGCAAAAGAAATGAAATGTGGAGAAGTGATTTATAATGGGGATAAAGTTAATATTCTTTATGTATTCAACTAATTGTCCATTGGAGGTAGTTCTTTGAAAATAATAGGTAGCAGGTGTACAAGTCTTTAGGACATAAACTGGAGAGCAGTTTTCTTTTTTAGGAGTAAAGTGTTAAAGTTTCTGAATGCTAATATGTTAGAAAGGAAGAACATGTTAAGGTGTAGCACCCATCCTCTATAAATAAAAGCCCAGTGACCATAATGGCGTAATGACTGGAAAAACCGCTTGACCAGTTGCTATGAGGTGCATTGACCACCTCTCAGTCTCCCGCCCCCCCCCACCCCCCCCCCCCCCCTCCCACAGGCTCCCATTGCAGCATGGCGAATGGGGAACCATGGGGAACCAGGTGGGTGGTGGTGGGGTGGGACTGGGGACTGCCAAGTGGACAGAAGATGGTCCTGATCGCAGGCTAGGCCTAGGGACCTTACCTGTGCACTATTTTGTGCACTGGGCCTCTAGTCTATATGTATAAAAGCCTAAGCAACTGGCCGACCAGCTGACTGGCCAGTAGCTATAACATGCACTGACCACCAGGGGGCAGATGTTCAACACAGAAGTGGAAACCACAGGCATGGAAACATGGAAAGACTGATGAATCTCAGAGAGAAGGATGGAGGATGGGAAGAGATTAACCAAAGATCTTACATGCACCGGTGGGGTTCATGAGCCTGGCCTGCAGGGATCGGGCTGAAACCAGCTCTTTGACATCCCCCAAGGGATCCCAGATTGTGAGAGGATGCAGGCCAGGCTGAGGGACCCCACTGGTGCATGAACCAGTATACTGAGCCTCTAGTAAAATATAATAACAGAATTTTTTTCTGATATCTGGACAAGTTCAATAAGAAGATACAATTAAGGGTTAAATAGAAATCAGTATTTCAAAAAGAAACTTAAAAAATAAAAGGTTAAATAATAACCTTGTTCTTTTCCCCCCTGAACTGATTTATTTTTCCAGTTGCTTTTAAAAAACATATATTTTAGATGAATATTATTGATTTTAATATAGTGTTTTGATACTATTTTGTCACTTGGGAGTAGTTATCACTATTAACATTGAAGGAAAGTACTGTTACATATTGTTTAGGAGAGCAAAACAAATATTTAGCTTAAACATATGTTGCCATTTATCTTTGCCTCAGTGGTTCTCAACCTTCCTAATGCCGCAACCCTTTAATACAGTTCCTCATGTTGTGGTGACCCCCAACCATAAAATTATTTCTGTTGCTACTTAATAACTGTAATTTTGCTACTGTTATGAATCGTAATGTAAATATCTGATATGCAGGATGTATTTTCATTGTTTGCGACCCACAGGTTGAGAACCACTGGGCCCTAAAGACACACACACACACACACATAAATATATTTGTATTAATTATATTATAAAACATCTCATCATGTATAACAATGTCCTCTGTTCTTGGTTTCATCCCATGTCAAAAATATATTTTATGGCTTGGCATCCATGATAAGTTTTAACTTGAGTATTTACCTAATCTGTGTTTATATACTTGTTGCAAAGGCAAATTCATAACTGCCTATAGCTATTTCACTACTACCTGAATTCTGCATCTTAGTGGTCTGTGTGGAGAGGTTAATATTAGTAACAATAACTAATACATGTGCTAGTTATTGTTATACATGTAAAACACATATTACCTGAATTAATTCTCACAACATGTTCATGATTTTCATTTTAGAGGTGAGAAAAATCAAGGCATACTTGCCACAAATCAACAGTTAGTAAGTGGCAGAGCTGGAATATTAACCCAATGAGTCTGAGTCCATAGGCTGTTCTTAATGACCATTAAGCATAGAAAGATGGGGATGATACTTAGGTTATTCCATCAAACTGAAATCCTGAATTCCAAGAACCTTTTCATGGGTTTTTCTGAGGCAACTTAACTATTACACCGAGTCTTTATATTCTTCACAAAGAGGAATAAATAAAGATTTCTCCAGCTCTAGCTGTTTGGCTCAGTGGATAGACTGTCGGCCTATGGACTGAAGGGTCCCAGGTTCGATCCTGGTCAAGGGCATGTAGCTTGGTTGCAGGCTCCTCCCCCGCCCAGGCCCTGGTCAGGGTGCATGCAGGAGGCAACCAATTGATGTGTTTCTCTCACATTGATATTTCTTTCTTTCTTTTCCTCTCTTCTAAAAAGCAATGGAAAAATATCCTCAGGTAAGAATTAAAAAGAAAATATTTATCTTCTGTAGTAGGCATAGTTGATGAGGTCTGGTATCTCAATTAAGAATAATGGAATGCTAACTTTACTAGTAGCCAATATTTTTATTTCCTGGAGTATTGTAAATCCTGGGAGAGGTATGTGTGGCTCTCTCTCTCTCTCTCTCTACTTAATATCCTACAATGCTATCTACAGAACCAAGTGCTTAGTGCTTGTGCAACAAAGACCTTCTGGATGATCCTCACTTTATTGCTGACACTGAGGCCTAGACAGATGAAGACCTTGACTATGGTGGCTTAGTAAGTAATTCCACACAGGGTCACAAGTCCACTTCATTTTTCACTTTACAATAGTGACACTTGGTGTTTCTTGAGCTAACAACTCAGAAATGTTAAATCACCAGCATTATTGAAACTCAGATTGATTTGTCAGGCTTATCATGATCATCCTATCTAATAACGAGGGGCTATGCTAATTGACCCTTACACCATCGCAAAGATGGCGGTGCCCACAGCCAATAAGGAGGGAATAAGCTAATTGACTGCCACATCCTCAAAGATGGCAGGGACCACAGCCACAAGATGGTGGCACCCAGCCCCCTTAGCCCCGCCGTGTGCCTGCCTCTGGAGTCCCCCAGTCCCTTCAGTCCCCCAGTCGCCCAGGGCTGCCCAAGGCTCAGGCAACCAGGGCTGGCCAAGGCTTGTGCTGCCAGCAGTGGCAGCAGCAGAGGTGTGATGGGGGCGTCACCTTCCCCTGATCACTGGGTCACCTCCTGCCCTGAGGGCTCCCGGACTGTGAGAGTGGGCAGGCCCGGCTGAGGGACCCCCCCCCCCTCCCAGTGCATGAATTTTCATGCACTGGGCCTCTAGTATTAGAATATACACAAGAGTCTTTGCTGCACTATTTGCATTCCTACCAGCAATATCTAAGGATGTATTTTGAGGGTGAACAAATTTTAGGGGGTTGGAGATTGTAGCCAGGGACAAATTTTTAAAATCTTGTAATTCATGAGTAAAAATGGGAAATTACTTGAAATGAGAATGGTCTAGTAATATCTAGGACATGACTCCCCCATCACCACCTTTAGGGCTTTTTACAGTAATGATGCCTGTTTGTGCTATATATGAACTTCCTGTCCAGTTAGATTGAAAACAGCAACAGTTCAAATTCCATGGATTAGCTCACTAGGCCAATTCCTCCCTCCGCCCCCCACCCCAACCCAGTCCTCTTTACATTATTTCTGTGAATATTGTTTAATTCTGTTCATTTTGTAAGGATCAGCCTAGATGTTTTTCAAGTCTTTCCTGACATATCCAACTTCTGGTTAGATATCACTCTTATCCATCTGGTATCTGGTCTATCCATTTGGCTGTAATCATGCTACCTCATATTAGTTACTCTGAGGGCATCACCATATATAATATTTCTTTGGCTTTCCCAAGGTATATACTCTGGTATTGTGGATATTGTGTGCTCAACAACTAACCAGATGATTGGTTTTTAAAAAAAGATTTTTGAGCATTGAACAGGGAATTACCATTTTTTTTTTTTTTTTTTTTTTTTTAGCAAATCTTGTGCTAGGGTTCCAAGCTAGGGGGTTATCTGTTAATCTTCATCATAACTCTGTGAGCTGGCTGCTTATATTTTCTCAGCCTTTGGGGGAAATTGAAAGTTAGAGAGCTTTCTACCACATCATATGGCCAATAAATGACAGAAGTGGGATTTGAGTCCAGATATGATTTCACCATGTTATAAAGCTTCATTAGAATTAAAATTTTTTTTTTTAAAGAAAGCTATTTAGAGAAGCTATTTAAAAACCTAGTAGATTCTTATGCATCTGGAATAGTTTAAGTATGGGAATTCCTAGAAGCAGGGGAAAGAATACATAAAGCTTTGAGGCTCTTTGCAATCTTTACAATCTGATTTTAATAGGTGATGCTAAATTCCTCTTTTTTAAAAAAAATATATTTTATTGATTTTTTACAGAGAGGAAGGGAGAGGGATAGAGTTAGAAACATCGATGGGAGAGAAACATTGATCAGCTGCCTCCTGCACGCCCCCTACTGGGGATGTGCCCGCAACCAAGGTACATGCCCTTGACCAGTATTGAACCTGGGACCCTTGAGTCTGCAAGCTG
Source organism: Myotis daubentonii (assembly GCF_963259705.1). NCBI lineage: Eukaryota > Metazoa > Chordata > Mammalia > Chiroptera > Vespertilionidae > Myotis > Myotis daubentonii. Next base: position 19,708,941 of record NC_081842.1, on the reverse strand, counting down.
ACACTCTATCCACTGAGCCAAACCAGTTAGGGCTAAATTCCTCTTTTTCTTAAACAGAAATGAATTTCAAAAGAGATCTGACTTGGAATATTGACATAATTAAAGCTATCAAATAATTTTCTTATTTTTTACAAGATTAAAAAATTATTTTTCCTTTATTTTTATTATTATTTTTTTGAGCACCTGCTTTGTGTCAGGCATCACATACTGGGTATCTTTTAAAATATATATTGATTTCAGAGAAGAAGGGAGAGGGAGAGAGAGAGACACCAATGATGAGAGAAAATCTTTGATTAGCTGCCTCCTGCACTCCCTGCACTAGGGATTAATCTCACATCCCATACCCTGACCCTGAATAGAACCATGACCTCCTAGTTCATAGGTAGATGCTCAACCACTGAGCTACTGCAGCCGGCCAGGGAAGATTTAAAAAAATTTTAGTTCATTGCTTACGATAATCAGCTATATGTGTACTATAAAGTCTATGTACCACAGTATAAATGCAGTTTTCACAGTGACCAAAGGCAAATTTCCTGTGCTGTTAAAAGTATGTTTATACTGCTTTGCACATCACCTTTGGTTTATAATCATGATTCATGAAAGTCTTGACATGCGAAAATAATTTATCAACGTAATTCATATATTTATAATTTTAAACGAACAAAGAAAACACCCTGATGTAGTAGAATCAGCATTGTACTTGGAGGAGGGCTTTGTCCTCACATTGTTACAAGGTGGGTGTATAGAATGATTAAATTATAGGGTTGGATCAGGTGATCTGGAGAGTCTTTTCAGCTTGAAGGCTAATGATCATCACTATGAGGAACTCTAGAGGACTAAAGCTACACTAAGGAGATTTTGTATGCGCTGAGCTGCCTTTTAGAAAGTTGGCAGTAGCCTTTGCATCAATCATAAGCCAGAGGGCAGAGCTGCTATGTGTGATTGTAAAGCTTCTTGCTCTTAATTTTGGGGTGAGTTTCTGACACTTCAGGGTGGATTAAATGGCTCTGAGTGCCCTCATGCCACACAAAAGCTCCCATCACTCTAATCATTATGAAACCTTCACAGATGTGCACTGGAAAGATTTTCTGAGGAAGTTGGAAAAATGAAACTGTAAATGCCTTCCAGCTGGCATGCCAAAACGTTCTTCATCTCATTGGAGGCATGTTCAAGTTAATTTCAGTTGATGACTGATAGCTCATCCAAATGTTACTCAAGATAATGTGGAGCAATTTTTCTCTCCTAGTGATGAACTCAGATAAGAGGGTGATGAATGAAAAAAAAAAGTAACTGAGATTTCTCAATTGAAAAAAAATGGTATTATTGCAAAAACACAAAACTAAATTTTAACATCTTTTAAAAAGAAGAAAATGACTCAAGGTCGGCACATAAAAAGCATAAGGCTAATTACACACATGCATATGGTGTGCATCCTAGTTAAGTACTGAGGGAGTTAACACCTTCGTGCCTAGCTGGTTTAGGTCATGCCATTTACATCCTGCTGCTCACAATAATAATGATAAGAAATGGGCCGCCTGCTATCACCAAGTGCCAGATACAGACCATATGGCAACATGACAACATCAAATTAAACAAAAAATAACAGTTTTCTTGAGATTATTATACTTTTATAGCTTAAGACATGCAATCTATTGCACATTTTCTTAATTTCTTTAAATTCCTTTTCTAGTTTTTTGCTGCTGGCTGTATTTCAGCTGTTTATTGTGAATGTGACAAAAGCAGGAAGCATGATTACAAGATCACATATCCTAGAAGCTAAGCTCTTTACTTTGAATGAATTTCTTCTTTAAATGGTAGCTGCTCTCTTTATAGAAAGAGCAGAAGTCCAGAAGAAAACACACACACACACACACACAGAGGACATATATGCATGGAGACAGACATATACAGTGTGAAATAATTTTTTTAAAAGTAGAAGTAAAAAGAATGGAATGATAGAATGTTAACATTGGAAGGGCTCTCAGATCTCTTTAGACTCACCCCTGTGCTTTACAGAACAGGAAACTGAGGCAGAGCAGTGTTAAATCACCTGTCCATAGGAATTATTGATAGAAATTAGTCTATAATTTAGGCCTATAGTCTTCCATCCTAGTGCCCTTTAAAAATTATATGTTTTTTTTTTCAATTAACGGTACTTTAATTTAATTTTTTTTTCCCATCACCATTTATCCCCTCTTCTACCTCGACCCACCAACCCCCACAATCACCACACGGCTGTCCGTAATTCTTCCAAGAACATATGTATTTCAATCCAGCAACCACTGTTGTGTCCAGATTTCAAGGTTCCCAAGACCCCCAGGGAGCCAGTCAGTTCGATGCAAAAGCAAAGAATCCTTTTAATGCAAGCCGGTTCACCAGACCCACCGACACAACGTAAAGTCCAGTGGCCGAGAGAGCTAAAAATTATATGTTGATAGAGCTAAAAAGAATAGGATTTCAAAGAATTAAATAATTATGATGGTTGATTGAGATATTACTTGGTATGCAATAGATAAGTAGACCTGGACTTTATGATCAAAAACAATTTCTGACCTAGCTGGTTTGGCTCAGTGGATAGAGTGTCAGCCTGCAGACTGAAGGGTCCTGGGTTCGATTCCAGTCAAGGGTACATGCCCAGGTTTCAGACTCAATCCCCAGGAGGGGCCATGCAGGAGGCAGCCAGTCAATGATTCTCTCATTGATGTTTCTCTTTCTCCCTCTCTCTTCCTCTCTGAACTCAATAAAAATATCTACACTAATAAAAGACAAACATGCAAATTGACAGTACCTTTGCTATGCCTTAAGCCACACCCACCAGCCAATCAGAGCAACTATATGCAAATTAACCCAACCAAGATGGCGGCCAGCAGCCACGGAGCTGAAGCGAGCAGGAGGCTTGGTTGCTCCAGTGATGGAGGAAGCCAAGTTTCCCGGCTGGCTCTGAGCTCCACTGAAGGCAACAAAGTTTCAATTATAGAAGGTAAATAAGACCCAGATACCTGCTTTCAGCCGGCCGTGGCCACAGAGCTGGAGTGAGCAGGAGTCGGCAACAAAGTTTCAATTATAGAAGGTAAATAAATCCCAGAATAAAAAAAAAAAGTGAAAAAGGAGAGACTGGGAGCTTGCATCGCCAGGGGGACTTGGCTAGCCTGGAAATAGCCATCAGCCCCTCACCCAGGCTGGCCAAACTGCGATGGGGTGAGGGTTCCCACTGGGGGGGGCTTGACCAGCCTGCAAACAGCCATCAGCCCCTCACCAAGGCTGGCCAGGCACCCCAGTGGGGACACCCACCCTGAAGGGGGTGTGACCAGCCTGCAAACACCCATCAGCCTCTCACCCAGGCTGGCCAGGCACCCCGGTGGGGACCCCCAACATGAAGGGAGTGTGACCAGCCTGCAAACACCCATCAGCCCCTCACCCAGGCTGGCCAGGCACCCCAGCGGGCCCCCCACCCTGATCCGGGACACCCTTCAGGGCAAACCAGCCGGCCCCCACCCATGCACCAGGCCTCTATCCTACATAATAAAATGGGAATATGCAAACTGACCCTAACAGAAGAAAGATTGGGAATGACTGGTCACTGTGACACACACTGACTACCAGGGGGCAGATGCTCAATGCAGGAGCTGCCACTTGGTGGTCATTGCACTCCTACAGGGGGAGCTCTGCTTAGCCACAAGCCAGGCTGACGACTGCCAGTACAGCGGTGGTGGTGGGAGCCTCTCCTGCCTCCTCAGCAGCGCTAAGGATGTCCGACTGCAGCCTAGGCCTGCTCCCCACTGACAAGTGGACATCCCCCAAGGGCTCCCAGGCTGCCAGAGTGATGTCTGACTGCCAGCTTAGGCCCAATTCCCCAGGGAGTGGGCCTAAACCAGCAGGTGGTCATCCTCCAAGGGGTCCCAGACTGCGAGAGGGCACAGGCCAGGCTGAGGGATCCCCCCAAGTGAACAAATTTTTGTGCACTGGCCCTTAGTCCTATATAATAAAAGCCTAATATGCTAAGTGTTCAGTCATCTGGTCAGCCGTTCAACCAATCAAAATGTAATATGCTAATGATATGCTAAGGCTTCTCAACCACTCACTATGTCGTGCACTGACCACCGGGGGGCAGACGCTCAATGCAGAAGTTGCCCCCAGGTGATTAGTGTGCCCCGACAGGGGAACGCTGCTCAGCCAGAAGCCCTGAGCCGGGCTCACAGCTGGTGATCGCAGCAGCAGTGGTGGGAGCCTCTCACGCCTCCATAGTAGTGCTAAGGATGTCCGACTGCTGACTTAGGCCCACTCCCCTCCCCATAGGCCCATAGGGAGTAGGCCTAAGCTGTCAGTCGGACATCCCCTGAGGGCTCCTGGACTGCAAAAGGGCGTATGCCAGGCTGAGGGATCCCCCCCCTCAAGTGCACGAATTTCATGCACCGGTTCTCTAGTATTAAAATAATAACAAAAACAATAAGTTTCTAGAAAATACATATTGTTTTGAGGAATATTTTAATATGTCCCTAGTAGGGTTTCATTTATTAACTAAATTAGTGAGTTGCCCCAACCACTAATCAAATCACATTTGGTATCGATTTCATAGTCATTTCATAAATCTTCCTCTGCACACAAACTAAAAATAGCATCTTTCTCATGGTCTGATGGTTGATATCCTCTTCTGTAAAAGGGGCCTATGTAATTTCAAAGATCTCTTTTACCTCCAGAAGATTTTGGTTCTAAAATACCCTGTTTACAATGATGTATGCCTTTTAAAACTGTAATCATCTGACTTCAAGGTAGTTCAAGATTTAACTTTTGCTGAATTTTAAAAGGCCTCAATCACTCCATACTGTTGTTTAAAATTACTTTTTTTATTACACACTAGGGGCCCAGTGCACGAATTCTTGCACCTTGAAAGGAACCGTGGGCTGCAAGGCTGCGGTGGGCACAGGGGCAAGTCTCGGCACATCCTCCGTGCCACCACCTGGCCCCTCCCTCCGCAGCCCCTGCTCCCCGTCCCACCGCCCCTGCTCCCTGTCCCACCACCCCTGCTCCCACTGCCGCTGCTCCCACACCCTGACAATGCTGACCCCACTTGCACCCGCTGGTGGCGTGAAGTGATTGGGGCCGGTGCCAGCAGCGGGTGCGAGTGGTGGCTGCTACCTCAATTGCCCCTCAGGAGCAGGGGAAGGTGAAGAAGCCCTTAGGGGCGATCGGGCCGGCAGCTGCCGCTACCTGCTGATGGTGCCGAGTGATCGGGACTGGCGCCGGGCACCAGCAGTGGGTGCGAGCGGCAGCTCCAGCGCTGGCAGCCAGGTGCGAGGGCCGGGCGGGACTGTGGTGCGTGGGAGCAAAGAATTTTCAATGACCACCAGAGGCTTGGTGATAGTGACAGGTGCTGACCTTGGTCTGGCGCCCCGCTCACCTGCTCTACCCTCCTGCTGCGGCCAACGCCGACCATGTTCCGTGCTCTGCCACCTGCTGCTGACACCCGCCATGTTATGCACATGCCCCCTGGTGGTTAGTGCACATCATAATGACCGGTTGTTTGTTCCACCGTATGGTCTATTTGCATATTAGGATTTTATATATATAGATAGTTTTATAATTTCAAAGTATACCTAAATATTTCAGATAATTGTTCTCAGGATAAATGTTCAGACCTTTGTATCTACTGTCGATGGAAACATTATCCGTTGGAGTTTGTCTGTAACTCATACTTAAATGTGTGAAATAGGAAGCCCTTGAGGCTATTTGCATCTTTGCAGAATTTTTCATCCTTTCTTGTATATAAGTGGCAATGTATTTTTAAAAGCACTTAAAGTGAAGCCACACTTATTATTTAGATTGAATTAGGCTTTTTATATGTTTACATTTTCATATTTAAACTCCATGATAAAAACCAATCCTAGGAATGGGAATATCAGGAGGATAGGTATTAAAAGTGAGGGGCAGCCATGAGTCACAACTTTTAGTTACCAAACAAAGTAAAAATCTGAGTTTAGAAGGTTAAAACGGAAGTTTGAACTAACAACTGATATATTAAAAATCGTTTTTGTTATTCAATTTTGATTTGATTATAAATTACTTAAGGCCTTCAAAAGATAAAATTAAATGATTACTGAAGACCATAGTGAGAATTATGTAAACACCCATCATGAATTCCAAAAAGGTCATCACTCATTTCTATTTTTGTTAAGGACTTAGGGGGGTGCAAAAAATAACTTTTCTTCTACCAAGTTCTTCTAGCTGGGTTAGTAATCGAATTTACATGAGACAGATTAACAGGAGAAAATGTCCAAAATTTATGACTTTTGGGGGTGCGTAAGACATGAGATTTGAAGACACATCAGGCAGTTGAAATTTATATGCTATTTTGTGTGAAGAAGGGGGTTTTGAATCTGGGATTGCAAAGGGAGGAAGGTTATTCACAGAAAGACAACCTGTGGTAAACCAGTTCTTGCTGGACAACCCAGAAACAATGGGACGGAGGGAAATCTGGTAAACAGATTTTTGCTTGGATGCTCCCTATCTTCCATACTCAATTCAGATAGGCTAAGGTGAATAGTTGAGATTCCCTTCCTGTAGCAGGTCTTTGCATCTGAATTCCCTGAGGCGAGAAGGAAGAGGGTCAGAGGTTCTTTCTGAGTCTTTTGTTTCCTAATCACCAGCTTAAAATGGATATTCCAAAAGGCACATTTTGAAGTGGCAAAACGTTGGTCCCCTTCAGCCTCTAGAACACGGTAGGACAGCTAATTGTTCCATTTATTTCAATGTTCATTTGGAAATGACACCGGTGATACACGATAGTGACTTGTATCATACAAATAAAGGATTGTTTCTCTGTAGTACTATTATTTAGTAAAAGGAATTAGAGCTCTTTGAAAAAAATGTCTGATTCTAGAGCTGGGACAAGGAATATATAAGAGTCTAGAATATCTTGTAGTCCCAGAAAAAAAAAAGTGCTCACAAACCCAAAACCGTGGAGGAGGAAGGATATGTCAAAATGATATAGGAGCCAAACCAAAAGAACTCCTAGTGGCCAAAGTTGGACCAATCTGAGCAGTAAAATAAATAGCATAATATTGGCTTATAACTCAATGTATAAAATAAATATTAATATATACTGATATAAATAAATGATTGAATATGTAAATGAGACAGAGATAAGTCTCTTGAAAGAAGAATTCCAAATAATTTAAGTAGCTACTCAACCCTCAAGGAGGTGGAACTTGACACCCTACCCCTTAACTGTGAGCTGTGCTTAGTGACTTGCTTCCAAAGAGTAGGAGTAGGTAGACAAAATAAAATAAAGTAACTCTACAGTGAAGAAACCTAGCAAATGGTATTTCAATTAGGTAATCAGTGTTAACATCCTCAGGGTAAGTTACATTGATAGCTTGTACCCTGGCAATGATGTGATAAGAATGGCATTCTGCCCAGCCGGCATGACTCGGTGGTTGAACATTGACAACCTATGAACCAGGAGGTCACAGTTCGATGCCCGGGTTGTGGGCTTGATTCCTAGTTGGGGGTGTGCAGGAGGCAGCCAGTCAGTGACTCTCTCTCATCATTGATCTATCACTCTCTCCATCTCCCTTCTTCACTGAAATCAATAATAATTAAAAAAAAAAGAATGCCACTCTGTGGTCTTCTTCCCACAAACCCATAATCTCAGCCTCAGAGAAAAAACATGATACAAACCCAAACCAAGAGACATTCTACAAAATATATGACCAGTACTCCTCAGAACTGTTGAGGTTGTGAAAAACAAGGAAATTCTAATAAACTTTCAAACCAGAGGGGACCAAGGAACAATGAGGACTGAATGTAATATGTATCTTGGGTTGGATCCTATAACAGGAAAAGGAAAAACATAATATGGTAAACATGAGTGAAATCTGAATTAAGTATGAGTTTAATTATTATAATGTATCTGTATTGGATTATTAGTTGTGACAAATGTATAACACTAATATACAAGCAATAAGGGAAACTGGGTGTAGAATAGGTGGTAACTCTCCAGAATATCTTTGTAACTGTTCTGTAAATCTAAAACTGTTTTCAAAAAGTTTATTTAAAAATAAAGGGAGTTTGGTGATTTTTGTTCTCCAAAGTTTCCATAAGGTATGTTGCATGCTTTGGCTGGCACATTCTATTTGATTAGGTCTTCTTTACAAAGACTTTGGAATAACTAGGCAAAGGAAGACTTGTGCGATGGCAACAATTTATATGAGTATGAAATAGAGAAATAAATTGTTTTACGTTATGCTGCCCTCTGCCACAAAGTTTAAGTCACTTTTTAGAGTCAACACGCATTTTCTAATGTGATAAAATGTATGAAAATATAGTATAGTAGTCCACCTCCATCTGTGGTTTCACTTTTGGTGATTTCAGTTACCCATGTGGCCTGAAAATATTAAATGGAAAATTAAAGAAATAAGTAATTCCTAAATTTTAAATTGTGTGCCATAGAATTGTATGATGAAATATCGTGCTGCCCTGCTTCTTCCCAAGTGGGATGTGAATCATCACTTTGTCTAACATATTTGTGCTCTATATACTACCCACCATGTAGTCACTCAGTAGCTGCCTCGGTTATCAGATCGACTTTCATCATATTGCAGTGCTTATGTTCAAGTAACCTTCATTTTACATAATAATGCCACAGTCACATAACTTTTAGTGTAGTATATTGATATAATATTTCTATTTTATTATTATTAGCTGTTAATTTCTTACTGTGCCTGATTTATAAATTAAACTCTACCATAGGCATGCATCTGTAGGAAAAAACATCCTATACTAATAAAAGAGAAAAATGGTAATTGGCGTACGACTGATACCTTTTTCATTGGCTAATCAGTGAGATATGCAAATTAACTGCCAACTAAGATTGGCCGTTAACTGCCAAAAAAGATGGCGGCTAATTTGCATATTGCAGGCAGGATGGTACAGTGCCATCAGAGAGCGGGTAGGGGGCGTGAGTGCCAGTGGTCGCCCGGGACCCGATCCGGCCGGCAAACCCGGACGTGAGCCGGCGGGGCGGCTGTGGCGTCCGCCTGCACTCACGCCCTCAACCCGCGGGTTGAGGGCGTGAGTGCAGGTGGTCGCCTGGGACCCTATCACGCGGGCCTGTGGGGCGGCTGCAGCGGTCGCCCGGACCCGATCCAGCCGGCAGACTTGGATGCGAGCCGGCGGGGCGGCTGCGGCGTCCGCCTGCACTCAAGCCGCCAACCCGCAAGAGCGGGTTGGCGGCGTGAGTGCCAGTGGTCGCCCAGGACCCGATCTGACCGGCAAACCCGGACTCGAGCTGGCGGGGCGGCTGAGGCGGTCGCCTGGGACCCAATCACGCGGGGCCGGCGGGGTGGCTGCAGCGTCAGCCCGCACTCATGCCGCCAACCTGCGAGAGTGGGTTGGGGGCGTGAGTGCCAGCGGTCGCCCGATCCGGCCAGCAAACCGGGACACGAGCCAGCGGGGCGGCTGCGGCGTCTGCCTGCACTCATGCCCTCAACCCGGGAGAGCGGGTTGGGGGCGTGAGTGCCGGTGGTCACCCGGGACCAGATCACGTGGGCCGGCAGGGCGACTCGCCCCCAACCCGCTCTCCCGCCCAGCAGGGGACCCTCATTTCTCCCCATCACTGGTTCTGCCCCCAGCCCAGGCCTGATGCCTCTGTCAGAGGCGTCAGGCCTGGGCTGGGGTCAACGCCTGAGGGCTCCCAGTATGTGAGATGGGGCAGGCTGGGCTGAGGGACACTCCCCCCCCCCCCCCCACACACACACCCAGTGCACGAATTTCGCGCACCGGGCCCCTAGTAGTATATAAATGGTACTATATACAGTTTCAGGCATCCACTTAGGTTCTTGAAACATACCCTTTGTAAGGGAGGATTACTGTATGTTATAAATTGCAAAAGACTGTAAAATATATCTTATGTAATAAAAGCCTAATATGCTAAGTGTCCAGTTGTCTGGTGACCTGTCAACTGTTCAACCAATCAAAGCTTAATATGCTAAGGCCGCTCAACTGCTCGCTATGATGTGCACTGACCACCAGGGGGCAGACGCTCTGACCAGTAGGCTAGCTTGCTGCTGGGGTCCAGCAGATCAGGACTGAGTGAGATGGGCCAGACACGTCAAGAAGCCCTCCCATGGTCCCTCCCCGGCTGGCCAACTTCCCGTGTTCCTCCCCAGCCGGCCGCCCTCATCGGCCCCAATCGGGACTGGGTGAGACAGGGTTGGACACGCCCTGGAGCCCTCCTGCGGTCCCTCCCTGGCTCCAGTTGTACACTGGTGGGGTGCCTCGGCCTGGCCTGCACCCTTTCACAATCTGGGACCCCTCAGGGAATGCCGGAAAGCCGTTTTCGGCCAGATCCTGCAGGCCACTCCCCTCAGGAGGGTGCCAGATGCAGGGCTCATGACTGGTAAGCGCTGCTGCGTTGGTGCAAGCCTCTCCTGATTGGGAATGATTGGGCTTGAGCCCGAGGCAGGCACAGTGGGGCCAGGATGAGTGGGAGTGGCAGGTAGGAGCTACAGGTGGCGTTGGACTGCAGGTTTCAGCCTGATCCCCACAGGCCACCCTGAGGGACCCCACCTGTGCACGAGTTCGTGCACCAGGCCTCTAGTATACTATAATCGGTATAGCTTTATAATTACCTTTTAAAATATGTTTTTATTGATTTTCGAGGGGAAGGGAGAGGGATAGATAGAAACATTGATGAGAGAGAAACATCGGTTGGCTGCCTCCTGCATGCCCCCTGCTGGGGATTGAGCCTGGAAGCCGGACATGTGCCCTGACACGGGGACCACACGGGCTGGGTATTTTACAGTTACTTTCATTCTTATTCTTGAGAGCTCAATAATGTTTCAGTTACTAGAGGAGGTTTCTATATGTTAAAGAATCTGTATTTTCATAAAGTCAATGAAATAAAGGTCCCATTTATGCCCATAAAATAGCACTTAATGTGATTTTAATTATATAGATATGACCTTACAATTAAGCATAATTGTTCAACTTGGTTGGTTTCTTCTGCCTTGGTCCAACCGTGTTTCATATTCTGATTCTAATACTTGATGAGCCATTTTAATAATAAAAGATAAAGAGACTGATAATATCTTTAATATGCATATGATTTGACCTTGAGCATTCAGATGCAGGCTGACTGAACTCGGCAAGACAAAGCTGCAGACAGTAAGGCAAAATTACTGAATATTTATTTTCTTGAGAACATTCTCTGTGTGTGAGTGGGTGATAAAACATTATTTTTATGAATTTGGACTTTAATCGTCTTTTGAAATAAGTCAGTGGCAGGAGTGAGAATTAAACCAAAGCCAAAATGCAAATACCCTGATCGGACAGATTGGCAGTGTTGGGAAACTACAGCCTTGCTGGGAACTTTCTCTGTGGATTTTTAAAAAAGACTTTATTGAGGTAAAATTGAAAACAATATACTGAAAATATTTAAAGTATACAGCATATATATATATATATATATATATATATATATATATATATATATATAAATATATGTATATCTCCCACGTTCAAAGTCTGCTAAATCGCATTGTTTACCCATATCTTCAGAAAAAAATCACTCACTTCTACTCTTGTGGTAAACAACCTGCTTCCCTATTTATAATGGTCTGGCCCTCTAGCAACTTTAGCGCGAAATTATAGCTAATTTGCCTACAAACATCAGGTGGTCATACTAATCTGGCCACTCAGTGTATAGTTTGGTCATTTTTGACATATGTCTGCAACCATGAAATAAATACCATAATAAATATAATAAACATTTATTATGACACATTCCTACTGATATAATGCTTGAAGCTAAATACCTATATGAAGCTAAAATGTCCATTTACATGTACTTATGAAGCAAAATTATGGACCATTTTCAAGTGATAAAATTGTATGAAATACAAAAATTTCTATTGTTTTTCAAAAAAGTTTGAAATTAACTTCCACTGTTTTTAATAAACAACTTACATTCTTCCCATAACTAAAATGTGAGGTATGCCCATGAGCAGAGTAAATTTTAAATGATAGCTACTATCGGTGCATGAACCATCCCTGGAAAAATCACGGGAAAGCTACAACAGAGCCAGACACCCTGCTCATTGTTTTAGAACTCTAAGGCTCTCTTCCTGGCTTGCAGAGGGCCAGCTTCTTGCTGCTGTGTCATCACATGGCAGAGAGGGGTGGGGGAGGAAGGAGAAAGAGAGGGAGAAAAAAGAAAAAGAGAGAAGTAGAAGGAGGAAGAGAACAAGGAGGAGGAGAAGAAAGGGAGCTCTTTGGTGTATCTTCCTATAAGGGCACTAATCCCATCTGAGGCCCCAGCCACATGACCTTATGTAAACCTAATCACCTCCCCAAACACCATCTCCACTGTCATCACACTGGGAGTTAGGGCTTCACCGTATGAATTTTGCAGGTCCACAATTCAGTCCATAGTTATGGATCTTGAACAGTTGCCTTCCAATGTGAAGCCATCAAGGACAGAAGACTTGGACAGAAGACTTATGCAAGAAGTAGTAGACTGTTTTCTAATCCCAGAATTGGAAAACATCTCTTCTTGGTCCCTCAGTTTCCTCAATGGCAAAGTGAGAGAGTTCAATCAGCTCTTTAAGACCCAGCTGTCATACAGAGATTAAATCTACTGTTTTGTAATTAGCTGATACATTTTTATAGCTTATGATTTCTTCAGATTTAATATCAATTTGGCAGGAGAGAAAACTTCATATAGTAAGGCTGTGGGTATGGGCCTACTGTAGATTTGATATTAAGATTCCTTAGTACCTTAGGGTATCCATAGGTCATATGAACATGAGATAGTCAACGATAAGGTCATGGGATGTAGGAATCACTAGCTTTTTTAAAAAAAATAATATTTTATTGATTTTTTTTTATAGAGAGGAAGGGAGAGGGATAGAGAGTTAGAAACATCTATCAGCTGCCTCCTGCACGCCCCCTACTGGGGATGTGCCCGCAACCAAGGTACATGCCCTTGACCGGAATCGAACCTGGGACCCTTGAATCCGCAGGCCGATGCTCTATCCACTGAGCCAAGCTGGTTAGGGCAATCCACTAGCTTTGATGTAACATACCTTCTGGCTTTCTGAAGAACTGAAACTTTAACTACAAAACACACACACACACACACACACACACACACACACAGGCAGTTCTACTGCGCTCTCCTCTTCACAAGCAGCCATTTCATTTCTTTTAGCTAATGATTTGGGGATGTATTACCATTTTTTAAATTTCATGCTTGCACCGTTACTTGGTTGACTTTCAGTTTTAAGCTTCGTCAGTTGACTTTTTCTCTCAGGGAAGATGAAAAGTGAAGTCTCCCCACGCTTCTGTTTGACCATTCTTCTAATTGTCAGATTGTAATTTTGGTTACAACAATATCCAGTGTTTACATTGGTATGACTATTAATAGCTAAACCAAATGATAAACTATGATGAATTTTCCTTTTCTACTGAAGCTTTTATTTCCCTGGAGATCCTAAAAACTTTCTATCAGAGCCCTTGTACCCATAGTTTTTCCCCAGCTTTCAACACCTGCCTTCCTGCTTCTCACTTGTTTTGCAAATATGTTATTATTTCTCCCCCTTTTGACACAAAGGTAGCATATTATTAAAATGTGGCAAATTCTTGGTATTAGAGTCTGTTATTGATGTGTGGAAAACATCCATTATTCAATAAGTATTGATTGAGGGTCTACTCTGAGGTAGACACTGTTCTAGGTCCAGCGGATAAAGCTGTGAATAATATAAAGTCCCCATCTTGCATTATAGGGGAATCAGATACTGTAAGTTTCCAAATCAACCAAGACAAATGTTTATAAATGCAACAGTTTTTGTTGTGTTTTTCCTTTTAAATGAGAAACGGATTTAATATCAGCTAATATGGCAGTATATGCTTATCTAGTATTGAGCTCATAAATATGCAGGGAAATAGTCACCCAGCTTAGGTTTATCATCTCCTTTAAGCTCCCGGTGTTTGTTTAATGAGTCAAGTTTTTAAAATCACTGAACAGAATGAGAGGGCCCTAACTTAGTGCTAATCAAAGCCAAGACAAAAACAGTGGGGCTTTACAGACCAATTAAATATAGGAATAACCAGTTTCAATCCCAAAGCCTCTTAGTGAAATCACTGTCCTACATAATGAATTGCTTTATCTTTTAAAATTTTGTTTTTGAAAATACAGATGAGGTGACATATTTGCCAAAACTTTGACTTACTTAAAATAATCCTCTGTCCTGTGGCCATAGACTTTTATTTTCCAGAAACATGCTGAAAGTGTCACCTACTTGTCCATCAATTAATCTTGATCATTCGATGTCAGTTACCAACTTCTCCGCCTGCCTGTGGGCGGCCAGTGACATAGTGGGCTAGTTCAGGAAGACCCAGATGGTTGATTCAAGGCAGGTGACAAACAAAATGACACCCATATTTTACTTCCACTTCCAGAAGAAAGCAGCTCCTCATTACCACTATTGATTCCGCAAGCATGTCAGTGCTGGTAAATACCTTTCAGACAATATCTGCCTAATGAAACTCTGAGAGAAATGACAAGCTTGCCATTAACCTTTACAGGAATGGTTGGTGGTAGGACCAAAATGTATCACTTCTAAAAATTACTTGTCAATGTTTTGGGGTCATTTGTCTAGCAGATAACTATTAATGAAGTAGGTTTTAACCTTGAAGAGTTATTTAACCTTTTTGCAAGGAAGTTGCTGAAACAATTAAGGGAACAATCAGTAATTTTAATATGAGAAAAGAGACATGCATGCTTTCAAAATTTAAAACCTTTTCCTAGCTTCAAACTCAGGGACACGTAACAACTACAACAGTAAAATTTCTTCCTAATTGTGCAAAGAGAGAGACTCTATCAGAAAAACAATACAAATAAAGAAATATATATATGCTTAGATTTTACTCTTTCCTCTCTTGTTTTAGTAAAATAAAAGCAGAGAATGTCATAAAATCTGGTTATCTAGAATTCTTTGTTACGCTCACCTTTCTCATAACTGAACGAGGCGTACCAGGGGGTCCACTGCAAGGTCTGAATGCTCCTAAAGCATTTTATAAGTTTTAAAAGTCTTGCTAATATTCACATTCTTGTCATCACTTTGCAAGCCATCTGAGATATTAAATCTCCCCCCTTGATTCAATATGTAGCCAGAGTTGAGGCCAGGGGTCAATATTCCTCAAAATGTGCATGGAATACTACCTGCCTCAGAACCACCTGGGATCTTGTTAAAATTGCAGGTCCGTGGACTCTATCCTGGACCTACTGAAGCTGGAATCTGTGTGGGCTTGGACCTTGAAATGTATTTTTTTAAGAAGTCACCTCCATTGCACTGAGGGTTTAAGGCTAAGTAGAAACGTTACAACCAATCCTGATCTTTCTTTCTTTCTTATTATCAGAAGCCTTCTAAAGTACTAATGATAGTCACTGCAGCTGCAGCTTTGCATTGTGGTGACAGGCTTGCTATCAATATTTTTTCCTTTTTATCGAATTTATTGGGGTGACACTGATTAACAAAATTATATAGGTTTTCAGTGCATAATTCTGCAACACATCATCTGTATACTGTATTGCATGTTCACCACTCCAAGTCAAGTCTCCATCCGTCACCATTTATCCCCCCATATCCTACTCCACCTCCCCTGCAATCATGACAAGATTTGGGTAGTAATTTGTTTTTGTTTTTTTACTTCCCTGCTTGCTCAAGTCTTTGAGATCTCAGACCAGTTAATTTCTTATTTCATTGGAGGGATCTGTCATGCCTATCCTTTAATTTTGACATTAGCTTGATAAGAAGTCTAAAAAAATTATTTGTTTGAGAAAAGGATGTTTAAGGTTTGTTAGAATTAAGCAAAAATAGGCCGTACCATGGACTACTAATTAGGCTGGAAATTGCTGCAGTCTTTTTGGAATATGGCCCTTTCATCCGAGAATCCTAGGAAGGTCACCTTGGGCTGCTATGGCAGGTGGCTGCCTTCCTGTGAGTCAGCCTTGCACTCTCCACCCCAACCCTGCCATATTGTAGATTCCGGGAAACTTCAGTCTCCGGGTGTATTTCAGCCCATATGCCTGAGCCAGGGTGAACCCAGACAGACTACCCCTACCAGTTGGTTACCCTCGTACCTTCTGTTTTATGCTCTGGGCATGAGCCCTTGTGCACTGGCATGGGTTGCGTGATTCCTTCTTTGTAGTGTCCTCCAGTTACTTTTCACATGCTGCTACAACGATAGCTGGTAAGTGCATCTCTGCAACTTGACATATTTAGCAATTCACTGACAGCTCTTCCTCACACAGATATAAGTTTTTCTTATGGAATATTATACAGATTTGGAAGATAATGAAAAGCACTTTGCAAATTAATATTAGCTGTGAACTATATTGGTAGCTAATGCATATCAGGCACTGTATCAAGCATTTCAAATAAATTATCTCTAATGTTCTCACAAAAACTGCAAAGTAGGTGATATTGTTCTCATAAGTAAGGGAATTGAGGCTGAGATAGTTAAGTCCATTAACATGCACGTAAGGATTAGAACGAAATTTGAATTCAGATGTAAACTCGGTAGTTAAAGTACCATACTCAATTCTACTTTTGCTCTACTTTAACTGAATATTGTTCAACAGTACCTGATATCTACAGCAACTTTAAGGATTCACCTGAAGCCAGACTTATAGGAGTTTCTTCACTGCCAATGTGAACTTGGGCACATTTCTCAATCTCTGTGAGTTTGTTTGTTTACCTACAAAGTGGGGTTATTTGAGGATTAAGTAAAGACATGGGCACCAAGGCCTAGTCAGTAGGGAATTCTTCCGACTATTTACCTGTTCTCATTCAAGCCCAATTGTAGTGTTTACCAGGTCTTCAAGTATTCACTCAATAGTTTATCTCCATATTATTACTTCATCACAAATCAGAAGCTGAGAATAAAACTCATACTTCTAATCTAAAACTTCAGGTAAAATTGAGAAGAAAAAGTTTGGATTTCTACCCATTCTGAGAAACGAAATAATTATAAAATAACCTCACACAAAAAGCCAAATATGAGCCCAGTCTTATACAAAGGCAGGGCTGCCCTACTGTCATACTTCACTGAAAAATAGCTAATCACAGATTGCAGTATAGAGAAGGCTGTGTCCTTTTCCTCCAGTTCTTCCAGAAAAAAATTCTATGATCACTTTGCCCAAATACTGCGACATTGCAGCAAGTCTGGGAAATTCAAACAGATAAAAATAATATTGATCTGAAGTGGAGAAATAGAAACCTAGACAATTTCTCACTTCAAATTCTTTCTCACATAGTTTGTCATTTAGACAACTGTCCAATTCTCAGAACCTGGAGATGTGTTTGGAGGGCAGTTCAAAGACACATTAAGAACTAAGTGAAAGAAGATAAAAGTACATGCAAAAGAGCTTTGTTTTAATAAGTTATGATTAAAGCAAGCAACCACAGTTTCTTGTAATATTTATTCAGGACCAAGAAATTTAATGAGAGGGTTTTCAAACCTTTAGAAAATTTGAAAGAAATGACTTGAGCCTTGAGATCTGTACACTGAAGTCACAGCAGGAGTCACAGTGAGCCTCCAGTGCTTGTCATAAATTCAATAATTACTCTTCACTACTTCACCAGAGATCCTTTTCTACACCCCTCCAAAGAAAATATAATATTAATTCCCATCCATAAAAATGGCAAGTTCTATGGTGCCCTATCAGACACTGTATTAGGCTCCAGTTTAAAACAGATGTATAGGGAACCCTCACTATTCATTTAGAAGAGAATTACTACAAAGAGTTTGTGCACAAAGTGGATAAACAACGGACCATAGAACCCTAATCCTGCCACTTACCAAGTGTGTGACTTTGGGGAGGATACTTAACCTCTCTATGCCTCTGTTTCCTCACCTGTAAAATGGGAATAATGTGTGGATTTAAAACATTGCGAATAGTAGCAGGTACATAGCTGTGACCATCTAAACCAGCCTTTCCTACTTTAAGCAGTTTGTCGGAGTCACTGTGTCGCCTTTTGGCCTTGAGTATTCTGAGTCTGATTTTCCTAATCTTAAAATAGGGAACAAATTTGGTACCTAGCTGAAGAGGGAGGATTAGAAATTGTCTTTGAAATAGGCTATATATAGTGAATATAGTTGTTCATTGCATTGTAATGCAATGGCTCTTGATCTGTATCTTTTATATTTCTCTTCCCACCTTTTACCTGATGATATAAATATTTGTGTGTGTGTGTGTGTGTGTGTGTGTGTCTATATAGCTATGGAAATATATATATATAGAATATATATATATATATATATATATATATATATATATCCTAGATTATTATATTTTGAGAAGTGGAAGAAACATATGTTTATACTACATTACATATGTTATGTTAAATGTGGTAGGTACTAAAAAACTGTTTATTGGCTAACTGAAAAGTAATTTAATATTAGTTTAATTTTAGCACTTTAGGATACACTAAATTTTGTGTCAGTCTCTTTAGCTTTACATTATGAATTATAAAATACTCCCCAAGAAGCTGGGAAATAAGCATTATAATATTTTCTGTATCACATAGATATGGTAAATAGAGTAAAAGCTTAAAAAAATACTAAAAAGATATATTTTTTCTTTGGTGGTTTGCCATATTTTTTGTCTCATAAGCTCACAACCCCCTGAAACCCATTTTCATTATTTACGCACTTTATATATAACTAACCCACATTCATGTTGACATTTCCCTGCTCTTAGACCTTCAGTCAGCTTCCAAGTGCTATTCAGTCCCAGGGCTGTGCTGTCACTATTCTCACCTTTGGTAGACATATACCTGTTTCTCACTGTGATGCTGGTTGGCCTAGGTACAACTTTTAAATTCATAAAGACACAGGTTTTCAGGTACTCACGCAATAGTTTATCTTGTTTTGGAAAACAATTTTTTAGCCTTGTATTATTTCCCTGTAGCTACTATGCAAATTACTACAAACTCAGTGGCTTAAAACCACACAAATTTGTTGTCTTACAGTTCTGTAGGCTGGAGAAGTCTGACAGAGGTCTTGATGGTGTCAAATAAGGTATTGGGGTCTCACTGGTGTCAAACAAGGTATTGGCAGAGCCATGTTTGTCCTGGAAGCTGTAGGGGAGAATCCATTTCCTTGAACTTTTAAGAAGGCACCCTGGTTTCATGGCTGGTGGTCTTTGTCCTCCCTCTTTAAAGCCAGCCACTGTGAGATAAGTCCTTTCCCTATCACATCACTCTGACCTTCTCTCTTCCTCTTCCACACTGAAAAACCCTTTGATTACCCTGGGCCCACTCACCCAAGCAATCCAGAATATTCTCCCTATTTTAAGGTCAGCTGATTAGCAACTTTGATTCAATCTGTAACCTTAATTCTCCTTTGCGATATAAAGTGACATATTCACAGGTTCCGGAAGTTAGGACATGGACATATTTTTTTTAAAATATATTTTATTGATTTTTTACAGAGAGGAAGGGAGAGAGATAGTCAGAAACATCGATGAGAGAGAAACATCGATCAGCTGCCTCCTGCACATCTCCTGCCGGGGATGTGCCCGCAACCCAGGTACATGCCCTTGACCGGAATCGAACCTGGGACCTTTCAGTCCGCAGGCCAATGCTCTATCCACTGAGCCAAACCGGTTTCGGCAAGGACATATTTTTTTAAATTAAATATATTTTTATTGATTTCAGAGAGAGGAAAGGAGAGTGAGAGCTAGATAAAAACATCAATGATGAGAGAGAACGGTTGATCGACTGCCTCCTGCCTGCCCCCCACTGGAGATAGAGCCTGAAACCTGAGCATGTGCCCTGACTGGGAATCAAACCATGACCTCTTGGTTCATAGGTTGATGTTCAACCACTGAGAAACACTGGCTGGGCTGGACATGGACATATTTAGAGGTTCTTTATTCTGTATACCATCCACCATTCAAAAATATGTTAAACATCCTACATGTTGGAAAATTGGTATGTTAAAAATCATTATTCTTTAAGTAATTTGGGGAAATCAGACCTTCATATGGGAAAGATAGTTAATTGTTGGAAGCGTATTCACATAGCAGTGCTAACAGTAGGGTTTATGCTCTCAGAAGTCAGGCTTCCACAGTGACCAACACAGCATAGCATCATCTGTTGTTTTGCAGCCTGCGTTGTAGGGCACTCACCTTGTATGGTTCCAGCATGAACAAATAAGTGACAAAACACAGAGCTCTCCTGGCAGACACACGTTATCTGAAAGTGCACAGGCTGAGGAGCTTGATGCATAATCCAGCCTCCTCCAGTCTGGTCTGTGTTCCAGGCTGTGCTTGGCAACACGCTGGACTGAACGGAAAGATTGTGCTCGCGATGCTGACTGACAAGTTGACCGCAAAGGGCAATGCATGGCACCCAGAGAATGCCTCAAGGTCACCTAAGGATAGCAGAGCGCCAAGTGTCCCAAATGAGCTACATACACCCTGGGTGTGGAGATTTGCTGTCGGTTGGAAGCCAGCCTTCTTGACTTCTAATTTCCATCTTTGGTATTGCTTGTGATTAGTGCCATTGTCAAAGAATCAGCCAGCCAGGTGCAAAGCCCAGCTCTTTTCCTTAAGAGATTTGTCATCATGGGTTTTTTACTTTTTAGGCCTCAGTTTCTGCAACTGTGAAATTAGGGTAACTATTGTTACCATACAGGCTGATTATAAGGAAAAATGAGGCAATGTATTAAGATTTCAGTACAGTGCTTGGCCCTCAGAGGATGGTACTACTTTTACTTTTTCTCTTTTCCATCTCTTAGACTTCGATGCCTTAAATTCTATTTAAAGTATTAGGGACAATATGAAAGGTATATGTTTTACCCATGGCTAAAAGCTACTGAATTTTTATTCCATTGTTATACTATTAGCCACCATAGGGGACGGATTTGACATAAATTTAGAAGATCTGCACATAGCAAATAATAAAAAATGGGCATAATAAATTAAAAGTAAATAGTAATGGTGTTTCTCTTCCTAAAATATGATACATTGGAATATGTGCTTAGCTACTAATAGGATAAAACATTGCTTTATAAATATTTCCACAAATAAGATCTGGCTTTTCAGGATAATCTTTGTGGTTCTTCCTTAACCACTGGAGAACAGTCCCATAAAATGGATAAAAACTTGTTTTCTTGGTTCTCATTGTTTCCCGAAGCTATGGGCTGAGCTGAAAAACAGTGAGGGCGGGGACCTCACTGTTCTTGTCACTCCTGGAACCCTAGTGCTCAGTGAAAGGCCTGACACATCTGAGTGTGCTGCTCTTCAAATATATATATATATATATACACACACACACACACACACACACACACACACACACACACACACTAGGGGCCTGGTGCATGAAATTCATGCACTGGGTGTGTGTGCGTGGGGGGGAGTGTCCCTCAGCCCAGCCTGCCCCCTCTCACATACTGGGAGCCCTCAGGCGTTGACCCCCATCACCCTCCAATCGCAGGATCGGCCCCTTGCCCAGGCCTGACGCCTCTGGCCCAGGCGTCAGGCCTGGGCAGGGCACCCCCAGACCCCTCCGATTGCTGGCTCTGCCCCTGGCCCAGGCCTGATGCCTCGGCCAGAGGCGTAGACCCCCATCACCCTCCGATCGCCTGATCGGCCCCTTGCCCAGGCTTGACGCCTCCGCCAGAGGTGTCAGGCTTGGACAGGGACCCCCATCGCCCCCCAATCATTGGCTCTGGCCCCCGCCCAGGCCTGAGGCCTCTGGCCCAGGAATCATGCCTGGGCAAGGGACCCCCATCTCCCTCTGATCGCTTGCTCCACCCTCCGCCCAAGCCTGACGCCTCTGACCCAGGCTTCAGGCCTGGGCAAGGGGACCATCATATCCCCCTAATCCCCGGCTCAGCCCCCCGCCCAGGCCTGATGCCTCGGCCAGAGGAGTTGACCCTCATCACCCTCTGATCACCAATCACCGGATGGGCCCCTTGACCAGGCCTGAGGCCTCCGGCAGAGGTGTCAGGCCTGGGCAGGGGACCCCCAGCTCACCCCGGTTGCAGGCTCCGCCCCTGCCCAGGCCTAACGCCTCTGGCTGAGGCGTCCGGCTCGGGCAGCGGGGACCCGCAGCTGCAGCGGCCCCGCGATCGTGGGCTCCGCTTTAGGCCCAGGCAAGGGACCCCTAGCTCCCGGGACTGCCAGCTTCGACCGTGTCCAGCTCCCATCGCTGGCTCCACCCCTATTTCCTGCTATCACTGGCCAGGGCAGAAAAGGCACCTGATTCTCCGATCATGGCTGGGGGGCAGGGCAAAGGCGGCCCCAGGGCCTCCTTTGCCCTGCCCCCCAGCTCTTAGCTCCCCCCTGGGTTTCCGATCACTGTCAGTGGCAGGGGGCTTCTTCCTGCTTTCCCTTTCGCCTCCCTGCATTGTGCCTACATATGCAAATTAACCGCCATCTTGTTGGCAGTTAACTGTCAATCTTAGTTGGCAGTTAACTGCCAATCATAGTTGGCAGTTAATTTGCATATAGCCCTGATTAGCCAATGAAAAGGGTATCGTCGTACGCCAATTACCATTTTTCTCTTTTATTAGTGTAGATATATATATATATATATATATATATATATATATATATATATATATATATATAAAATAATAGACAGACAGGTAATTGACCGTACCTTTGCTACGCCTCCCATTGGCGAACCAGCAGGATATGCAAATTAACCGCCAACAAAGATGGCGGTTAATTTGCATATGTAGGCACAGAGCGGAGCAGTGAAGGCGCTGAAGGCAGCTCTGGCCAGAGCAGCGAAGGCCTGGGTGCCGGGTGCTGGAGGAAAACCGGTGCCGGCAGCCAGGGGAAGGGAAGGCCTATTGCACGAATCTTTTATATATATATATATTAGAGACCCAATGCATGAAATTTGTGCAAGAGTAGGCCTTTGCAGCCCCAGCGGCTGCCGTGGCCCTTGCAGCCCTGGCGTATGCCTTGATCACTCACAGCTGTGGCAGCTGCAGCCGCGGCTTTGTCCGGACGGTCAGTTGTTCTGCTATTTGGCCGTTTGGTCGATTTGCATATTACGCTTTTATTATTATAGATACATATACATATATATTTTAATAAAAAATTCGTTCTGATCTGTATCTGGCAGTCAAAAGCACTGAAGCAAACTGTGGGGTGTGGTTATCTAGTGAATGTATTATGCTCCCGGAAGTCTATCTAAGAGACCAGTTCCTGGTTTCCACCATGGACCCTCAGAGGCAAAGGGGCATGAAGCAGTCTTCTCCAGTGATCGCTCACCCACTGGGTGCTTGTTACAGTCAATCATTTGTCCAAGCAATTCTTTCAGAAGAAAGACAGAAAAAAGAAAATCCACTCCTTCTTCTATATGACTGGATTTTCAGGTCCAGAACAATAGTTATTGCTTCTCCATGGGAATAATTCCCAATTTCCCATGACATTATTTCTTCCTCCCCTTACTGTCTTGATATTTGATCCTCTTACCTTTCTCTGAGTCACAGACATTTCCTTTAAAGTGTGGTATCAAGGAATTGAACTCAATACTCCTCATGTACTCTTTTTATCCTAATTTTTAAAATAAAATATTAACCTTAGAGAAATGTTGAACACCTCCATACTGTTCACATGCACTCCAAATTTTTAATGTATCACCACATGTGCTTTATTTCTCTCCATATATGTCTATGAATTTTTGTCTGAAACTTTGATATTAAGTTGCTGGTATTATAACACCTTGCCTTTAAATACATAACCATATATTTTGTAAGAACAAAGACATCAACCCATGTAACCACTCCACCATCAACATATCCAACAATTATGACATAACTAGAGGCCCATTGCATGAAATTCATGCGGGGGGGTGTGGGGGGGGTCTGCCCTCTCACAATCCCGGACCACTGGCTCCTAATCGCTCGCCTGCCTGCCTGCCTGCCTGATCGCCCCTAACCGCCTGTGCCTGCCAGCCTGATTGCCCCTAACTGTCCTCCCCTGCTGGCCTGATTGTCCCTAACTGACCTCCCCTGACAGCCTGATTGCCCCTAACCACCTCTGCCTTGGCCCCTGCCACTGTGGTTTTGTCTGGAAAGATGCCTGGAAGTTGTCTGGTCTAATTAGCATATTACCCTTTTATTAGTATAGATAATGATAATATGTAGTCAAATTCAAATGCCCCTAATTGTCCCCCAATTGTTGTTTATAGGCGTTTCT
Organism: Myotis daubentonii; assembly: GCF_963259705.1. Classification (NCBI taxonomy): domain Eukaryota; kingdom Metazoa; phylum Chordata; class Mammalia; order Chiroptera; family Vespertilionidae; genus Myotis; species Myotis daubentonii. The sequence continues at coordinate 19,684,712 of NC_081842.1, read as the reverse complement.
TTTTCTTTTCCCTGTCTCAGGATCCAGTCAAGGTTCGTGCTTTGCATTTGGTGGTTATGTCTCCTTAATCTTCTGAAAGTCCCCTCACCTTTCTTTTTCTTTGATCATATTTGCCTTTTTGAAGAATTCTGTCTCTTGTCTTACAGAATGTTACACAATCTGGATTGGTCTGATTAAATTTTTCATTATTAGATTCAGGTTAAATACTTTAAAAAGAATACTCTATAAGTAATGTGTCATGTCACTCTGCATGGTATTGGTTTGTTATAGGTGGCAAACATTTTGACCTTTTGATTAAGATGATGTTTCCAGACCCTCCATTATAAAGTTTAGTTTTCACCTTTGTAATTAATCAACAAATTGTGTGTTGCGTCTTTAAGACTGTATGAGTATCCTGTTCTCCAGCAACTTACACCTATGGCTTTAGTGTCCACTGATGATCTTGCTTTCATCAGTTATGACATTAGCAGTTGCAACATTTCTAATTTTATTCTTTTAACCCTTATTAGCTGGCATGCTCCTTTGAAGAAGAGCTTTGGCTGTCCTGATATGCTTTGATACCTTTGATCTCCTTTGATCTGGATATTACTCTCTCAGTAATGCAGCCCAAGACTGCAATAAATTATTTTTCACAATCAGGTCAGACAATTCACTCATTCAAAGAACAAATTGTAGTTCCACTTGAACATGTAAAAGTTTTAATCATTCATGGTATATTAGAGCATTTAAGTGTAAAAATTAATTAGAATAGTTCATATAATTCATAAGGGTATTACTTCTGACTTTAGCATCCTGACTTATTTAGTTTTTGTGTTTTCAAAGCTCTCTACTGACAATGTATTTTTCTGGCCTCTTACTATACTTCCTACTACAGGTTTATCTGCCTTTTGTCACTGTCCTGTAATGCCTAGCAATAAAAATTATCACAAAATATTTATGGAAATGATTGTAATTCTACCCTTAGCTACAAAGTCATCTGCTAATGGATTTTCTCCACATCAGTACTGTGAGTTAACATATTAGGACATAAGTGTTTTTACTACATGGTAAAATTAAGTGAGAATTATAAACATTAAATGTGGGAATCAGATGAATACCCTTGAGATACTATTAATATTTGAGCATATTAATTAATCAGAAAATGGGCTAAATAGTTTGAAATTAGGATCATTTGGTCCCCCCCTACCCCCCCCCCCCAAAAAAAGAATACAACACAGACTGGAGAAACTAAAAATTACTTTTTTCCAAGGACATGCTGATTGGTGTTTCTTTCTTTTTTTTTGTTTGGTTTGGTTCATAAAATACATGAATTCTTGGATTGGTGTTTCTCTCCTGAGTGTCATCATCTCTCAAACAAGCTTACAGAAGAAACAGATGTGCCTTTTCTTCCCATAAAGACTTTACAGGGCTGCGCAGTTAAACAGACTTCTCAGCTGTGTCTTCATAACTGCAATTTGGCATTGCTTTTTAATTTATCAAATTGAAAAAAAAAACATAAGGCAAAAATTATGAGTCATTTCTCTCATTATTATACTGATTACATAGATTCAGCATGAACAAGGCAGATGCTAATTTGTACATAAAACATTCCTTTTGACAGAAAAATATACATAAGTTGTGGCTGGAAAAAGACAACAGGGGTACGGTTAAAAACATCTTTCGGTTTATGTGGAAAGTTTCCAGTGAAAGACATGAGCTCTTGCCTAATCACATCAACAATAATTCTAGATATAGAATGTCAGTAAAAGCACCCAAACAGTTTTTCCTGTGGAGCCAGGTGTTGTGGTGATGGGCAGTTCTTTAGTCAAAAGTGAATCCAAACTAATTAAGGAAGGTAGTGTGATGGACAGAAAACAATGTGGTCTACTGTACTCCCAATTTCTAGCACCATTTCTTCTGCAAAATCCCCAGTGTGACCTTCAGCAATTCCCTTAACGTCTTTAGGCCTCTGTTTTCTCATTTCTAAATTTGGGATATTTGGATTATATGCTGGTTTGGGTACTGATTAGCTATAACATTTGATGTCTGGATTCTATTTTTTGAATTATGTAGGCTGAGTTTATGATATAAGTGTCTATAACTGATATAAATTTAGAATCAAATAACCCTCATGACAGGTAGATTTTCCCCCAATCCCATTACAACCTAGAAAATTTCATGTTAAAAGCAACTCCCTTCCTGATAACCATAGAAGTACTTAAGTGCCATAAATTCAAGACCCTATCAGTGGAACAGGATGATGTCTGCCAAGAATGATGGCAAAGCCTAGTTTTAGAGGAGTGTAAGATTAAAGCATAAAGCTGTAAGAATATTCGTGGTGATGGATGAATTTCTCCTATTTAACCTGTAATAAAATCATACTCTTCTTTCAGTATCTTAGACAAAATGTTACGTATCACATAAAACCTTTCCCATTGCCCCTCTCCCACTCTTTTTTATTTTTGATTTTGTTCTTTGCCCCTTTGATTTAATCTTCTATTAAAATTAGCTGTTTACGTGATAATGCCTCCCACTGCTTTATTCATTTCAGGAGCCCTCAGACATTTCTCTTTCAGTTTTGTGTTCCTTATTTCTTCCTTTATCTTCTCTCACTTTGAACATTTATTTGTCAAATTGAACATTATTTTAATCGACAAATGTGAATACACATGACAGAACATCAAAACCATCGCATTTGAACAGTTTCTTTTTCAAATGATCATCAAATCAGCCCGTTGTCTTGGTGTTCTGTGCATGCAATCTCTCAGTATTAGCTTCATTACTTAAAGTGAATGTCTCACACCAATTATAAGAATCAACCCCCCTTTGCTTCAATTACTATTGATTAATAATTACTGATATGTTTTTTCCTCTTTCTGTTCTCATTATGATTGTCGACTGTTAAGTACCCATAAATCTCTAGCAGACACATTGTAAGATTTAAATGACTTTGAGCTTCTTGAAGTCAGGGACCATGTCCCGTTCAACTATGTGTCTCCAGTACCAGGCATGGCATCTGATACTAAGTACGCACTCTGTCAATGCTAATTGAATGGAACAATCTTGACCGATGAGCCAGGTGAAGATAAATTCTATTTTTATTGGATGAATTATAAAGAGAAAAACAACAGATAAGTTATTGCAGTTCAATATGAACCATAATATTCATAATATTTTTATAGTAACTAGTCTTTAATTAGTCTCAATTAAACAATGTTCTTAAGCAAATTTCCTGTTCATTATTAGAGAAACTTTGCTTCTCCCAAAGAATTGATAGTTTTTCTTATTGACAATGAGCGTTATCTGTAGCACAATTTCCAATTATTAAAGCATCAGTACATGTATGCTTTCAGTTAACAAGCGATATGAGGTAGTTTGGTTTAGAGAATGATGAATTCATCAGCTCCATGACATTCGTGGCATTCATAACTTCTCATTTTTCTCAGCTCTGCCACCTTCAGTGTCAAGCTTGTTATCAGACTAGCCTTGCTCATGGTTGTTAGATGGTTACAGTAGCACCAAGATTCAAATCTTTATGGAGTAACATTCAGCAGAATAAAACATGTCAATCTCCCTCAGTCTATTCTTGTTAATTTCAAAGAAACATCTCCCAAAGGGCCCTCAGTTACTCCTACCATGTCATTGGCCCAAACCAAGTTAGGTGCACACCTAGAACAAGTACTAGTAGAAATCTACTACCAGGGAGAATGGCTTCCAGTGGTCAGCAAACTGCGGCTCGCGAGCCACATGTGGCTCTTTGGCCCCTTGAGTGTGGCTCTTCCACAAAATACCGACTTCTGCGCACGGGCCATGAAGTTTCAATTGCATTGTACGTGCGCGCCCGCACATGGTATTTTGTGGAAGAGCAAGAGCTACACTCAAGGGGCCAAAGAGCCGCATGTGGCTCGCGAGCCGAAGTTTGCCGACCACTGGCTTAGACTAATCAGAATTTAGCCAAAATCAACTTAGCTTCCTAAATAAAGGAGAGTTTGGGGAATAAGGAGGAGAGAGGAATAGATCTTGAGAAGAAACCAACAGTGTCTTTTAGAAACATTAAAAGGTCTCCTTCTCATTCTAAAATGGAAAGTATAGAATTAAATTTTGTAAGTTATACGTCCATCTGTATAGCCTTTCTAGTATTAATTTAAACTTGTCCTCCTCGTGATTTTTTGCCTTTCATTTTTTGGCATGTATTTCTAATGTTCTATATTTTGTGCCTTTTTCAAAATAGTGTAAAATATATGAAAACTACAGCTAACATATCAGGCTCAAAGTAGGTAATAGAAGGTAAGTAGATAACCTCTCTGGGTTTGGACATTCAAGATTCATTGACATTCCAGCAGAATAGTTAGAACTTGTCAGTTCAAAGTGACATTGAGTCAAGCCTTTTAAAACTTGGCTGTATAATAGACTTCCCAAGCATGTTAACACTGAATATTCTCATATAATTAACATTTCTAATTTACAAACAAGCAGCTGTGGCACTCATCACAGGTAAGTTTAATTAGCCAAGACGAATTAATTAGGTTTCTTGTTTCTGTCCTTAGAGTGGAATTGCTGAGGTTGGTCTGGAAATTTCTACCCCTAGAAAATGCCATTGGACCTCTCAAGGAAATTAACTTTTCCAACTGCCATTCAGAAAGTTCTAATTTTATTAAGACACATTGGTATTATTGATTAATTTATTACAATGGGTGCCATGTAGTCTACTTTCTTGGAATTCTGGAAAATTCTTCAAATGTTTTTTTACTCAGTGCACAACTGTGTGACAGGTGGAATGGAAGGCCTCTTAGGATTAGGTACATGCCAATTGGACCATAGGGAGTGGAGATTTACCGGGAGTAATCATATGAACTTGAACCACTTATTTTATTCTTGTCATATGGGGATCCAATTTGTATTACATCCCCTTTTATAAGAATCTTACAAAATACAGAATGCATGGTTAAATGAATTTGAAGAAAATTAGCCTGGGTAGTAATGGGTAATATCACAGAGAAGAGGTAAGTGTTGGAAAGGCAAAAGTGGACTCATTTGATAGGTAAATAAATAAATAATTGGAAGACATGCAGTGTATAAGAGTGATGGTTAGTAGTGATCTGGAGGGAAATGGTTTAATTAAATTATATGTAGAGCCGAAACCGGTTTGGCTCAGTGGATGGAGCGTCGGCCTGCGGACAGAAGGGTCCCGGGTTTGATTCCGGTCAAGGGCATGTACCTGGGTTGCAGGCACTTCCCCAGTGGGGGATGTGCAGGAGGCAGCTGATCGATGTTTCTCTCTCATCGATGTTTCTAACTCTCTATCTCTCTCTCTTCCTCTCTGTAAAAAATCAATAAAATATATTTAAAAAAATTATATGTAGAACAATAAGTTTTACAAAAGGATTTGTAGGTAAAGCGATATAATTAACTACAGGGTTTTGGAAACTTGGGATACCTTGTGTGCTTGATTGCTTAAACTACAACATATTGAGTAAGTACAGTTACTTAAACAGAAAGTAAGAAGAAAGAACACATTGGAATCAATAAGCACCCTGGAAGCACAGGCATAATAAAGATAAAGAGAAAATTTGATGTTTTTTAAACCAGAAAAGAAAAAAAAGAAAGGAAGGGGATAAAACAGTTAAATATAATGCATGATTGTTATTTTATTTCTATGAGATGTGTAATTATGGTGTTTTGTTTTTTTTTTTCGGTTTCCCCATGAAATAATTCACAAAAGCTAATATTTCTCACCAATGCTTTGTGGGGTGGCTTGAACTTCAAGAGTGTGACAAAGGCTGAGTTCTACTTATAGTTTCTTAAACTTGGGAGAACAGCCACTTATGTGTTTCATTGGTTGGATTTTGTTCTGTATGTGGATTTATATTAGTACTTATTTCACTTTTAGAAGGTGATATTCCTTTTAAAAAATACATTTTATTGATATTTTTACAGAGAGGAAGGGAGAAGGATAGAGAGTTAGAAACATCAATGAGAAAGAAACATGGATCAGCTGCCTCCTGCACACCCCGTACTGGGGATGTGCCCGCAACCAAGGTACATGCCCTTGACCGGAATCGAACCTGGGACCCTTCAGTCTGCAGGTCGACGTTCTCTCCACTGAGCCAAACCGGTTAGGGCTGATATTCCTTTTTTCTTTCTCCAGTTCAGAGGTATAGAATTATCTTGGGCTTTGCTCTGCTATTCTCTCTCAGGCACCCACGAAAGAAGCGTATCCCCTCCTTACCACCAAGCCAATGCTCCTTCAGAGAGGACCTCCTGTTTGGAATCCGGGGATGAATGGCTCCGGTATTTCATTATGGAAAGTGAGTGGGGTTTTGCCTTGCCACCCCACTCACCTACAGTCTTCTAATACTCTTGATTATTTGCTTTCGGACAGCCCCTGCTCTTGGATGACTTCTCGTGGGCTCCTGGATAACTTCTCTAGAGTTTCTCAGGGGATTCTTGGAATGCATGGCTTTAATCTTTGTAGTGGTCCTTTCTGCCTGTTTTGGTGTGTGTGTGTGTGTGTGTGTGTGTGTGTGTGTGAGAGAGAGAGAGAGAGAGAGAGAGAGAGAGAGAGTTAGAGAGGATTTTTTATTGCTTATTTCTTTATTCCCAGCTTCAAACCTCACTGTTTAAGAGTTTCAGTATCATTATGACGTGCAGAAGGCACTGTCACCATCATCTCATAGCCTACATATCAGCATATCATATCCAAGTTGAAGCAAACATACTGGTGAATATGTGTCATGTGTATTTGTCTGTTTCAATACTTGTTTGAACTTCTAAAAATACTATTATTAGTATTGCTACTCCCACTTTAGAGATAAGGAAACTGAAGCATGGAGATGTTAAATTCTTGCCTAAGGTCACACTTCGTAAGCAGCAGAGCCAGGCTTAGAATCAAAAGCTTATTTTTAACTGTTCCCTGTATAGACAGTTAAAGGGATTGGGATGACCAAGTGTAGTTAGGGTATATAAAATATTTGGAACCTCCAAAATGTCCTGTAATGTCTTTTTTCTAGTTTGCTGATTTTTCACTGGCATCATGTGCTTGAAATCAGACGCTTCATACTTGAACTTTTTCTGAAGTTACCAAGAGCGTGGATTTCTCCCTTGGCTAATTCACATGCCTCTTAACTCCAAGTGTTTCCCGCACAAAGTGAGAAGACTGTGGTAGCTATCCGTGGGCTTCTCCAAATTACCTGCTCAGCCTCACTCGGAGCTGGACACGTGAGCAGGCAGTGCATGAAGCAGCTCATTAGGGAAAGGAATTGAATGTGATTAACTTCTTCTATACACTGATTGACTCAGGCAGTCCATTTTGCTAACATTTATATTGCAGTAAAGTTTAATTAGGGATTATTTTGCCATGAGGCATACTAGACTGACATAAAACAGAGAGTAAAAATTCACAGTGCCATATAAATATCTATTTCTAATTTTCTGCTAATTGCATTTCTATTTTATTTATGGCTTTAAGGAACACACTTTTTATAAGCACACACAACTGTGTTCTTAAAACAAAATGTACAGCAAAATTAATAAAGGCACAGAAATAGATCATAAGAATGACAGAATCAGTATCCACATGACAATTTCTATATACACACATTACTTTACTCTATTGACTTGATGTTAATGGTCAGGTCAGTCAAGAAAAAGATAAGCCAGTGTAGGGTCTGATGTGGTGGCTTCAGAACAGTGGTTTTGCTCTTACACGTCAAGGGGGGGGTGTGGAACGTAGAAAGATTTTTCAACTGCAGGACACCAGCCTAATGTACTCTGTCCCCAGAGCTTCTTATTTTCTGTTTTCTTTTTTCCTCCCAAATGCCTCTCTATTGGTTTGCTTCTTAAAGTGATTGAAGGATTTTAGAGACTGCTTCAAAATTCGTCAGGCTCATCCAAGATATTTCCTAGGGAATAAATGCTAGCTTGGAAAGGAGCTCAGAATAAAAAAGTGATTGGGTGGGAAAGGGAGATGCTGAGGGAGATATTCCTGTTCAAGGGCAAAAGTTCCCATTTTAATCGTGTGTCGATGTTCATATTTGCTAATTGCTGTTCATGCTGGTTTCTGACGTGGAAAGGTGTGGGTAGCTGTGCCAGTGAGACCAGCACCGAATAGGAAGCGTGCGCACATTCAACTCAGGTCCAAAACCTGCTTTGTTTACTGACCTACCTCAGGACTCGCTAATGCAGGATATACAATAATTAGTAAGAACATCAAATTGCAAATCTGAAGTTCCAATTTTTAACTCAAATCTTATCCTTATTTGATCACCAAGACCTCCAATAAAAATAATTTTCTTGTCTGTATCGGTACCATAAGGCATTTGAGGAGAGTCAGTAGGTTCAGTTCAACATTATAAGTTGCATCTGGGTTTATAACTTCAGCAATAAAACTTCTGGTATAATATACAGAACAAGGAACTAACTACTCAGTCTTATTCAAAAGAATAAGTATTTCACTATTTTATTTTAAGGATGAATTTTGTGTTTGCATCTTTCTAGCGTGCCATATGAAAACTTGGTCATGGAACACTGATACTTTAAACATTTTTTCAACTTTTTCTATTGTCCAATAAATATTAGTTTGCTCTGGAATAAATTAATGAAATAAATAAGATCAAAATAAAGGGAAAAAGTAGCCTGTGATCATTTCTCCTGCCTTCACCACACCTAGATTACTACTATAAACAGTTGGGTCTATAGCTTCTCAGACATATTTGTAGGTGCATAATGTTTCCAGGTCTACACATATATTTCTGATCAAAATATTCAATATCCATATTTTAGTAACACATTTTAAAAGATCTTTTAGATCTCACCTCAAGTAAACTTTCTGATTTCCTTCTCATTTTTTCCTAATCTCTCATTATTTAAATTTGCATCAAGCATATGTTCAATTAAGCTTAGGCTTATTAACTCGGTACAGTGGGGCCTTGACTTATGTGTGTCCCGACTAACGAGTTTTTTGAGATACCAGCTGTCTTTCTGCCGATTTTTTGCATTGAGTTGACAGAGTAATTTGAGTTAACGAGCTCCTTAACAAACTTCTTAACGAGCTCGGTCTCAGAACGAATTAAACTCGTAAGTCAAGGCCCCACTGAAATTGCTAATTAAAACAACTTTCTTTTTTTTGAAAATCAGATGTATTTCAATTTCCTTTTATCTTTCCTGAGTTTAAGTTAATGTATTTAAATATATACATTGAAGGTTTACAACAAGTGCAGAGGTAAATTAGGGACTGAGAGCAATAACAAAGTATAAGAATTGCTCACTCTCTTTAAAGTGATTCAGGTGTGCTCAGGGGTACAAGACAAACACACGTGAATGGATGGGAGAGCCAGTGATGCAACAGAGGAGAGAGGAACAAACACTTGGAATTAAAGCACCTCTGGGAGAGCTTCAAGGGTTGCAGGAGGCTGCTGCACTGAGAGGTTTAAACTGCAGAGAGGAGGGAAAACAGCATAAGCCCAACCATGGAGCTAATAACGAGCTTGGCAGTGGAGAATGTACAGAGGGAAAAGGTGGTTGTAAAGTTTGATGGTGGAGGTTACACAAAATGTCATTGTGGTTAGCTTACAACATTTTGCCCTGAATGCGTATTTTATCAATTTGCATAATATCTTAAAGCCTTATCAACTCTTGTCTTTAACTCTTATCAACTCTCTTTTTTTAAGAATCCTCACTGGAGAATATTTTTTTCCATTGAGTTTTTAGAGAGATTGGAAGGGAGGGAGGGAGAGGGAGAGAGAGAAACATCGATGTGAGAGAGGCGCATCAATTGGTTGCCTCCCGCACACTCCCTGTTGGGCTCAGACATGAACCTGCAACTCAGGTACATGCCCTTGACTGAGAATCGAACCCATGACCCTTTGGTGCACAGGCCAGCCTCTAACCACTGGGTCACAATGGCCAGGGTATAACCCCATCAACTCTTTAGCTCTCAATGTAAACTTTCAAGTGCCTGCTGAAGTCCCATTGAGCTTTCAGATCACGTGTCCCACACTGTACTCATCATATTCCCTCTATTGAACTCTCCAGATTACCACCAGGGAATTTGTTAATAAAGCAAAACTTAACTCAAACTTGGCTAAGTAAGGGAGAACATCACCTTGAAGTCAGAAGTGGAATATTTACAGAATTTTGGCATCATGGCCTAAGTGGTGTAAGAGTGGTCTCTCAGGTTGGAAGCTAACTGAGACTGCACGAATCTTTCAGAGAAAGTCTTGATAAGCAATCATTTGTTTGGTATGTGGGCTGTTTGCTCAGGTGAACAGACTCTTATCTTTAATAAATGCATCTGTAGGAATTTCCCAAAACAATTGGTGGAATTATTTCTTGGCTTACACTCTTATTTGTCTCTGTGAGTTTCCCGGAAGAAAAAACTATGTCATGTTGACATAGGTGGTCTACAGACTTATCTAAGTCATGTAGACACAGATGTTCTCACCTTCCTTATCCAGGTCCTTCCAAGGCAGCGGTTCTCAACCTGTGGGTCGCGACCCTTTTGGGGGTCAAATGACCCTTTCACAGGGGTCGCCTAAGACCATCGGAAAACACATATATAATTACATATTGTTTTTGTGATTAATCACTATGCTTTAATTATGTTCAATTTGTAACAATGAAAATACATCCTGCATATCAGATAATTACATTACGATTCATAACAGTAGCAAAATTACAGTTATAAAGTAGCAACGAAAATAATTTTATGGTTGGGGGTCACCACAACATGAGGAACTGTATTAAAGGGTCGAGGCATTAGGAAGGTTGAGAACCACTGTTCTAAGGTGTTTCCTGCCTGAGTCACTGGTAACTCCCATCACCCCCTTCTCTCCCAAGAAGAAGAACTTGGAGATATTTTTACTTCCCCATCCTCTAATGCAGGCTCTCACGCTCCACTCCCATATTTTGCAATTACTTCCAAAATGCTCTTTCTTTCACACAAAGATTAGAGTTTTATTTCTGAAGTAAATAGCTGAATATGCAACTTCTCTCCTAAAAGAATCTCAGAACTTCCATAATGTATACATATACATGGTTTGATACATGTACACCCTAAGTATATACAATTTTTATTTGTCAATTACATCTCAATAAAGCTGGGGGAGGAAGTTTCCCAAAACTTAAGAATAAAACCTGAACTTAATAGCTTTGATTTCAAGACCCTCCCTGAGCTGGTCCCAACCTCTTAATACACTCCACACTATATCGTGTGTGTGTGTGTGTGTGTGTGTGTGTGTGTGTGTGTGTGTGTGTAATTTTCCTAAGACAGCATAGAACGTTCAGGCTTTTGTTCTATCTAATACACACTTTGCCCTTTCTCTGCTCAAAGGCCAATATTCTGGTCCCTTTCTTTCTGTGTTATTAACTCTGTTTTCTTCCTTTTTCTTTATTTATATAGCTCTCTATGCCTTTCTAGTTTCCTCATTCTTCAGTTGTTTTGATTAATGTCTTGAGCCTATGTTTGGCTCATCACAGTTTGTATTTTCTGTTTTCCCCCCAGAGGATCTCAGCTATTTTAATGCATCTGATTCCTCATTTGATGATTCTTCAATCCCCATTTCTCTGCCTTAACTCTCCTCTGAGCTCCATATGCAGATTCACCCTTGCTGCACACATTTCCTTGGGATGCCTGCAGGTATCTCAGAATTAACATGCCCCAAACTAAGCTCGTTCCTCCTTTTATATCCCTTATCACAAGTATCATAACCCAAGGAGCAAATCTGAGTGTCATCTTCACTCATGTCTCATCACTCACCTTTACCTTTCCAGTTTTCCTGCCTTAGAATTTCTTAGATCTTCCCTGTCATCCTTGTCCCTGTACACTTGCCCTAGTTCATTCCGTATCATCCATCTTTTGCCTGAGATTTTGTGACAACTCCTAACTGCTCTTCCTGACACCTTGCTGATCTCAAATAAAACTTCTATTGAGCTACCTGTGTTTCTGAAATGCAAAATAGCTATCCCTTACACCTTTCAAGGGTTCCTAAGAGTCTGCAGAATTAAGTTCAAACTTCTTAAAATGCAATATAAAGCCTTCTGTAAAACCTGTTCCCTCTGAATCTGCCATACCTTATCTGTCTTGTGTTTTACATTTCAGCAATTATAATTTAATTTTTTTTCTTTGAGATTGTGTTTGATGTTTTATTTGCCTGGAAATACATAAATAATTATTTAAATATTTCCTAAATCTCCTGAAAAATCTGTTTTTCTTTAAGATGCCGTTGAGCATCCTTCTAAGGGATCCTTCTCCTCGGATAAAATTGTTTCCTTTCTGTATTCTCATAGCACCCGTGACCTTATACTTACTGTAATGAAATTATTCGAATTATTCAGGACTTGGACCATATCTTGAGTTTTGTCTATTTTACTTAATCTTCACAAATGTACAACAAAACAGGGACTTTAATTATTATATTCTTTTTACACATGAGAACTTTAAATTTATGGTATTTTAGTCATGTTTCCAAGGTTAGATAGCTAGCAAGTGAAAAAGCTTGCTCTTGGATCCAAATCTGCTTGACTTTTAACTGCTGTGCTCCAGTGAGATGATGTGATAGGAAGGTAAACGTCTGCACATCATCGATATGCAGTACGTTATTTATTACTAACAAAATATATTTTAATTATTTATTTTTATATTTCCAGTACATAGTCTATTATAGGTGCTCAATAAATGTTTGTTTTTTTAACCTAATTTTTTTTTAAAAAAGCCTTTCAAAATGATAGGCAGCAAGCATTTATTGAGATCAATAAGAATAGCTATTTGATAATCATTAATTCTGGTAGAAGCCTGAATACTATTCCAGTTAGGAGACAAAAACAATGGGTATTTATGAGGAAGGGAAAGGGAACTACATCAATGGATGGAAGGCATTTCTATTGATACAAATAATATAACATAATGATGTTAATTATAAACCAGTGTCTTTAAATTTCAGTCCAGGAATCAATAGTCCAGTAGCCATAACAACTGCTTTCTTGTTATCTTTGCAGTTATTTTTCAAAGCACTAGATTGCTCAGGCTCAATACAAAGGTTATTTTGCCCTGATTTTAGCATTGCAAGGTTTGAGGTCTATGATGTGAAAGGCATATACCTCTGGCAGGGCAGCTCTAGCTTCATTTTAAAGTGGCTCCATTTCCATTTATATTACTGTTTAAGGTTTCTTTGAAATAAAAGATGGCTCTTGAATTATCCTCTGAATTGAATGAATCATTTTTTTTTATCGTGCTTCAAAAGCACTCTGTCTTTAACCCGTACAGCACTAATTTATGGTGTATTACGGGGAGTTGTTTAAATGTTTGTTCCTCATATAGCCATAAACGAGGTCAGAGCATGTATGTCATTCAGATTATTTGTCCACATACCTTCCACGTGCTCTTTGCAAATAGAGTTGTTCAAAAAAAACCTTAGCAGAATTAGATTATCAAGTTATAATTTGCATGCATAGGGATATATAGATCTTAAGAATATAGCAAGTGATGACAAATGCAAACATCTAGCTTTTGATTTAAAGTAAGATATATGAAACCCTTTTTTCTCTTAAATACTGAGAAGCCATTGTAGGGTTATTAACTGGCCTAATTACAATATTGTGTCTCAGGAAATAGGGGATTGCAAGGAGGAGGAGAGAGAGATGGGAGAATGGCCAATCCGTGGAGCAGTCTGAATACACACAACATTTATTTATTAAGTTGACTGTCTCATATGGGCATGACTGTGGTGCCACCAAACAATTACAATAGTAACATTAAAAATCACTGATCACAGATCATTATAATTCATCTGGAATAAAAAAAGACCCCGAATAGCTGCAGCAGTCCTGAAAAAGAACAAAGTAGGTGGGATCTCAATACCAGATATCAAGATGTATTACAAAGCCACTGTTCTCAAAACTGCCAGGTACTGGCACAAGAACAGGCATATAGATCAATGGAATAGAATAGCCCAGAAATTGGCCCGAACCAATATGCTCAATTAATATTTGACAAAGGAGGCAAGAACATACAATGGAGCCAAGATAGTCTCTTCAATAAATGGTGTTGGGGAAATTGGACAGATATATGCAAGAAAATGAAACTAGACCACCAACTTACACCATACACAAAAATAAACTCAAAATGGATAAAGGACTTAAATGTACGACAGGAAACCATAAAAATTCTAGAAGAATCCAAAGGCAACAAAATCTCAGACATATGCCGAAGCAATTTCTTCACTGATACAGCTCCTAGGGCACTTGAAACTAAAGAGAGAATGAACAAATGGGACTACATCAAAATAAAAAGCTTCTGCACAGCAAAAGAAACCATCAACATAACAAAGAGAAAACCCACTGTGTGGGAAAACATATTTGCCAATGTCATAGCTGATAAGGGCCTAATCTCCAAAATTTATAGGGAACTCATACAACTTAACAAAAGGAAGATAAACAATCCAATCAAAAAATGGGCAAAGGATCTAAATAGACACCTTTCAAAAGAGGACATTCAGAAAGCCAAGAGACATATGAAAACATGCTCAAAGTCACTAATCATCCGAGAGATGCAAATCAAAACAACAATGAGGTACCATCTCACACCTGTCAGACTGGCTATCATCAACAAATCAACATATGACAAGTGCTGGAGAGGATGTGGAGAAAAAGGAACACTCGTGCACTGTTGGTGGGAATGCAGACTGGTGCAGCCACTATGGAAGACAGTATGGAGTTTCCTCAAAAGACTGAAAATGGAACTCCCATTTGACCCTGTGATCCCACTTCTAGGAATATATCCCAAGAAACCAGAAACACCAATCAGAAAGGATATATGCACCCCTATGTTCATAGCAGCACAATTCACCATAGCTAAGATCTGAAAACAGCCTAAGTGCCCATCAGTAGATGAATGGATTAGAAAACTGTGGTACATCTACACGATGGAATACTATGCTGCTGTAAAAAAGAAGGAACTCTTACCATTTGCAATAGCATGGATGGAACTGGAGAGCATTATGCTAAGTGAAATAAGCCAGTCAATGAAGGAAAAATACCACATGATCTCACTCATTCATGGATAATAGAGACCATTATAAACTTTTGAACAATAATAGATACAGAGGCAGAGCTGCCTCAAACAGATTGTCAAACTGCAGCGGGAAGGCCGGGGAGGGTTGGGGGGCAGGAGGTAGGGGGTAAGAGATCAACCAAAGGACTTGTATGCATGCATATAAGCATAACCAATGGACATAAGACACTGGGGGGTAGGGGAGGCCAGGGGATTGTCAAGGGTGGGGGGAAAAAAAGGACACATATGTAATACCCTTTGTAATATTTTAAGCAATTAAAAAAAACCAAAAAAAAAAACAACAACCAAAAAACAAATCTCTCTATATAAAAGCCTATGTAACCTTTTGACCATTCAACTGGTAGCTATGATGTTCATTGACCACCAGGGAGCAGATGCTCAAGGCACAGGCATGGAAACATGGAACAGACTGATGAATCTCAGAGGGAAGAGGGAAGGGAAAGGGCAGGAAGAGATTAACCAAAGGTCTTACATGCATACTAGAGGCCCGGTGCACGAATCCATGCTCCGGTGGGGTCCCTCAGTCTGGCCTGTGGGGACCGGGCCGAAACCAGCCATCTGACATCCCCTGAGGGGTCCCGGATTGCGAGAGGGTGCAGACCAGGCCAAGGGACCCCACCAGTGCATGAATCTGTGCACCAGGCTTCTAGTATAATGCTAATGAAAAAATTGAAATATTGGGAGAATTACCAAAATGTGATACAGAGATACAAAGTAAGCAAATGCTATGGGACAAATGGTGATGATAGACCTGCTCCACATAAGGTTACCACAAATCTTCAATTTGTAAAAAAACACAGTATCTGCAAAGTGCAATAAAAAATAGTACAATAAGCCATTTCCGGTTTGGCTCAGTGGATAGAGCGTCCGCCTGCAGACTGAAAGGTCCCAGGTTCGATTCTGGCCAAGGGCATGTACCTTGGTTGCAGGCACATCCCCAGTGGGAGGTGTGCAGGAGGCGGTTGATCGATATTTCTCTCTCATCGATGTTTCTAACTATCTCTCTCCCTTCCTCTCTGTAAAAAATCAATAAAAAAATATATTAAAAAATAGTACAATAAAATGAGGTATGCATATATAATATTTTCAATCATTTACTTTTATTCTACCTACTAGAGGCCTGATGCATGAAAATTCGTGCACTGGAGGGGGTTCCTCAGTCTGGCCTGCCCCCTCTCACAGTTCAGGAGCCCTTAGGGCAGCAGTTTTCAACCTGTGGGTCGCGACCCCTTTGGGGGTCGAAAGACCCTTTCACAGGGGTTGCCTATGACCATTGGAAAACACATATATAATTACATATTGTTTTTGTGATTAATCACTATGCTTTAATTATGTTCAATTTGTAACAATGAAAATGCATCCTGCATATCAGATATTTACATTACGATTCATAACAGTAGCAAAATTACAGTTATGAAGTAGCAACGAAAATAGTTTTATGGTTGGGGGTCACCACAACATGAGGAACTGTATTAAAGGGTCGCGGCATTAGGAAGGTTGAGAACCATTGCCTTAGGGGATGTCCTACTGAAGCCGTAGTCTGATCTTCCTCTGCAGGAGGTGACTGGGCGATCAGGGGAAGGCACGACCCCCATCATCCCACTGCTGCTGCCACTGCAGGCCGCTGGGGCTGCCGGCCCTCCTCAGCCCGCACAGCTTTGTCTGGAATGACAGCCAGAAGATGTCCGGTCTATCCGGTCTAATTAGCATATTACCCTTTTATTAGTATAGATGTTTTTATTTTTTAAGTACGTTGGATCTTACTGTTTTTTAATCCTGCTTGACAATTCTGCGTTTTTATTTGTGTAGGAAGTCCATTTCTATATAATTATTGATATATTTGCATTTGTCTGCCATCTTACTATTTTCTTCTTGTTTCATTTAATCTAATCTTTATTTCTTTTTTAATTTTTAAACACTACTTTGGATTTATTATTTTCTAATATTTTATATTTTTAATTGGACTTTAGCTATAACTTTATACATTTTTAAATGTTTATTATTTATATTAAGCATCTATAGCTTATTATAATCTACCTTCAAATAATATTATTATATACCCGCATGTATAATTTAAGAAACTTATAGCCATATACTTCCACATTTACTCACTCCTAGGCTTTGTTCTTTTGTTGTCATAATTTACTTTCATATATTTATTGAATATACAATACTTCATTATGACTTATACTTTAAAGAGTCAACTATCCTTTAAAGGGATTTTATGAACAAGAAAAATAAATTATACTCACTCATATATTTACTATTTGTAATGTTCTTCTTTTCTATGTAAAGACCTGAGTTTATATTTGGTATCATTCTCTTTCAACCCAAAAAAACTTTCTTTAACATTTCTGGTGGTAAAGGTTATTGGTAACAAATTATCTCAGCTTGTATTTGTATGACATTGTTTATTTCAGTTTTATTTTCTATGAATATTTTCTTTGGAAATAGAATCTTAAGTTGACATTTCTCCTAGCAAAATGATACCATTTTTGTTGTTGTTTGCTGGCTTGTTTCTGATGAAACTTCAAAGTTTCTTTTATAATTTTACTCTATTATGTATGGTCTTTTTTTCCCTGTTGGTTGCTTTAAGAATTTATTTATTTTTTTTACTGTTCACTGTCAGCAATTTTATTATGATGTATCTTGATGTGATTTTGGTTAAATTTATTCTGCTCTTGGTTTGTGAGCTTCTTGGATCTGTGTTTATATTGCAAATCAAATTTTGAGAATTCTTAGCCATTATTTCTTCAAAATTTTTGTGCCACACCCTGTCTCTTATCATTTTCTTAGGACTCTAATTACATATTTATTAGACTATTTGATATTGTTTCATGGGTCACTGAAGCTCTGTTCATTTTTTAAGCCTCTTTTTTCCTTTCTGGGCTTCATTTTGTATTGTGTCTATTTCTTGGTCTTGAAATTCACTGTATTTTTCTTCTATTATATTTAATATGTGAAACCCATGCAATGATTTTTTATTTATTTATTACAATTTTAGCTGTAGAATCTTCATGTGGTTCCTTTGTATGGTTTCCATTTATTTATCTAAAATCCGCACCTGTTTCCTCATTATACTCATGTTTTATTTTAAATCTTTGAACATGAACATACTATTATGCTTTTTACTAAGGGTCCTTGTCTGTTAATTGAATCACCTTTGTAATTTCCAGTTCTATTTTTATTTTCTGATTTGGATTCTGATTGTGGGTCATGACCTTCTCTTTCTTTACATGTCTACAGAGTTTTTATTGGATCCTCAATATTGAGAATGCTATGCTTGTGAAGCTCTGGATTTTGTTTCCTCCCTTGAAATAGTTGGATTTTATGTCAGATGTTTAATATATTAGAAGGTCAGCTTGATCCCACTGAGGCTTTCTCAAGCTCTGTTATGACAAGTTTAAAATAGATTTTGCTGAATTAGCCTTACTCTTCAGCTGTTGTCTTTCTGGAGTTTCTTCTGAATGTCCGACATGTTTACGAAAGACTCCATTCCAGCTGGTCAGAATGCCTCTCAGTCTCATGCTGGTTCTGGTGATTATTCTGGTTATAGCCTCAGGTAGTTGTTCTCTACCCACTAGCTCTGCTTTGCTTGGTTTTATGTAACCTAACCCCACATGTGTGCAACTTAGCATTCAACCACAATTTAAGGGGCCCAGGGTTGATTTCTGGAGCTCTTTCTCAGCGCGGCTCTCTTTTTACCCCTTGAATTCTGGGTGGCTTTATCTCACTCACCTCAGATCGCTATCTCCTCATCTCAATGGGACTACCATGTTCTGCTTAATTTCTACCTAAGAACCTTTGGTTCTTAAAGTGCCTCATGAGCAATGTGGGTCAATTGTGGGGCTCCTCTCATTTGTTTCCCTTTCATTAAGAACCAGAGTTCTGTAATGTCTATTTTCTAGCATATGAAAAAACCATTTTAAAAAAATTTACTTTGTCCAGTTTTCTAGTTGTTATGGCAGGAGGGATAATCCAGGATTAGTTAACTCCATCATGGCTAACATTGGGAGTCTTGCTAAAGTTAGATTAAGTCATAAAAATCAGCTGCTAATGTTATAAATTTATGGGCTAAATTTTTTTTGTGTTGGTTAGGGAATCAAAGTGTTATTTATTAAAGCAAGTTTTAAAGATATATTGGTGACTTCTTCATTCTTATTAAAGGAGTTTCCACAGTAGTTATTGTTTCTGTACTCTCATTAAACACTTCAACTTCTATAAGGTCTTTCGTTTGCTCTTAAAAGTGAGTTATGTAACAACAGGGCTGCTGAAGAATACTGCTCATTGATGAATGGGTGGCTTTCTGCTGTTTTTATGCTAAAACTAGTTTTCATTAATCATGAAAAAATAGCTTGTTTAAAAAACTTCCACAGAGAGCAGATTTTGGGGATATTGACAGATAGAATGCATCTTGCTAAACTCATCCAGCCCACTGAGCTGTGATGAGCATCTCCCTTCATCTGGATGAGTGAGCACATGGTGTGTCTCATTTAAATACCAAAACAGTTTTCAGAAATTTATAGTAGCATGAAGCCACAATGTAATGATGTCCTTTTGATAATAGGCATGTCTAGAAGAAAAGGCTTGAGCTGACTCAGGGAGGGTCTTTAGGGAAGATTTTAAAATGCTGATATTCCAGTGACATTGGCTCCAATCAGCAGGTTATTTTTAACTTTTCTGTCTCTCATGAGGAATTGAGCAGAAAGCAGGCATGAAACCAAATATGTGGCAGAGAAAACGAATAACCTGTAATATCTACTCTAAATTCTGACCCTTATCAAGTATTTTATGATTGAGGGGGGAAAACTTTTTTACTCTGGGGAAACAGAGAGAGTGGTAAAGGTTTTGAAAATATAAAGTATGAGTTTAGTTTTTATGGCCTGTGGTTACTTGAAGATTAGAAGCCTAAAGGAGGAATAAAGTGTTGCTCTTACTCTATTGGCTTTGAAGGTTGAATGGTGGACATTATGAAAAGGCAGATATGTGCTTTCAAAGCCCTCTGCATACCAGAAAACAGAAAAAAAAAATTGGAATTCATACCACCAGTAAACTTTCTTTACTTTTCAAGTGTGCCCATAACCTTTTCAATTCCCCATTGTAACAGACTCCTGAAAAGACATATTATTCTGAACAATTTGAACCAAGTGAAAGTAAATAATACTTGGATTCTTTGGCTATGTTCAGCAGGGTCCTGTTAAGCCAGCTCTCTGGGGCAGGAGGAGAAAGCCCTTATTTTTGGTGCTTGTTGATTTCTATGGTGCAAATATCTCCACCATTGCCAAGTCAATTTTAACAACTGGCTTGCAAAATTGCTGGATATTTAAAGTTGATGGCCCATATAGTTAGCTCCAACACACCAATGGCTATGTTCCACAGTGTACGAGAGGGGATGTGATGGTCTTAGTTTAGAAGTCTGGTATCATATTTTTGTGAATTATGACTTTGGGAGAATAACCTTTCTGACTGTATTCAATAATTTGGAATTTATTAAATCTATAAAAGATTGCTGTGAAAATTGAATGAGATAATGATTGAGTGCTTAACACAATTCCTGAGACACAATCAGCATCCAATAATTGGTAGCTATTACTGACTATAGGTAATTTTTAGATATTATAGAGCAATTAAATGAAAGTAACTGCTTTCTAACCCTGACTATTGAAAAAATAAATTTAAAACCTACTATTAAAACATACTACTAGCATGAGTTTAATAACTTTTTGAAAAAAATATTATTTTATTCACATCAGGTTCTCTCTACATTTGAAAAAGTGTTTGTATGACTGCTTATTTACAGATAATGCTTGGATGCATGTGGATTTTTAGATATGTTGTAGTAAATGACTAGCCTCCCAAGGGTCAAAGATCTGTGGGTTTGAAACCACCATGCTGATAATTTTCCAGTGAAATTTGGTGAGAGGGATGAGTTTCCACTTAGAGATGGGTGAATGATTGAATTGAGAAGCTCCTGTGGACTCTCTCCTGCTTTCACAAGAGTAGTTATCCAGCCCAAACAGTCACACACTTTTGTGGACTTGATAATGGAATTTAAAGTCAGACCAAATTTCATGTAAATTGGGTGGGACTGATTTTATTTTTCTAAAGTTGTATTATCTATACTAATAATAGCTTAGGTGGTTGCCACGCTGTCATGTCATCACAAGATGGCTGTCAAAAGATGGTCGTCACAAGATGGCCACGCCAGGTGGCCGCTCTGCGCAGTGAGGCCTGGGGGTCCCGCGGCTCAGCATGGAGGAGGCTGGTCCCGGCGTCTCCGTTGCCTTGTGTGAAGGAGGTGGGTCCCGGCGGAGGAGGTGGGTCATGGCTGGGGAAGACAGTTGGGGGCTATCAGGCTGTCAGGGGAGGGAAGTTGGGGGAGATCAGGCTGTCAGGGGAGGACAGTTGTGGGCACTCAGGCCGGCAGGGCAGCAGTTAGGTGTCAATCAGGCTGGCAGGCAGAAGCAGTTAGGGGCAGTCAGGCAGGCAAGTGGTTAGGAGCCAGTGGTCCCGGATTGTGAGAGGGATGTCCAACTGCTGGTTTAGGCCCAATCCCACAGAGATTGGGCCTAAACCAGCAGTCAGACATCCCCCGAGGGGTCTCAGATTGGAGAGGGTGCAGGCCGGGCTGAGGGACACCCTCCCCTCCATGCACAAATTTCGTGCACTGGGCCTCTAGTGTTTTTTCATAAAGAATACGTGCATTTACTTCTACTTTTCAGAAACCTATGTTTTGAGGGAGAATATCAATATATTTTGACCTGTGAAAAAAATACTGATGAAAAATACTCTGTTTTCTTAGGTTGGAAATGTATTTCTGTCAGAAACCTTCTAGAGATTTTTAAGTTCTGAAGTTCACTCAATTATTATCATTAGATACAGGGGTGGGAAAAAGTAGGATTACAGTTGTAATACAAATATATACTACAATAACAAATAATACTGTAATATAAGAATGAACTCTGTGTTTTCCATACTCACAACTATAAGCCTGCCTTTTTGTGTTTTGTTCATACAAGCTTCAATGAAAATAATTTTCTAAATTTTTAATAGTAAACAACTGATGTTTTATTTTTTTAATAATGAAAATATCATAAAAATTTTATAAAAAAATTTTTGAGAGGGAGCATGAGAGTATTTTTAATGCTCTTTTATTTTTGTAGAAATAATATCACCTTTTTTAATGCCCTTGTGCCAAACTTATCAAAATGTACTGCATTGTTATCCATATTTAACAAAAAGCTCTGACTAGATTTGAATTTGGGCCTATCAGTGGTAACAAGACTGCAGCTATAGTAATTCAAAATAAGATAGTCAGGATCTATAGAGTCCTCCAGGCTTCCACTTTTGTGCAATCTTAAAGCTTCCCAGTTCCACCTCTGGAAAATCACTGAAAAATGCAAATGGATAAGAGGTTGTCAAGCGGTCATGTGAACTGGGAGAATAATAATGTTGGCAGTTCTATAATCACTGAGCGTACAAAAGCTGACAGGACAAATGCTTTTTGCCACCAACTGACTAAATGCTTTGAAAAACACAGGTGAAAACACACCCTTTTTTGAGCTGGCCTTTTAAACATTTTCAGACCATCATTGCTTGCTGACTTGCAGAAAGAATGCTGTTTAATATTCAATTAGCTGTTCCATAATTAGCTGTGCTGAATGCATTATAAGGACACATTTCTTTTTCAACTAAGGAGCAAACAGTGCCCAGAGTCTCCTACTGAAAATGGCTTCTATAGGGTCAGTCTCTAACCTTATCCATTGATCGGACACCATCCCAGGAGTCACCAGGACTGTTGTCCTGTCTGAAAGCCCTGATTGCTTGGTGAGCCCGGTGCAGGACCTGGAGGGCACCATATCTGGCTCAATGATCAGAGAGCCTGGGCTGCTGGTGGAGGGAGTTCTGTGTCTAATGAAACAAAAAGGCAAGAAAGGTCACTGAGGGGCAGACAGAGGTGAGTGTGCTGTTTGTCTACTTGTCCAGACTCTCAATTTATCTGCCTCTGAATTACTTTTTTTCTGAAAGAATCTGAGTAAGTTCCTTAGGGCTGCGGTAACAAAGTAATCCCAACGGACTGGCTGAAAACAATGGAAATGTATTCTTTTGCAGTTCTGAGGGATAGAAGTTAAGGTGTTGGCAGGACTTCTGCTCCCTCCCAAGTCTCAAGGGGAGGATTCTTCTTTGCCTCTTCCAGCTTCCAGTAGCCCTACGCATCCCTGGACTTTTGACAACATTACTCCAATCTGTGTCTTCACTTGGGGTGTGTGTGTGTGCGCGCGTGTGTGTGTGCGTGTGTGTGTGTGTGTGTCCGTCCAAGTTTTCCAATATGGATGCCAGTCATATTGGATTAGGGCTCATTTTAATGATCGCATTTTAAACTTAATTACATCTGCAAATACCATATTCCCAAATAAAGTCACATTCACAGGAACCAGGGGTTTAAGACTTTAACATATCATTTTGCGACACAATTCAATCCATTACAGGACCAAAGGGGGCAAATTACTTCTCTGGCACTAGCTGAGAGGGTTGAAGCACTTGTAGCAATAGACTAATAGAGTGTTCCAAGATGTTTGAGGCAAAAAATAAATTAGGGGATTGTGACTCATTCATTCATTTATTCACCATTATATATTACAGACCTACTATGTGACAGAAATGAATTGTCCTTGACCATACAGTGATGAGCAAGAAAATATGATATTTGGCCTCCTGGGGTTTGGAGTTTTGTAGGGGATATATAAATATTCAACTAATCATGGTTGAGTTAATGAAGGAAGAATTTGGAATGTTTTGAAAGCATATATTGGAAGGATTTGATATAGAGTGGGGAATCAGAGAAGGCCTTCCTGAAAAGCAAGATAATTGTGGCAACGATAGTAACAATAATAAAAATGATGATGCTGACATCTATTGAGCAGTTATCCCAGGCACCATTGTAATTGTTTTACTTGTATTAACTCTCCGTATCTTCATGTCTACCCTTAATTTACAGATAAAGAAATGAAGCAAAGAGTGGTTGAGTAAATTGCTGAAGGTCTTACAAGAGGTAGGATTGCTGAGATATGGTTAGAAATGACAGAAACAAGGGCATTGGAAAGAGAGCTCCACATGCAAACAGCAGCATATGCAAGGGCTCTCAGGCAGGATGGTCTCCTCTGTGGCTGGGGTGAGGTGAGCAAGGAGGAAGGTGGTGTAAGAAGGGTGAGAAAGGCAGTCAAGGGTCCAATCCTGAAGGGTCTTGTAGGACAGATTAAGACAATTATCTTTATCCTAAAAGTAATGTGAAACTACTGATGGGTTTATATAGGACAATGTCTTTTAAAAAATCTGTACATTAAGAAGGGGTGGGTGGAATTTCGTTGCAATGTAGAAAAAGCATTGGAGAAAGACAAGTGTCTCCAGGAATCAACACTAATAAAAGAGAAAAATGGTAATTGGCGTACGAGCTACCCTTTTCAGTGGCTAATCAGGGCTATATGCAAATTAACTGCCAACTAAGATTGGCAGTTAACTGCCAACAAGATGGCAGTTAATTTGCATATGTAGGCACAATGCAGGGAGGCGAAAGGGAAAGCAGGAAGAAGCCCCCTGCCACTGACAGTGATCAGAAACCCAGGGGGGAGCTAAGAGCTGGGGGGCAGGGCAAAGGCGGCCCTGGGGCCGCCTTTGCCCTGCCCCCCAGCCATGATCGGAGAATCAGGTGCCTTTTCTGCCCTGGCCAGTGATAGCAGGAAGTAGGGGTGGAGCCAGCGATGGGAGCTGGGCATGGTCGAAGCTGGCAGTCCCAGGAGCTAGGGGTCCCTTGCTTGGGCCTAAAGCGAAGCCCATAATCGTGGGGCCGCTGCAGGTGCAGGTCCCCACTGCCCGGGCCGGACGCCTAGGCCAGAGGCGTCAGGCCTGGGCAAGGGGCCGATCCTGAGATTGGAGGGTGATGGGGGTCAACGCCTGAGGGCTCCCAGTATGTGAGAGGGGGCAGGCTGGGCTGAGGGACACTCCCCCCCACACACACCCAGTGCACGAATTTCGTGCACCGGGCCCCTAGTGATTAATAAGAAGCTTCATGAAAAAGATAATGGTGACTTGGCCTAAACTTGTGAAAATGGAGATGGACAGATATAGACACATTTGTGATAATTTGGAACTAGGATTAAGAAGATGAAAACAAACATCTAGTGTATTGGGTAGATATTGCTGCCATCTACTGCTCTAGGGATATTGGATGAAGAGCTGATTTTAGAGGGAAGATCGTGGCTTGGTTTGGACACATTGAGTTTGAGGGCCTTTGTGACATCCAAAAGGCTCTACCAAATACAGTTCTGAAATACAAAGAGATTGTCAAAATAGAGCTATAATTTCTGATGTCATTACAATATTGATAGCATTTGCAATTGTGGGAACGGGTGAGTTGACCATATGGAGAAATAGGAGTATGAACTAGATAAGGGCTTTGGATGGAGTTCCTAGGATCTCTAGTATTAAAAATAGGTAGAGAAAGAGAGGTGAGAATTGGAAAAGTGGCTGAAAGGTAAGAGGAGGTAAATTAGAAGATATGGCAGGATGTGACAAAAGCCATGGGAAAAGAGAATTTCAAGGCAGTAAACATGTCCAATACTTCTGAATAAGATGGCAAATGAAAATGTTAATTAGTCTTAGCATAAAAGTCACTGATGACCTTATCAAAATAAGTCTACTGATGTTGAGAGGGCAATGGTGTATTGAAATGAGTGTGGTCTTATGAAATAAGGAAGCTAAAAAGTAAGAATTTTGTACTGTTGTAAAGATTATGGCTTTGGGAAAAGATAGGGTAGTGGCTGAAGGTGATGTGGGATCATGGCATATGTGTGTGTGTGTGTGTGTGTGTGTGTGTGTGTGTGTAACTGCATGTGTTTTAAATGGTGATTTTAATTTAGATCAAACTTAAACACTGAAAGGAAAAAGTCAGTGGAAAGAGTTATTTTAATTACAGGATAAAGAGGAAATATTGATAGCCTAAGGTTCTAGACCAGTGGTCGGCAAACTCATTAGTCAATAGAGCCGAATATCAACAGTACAACGATTAAAATTTCTTTTGAGAGCCAAATTTTTTAAACTTAAACTACAGTGGGGCCTTGACTTACAAGTTTAATTCGTTCCATGACGGAGCTCGTAACCCAAATTACTCACATGTCAAATCAAAAAGTGAACGAGTGAGACACGTGATGCTGGGCTGATGTTGTGGCGTTCACTGTGACATTCGCTGTGCCAACTAGTGGTGGGGTATCTGAAGCTGGCTCATAACCTGAATTTTAGCTCGCAACTGAAAGCAAAAAATCGGCTGACAGACGGCTAGTATCTCGAAAAACTCGTTAGTCGGGACACTCGTAAGTCAAGGCCCCACTGTATATAGGTAGGTACATTGTTATTAACTTAATTAGGGTACTCCTAAGGCTTAGGAAGAGCCACACTCAAGGGGCCAAAGAGCCGCATGTGGCTCGCGAGCCACAGTTTGCCAACCACGGTTCTAGACAGTTTAAAAGTGATGGCATTCATAACAAGCAGTGAGGAGAGGGAGGTGCAGCAGCAAATTTGGTGGTAGGAAGTTGAGAGAGTTTCTATTTCATGGTTTCCAATTGTTTTGAGAGATAGGAAGTGAGGTAATTTGCTCTGAGTGACAGAAGAGGGGCTTAGCAGTTTGAGAAGATTGGAGTAGTCATTGCAGAGAGAGTTACAATTCCAAGTTACAACGCATGCAAGGCTGCTCTAGAAACCCAGATGAGGAAGCAAATTGTTCATGGTTTTTTGTCATTTTGTTCTCCAGATGTGCTTCAAATGTCTGCAATGAAACCTAGTGCATATTTGTTAAAGCACTTAGTATATTTGTTGAAATAATATTTTATGAATTTAAGTTGGGAGTTTGCCCAAAGGCAAAAGCACAAGGCCATTGCGCCCTCTTTGTTTAAATCTGACCTTGAGTCTCTTTACACAAGCTGAAAGTAGTTCTTAGCAGAATCAAAGGACTACTACTGGCTTTAAAGATATGAAATGATGTGAAGAAATATAGCTTCTTCTGAGTTACAATTCCCGTCCATAAGGACAATTTGTACACATTTGCTCTCTAGTTCCTTTAGAAAGTAATCCATTTCCCATAAGTTCGTATCTTGTTTTAGACAACTTTTTCTTTCCTTTGAGGCAGCTTTTCCAAGGATACATCCGCACAAAGGAAGCTTTTGTCAAAGGATAAAAAAATTTCCACATTAGAAAGAGATTTATCATTAAATGATGGTAATTATTCCATATTTAGAATTAATATTGCCATTGGAAGAGAAAAATTTTTAAGTGTTTTCCCTGTGTGAGTCTAGGCTTGAGTCAGTTTTGACAGCTTTTGCCACTTCTGATAAAAACTTGATAAGTAATTGACAGTGTTCCCCTTTATCAATGCTGTTGGTTAATGAAACAACTCACCTTTCAATTCTATACTTTCTTGTATTACCACACATTCTCGTGGTGTTATTTAGGCATCTCTTTTAATGCTTATATTTTATTTTGGAATTGAGATTAGCATAATTTTTAGCAACTCTTATTCTCAATAATGATTTAATAACGTTGGATTTGTAGAAAGAAAATCTGCTCAAATTAATCCAGGAGTGTATATATGTGACTACATCTGATATCTTTTTAAAAATTTTCAATCACAATTGATGTACAATATTTTATTGGTTGCAGGTGTACAACGTAGTGATTAGCTATTTATGTAACTTGCAAAGTGATCACCCTGATAAGTCTAGTACTCATCTGACACCATACATAGTTACTAAAATATTATTGACTATATCCCCTGTGCTGTACTTTATAGCTCTGTATTTTTGTAACTGGAAATTTTGACTTCTTAAGCCCTTAACCTTTTTCTTCTATCCCCCAAATCCCCTTCCCTATGGCAACCATCAATTTACAACTGAGATCTTGGTTAATTTCTGCATTCATTCTCTTCCATTATCCAGCTTGATTGTGTCCCTTCTTTCTAATAGTAATTGAAAACCTTTCTTTGTCAAAGTGTTTATAAATTTTGCATTATTAGCAAATAATTAAAATTATTTCATATTGCCCTGGCTGGCATGGCTCAGTTGGTTGAGCATCATCTCAAGTTCCGAGAGGTCTCTGGTTTATTCCCAGTTACAAGGCATGCCAGATTTGAGGGCTGAGGCCCCAGTAGGGGGCATGCAGGAGGCAGCCCATTGATGTTTCTCTCTCTCTCTCTCTCTCCCCTATCCCTTCCTCTCTCTCTCTCTCTCAAATAAATAAAAACATATTAAAAATATTTTATATTTTCAAGGGTGATACTGGTTTATTCTATAGAGTCAGAGCATTCTCAAAAAATGTAACATACAATCAATATGATGATCAAATATAGTTAATTATGAGAATCATCTTAGTGGCTTCATAAAAGCTTTTATTTGTTAATTTGGAAAAATGCTATTCATCATCTAAAATTATCAGCTTTTAGAAATTTTAATGCAGTTCATTTTCTGCAAGTAATGACTTGTACATGAAATTCATTCCAGAATGGAGCCGAATACCCCCTGAATGGCTTCATATAAGTGACTCATTATGGGCTAATTAGTTCCTTTTCATCATTCTTTGATTCATTTCAACTTTAGTTAGGCAAATTAACCACCTGAGGTGCACCTGTTTGAATGTATGTGTTACAAGGAAAAAAGAAAAATATCTACTCCTCCAGGGACAAGTAGAGTGTGATTCATGTGCTAAATGCTTGAATATATGAAAATTTGCTCAAAATTTCACTATTCATTTTTGGTGAAATGCTTATTTCTACCACAACCATATTTTTTTTTCCAGATTTACTTTGATGCCATCAAAAGCATCTGCTGGCTTTGCAACAACCATTGGTAAGATACGTTTCCATTGAATGTTTATTGTGTATTTAGAAAAGATGTAACATTCAAGTATTTCACCTAACTGCAAGAAATGTGGATTATTTAGCTACAGAGAAAACAGTTTTAAAAGCCAATGGCCTTAGCACCTGAAATCCTCTATGACTGGGCCTCAAATTTTTGCATTTTCCAATAGGCAGAAAAGAGCAGAGGCCTTGGACTACTTTGAAAAAAAATTACCTTTTAAAAAAGAGCATCAAAATATTCATTGCAGCCACTCCATAGATATAGGATGGACCCCATCCAAAATTTGGTTTGATATCAAGACTGATGATAGCACTCACATACCCAAAGCTTCTGAAGAGATTTATTGCTAACCTTCTAGGAGGGTCTGAAGCGACTTAAGAGAACAGGGAGAGGAGATTTGCTTGGAGTCTCTGTGGCTTTCAGGAGGTGGCCAGGGTGAGGGTTCCTGTATGGTTTGAACCTACCCACTGATGCCAAAGAAAGAAATACCTGGGATTTCTTATCAGCTTGCTCAAAAGGGAAGAGGGATGGTAAGAGTTAAAAAATGTCTGCACTCAGGCATCAAAAATAGAGTCAGATTCTTTATTATAGAATCCATCATGGAAAAAAACCAGGATTTTGTGGGGAAACATGTGAACTTTCAGTTTTGTAGTGCTTTTAAAGATCTATCTCATTGCCGGGAGCCGGTCCATGCTTGCTGTTTCAAGGGACCTGGCATATATGGCATACTTTTCTTAATATGTTTGCTCACCTTCTTGGCACTATGTGTTTTAACCAAGGTCACCTCTGAGAAAGCTTGTTTCCCCAGGTAGGGATTTTCCCCTGAAGTTAGGGAGGGAATAAAACCCCTCAACTAAGTGCCAGGCGGGTAATTAATCCCTTTAACTACGAACAATCATGCTTAAACTACATAATCTTTTCTCCCTGGAATGGAGATAAGAAACGCCCTAACCTTTGTAATAGAGATTGATAGGATTGAATCAACTGGTATAAATACAGTTGTAACAAGACAGAAACACTCAGAACTCACAACACAGAACTAAGGACACAGGGCTTGGAAGACAGGACCAAGAGAGACAGAGCCTAGGCACAGAACCTACACAGAACATTCTCTAGAGACAGAAGAACTTCGCTGGAGAGAGCATGCCGGAGGATCCTGGAGAGGGACTGGCCTCGGAGCCTAGAGACAGAGCCTAGCGGGAGAACATGGCAAGGGATCCTGGACTGAACCTGACTACAGAGATTGGCAGGAGAACCTGACTGGAACCTGGACACTGAACCTGACTGGAGAGCCTGGACAGAACCTGGCTGGAGAACCTAGCGAGGGAACATGGCTACAGAACCTCGCTGGAGATCCGAAACAGAACCTCTCTGGAGATCCGGGCTGGAGATCCTGGCTAGGCTGCTGATCAACTGAACGCTGTCTCCGTGACATTCCTTCTTCGCCGACTCCGTCCACACCTTTGGGGAACCCCTGGACCCGCTGGGGTTGGACCCCGGCATATGGCGCCCGAACAGGGACCCCTAGGTAAGAACCCCCACACTCGGGACGGATCAGACTCCACCGTAGGAAGAGGGTGGATAGTCTTCGCCGAATCCGTCCACACCTTTGGGAACCCCTGGAACAGGATTCCCCTAGGTAAGCCCCCCTCCCCCATTGAGAACCCCCACACTCGGGACGGATCAGACTCCACCGTAGGAAGAGGGTGGATAGTCTTCGCCGACTCCGTCCACACCTTTGGGAACCCCTGGAACGGGATTCCCTTAGGTAAGCCCCCCCCATTGAGAACCCCACACTCGGGACGGATAGGACTCCACCAGGGTGCTACAGACCCCCCTATAGAGGATAAATAGGGTAAGAAGGTGGATAGTACAGAACTTAGATTGAGAAGATGTGCCATACTGAGTCCAAAGAAAGAAGACTCTGTATTGATCTTTAGATTAAGAAGATGTACCATACTGAGTCTAAAGAAAAAAGACTCCGTATTGATCTTTTAACACATATGCTTGTTAGCCGCGGAATTAAGGTTACTCCCAGTCAGATGGAACATTTTATACAAGAAATACGTCCATGCTTTTCTGAGGAAGGAAAGGTGCCGGAAAGGTAAATGTAGAGGCATGGGAGAAGGTAGGCCCAAGGAGCCTTATCCTTAACCCCACTGCAGCCTTTCCACCCCAGGAAAGTGCAGGATTGGCAAGCTCTCCCTGGGGTGATAGATCAGGACTCAGGTAATAGCAGAAAGCGCCAATCCTACTCTTAAAATGGATATAAGAGAGCATTTCAGGTTTTTCTTTTTAATGCCTGCTTTTAAAAAATAAAAAAGGGGGAATTTGCCGGGAGCCGGTCCATGCTTGCTGTTTCAAGGGACCTGGCATATATGGCATACTTTTCTTAATATGTTTGCTCACCTTCTTGGCACTATGTGTTTTAACCAAGGTCACCTCTGAGAAAGCTTGTTTCCCCAGGTAGGGATTTTCCCCTGAAGTTAGGGAGGGAATAAAACCCCTCAACTAAGTGCCAGGCGGGTAATTAATCCCTTTAACTACGAACAATCATGCTTAAACTACATAATCTTTTCTCCCTGGAATGGAGATAAGAAACGCCCTAACCTTTGTAATAGAGATTGATAGGATTGAATCAACTGGTATAAATACAGTTGTAACAAGACAGAAAGACTCAGAACTCAGGAGACAGAATTCAGAAGACAGAACCTACACGGAGCCTAGAGACAGAAGAACTTCGCTGGCGAGAGCATGCCAGAGGATCCTGGACCGGGACTGGCCTCGGAGCCTAGAGACAGAGCCTAGCGGGAGAACATGGCAAGGGATCCTGGACTGAACCTGACTACAGAGATTGGCAGGAGAACCTGACTGGAACCTGGACACTGAACCTGACTGGAGAGCCTGGACAGAACCTGGCTGGAGAACCTAGCGAGGGAACATGGCTACAGAACCTCGCTGGAGATCCGAAGCAGAACCTCTCTGGAGATCCGGGCTGGAGATCCTGGCTAGGCTGCTGATCAACTGAACGCTGTCTCCGTGACATTCCTTCTTCGCCGACTCCGTCCACACCTTTGGGGAACCCCTGGACCCGCTGGGGTTGGACCCCGGCATCTCATGGTGGGTAGGCAATCATTTCAAAGGTTATGATTGGCCCTGGGCCACAACTTACCTTTCTGACCGTCTTTTCTACTCTCTCTCTTGGAAACCACTTGTGAGCCACATGGAATCATGAGTCACCCTTCATCTTGGCTCCTTTGCTAGTCCTGGAAGCCTTTCCCACTCATTTGCAGGGGTATTACCTCTTCTTCAAGGCCCGTTCAAAGGCTTGGACTTTCCTTTTGTCCTGCCTCTTGGAAGAAACCACTGCTAATTCTAAAGCCCCAAAGCATCTGTTGCTTCCTCTTACAGCACGTATTCTCTAGCTAGTCCCTGAAAGTGCAGGGACACCAAAAGCCAAGAGACTGATCTGTTTTTATATCTTCCGCATTGTCTTTCTCATAGAATGTCAGCTCCAAGGAGATAGAGAAATAACAGTGTGTCAAACCAAGTTCCTAACACTTTGAACAATTCCTGGTACAGAATAGGTGTTCACTACATACAATTTTGTGCATGAATAATAATAAAATATTTATTGAATAAATGAAAGCTAAATTCATAAAGGGTGTTTGTTTGAAATTTGTATTAAAGTCTTAAAATGCTTCTTTATGCATTGCTTAAATCAAAGGGAAATGCATATTTTATTGAGAGTTTAGCATTCCAACTGGCTGAGTTGCCAAGTGAACTAAATTGAAGGGGAAAATCAATATTGGACCAGGCATTCACAACTGGGCATTTCTGATATGGTTCTGTAACAGAGAATCTAGCATGTTTGGAAACTGAAACAGACTTTGATTGAAACATGGAGCATTAAATAGACTGCAGATCATTGTGAAGGCAATTTGCAAGCATAAACATTTTGTTTTGCTCTGTCCCTGGTTTTCAGAGATCTATGCTAAATCTGTTCGTTGTATCACAGCTATAGGCAAACTTAGCAGATGCTGAAACACTGGCTTCATCAGGCTGTGCACAGACTTTCCTTGGTTGTACTTGTGGCTACAGTATTTATTAGAGGCCAGCCTAAGACATGTGATAATACAAGGAGTGAGCTCAATTATGGATCCTTGTGAACATAGCCAGTATCATGTGGGTCAGTGCAAATGAGGGAGGTCTAATGAAGAAAGAGAAATCAGGAGTAAATACTGCCAAAGAAGAAGTCTGCCTCAGTGCTCAAGGCTTTACTATTCTTTAGGGGAGTATAAGCCAAACACAGTCTAGAGAAGGTTATACTATTTGAGCTCAGATATGCACTCCTCAAATTAAGATGTCAAAATCCAAATGCCAAAAATCTCTATCTAAACCAGATTTCAACAAATGGTTGTTTTCTTTTCTTTTCTCTTCTCCTCTCCTCCCCTCTCCTTTCCTCTCCTCTCCTCTCCTCTCCTCTCCTCTCCTCTCCTCTCCTCTCCTCTCCTCTCCTCTCCTCTCCTCTCCTCTCCTCTCCTCTCCTCTCCTTTCTTTCTCTCTCTCTCTCTCTCTCTCTCTCTCTCTCTCTCTCTCTCTCTCTCTCAAAAAAAAAAAAAAAAAAAAAAAGCCTCCTTACCTTTCTCTGTGTCTCTTAATGTTCAAGAACTTAGCCTGCCTTTCATTCTTAGGTTACAGCTGCCACAATGGAAAGGGAAATGGGAAAAAGACAGGATACTTGATTATAGAAAGGAATAATCAAGAGGACTAGGAGGACTAGCAAGTTGATTACTAAGGAGCCTGGGGTACATTGTATTTTCCACTCCTTGAATCTGATTTTATGATTTGCTTTGATGAAAGTGCCATTATACTTCATTCAGAGCTCAGGCCTTAAAAGGTCTTTCAGCTTTTGCCTTTGTCCTCCTGGATGTTCTCCTGAAACTTCCATGTTAGCAGCCTGTCTATCTTACTGGAAAGGGAGCGGCCACACGGAGAGGAGCCCCCGCACCCAGCCAAGCATTAGCACCAACTACTAGACATGTGAGGGAAGCCATCCTGGGCTGAACCACCAGTTGAATGCAGCGAAGTGAGTGAGTCCAGGTGAAAACAGCAGAGAAACTACGCAGCTAGCTCACAGATCCATGGGAAAAAATAATGTTTTTAACTGCTCTAGGCTGATTTGTTACGTGGCTCATGATACTGATGGACAGTCTGGTTGTGAGTTTTACATTTATTTAGTTTACCTGGAAGGAAGATCTTAATTATTTGTTTCCACTTACCAACTCCTCAGTTCTTTTTTAAACAATAAAATTTCAGCATCTTTAACTGTGATTTATCTCTGAACTAACATTAATGACAAGTGTTCTCATCCTTATGTCCATATGTTCATTTAGTATAATATTGCTTTGGTATCATGGTTGTGTTAGAAAGTAGCAAAATGAGACTTCAGAGATAGGCTGATATGAGACCTGTGCTTCTAGGTCAATATGAGCTGGCAGATAAAATTGAAATAGACTAGAATAGATCTCAATATCATATATAGTAAAGGTAAAATAGTTTCAGTTATTTAAACATGTGTGTGTACTGAGTCATACTTGAAATGTGGGTCCTTATTTTTATTTTTTAAAATATATTTTTATCGATTTCAGAGAGGAAGGGAGAGGGTGAGAGAGATAGAAACATCAACGATGAGAATCATTGGTCGCCTGCCTCCTGCATGCTCCACACTGGGGATCGAACCTGCAACTTGGGCATGTGCCCTGACTGGGAATGGAACCGTGACCTCCAGCTTCACAGGTCGATGCTCAACCAATGAGCCATGTCGGCCAGGCAGGCCCTTATTTTTAAAAGTCCAGAAGCCACTGGAGAATTTCATGGAGAGCATCATACACTGCCCTAAAATTTTTAGATTTTTCGTATAGTTTGAGGTGTCATTGAAGAGTGATCTATTTGAAGGGAGAATGACAGAAGTTGGGAGAGCAGTTAAATGCCTAGACTGAAATAGACATAAACAGAGAGGCTTTCTTTTAACAAGGCTTTCCTAGGTTTGGAGAAAAAGAAATAGACTTGAGAAGTGTTTAGGAATTTCAGTTAGAAAAACTCTGAGGTCTATTGGATATGGAGGTGAAGGGAAGGGAGGAATCAAGGAAATGATTGATATTTAGCAGATCTTGACAGGTTTTATGTGGGAAGTCATGTTGAGAAAGGCATCTAGGATGACTCAAAAATTTCTATCTGGTATGAATGGCATGGCCACCAACAGAGATAAATAATGTGGTTATAAGAGCAGCAGTTGTATTGGGGGCTCTATTAATTAATTTAGTTCGGGGCTGTGCTGATCGCAGAACATGCAGTAGCAGTCAGCTAGATATATGAGTTTGAAGCTGGAGAAACAGAGGTGGGCATGTGTTAAGAGACTCTGTAAAGAGAGAAAATTGGACTCCCCCCCCCCCCAAACAATAGCTCTT
The DNA here is from genome assembly GCF_963259705.1 of Myotis daubentonii. Classification (NCBI taxonomy): domain Eukaryota; kingdom Metazoa; phylum Chordata; class Mammalia; order Chiroptera; family Vespertilionidae; genus Myotis; species Myotis daubentonii. Next base: position 19,649,295 of record NC_081842.1, on the reverse strand, counting down.
AAATGTTGTGGAACTGTTCATATCTAGGGGCTTCATTAATAAATGCATAAAATCAGTGAATAAACAGTAGTTAATTTATCACTCCCAGATGTAGGAGTAATTTTAACAGTTCAAAAACAGTGTTGCCCAGTTAGATTGGCTTATGATTCAAAATATAGATTTTAGTGTGAGTTAATCATATTCACACACACTTGTGCCATTTATAATGTACTAATGCAAAAATAGATACTGTTTCCAGAAGAGAAAGCTTCAGAACATTATCTATAGGCTAGATTTGCATGTATTCTCTGTAAAAATTTGTGTTTCATCTGAATTAAAAAGCCATTGACATTTAATCCAGTGTGTGTGTGAGAGAGAGAGATAGAAAGAGAAACAGAGAGAGAGAGAGGATGTATATACATTCTTTTTAAGTGAAGTTACTGGGGGGCAATGACTTTCTTCGTAAACGAGACACACAATAACAAAGCCTTATTGTTGAAGTTGTTTTTATGGAAGTGGAACAAACCACTCAATTCAAAAATTATCTTTATCCTTGAAACTGACCTTATCCTAGTCAACGATTGTTGGCATTTAATATTCAAGCTTCCTAATTCTTCTTGAAAGGCTGTCGCAGGAGAATTGCATGTAGAATACATAATGACTTAGTCAGCCTCACAGTCCCTCATATCTGGGACCCAAAGAAAAGAGAAACTAGACAAGCTGATGCTTTCACCTGAATGAATGTTAAGCAATTGATAATAAATTTTTAAAAGGGTTTTTTGCTATCCATATCATTCATCAATATTTGAAACATCTGTATTTTAAGTACTTTAAGGTAGGATATTTTAGCCTTGCACTGTTTCTGTTAGATTCATCCAATTATAGTATTAAAAGCTTAGCGTTCATTCAGTCTCTATAGTGAATTTCAGTGACTTGATCTCAGAAAACTGCTATTCACAAACCCAGATGATTGTTGTGAAATAAAAGAATAATGATGACATAAGCATGTATATTATTTTTCCCATATAAATTTAATAAACAAAACAACAAAAAATAAGCTGCCTTGGGCATATAAGGGTGTATATCTTTAGGGTAGTGTGATAGATTTGTGTGTTTCACCCTTGCTAAGCTGAAACTGTTTTCCTGAAATTCCCCTTTCTACAAGTTCCTACATAGTGTGGGCTCTAAGAGACATTTTTGTGAGATTTGGAAGCCAGCAGGAGCCATATTTTTTCTATACTTGGAAGGTTGGTGCTGGCACCAGGGGCTGTCCAGCTCCTGCAGTGGCAGCTTATGTGCTGGTCCCTGGGAGTCCGTGGGGCAGAAGGTGGGCCACGGTGAGGCCAGCTCCAGCCAAATCTGCTGCAGCTTCTCCTACTTCTGCACAAGGAACATGTTACATGTTTAGCTCCATGATGACAAGAGCCAACTTCTTCTGTAGGCCACTCCAATCCTTCAGTTGACAAGCTTGGTGGTGGTGCAAGACGAACGCAGATCCCTACCCTTCCTCATGGCCAGGCTCAGCCTCCCAGGTTCAAGTTCATTCTTCCTTCTCCCATGTTATCCATTTTCCCTTCCTGACTGCCTGTAGATGTCAGGCTCCAGCACCAGACACAGAAAGAACAGCTGCACATAGAGTGTGCCACCAGCTCCCCCAGTTGCATAAATTCAAATCCCAAATATATGTACTTATTTCCTTTATAAATATATATATACATACATATATATCTATATATATTTTATATATTACATTATATATACATACATATATGTATATATACATATATATCTTTATATTTTATATATTACATTATATATATATATATATATATACATATATATATATATATATATATGAATTCCTAGTGGTTCTGCTTCTCTGATGAAATACTGACTGATGTAGGTAGATAATAAGAAACAAATTTGCCAGGCCATAGGATTTGTACATTTTTTCATTTTAATAGATTAGAAGTTTGATCTCTCTTCAATGAAGGATTTCCCCCCAGGGAGCTGTAAATTGCGAATTGGTTTCATCTGTTTGCACCTTAATGACACTGAGCAGATAGTAGAATGTGTTTTCCTGCTGTGACGGTGCCTATGGAGGGAACCGGGGAAGGGAAACAAGAGTAATATGAGAGCAAATGATGTCTAGTCCTCATCTGCACAGCTGGCCTCAGTTAACAGAACAACTGTGAATCAATTTACATTTTAAATATTCCTTTCGTAATGCCAGAAACCAAAAACATAATTTCAACAAAATAGCAGCTCTTTGTTGTTGTTGTCGACTGTCGCTGAAGGTTTGCTGCTCAGGAACAAAAGCAATTTTCCTCAGTGTGTGCATTCTTGCTCTTGGCAGATGTTGGACAGATGTTTTTACTGTAGACACATGTGGTCTTTCAGGAAAAACACCCTCTTAATTATTGAAAGCGGCCAAAAACTGTGTTTTATAACTTAGTGATGGAATTTGAAACATGCTTCACCGCTTAAAACACTCATATTAAGATGCCATTCTAGTTTGGTGTTCCTTTGATCACATGTACGTCCTTAAGAGTGAGTTCCTTAGACCGCAGGATGCTGACGTCGTTTCTTGCCCCGTTGTTATTACTCATTGAAATGAGTTCTGGAAGACACCGTCCTCATTAGATTTCCGAATGTCCTCTAATATAAAAAGTTCCTATCAAGCAGTAACCCCTGAAGATGTCGATAGAGTGAAGACTTTTCCTCTTTCCATGTGCGGGTGGAGGGGTAAGCCTACCAGAGGCAGGGCCTGTCGGCTTCTAACACTGTGTGGCTGCCAGACGAGAGCTTCACAATAGAGAAGTCACTGTGACTGACCCCTTGCATCTCAGAGGTAGGGCCCATGTGTGCCATAAACCAAATCAGCGTTCCTAGTTGGCATTAGGCTCAGGCAACTCCAAAACCCAGTTCTTGTTGATTTATATTTTGTTCTGCAAACATTAGATGAGTTTGGACACTACACCAAGGGTTAATGCTTAGCTCTTTCTTGAAAGCTGAACTCCCTTCAGCAAAGAATGTGGACTCTGTGGGGCTCTGGAGTGCTCTGCCTCATTTCTCTCTGCTGGCGGCCAAGGGCCTGGGCACCGTGGGAGAGAGCAGGAGGTCCTGCTCAGGATGCCAGACTTCACTAAACAGTCTTGTTTGTATTCCAGAGGCACCTGTTACTGCTTTCAAGTCGCTCCCCAGGGAGTTTTAGGACATGCTCTAACCTGCTCAGGGGAGGATTAGGGATGCATTCAAGCTTGGGAGCAGCTTTACTGATGGCTATAAAATCTGAACAGATTTGCACAAGGCCTGCCCTGCTCAGGTCCCTAATTACTAGTAAGTTCGTGGAAAGAGGCTTCTTCACTTTTGTGCATTGATTTTTCTTTTTTGAAGAAAAAGAAAAGTTCACTGCCGTTGAAAAATATCTTTGTTTTCAAAGCACTTTTGGTCTAGGGTTCTGTGTGTTGCCTTCCCTTCATGTGACTTCTTTGCGCAGGGGCACATTCATCATGGTCACTCCTGGTTGACTCCAGAACACTCTGCTTTTGCAGCCCGTCAGATTCCTACTCTTGAGCCGAAAAGAAGTCACTTCCCAGCTCTATCTCAATACTGTATTTAGACAGTATATTGACGGTAAATATTGTCCACTACTGAGTCATGCAGCCTATTTTCATTACATTTTCCTTTGTCATTCAATGCTGAGTAGACTTGGAGTTAGTAGCTATTACTTTTGTTTACTTTTCTATGTATCAATCATTTATTCATGCATCTTGATAGCTTCAAACACAACAAGTTTTGAGGCTTTCCATGTGTGCATTTCTATGATCATTTATACACGCAACAATCTTCAAGATAGTTTTTATTATGCTCATTTTGTTGATAAGAAAACTGAGGCTGTAAAGAAGTTTTAAAAATCTGCCCAAGTTCACATTATGAAGGAGAACTGAGAAAGGAATTGGCAGAGCTGTGTGTGTGTGTGTGTGTGTGTGTGTGTGTGTGTGTGTGTGTGTATATATATATATATATATATATATATATATATATATATATAATTGGTTAGTATTATTTATTATTAACTGATTCAACTTTCACAGAAATAAATTTCAGAGACTCAATCTGACACTCATTATAAATTTTTCTTTCTTCATTTAATTTTTCCCCTTTCTAGTTTTGCCTAGCAAATTAATTCATTGCTCCTTTGAATAATAATCCTAGATTAAAATGATATTTTCTGTAATTAGAATATCAGCTTGAATATTAAAAGATAATAATCAGTGGAGAAATTTTACAGATGTAGAAAATTGAGTTTGACTGTAATATACCATATAAATCTTAGTTTGGATTAGGGCCTAATAGGAAGAACAGTAAAACTATTAGGATTTTTAACTGCTAACTGAGTAATTAATATTTATCTTAGAAACACTGCCTACCATTCTTATTAGAGAAACCATTTTTCACCCCCAATTCTTTAGAGAATTATTTGTCTATTGAACTTGAAGGTTAGGCAATGACATAGATGACCTTTAGTTGTCTCCTTTAGTCCTAACATATTAAAAATCACTTCATATAAAAATGGGGACTAGTATAAAAATGATGGACCAGTGTCTGATTATTCCATAACTGTTATGGACTAAATGTTTGTGTCTCCTCATAATTCATATGTTGAAGCCCTAACTTCCAGTGTGATGGTGTTTGGAGGTGAGGGTCTTTGGGAGATGAAGCCTTGATGGTGGAGCCCCCATGGTGGGATTAGCCCCCTTTTAAGAAAAGGAAGAGAGACCAGAATTCTTTCTTTCCAATCTGTGAGGACACTGAGAGAAGGCAGATGCCTGCAGGCCAGGAAAATGGCTCTTACCAGTAGCCAATTTGGCTGGCACATTGATTCTGATTTTCCAGCCTCCAGAGCTATAAGAAATAATTTTTTGTCGTATAATTCACCTATGTAAAAGAGAAGAATAAAAGCAAGAGTAAGTAGAAAGAAAAGTTGACGTGTGTCCTACCGCAAGGATGGATCAGTTGATCCAGCTGTTTTCTTGAATTGGAGAGGAGAGCTGAACCTTTATATCTCTTTATATACCTAAGTTTACCAGGCATGGGAAGTTGGTTACCCTTGGGAGGAGGCATGGTCTTAGGCAAGCCAGTTTTCTCCAATCTAAATAATAATTTAAAAAATTGATGGGGGGCTGGGGTGGAAACATGAACAGAACCTCCTTCAGGTACCTGCAGATGATAAAAGGTTGAACATTTATGTTATTAGATTCCCTGAAGGTGAGGAAAAAGGAGGGCTTGCAAAAATACTCAAAAATAGTGGCTAAAAACTTCCTAAATTTAATGAGACATACACCTACAGATTCAAGAAACTGTGTGATTCTAAAACAGAATAAATCCAAAGAAATCTATGCCAAGGCACCTCATAATTAAACACCTTAAAATTAAAGACAAAATATTTGAAAGCAGAGAGAGAAAAATGACATCTTACCTATAAGGGAAAAGGATTTTCAACAATAGTAAATTTCTCATCAGAAATTATGAAGGCCAGGAGAAAGTGGCACAGTATTTTTCCATTGCTGAAAGAAAAGAACCATCAACCTATGCTCACTAAAAATATGTGTCAGTAATAAAGAGGAACTCAAGACATTCTCAGATAAAAGAAAACAAAGAGAATCGGTTACCGGCATTAACTAAGCTAAAGGAATGGCTAAAGGAAATTCTTTGAACAGAAATCAATGAAATTGAAAACAAAAACAATAGGCAAAATCAATGTGACAAAGAGCTGGTCTTTTGAAAAGATCAATATACTGTAATTGACAAAACTCTAGGAAGACTTAAAGAAAAGGGAGAGGATACAAATGACCAATATCAGGAATGAAATAGACTATCAGTACAGAGATCCTACAGACAACAAAAGGAAAATAAATGGTTGAAACAATTTTACACCCATAAATTTGACAACATAGACAAGATGCACCAATTCCTTGAAAAACTCAAACTACCACAACTTACTCAATATGAAGTAGATAATTGAAATAGCCCTATAGTTAATTAAGGAAATTGAATTCGCAATTTAAACAGTTCTTATAGAAATCTCAAAATCTGTATGGTTTCGCAGGAGAATTCTATCACATGTTCAAAGAACTGACACAATTCTACACAATCTCATCAGAAAATAGAAAAGGAGGGAACACTTCCCGATTCATTTTATGAAACTTACTTTGTGGCTGCAGTATTCAAAACTGTGATTTTTAGCATTGGGATAGACATACAAATCAATATGAAATAGAACAGGAAACCCAGAAATAGAATAAGTATGCCCAACTGATTTTTTGATAAAGGTGCAAAAGCAATTCAGTGGAAGTAAGGGTCATTTTAAGAAATGGCCCTGGAGCTATATATCTGGAGGAGCAGTGAGAGGAAACAAAACAAGAAACTCAACCTATTTATCACAACCTTATACAAAGATTAACTCAAAATGGGTCACATTTCAAAATGTAAAACTATAAGAAAAAAATAAAGGAAAATCTTTCAGATGTAGGGCTAAGTGATGTGTTCTTAGACTTAACACCAAAAATATAATCCAATCCATGAAAACAAAAGTTGATGAATTGAACTTCATAAAAATAAAGACATTGCTCTTTGAAGCTTCCTGGTAGGAAAATGAGAAAAGATGCTACTAACTGGAAGAAAATATTTATAAACTATCTATATGAGGAAGAACTGGTACCTCTGGCACATGAAATATATCTCAAATCTCAAGTGTAAAAGTAGAAACAATTTAATTAAAAAATGGACAAAGGCATGAACAGAGATTTTACTACAGAGAACATGAAAATAATAGCAGATAAGCATATAAAAAGTTGTTCACCATCATTAGCCAATGAGATACCACCACTAACCTATCAGAATGGTTAAAGTTAAAAATAGTAACATTACCAAATACTGGAGAGGATACAGGAAAACTGAATCAGTCATACATGGTGGGAATGTAAAATGATGAGTCATTCTTTAAAAACTGAACTTGCAACTAACATATGACCCAGCAATTATATGTCTTGGTATTTATCATAGAGATATTAAGATTTATGTTTATAAAAAAACCTATACATGAATATTTATTACCCCCTCCTAATGGAAACAACTCAGACATCTTTCAATGGATGATTAAACAAACTACCATATGTCCAGCCCATGAATTTTGCTCAGCAGCTAAAAGGAATGAACTGTTGGTACTTGCAATAACTTGGATGAATCTCCAGAAAATTATTTTGAATGAGAAAAGCCAATATCCAACATTTCATGATATATGCTTTCATTTATATAACTTTCTGGAAATAACATTATAGAAATAGAAAACAAATTAGGGGTTGCCAGAAATTAAGAGGGTAGGAGGAATTATGGTTGGGAGGGAAGTATGTATGGTTATAAAAGGGCAACATGAAGGATCTTTTGGGGATGGAAATGTTCTGAATCTTGATGGCATCTATGTCAGTATTCCAGGTGTGGTATTGTACTATAGTTTGTTTGTTTTGTTATTGCTTAAACTATTACGAAGAGTATTACATATGTCTCCTTGCCCCCCACCCCACTTGACATTCCCCCGGCCTCCCCTACCCCCCAGTGTCTTATGTCCATTGGTTATGCTTATATGCATATTGGTTATGCATATAACCCCCCTCCCGCCTCCCAACCCTCCCCAGCCTTCCCGCTGTAGTTTGACAGTCTGTTCAATGCTGCTCTGCCTCTGTATCTATTTTTGTTCATCAGTTTATAATGGTCTTTATTATCCATAAAAGTGAGATCATGTGGTATTTTTCTTTCATTGAGTGGCTTATTTCACTTAGCATAATGCTTTCCAGTTCCATCCATGTACTATAGTTTTGCAAGATGTTACCATTGGGTAAAAGAAGGTAAATGACATGGGTATTCCTCTGTATTATTTCTTACAACTGTGTGTAAATATACAATTATCTCAAAGTACAAAGTTTAATTTAAAATATTGTGATATAATATGAGAAAAATAGCATTTTAAATAATTCAAAATTGGAAGATAATGAATAATTGTATATTATACATGTGTTCGTATATGTATACATATTATACATGTGTTTGTATATGTATACATATTGCAGTGTACATTATTGTGTGCATATGAATAAGCCTAAAATACTTACTATTTGGACATTTCCAAAAAACATTTCTCAACCCAAGGTACACATACACCACACACGTAGGTTTTTGATGTTTGAAGATTCAACATTCACAGTTTCTATAAGGACTTAATTAGTCTAGATCATATAGGAATTTATATTTTTGCCAATTCATGGAGATGTCTTGCATATTGCAGTTCTGGGTGTTAGCAAGTTGTTTAGCTATCTAGCAAGCAACTACAACACAATTTTATGCTTTGTTGCCATTCCATAACCTTTATACCACCCTATCTTACATAAAATTATATTCCCTCTGAAAAAATATCCATTAAATAAGAGAAACATGCTAATAAAATGTACATTTTATTAAAACGTATTAAGATATTCAGGGGAAAAACAAAGTGCTAGTAAAGGAGCAAGTCAGTTACACTTTTGGTTTTAAAATTTGAGGGATTCCAATTTAAAGGTTATTGGCATATATCCCTTGAGAATGTCAGTTCAGAAATACACATAAAATGTGCACTACCATTTTATTGAAGACATTTCAGTAGAATGTGAAATAATTTTAATAGCAGAACATGTGTGTTATGCAAGGATTTCCATTAATATAAAAACATATAAAAATTTGTATGGATGTATATAACTAAGGGTAAACTAATGATGTTGAAATTACATGAACAAAGGGCCAATATCATCTAAATAGTTAATGATGGAAACATACTGTCTAAAACTATTTCTGCATGATTTTTCTCCCTTTTTCTTTATCCTCCATGTAGTTTTTTTTCTTGAGGGTTATAATTTCCAGTACAGACCAAAGATTTCCTTTGGTTGGATACAATCATCACAATTTTAAGCATGTCTTTGCTATAAGAAAACTTCTGTCCCTTCAAATTCATGACAAACTGTGTTCTAACACTGTGATACAGTTGGAGGAGGCAGTGTTGCTGTGTCAGTAAATAACACCAGCAAAAATGCTCAGTATGTTTTTATGTCCTTCAAGTGCAGACATATACAGCTTGCTTTCAACAGTTACACAAATGACAAAGGAAAAATACTACACTTTATTACATTTTCTTTTACTTTTTAGTATCATCGCCCTCTTCAAACATCTATAGCTTCGAGTTACCACTGAGTTTGGCTATTATAAGTATACCATTTGGAAAATATATTTTCAAAATGATTTTTTCTTTCATGGAAGTTTTACACCATTTTTATTTCAAATTTAGTCTACTTTTATTACCATATGTAGAAACTTACGGTTCAATAATTTTGTTTCACATGAGTTTTTAATAGCTTTCTGTGGTGCTGACATAAGTTTTAAAATGTTTGTGGGCATATCCACACACAGTCTTACAGCCTTATATAGATCATATAAACTTTGGCATGACTTTATTTATTCTAATTATCTGAGGACATATGAAGTTGGGAAAAGCATTAGAATGGTTTCTGGAACTTTCTAGTTCCTTTAGGAAATAATTAAATGGTGATCTACTTAGGATTCCATAGTAAATTGCCTTGACCACAATGTATGTAAGTCATAATTTTCTTTTCCTCAAATATACATATTCTAAAGGCCTGGTGCATGAAATTCGTGCACGGGGGCAGGGGGGTGAGGTGATCCTTAAGCCCGGCCTGTGCCCCCCTGCAATCTGGGACCCCTCAGGAGGATGTCTGACTGCTGGTTTAGGCCCAATCGAGCCTAAACCAGCAGTCGGACATCCCTCTTGCAATCCGGGAAGCTGCATGCACCAGTGACCATACTTTTCATACAGATGAAAGGCATCTTGCTGTTGTATGGGCAGCTACATTTTTTTGCCCGGATTATAAAAAGTAGTACATAACATGATCCTTCTGAGGCAGTACTAACATTTTCCCCCATCTTATGGGTGGAAAAACTGAAGCAGAGAGAAATTAAGTAATTGGCTTTGTCACACAGTTATAAGTGTTAGAATCAGGGCTGACCACAAAATGTACAAGCCAGAGTCCATGCATGTCATTGCTGCCTCATGTTTTATTAGTGTTAGAGTAGCCTTGCCTGGTTTTAATTTTTAAATCTAAGCGACTGTTCCCAATATATAGGGTAGGATCCCTAGGCCTGGCCGGTGATCAGGGCTGATCTGCGGGGCAACAGGTAGGCAGGGTGATCAGGGGGCTCCCGCTGGCACCTGCCCTGGCTGGCGGCCTTGTGCCGCCCGCTGGCTGGCCCTGCCCCCTGATTGCCGCCACCAGTCACCTCCCTCTGGTGGGGGAGGCGGGGAGGGCGGGCAGATGCTCAACACAGGGGCTGCCCTCAACCAGGTGCTTCGTTTTTTTTTTATTCAAAAAGTATATTTTTATTGATTTCAAAGAGGAAGGGAGAGGGAGATAGAAACATCAATGATGAGAGAGAATCATTGATCAGCTGCCTCCTGCACACCACCTACTGGGGATTGAGCCCGCAACCCAGGCATGTGCCCCTGACCAGAATCAAACCTGGGACCCTTCAGTCCACAGGCTGATGCTCTCTCCATTAAGCCAAACCAGCTAGGGCTGTAGGATGCTTCTTAACAGCATGCCTAATTTCTGCCCACTAAATGACTAGTAGTACCTCCCTCCCTGGGTTATGACAACCAAAACATATCTTCAATCAATGCCAAAATTTCCTGAGAAGGAAAGCTCACCACTGTTTTAAAGATTGTTAAATTGTTATGTGAATATGTCTTAACAAACCTTAATTTAACATACATCATATATTCTGTCCAGAGAAGATGAGGACCTTAAATACTATGTCTGAACTCCTTCCGTATAGATTCAATTTCCATTCTGGGAAAAGCACTTCCCTCTGAAATTGTGCTTTCTAAAAAAATGAAGTCTCTTATTGGGTGTAGGGATATAAAATATGTTTATTTTGTCCTTTTATCTATTTTTTTAAAAGATTTTTCATTGACTTTTGGAGAAAGAGGAAGCGAGGAAGGGAGAGGAACATCGATGGTCTGTCTCCTGCATGCCCCCTATCAGGGATTGAGCCCACAACCCGGGCATGTGCCCTGACCAGGAATCAAACTAGCAACCTCTCAGTGCATGGGGCAGTGCCCGACTGAGTCACAACAGCCAGGGCTCTTTGGTCCTTGCTTTTAAGTGATATTTGAGGCTGGGTGAGAAAGATATTACTTTTCCTAATTAGGAGATATTACTCCATTTGGATTTGGCATGTATCATTTCTCATGAGAAATCTGTTGACAATCTGGTAATTATTACTTGGGAGTGATCTCTGTTTTTCTAAGTTGTTATTTTTCTTTCATTATCTTTGATGTTCTGTGGTTTCCTTATGATATGTTATTCTACATGTGGATTTGTTTTTAATTTATCTTACTCAGGATTTGACAAGTGTTTTTGATCTGAGTATTCATGCTTTCTTCAAATCTGGAAAATTATCCGACATCATCTCTTCATATATTGTTTTTCCTTTATTTTCTGGAATCTCTCCTACAACGGTATAGCTATCAGTTGGAATATCTAATTCTTTCTTTGTGTCTTAGCTGTCACATTTCCTTCCTTTTATCTGAGTATGTTTCAGTCTCTGTGCTTTCTTTATATTTATCAATTTTATTTTTTAGCACTGTCCAACATAACTGTTTAAACGTTTGAGTTTTTTTTAATGTTAATTAAATAAATTATTATATTCCCCATTATGTTTTTTTTCTTGAACATTGGTTATATTATTTTTATCTTTGAATATTTTAAAACTGCTTTATAGTATCTGTTTTAAATTTGTTTAAAAGGATTGATGGGATGTAAATTGCCCCCATTTTGGAAGCTGCTAATACTGGTTTTGGCAATTTATTTCCTTTGTGTACACTGACATTTGTACAAACGAGCTCATTGTCGGTGAGAGTTATGTTCCTCTTGGAGGCAGAGTGACCTAAGCTGTGAGGATGTCTTTCCAGTAAATGTGGACGTTCAGACACCACAGCCACACGCTTGTGTTTTGGATTTGCATCAGATTACAGTTTCCCTTCCAGTGACCCATGGTGATCAGATGCCCTCTGCCACTCCCAAGGACGGTGGGTAGACTCTCTGGTCCTTTTAAGCTGGACAGGACAACTCATGCAGCTTCTCTTCTTTAGACGGAAGCCCAGTTCCACTTCGCAGACATCAGGCCGATGGCCACCGCAAGCATCCTGGTGAAGTTGTTAAAAATATAGCCGTTTAGACATATTAAATCCATATGTGCTGTGGGACATTTTTTTAGTTCCCACTTGCTGTTTAAGTTTCCTCTTATTTTCTGGCACCAGAAATTCCCATTTTTACTTGTAAGCTTGGCCTTGAATTTGAAGTTTATTGACTATATTATATTAATATAATGTTAATATATAATTTTTGTGTTTAAAGTTTTCAACATCAAATGAATTTTTTTGTATTGACTAAAACATTTGATTTTCCTTTCTTTGAGCTTTTACTTTTGATATTTTCTTTTCTTTTTATGAATTTATTGTAGTGACACTGGTTAGCAAAATTATACAGCTTTCAGGTGCACAGTTTTACAATACATCATCTGTACACTCTATTGTGTTTTTACCACCCAAAGTCAATTCTCTGTCTATCACCATTTATCCCCCCATGTCCTCCTTCACCTTCCCACCACCCCTCCTCTTGGCAATCACCACACCGTGGTCCCCGTTTATAAGTTTTTTCTCTTTTTTGCTCAATCCCTCCACACCCCTAATTAGTGCCCCACACCTTCCACAGCTTTTAGCCTGGGCTGGTGAGATGTATGTGTGGGAGAGTAAAAGATGAATGAGTTGAGTAGGTGATTACACAACCCCCACAGAAGGTCTCTGGGATAAAGAAGATTTTCTAAGAAGGCAGGTAAATTGTCTCTCAAATATACTGCAACCTCTGAAATCAATAATAGGTGACACCTTGTACCGCACATAATAACAATAGACAACTATTTTCATGATGGGGACAGTGCTAGGATACTTGTTAAATAAAAAGTATTCCTTTTGCTATCCTCAAAAAGAGTTATATAGATCACAGCTATGGTTGTTTTGATAGTCAAGGACCTTAAGTCATATGTTTCATCATCTTCAGAATTCAAATAGCATAGTTTGATGTGTCATTCTTATTTTTTAATGGTAGCAGACCAGTGATAGTGAATATTATAAGCATATGTATTTTATCTTTGCATTATTTCCATCTAGGACCTCTGAATATTTTTTTAATTATCATATGCATAATCCTTTTTTCAACTTAGAGGGGAGGGTGTTAACACCCAGTAAAAGAACCTAAGAGAATACAGGATATACATCAAAATATTGACAATGGTTATCTTTGAGAGTAAGATTTGTGAGTGCTATTCTTTCATTTCAAAAATATGTTAAAATATTCTATAATTAATTATATTGCTTTGATAATAAAAATTAACTGTCAAAAATAATGAATTCTAAGTGCGGAGGGAAAAATATTTTTGTAAATGAGAAGAACTGTGGGTAGAAATAAGTGATTAAAGTTATGTAAGAATCTAAGTATAGCTGAGAAAAGAACAGAAGTAAAAACCAGGCCAAACTAGAGAAAAGAGGGTGCTAAATTTAGAGTTATAATAAAAAAGTAAAAGTAAGAAATAAAGGTCAACATAAGAGACAATAAAGGAAGGCTAGAAGTCAGACTGACATTCACCTTTAAATATATGTGGTAGAGTCGCAAATAAAGACTGCTTTTGCTTCAAAGAGGCATAGAAAACTTTCAGTTAAAAATTCTGAAAAGATAAAATTTGTTGCATTGATAACATATACTTATGTATATTTATAAAAACCTTTCAATGGCATGACTGGGAATGAGAGGTGAGGAAGAGAGTCAAAATTCATGATGAGAATAAGAAAATGTGAGGAAATAAAGATAATTTGACTTTGATTACTTATCTGATCACTCAAAAATTAATTTTTTAGCGCCCAAAGTCTAACCACAGGAAGTAGGGCAATCAGCGTAACAGTAAGGTGGTGATTTCTAAACGCTGGCCTAGAAGCAGCTGGGGCTGCCATTGATCAATATTTTATTAGTTATTTTTAGTAAAGGCAGGAAAATATGAACAATATTGTGAGCTTTACATTACGGTAAATTTATATGAGATTATGTCCTCACCAGGTTTTTATTGTTAAAATGTCCTTTCTCTTATGAAATGACATAGATAGTGAATGATGGCTTTTAATATACTTTCAGCAAAAAAGAAGAGCTGGGAATGCTATATTCCCCACAAATTTTAAGAAGCTATTAGATCCAAGAGTTAGAGAACTACAGCTTTAAACCATCATCATTGTACATTTCCTTTAAGAGTCAATTATTCAATTGAACAAGGTGATTGATACACATTCATAAATAGATACAATGCCAGGCATTATATGGTTGTGTGACATTGTGAGTGGCACAAATGTGGGCTGGCAGCATCAGAGAAGGTCAAGGTGGAGGTGAGACCACCCTGTAATTTATACCACGGGCAAGACTTCAAGGGATGATGGCAGAAAACAGGGCATTCTGGAAGAAGACAAATGAGAGAAGACTGAGCTCATATCTCACATGACATTCAAAGGTCTACAAACTGGGTAGATGTACTTAATTGGGCAGGCAAAAAAAAAAAAAGTTCAAATAGGCAGGATTGATCCAGTTTGAGAAAGATCATGCAACTCAGGATTAAGTTAAGTAATTAAAGTTGGTTTTGAAGCAAGGTGAATAACAATTTGAAATTATTATTAAGATTTTTCTCTATGTTTTTGGTGTTCTGTTATTTTAACTATGTATCTAGATTTACATTTCTTATTTATTCAGCTCAAGACACTCTGATCTTCCTAAACCTATGGCTTTATGTCTTTAATTAATTTGGGGAAATGCTCAGCCATTCAAACGTTATATTTCACATTTTCTCTATATTTTCAATCCACAACTCCTAAGACACATATCCTTTGTTTCATGTCTCTGAATATAACATCTGGCCTGGCAGAGCACCTCAAATCAATGTCAAGATATTGCCTGTCAAGCATTCTTGTCAATACTCAGCCCAAACCTGAAGCCTGGTGTCCCAGATCTGCTTTGTCTGTTGACCTAATGTCACTAACTTCCATGTTTTCGTTGGCTCCCTGTATTGCTGTCCCATGGACCAGTGACTTGTTATACATCTAAGAGCATGAAGTGGGACAACACACCATGAAATGGGGGAGGGGCACTCATGCAGAGGTCTGAGGAGCCCCAGTCCTGACTCACCACAGATCCTAGGCTCACTCAGGGGATTGCGTTCTTGGTGCTCTTTACCTTTAACATTCTTCTCCAGATATCACATGGCTTCATTGCTTACTTCTTCAAATCTTTGTTCAAATTTCATTCGATGAGATCTCTCATGAACACTCTATTTGTTTATTTCTTTAATTTTATTTTTATAATTTTATTTTTCAGTTACAGTTGACATTCAGTATCATTTTATATTAGTTTCAGGTGTACAGCATAGTGGTTAGGCAACCATATACAAAGTGTTCCCCCAATATTTCCAGTACCCACCTGGTATAGTTATTACTGACTCTATTTCCTATGCTTTACTGAACTCCCATGACTATTTTGAAACTACCAATTTGTACTTAATCCCTTCACCTTTTTCACCCAGTCCCACAACACCCCTCCCCTCTGAATGGGAAATACAAAAAGATCATGAAGGATACTTGGGCACCTGAAAGGGTCCTTGGATGAAATTTTTTAAACAGAAGGAAAAAGAGTTATTGGAGCAAAAGCAACATCTGAAGATCAAATGATTGACACTATTTCAAAAGTGTTGAGAGTAACCCAGCTAGAGTCATAAAGAGATATGAACCCAAGCATAGATAAATTGGAAAAACAAACAAAATACCATGCAACTGCATCATAGTAAAACTATTTCAAACCAAAGCTAGGGGAAAATATAAAGAATAGAGAGGCCTGAGACAAAAAGATGTATTAACTTTTATAAGATCAGCAATAAAATGAACGACTGACTTCTCAAGAGAATCAGTGTAAGTCAGGCAATGGAATGATATCTTTAAAGTATTGAAAGTAACTGCTGACCTAGAATTCTTTACTTAGTGAAAAGTTTCTTTAAAAGTGGAGGTGAAATAAAAGACATTTGTAGGTAAAGATTCTGAGAATTTTCCCTGGGAGGCCAGCCCTATAAGAAATATACAGGGAGTCCTTCCAGCAGAAGGGAAATGAGTCCAGGTAGAAACACGGAAATGCAGGAAGGAATGAAGAGCAGCAAAATGGTAACCATGTGAATAAATCTAAACAACTATTCCCTGTACAAAGCGACAACAATACTGATTTCCCTGGGAATTTGAAATAATTTTTGAAACTTAATATAATAAATTCTTTCAGAAGCATGTCTTTCCTCTTTGTCTTCTATCTAATTTCCCTTTTCCCTGGAGCTGTTAAAAAACTTCTGCTTCTAAGAGTTAAACAATGAGACATCATGTAGTCTTATTTGATTAGATTATTTTTGCTAACTTATATGATGACTTGCCCTTTTTCTGGCCCCTTGAGTGCTTTCTTGTCGATTTAGATTTGGCAGCGGCTGTTGCTGTGCACAGCAGATCTTCTGGTGCCTGGATTGCATTTACCTGTTTTGTTTTGCCGTCCTTGTGTTTGCTTTTGTGTAACTGCTCCGTCCATGTACCCCCATTGCCTGGGACAGGTCCCAGGCTCCTTTTCTTTCTGCCTTTGCAGGGACTCCATATCGAAAGATGAAATTTGCCAACACCTTTGTTATCATGTATGTACCCCCGTGCTCACAGGCTTTGAATTTTTTCATGTAAGAAAAAAAGATGTATTTTGGGATCTGTGATTAGAACCACCACTGGATCCCTGAGCTAAAGACAGACACTGTGAAAGGAAGACAACATCTTAGTGTTTTTATTGATTTTAAACATATGCACCTTATTTTCAACCATAGCTGCAAATCCTTGTTCAGAGGTTTGGACATGCTTAGTCAAGGATTACACAGGCTGTCTGGAACATGCCATTTTATTGCACAAACAAATGATTTATTGCCATTTTAAATGTACATTCTTTAATGTTTGCTTAATGTTTATTTAGTAGAGAGAGGAAGGGGCCTAACTTAAAAAAAAAAAATTATTGGGCCCTAGCTGGTTTGGCTCAGTGGATAAAGCGTCATCCTGCGGACTGAAGGGTCCCAGGTTCGATTCCGGTCAAGGGCACATGCCTGGGTTGTGGGTTCGATCCCCAGTTGGAAGTGTGCAGGAGGCAGCCTATCAATGATTCTCTCTCATCATTGATGTTTCTATCTCTCTCTCCCTTTCTCTTCCTCTCTAAAATCAATAAAAATATTTTAAAAAATTAATGGGTCGACACTACTTGAGAAAATTATACAGGTTTCGGGAGCACAGTTCTATAACACATCTGTACACTGTATTGTGTGTTCATCATCCTAAGTCACGTCTCCATCCATGACCATGTATTCCCTCCTATATCCTTCTATACCACCCTCCATCTTCTTCCCCCCTGGCAGTCACCCCATTGTTGTCAGTGTCCATGAGTTCTTTCTCCTTTTTTTCATTTTTGCTCAATCCCCCCACCCCCCACCCAGCCCATCACCCAACTCTATGCATGAGTCTATTTCTATTAATGAACGTCCTACCTATTTATCTACATTTAAACTATGTAATTTATTTTATGTAATGAACATTGTATAGTGTTTTATTTTATTTGGAATTATCTTTTACAATCTTTCTGTTACTCATAGCTTGTAACGTGTTAGTCACACTCAATCACTAAGGATAGAGGTAGCACATGTAATTACAGTCTTCTTCAAAATACATTTAAAAGTCTTTTTTAACTTGCTTTCATGATGGAACAAAGTCTCCTACTCTGTATTACTGTTCTCTCTGTTATCACTTATTTCTTTTTTTAAATTGAGACATTACTGACATAACATTGTGGAAGTTTAGGATGTACAACATGTGGATTTGATACATTTACATATTGCAGTATGATTTCCACCGTAGTGTGAGCTAACACCTCCATCAGGTCACATAATCGTCATTATTTTTATATTGAGAACAATTAAGATCTTGTCTGTTAGCAACTTTGAGGCTTATAATACAGTATTGTTAACCATCACTATGCTGTGCATAGAGCTATAGGTTTTTTATTTTAATCTACTAGTTGCAAGTGTGTACCCTTAAACAACATATCCCCGATTTTCTTTTGAAAGTCCCTGAACCAATTGCCTTTCTAGAAGGCATGCTAAATATTAAAATTGAGAGAACAAAACTTTCCACCCGCCCCTAGTCATTGCACTTTGCACCCGATTTTGATTCAAAATTTCTTCTGACAATAACTACTCAGTGTTGGCTGGCTCTCCTCTCAGCTGGCTGGTCTCTGAGTTCAGGGTGGGCTTGCCAGCAGTTGCAATGTGTGCGCAGCAAATTTGCTGCGAGAACTGCAGAGCCCACTCAAGTTAAGAGTGGGTAGTGGCAGCGAGGAGTGCTTTTGAAACGAGTATCCACTAGAGGGCACTGTCTACTTCAGTAGGCTAATAACCAAATAACATTCTGGAATTATATAAGGAACTCTGTGTGGCAAGCCCATTAAATTGGCAGCAATGCCCGATTTGCTGCAGTGGAACTTCAGCATTCTTAATTGGCGTGTTCTCAGGTTGTTTCCTGGCTTGTGGATGAATTGTGTTTTTCAGTCTAAACCTGTTGATACTGCAACTAGTGAAATTCCCCACCCCACCCCACCCCACCCACCCCAAGCGCCATCTTCCCTAAGCTTTGTTTTTGTAATCTTGGACATTTTTGCCATTTATAATATATTTTGTAAGTATTTTAAACTAGATTATGAGAGTGTATCAGATCATACCACCATGTGAAATGGATCTAACTGGAATTGTTTTTCCAACATTTACTCATGCTTCTGCTGGGTAAATACAGCAGCATTCAGTACAGCAGCATTCCTTCAGAATAAGCAAAAATCGACGTGCCATAGGGTTAAATTTCATAAGCTCTGATCCCAAAGCAAGTTGGAAAGGTTACATGTGTGTAGCATGTTACAGCACAGAAAGAGCATTTCCATCGGGAAACTAGCTGGCCTTGTGGACAGCGGCAGCAGGAGAGAAAGTTTGGAGGGCTCTGACCATGGGTGCTGTTGGCTTTCTTTTCAAGTATCTAAAATACAATATCTTTGATGAGCAAGGACAAATTTATGTATTCCCTTGTTTAGTTTACTTGGGCAATTTATGTTTTCCTAGGGATGGATGTACTCTAATTCTGTGTGTGTGTGTGTGGAGGGTGTGTGTGTGTGGAGGGTGTGTGTGTGTGTGTGCCCGCAGGAGCATGAAATAATCACTTTAGCTTTACTGAGTGTCCATTTTGTCCCTTTTCTATTGTGTGTAAAATTTTAGTATTTCTTACCTTTGATTGAACATAAGTGTTATCATTCCCAAAATTACTTCTTTCTAATTCCCAAGTTGTTTCCTTGACATGGATGGCAGCAGGACAAGATAAGGAGAAATAAGTTTCAATTCAGCTCCAACACATTTAACATATTTAATGTTCATCAAATGTACTGCATTTTTATGTCATTGTTTATTTTCCCCCATTAGAACTGTTTTGAACATGTAAAAGACTGATTTGAAATATTTAATTTTTGAAAGATTAAAGATGTTTTAAATTCACAGCATGTCACATGAGATTAAAATGTTTCAGTATGTTTTACTTTATGAAGAAACACTGGTTTAAGAAATACAACTCAATGCATAGGACAATACATAATTGAATTGTAATCAAGATCATATATTACATAATTTATTGAACTTAATGATAGTATTATTGGCAGGAATTGATTGGTAACAATTTTTAAAAATATTTTTTATTGATTTTTAGAGAGAGAAGAAGGTAGAGGGAGAGACATTGATGTGAGAGCTATAAGTCGATTGGCTGCCTCCTGCATGCCCCCCAACCAGGGATTGAGCCTGCAACCTGGGCATGTGCCCTGACCAGGAATCCAACCAGAAACCTTTTGATGCATGGGCTGTTGCCCAACTAAGCCACACCAGCAAGGGCACTAACCTTTTTAAACTGAATACAGAGTTTCATTTTCTTATTCTTGACATACAATCAAAAATAAATAAAATATTAAATAAAACCTGCAAAAATAAAAATATTTTCATCATTCCCAAGGTGTTGCAAATGTAATATTTGCTAGATATACAAAATTAAGATAAAACATCCTGAGAACCAAATAATTAAAAATACTAAATTTTGCCAAAATATAAAAAATAAAAAATAAATTATTCAAATACACAAACACATTGAAGGGTGGGGTGAATAATTGGAAAACTCCTTTTAGACAAAAAAAATTGGGGTAAAGTGGCTTAGGGAAAATGGTTTATTTTTGTGATTGTAACCTTACAGTTTCTAAATCTATCATGTAATATATTCATATATATATATATATACATATATTTATATAAATGTTGCACATAACTATTCAGAAACATATTTTACCCTCCAACACATTTCTAAGTATGTTATAATGTATGCATATGTTTATGTATATGTACATATTTATATGCACATATATCAGCTATTTGTTGTCACAATATTGTATACCAATCATTACATCTTAAGCCATAAAACAATACACATTTATTGATCTCACACTCAGATAATCTTGGCTGGGCTTGCTCGTGCACCTGTAGTCAGCTGGACCATGAGGCTGCTCTGCTGATCAAAGCTGGCTCACTCAGGATGTACTGGTGCGGGCTGATTTAGGATGGCCTCAGCTGGAAGGACCGGTCCACGTGTTTTTCAAACTCCAGCAGGATAGCCTGGCTATGTTCATAGCTGGTAGAAGTGCAAGAGCAATGGCAGACGCTTGAATACTTTTTTTTCAAGCCCCGAATGCACCATAACTGCTAACATTCCACCAAGGAAAGCAAGTTGCAGAGCTGAATTCAAAGTAAAGGGATAGGAAAATGTATTCCCCTGTTTTTTGAGGGAGGACATGTAAAGCCATATGGCAAAGAGTGTGAATGACGAAGGAAGTGAAGAATGAGAGCCATCAATGTAATCAATCTACTGAAACTTCGATATGTCGATTTTTAAATGACTTACCTTGATAGAATTAGGAGTGTTTATGGTCTAGTAATCAGACAGTCTCTATCTATAATGAAAAAAGAAAGGCCTGGAAGTTTTCCCTAACATTAAATGAAGATAACAGTTTTGATTTGACAGATATTTTAATATTAACATTTTTATTTGGCTATAAATGAGATTTCATTAATGAAGATGGAATTGAGGATACCCTGAAAGGATTTGAAAGCAGAGAGGAAAACATTGAACATGGGGTGCATGATGGCTTTCTGGAATTCTGTGACATTTCTGTTCCCTCTCTGCTTGTAATATATCTTGTACTTTTCTTCTTCCTTCATGTTCAGACATCATAGAAACACTTAATGACACTTAAGCTGCATTAGGCCAAGGAAAACAAATGAACGAGCTAAAACAAATGGATTTCACTTCCAAATTCAAAGCATGAGACTGGAAAAAGAATTCAAGGGTTTGGAAACTAGTCCTGGCTGTCAGCCATCTAAAGGGTGTTTGCTTGGGGATTTTATGCTCACATAAGATACACCAGAGCAGGAAGAAAAGCAGTGTATAGATCAAAGTTGTATAATCTAAATTTTAAATCCTGAAATTGCAGTGATAAAATATAATGAAGTAAAGTGACTATCAAATTAGAGATACAGCTTTAGTTTCTCAGAGCAAAGAAGCTTGAGTCTCACTCTTCCACTCCTTGTTATTTCTAAATATTTGTAGGCTTGACAGGCAATGCTAGAATTGTCCCTCCCAGTTAATAAATCCCTCTGCATTAGTAATACTTTTGGAGACCTCATGCGTTGAAGTTGCTTCTCTTTGGAAAAGCATGATTTTCTCTTTAATGACAGTTTAAGAAAGAAAAAAAGGATAAATACTGGTAGAAAGATGAAAGACTGAAAGATGAAATATTTATCTGGAATTGGACTTCATTTTTGAGAATGGTGTTCTAGAAGAAAAGAAAAAAATAAATTACTATTAAAAACAGAGGAAAATTCTTATAAATCTTTTATAAATTATAAACATGTAGAATAATTAAAAAGCTCTTTCTTGACTGCTGGAATATTTTGTACTCAACTTGTAACCATGAGAAACAGGATCTGATGAATTGGCCAGAATCATTTATGCTTGGCATTGTTCTTAGATTCATGCAGCTATTTTAGGAAAGAGAGGAAGTTCAAGGGACCAATTGATAATGGAAATAACATAAATCTGAATTTGTTGGCCCATGCTTTTAAAATCCATAGATCCCATGATTTAAAAACTACCTTCAACCACTGGTTAAGCAATTTGTTCCATTATCAGGAGTCCTTAACATTTTTGAGATAAAGATCCCTTGAGAAGCTAATCTGAACTCTCCTCCCAAGGAAAATTCAGCCATTTTAGATCCACTTGTAGAAAGTAAGTAATGTCTTTTAGTTCTATTGAAAAATAGTATAATCCTGTTGTTTAAAGATATAAAAGCCATGTATAATGTTGCTAATTATAGATCAGATAACCAAATGGAGAGTTTTTACCATCTAACAATAATAAAAATAATAAAAGTATTATTGTTAGGTAATAATAATAATATTATTGTTATTAATACATTTGTATGTTTTATGAGGCATTTTATGTACATTGTGTAAGTTGATCCTCAAAACAACATTGTAAGATAGACATGACTATTATTATTTTATTTATTACTATTATCACTATTTTATGTTTGAATTACTGAAACCTCAGTTTAAATAATTTCTTCAATATAGCAGTGAATGACAGGTGGCATGTGAATTTAGGTTTTCTTTTTAGGGAGTAGTTCTCATTACTTTATACCACTCTTTTTTGAGCAGTGTACTTTATTTTCCTTATCTGAAAAAATGTGCTTAATAATAGTCCCTACCTCACAAAGACACACAGAGAATTGCGATAATATATATAAAGCACTTAAAACAATGCATAGCATATAGCAAATACTTGATAAATGTTAAGTCATTATTATTATAACAAATACATAGTTGGGATTCAAATTGCAATGGCTAAATAAATAGAAACTTTAGTATAAAAAATACTAATAGTGAATTGATTTTATAAACCAAGAAAATTCTTAGCTTGGCTAGAGACAGCAAGTATTTATACTTGTGACTTTTATATAAATACTAGAGGCCCGGTGCACAAAAATTTGTGCACTCAAGGGGCATCCCTCAGCCCAGCCTGCCCCCTCTAACAGTCTGGGAGCCCTCACAGGATGTCCTACTGATGTCCCTGTGGGAAGCAGGCCTAAGCCGCAGGCTGGCTTCCCTCTGTGGAAGGCAACTTGCCTATCAGGTATATAGATACTTTCTGAAGGCAGCACAGACTCCTTCCTTATTTCTTTCCTCTGTGCTTGGAGAATAGGGGACTAAAAGGTGGAGACAGAACTGTGGCTGGGCCTGGGGCTCTTATAGGCAGCAGAAAGAAGGAGAGGGCTGGGAAAGTCTAGACACGGTTTTCTTCAATTGTCCTCCCTTCCTCCGGGCCCCTCGCTCTGTTTTTTCCTTGTCGTGGTGGACGCGTGGGCCTCGGACTGACAGGAGCCCAGCGATGGTGGAGTTCAGCCCCCTCACTTCTCAACTGTACATACAACCGCCTCACATTCCAAGTGGAGCTGTTTTCAAGTGGCTAAAGTGCTGGCAATTCATGCCTCCCAGCCTTTCCCCTCTCGGGTTTCCTTGGGTCAGTTGCAAACTTCACCGAGACACCGAAGCAACTCTGCCCTGGTAGTTCTGCACGGGCCCCTGCCCGGGCCAGGCCGGGCACTCTTCCTTGAGGTCTCTGGGTCCACAGTCTGAGCTCAGGGAGGACACCCAGAGCCCGTTCCCCCAGACAGGTGGGGCAGGGGGGCTAGCTTGAAGAGCTGGAGGAAGATGGCAGAGTAAGAGTTGGTATGAACCAGCGCCTGCTTAGCCAGACTTCCTAAGCTCCCCACCAGGCCCAGGCTGGGCCCCTTCCCCACACCAGGAGGATCTCAGCTGAGGTCCCCTCCCTGCACCCAGCGCTCTCCTCCCTGTTCTACCACTGGGGGAAGGGAGCAGCTCACCTGCTCTGGACCCTGCCAACCTGGCAGGCTGAGGCACAGGCGTTGCAGCCTAGGATGCTGGTGGCTGTGAGCCTTCTCCCCCTCCCTGAAGCATGGGGCAGGGTTGCAGCAGCTCGCAGCTGCCCCTGGGCACCATGCATGGAGACACAGCTCTCCACTGAGTCACCGTCCGCCCAGGATCTGTGGGGGTTGGGGTGGCCTCGGGCTCCCACTGGCCCCACTGAAGCCAGACTAGGCTTGGCCGGCCACCCCGCCACCCGAGGGCTGCGTGTGCCCCACGGGCCTCATTGCCCTCATGAATCGCCGTGGTCCGGCCCTCCCATCCCAGGAAGTGGCCATCCTGATCGCCATGGCTCACTCCCCGGTGCAGTTGGGCCTGCCCAGCAAGCATGTAGGCAGGAGCTGGGCCTCTGAGGGGAAGGAGGAGGGATGCACGGGCCAGGGCAGAAGTGGGGAACTTGGCGGTGTAAACACAGCTGCCCCCCCCCCCCCCACACACACACACGACGTGCCCCTGGGTGCCCCTGCCCAGCACTGTGCTCTGGGGCCTGGGGTGGGGTGAGGGACCTGGAGCTGCGGCCTGAAGGCAGCCCTCCCTGGCTTGGAATCGCAGTGGTCGATCAGGGAGGGATGCGGGGTGCCTCTTGTATTCAACCATATCAAGTGCATTTTATGAAACGAGTGATTCACTCAACTTTGGAACTCTAGTAAATTGGAATTTCTTTTCTTTTAAGCCCTGGAGATAATTAATAAGAGAGTGTGGTGCCTAAGCAAGTTCTGCTCCAGTAAACTCATTTATCTGGGGGTGACTTACCCTCCTGTAGGCCAGTCACCAAGCTCAGTTGCTGAAAAAGAGTAGGTGGGACACACCAAGTAGTTTTATTTTTGGTAAGAGCTTCCTACCTAAGCTCTACAGGGTGAGTCCACTCAAGGATTTTCAGTTAGAAGACATCCTTCTACTTATCCAGAAAGAGAGCAAGCAAGTGAAAGAATACTCGGGATTGATGACTTTTGCATTTTTTTTCTGTAATTATAATCACTATGACTGTTTAAGTCTCAGTTCTAGTGTTAAAGTGAATGCACATTCATCACCAGTCTTTTTGCCACTGTGAGCCAAATGTTATATGTGAATTTTTTACTGCATGGGGTAGAGGTCAGTGCCCCTAACCCCCATGTTGTTCGATTGGATAAGTTTGATTCCCTAGCAATATTCTTTCCTGTAGTCCTTTTTAATGTTTATTTCCATTCCATTTTGCTTGCTGTTTTCAATATTATGCTCTATGTTCCTTGTAGTATTTGGTCCTGTGTGATTCTGCCAATGTAGTTTTCATTTCTGTGATGGTTTTACTTTCTCTTCCACACCTTTCCTAAGTTCTTTCAGCTCATATTTCACTCCTTTGCTATAGTCTTATCTTCTGTGATGTTTTTTGTACCTTTTATTTAAGTAGTTGCTTTGTGCAGTTAATCACTTCACTAGGTTTTTAAAATTTATGGCAATATTTTTGCTCTGAGGCAAGATTATTTTGGTCTGTGTTGTCATTTGCTTTTCCTATTTCTTTCCTCCTTCATGTAATGTTATATTTGATAAGAACCGACATTGATTTGTTTTTGACTACGTGTTACCTTTGGGTGAGGTTCTCATTCTGAACCAGTTATTTATAGGAAGATCATTGTAGGACTGGGCACTTTATAGCATTGGTGGGCTGTTCTTTTCTCTATCTAACATAAATGAACAACTGTGGGTTAGGCCTGCTTTATGCTGCTATCTTCTGCTCTGCCTCTGACTAAATAAATGCTTACTGAGAATGTGGCATGCCTGTGAGATTCTTTCTTCAGCCTACTTACCCTGACTTTTGTTGCCACATTAGTTCATGGAAGCTCCCACAGTGAGTCCACACATTTTCATGTTTCAGTCTAGAGATGTTGACTTACGTAAACCACTTTGGAAATTCTGCCAGGTCAGTCTGAGATCTGCAACCATAGACATCAATCCTCCCTTGTTTACTTCCCACTATTTTAACATCTCTACTTTTGGAAGTTCTTACTCATATTATTGTTATTCTGATTCACAGATGCACCTCCTAGTTTATTGAAATAAAATATTTCTTTCTGCCCAGCCAGTGTTGCTCAGTGGTTGAGTGTCGACCCATGAACCAGGAGGTCTTGGTTAGATTCCCCGTCAGGGCACATACCTAGGATGCAGGGGGTGTACAGAAGGCAACCAATCAATGATTCTCTCTCATCAATGATGTTTCTATCTCTCTCTCCCTCTCCCTTCCTCTCTCTGAAATCAATTAAAAACATTTTTATAAGAAAAAAAAATACTTCTTTCTGTCTCTTGTTCTCTTTATTTTGTAGCATAGTACTGTGTTTTATACCAGGGGCATAAAATATAATTAAAAAAATAACTTTAGAGGCATTATCCAAAAGCATTAGATAACCTTTATTAATTTGGTTTAATTTTTCAGTGTAAATAACATTACTTATATTCTTGAACTTGTTAGCCATCTGTGATAGGAAATGTCAGAAAATATAAAATATAAGCTTTCACATAATAACCCAAATCCATTTGTTCATTTAATAAAAAAGAATTATACCTAGAAAGCTTTTTAGGGATTATGAAATTGAAACAAATTAAGAATCTTTTGTGATCTTGACTAAAATGGCTAACAATGGGAGAATCTTCTCAGTAATTAACCATGCTAGACTTAGACTCGCACAGTGCTTATAAAGATTCTTAGCCGCAAAAGGCTTTATTTGCAAGATTCCCCACAAATATTTTATGATGGAATGATGACAAATACTCAGTTTTGCTGAGAGGGAAACAGAGTGGATTTCCCCCCAGAATCATCATGCCCATGAATAAAATACTATTACAAGAATATTTGAAGCGGAAATATATAAAGAAAGTGGAGAGGTTTGTAGAGGTGAGCCTGTGTTTTCAAAGAAAGGATTTATCTGCATTACAAGTAAATGGGAACACACTGTGTGTGTGAGCCAGATTCCTGTGGCCAGTTCTCTGGTTTGAGTTCCTGCTCTTCCTAGTGGGAAGTTAGGAGCTGCTTACTTAAATGCATAATGTACATTCAAGGGAGGACATGTATCTGAAATATGCTGTGTGCCGTAGCATCAAAAGATACCGTAAATATGCTTGAAATTATTGTTTAGTTCCATTGTCCTATAATCAGGAACAACAATTTTACCATATCAGTCTGGTGGCCACCAATCCAGTTTTAAAGGGACAAAAATATATTTGCTGAACTTAAAATAAATAATTGTTTATAAAAATAAATCAAAGACACTTTTAAAAATATGTTTATTGATTTTTTTGGAGAGAGAGAAAGGGAGAGGGATAGAAAGATAGAAACATCAATGAAAGAGAAACATCATCGATTGGCTGCCTCCTGGTTCCTGGGTCGATGCTCAACCACCGAACTACACCGGCTGGGCCAAAGATATATTTTTTTTAATATATTTTATTGAATTATAGAGAGGAAGGGAGAGGGATAGAGTTAGAAACACCGATGAGAGGGAAATATTGATCTGCTGCCTCCTGCACACCTCCTACTAGGGATGTGCCCACAACCAAGGTACATGCCCTTGACTGGGATCGAACCTGGGACCCTTCAATCCGCAGGCTGACACTCTATCCATTGAGCCAAACCAGTTAGGGCCCAAAGATACTTTTACATGAGATTCAATTAGACTGACAGGATATTCAAAATAAATCTTCGTTAGTTTTACGCAGTATTTTGTCCTCTTTGTCGACACTAATAATTGTTTTATGATTTTATGTTTTGTTCCTCATATTTTTTTAAAAAAATATATTTTATTGATTTTTTTTACAGAAAGAAATGGAGAGGGATAGAGAGTTAGAAACATCGATGGGAGAGAAACATCGATCAGCTGCCTCCTGCACACCTCCTACTGGGGATGTGCCCACAACCAAGGTACATGCCCTTGACTGGAGTCGAATCTGGGACCTTTCAGTCCACAGGCCGATGCTCTATCCACTGAGACAAATCAGTTAGGGATATTCCTCATAATTTTTATGCTACATGAAATTTTACCACTCATATTTTTCAGATTCAATATGTTTTTTATTTTTTAGAATGTTTATCAATATAACTTTTCTCCAATTGTTAGATACCGCTTCATTCTAAAAATATATTTTTTAGGCTGTAATATGGCTCAATAATGCTTTTGATCAGATAAAAATGAAAAGATTATCTATTTTTAATAACAACAAAAAATCTTCCAACCATTTATATATAAGGTCTATATATTTCATTTTAAGGACACTTTATCTTTCCTATCTTTTACAGTTTATGTTTCCTGACCTTACTGTGACAGATTTTATTTTCTATTTTTACTCCTTCTTTGTAATCTGCCCTACTTTACCAGTGTTCTTGTCTGTATGCTCCTCAGGGTCCTATAACTAGCCTCAGCTATCACTCACAAGATTAGAAAAGAAAATACCTGCCATTTATTTGTACCTCTGTGGTGCTTACTATGGTGCTAATGCAAAGAAAGTGTTTTATAGACACATGTATACCTTTGATTGCTTGATCCTAGCTTTCCCAGTGATGGAAAACTCTTAATGCTTCTGTGTTTTCTTCTGTCCCCTTCCACCCCAGCTTTATTATATACTAGAGGCCCGGTGCATGGATTCATACACTGGTGGAGTCCCTTAGCGCGGCCTGCTTGAATCGGGCCAAAACTGGCAGTCCAGTACCGCCTGCCACTCCTGCCTGCTGCTCCTGCCTATCCTGGCTCCACTGCGCCTGCTGCGAGCTCACAGTCAGCACCGATCAGGAGAGGCTCGCACCTGCCTCAGTAGCGCCCACCAGCTGTGAGCCCTGCCTCTGGCGCCCGTGAGTCCGCTGAGCAGTGCTCCCACTGTGGGAGCACACTGACCACCAGGGCGCAGCTCCTGCATTGAGTGTCTGTCCCCTGGGGGTCAGTGTGCGTCATAGCAACCGGTCAAATGGTTGTTCGGTTGTTTGGTCACTTCGGCTTTTATATATATAGATAGGATTTCCTCTACATTTTTTATTCCTCTCTACTTACAGTTATTTTTTTTTTAAATATATTTTTATTGATTTTTTACAGAGTGGAAGGAAGAGAGATAGAGAGCCAGAAACATCAACGAGAGAGAAACATCGATCAGCTGCCTCCTGCACATCTCCCACTGGGGATGTGCCCGCAACCAAGGTACATGCCCTTGACCGGAATCGAACCTGGGACCTTTCAGTCTGCAGGTCGACGCTCCATCCACTGAGCCAAACCGGTTCCGGCTACTTACAGTTATTGTTCTGTTGCCTGCCCAACTCCTTCAGAGAGTTTGACCTTAATGAAGCTTCCTATAATCTTCCATAAGGTCCTGATGCCACCAAAATTTATTTTGTTTAAAAGTTATTTTTTGTATATACTGTTAACTTTTTTTTGGGGGGGGGGGGTAAAATTTACATCTTTAAAAACATGGTGTTGGAGTAAAAATAAGTGCATAAATCCATATTCTGCTGAGAACTGTCTCCTCTTCAGATTCCTCACATGTGGGCCTGAATGGACCATGCAACCCTTTTCTTCTTTTTCCCTCTACTAGTGGTGGTGAAAGCTCCTCTTCTTGCTAACTTCAAAGCAGTGACTTTGCTGACCATGCCCACTAAAGTGTCCTCTGCTGTTCCAGGTCTGTACTGTGATTATGGAAGCTCCTGGCCCAGGATCCTGCTATGTGTGCCAAACGCATCCTCTCACATCCCTGTTTTTGCATCAGTGATTGGCCCCATCTCCCATTGCTGCAGGAACAACAGCAGTTTTAGTGAATGACTTGTATTTGCAGTTTGATTTTTACCCATTTAGAGTTTTATTTACTTATTTATTCATTCATTCATTCATTCATTCATTCATTGCAACTTCTTTGCCTTAGGAACCAGGCAGTAGCCTGTATAGTCTTGTTACATAGGACTAGGGTCTTAAGGTCTATGCCATGCTTACTAAATGCTATTCTTGCTAAGGATTAGAATTACCACAGCATTTTGCAGTCCACCTGTAAACAAGCTTAGCTTGAGAGGAACCCCACCAGATAAATGTAGCTCTCTTCAAAGAAGAAATCAATGTGGAAATGACCACATCTATAATAATAAAAGCATAATATGCTGATTAGACTGGATGATCTTCTGGACGACCTTCCGGATGAAGCCGAGGCTGTGAGGAAAGCCTAGGTCAGGGGTGCCTGCTGGGGGCCGGAGGGAAGCCCAGGTCCCGGGCGCCAGAGGGAAGCCGGTGCCGGCAGCCAGGGGAGGGAAGGCTACTCTTGCATGAATTTCGTGCATCGGGCCTCTAGTAGTGTATATAAGCAAAGCTAAGCCACCCTTTAGGGAGACCGAGGTTTGGATATGAATCCCCTGTCTCCTTTCCTTGCTGCAAGCAAATAAAACTACATTGTGACAACCACCTCTTGTTCTTGAATAGAACATGCAAACGGTAAACCCTTTGAGTTTGGTAACAGCTTCGTCTGACTTAAAAAACAAACTGAATAATAAGTAACGTTACATGTTCAGAATCACCCTGATAATCACCCTCTTTCTCGTGTAATTCCATGTTAGAATGTAAATATACTGAAGACTACTGGCTTGGGTGTAATTTTCTCTTTTAAAGAAACTACTATTATAGCAATATATAGTAATAAAATTTAGATTTGTACCATTCATTTTTAAACACAACTAATAAAGCACCAGTTTTTCCCAATTATTTTTCTATATGCACTTCCTCTTCTTTAGAATCTAGGACAGGAGTTGAAAAATTTACCTTCTTTGAGGTAAATGCTCATCTGTGCTTAATAAAGAACTCTTGAAATAGTTATAGATGGTGATCATGATACTTAGCTGAAAAATGTTAGTATGGACAAAGCATTTCCAGATGTTTAGTACCCTCGTCTAATTGACAAAATCATGGCTAGTGGAGTGACATAATGCCTTCATATATATGGAAAGAGGAAGTTGAGTAACTTTTCTGCAAGGATTGCAAGGTAGAGAAAAAGAAGGGGCTCAGATAGCAGTAAGAGAATGCTGACCAAGTGCTTATGATGCTAGCGGTGGGAAATAAACCAAAATCCAGAGAAAGACTACATAATTCTCTCTTGTCTACAGATGTCTTTAAAAATTATATAGATCATTACTTGCCTTAGGTTTCAACAAACAGTAACCCCTGGATGAATTAGAGTAAAGAAGAAAGATAATTTTCAGAGGTTTTTGCCTAAGCCCTCTAATGTCACTAACACACCCCACATGTATGGAGACTGAGGATGCTAACTCTTTGAGTAATAATGGCTTATTTCAATAATATCACTGGTAACAATGCTTCCTAAGAAATACGGGGTTTACTGGCAACTATGGCTATGGACATACATAGCCTTCTAGGTTTTTTATCATGTAACTACAGAATGTTAAATTTCTATGCCATTTGAGATCTGTAGTTAAATGTTTACTCACATGTGGACATTAGGATTCTAGTTCATAGGAATATTATCAGTATTTTCTGATAAATAATTTTGAGGCATTCCATGTTAAACAAAGTCAAATGGATTTCCTTATCATAGGGCTTTTCAGAGGTTTTTTTTTTAAATGCGAATGAACCTATGAATGGCCAGGAGAGGGATTTTGTGTCAGAAATTGGACCAGCTGCACATAACAGAAACCCAATTATACTGGTTTGACTAAAGAAGGAAATTAGAAAGTTATTTATTTATTTGTTTGTTTACTTATTTCATGAAAAGAAGTCCAGGGGTTGACAGCCCAGGGCTGGCTAAATGGCTTCATTAAGTCACCCTAATCCGAGCTCCTTCAATCTTTCTGCTCAGCTAATGTTACTGAGTGATTTTTCCGCCTAAAGCTTTTGGGAAGAATTCCACATCTACAGGCATAGTATTACAATTGCTTTTGTAGGTGTATCACTCAACAGGTTTTTGCCTAAATTTCATGGCCAGACTAGGTTATATGCTCTTCAGAAGTCTGAAGTCTGTGGAACATTTTAAACCAGAAACATTGTCACTTTGAACTAAATCAGAATTCCAATGGTAAGGAAGTTCAGAAGAATGGATATTGAATAAGCAAATAAAAATGTTTGCCATGTAGCATTTTCTAACTTATTTTTTCATTGATCTACCTTTCATTTTTACCCCCTGACTTTTTAAGGGACTATCTAATAGGACATATGGGACATAATGATTCCAGTCTAACTTATCAGCTATACATTTTTAAAACTGAAGCTCATATATTTCAAAATATTTACTTAGGTTTACATGCTTCTATTAGTTAGAATTTGAATTCAGTGTTTAAGAAAATAGCCAGTAGATAAACATTTATTTGTTTTGAAAATTTCAGAAGCATTTCTTTCAGCTCTTATACTGTTAGGCACTTTAGGCCTTTATTCTGTTTTACAATTCAGAGTTTTAAAAATTATCTTCACATTTATCTTCATTTGCAAATTGGGAGGTTTAGTTATTGAGATCATCATAAAAAGGAGTAATTTTAGAACTTGAAGCAGACATTTTTAATGTGGACCATTTGTCTCTGATATCAATTTTATCTGATTACTTTATTGCATATGCATGCTACAAGTGACAGATAGTTTTAATATCACCATGATTAATAGAATGTGTTTCTTAGGTTCTCCTACAGAGAGGAATATCATGATGAAATATTGATAAAATTCTTCAAAGAACAATAAAATCGTCATGATACTTTAGGAAGGCTTTAAAACTGAGACTGTATTTTCTCTGTCTTAAGAGATAAGGTATTTTACAGCTGAAGATTCAAATACTCTACTGATTTTTATTATGGAAAAGTCATCTCATGAGATTTCTGTGTCACCTACAAAGGGTCCTTCCAATCACCTTGGTTTTCAGGGACTTTGGTCAGATTTTACTGAAAAAGATGAAATGTATCAATGATATAAACTTTGAGAGTTAGTAACTTAGAAATTCATATTAAAATCACAATATCTAGCACGGCTGGTGTGGCTCAGTGGTTGAGCGTTGACCTATGACCCAGGAGGTCACAGTTCGATTCCTGGTCAGGGCATATGCTCGGGTTGTGGGCTCAACCCCCAGTGTGGGGTGTACAGGAGGCAGCCAATCAATGATTCTCTGTCATCATTGATGTTTCTATCTCTCTCCTTCTCCCTTCTTCTCTGAAATCAATAAAAATATAGTTTTAAAAAATCACAATGTCTAAATTAAATTGAAAAAAAATCTAGAGACCCTTTAGTAGAAGCAAAGCATGGTGTACTTTACTTAAGGGAGAAAAAAACTTGATAAAAAAATAAGATGGGTCATTTATAAATTTGTATAAAGGGTTTAGGAAAGCATCCTCAGTAGAGTGAAGGGAGAGATCTTGGATACAGTGAAGTAACATAGAAATATAACTCCTAGTAGTATGTTGCCCCCCTGACCTTGCCCTGACTTCCTATAGACATTGTATTTTCCACTGACATTGAGCTTGGCCATGTCATTGGCTTTGGCTAATGGAATGCAAAAACACATAGTATTGAACACACAGGATTGGCTGTGTTCCTCATTGAGCAGCTGCTTTCTGTTATGGTAACTGCATGCCCAGATAGTGGATGTCCTTCAGTCTGGGACCTAGAAAATGAAGATTCATACGGTTAAGTCAAGCCCAGCAGAGCTAAAGCCAACCTGCAGCCTTCATGTAAAGTGAGCAAGAAATAAATGTGAGACACTGAGATTTGGGGACTGTTTGTTGCAGCATTAGAAGCTGATTAGGAAATCTATCAGTAATATTTGACTGGAATACCCTAATGCATAAATAGATGCTGGAGTCAAACTTAGTTAATCCTCCTGCTGCCCCGTGTTACCCAGAATGTTTCTGATATCATTTAAAAAATTTTCTACATAAATTTGCCTTTATTTTCACAGGAAAAGTATTAAAGTATACTTAGAAAGTAACAGAAGGAGTTTTCTAGAATTGTACATTCATATATTCAAAAATTTTTATTAAGAAACAACTATTGCCAGACTCTGCTCTACACACCAAGGAAGACTGCAGTGAACAAAAACGTTAAGTCCCTTCTCTCTTGGCGCTTTAGTTCTAGTCAGATGAGATGAACAATAAGCAGGTCAATTTATCAGTGACTAGCGGTATGAAGAAAAACAAGACAGGGCAAAGAAACACGAGTGACTGAGGCAGGTGCTGTTTCAGATATGACCATCAAGAAGGACTCACTGAAGATAAAGTATTTGCACTGGGTGTCTGATGCTGTGGAGGAATCGAGGCTTTGCCTTCAGCCAGACCTCAGGTTGACATGCAGCTCCGGCACCGAGCAGCTAAGTCACTGGCCTTAACTAAGTTGCCTTACCTTTCTGATCTTGGTTTCTTTGATTGTAAAATGGCAATTATACCATAAATATTGGAAGGTTAATAGTTAAACATTTGAAGGAATCAGCACAATATTTAACACATAGGAGGTCCATAATAATTGGCCGTTATCATTACACGCATTAATAGCAAGGTATGGCCTGGGGGCCTGGGACCAGCTACTATTCTTACTCTGAAGTGGGACCAGGGCTGGCTCTAATCATGTAGGGTCCATAAGAGAGTTTACACAGGTCTTGCAAAGAGTTTTTATGGGAGGAAGGTGTACGCAATAGAAAACCAAAGTCCTCATGGTGTGGAGTGGAGAATCGGATGTGGTAGTCAAGATTTTGGCGTCTGCATCATGCAGCCCCACATCATGCAACCCTAGGCAGCTTCAAGTACCATCAGCCAGAGAACAGAAACACCAGTGGGGGTTTAGCTGAATGAACTGCTGCTACCACTTGCTTTCACTGTCTTTATTGGTCTAATCTACATGTATTGCTTAGTAAACATTATCCTTCTCTAGCCCAGGACCTCACTGTTTTAAATTTTTTTTCATTCTTCCAAAGACACAGTGTAATAGAGTGAAAATGGCAACCAATTGGAGTCAGAAGACCTGTCTTGACTTGACAATTACCTTTAGTTTTTATTTCTAAGATTACTTCATGCAGTTCTATCAAGAATTAAGTGATAAAATATATATTAAAAAACCCCCATTCAGATATCTTTACCCCACAAGAATAAAAGCTCATTCACTTGTTCATTCATTCATTCACTCATATACTCATCCATGAAACACTAATCAGCTTGGGTAAGACAAGATTCCTACTTTTAAAGATTTTTTAAATGGGGCGGGGGGAACAACCCTTCTTGACATATTTTATTGTAAGAGAAGAAGAAAGCATGCGGTGAGTGTGGCCTGAAAAAAGATTATTTATAGTCTCTCATCATTTCCTCTTTTTCTCCAACATTGGTGAATAAAGCACAGTTCCTTCTCTGTTCACACCCTTCTCCCTCAGTCCAAAGCAAGAGCACGTCTTGAGGAATCACTTTGGATTCTTTCAGAGACTAGGTGTGACTGAGCCTGGGGATGCGGAAGGAGAAAGAGGGGTGGCAACACAGAGAGGAGAGGAAGGGTGGACTGAAGGGACAGGGAGAACTTCGTGCACTGCAATCCCTCTGGAAACGCCACTGTACAATAGTTTTAGCCACTTGTACTCCTCCTGAACAGAGGGAGGGATTTGGACACTGTGTGTAGAATGGACAGGAAAGGAGATCAAGACTCCTTAAATAGCCGAAACCAGTTTGGCTCAGTGGATAGAGCGTCAGCCTGCGGACTGAAGGGTCCCGGGTTCGATTCCGGTCAAGGGCATGTACCTTGGTTGCGGGCATATCCCCAGTGGGAGATGTGCAAGAGGCAGCTGATTGATGTTTCTCTCTCATCGATGTTTCTAACTATCTCTCTCCCTTCCTCTCTGTAAAAAATCAATAAAATACATTTTTTTAAAAAAGACTCCTTATATAAAACTAGAACTGAGGACTCAGTGAACAAACCATCACTTTACGTACAATTCACTATCCTATCTTTTCCTTGACTGAAAATATATTCACAAAGGCTTTCTGTCATTCCTAACTAAATGTGTATAGGTGTGTGTGTGTGTGTGTGTGTGTGTGTGTGTGTGTAATTTTGAATGTGGATATGCTACAAATAAAAGTAAGTTTAAAATTTAGTTGTTTCTTTTTAATCTTTATTGTTCAGATTATTACAGTTGTTTCTCTTTTTTTCCCCTATAGCTTCCCTCCACCCAGTTCCCACCCCACCCTCTGCCCTTACCCCCTCCCCCACACTGTCCTCATCCATAGGTGTACAATTTTTGTCCAGTCTCTTCCCGCACCCCCACACCCCCAACACCCCTTCCCCACCCCAAGAAAAGTCAGTCCACTCCCTTTCTATGCCCCTGATTCTATTATATTCACCAGTTTATTCTGTTCATCAGATTTTTTATACACTTGATTTTTAGATTCACTTGTTATAGATACATATTTGTTGTTCATAATTTTTATCTTTACCTTTTTCTTCTTCTTCCTCTTCTTAAAGGATACCTTTCAGCATTTCATATAATACTGGCTTGGTGATGATGAACTCCTTTAGCTTTTTCTTATCTGTGAAGCTCTTTATCTAACCTTCAATTCTGAATGATAGCTTTGCTGGGTAAAGTAATCTTGGTTGTAGGTTCTTGCTATTCATCACTTTGAATATTTCTTGTCACTCCCTTCTGGCTTGCATAGTTTCTATTGAGAAATCAGCTAACAATCTTATGGGTATGCCCTTGTAGGTAACTGTTTTTCTCTTGCTGCTTTTAAGATTCTCTCTTTGTCTTTTGCTCTTGGCATTTTAATTATGATGTGTCTTGGTGTGGTCCTCTTTGGATTCCTTTTGTTTGGGGTTCTCTTCACTTCCTAGACTTGTAAGTCTAATTCTTTCACCAGGTAGGGGAAGTTTTCTGTCATTATTTCTTCAAATAGGGTTTCAATATCTTGCTTTCTGTCTTCTTCTGGCACCGCCATAATTCGGATGTTGGTTTGCTTGAAGTTGTCCCAGAGGTTCCTTACACTATCTTCAGATTTTTGGATTCCTTTTTCTTTTTGCTTTTCTGGTTGGGTGTTTTTTACTTCTTTGTATTTAAAATCTTTGACTTGATTCTTGAGATCCTCTAGTCTGCTGTTGGGAGTCTGTATAATATTCTTTATTTCAGTCAGTGTATGCTTAATTTCTAGTTGGTCCTTTTTCATATCCTCCAGGGTCTCACTAGATTTATCGAGGGTCTCACTAAATTTATTGGCATTTCTAGAAAATTTTTGAAAAACCTTATAATCGTGGTTTTGAACTCTATATCCAGTAGTTTGCTTTCCTCCATTTCTGTCATTTGTGACCTGTTTCTTTGTCTCTGAATTTTGGCTGCTTCCATGTGTTGATAGGGTGGCTTTCTGTGCCAGGTGTCCTATAGGGCCCAGTGGCTCAGCCTCCCCAGTTACCTGAGGTGGACACTCTTGGTGAACCCCTTCGTGGGCTGTGTGCACAGTCTTGATGTAGTGAAGCCTTTATTGTAGTTGGTATCACTGGGAGGAATTGACCTCCAGGCCAATTGTCTGTGAGAATCAGCTGTGTCTATGGTGGGAGAACTTCTGTGCTGGAGACACCCTTCTGGGGCAAGACTTGCTTCAGTGGGGCTTTGGTGCTCTCTGAGTCTGCCACCTGAGTGTGTCCCTTATGGATCTGAGGAGTTGTAATTGGATGGTCCCACTCTGACCACTGGGTACACTGGCTCTTGAATCTCTAAGGAGGTGCTAATTTAGCCTCTGCCTGAGGCTACCCAGCAGGAGCTATGGAGAGATCTGCAGATTCCTCTTCTTTGTTTGGGATTTGGAGGTGCCCAAATGAGGGCCAGCTGTGAAGCAGTGCAAGCTGCTGTGGGGCCTTGGGCCTTCTTTTGGATGTTCTGAGTCTCTCTGAC
Organism: Myotis daubentonii; assembly: GCF_963259705.1. Classification (NCBI taxonomy): domain Eukaryota; kingdom Metazoa; phylum Chordata; class Mammalia; order Chiroptera; family Vespertilionidae; genus Myotis; species Myotis daubentonii. Next base: position 19,611,111 of record NC_081842.1, on the reverse strand, counting down.
CCAGCTGCAGTTTGTTAGATAATTTTAGATTGCAAAGGGCCAGGTCATTCATATGCAAAAGCCTCTGTGCACAGCTTGGGTGGGGCTGGGTCTCAGGGAATCAGTAGGGCAGAGCAAACAGCTATGGCTGATCCTCAGTCCTACCCTAAGAGGCCCCGGGTCTCAGTGTCCCGGTAATCACTTCAAGCACCTCTGAGAGAAAGCTACCCGCTGCCAGACAGTTCAGTTTCTCCCCATGTGAGTCTGGGTCCCCAGGGACTTGCCCAGAACTGGAGTTCAGAGCAGTTGGGAGCTTGTGACTCCCTTCCGATTGAAAAAGACAACCGAGTCCTCAGTTGCCAGCCCTGTCTGTGTGTGCCTCCGTACCTCTGCACTTTACTTCCACACCTCCTCTGAGTCTCAGTTTGCTTTTCTCTTTCCTTCTAGTTGTAGAATTTCCACTCAGCCAGCCTTCCTGTGGTTCTGGATGATGTCCGTTTTGTCTTTTAGTTGTATTTTTGAAGTGGCTGTGCGAGGCAGCAATTTCAGGTGTTTACCTATGCCGCCATCTTGGTTTCTCCTTGGTTTGTTTTTAAGGGTTTTTTTCACCAACCTAAGATACCTAGTGTCTACCAGGAATAACTACTTCAACTTTTTAAGTATTTACTAAGATTGTTGCAATTTACATAAACATTTTCTTCCTAAGAATCAAATTTAGAAAACAAAGAAGTACTTAAACAATGCTAGCAACTAGAAAATGCATTTCCTAAAAAAGAAAAAAAGGCATTTAGTTAACACATAAATATCAATGCCTTAAAAGGATTAAATTTATATAATATCTTTCCCCCTCCAATCTATCCTCTGGACAGCTCCCACCCTTCCAGCTGCTTGCTGGACATTCACATTTGGGGAATCACACTGGTAGCAAACATTTCATTTGTTTTAAACTGAATTAATTTCTCTGCCAAAACTTGATTATTATACTGGTCTTTCTCAGAAACATGCTCAAAACCTTAGAATCATTTTTAATTAGTCTCTTTCACTTTTCATCCACTACTAGCATCCTCTTCTTACTCTAGTTGTAGTACTCAGTGTTATGGGTGACCCTCCTGAGACTCTGATATCACAATGCTATGGAATTACTTATCTCTCTAGGGAATAACATAGTATTAATGACTTGTGACTAATAACCAAGTTGCAAAAGTATACCTGTGACCTTTTCCCATTCATCTTCCACAAGATAAATTATACATTTTGTAACAAGGAAAGAAGAAAAATTACACATATTCCAAATTCCTGTGAGAAATCCCTTTTTATCTAGCTAATTGTATATATATATATATATATTTTTTTTTTTGCTACTTGAAGTTTGTTTTAGAGATTGAAAAAATTTTTGTCCATTGGCACCCAAATGAGGTTAAGAATGTTTTGATTCAATGTCACCATTGAATCTGCCTCAAATGAACTAAGACCTGTAACTGGATGTCACTTGGGTCCTTGGTTTCTCCTGTAGGGAAAGTAATTTAAAAAAATTAGAACATATTCTCCCACTGAAATAATTGTCTGGTAATTCCCCTTTAGCCTGTCTGTGGGTTATAGGCAAAGCCTTTTCTCTGTGTTTGCCTTATGACCAAGTAAGCTAGATAAGGTCAGGGTTCTATGTATTAACAATAGACAATATTTTAGTATGTTTTACAGATATTTTTCTGTACACATAAACAAAAATTTTAGAAAATGAAATTATATTTCTATAAAGTATATTAAGACATTTATAATTTAAAATGCACAGTCCATAATCAAACTGTGCTGTTTTAGTTCAACAAAGCATAATAAGTGATTTTAAAAAGAAAAATCTCTAAAGCGATATCCTTGGCAGAAGGAACAAAAATTGACCCAGTCACTTTCAAAACTGAGGATTTATTTTAAGATCTCTCGTAGCACTGAGGAAGCTGGAAATCTCTCCAGAACATAGAAGAGCCAGACTTCTTAGAGATGGTGCTAGTGTTTAGGAATTGGAAGAACTTTCAGGTTTCAGACTAATCAGTGGTTCTCAACCTTCCTAATGCCCCGACCCTTTAATACAGTTCCTCATGTTGTGGTGACCCCCAATTTCATTGTTACAAATTGAACATAATTAAGCATAGTGAATAATCACAAAAACAATATGTAATTATATATGTGTTTTCCAGTGGTCAGTTGGGATGAACACGCCAGCAGGGGAGGGCAGTTGGGGGTGATCAGGCCAGCAGGGGAGCAGGTAGGCATCAATCAGACCAGCAGGGGAGCAGTTAGGGGGCGATCAGGCTGGCAGGCAGAAGCTGTTAGGGGCAATCAGGCAGGCAGGCAGGTGAGCAGTTAAGAGTCAGCAGTCCTGGATTGTGAGAGGGTGCAGGCCGGGCTGAGGGACAACCCCCGCCCCCCATGCACGAATTTCGTGCACCAGGCCTCTAGTATACAAATAAGAGGCAAATATAAGTTGCTTATTATTGATAAATAATCCACAGGTACTGTATGCAACTATTGTGAATACTGCTTTAGTCATAAATCAAAGAGAGGAAAGGAAATGGTTATTTAACCCTACTGGAAATATACTTTGTTATTGCAAGAATATGAGGCACTCGTGCCATCTGGCATAGGGATTTGATGAGTTAATTAATTTGTCCTCTTACTAAAAGCACTTTGCTCACATCTCTTCTGCTCTCCAAAGCAGTGTCTGACTCAGATACCGGTGACAGCACATCCTACAAGCTTTGTGATGTTGAGGGGCAATCTTATTTTGGGTGAGTTCTAGGCCAGGAGATGTGCAAAAGGAATCCCTGTGCTTGGGGTTAGTATGGAGAACAGATGTTTAGAATTATAGATTGTTGTGTGTGAGTTATATGCCATAACCTGAGTCATATGAGGGTCCTAGGTGTTTTTTTAGTGAATTTATATTTTGTGCTTTCATGTTATGCAGAGGTCCTCTTACTTAGGTCTAAGGATTCTACTTCATTTTAAAAAAAGATAACTTTGATTTTAAAATAATGATATTTACAAATGTAAGAAAATATGTCATACGCAACTGTTTAAATTTATTATTAAAATTGTGCATTACAAAAAGAATTGTGCATTACAATGTCAAATGGGATATAAGATACACAGTTTCTCCAAATTATTGTAGGACTAGCCAGAGTAAGAAAAGGTTTGAAATTAATGGATAAGAAGATGTATATAGTGCTAATTCAATAGCCTTCCCATTTCTCAAACTAAATATACCTGTGGCTGCAGTTCTAATACTATAAAATGAGATATATTGGGTCATTGACTTTTTGCTTTTTTGCCAGGATAGTTCATGGCCTATGATTTCACCTATAATTTGACCACTTCTGATCTAATCCACTGTGTCCAGTATTTGAGTTACATATCAGGGACCTCTCTAGCACAATAATGGACACAGATTGAGTTGCAAGAGGGTTTTTATTATATAAGTTATGGATTTCAAATAGGTGTTGTACTGCTATCATCTTTAATTGGGCAGGGACAAATCCTGAGAGGCACATAGAAGAAAAGGAATGAGAGCTATGCTAAAACAGGTCCAGGATGATATTAATGCTTAATAGAGATTACTGTTTGATGAGAATGATAGCAAGTGGTAGAGAAATAAAGTAGCCACATGATCCCCAAATGGGGAAATTGTAAAGTCTCCAGAAATGAGTAGTTCAACTAAATTTTTTGGCAGACTCTTTCTGATAGGTACAAAATAATGCATGGTTAAGTGTGTGTTACCTGAGTTATCAGCCCAACTTTATCACTAACTACCTGGGCAAATTACTTTACCAGTCTGTGTCTCAAATTCCACATGCGTACCTCAGAAAAAAAATAAAGTAACTTCCTGATAGTATTGTGAGCATTAAATGAGCTAATCATTGTCACTTAGAATAGTATCTGTTACATTAATAAAACAAAAAAACAAAGAAACACTAACTGGTATTATGAATAAAAAACTTATTTGAGTACTTTCATGTTAACATATATTTTTTAATGTAACATGAGTTGGTATAATTCTCAATTAGTCTGCATTAATGGAAGGAAGAAGAGGTGTTAATAATACACATAAACAGAAATTGAATAAAGTTGCATTTACTTATCTTTCCATCATTTCTGGAAACGATCATCAATTTTTTAAAAATAATTTTCTCTTTTGAACTGTTGCACCTCTTTTTATGAGCATTTCTTTTATAACAAATATGAAAAAGCAATAAACATAAGCAATTCATTCCTAAAACTGAAACAACTCCATGCTCATTTGCCAGTACTACCACCAACTTTTTCATACTCTCACGAATCTTCTGAAATGATATGCCTTTAGAAATGAATGGTGGATTCATTCCTGTTTCATGCTTACTTAATATTCATATGGATGCCCTATTGAGGAGGAAAATGGTGAGAGATCTGTAAAATACAATCTAGCAATTCTAGCATTTAAATTCAAAGTGAAAAGACATGCATACTGTAGCAAAGTCATTCTAAAAGCAATTTGACTTCATTTATTAGCAGTAATTTTCAGTGTGCTTTGGTAGAATTATTACCCAATAGTTTTAGGATCCAAAGGCAATTTTAGCTCTGCTAAGTTGTTATTTTAATTTTAGCAAAACAAAAAATCCCTCATATTTCCAAACCATAGAAGGCATCACACATGTGTTCATTTTACACACACACACACACACACACACACACACACACACCCCGACACTTTTAAAAGCCACATCTCAAATTAATTTCAATCATAAATTTACAGAAATTATTATTTTCTTAAAAAGTTTGAGAATAGTACTTTATATTGCAGTACTGTTAAAACTCAAGAATCAGTCCCTTATCCTCTTTTAAAAAAATCATACATGTAAAATAAATTAAATTTGAAAATTATAGTTTGAATTTAGCTACTTTAGAGCCGCTATACTCCTTTTTTAGAAAATTGGTTGATAAATTTAGATATTTAATCTAGTTATAATCTCCCTGTGAAAAATTTTTAGCCAAATTATTATGTTTCAGGTAATTATCACATTTTAAATTTTTAGTTAGAAGTCCTTTTTAAGGTAGATGAATAGTGATTCCCATTTAGCAAATGCCCAGGAAGACATGAGAGAGAATTAAAATGTCTGGACATGATGTAACACACTTTATTAAAATGTTACGCTAGGATTTAGGGCAACTTAGATATGGCCCTGATCTTTGAACAAAGCGGGGTTTACTTCAGGTGGTGATCCTGAGCTTCTTACGATGTGCATGATGCCAACACTCCAAGGCTGTGGCTTCAGAGCCGAGTAGAAGCAGAGGTCCATGTGAATCAGAGTGGCAGAATCCTAACAGTGAGTTCAAACCCACATTGCCTGGGTTCAAGTCCTGACTGTACCCTCCTCCAGATAAGCAGGGTATTAAACTTTCAGCTCCAGGTTTCTTATCTATAAATTGAGGGTAACATCATATCTACCACTTAGTGTGTGGTGAGGATGAAGAGTTAATACATCTACTTGGAATTCAACCTAATACATAGCATACATTTAATTTAAGTTATATTTCTGTTGTTATAATTGTATTGTTTTATTGTTGGTCTTATTTCTATGATTAGGATTGGGGTGATGCACCTATAATGTGGGAAGTTCTATCTGTTTAGGAAGATTCAGGGTCATATCAGTGATTTTTTGCTTATGAATATTACCCCTTTCCCTGCCAATTAAACTCCTTTTATATATGTCTGAAGTTATACATTACCAATAAATTCTTATTAGGACTATGGAGATAGAACAGGGCAACAGAGGGGCTTGCATGGCCAGGAATTATGCCAATTTGACAACGTCCTTGGATTGGATAATCAAGGCCATCAGCAGGTGGCCAATCATCACAATAGATGTACAGACTGTGGGGTGAGGGAATTCGGTTATCTGTGGTTCCTGGGCAGCAAGCAACTCATGTCAGGGAGGTAGATTTGGCAGCAGATATCATGACCTAGTCATGGACACTAAGGGTCAAGGGCAGCGGTCCCACCCTAGGAGTCTGGGAAGGCAAACCTCCTGTTATAAATAATGAAATAAAGGGACAGGTCCTCCTTAGTGGTTGTCTGTGTGCAAATGATACCTTAGTCACACTGAAAAAGCCAATAACCCAGCCTACCAGAATGACAGAAATGCTCCATGGCTGTTTACTACTTGAACATTTTTACTTTGTGTTAAACACTGGATATTTTGATGACACACCACCAATACAGGGTGTCCCAAAAAACTATACACATTTTAATAGCTGATAGCTCATTTTTGACAGTGAAATGTATTTTAATAAACACCACCTTTATAATTATTCAAAGTGTGTGTATACATTATTTTGGGACACCCTATATCATGATAATAGTACTCAGTTTTCTTTAGGAAAATCGTCTCTCTTCACTCTGTTTCTGTGCTTTGGGTGAAGCTTTCCTCAGTTTACAGAGTTGGAGAATGTGACCTTAACTTAATCACTTAGCATATTCCATCCCTCTAGCCACAGTGATTGACTTAGGATGGGCACATCACCCTAGTTAGCTTATGTGAGCCAAGAGCACGTACACCCGGAACTCCATGCTATCATGAAGTCAGATGATCTCTCTGGTGTTAAGTGTGGTGCTGATATGACCGTGGGTCTTCTTGAGACTCCCACATGGAGTACACTCAAAAAAGCAGAGATAGGAAATGGATCTGGTTAGGTCCTTGAAATAAGTATCTCCTGAACACTTTCGTTAACTAAGCCAATATGCTATCTTATGCTTAAGCCAATTTGGCAAAAGCTTACTGTCATTTGCAACAGCAACGAATCTAAGATGACACATACCTTAACAGCTTATTATCTTTTTTACAAACCTATTGTGCCCTTGGAGCTCTGAACTCATATAGGGAAAGATTGGGTCTCAGTTATTTTTGCATTAACAGGTAATAAGTCTTGTCAAGTAATTGACATGGAGCAGGGACTCAATATTCATATAGTGAATGAGTAAATGAGTAAGTGAATGAATGAATGAGCCAAGCTAATTGGATTCTATATCACCAAGAGCCGAGAAAAAGATTGCTAAATTATGACCTGTGGGTCATATCTGACCCACTGTCTTTGTAAATAAAATTTTATTGGAACACAGCTATTCCCATTCATGTATGTGTTATCTAGGGCTGCTTTTGTGTTACAATGTCAGAGTTGAGTAGTTATAACAGAAAATATATGGCTTGTAAACCCTAAAATATTATCTAGCATTTACAGAAAAAGTTTGATGACCCCCGGAAAGATTTTACTTTCTGTGCTTATGGATCAAATCAAAATTGAGTCTTAAGCTAGGTTACATGATGCTGAAGCAAGGAACCAAGCAAGGCAATGTGTTCCCAGTATCTCTATCACATCATTAAATTTTCAGGAAGGGATATCATATTATTAACTTAACATTTCATTTAGAATGAGCTTAATATATTGTTACAGAGGCCCAGTGCACAGATTCGTTCAGGGTGTGTCCAGGGTGTGTCTGGCCTGTCTCACCCAGTCCCGATTGGCCTGACCCCAGCAGCAAGCTAACCTACCAGTTGGAGCGTCTGCCCCCTCGTGGTCATTGCGCATGATAGTGACTGGTCGAATGGTCGAATGAACAGTCAGACACTTAGCATATTAGGCTTTTATTATATAGGATTTGTTGCTCATTAATACAATACAAGATGTGAGAGGTAAGATGACCGGTGAAGCCACAGGACGTGTGTGTGTGTGTGTGTTTGTGTGTGTGTGTGTGTGTGTGTGTGTGTTATTTATATGAGGAGGGGAGGAATGAAAAGGAGGGGAAGTGTGAAGGGGCAGTTGGGAGGAATACTTATAAGAAGGAAGGGTGAAGATAAGGGGGGTAAGGTATCTGGAGACAAACTTTTTCCCCTCTACAATATTGCTTCATGATGGCCCATTTATTCTCCTACTAAGTTTTAAGCATAGTTTAGTTTTGGAGGTGATACTCCATACTCTTAATAAGCCAACTGGGATTTTTATAAGACATATGGAAGAAATAAGCAAATATTCAGAAAACAGCACTTCTGATTAATCAGGTCAGTGGACAGTTTGTACTGATAAAACGGAAGGAGTATTTTGTGCCAGTTTTATTTTTAAATATGATAAAATGTGCTCAGAAAAAAGAACACAGTTCTAAAAGCAAGTGTTTTTATTTAAAAATTTAAAAACACGCTCTCTAGAATTCTAGGGATACATGTTTATAAAAACCTTTAAAAATTCTGAATATCTTCCCATTTTAAATAATGGAGATCATATAAAATGAATGGGCTTTGGCATTTTCAGGATGCTAAAGATGAGCCAACAGATGAATAGCAATTATCTGGAAATCAATATCTACAAAAATGCGAACTCCCTCTGTACCGAAATAAAGAGCTGCCAAGCATTGTTCTCTGTTGATTCACCAGAGAACTTAAGTTGAAAGCAGCATAGAGGACTAGTTTTTATCTAACAGTTCAAATTTATTAATCTTTAGTTTTTTAGCAAAACATAAACAGTATGTTAAATCCATAGAGTTGTTTTTGCTACCAGAATTAGCAACAGGAAGGTTTGATTTTTCAGCACTGTTTTTTTTTTATTTTTATGTTAATGTGCCCTTTAATTCTTTCCAATTTTCATTGACAGAAGAATATGTGTGTTTTTTTTAATAGAGAGAGACTTAGAAAAATATGAATTCTCTCTAAAATAATTTCCCCAAATTAGCTAATTTAGGAAGAGATGTGAAGGGTACTATTACATCAACTTCCAAGATGATTGCCTTAGTGAAAAGCAAATTAAAATTGATAAAGTGTCAGTTTATTGCTTTTTTGCTATGTTTATTTCCACTTCCTTTATAACAGAAAATGAAATTTCTGCCTTAGGCTTTACATCATCTCAAGTTGAATGCTTTTGCTTATAAACAGGGAAAAGAACTAACTGTAGAAACACTTACCTGCAGTAACCTTTCAGACAATCTCAGTCATTAGTGCTTTGCCTGAAGAGAGTATAATGGGGGTATTATCCAAAATTTATAAAGAAATCCTAATCAACAGATGATTAGGGAAAAGGAGAGGAAATCAGTAGATTTTATTGGACAAAAAAGCAGAAAAATAAATTCTCTGAACAAAAGTTCAGATAACCGTAGAATATTTGAGAAGATGCTCATTCTCACCAATAACCCCAAAAGTACAAACTAAAACACCAAAATATAATTTCATACTCCTCAAATTGTCTGTAATACTTTATTGCAGTGCGTGGGTTTATGGGGAAAAGTAACTCACACATTAGTGGTGAGGGTATATATAAGCAACACTTTAAAGAGCATTTGACCGAGAACTTAGAACAGAATCAAGAAGACAGAATCTACACGGAGCCTAGAGACAGAAGAACTTTGCTGGAGAGAACATGCCGGAGGATCCTGGAGAGGGACTGGCCTCGGAGCCTAGAGACAGAGCCTAGCGGGAGAACATGGCAAGGGATCCTGGACTGAACCTGACTACAGAGATTGGCAGGAGAACCTGACTGGAACCTGGACACTGAACCTGACTGGAGAGCCTGGACAGAACCTGGCTGGAGATCGAGACCAGAACTTGGCTAGAGATCCTGGCTAGGCTGCTGATCAACTGAACGCTGTCTCCGTGTCATTCCTTCTTCGCTGACTCCGTCTACACCTTTGGGGACCCCTGGACCCGCTGGGGTTGGACCCCAGCATCTGGCGCCCGAACAGGGACCCCTAGGTAAGCGCCCTGCACTCGGGACGGATCGGACTCCACCGTAGGAAGAGGGTGGATAGTCTTCGCCAACTCCGTCCACACCTTTGGGAATCCCTGGAACAGGATTCCCTTAGGTAAGCCCCCCCATTGAGAACCCCACACTCGGGACGGATAGGACTCCACTGTAGGAAGAGGGTGGATAGTCTTCGCCGACTCCGTCCACACCTTTGGGAATCCCTGGAACAGGATTCCCTTAGGTAAAGCCCACCCCCTTGAAAACCCCAACACTCGGGACGGATAGGACTCCACCAGGGTGCTACAGACCCCCCTATAGAGGATAAGTAGGGTAAGAAGGTGGATAGTACAGAACTTAGATTGAGAAGATGTGCCATACTGAGTCCAAAGAAAGAAGACTCTGTATTGATCTTTAGATTGAGATGTGCCATACTGAGTCCAAAGAAAGAAGACTCTGTATTGATCTTTTAACATATATGCTTGCTAGCAGAGGAATTAAGGTTACTCCCAGTCAGACAGAACGTTTTATACAAGAAGTATGTCCATGCTTTTCTGAGGAAGGAAAGGTGCCAGAAAGGTAAATGTAGAGGCATGGGAGAAGGTAGGACCAAGGAGCCTTATCCTTAACCCCACTGCAGCCTTTCCACCCCGGGAAAGTGCAGGATTGGCAAGCTCTCCCTGGGGTGATAGATCAGGACTCAGGTAATAGCAGAAAGCGCCAATCCTACTCTTAAAATGGATACAAGAGAGCGTTTCAGGTTTTTCTTTTTAATGCCTGCTTTTAAAAAATAAAAAAGGGGGAATTTGCCGGGAGCCGGTCCATCCTTGCTGTTTCAAGGGACCTGGCATATATGGCATATGGTTCTTAATATGTTTGCTCACCTTCTTGGCGCTGTGTTTTAACCAAAGCCACCTCTCCGAGAAAGGTTGAATCCCCAGGTAGGGATTTTCCCCTGAAGTTAGGGAGGGAATAAAACCCCTCAACTAAGTGCCAGGCGGGTAATTAATCCCTTTAACTACGAACAATCATGCTTAAACTACATAATCTTTTCTCCCTGGAATGGAGATAAGAAACGCCCTAACCTTTGTAATAGAGATTGATAGGATTGAATCAACTGGTATAAATACAGTTGTAACAAGACAGAAACACTCAGAACTTAGAACAGAATCAAGAAGACAGAATCTACACGGAGCCTAGAGACAGAAGAACTTTGCTGGAGAGAACATGCCGGAGGATCCTGGAGAGGGACTGGCCTCGGAGCCTAGAGACAGAGCCTAGCGGGAGAACATGGCAAGGGATCCTGGACTGAACCTGACTACAGAGATTGGCAGGAGAACCTGACTGGAACCTGGACACTGAACCTGACTGGAGAGCCTGGACAGAACCTGGCTGGAGATCGAGACCAGAACTTGGCTAGAGATCCTGGCTAGGCTGCTGATCAACTGAACGCTGTCTCCGTGTCATTCCTTCTTCGCTGACTCCGTCTACACCTTTGGGGACCCCTGGACCCGCTGGGGTTGGACCCCAGCAGGCGAGAGCATGCCAGAGGATCCTGGACCGGGACTGGCCTCGGAGCCTAGAGACAGAGCCTAGCGGGAGAACATGGCAAGGGATCCTGGACTGAACCTGACTACAGAGATTGGCAGGAGAACCTGACTGGAACCTGGACACTGAACCTGACTGGAGAGCCTGGACAGAACCTGGCTGGAGAACCTAGCGAGGGAACATGGCTACAGAACCTCGCTGGAGATCCGAAGCAGAACCTCTCTGGAGATCCGGGCTGGAGATCCTGGCTAGGCTGCTGATCAACTGAATGCTGCCCCCGTGTCATTCCTTCTTCGCCGACTCCGTCCACGCCTTTGGGGACCCCTGGACCTGCTGGGGTTCGACCCCGGCAGTTTCCCATTGCTTGTTCTTGCTTATTAAATAAAAATGATGAAAGCCAGCAAAAAAAAAATAAATAAATAAATAAAGAGCATTTGACCAATTTCTAATGAAGTTGAAAATGTACAAACTAGATGACCACTCCTAGCTATAAACCCTAGAAACCTTTGGGTGTGTGCACAGAGATAGGTCCTAGGATGTAAATGGCAGCATTGAATATACAAGCAAAATATTGGAAAGAAGCAGATGTCCAGCAGCAGGGGAATAGGAAATTAAGTGGTGAAATATGTACACGTGTGGACACTATATAGCAGTGTGAAATGAACTAAACTCATATAGAGCAAATGGAGAGATCACCAAAGTAATGTTGAGTTTAGAAAGCAAATTGCAATCTTGTCAAGTAATGGACATGTAGCAGTTTTAACTGCAATTTGCTTTTTAAATTCAACATTATTTTGATGGTGATCTCTCCATTTGATCTGTATGAAGGGGGTGGGCTGAGGTAAGGAAATCAGGCCAGGGAGAAATAGAAAGAAAAAAAACCTGTGGATGCTTGCTTAAATTCTGTACTCAAGTAAAAGTAACTAAACACAAGTTCCATTATTTTGGTATTTGGGATAACAGCTGTTTTCCAACTTGAATTTTAAGAAATGTTTTCTTTTTTTCTTTTTTTATTTTTATTTATTTATTTTTTTAATTAAATCTTTATTGTTCAGATTATTACATTTGTTCCTCTTTTTCCCCCCCCCATAACTCCCCTCCTCCCAGCTCCCGCCCCACCCTCCGCCCTCACTCCCCACCCACTGTCCTCATCCATAGGTGCACGATTTTTGTCTAGTCTCTTTCCGCATCACCCACACCCCTTTCCCCCACAAGAATAGTCAGTCCATTCCCTTTCTATGTCCCTGATTCTATTATGATCACCAGATTATTTATTCACTTGATTCTTAGATTCACTTGTTGATAGATGCATATTTGTTGTTCATAATTTCTATCTTTACCTTTTTTTTCTTCTTCCTCTTCTTAAAGGATACCTTTCAGCATTTCATATAGTACTGGTTTGGTGGTGATGAACTCCTTTAGCTTTTCCTTATCTGTGAAGCTCTTTATCTGACCTTCCGTTCTGAATGATAGCTTTGCTGTATAAAGTAATCTTGGTTGTAGGTTCTTGGTATTCATCACTTTGAATATTTCTTGCCAGTCACTTCTGGCCTGCAAAGTTTCTGTTGAGAAATCAGCTGACAGTCGTATGGGTATTCCCTTGTAGGTAACTGGGTTTCTTTCTCTTGCTGTTTTTAAGATTCTCTCTTTGTCTTTTGCTCTTGGCATTTTAATGATGATGTGTCTTGGTGTGGTCCTCTTTGGATTCCTTTTGTTTGGGGTTCTCTGCGCTTCCTGGACCTGTAGGTCTATTTCTTTCACCAGGTGGGCGAAGTTTTCTGTCATTATTTCTTTAAATAGGTTTTCAATATCTTGCTCTCTCTCATCTTCTGGCACCCCTATAATTCTGATGTTGGTGCGCTTGAAGCTGTCCCAGAGGCTCCTTACACTATCTTCGTATTTTCGGATTCTTTTTTCATTTTGCTTTTCCAGTTGGGTGTTTTTTGCTTCTTCGCATTTCAAATCTTTGACTTGATTCTTGCGCTCCTCTGGTCTGCTGTTGGGTGTCTGTATAATATTCTTTATTTCAGTCAGTGTATGCTAAATTTCTAGTTGGTTCTTTATCACAACATCGAGGGTCTCATTAGATTTCTTGAGGATCTCACTACATTTATCGGCGGTCTCACCAGTCTTTTCGAGGGCCTTACTAAGTTTATCGGCAGATTCTAGACAGTTCTTAAGAGACCTTAAAAGTGTGGTTCTGAACTCAATATCCTCCATTGACAGTTTTGTCCTGTTTCTTTGTCTCCGCATTTTTTATGCTTTCTTGGTACACCCCCTAGTGGTCTTTGTGCGCAGTCTTGTTGCCTTTAAGCCTTGATTGATGTCGGCAATACCGGGGGTGATTTGACCTCCAGGCTAACTGGCTATGAGAGTCCGCTGTGTCTGCAGTGGGAGGGCTTCTGTCCTGGATCTCTAGGGCGGTGCTAATCTAGCGTTTGCCTGGGGCTATCTGGCAAATGGTTCTGTGCAGGGCTTGGGCGGGGCGGGTCCCCGGGGATCTACAGGGCGGGCGGAGCAAGCAGTTATGGCTGCTCTCAGTTCCTTCCCCAGGGGCTCTGCCTCTCAGAGTCCCAGCAATGGCTGCAAACCTCGGAGAGAAAGCTGCCTTCGAGTTCTGACCTTAGCCAGACAGTCCCGCTTCTCCCGTTTGAGTCTTGGTCCCCAGAGACTCGCCCGGATCTGGAGCTCAGAGTCTGAAACTCCCTCCCAATTGAAAACAACAACCGCGCCCTCCACCTCCAGCCCGCTCCGCGCGCGCACTCCGCACCTAAGTATTTCACTTCAGCACTGCGCCTCCTCTGAGTCTGGGTATGATATTCTCTTTCCTCCTAGTTGTAGAATTTCCACTCAGCCAGCCTTCCTGTGGTTCTGGATGATGTCTGTTCTGTCCTTTAGTTATACCTCTGAAGTGGTTGTTCGAGGGCAGCAGTCTCCAGCGTTAACCTATGCCACCATCTTCGTTTCTCCCAAGAAATGTTTTCTTATTTATAGCAATAAAAATACAATCAAATATAAAAAAGTAAATTGCATAAAGATATAAATATATATTTGGGAATAGAAAAAGGAACAGGAGTTTGAAAGAGTCAATATGAGTAAATAATAGTATTTACTAGTAGTACTTATCTTATTTAAAAATGCTGGATGGTAGATACTTAAATATCTATTATATTATTTTTGTGGGTTTGTATATTAAAAATATTTTCCAAAAGAAAATGCAAGATAATCTCTAAGGATAATGTAAAATGTTTAAACATTTTCTCAAAGAAAAATACAAGTCCTCATTTGGGTCCTATTTATCTTTAATATTAATGTATTTAAGAAGCTTACTTTTATGATTAAGATCGCTTGCTTACATGGCCAAATTACCTCATTGTGTTGTATTTCCCACTACTTAGGCTGTGTATTAAAAATACACTTTACCAGGTCCCACCTCAGAGCTAATGAAGCCCAATCATCAGGGAGCAGCCTGGAAATCTGCATCCTTAACAAGGGCCTTGGCAGATTTTAAAATGTAACCGAGTCCAGGAAACTTTATTTGATTAAACAGGGTTGAGAAGGCCGAGAACAACTGGTCTGAAGCAGGCAAACAGACAGCAGTAAGGGAGATGTACGGGACTGACCCCAGGCAGGGGACCTGAAAATTAGGAGGAGGCAGAGTGAACAACCCCCAACACGGCAGTCTGGGCTCAGCGGGTGTTGGAATAGACCTATGAGCTGCTGTGTGGGACCCGAGGCAGTCCTTGAATTATGACCGAGAACTGTAGATCATGTTCTGAGAATGGTGACCAGAATCATTCAGAGAAGCTAAATTATGCCCAGAGAGACTCTCTTGAAGGAAAGGAAAAGCTAATACATTTCTTAAGGAGTTTCACAACAACTGCTTTAAAACATGTACACATAGAGGGCCTCTTCCTCTTGCCCACACAATGGTTGTATTCTGGATGCCTCTGGGAATTCTCAGAAAGGTACAAACAACGTGAGGGTTATAAATATGTCTCCCAGGATGTGCTTCCATGAAAATTTGGCATCCGAGTAATGAAAAGAGCATGAAAAGCATCCACTCTGGGGAAGGAACTGGATTCAAATTTGGTATAAAATAATATTAATGAAAACAAAAAATAAAGAACTGATATTTGAGTGGTTGTAATGTACAAAGCACTATGATGGGTGTTTTATGTATTTTTTTTTTAATTCAAAGAACTCATTCTTTGTTTCTGCCACCAACAGAGCTCTCTGTGATAAATATAGATGTCACACCACCCCCATCTCACACTGTCTTGGCGACACACACAGCTACCCAGTGCAATATAAGAGATCAAAGTCATGAGCAAATAATAAATAAAACACCCCCCAAATCCAGCACTGAAGCTGTGTCTAAAATATCTCTAATGTGCCATTATCACACAGCTGTGTGACATGCATCAGCACATGATACTAGTACTTTCTAATCACTAACTGAGCCCAGCATAATAGTCAGTGGAGATATACTCATTGGAAAAATTTTATGTGCACAGATCTCTGTTCATTGTAATGTCTTCAGGTACATGAATTAGATTTTCATCACAAGGTAACACATTGATTGACTTCATTGCTAACATTTAGTATATAATTCATTAAATGTGTGTATGTCTTTTGTTTTAGTACTGCCATAAAATAAAAATAATTTTGAGTCACAAATGTGCAAGTCCTAAAGTACCTTTATGTAAATTAGTTTGGAAAAGTGAGGCTGGCAGCTATGGGCTCAGAGTTAATTTAAGAATGAGTCCTCTTGCCCTAACCAGTTTGGCTCAGTGGATAGAGCGTTGGCCTGTGGACTCAAGGGTCCCAGGTTCGATTCCGGTCAAGGGCATGTACCTTGGTTGCGGGCACATCCCCAGTGGGGAGTGTGCAGGAGGCAGCTGATTGGTGTTTCTCTCTCATCGATGTTTCTAACTCTCTATCCCTCTCCCTAAAAAATCAATAAAATATATTTAAAAAAAAGAATGAGTCCTCTAAATTTGCATTTTTTATTTCATTTTTTTAGTGAGGCTTTTTTTATTTGCTTTTTTTTTTTTTTCATGTGTTGCTTTGTGCCTCTGTGTATCTAAGTGTTTATCCATACTCTCAACCTGGCATTGGTTTGATGAATGTCTTGGCTATATTTTTTTTTTGTTAATTTTCAGCTGAGAATATTTTTCCATTGAGTTTTAGAGAGAGTGAGAAAGGAGGGGGAATGAGACAGAGAAAAACATTGATGTGAGCCATCAATTGGCTACCTCCTTATGCGCCCTAACAGGGCCCAGGAATTAAACCTACAACCCAGCTACGTGCCCTGAACCAAGAATGGAACCCAAGACCTTCCATTGCTCAGGCCAGTTCTCTAACCACTGATCACACCAGTCAGGTCTTGGATATTCTTCATACAAGACCAAACTTGCTTCAATATAGTATGGTGTTTGGCCCAAGTTCAGAAGTTTCTTCTTGACCATGTCATGGGTCTGGTTTTCAGTCACATGCCCATATGACTCATGGTACTAAAGCCTTTCCAACGAGATAAGATACATTCATGTCAACAGGGTAAGCCAAATGGCAATCTTTTTATTAATCTTATTCACAATATCTGTTTTTTAAAATCAAGCTTAAGTCAGTATAACTTGTTGAACATAAAGGGAATAAAGACTTGAGTGTAACTTTTCTTTATTAGAACCACTTCTTTATAGAGCTATCTATATTACTAAACCATTACCAACTGATAAAGAGAAAAGCAGCCCCTGACATTCAGGAGCTGGCCTGGCCCTATCAGTTTGACCTTGGCATTGCTATGCTTTGACCTGGTGGTCATGACTAGATCTTGGTGTTCTCTTGTTAGACATAAGCAGTTCTAGAGAGCATCAACATCAGACCTGGCCATTCTACGACCATAATGGGTAGAGACAAAAAACAAGCCTACTCTGTAAGCATGCCTAAGCACAGAGAAAATGTGAACATTGTCCTAACCATAACAATGATCAAACATTCCCTTCATCTGACTAATGTGATTGCTACTTCTTTAACAATCACAACTTTAGCATCACTTTAGTTTGCCCTCACTGTAAGTAAGATGTATTGAGATATCTAGTTGTAAATATTTTCCCACTTTTTGACAAAACCCACTCAATAGGGAATCCCCACTACTGTGGCTTAATGCCAAAATTACCCAGCCAAAGCCCTAATCCTATAAGAGCTCTCTAACACTCCCTTTCTGAGATGCCCCACTGTATTTCATGGCGTGCATTCCACTTTGCTGTAACAAGCTACACCCTCAACTTTAACTACACGTGTCTTCCTGCCGTTTTTGACAGGAGAACCTTGATACAATTCTAAGTCTTCTTCTAGCTTAGTGACCCTTTACTTGCCATGCCTGATCTCTTTATTGCCCTCCTAATATTTTATCTACACATAATCTTAGCAGTACTTTGGCCCTAGGTCAGCTGGACTCCCTGTTTGTTTTTATATATATGTCCTATCTATATGTAATTTCTTAAAAAAGTTGGCTCCAATAAAGATAATTTTTATGGGTAGTCAAGTTAGGGCAATTCCTAAACTCATTCTCCACTCTCAAATTGAAGGTGCCCCTGAGCTTCATTTAATTGTACTCACAAAGACACATGCTCTTTTTGGTAAACCAATTGAAATGAAGAAGGCAAAATTACATTTATTCTTTCAAATGGTGAAAAGGGAGAAACCTTTATTAATTTCATTTGGAATTCAGGTAGCTAGCTATGTAGAAAGAATATGATCTTATGATTTAAGTGCAAATTCTCCAATCACAATGATTGAGATTTAATATATCCTATTTTACTGACTCATAATCATTTATAAATTTTCATTAATTTAATACTCTTACCTTAAAACTGATGTTCCAGTAAGTATTGAATTAAAATAAAGGGAATATATGTCATGCATGGATATACGATAAAGTTATTGCTCTCAGTAATACATAAACATAAAGTTGGCTCTTCTTAGCCGTGCACAAGGGTCCAAAATTATACAACATTAACTACTAGAAAGAACTAGGTTACTTACTAGCATATGTCTCTTTGAATTTACTTCCATATGAGTCAGTATTTAGTAAGTGTTCTTCTGGTAATCCCTTTCCCCAAAGTTAGGGTGGCAAATAAATATATGCATCCACCAGACAGGAAACTGGGATGTTTTAAGAATTTGCTTAAAGTCCAACTGATAGAATAGTGTTTATAATTAGGTCTCTTTTTTCCAAGTTACGTATTCTTTCCAATCCAGGTATAGATACTCTGCCATCCTTAAATTTTAAGTGTGTGTGTGTGTGTGTGTGTGTATGTGTGTGTGTGTGTGTGTGTTTGTGTTGCGGGGGGGGGGGCAGGGGGTCCTCACGTTATGTACTTCTATGGAAAATAGTGTTATGCTCTGGGAAACCCAGTACAGTTAGAATACAGAATCAAGTCCCAGGGAACAGTCTAGTCACCCGATATCAGTTTATAGGAAGGAGAGAGAAGGAATTGCTCTGAGGCTGGGACAACTCAGTTGCCTTGCAGAATTCTTGAGAAAGGTCATCTCAGTTGATTTAGGATTAAGTTGAGGGATTATGTATCCCCACAGAATTTTTCTCACTTCATCTAGGATATAAATGACTGAAGTTGTCACAACAAAAATCCCATCATGTGTTCTGTGCCCTTTTCTCTAGGATCCCCTAAAGGCCATCCAACTCAGACTGATTAAAATTAAATTGGGTAGTTAAAATTAAAACAAAAACAAAAAAACTTAGGGCATTTCAGTAAGTTTATCCTTGTTTTCAATAAGAACAACTGCCCAGGTCCTATTGTTTAGATATTTAAAAAGTAAAAATACAAAATCACACTCCTGGGAAGTTAAGCAGCATAGCTGAATTAAGTATTGTACATTCTTTAGTTTTACTGCTTTCCTCTACAACTTTTAAATTTTCTATAATGACATCTCTTTAAAAGTGTGTACAGGTAGTAGAAATAGTAAAATAAAAAAGGCAAAAGGAAAAGGAGCAGGAAAAAATAAGACATAACACCAATTTAGGAATGAAATATGGAACATCAAGATAATAAGAGAATTCTGTGAGCAACTCTATACACATGAATTTGACAACCTAGATGAAATGGACCCAGTCTTAAAAAAATGCAAACTATCACAACTCACTCAATATAAAGTAGCTAATTTGGATAACTCCATAACTAATAGGGAAATTGATTTCACAATTTAAAAATTTCCCATGACAAAATCTCCAGTCCCAGGTGGTTCTCAAGGAGAATTATATCACATATTTAATGAATGATTAACACCAATTTCATGAGATCTCTTCCCAAAACAGAGAATAAGATGGAACACATTTCAATCATTTTATAAAGCTAGTATTACCTTGATACCAAAACCTGATGAAGAGGGTACAAAAAATCAAACTGTGGACTGAATATTTTCATGAATATAGATACAAAAGTTCTTAACAAAATGTTAGCAAATAGAACTCAGCAATATATTAAAAATAATTATACATCATATTGTACAAATTTGCTTCAATATTTGAAAATCAGTTAATGTAATCTAAAATATTAGCCGGCTTAAAAAGAAAGAGAAGTCATATATCATATCAATCAATTCAGAAAATACATATGACAAAATTTAACATCCATTCATGGTAAAATTTAGTAAAATAGGAATATAGAGGAATGTATTCAACTTGATAAAGAGGATATATAAAAATACCTATAATTAAATTTATATTTAATGATAAAAGATTGAATGTTTTCTCTCTACAATCAGAAACAAAATAATAATGTCCACTCTCACCACTCTTAATTTAAAAAATACTAGAGATTCTAATTAGAGTAATTCAGCAATAAAAGGAAATAAAGAGCATTCAAATCAGGAATGAAATAAAAACTATTCATATTTGCAGATAACATAATTATATATGTAGAAAATCTTGAAGAATCTACCAAAAATGTCTAAAACTAAGAAAAAAAGTTAGTTCGATAATGTTGTAGGGTACATAATAAGTAAACAAAAATCAATTGCATTTCTATATACTAACAATGAATACATGCACATTGAAATTGAAAGTACAATACCATTTACAAAAATTGTGCTATTTAGGTGTAAATCTGACAAAATATGTACATGACTTACATGATAGAAACTACACAATGCTGATGAAAGAAACCAAAGAGGATTAAAGAAATGGAGAGGCCATTCCAAGTTCACAAATTAGAAGACTCAATATAGTAAAGATGTCAGTGTTCTTTAAACTAATTTCTGTCAAAATCATGGGAAGATTTTTTTGTAGATATAGACAACATAATTATAAAACTTAGGTGAAAAGTCAGAGTAATTGGAATGGCTAAAACAATTATGAAAAAGAAGAATGAAGTAGGGGAATCAGCTTATTCAATTTCAAGGCTTACTATAGAGTTACAATAGTCAAACCTACATGATGGTGATAGAAATTTAAACATTTGGATTAAAAGAGAGCAGAGGACCCAGAAATAGATGCAAAAATATATACTCCAGCGATTTTGACAGTGCTGCAAAAGGCAACTCAGTGGGAGACATAGCTTTTCAACAAATGATATTGGAGCAATTGGGCATACATAGGCCAAAGAATGAACCTGGATCTAAATATTGTTCCTGCTACAAAAGTTAACTCAAAGTGTATTGTGGAATTAAATGTAAAATTTTAAAACTTTTAGAAAAAATAAGAAAATTTTCAGAGTCAGGTCTAGGCAAAACAAAACCATGATCCCTAAAAAAGAAAAATCACTAATACATGTGGGTTCATAAAAAAAATGAACTGCTTTATGAAAGACCATGTTAAGAGAATGAAAAGACAAGTTACCAACGTGAGTAAAATATTTACAGACCACATATTTGACAAATAATTAGTATCTGGACTCTATAAAGTACTTTTAAAATTCAACAGTAAAGCTGAACAATTCAATTAGAACATAGGCAAAAAGAAGAAAATAAAGAGATGGCAAAAACCACATGGAAGTTCTTTGACCTCATTACACTTAGGGAAATGAAATTTAAAATCACAGTAAGATACTACTACATATCTATCAGGATGGCTAAAGTATAAAATAGTGACAGTATAATATGCTGTGAGGATGTGGAGAAACTAGATCACTCATATGTTGCTGATGAGAATGTAAAATGATACAGCCACTCTGGAAAACACTTTGCCAGTTTCTTTAAAAAATTAAACCTAAAAATACCATATAACTCAGTAACTACACACCTGGGCATTTATTTCAGAGAAATTAAGACAAATTTATATAAAAACCTATACATTTTTATTGATTTCAGAGAGGAAGGGAGAGGGAGAGAGAGATAGAAACATCAAAGATGAGAGAATCATCAGCTGCCTTCTGCACACCCCTACTGGGGACGGAGCCCACAACCCAGGCATGTGCCCTTGACCGGAATCAAACTCTGGACCCTTCATTCCGCAGGCTGACCCTCTATCCACTGAGCCAAACTGGGTAGGGCTATAACAGCTTTATTTATTATAGTCAAAACTTGGATATAACCCAGAAGTCCTTCCGTGCTGAAGCAAACTGTGGCATATCAATATCATGGCAAACTATTCAGCATGGCTATAAAAGGATAACATGAGGGATCCTTATGGTGATAAAATGGAAGAGGAGGGAACACTGTTCCCTCTTGACTCTATTAATGTCAGCATTCTGATTATAATCTTGGACTATAATTTGGTAAAATGTCAGTGGGAGAGAACTGGATGAAGGGATGATGAGCTCTCTATTATTTCTTACTCTTCATGTAAATCTACAATTTTCCCAAAATAAAATGTTTAATTAAAAAAAATACACCCCAAAATAAACTTAGGTAATTTTGTTAAGTTTCTTCTTGTTTTCAACAGGAGCAACTAGACAGTACCTATTATTTACACATTTCAAAAGTAAGAATGTTAAATAAGACTCCTAGAAAAGCAAACAGAACATCAACAGAAACAGATACCGTACAATATGTAGTTTCCCTGCTTTTCTCTGAAATTGATTGTTAACCTGCCTACAACAGCACCCCTTTACAGGGGTGCACAGGGAGGAGATACAAGTCCCAATTGTTTCCCAATGCCTTTAGTTTACATACTTTCAATAATTCAAAAAATCATTTTACTTCCAAATATAAACTCTGCTGTTGGAAAGAATAAAATCTTTTTATTTTGTTTTTGTTACAAAATAAATGCATGGTTTTTGTAGTAAATTAGGAACTAGTAAAAGTATAAAGAAGAAGAATTTTTTTAAAAAAAATTACCCATAATTTACTACCATAATCTACTACCCATAATCTGGCATTTGATTTATTTCCTTATCTTTTTTTCCATGTATTTTTCTACAGAGTTAAAATCATGCTGTGCATAAAATTTGTAGATTTATCTTTTACTCATACCTATAAACAAATGTTTTAATATTTGCGTAATATTATGTTATGCCTTTCTTCCAATTTTCTTAGCCATTTTTCTAATTTAAGATATTTGGATATTTAAGTCTTTTTCACTCCTAGAAAAGCAAACAGAACATCAGTACCTGTATTATAAGTAATACAATTAGATATATTTTCCTGTATAAATAACTATTTATGATTATTTATTTATTCCAGATTTCAGCAGTGAAATTAATGGGTCAAAGTATATGACTATTTTAAATTTCTTGATCTATATTAGTGTTTGCTTTAGTCAAATCCCTCATATGGGACTAAACACTTACTGAAAATATTTATGAAAATATATTTAAAATATTTTCTCAGGAAGCAGAGGAAAATTAACAGGCATAATTACAACTATTATTCTTAGATTACATCAGGATATATGTAACTTTTTCTCAGAATATGAATTTCACTAATAAGGTAAAAAAATCATCTTTGGAAATTGTACCTGGTGGAGACTATGCTGAACTGATAGATGCCATCTAATTAGACCTTTTTGTAGTATGCTTTTCTGTACTACAGAGGCTAGTAAGTTAAAAACTATACTTTATTTCCAAGATTTTCTTGCATCTAGGGTTGTGGAGGCAAAAAATATATTTCTCTAGTTAAATGTTCTTGAGCAGAATTTTGGAAGATGGAAAACAAGACAAATGCCATCTTCCTGTTTTTCTCTTTTCCAGCATGCTCGCGGTAAAGGTCATGTCAGGACACACAGCAAACAGCAGCCATCTGCAAGCCAAGGTGAGAGGTCCCAACAGACACCCAGTCCTACTGGCACCTTGATCTTGGTTTTCTAGCCTCCAGAACTGTGAGAAAATAAGTTTCTGTTGTTGAAGCCACCCAGCCAGTGGTATTTTGTTATGGTAGCCCAAGCAGACTAATTCAGAGTCTCTTTTAAAGACTGTATAGCCAACAGCCTTAGAAGATAGAGATACTCCCTCTTTTCAGAGCAAAGGGCAGTATGCTTACTTACCATTACAAAAGATTTGGGTTCTCTAAATTAAGGGCCCCTCTTTTGGCATGAAACCTACTGCAAATATGGCTTTTGTGTGTTGTTTGATGCTTTTGAAGTTCCCTGTGGGGAATGGGGTTATGGACACCAAGATGAATAATGATACTTTGACCAGGGTGATTGCTGTGAATAAATAACTGTTCATTTTCTCTGACCCAGGCATCTCCTGTCTTGTACCAGCACCCATGAAACTGTGGCAGGCTAACATGTTAAAGTTAGTAGGTTTAGTAAGATAAACTCTCAGACCCTTCACAATTCTTGGCAATTAGCAAATCCAATCCAGTGATACATTAAAGGGAGAATACATTGCAACCAAGTGTAGTATATTATGCAAATGTAAGGATGGCTTACCATTCAGAATTCAATGAATGTGCTTTTATCACATTGAAGGAGGAAAGTAGGAAAAAATAAACATTGTGCTAGATAAATAAAAGCATTGGATGGGATACAACACTCATTCATAATGTTTTAAAAAAATATCTTAGTAAACTATAAATAGAAGAAAAACTCCTGAGAATGAGTATCTGTGAAACTCTTAAAGGAAAATTATACTTAATAGTGAAATATTGAAAGGGTTTTCTCTAAAATTGTAATAAGACAAGGATTTTGTCAGCTGTCATCAATTCCATTGAACATTGTACTGAAGATCTGGAAAATTCAATAAATCAAAATTTTTCTTTAAAAGAAAGAAAGAAGAAAAGACAAAGGTTTAGAAAAGAAGAAATAGAGCTGTTAATTTTTGCAGGAGACATGATAGGATTGGCAGAAAATCCAACCAATTTCGAACTATTAGAATTAACAAATGAATTTGGCAAGATTGCTGGTCACAAAGTCAACATACAAAAATTTATTGTGTTTCCCTATATAACTGCCGGGGTCCAGCCCCAGCAGGTCCAGGGGTCCCCAAAGGTGTAGACGGAGTCGGCAAAGAAGGAAGGACACGGAGACAGCGTTCAGTTGATCAGCAGCCTAGCCAGGATCTCCAGCCAAGTTCTGGTCTTGATCTCCAGAGAGGCTCTGCTCAGGTTCTCCAGTCAGGTTCAGTCACCAGGTTCTAGTCAGGCTCTCCTGCCAATCTCCGCAGTCAGGTTCAGTCCAGGATCCCCTGCCATGCTCTCTTGCCAGGCTCTGCCTCCAGGCTCCGAGGCCAGTCCCTGTCCAGGATCCTCCGGCATGCTCTCGCCAGCGAAGTTCTTCTGTCCCTAGAGAACGTTCTGTGTAGGTTCTGTGCCTAGGCTCTGTCTCTCTTGGTCCTGTCTTCCAAGCCCTGTGTTCTAAGTTCTGTGTTCTGAGTTCTGTCTCTCTGTCTGGTTACATCTGTATTTATACCAGTTGATTCAATCCTATCAATCTCTATTACAAAGGTTAGGGCGTTTCTTATCTCCATTCCAGGGAGTAAAGATTATGCAGCTTAAGCATGATTGTTTGTAGTTAAAGTGATTAATTACCCGCCTGGCACTTAGTTAAGGGGTTTTATTCCCTCCCTAACTTCAGGGGAAAATCCCTACCTGGGGAAACAACCTTTCTCGGAGAGGTGACCTTGGTTAAAACACAGCGCCAAGAAGGTGAGCAAACATATTAAGAACAGTATGCCATATATGCCAGGTCCCTTGACAGCAAGGATGGACCGGCTCCTGGCATATAACAACGAACAAACAGGAAATAAATATTTTTAAAGGATGCCACTGACAATCTCATTTTTAAAAAATCAAATACTGGGAGCCTCCTTGGGGAAAACCAAAAATTAAAAGTACTACTAAAAACTCATCAGAATGGCTAACATTATGTGTTCTCTGGTGTTGGAAAGGGTATGGAACAACCAGAACTCCCAAACACCACCAGCTGGAGTATAAATTTGTACAACTCCTTTGGAATACTGTTTTCCTGTGTCTCCGTACAGCACAGGAATTCCATTCATAAGTATAATATATGCAATAGAAATGCACACATATGTTCACAAAGGAAAGACCTAAAAATGTTCATAGCAGCACTATTTTCAGTATCTCTGAAGTGGAAATGACCAGGTGCTTCTCAACCTATAATAAAAGAGTAGTATGCTAATTAGACCAGACGTCATTCCAGATGTCATTCTGGATGTCTTCTGGATGAAGCCGGGGCTGGAGGGAAACCTGGGGACCAGGTGCCAGAGGGAAGCCAGTCCAGCAGCAGGGTAAGGAAGGCCTACTCTTGCATGAATTTTGTGCATCAGGCCTCTAGTATCAAATAAATTGTGGTACATTCACATAGAACAGGGTTGACATTTTTTATAAAGGGCCAAATAGTAAATATTTTAGTTTTGCAGGTAACATGATCTCTGTCACAACTTCTCAACTCTGCCATTGTAGCTTGAAAGCATTCATAGATAAACATGTTTTGTTCCAATAAAACTTTATTAATTGGCACTAAAATTGGCACTATAATTGTATTCTGAAATAGTCTTCTTTTTTTATTTTTTCCCAATCATTTAAAAATGTGAAAACCATTTGTATCTTGTAGATTGTGTGGTGGTAAACTGGATTTGGCTCATGGACCATATTATGCCAAAAACTTTCGAAGTGGAAGAATACGAAATGAGATGAAGAAAACTACCAGTGTATGCAGCAATATGGAAGAATCTTATAAACATAATGATGAGTGAATGAAGTTGGATACAAAAGAGTGAATACTGTATGATTCCACTTACTAGAAGGTAAGACTAATTTATGAAGTCAGAAGTTAGATTACTGATTCCATTTGGCAGAGGTGATTCAAAGTGGGATAAGGGATGCTTTGAGGATACCAGTGATGTATCTTGACCTGGGTGCTAATAACCAAAGTGTGATCACTTTCTATATGTTTATTGAACTGTGCCTTATGATATTTTGTGACATTCTGTTTGCTGTCCTGTATAATAAAAGGCTAATATGCAAATTGTCCCCTCGACCGGGAGTTCGACCAGGAGTTCGATCAGTTCAATCAGCCTCTGTCGGCTGGACCCCACCCGTGCATGAATTCATACAGTGGGCCTCTAGTAATTTAATAAAAGTTCAAAAATGCTTATAATTTTAAATTTCCACTGTCACTTTAAATACTTTTGTTTGGGAAATATTTTATCCTTTTACTGGATAAAAATTCTGATAGCCCTGTGATTTTCTTGTCTCTCTCGGGTAATAGATGGTCCTGTGCAAATTATGGCTTTGACTTAGAAATTATGATATATTAATCGCATTCATCTTTGTTCATATCTATGCTTTTCTCATCCCTGCTTTCAAATGTAGAGAATCACTTCCTGATTTTAGGTATCGGAGTGTCTGGTTTCTTTCTTTTATTTACTCTACTTCTCCCCACTTGCCAGTAATACTTAAGACCATTTGGGTTTATGCACAGAGGGAAGAGAGATTGAGAAGGGAAAGTTCTGATTTGACTAGTATTGTTGGAATATTTGAGGGGGCTTTATGGACTCCCAGATCCAGCGAGTCCCAGCACTAGTTTCACTCCTGACCTCTAGGTGACTTCTGTGGGCTCCCACAGCCTAGGCCCCTGCTCACTCTGGTGCTTGTTGGCTCCAGCAACACCATGGTGCCTGCCAGCTCTGGTGGCCCCAGGTGGAACTAGCTTCCCCAAATAGTATCTTTGGCACCAGGCTCTCGGCAGGCCCCCATAAACCTAGACCCTTTTGTTCACTCCAGTGCCTGCTTATTTCCAGCAGCCCAGCCAGCTTCCGAGGCAGCACTCCCAGGAATGTAGACCCCCATCTCACTGGGCATGGGCCAGTTCCAGGAGCCCCAGGCACCTTCCACTGCTCCAGGCAGTTTCCACAATAGGCTCCCTGTAGGCTCCTGGGAACCCAGCCCTTTGTCTTACCCATTCTGTCAACTCCAGCAGCCCCAGGTAGCTCCTGTGGACCCAGGCAGTTTACATGACACCAAGCTTTCAGCAGACTTCTACTAATCCAGTTCCTCAGTTCACTCTGGTGCCCACAGGCTCCAGCACCCCCAGGTGGTAGTCATGGCACCAGGCCTTTAGGTCATCCTGCTGCCCACTGATTCCAGAGGTTCCAGGTAGCTCCTGCAGCAACAGGCTACCTGTAGGATCCTCTGAACCCAGATCCCCATCTCAACCTGGTCCCTGCAGGCTCCGGCATCCCCAGGCGGTTCCTGTGGCCCCAGGCAGTATTGTAAACTCCAGGCTCCTTTAGAGTTCCTATAAACCCAGACCCCAATCCACTCCAGCATCTTCTAGCTCCTTCAGGCCCCAGGCATATCCAGTTCCCAGCCCACCTGAGCGCCAGCTGAAACCCTCTCCTGTGGCCCTTGGCGGCTCCTGTGACGTCAGGATCCTAATTAACATCCATGAACACAGACTCTAAGGGGGTACCTGTGAACTCAGGGTTCTATGCCCAGTGCCAAGCTGTCTATGGCCATTCCAGGCTTTTGACCCACCCCAACACTGGGATGTCCAAGGGCTTTAGCAAGAAGCCTACCCACGGATACTACCAGACTGCCTCTCAGGAGTTCTGGGTAGGCTGATGGGTGCAGGGCTTTGCCTGCTGAAGCCAGTCTCTAAAAACTGGAAGAGGAGCCTGTGTCCTGAAATCCATATACACCACTGCAAGGCCACAAGGATCACGAATAATCAAAGAACATCGATTTTAAAAGTTAATATCACACAAAAAAGGTAATTATGTGTTGGGATGGATGGAGGTGTTAACTAACCTTACTGTGGAATTAATTCTGCAATATATGTACCAAATCATCCCATCCTATACCTAAACATACAAAATGTTATATATCAACTAGGGGCCTGGTGCACAAAATTCTTGCATTTGGGGAAGGGGGGATGCCCTCAGCCCGGTCTGTGCCCTCTCTCAGTCCGGGACATCCCTCTCACAGTCCAGGATCCCTTTCACAGTCTAGGACTCCTCGCTCCTTACCTTCCTCTGGCTCGTTGCTCCTTACCGCTCGGCTCACTGTTCCTTAGCGCTGCTGCGGAGGCAGGAGATGCTCCCACCACTGCCACTGTGCCCGTCAGCCAGGAGCCCGGCTTCTGGCTGATCGGTGCTCCCCCTGTGGGAGCACACTGACCACCAGGGAGCAACTACTGCGTTGAGCATCTGCCTCCAGGTGGTCAGTGCGCATCACAGTGACTGGTCATTCCATTGTTGGGTTGATTTGCATGTTAGGGTTTTATTATATAGGATGATATCTTAAAAAAAGGGGAGATAAAGAGAAAAGTTTAGCTGGTTGTGACTGATTATTAAGCATTCAATGTACTGAATTGGCAGTGAATTTGATACTACTGGTCTCCCTCACATTTAGTATACTAGTACTCTGCCTGATGCAGATCTTGGTTAAAAATACGAAAGAATGCAGATGGTAAATATGGCTTGTTCTTAAATAATCTCTCTCTTTCTTTTCTTTCTTTCTTCATGTAATTTTAATTTT
This sequence comes from Myotis daubentonii, assembly GCF_963259705.1. NCBI lineage: Eukaryota > Metazoa > Chordata > Mammalia > Chiroptera > Vespertilionidae > Myotis > Myotis daubentonii. Next base: position 19,581,936 of record NC_081842.1, on the reverse strand, counting down.
TTATATTTTTAAAAATATCTTTTATTGATTTTAAAGAGGAAGGGAGAAGGAGAGAGAGATAGAAACATCAATGATAAGAGAGAAATATCAATTGGCTGCCTCCTGCACGCCCCCACTGGGGATTGAGCCCACAACCCTGTGCATGTGCCCTGACCAGGAATTGAACCATCACCTCTTAGTTCATAAGTCTATACTCAAGCACTGAGCCATGCCAGCTGGACTCTCTCTCTCTTTTAATCCTCACCCGATATTTTTTCCATTGATTTTTTTTTTTTAAAGAGAGAGTGGAAGGGAGGAAGAGCCGAGGGAAAGAGAGAAACATTGGTGTGAGAGAGACACATAGATTAGTTGCTTCCCACTCAAGCTCCGACCAGGGCCAGGGATCGAAGCTGCAACCACGGTATGTGCCCTTGGCTGAGAATTGAACCCTCGAACCTTCAGTCTGAAGGCATACCCTCTAACCTCTGAGCCAAACTAGTTAGGGCAAAGTAATCTCTTTTAACATTCAGGAAGATCCTTGATCTTGTATACTCTCAGTTGAACATGGCAAGAAATTAGTGTATTGTGCAAACTCAACAATAGTGGTTTATTCAGTGCAGTATGGGTCGAACTGATGGCAGAAGATTCCTAATTGACTTCATGTAAAACTTGATGGGCATTTAGCTGAGTACAGAAAAAGTGTCTTGTTCAACCAACACATCTCATATCCTTAGCTTATAAGGAAAATTGTTAGACTATCCAAAAGTTCCTCAAGACTGAATGCATCTTGCAGAGAGTTCCATCTAACCTTTGGCAAATACTATAAGACACCAATTTGGAGAGAAGTCCCTGATTTAGTCCTTAGATCTCAATAGTGCTCACTGTTCTAATCTTCTGATATGCAAAGCCACACTGAAAGTAGAATTCTGAACATTTGGAAATGCTCCTGGTAGGAGACAATCTCCTCACTTGAGAGTGGAACTGAAACCACATTTACAACATGAGCTATGTTACTTTTATAATAGGTTGTAAGAAAAAGCAAAACACTTGGTTTATATCATAAAATATTTGAAAAGCTGCTCTCATAAAACCTTTCCCCATATTAAACAAAAAAAATCAGATATTCCTTAGAGATAAAGCAAGCTCCATAAATGGATTCAGTGCTGGCAGTGGAAGGCTTTACTTAAATCTCATAATGTACTGTGACTATCTCAAACACACATAGCACATACAACAAAATAAAAGACTACTTTTCCTGCCCTGAGGATTCTAACATAATAAAATATTTATCTTCTTCACTGTCTTTTTCAACTTCCAATTTACCACTCCAACCAACATCGTCTGAGAGGAAAATTATATAACTTAAAATGTCAGACAAACTGATCAATGTAAAGTCAGTTGTGTGTTGTAGATTATCCATGTTGTTTGTATCAACTGCAAATCATGCCTCTGAATTCTGGTACACATTCCTTCTCTGCCTTGTGCGCTCTGGTTCTATCCTGCAGCTAGAGATCTGATATGTTTATTGTAGTTAAGCCCTTACTTTGGAAAAGAGGTCAGTGCCCCTGACTAAATAGTCAGGTATCGCATATTTTAAAAATTCTTGTGGCACACCAGTTGAAAATTCCTGCCTTAGTCTGAACTCTAGGACATGTGACTTTTGTTTTGTTTCTTCTGTGTCGCAAGATCCTTATTTTGGTCACTTAGGGAATGAAGTCTTAACTATTTCCAGTAATAACATGTTTTTGCTCTGAGCCTCAGTTCCCAAATCTGGGTCCCCAACTCATTTTTAACATTGACCTTTTCCCCCTACCATTTACCCATTCTTCTACCTAATTCTGCCCCTCCCACCCCCCACCCCCCACTCCCACCCCCGCTTAGGTAGGGGCTGCGCATGTGCCTGGGCTACACTTGCACCTGCCTCCATCACCTTGTGAACAGGTGTCTCACGGTGGTAAACCGATGAAAGATTCTGGCAGCGGGGATTTCAGGTAGGTGAACTGTTGGTTTTCGATAATGAAATCTGTGGTGGACAGCCAGGGAGACATATTCTCTTTTTACTATTTCATGGAGGATTAATTAAAGGTAGGACTTTCAGGCCTTCTAGAAACTGCACCTCCTGGCCCTCCAGGGAACCTGGACGTAGGGAGTGGATTCTGGGCGGAGAAGGATTTGGAAGGGCCTCTCGCTCCTCCTTAGGAGTGTGCTTGCAGGCCTAGTCAGCTGATGTTTCTCTCACACGCCTCCACGGACAGCCCCCCTTACCTCCCATGGGACACTGTCCCCCAGCGTCAAGCAAATATGTAGATATTGCCTGTGTCCATGGGTTATGCATATATGCATATAAGTTCTTTGGTGAATCTCTTCTCCTCCCCCCTCCACCCCTTTCCCTCTGAGATCTGCCAGTCTGTTCTGCCGGAGTCCATTCATTGTCTTTACTAGCTGAGTTTAGACAGAGACCCCCCCAAAAAGGCTAGTAACCTTTGAAGTTCTAGTAAAAGGTCAGAACTGTGAACTACCCAGTTAATTTGAGTGATGATGGTTGAAGCATCTCCACCTTAGCTCACTTAATTCCTTAGGTGCTTATGAAGATCTTTGCTGATTGTTGTTGATCAGATACTCCTGGAGATCTGTTGATAAGCTAATCAGAAAATTGTCTGCTGATGTGTGTCATTAAAACCTCCTTACCCTAAGGGCTACTCCAGATGAATAAAAGCTTGGTGAGACCTGAGCACAGCGGAGGAAGTCTTTCCGGACTTGCCCGCCTGGTCCCCCGGTATTGCAAAATTATCTCTTGTCTTTTCTATTTCATTTGTGTGCGGCTCCTCTTCCAGATATTGAACCCTGAACCACGCAGGACGTGGAAGGAATCTGTGGTGGACAGCCAGGGAGACATATTCTCTTTTTACTATTTCATGGAGGATTAATTAAAGGTAGGACTTTCAGGCCTTCTAGAAACTGCACCTCCTGGCCCTCCAGGGAACCTGGACGTAGGGAGTGGATTCTGGGCGGAGAAGGATTTGGAAGGGCCTCTCGCTCCTCCTTAGGAGTGTGCTTGCAGGCCTAGTCAGCTGATGTTTCTCTCACACGCCTCCACGGACAGCCCCCCTTACCTCCCATGGGTCACTGTCCCCCAGCGTCAAGCAAATATGTAGATATTGCCTGTGTCCATGGGTTATGCATATATGCATATAAGTTCTTTGGTGAATCTCTTCTCCTCCCCCCTCCACCCCTTTCCCTCTGAGATCTGTCAGTCTGTTCCATGCTTCTGTGTCTCTGGATCTATTTGTTCATCATCAGTTTATTTTGTTCTTTAGATTCCACATGAGTGAGATCATGTGACAATTGTCTATCTCTAACTGGCTCATTTCAGTTAGCATGATACTCTCCAGACAATAGTGTGGTGAAGGCCTGGATAGGAGAGAGGGGGCAGGCTAGAAGGGGTTCAATGGGGGGGAAAGGGTACATCTGTATTACTTTCAACAGTAAAGGTAAATTTTTTAAAATTTTTTTATTGATTAAGTTATTATATATGTGTACTTATCCCCTCGTTACCCCCTATCCCGCTGCACTCATGCCCTCACCCCCCTGTTGTCTGTGTCCATTGGTTAGGCCTATATGCTTGTATATAAGTCCTTTGGTTGATCTCTCCCTTACCCCCACCCTCCCCTACCTTCCCTCTGAGGTTTGACGCTCTGATCGATGCTTCTCTGTCTCTGGATCCGTTTTTGTTCATCAGTTTATGTTGTTCATTATATTCCATAAATGAGTGAGATCATGTGATATTTATCTTTAAAAAAGTCACTTAGGACCTGGAATAGTGTGTCATCACTCAGAATTTCTAGGTGCCAGAGCTACAAAAAGTATGTGAGTGCCTGGTTATAAATGCTACCAAAGGTAAAAATATGTAGATATTACTCAGCCTCTTCAGCACTGTTTGAAGAAAGGGGTTCCTTTTCTTATTGTGAAACACTTCACACAGATAGGAGAGGTATAATAAATCATAGTGAAATGACCACCTGTCTACACACCACACAGCTTTTAATAATAAATATTTCATTCTCTGTCAATAGATTCATAATGAATTCACATATGCACAATTAAAATAGACATAATTAAGTAACTGTACTATAAAAGAGGAACAGAAAGAAAGCAAAATATAATAAAATGTGTTTCAATCTGTGTTTGGTCCCATGTATACTAGAGACTGCATGAACCAGTTGAATTTCTTCTTACATGTTTACTATAAAGTTATTTTGTTATAGGATACATAAAATTGAAACTATTACATGTGGAAACAGAATTAAGGATGGACCATGTGCATTAAATAAATAAAGCCTAAAATTCTGCTAATTACAGATCAGACTTACTAGTATCAGGGAAAGGAAAGGCGGAACAAAACATGTAGGGATTATAGGCCAAGGCAAATTACAGACTGCCCATGTGAAGAAAATGAGGAAGAACAAGTCTCTCAAGTGATCTTGAAAGCTGGGTTTGAAGCTATAGTATCAAATTTATTTCTTTTGCTATATATAGCTCAGGATATTGCCATAAGTGCAGTATATATTGAAACCCTTTCAGCTACATGTGTAGCTGGAAATGCTTGAATATAATGAGTGGGAAGAATCTGCCGAGTAAAACATTGAATAGTTTCAAGAAGATATCTTCATTTAAACTTCCCTCTTGATAAGATCTGTTACCTTACTGAGATTTTAAAGTAATTCTATATAATAAAAGGCCAGGGGCCATAAGCATAATGACCGGAACAACCGCTTGATCAGTCGCCATGAGGTACAGTGACCACCTCTCGGTTCCTCCCCTCCCCCATCTCCCTAACCCCCTTATCCTCGCCTGCAGGCAAATGGGTAACCATGGGGAAGTAGGTGGGTGGCAGCCAGGCCAGGACTAGGGACTGGTGAGCGGGTGGAATGGCTGACCTCTTGCCCCCCCCCCCCCCCCCCCCGCCCTGCAGGCTCCAGTGGATCAGCGTAGGTGAGCAGGGGAACTGGAGTGGGTGGTGGGAGGACCTGGCTGGCTGTCCAGCCGTTGGGATCCCCAGCTCATCCCCGACTGCTAGGGAACTCAGACCGGTGGGAAAGCAGGCACCGGTGACTTCACCTCCATGCACGTGAGCCAGCCCATTGCTGATAGAATGCACTGCCCACTTGGGGCCCCGCTGCTGCTGCCGCTGCTGCTGGGGCTTGTGGTGCTAATGGAAGCTGCAGGGTGTGCCCCGCGACTTAGGGGACTGGCAAATAGGCAGAAGATGGCCCTGTTTGCAGGCTAGGCCTAGGGACCCTACCCGCATGATTTCTTGCACTAGGCCTCTAGTCTCATAAAATTCTCTTAGTATTATCATATATTAAAATACTATCAATTTAGTCCAGCTGGTGTGGCGTAGTGGTTGAGCACTGACCTATGAGCCAGGAGGTTACAGATCGATTACAGTCAGAGCACATACCAGGGTTGCAGGCTCCAATCCCAGAGAGGGACATGCAGGAGGCAGCTGATCAATGATTCTCTTTCATCATTGATGTTTCTATCTCTTTCCTTCTCCCTTTCTCTCTGAAATCAATAAAAAATGTATTTTAAAAAATACTTTCAATTTATATTTGTAAGGGTTTAGTTTAGCAAGACAGTTGAAAGTCCAGTGCCAACAGTGGGCACCTAACCATGAATTTCTGAAACACCCCAGAAGGGGATGTTACTACCCATGTTAAGAACTCTGAAGTGGCCTGTGTTTCCTTTGCCATCACAGGCCCCTAGATCCCTGCAAAATGCTATATTGGATTTTGTGTTTGTAATTTCATTGGTTTTCATTTAGTTTTAATATGCATTCCTAAGAATATAGTTCATTTGGGATATTGATGATTTCATATATGTAATGTCATGCTACATATTATTTTCTCACTTCTTGCTTTATGTCACACATCATGCTTTTGAGAATCATCCATGTTGATGCATGTTGCTCTAGTTAATTTATTTTGAGTGACAGTCTTCTGTGGCATGAATATGAAATGTTTATTTACTCTCCAGTCATTGGGTGTTTAGGTTGTTTCCAGGATTTGGGTTTTTCTGATGTTATGAAACTATTTTTATTCACATTCTCTTACATATCTTCTCATACCATACATGATAGCTCCAGGGTGTACATTTAGGAATAAAATGCATGGGTTATGGAATAGGCTCATGTCTAATTTCAGTAGGCTAATGCCACGTAAGTTTTTCAAAGTTATTGTACTAATTTACGGTCTCACTAGCTGTTTCTATATGTTCCTATTGTTATCCATCTTCACCAACACTTGGTATTTTAAGACTTTTGTTTTTGATAATAGATTGGTGTGAAATGGTATTTTGTAATTTAAATATTCATTTCCCCAAGTACTAATGTTATTGAGTAATTGAGTATCTTTTAAAAAGGATATGAGCTATTTGAGGTTCACCTCTTTATGAAATGCCTCTTTATATTTTTTGCTCATTTTTTCTATTAGATTTCATATTGCTTTTGTGTTCTTTAAATGTTCTGGATATGCATCCTTTGTTGTTTATATCTGTTATTAATGTATTCTTCCCCACGTTGGGGATTGCCTTTTCATTTATGATGACTTTTGATGGATGGAAATTCCAATTAATTTAGTAAAATTGATCATTTAAAAATATATTGCAATGTTAATATCTTAAGAAAGCATTTTCTCCTTTAAGATGATATTTTTTTCAATTTTTTATTAAAGTTTTGAAATCTTGGCTTTTCTATTTAAATTGTGAATACATCAAGAATTGATTTTTGTGTATGGTGTAAAGTAATCAATTTTTCCTACTCTACTTACTGAATATAATTATTTTCCCTCTGATGTGCAGTTCATCAGTGTCATATTAAGATATTACAAATGAGTTGATCTGTGTTTCCGCTTTCTATTCAACTGCATTAGTCTGTTTAGCTCTGTAACAAGGACACACCTTTTAAATACTAAGGCTTTTCAATACATATTGATATATTCTAAGTCCCCCAAATAGTCAACTTGTGGAGTATCCTAGTGAATTTTGAATCTTGGCTCTTCTGTATGCATTTTATTTATTTATTTTTAGCAATGAATTTTTATTATAGTTTTTAAAAATGTATCTTTATTGTTGAAAGTATTACAGATGTTCCCCCTCCCACCGCCCCCCACTGACCCCTCTCCCTACTCCTGCTTCTTCCCCAGGCCTTTACCACACTATTGTCTGTGTCCATGAGTTATGCATATATGCATACAAACAATCCAATTAAAAATGGGCAAAGGATCTAAATAGACACTCTTCAAGGGAACATATAGAGGCCAAGAGAAGTATGAAAAAAAATGCTCAAAGTCATGAATAATCAGAGAGATACAAATTAAAGCAACAATGAGTTATCACCTCACACCTGCCATAATGGCTACCATCAACAAATCAACAAACAACAAGTGCTGGCCAGGATTTGAAGAACAAGAAACCCTAGCACACTGCTGGTGGGAATGCAGACTAGTGTAGCCATTATGGAAAACAGTATGAAGTTTCCTCAAAAAATTAAATATGGAATTGCCATTTGACCCAGTGATCCCACTTCTAGGATCCAAAGAATCCTGCAACACCAATAAGAAAGAATATATGCACCCCTATGTCCATAGCAGAGCTATTTACAATAGCTAAGATCTGGAAACAGCCCAAGTGCCCCATAAGTAGATGAATGGATTAAAAAAAGCAGTGGTACATTTACAAAATAAAATACTATGCAGCTCTAAAAAAGAAGTATCTCTTACCCTTTGTGACAGCATGGAAGGATCTGGAGAGTATTATGCTAAGTGAAATAAGCCAGTCAGAGAAAGACAAGTATCACATGATCTCACTCATTTATGGAACCTAATGAGCAAAATAAATTGACAAACAAAATAGATCCAGAGACATGGAAGGATACAGCAGACTGTTGAATTTCAGAGGGAGTGTGGCAGGGGGAAGAGATTAACCAAAAAAATTGTATTCACTTTAGAATCCACTTATCAAGTTCCATCCTAATATATTTTTATTAATATACTAGAGGTCCAATGCACGAAATTCGTGCAAGGAGCTTGGCCCTCGCGGCCCCAGCTTTATCCGGAAGGACATCTGGAAGGTCCTTCGGCTATCTGGTCTAACTAGCATATTACTAGCATATACTTTTATTATTATAGAAGTTGATTTGGCCCTTTTTTAGATCTGTCCAGTCATATTTGATTATCTCTTATTCTTAATTCATACTTAGAATTACTTACTTTATATCGTTAAGTATATTAACCATATTTCTATTTTTTGGTTGATTCTAATATATGAAGTCTCTGTAGATCTGATTCTTTATTTCCACAGATTCATGTTCATATTCATTTTTTCTTTACCCTGGATTGCATAGATCTAAGATGGACCGCAGTCTTGTCACAGCAAAAGTTGGGAAAATAAAACATTACACTGTTCTCTGCAATTTCTCAGCTCCCGGGCTAGGATTTTTGGTGTTTTTTCCCCCCTAGGTTTTGTTTTAGATATTTGGTCATTCTTTGTTAAAATTTCTATATGCCAATATAATTTCAAAATTATATACTATTAGATGCGTGGTTTTTCATCTTCTTTATTGTGAGATGGTACAGAGTGGTGGTTAAGACTCTAGATTCTATTATTATACTGTCTGAATTCAAATCTGGACTTTAGCAATTACTAGCTCTGAAGTAAAATTTACCTATGTGAACCTCAGTTTCTCACATTATGTTAGTATAAATTTGGTTCAGTGTTATATTGGGCTATGAGTAGTACTGAGTGATCCAGTGCATGGAAAGCATAGTGATTGAATGTAGAGAATGCATGATGCCTAGTACACAGGAACACCTCAAAAATACTGGCTATTATTACCTGTCTTGTTCCTCCTCTAAGCCACAAACACTGAGTCTTTGACAAATTGCTATTAATTAATAAGGGTGTTGACGGATTGACAAATGATGAATATCTTTTGGATTACTGGTACATGTAACTCACTCCAGAAAGTAAAGATGAAGCATTGATGGGGGAAGGGTTCAGTATACATGGTACACAGGAGGGCCACCTGTAGGCACCTCAGATACACTTGGGTTCGGTGGCTACGAGGATGATGATGCTCTTCTCTTGTAATCCCAGGAGGTCTGAGTATCAGGGCAGTGGTAATGCAGCCCGGAGAAAGAGAGAATCATAGGCCCTCTAGAAAGTACACGTGTTGTTATGGTAATTTATACTGTGTTTTACTCTTCAGTTTCTTCTCAAAAAGGACAATCATCTTAACCATCTTTTCCTCCCTTTATTTCTAAAGAGATACATTTACTCAAAGCATCTCTAGTGATAGATCCAGACAGAATTATTTTAGAAATGTGAGCACAAAGATAAACCCTGGTCTTAGGTTATTTTGTTTAGAAGATTGAGAGACCAAATGTATGTAATTTAATGTGATGAGAAATGTCCTTTTTTTTTTCTTGGCCTAAAGTTAAACATTTTAGATGAAGTTAAACTTGAAAATGTAGTTTAAAATAATGTTGTTTCTGAGAGTATCTTTCTCCTGCTAGCCCCTTTCATTTGATTCTCTAGGAGCTACTTGGCTTATCACTACTCATTTCCTCTGGTGTTTGAAACTGTAGGTCCTCACTAAAGCAAAAAGGATTACACAGCTCCCACTTTCTTTCAACGCTCTGCTCAAGAGGTAATTTTCTTAGGGACTGTCATATACTAGCACTGTCAAAATATTCATTAACACATTGAACCAGACCCCTAAGTATAAAATTATTCTGAATCTACTAATTAGGCAAGGTGAAACATTTAGCACATTAAATTACTTTTACTTTGTTTTATTGCTATTAATGGCTCAGCTTATTATACCTGAACAATTTTTAAATCCTTTTAAAAAAACATCTGTGCAGTTCCCTAAGAATCGACTTACATCTTCTGACTTTGCACCTCATTTGTTCTTTTTCTAGTTCCTTGAGGTATAAAGGTAGGCCATTTATTTGAAATTTTTCTTGTTTCTTGAGGTTTAAATATTCAATGTTTAAGCTTACTGTTCTGGTTTGTATTTAACTTATACATGTTGGACACATTGCAAAGAGATTTGGAAAATAAAAATTCTCTAATGATGTTTTGTTTGTGGAAACAGCACTAGAGAAGACTAATTTTGGAGTAAGAAATGGCTCAACTAGTGTATGCCAGGGTCAGCCCCTCTCTCCCCTCTCCCATTACTTGGCCTGGCTGGATCGTGCTAATATATCGCTATCCTCCTAATTAAAGGGAAAGTTCTTTTCAGTTCAACCAGGAGAACGACTTTGGGATTTATGCCTGAATCTGGGTTTATATTTCAAGGGATCCGGAACCTAGTGATGAAGAGATGACATCCTGAAATTCACTTTTCCTTTAAAAGTTATTCTTAAATTTGAAGGAAGACAGAAATAGCTTTTAAATTAATGCTATCTTTTAAATGATTCTTAAAACTACATTTATTAACAGTCACAGGAAAACTTGCCATTCCTTGAAATATATTCTTTTTGCTAAATGATGACTAACTGTATTGTTCTTTATTTAGATAAATATTTGTATTTTGGATTAATCTTGAAATTGAGAAGCAGTTACATGAGAAATCAGACTGGCAATCGGAAACAGAAAAATACTTGGGTGATTTCATAATGTGTATCAACCACAGTGTATTTCAGTGTCCTCTGAGGTGTTGCCTGCAATTTTCATTCCATACCTAGATAGAAATTTTACCAAAATTGATCCTGCTTATCCAGTGTCAGTCATGACTGTCACTCATCCCTCCTACAGCCCACCTCAGGCTTACCTATACAAAGAGGATGCCATTACAATTACTTTCCCCAGGTACCCCAATGTGAAAAAGTGGTGTATTTAAACAATGACTGTAATCAGCAGTTAAGAAATAAATTTTATTTCACAACAGTGTTTACACATTATGTGCACTTACCTATGGCAACTGAAATACAATGTCAATATATACAGTGAAATATATTCAGTGTCAGTAATAATGCACACTTTTACAATTTAAAACTTTCTAGATATTTCTGTTTTGTTTTATTAAAAAATGCTAGCTGGCACACACTAAATTAGCTTAATGATATATAGTTTAAAAGATGCTATTCTAAGAGATATCTACCTAGAAGGAAAATATATTTAAGAACTAATTTTTTTAATCTTCACCTGAGACATGTTTTTATTGATTTTCTTTCTTTCGAGAGAGGAAGAGATTGAGAGGAAGCGATAGAGACTTTGAAGTGAGAGAGAAACATACTAGTAGATTAGTTGTCTCCTTGACACGCTCTGACTGGGGATCAAACCCACAACCTGGGTATGTGCCCTGACCGGAAATTGAACCCACAACTTTTTAGTGTATAGGATGATGCTCCAACTAACTGAACCACCAGCCAGGGCAGTACTAATTTTTTTAAAAATAAATTTTTGTTTTGCACTTGTAGTTGATATACAATATTATATTAGCTTCAGGTTTATTTTAGACTTTCATTAAACTTACAAAGTGATCACCCTGGTAAATCTAGTGTCCATCTGACACCATATATAGTTATTAAAATATTATTAACTATATTCCTATGCTGTACTTTACAGGCCCGTGACTATTTTGTGATTACCAACTTATTTTAAGTACTAAGTCTTTTCCCTTCTCTTAATTAATTATAAATTATATTATTGCCAATCATACCAGCATTACCACACTAAGGTGATAAAACTCATCATAAGACAAAGAAAACTCTAATTTTCATTTCTGTTACATTCTGTGAAATAAAATCACATACTGACCGAATACTTCATCTCTAGACCCCAGGTTTGGACTATCTTTCTATAGTTTGTGAATGAAGTATCCCATAGGTCTTTTTATAGTTGGGAAAAAATATATTTACCCAGCATTTATAGTTTACTTACTGCTTTGGAAGCATTATGTGAACAGTTTCTGACATTCAGCTACAAGGGACACAAGGAGAAAAAAACTTTGCAGAGGAAAAATTAGAAAGAAAAGGATAAATTCTTCACATTTAAATTGTATGTATCAGTTTTATCGGTTATAATGAAGAAGAAAAGACAAATCCATCTCTTGTGTCTTTCTCAAAGAGAAATTGCTCATGATTTGACAATACTGCAGGGGCTATTACCGGCCAGGCCAGTCAGACTCAGTTATCTGCCGTTTCATTCAAGTTTTGCTATTAGATGAGATGAAATCGAGCCTGGGGTTGGGAAGGCTTCCCACAGTTGGGTCACAGGGTTGGAGACTAGAGTGAGAGGACATCATAGAACTTCCCATCTTGTGGCTCATCAAAGTACTCTTAGAATGTAAGGCACAGGGTTCTCTCTCATTGTTTCTCCTTTTTGTTTTAACTTTTTCAGCAAAAGAGAAAAAGTAGATTTAAATGCTTTCGAGATGAAAAGCTTAAAGCCAAAGTTATACTAGGTAGTTCACTCAGCATCATGGTCCCTATACCATTTTAGATGAAAATCAATGGAAAAGATTTCAGCATTTACCCTTTACTAGATGTGAGAAGGGAAAGAAGTGATGCCACATGGACTCTAACTATACAAGTCCCATATAATAACCACCATCAGCCCTCCAGGACTTATACCTAGGATCATTTTGAAGAAATTCAATTTTGATAGTATGGAAATAAAAACAATGAGAATGGTTAAACCTTAGTGAGATAGCTTGCAAATTATGGGCAGTATTTAGTTAGGAACCAGAATACCCAGGATTTTTGTAGGATATTTATACAAGACTAGAGGCCCGGTGCATGAAATTCATGCACGGGTAGCGTCTCTAGGCCTGGCCGGCAATCAGAGCCGATTGGGGCCTTCTGGCTCCTGGCTGGGGCCTTCCTTTGTTCTGCGGCACCCCCTGGTGGTCAGAGCATGTCAAAGCAAGTGGCCGAACTCCCAAGAAGACACTTTGCATATTAGCCTTTTATCTAATCTAATAAAAGAGAAACATGCAAATTGACCATACCTTCACTACACCCCAAGCCATGCTCACCAGCCAGTCAGAGCGACTGTATGCAAATTAACCCAACTAAGATGGCGGTCGGCAGCCATGGAGCTGGAGCAAGCAGGAGGCTTGCTTGCCCCGGAGATGGAGGAAGCCAAGCTTCCTGCCTGCCCTGACCAGCTGTGGCCTCCGCTAAAGGCAACAAAGTTTCAGTTATAGAAGATAAATCAATCCCAGATACCTGCTTCCAGCCAGCCTCCACTGGAAGCTTGGGTGGATGGGGGCCTTGGCCAGCCTGCAAACAGCCATCAGCCCCTCACCCAGGCTGGCCACACCCTCATGGGGTGAGGGTCTCCACTGGGGGGCTTGGCAGCCTGCAAATAGCCATCAGCCACTCACCCAGACTGGCCAGGCACTCCAGCAGGGACCCCCACCCTGAAGGGGTGTGGCCAGCCTGAAAACCGCCCTCAGCCCCTCACTCAGGCTGGCCAGGCACCCCAGCGGGACCCCCACCCTGATCTGGGATGCCTTTCAGGGCAAACCAGCCAGCCCCCATCCATTCACCAGGCAAATAATAAAAGGGTAATATGCAAAATGACCTTAAGAACAGAAGGACTGGGAATAACTGGTCACTATGACACACCCTGGCCACCAGGGGGCAGATGCTCAATTCAGGAGTTGCCCCCTGGTGGTCAGTGTGCTCCCACAGGGGGAGCTATGCTCAGCCACAAGCCAGGATGATGGCTGCCAGTACAGCAGTGGTGGTGGGAGCCTCTCCCGCCTCCCCTGCAGCGCTAAGGATGTCCGACTGCAGCTTAGGCCTGCTCCCTGCTGGCAAGTGGACATCCCCCGAGGGCTCCTGGGCTGCCAGAGGGATGTCTGACTGCCAGCTTAGGTCTGACCTTCCCGGGGAGCGGGCCTAAGCCAGCAGGTGGTCCCAGACTGCGATAGGGCATAGGCCGGGCTGAAGGACCCCCCGAGTGCACAAATTTTTGTGCACTGGGCCTCTAGTATATATATCCTATCTAATAATAGACAAAATGGTAATTGACCATACCTTCGCTATGCCTCCCATTGGCTAATCAGCACGATATGTAAATTAACTGCCAACAAAGATGGTGGCTAATTTGCATAATGCAGGCAGGGCGGGACAGTGCAGCCACCAGTGCCAGCCGCCATCCCCGGCTGCAGGCCAGCCCCAGAAGCCTCAGAAGCAGCCCAGAAGCCGGTGATCAGGTAGGAGATGGGGGTCCCCTGCCCAGGCCTAACGCCACGTCAGAGGCATCAGGCCTGTGCAAGGGGCCGATCCGGCAATGCGAGGGTGATGGAGGTTGAGGCGTCAGACCTAGGCGGGGGGCAGAGCTGGCAATTGGTGGGGTCTGGGGGGTCCCCTGCCCAGGCCTGATGCCTGGGCCAGAGGCGTCAGCCCTGGGCGAGGAGCCGATCTGGTGATGGAAGGGTGATGGGGGTCGATGCCTCTGGCCAAGGCATCAGGCATGGGCAAGAGCAGAGCCAGTGATGGAAGGGAGATGTGGGTCCCCTGCCCAGGCCTGACACCTCTGGCGGAGGCGTTAGGCCTGGGGGGTGGCAAGCCGGCGATTGGTGTGAACTACAGAAGAAACACCTTTTCTGACCTCTCATTGGTTAAGCTCCCTCTATGCTACTGGTAATATTCTTAGTAACTTGGGTAATAAGAATCCAAAAAGGTGATCTAGGGTTTTTCACCACACTCCTGGTAAAAAAAACGAAGGGCCACTGCTGGAGGGCTAAGAAATGTGATATCCTGCCCTAGCCGGTTTGGCTCAGTGGATAATGCCTTGGCCTGCCGATGGCAGGGTCTGAGTTCATTTCTGACCAAGGGCATGTACCTAGGTTGCAGGATCCTCCCTGGCCGGGGCCCAGGTCAAGGCTCATGCAGGACGCAACCAATCAAAGTGTTCCTCTCACTTTGATGTTTCTCTCTGTCTTTCCTTTTCTTTTCCACATTCTCTAAAAATCAATGGAAACATATCCTCAGGTGAGGATAAAAATAAATAATAAAGAAATTATTAGTATATGAAAGACACATCTTGAAAATGCCTAAAGAAAGTTGTCATTTTTTCATGGTGAAGGGACTAGAGTCCGTGTTGATGAAAAAACCTTGCTGGCTGCAGTGACTGGCAGTGGCTGCAGCAGCGGGGTGATGGGGCAGGTGCCTTCCCCTGATCAGCCCAGTTACCTCCCACAAAGGGAGGCCAGACTGCAGCTTATGCCCTATCCCCAAGGGGAGCAGGGAGCGGGCCTAAGCTGTCACTAGGACATCCCCTGAGGGCTCCTAGTATCTGAGAGGGGGCAGGCGAGGCTGAGGGACACCCCCCCCCCAGTGCATGAATTTCGTGCACCGGGCCCCTATATATATATATTTTATTTTTTTTTTGACTTCAAATGTACCATTAATTTCAGGTTGACACAATTCATATTGACGTTCTCATTCTGTTCAGCTTGCTCCTATGGAATAACTATATCATGCAGTATATGAAATACAGGGACTTTTCCTTCCACTATAATGGAAGTTTTCAGTTTCTGAATTGATTGTAAATTTATACATTTTCAAGAAAACAGGAGCTTTCAACATTACAATTTTCTAAAGCATTTCATGAAATGGACTGTCCTTTCTTACAAATGAGAAAACAATGCAACCATGAAAAAAATACACTAATCTTGTGTGAGGCACTGCAGTCTTTTTTTACTGATTTAAATAAATAGCATAAAGCTCAGTCACTTTACCTGGGAGACTCCTCATGCTGTGTATCTCCTGGGACTCTGTAGTGGGATGCGGCTCAGTCTTGGACCACAGATCTATCTGTTTCAGCCTTAAGCCCAGATAATTCCCCATTACAGCCACTCATGGTTATCACTTCAGTAGTTCTTCTCTTCTATCTTTTGTTCTCGCTACTTTTTTTCCTACCAAACCTTTCAGTTCTAACTTCTACTAAACAGAGTAAGTACTCTAGTTGCTAAACCTTTTCACACTATACCATTTTTACTTTTGTTCTTCCAGCTAAACCGTCCTTGTGAATAAAAATGCCAGTATTAAAAACACACACACAATTATACAATAAACTATGTGAGGTAATAAATAGGTTTAATGCTAAGTAATTTAGTCCCTTTCAGAATACTTGAATGTTAGAGTGAATCTTTTGGGGCTTTGTGGGTGGAGGGCGAAGGGAGCAGAGTGATGAGTAGTTAATGATGTATTTTCCATAGATCTGTGGTCATGAAAAGTGTTGTGTGTTTTTTTAAAATATATTTTTATTGATTTCAGAGAGAAAGGGAGAGGGAGAAATAGAAACATCAATGATGAGAGAGAATCAGGAGAAAGAATCATTGATCGGCTGCCTCCTGCACACCCCACACGGGATCAGGCCCATAACCCAGGCATGTGCCCCAATCGGGAATCAAACCGTGACCTCTTTGTTCATAGGTCAATGCTCAACCACTGAGCCACAGTAGCCAGGCAGAAAAAGTGTTAAATTACAATTCATGCAAGTTAGTTTGAATGCTGGGTGAGCACAGAAATATACATAGGTAACTATGTTTCTTGTTAGCATTCCTGAGATGCTTCATGTGTTAATATGCAGTTCACATAGAAAGGCTGTCTTTTGAAAGGTTCTTCAGCACATTTCTCCCCCCAAATTATTTTTATTTCCTGCTGTACCTTGCTGAGGAAGTTGACATTTTGGGCTACCTAGCCATCGATTCACTCACACATTTTATTTAATTCACACTGGCTCAGTAACTCTTGACATCCTAACTAACATAGTCATTATTCTGGCCTGCACTTACATTGAACGACTGATTAATGCCTGCCCCTACCATTTGCACTAAAGCAAAAGCATTTGCACAATCATTTTAACAACCACATTACAGATCATAAAGATAGAGTACAAATATTAAGGCAGTATTCTAGAGCAGCAAAGGATTTTAATGTTATATTGTTGCTAAGCAATGGAAAGATATGGAGGCAATTGGAGGTAAGAACTAGATGTTTAGCAAAGCCATTTTAAAGAGCATCCCTCAAAACATTTGATATAATTATTTTGTATTCAGCACATTTTAGTTTCAGCTTCTACTTTGTCATGTTCTGTTCCAATATTTATTTTCTGGGCTGCAGGTTAATTAAGTGAAAATGTAGTTTTTTGCAATCTGTAGTGTAAAATAAAATGTTGTTTAAACAACATCAAAACAAGAAAATACCCTATATTTTAATATAACATAAAAAGCATATGCATGCTTTATCTATAGATTTATATTCAGCGTATAGTTTCTCCTCACTCTCTTTTTTTATGAAGTAGGTTCAGTCCACTTTCCTCATATGCTTTAACATACAATTGTTATGTAAATGAACTGTGAACTTTTTGAATCAAGAATTCATGTTTTCTTTTGAAAGGATTCTATCTTTGCCTTTTACCTACTTCTCTGCTCCATCTTTAATTAGCCAGCTCTTAACACATTGTGTTAGTAGTACCTTACTATGTAAACTATCCTATATAATAAAAGCCTAATATGCTAATTGGCTGGTCGTCCGATCATGCGTTCAATCAATCAAAGCATAATGTGCTAATGATACGCTAAGGCTGCTCAACCGTTTGCTATGACATGCACTGACCACCAGGGGGCAGACAGTTGACCAGTCGACCAGTCACTATGATGTGCACTGGCCACCAGGGGGCAGACAGTCTCCTGGTCGACCAGTCGCTATGATGTGCACTGACAACCAGGGGGCAGATGCTCTGACTGGCAGGTGAGCTTGCTGCTGGGTTCTGGCCCATCAGGATTGAGCAAGATGGGCCGGACACACCCTGGAGCCCTCCTGTGGTCCCTCCCTGTTGGCCAACCTCCCACGTCCCTCCCCAGCCCTGATTGTGGCACCGGTGGGGTCCCTTGGCCTGGCTGGCACTCCCAAAATGAGAAAATCCAATCCCCCACTTACTTCTTGAAATATTTTATAATTTTAGCAATTTAATTTCTCCATAAGTAAAGTAATTTAACAGTATTATACTTAACTAGTATTAATTGTTATGCATCAGTGCAGTTAGGTAAGGTATTATTTGGTAAGACTTAATTGAGAGGACAGATTCACTTAATGTTATCCTCGCTCCTTGCCTTTTTTAAACTGAGGAAAGAAAACTTTCAGCTGGAAGACGTTCCAATATCTCAAATTCAAGGTTAAAGAGATGCACTTTCCATTCAAATTAAGCATGGTGCAAAAGGTGAAATGAGAAGGTTCAACAACATTTTAAATAGCCCCAGACTATCCATAATCCAATGGTATAAGAATAAAAATTAGGCCATTCAAAGTGTAATAAAATTAACCTAGAAGTATTACAGCCCATCTGTAAAAAAGCAATTGTTGATAAGAGAGAGAAAAAATTGTTGGAAAATTGCCCAGTGGAAAAAAATATTGAGACACGAATTGTGTTTTCCCAAAGATTAATGTTAAGCTAGGTTGGCATTCTCTAGATAGCCTTATCACATGTTATCATTTCTTCATTCTGCATAATCAGTTTATATCGTTTTCAATATATTGGTTTATCCTCTAATCCAAATACAAAGTGCTTTTCATTATTGCAACTACCCCAAGGGTTTTATTATCCAATTAACCGGCTATCCACATATTTTAGATATGCTTGGAAAGTTCTGGGTTTTTTTTTGCTTTATGAGAGTCTTCTATTGAAACAAAAAGGTGAATCTCTAGTTCAGCTCCAGGGAGGGACCTATTCTACATGGTAAATGTTTTATACCATATTCATATATTTGGTATTATCTATTCATATATTTGGTATCATATTCACCATATTCAGGTGTATTTCATAACTCATTGAGCAGGAACTAAGGCTGCAGCTATTAATGGAATAGTTTTGCTAGTGAATCTGCTTTGCAGGACCAGCAAGTGAAGAGAGGGGCAAATGAGTGGAAATTACCACTTTCAGAAAACAATGAAAGTGCTCTGGGTGAGCAAGGGGCACTCCCCATTTCTAAAACTGTATTTGCAAATGTTGTATATTACATTTCCCTCATGAAGATACCTAGTATACATTAGAGTAGTGAAGGTTGTGATCTGAAACTTCTTTTAGCCTAGAGCTTCCTATATGTAGTTGGCCACATAATGCTTTCATTTTCCTCTGTGCTTATTGATACATCTAGGGCCTTTTTGTTCATTCCACACACATTTTGGGAGACAGCTTATATCATCATTTCTGAGAAGCAGTCACAAAGGAGATAGAGGTGCACTGGGACATGTTTAACACTAACAGAGACCAGGATGGCCAGAATGGAAGCAGAGGGAAGTAGCTCTCTGGCGGATAGACGGCAACCACATGGGATGGCATGGAGCACTGCTCCCGAGGGGGCGCTGATCCTCGCAGAATCCTATATAATAAAAGGGTAATATGTAAACTGACCCTAACAGCAGAATGACTGGGAATGACTGGTCACTGTGACACACACTCACCATCAGGGACCAGACGCTCAATGCAGGAGCTGCTCCTTGGTGGTCAATGTGCTCCCACAGGGGGAGCTCTGCTCAGCCACAAGCCAGGCTGATGGCTGCCAGCACAGCGGTGGTGGCGGGAGCCTCTCCTGCCTCCTCAGCAGTGCTAAGGATGTCCGACTACAGCTTAGGTCTGCTCCCTGCTGGCAAGTGGACATCCCCCGAGGGCTCCTGGGATGCCAGAGTGATGTCTGACTGCCAGCTTAGGTCTGATCCCCCGGGGAGCGGGCCTAAGCCAGCAGGTGGACATCCCCCGAGGGATCCCAGACTGTGAGAGGGCACAGGCCGGGCTGAGGGATGCCCCCGAGCGCACAAATTTTTGTGTACGGGGCCTCTAGTAGGGAATAAGTAGCTGTTCAAGCTACATTGTTTGATTTTTGCTTATGCCCTGGATAGGTAAATGCAATGCCCGTGAAGCAGAGGTATGTGAGCCAAGGAATAGGAGCTGACTGCAGAAAATTTTACCTAATCAGAGTTTAAGAGGGATGCTTTATTGCTCATAAAATTGTCCCAACTTTGATTCTTCTTTATTAAAAAACTAGAGGCCTGTTGCATGAAAAGATTCGTGCAATGGGCCTTCCCTTCCCCTGGCTGCCTGCACCGGTTTTCCTTTGGCACCGGGGACCCAGGCCTTCGCTCCGGCTGGAGCCTCCTTCAAAGCCTTTGCTGCTCTGGCCAGAGCCTCCTTCAGTCTTCGCTCTGCCGCTTTGCACCTACATATGCAAATTAACCGCCATCTTTGTTGGCGGTTAATTTGCATATCTCACTGATTAGCTAATGGGAAGCGTATCGAAGGTATGGTCAGTTACCCTGTTTGTCTATTATTAGATAGGATAACAACAGCAGAAACCTCCAAAACAAAGAAACAAGAACAACAAAAAACACTTAGCACTAGAACATCTGTCATCTCAACCACCTTCAAGGTAAGTTAGCATCTTGAAAATCCATGTGTGGCCTCCTCCGTAGGGAGAAAGATCTTGTGTGGAACAGACAGGGGCTTCAGGATGAGGCTGACTCAGGTTCAGATTCTGGATCACAACCTACTAAATGCATAATCTTGGGCAAGACATTTCATTTCTCTAACACATTTTTCCTCAAGTGTGGGTAACACTGTATACCTCACTACATCATCTTTTCCCCATATTTTCTTGATGTCCCCAGCCAAAACAATTAGAATGTTTCATGCAGGCATTATGCTAAATGTTTCGCATGCATTTTTTTTATATATATTTCTTATAATAATGCTCTAATAAGTAAGTACTATCATTATCTCCATTTTACGGAGGAGGAAACTGATACACAAGCAAATGTACAAGGTTACCTCGATATGATTAGTTGAAGGAGGGATATGATGAAATGTAAATTACTTGTATGGTGTATGTATTCTGATTCATTATGGCAGTTGGTAAAAAGAATGTCTGAAATTAAGGATCTCATTTTGTTTTTGTTTCCATGGTTTCAGTGAGCTAAACCTTTAAAACTTATTTTCTAAAAAAAAAAAAAAAAAAAAAAAAATGACATGTAATAGAGAAATTAAGAACCTAAATGTTTTATGTCAGTTTGAATTGGTTGTAGGTTTGCAGCAGTGATTCTCAACTCTCTCTGCATATTGGAATCATTGGTGTGTTTTGAAAGCTTTCCAGCACCAGGGAGCCCTTTCCCAGACCGATTAATGCAGATTCTAGAGGTGGGTTACGGACTCTCTTGTTTTTCAGGTTCTCCAGGTGACTCCGGTGTGCACCCAGGATTAAACACTGCTATGTAGAGTTGGGTCTCTGGAATATTCAATCCTGACAGAAGCTGTATGTATTTGGATGGTTTTAGGAAGTGTTGGCATTTCCTCACACACTGGAAATGAACACAGAATTGTAAGTGTTTTGAATTTAATTTTAGTTGTTCTTGATGATTTTAATAATGCACTATTATTGCCAGCACATCTTTAAGTTGTAGTAAAGGCATTTACGTAAAAACACCGGGGAACAACTAGAAATTTTGAAAAATCAGTTACGAAGCAATTCATTTTTCTTGTTGACCGAAAAAATTAAATTCAAGTAAGGAAGAAGCAGCCCTTCTCTGAAAACATGTTCTGGATATTTCGCCTTTTATCTCTGTGGTATTCTTTTATTAAGAGAGATTGTTGTGTAGAGACCGAAGTAGTCATATGCAGATTTGCAAATTCCTTGTTGCAAAGTTATTTGTAACTTTTCTTCTCTGGTTGTGTTGCAAAGACACACAGCCTTCTCTAGGAATGTATTAAAGGAGGCCCTGATTAATCTCTTTGTGGCCCTAAGTGGGGAAAAATGATGGAATTCCCATCTCAAAGATGTTTAATTTTTTAAAAGCTTTAAGTATGAGAAAATCAAAAGAAGTTCTGGTTTTTATAAAATGTATTGACTCCCTTTTAAAAATATAAAACAAAATTTTGGTGCCTCAGTCTTGTTCACAGGCTGCCTTTTAGGTTGAGTAACACAGCACTACTAAATAGATTTGAAATGATGTCTCTGTTTTTTGATGACTTTTCCTCCCATAGATTTATTAATCATGAAGTCCCAGTTCTTAATATGACACAGTGACTGAGATTACAGCCTGAAGATGATAAATTGTCACATAAAAATGATAGACTTTGAAAGGAAAAGAGTAAAAAGTTAGAATAACATTAGAAATCTGTTTGAGGTGGCAAATGCTGAAATAAGAGACAGCTTTGCCACTTAATAGTATTTATTTGAAAAGCAACAGACATGTTTCAACTCATTCTTTATAAAAGCATGTTAGTTTTTAAAAAATCTTAAAGAACTACATGTATTCCATTTATATTAAATCTTAATTCAAGTTTCAAGAGTAGTTTGAACTTTTATTTGATTGGCTTTCTGTAGAACTGGCCTTTGTTTTTATTTTATCCCTGTATATGGGAGAAAATCACTTAATTGCCATTTATCCTTTAATTTAATACATATTAAAGGGGTTAAAGTCAATTTCACTTCTTAGCTTCTAATTAAGTGCATTTCTATTAAGAAATCAGGAAAGTCTCATTGAAATTCAATTACACCGAAAAGAGAAGGGTCAAGAGAGTAGTTTTCAGAAAGGTCATAAAAGCATTTCTGTGTGCTATAGAACATGATTTTCAAACTTCTTTATGAAGAAAATGAAAAATATAAGTGGCATGTTTTGAAAGTGACATGGTTGGCAGCTTTAACAGTGCAGATTTTTGGGGGTCTCTATTCTTGAATTCATCTTGAATATGAATAGTTATGACTTTCATAAAATTATTTAGTGAGGCTGACAATCAAGTGACAATATTATGTCTAAGGACTCATTCTTCTAGTAGGACAAATCCCACATAGTCTGAGTAAGGATAAGAGGACTTGACAGTGTTGTTAGAAAGTTATCATTCCGTTGCTTATAAAAAGAGAACATGGAAACACATTGGGATGTTTAAACTATTTAAGATGTGTCTTGGAAATTTTTTAATATATAAAGGTTGAACAAATTGTACATGTATAGTGCTTGATAGCATTTTATGAAGTGGACAAACATGTATAATCCACTCAGATTAAGATATGGAGCACTACTCACACCCAAGAAGTATCATACATTGTCCCCTAAAGGTAATTGCTATTCTGGCTTCTATTACTACCGATTTGATTTGTCTGTTTGGGGCCTTTATATAAGTTAAATTAACATTAGATGTAGTTGTTTGTGTTTACTGTTTTTGCTCAACATTTTATCTATGAGATACAATCATATTGATGCATGCAGTATTTCTTTTTCAATACTAAGAAGTATTCCATTGGAGGAATATACCACATACTTACTTATCCCTTCCAGTGATACACATTTGGGTTGTTTGTTACCATAATGACTAATGTTGCTATGAATATTCGTGTACATATCTTTTGGTGCACATATGTAAATATGTATACACTTCCATTGGGTATATGCCTAGAAGTGGATTCCTGAATCATAAGGTAGGTATATGTTCAGCTTTTTTAGATGCTGACAAATATTTTCCAAAGGTATTGTACTAATTAGCAATCACACCAACAGTGTGTATGAATTTCAGTAATGAAGTCAGGGGAAATTTGTGTATGGACAACCAGAGTCAAACCTATATATGTTTCCCCAAAGTTAGTAAAAGGTAATAGAGACAACATTAGGGTTATAAATGTGGAGTTGGGGCATGGATTCTCCAATGGATGGCAACTAGGAAAAAAAAATCTGAGAATAGAACTGTAGGAAATGTTTAAATTTAGGGGGGAATGGAAGAAGGGCAGGAAAGACAGAGAAATTTCAGAGACTTGGAGCAAAGAAAGTTCAGTGTTAAAGTAAACTAGGGATTAAATCGGTGATGGCGAATCTTTTGAGCTCGACGTGTCAGCATTTTGAAAAACCCTAACAACTCTGGTGCCGTGTCACATATAGAAATTTTTTGATATTTGCAACCATAATAAAACAAAGACTTATATTTTTGATATTTATTTTATATATTTAAATGCCATTTAACAGAGAAAAATCAACCAAAAAAATGAGTTCGCGTGTCACATCTGACACGCGTGTCATAGGTTCGCCATCACTGGATTAAATTATACAGGTAAAAGAAGGAACCAACTCTATCATGGCTTACAACAGGTCCTTGAATAATGTTTTGTTCAATGTTGTTCTATTACAATGGTGATGAGATGCCATTGGAAGTTAACTCTTATTTATATCATAACATATTAGCTTCGGTTAAATTTGGTTTCATTATACATTGTTTCACTGCAGTTCCATGAACTTTTGATTATGAGGACTTACTGTATAGCCAAGTGTTTGAAATGAAAGTATACTGGTAAGTTGCTGTTGGATTGGAAATCAGGATGTCCTGGCTGACATTAAGAAAAACATTTGTGGGAAAATGAAAGGGTTAGAAGCCTATTTGCAATGGAATAGAGTGAGAAGGAGGAAAGGATTTGGTGAATGTGTGTAACTCTTCCAAGCTGTCAGTGTCAGAAAGATTGAGAGGAATGGGGAAGGGCATGGTTAACTTAATCTGATGAAATGGAAAGTCCATTAAGGAAAGTTATAGGAGACAGGCTTGAACAACTACAGTGAACTGATTCTTGAGAGACTTGATTGGCTGATCAATATGCCTATTTTTATCCTCTGGGGCCAGAAGTGTGTGTAATGGGATGGGATGAAAGAGAAAATATTACTCTCTGGAGAGTTTAATGTCCATCCTTCTGTTTTTAGGTGTATTTTATGTTTAAATATTTTTTGGAAGAATTCACATACTTGAAATTCATTGAAAATATGGATTGGTTAGTAAGGAGGCAAAAAGTGATTCATATCTTCCCAGGTTCCCCATCTTTAAACTAAGCATCATTTCCTAGTATTTTTCTTCACATCCTATTGTTTTAAGCCAGGGTTTCTCCACAGTAGCAGTACTGGCATTTGGGGCTGGGGAGGGGCTGTCCTTTGTATTGGAGGATGCTGGGCAGCATCCCTGGCCTAACCTACAAGATGCCATAGCCCTCCTCTCCCTTCAGTCTTGGCAACCAAAAGTCTCTGCAGACTTTGTCAAATGTCCCCCAGGGCCAAATTGTTCCCCTCTTCCTCATGGAGAACACTGATGTGGATTCTACTGATCCCTGAGACGATGATATGTTCCCAAGTAGGCACTAGGAAAAATAGGTAATCAGTCATGGACAATTGATACTTCCTTTGGCATTACACATTGAGGACTCTTTGAAACAAACAAAATACTGACTTTTTTAGCTCATTAAACTAAATTTATTGCTTACTAAGGGAGAGCTGTGCTTGGAAGACAGGCCATCTGAGCAAAGCAGAGAGCTGAACTTATATAGGGTTTGAAAAATCATGAAGTCCTAGAATTAGCAGATTTTGGAAGGAGAAAACATATAAGGATCAGTTGCACCTTAGTGTCGAAAGCATCATCATCATTAGGGACTGTTGATGGACTTTTTTTTCCCCCAGAGGTATGGTTGCTGAAGTGCATTGCACTGATGGGGACTGGCTTGTAACTGGTAGTTACTTATTGCTATAGTCAACGAACAATCCATCATTTCCAAATATGATAGGATTTTTAAATTTTCAACAGTATAATGACAAAGTTTCTGAAGAAACTTCAAAGGATGGAACAAATATTTCATTTAGCAATCTCCAGGCTTCAAAAGACTGTGCACTTCCAGCCTGATTATGTAGCTATTTCCAAAGTTGCTTCTGCTTTTTTATTTCAAATGAATGTTTTACACTAATGGTATTATTAAACTGTTTGTTGCGTTATCCAATAGGTAGAAATATTACAGAATTTACTGTTTATTATAAGACAATATCTGACCTTTTTAATGATCTGTATGAAACCCCCATTCTTAATTCTGATTCAGATCAGGGTTATACAAGGTGAGGCATTTGATTAAAAGAATTTTGTTTTTTACTTTTCTTTTTGATGTTGACTATTTTATCTTCTGACATGCCTAGTGTATTAAAATAGTGAGTGGAAAGAATGCTTCATGCTTTCCATTCCTTGACTTTGTTGAGTAAGATCACATTTTAACTACAAGGAATATTTTCATTTTTTAGGGAGAGGGCTGCTAATGGTACAGATGGCAAGTTGTGGCCTGTCAAATGCTCTCTTGAGTAATAAGAGGCAGTTAGACATGATTCTTAACACAGATTTTTCTCAGGCAAAAGTGCTCAAGAGTTCTTTCCTTAGTTGAGCATTTTTCAAAATGTAATTCTTGGACCAGCAGCATTGGCATCATCTGGGAGCTTGTTAGAAATGTAAATTCTTGTTCTGCCCATCCCACGGCACCCCTCCCGTATGGGAGTCGGGAATTCTACATCCAGATTCTGATGCATGCTCAAGCTTAAGGACTACTGCCTAAGACTGTGTTATGAAGAAGCTGATGACATCTGTCATTTCTTTTATCTCTTCATTTCTAACTTGCTTATTAATCATTCAAACACTGCAAAATACAAGAAAGCACTTCTTTCTTTCCTATAAACTTATTCCATTTGTGCTGTGATACATTGCTGCACACAGATCATTTCTAAGGATGATTTATTTGACTAATGAATTACCCATATGTTTGTGGTTTCCAGTGTTGCCAGCTCTTATTGGTAGTGATGCTAGTTGAGTATTGCTAGGAGCAAAAACAAGATCCAGTCCTTTACTATTGTTACCTTTCTTCTGCTTTCTGCTATAAACTTGAGACACAAGTCAAGCATTCCAGAGAGACAGAGCCAATAGGATAGGTAAGAGGAGATTTATTACAGGAATTGGCTCACACAGTTATAAAAGCCAAGAAGTCCCATGATCTGCCCTCTGCAAGCTAGAGAACCAGGAAAGCTGTGGTGCAATTCAGTTTGAGTCCAAAGGCTTGAGAATCAAGGGGCCAGTGATGAGTGAGTCCAAACCTCCTGAGAACCAGGAGCACTGATAGTTGAGGGAAGAAGAAAATGGAATATCTCTGTTCAAGCAAAGAGGCAATTTGCCCTTCCTCTGCCCTTTGTTCTTTTCAAGCCTTGAACAGATTGGATCATGCCCACCCTCTTTACTTAGTGTACTGATTTAACTGTTAATTTCTTCCCAAGGCACCCTCATAGACATACTCAAATATAATGTATACCAGTTATCAGAGTATCCCTTAGCCCAGTCATATAGACATAAAATTAACCAGCACACAATTTCATCCAAGTTGCACATAGTTTAGCTACCTTGATTTTATTTCCCATTATACCCTAGCCTAGCTTATCTAGTCTCAACAGTTAGTGTGTGTTTGGGTAAGGAAGTTTTAATTATTTCACAAAAATATACTCATTTTCAATGGCATCTCCATTCCTGCTCTTCCATATTTATTAAAATCCTTTATACTCCTCCCCCACCATCTATCTAACTTCTCACCATCTTTGGTGAGAACATAGCCTATGGGTTCTCATCTTACTAAGGAAATCAGGTCTGAGAAGGGTAATTAAAGCAAAAGCCTAACCATAAGGACTGGCCAACTGAGTAAAGGAATGTGGTCAGCACCAAGGACTTGTATCCCCTTTGGCAGATGCAAGTTCTAAAAGCAAGAAGTTCCATGTGGCCTCTGCTGGCTGGAGAGGCCTAAGCATGGTCAAGATGGATTTGGGACTGGAAGAGAACATGCCCATAGGTGGAAGTGTTTCCAGTTGATAGAGTGGAAAGTCCTGCAAGGATCAGATTCAGTCCCAAATCCTCCAAAACCCATTTCTTGGTCACCCTCACTTTCAATGTTCTTTTGAACAAAGATTGTTATACTTCATAGTTCAGAACTGACTTAGTATTTTGCTCTATTCCCTTAGACTGTCATTGTATTAGTCAGCTCAGGCTGCTGTATTAACATACGATAGACTGGATGGATGGCTTAAACAACAGATTTGTTTCTCATAGTTCTGCAGCCTGGGAAGTCCAAGATCAAGGCATTCTTCACCTTGTATTCTTCACCGTGGTCCCCCAGTGAGGGCTCTATGCCTGACTTGCAGATGGCTGCCTTTTCTTTGTGTCCTCATATGGCAAGGAGTGTGTGTGTGTGTGTGTGTGTGTGTGTGTGTGTGTGTGTGTGTGAGAGAGAGAGAGAGAGAGAGAGAGAGAGAGAGAGAGAGAGAGAGAGAGAGAGAGCCCTAGCTTTCTGGTGTTACTTCTTATAAGAGCACTAATCCCTTATGAGAACCCCACCCTCAAGAACTCATCTAAACCCAACCCAATGGTCCCATTTCCAAATACCACCATATTAGAGATTAGTGCTTCAAAATGTGAATTTTGGTGGGGATACAATTCACTTCATAGCAGTCATTTTGAGATATATAATTTTTATTTCCACTAAACTTTAGCAATGATAAGCATCTGTATAGGCAGTCAGTTAAATTTTGCTCATTTAATTGATATCCACATCCTATATAGATAAGCATATATTTTTGAAACATTAAATAAATGACTTTCTATAAATGTGGACACATTACCACTTAAGTTTTCTGCTCTATCGATTAAACATTTACTGTCTTATCATTTCTGGTGCTCAAGTTAGCCTCTGGGGGGTGGGGGAGGGTGGTTAGGAAAAGTACTACAAATAGCACCACTGAAAGCAGCCATGCCCAAAGGCCAGGGATTGCAGCATAGCTACCTTTAAGATTTGCTTGCAGATCTGAAATAAAAGCAGATACATTCCTCTAAAATAATTCCTCCACCCTGTGTCTTATTCATTCAGGCTTTTGCCCTATTCCTGGTAAAACATTCAACAGCTAAAACAAATCAATGAAAGAATAACATGTACCGATCAAACCCTATGTGGCAAATTCACCCTGCTGCACTGGGAATGAATTGAATTACCTCTTTCAGAAAACTCAGTTAAGGTTCCCACTTGATTAGGGGGCAGCTCAGTGGAGGAGTTGTTTTGCATAGACCATGTGGAAACAAAAAACAAAGGTCTACAAAGAGACCTTCCTTGCTATCAAAAGAACTATCTTTTAACCTGCTTACCCATCTCAGGAGAGAACTACAAACTGTCTTGTATTCTAGCATGAACACTTAGTTCATCATGTAGTAGGGCTCTGCTTTCCCTTAAATATGAACTATGGATTCTTGAACAAAAACCTTAAAAGTTCTATCAGATTAATACAGAATTCCATATTTTCCTCAAAGGGCCTTTATCTGTCTTTTTTAAAAAAAATCAATGCGACCCCCTCCTGAGAATATGCTGAGCTCTGTTTCCTCACTGAGGTACCACAGCCGGGTGCCTGGCAGCATTTTCATCATCTGTTGCCCACAGACCCTGATGATAAGTTGTTTTCCTCAATATTACGAGACTAGTGATTTCTAACAGTAGTCACATCCAGATTTATTCTGGAATTGGCAGCTATGTATCTAAGCTATACATTATTTCCCTGCTGTTTTTTCTTTTCTTTTAAGTATTACATTTTATAATACATTTAGATTTATAGAAAAGTTTCAAAGATAATAGAGATTTGTTTACCTATGCTTCACTCAGCTTTCTGTAATGTTAACCATGCAACACTTATTAAAACTAAGAAATTAACACTGGCAAAATTCAATTACTAAGCTCCATATTTTATTTGGCTTTCCCAGTTTGTTCGCTAATGTCAAATCCAGGATGCAATGTTGCATTTAGTCATCATCTCTCCTTAGTCTTCTTAAATCTATAACAGTGTCTCAGCATTTCATGACCTTTACACTTTCTGTTTTTAAAGCTCTTTCCAAATACACATTATAATACATGCAAGATCTCTTACACTATTGAATAGAATATCTTATTGATATATATTTAAGTAGTTTTCACATTGTGCGTGTGGTTATGTTTTATACTCAAAAGAACCTTGAAAGATGGGCACATAATAAGTATTGGTTGAAAAGAAATGAAAGAATTACCAAGGAAGACCTCAACCCTTGGTATTTAACTACCTTTCCTGCTTTTGTTATCAGTATAACCCAATCCAAAGGATGCATCTCAGACACGCAGAATAACCTTTTTAATGTGTGAATTTATCATGTGATAATTGTATCGGGGGGGTTCCATGATCATTTGCATAAATGCCAGATTCATTAGCATGGCATATAAGGTCTTTCATGATCTGGCTCCCACCCATCCCTCAAGAAGCACCTTGATCTATTCCTGACTGTCTGTCAAGTCCTTTGTAGCAAATGGCCTCTGAGTTAGCTCCTAATAATCCCTATCTCCTTTTGTTAACGCCCCTGGATAATCTCTTCCCCTTGAGTGTGGGCTGGATTTGTTGACTGGATTCTAAGGCATAGCATATGACAAAAGTAAAGGAATGTCACTTCTGAGATTTTAAGAATGCCTGTGGCTTCTGTCTTGGGTGCTCTTTCTCAGTCTCTCATCCAAGAGAAGCCAGCCGCCATTTGTGAGCACCCTTAATGGGAGGCCCACTTGAGGAGGAAGTAGCCAGCGAGGACCTGAGCCCTGCCAATAGCCATGTATGTAAGGCTGGAAGCAGATTCTTCTCCAGGGCATTCTGGAGATGAGTGTAGCCCTGCCCTCTGTTTGACTGAAGCTTTGCCAGAGACCCTGAGCCAGAGGACCCAGCTGGGCCATTTCTAACTTCCCAACTCACAGACCTGGCAAGTTAGTAAATGTTCATTGTTGTAAGCTACTGAGTTTTGGAGTAATCTGTAGTATAACTAACGCATGTTTCATCCAGATGGACTACCTCGCATTTCCCACATTAGCCACATTTTTTTCATACGTTGCTGCCTAGATA
Source organism: Myotis daubentonii (assembly GCF_963259705.1). Taxonomy (NCBI): domain Eukaryota; kingdom Metazoa; phylum Chordata; class Mammalia; order Chiroptera; family Vespertilionidae; genus Myotis; species Myotis daubentonii. The sequence continues at coordinate 19,551,178 of NC_081842.1, read as the reverse complement.
TTTAGTCAGACAGTTATTTTGGGATTTAATCAACATTCTCTAAGCCCCTGAATGCCAGGCTGTGTGCTAGGTACTCAGAGCAAGGATACCAAAATATGGTTTAAAGAATCCACAATGGATTAGAAAAGATTATAATGTGTGTTACTAGTAATAATGTGGTAAGTGCTGTAGTTGAGGAATGAATGTATTTCTGTTAATTTAGAGAAGTGTAGTTATTTGAACTGAAACTCAATGGGGTACCAAGAAACTTTTGAACTAGATTTTGGAGGTTCATGGGATTTCATTGCATAAGAAAGGCAGCAGTAGGAAGAATGTGAACAAAGGTGATTGTTAGAATACATGTTGTTTTGGGGGATGGCAAAAATGACAGTGTGGTGGGGTGGATGTGTGCAGAAGGGGCCCTGTAGTGAAAGAGAAGACTGTTTTTTAAAAAATATTTTATTTTATTAATTTCAGAGAGGAAGGGAAAAGAGAGAGAGAGAGATAGAAGCATTAATGATGAGAGAGGATTGGCTGCCTTCTGTATGCCCCAAGCCCACAACCCGGGCATGTGCCCTGACTGGGAATCGAACCATGACCTCTGGTTCATGGGTCAACACTCAGCCACTGAGCCACACCAATTGGCTCATTAAATTAAAACCACAATGAGATATCACCTCACACATGTCAGAATGGTTAACTTCAACAAGTTTATCAAGAATGTACAGAAAAGACATTGTAACTTAAATTTTAGATGACAAAAAACTGAGGTACTGGTTCAGAAACTGTTGTTGGATTCTAAGGATGGGCTGTATCGACACACCCACTTGAAAGATCAGGAATTAAAACTGGATAATGTCCGGAAGAGGACATATGGGGCCTAGTAAGGCTCTGCTCCTTTTCAAGGCTGAGCAGATGGAGGAGGAGGAAGGGTGGCGTGATCAGAGTTCCTAGCAATTACACGGACTGGATGTCTTCATTGTTAACACAGAGCAGTGACTGCATGGGGATCTCAGTGACGTGCTAGGCATTAGAATGTATTCGTGAGGACTCTCAATCTTTAAAAGCTTATAAAGAAAATACAAAATAATGAAAGATTAGCAAACAGAAAGGTATGATTATCAAATCCTGGAGGATTTGAAAACCCAAATGCCTGTAGGGTCTAGGCAGAACATCTAAATGAGTGAAGTAGATAAGATGTAATACAAAGAGGACACTGGGGGCCATAGCAAACTGGAGAGCACTTGATCCACCAAAGACGGTAGCTTCTAATCAACCATAACCCATTTCAGTGTGGGAATGTGCGTACCATAGGCCCAGATATTCTGATAGATCAAGAGAAGCTAGACATTTTTTTAATTGAAATCGGATTATCTAAATACCAGAGGCCCAGTGCACGAAATTCATGCACTGTGTGTGTGTGTTAGGGGGGTCCTTTAGCCAGGCCTGCGCCCTCTCGCAGTCTGGGACCCCTCGGGGGATGTAGCAGTGTGCCAAGCAGCAGGCGGCCAGGGAAGAGCTTGAATCGGGGCTGGGCACCACGCTGCTCGTGCTCATCCCGGCCCGCTGTGGGTGCTGCTGCAGATTTGGGAGAGGCTCCCACCATGGCAGCTGAGCCCGGCTTCTGGTTGAGCTGCGCTCCCCTGTGGGAGCGCACTGACTACCAGGAGGTAGCTCGACCGGCCGTTCCAGTTGTTCTGCCATAATGGTCGCTTAGGTTTTTATTATATAGACTGGCTTAGTGTTGTAATTAAATATATAGACCATACGAAACACTATATGACTGCATTAGCCCTATGGATCATTGCTTTGTATTCTCTGGGAGAGGGTTGCTTTCGATATCCCTAGAGAGAGGTAGGACTCACACATACTATTTTCACACAGAAAACGGTGGCTGGGGAAATTGAAGGGGAAACGTCGCACTTGCTTAAGTAATGGATAAAGCATAGCCAGGTATGGGAGTAAAACCCCTTCTCTGGTAGGTAGGTTCAGAGGGGTGGTGTGGGGCTCTCCTCTGAAGTAGACCCTATTACTCTGCTTTAATGCAGCACCTCTAATAAAAAGACTTCAGCAGAGGCCACTGCTCAGTCAGTGCAGAACGGAGGCTCTTGATGGGGATGAGGACGAGGGGTCTGAATTTACATAAAGGCATGACTAAGCTTTTTGGTACAAGGCTAGAAGAAAAGTGGCTGCCAGAGCTGTAGTATGTGGCAGCTAATCCCAAAGTGGGGGGAAATGTTCAGTCAAATATACCTCAGTTAATAGTCACTCTATGTGGGAAAGACCACTTACAAAATCTTCCAAGCTTCTAAGGGTTAGATTATGGGATGTGAAGTTGGCTTTGGGGTTTCAATCCCAGTTTTATCTTATGGTTTTGATAATAACAATTTTTATGTGTTTACTGGGTACTAGGAAGTATAGTGAATTTTCTGCATGCATTATCTCGATTATTCCTTAAGAACCGTGGAGCAGGTACTGCTATCTGTGGAAGTGGAGTTCTTGGGGGAGAAGAAGAGAATTTCCTGAGCCCCTGCAGGAGGATGGGGTTTCGTGGGAAGCTTTACTGATGATATAAAATTAAGGGGGTTCCCCTCCAAGGTCCCATCTCCATCCATCTTGCCATGGAAGAAGTCCAACCTTGTCTTCAGCAGGGCCAAGATGAAGGCCACTGCCCAGAGTTTCTGTTCCATATTAATCTCCAGTCCGGTCCTGCATCTGGCTAGGTTAGCTAGTGTTCCCAGCTGCTGTCCACTGCATGTGGTAAGGACACATGGCTATGGAGAGAGAACAAGCAAGTGACCAGGCAAGTGTGGATCACAGAGCAAAAGCGAGCAGGCACAAGAGAACAGGAGCTAGAGAGAGGAAATTCTTTGGGGATTTTAACTTTACAAGATTTTGTGTGCTTCTGATGGGGTCCACCCCCAGACAATCCATTGTTCCCCAGGCTAGATGGATAGTCATCACCCCCGACTTCACTGTGCATGTGTCCATTTCCCTTTTTGTTTGCCCCCCCCACCCCCCAAAGAGATCTGCTGGGAATGGACTGGTGATTCCCTGGAAAATGTGAAGCTGTAGCTTCCTGGTAAGGCTGCTCAGGTGACCATGCTTATAACGTCTGGCCTCCCCTTTGCTCTTTTCCTATTAGTAATATTAATAAACTAGCTAATTATAATAAAAAAATTATTATTATTATCACACACTTGATACTACTAGTGCTTTGACACGCGATGTACCTTGTTCCAGGTCACACAGCTAAATAAGTGGTAGCGTCGTATCCTAGAGCCAGAGAGGTCAGATTCCAGAGTGTGAGCACTATTATTCAAACTTTCTCCACTGATTTGACCCTGACAGATTTCTAATTTTCCCTGAGAATGAGTTGTTATAAAAATTAAATGTGATGACATATATGACAAATGTTTTATAAACTGTTACATAGCTGCTGGTTTAGTTGGCATTTACCTGGCACAAAGAAGATTTTGGGCAAATTGCTAGGTGATTTCACTTTTGATGGCTATAACTATTTTTATATTCCTCATATGAAATTCTGTTAATTGGTTCTTACTGCTGCATTCAAAATGAATGATCCCTTGCTCTGTCACTTTTGTTCTTGTACAGTTTACATCTTTATGTGCCCACTTTACCCTAATTACATGGTCTCCCTCTGAGACCAGCTGGATAAAGATGAGAAGACACCCAGCCCACCTGAGGCTCCTGTTCATCTTACCACTGTCCCAGGAGCCCAGCACTGGAGAGCTTCCCTACTAAACAGTGCCCATTTCCCCCCATGGGCTTTTAAAATAAAAAATCATGGCCCACTGCTGAGCATATATCCAGAAACACTGTTAGTTCACAGGAAGAGCTAGTGCAGAATGTGGAAACTTGGTCTTAACACAATTTCATCTGAAATGTTATATCCCTTGATTCTCTAGGGGAGAAAAAGAAAGGAAATAGAAATAAATGAGAGAGTGGGAATGGATATGAGCAGGAATCCAGCCAAACAGCAGGTTGCCATACAGCAACACAGACAATGGTTTCTGCAAGTCAAACAAAAGCCTGTCATAGGCCCGGGAATCGGAGGAGCTGGGCCTGAAGACAAGTACCTCACATTGTAAAAAATATGAATCAATGGGAGAGGGAGAAAAGTAGGACATATATTCTTTTCCCTTGTTAACTGACTTGATAACTACATTAGGCTGGCAAAGAAAATCGCTTCTTAGTATTGGTCAGTATAATGATAACAGCTCGCCAGAAAAATAACCCACCTCCTCTTCATCCTCTTTCTCATATTTTGAGGGGAAAAATAGATACTAGGAAGAGAGGGGACAAAAAGCTGTGGCACTAAGAGATATTTATTTTGAGCCAGATTTTAGGGTAAACTATGAAGTACATAGCCTAGAAATTAGAAGACTTTAACCTGATTGATGAAAATGAGTTCAATACATCAGACCTAGGGTTCAGTGGCCCATAGGTGCATCTCATAATTAATTAAGAGCATCCAACACAATTGTAAATTATTTAAATGTGGCACATAATATTTGTGCCACATCTTTAAAAATAAAGGACATCTGAATGTAAAATGTATAGAACTCAAATGTACTCCTTTCTTCAATGCTTATTATATGTAAGACACAGTGTTAGGTCTGTAACTCAGATCAGGTCAGATCTTTGAAATCTTCCAGTGTCCTCCCTTGAACTTGGAATTTAGTCTAAAGCTCTGATGCCACTGGCCCTGTGTGGTCTGGCACCCAGGTCCCTCCAGCTTCATCTGTATGACTCTCACTCCTGCTCACTGCTTTCCAGCTGCCCTGGCTTGCAAGTGTCTTAAACCCTCCACGCCCTTTGCCACTTTGGCTTCTTCCTCCTTGCTATTCTTCTGCCCAGAATACTCATCTCCTGTCTGTTTTTGTCTCCCTCAAACACTTCAAGGCTCAGTGTAATGTCATATTCTTAGAAGACTTTTCCTGATTCTCCTTTATAAAACAACCTTCCCATCCTCCACCCCACTGTGCCCCTATTGATGATTGTACAACATCACTTTCCTTCATAGAACCCCTCATGGTTTATTCTCTTGTTTACTTTATTGTTTTTGCTTCCTCACGGGGAGAGCCTGGCCCTAGGTCCAGAAAGGCCCCGGGGTCCTTGGCCAGGAGGCCTCCTCGGGCTAGGGGCCGCCGCAGTTTGAAGGCCAGCCACAACCCCGATCCTGGCAGGGGTCTCCTCTGGGGCGCTGTAAAGAATTATATATAATTCTTTACATTCACATAGCTCTCTAGCAAAGAACTTTCTGACATGTTAGCTCTTTATATTTCCTTTCTCATCTCTACTAGGCAAGCAGGGTAGGTGTTACTTTTCCTGTTGCAGCTGCTGCTGCTGAAGCTCTGAGACACTGAGTGGCTTGTCCAAGGTCACACAGATGCTGGGATGGAGAGGCCTCCTGGCCTCCATTCTCTGTCCCCAGAGTACAATTCAGTTGTCCCCAGAGCTATGAACTATCTCTTCCCTGGTTCTCCTGCTCATCCTTCTCACCTCAAGCATTCTTTTCTCCTCTTTTTAAAAATAACAAACAAACAAACATTTTTTATTGATTTCAGAGAGGAAGGAAGGAAGAGGGAGAGAGAGATAGAAACATCAGTACTGAGAGAAAATAATTGATTGGCTGCCTCCTGCAGGACCCTCACTGGGGATTGAGCCTGCAACCTGGGCATGTGCCCTGACTGGGAATTAAGTCATGACCTCCTGGTTCATAGGTGCATACTCAACCACTGAGCCACACCGGTCGGAGCCGTTTCTCCTCTTTGAGCAGTTCCTGAAAGTCGGCACAATGATATACCGAGAGCTTTAACCAGAGGTGAGGATGAAGGGGTTCTTGGTTGGGAAGAAAGAGGAGCAAACAGATTTTTCTGCCTGCTTTCTCCCCAATGCTCTTCTTTCCCCAGTAAAAAATAAGCAGAGGGAGAGTGTCATCATAGAGCCCTTCAGAACACTGTTCCAAAATATTTGAATGGTGATAATGGAAAGATAAATATATTTTTTCTCTGATCATTTGACCAGGTATACTAATGAAGCATGTCCCAAAATGTCTCTCAAATAATTCCTTTTTTCTCCATTCCCACTAGCCCTGCTCTAGTCTTAGTCATCATAATCTCTCTCTATTCTTCAATATTCTTTTGACTTTTCTCCTCAGGCTAGTCACCATTCATTCTGTTCTCTATACTGCAAATAGATATTCCATTCTAGAGCACAGACCTCGTCACACTGCTTTTCTCCTAACAAGTAACCAGTGGTTCCCCAAGGGTTATAGCTGAATTCCTAATTCTTCAATCTATCTCTAAAGCCCTTGACAACGGAGTCCCTGGGTATTCCAGCTTCCCCTCCTGCTATGTACTACACTGTCATTTTAGAATACTTCTGAGTGTTGTCTGCACAGGCTACAAAATCTCTCACCCTGGGCCTTTCCCTGGCGTGTCTGCTTCCAGAATGCCCGTCCCCTACTTCTCCATAAAGTTCAACTCCAAAATAACTTTCCACTTGAAGCTTCCCAGACTCTCCATTATTATTTCTTTTTACAAAGAGTATGTTTTGATTCCAGCCTTGTCTCAAGGGCAGTTTGCTTAGACATCCATTAGGGCTAACATTATGATGCTGTCGTGACAACACGGTTTGTCAATAGGATAGAATAGTTAATGTAAAGATGATATAGCTGTTTTTCACCTCATTCCATCAGCATCTTTACTTCACAACAGGTCTCACGGAGAGCAGGGACATTATAGCACGTGGCATGTAGTAGCCTGTTATCCGTGTTTGTTGGACTCCAGGCATTCCTCTGGGCACTTTACATAAACACTCCCTCATTCTTACTGCAGACCTCTGAGGTGGCCATGATGCTGCCATTTTGAGGCTAAGAAAACTGAGGTTTCATGGAATTTTTCACAAGGATAGCATTTAAACTGATGTGTATGTCTAAATTGTGTTCTTTCCTATGATGTTAGCTATGTCCTTATATAAATTGATCAAATATGAAATATCATCTCCCCTTCAGTATGTAGAAAACATCCCCTACCTTGAGTCTCATGAGAGCTGTAAAAGATGGGCGAAACTCTAGTACTTTAAAGTGATTGAGCATGAAAGCCAGGAAAAGGAGAGTGGAGAAAAGGAGTTTTTTGGGGGGAATGAGATTAGTAGACAGAGACTACCTGGGATATATTAGCAGAGCTCCATGGAAGGAAGTAAACTAAGTCCATGATTTACTGAGTTACCTTTTTAGCACCTAAGTGAAAACTTACCCTCAATAAGACACACAGGTTGAAAATGAAAAATATTGCAGTTGACAAAGATGTAAAGCAGTATTTTACAAGTGCTTTCACATGGAACCCTTGAGTCCTAACCTTGGTTACAAGGTTGGCAGAGAAGGCAGTCTTCCCAGGTCTGACCTACTGCCTGTGGTTTTTATTCACTCTTCGTAACCTCTAAACCATGCAATATTAAGCAAATTCAACAAACAAATCGCAAGCATAACCACTGCCTTGTCCCCTGAACATCTGCAGCACTCTTATTTGGCAATAGGAAGTGCAAAAAAAAATCAGGTGGGACCTTGGATGAGAGGTCATAAAAACCCCTAATAAATTCTCATACATGCTGACATTGTTATAGAGGTTTTTGCAAAATACCTCCAGGTTGGTTTGGGGATTTTCAGAATTCTCAATATTTTAAAAGGAACAATACATTTCCTTTTTGCAACAAGGACATTTCTGACCAAGGAAGCTACAGTGACACACTTTTCCGGAGATGAGAGAATAGTGTACACACACATTTTCACCAGTAATTTTAGAAAAATGAATTAGATTTGGGGCAAATGCTGTTCTCTTAACTTGAGAATAGTCATAAAGGGAACGGAAAAGGTCTTGTGTCTTCAAAGGAAGCGAATTAGTTGCAGCAACCTCACACAAGTTAAAGAAACATCTGGCAAAGCCGATAATAGATTGACTTCCTGAAATGTGGGTTTGACTATAATGAGTTCAGACAGGAAGCTTAACTTTCTTATCATAATGTTGGGAAAAGATATAAAATTACAAAGTAAGACTGCTTAACTTCATGCAGAATTGTAATTCTCTAAAGCAGTGTGTTTTATAAAATTATAGAGGTTTAAAATTGTTATCATCAGGAATACCTAACAGCTATCAAACATTTTCATCTATTCTCATTCATTGGGAATAAAGAAAAATATGTCTATTTGTGTCGATTACATCCAAATGCTATAATCTCTTTAAATTACTACTTCATGGAGGCAATTTTAATAGAAATGCCATTTCTTTTCTCTAAATAGGAATTTTGATATGGAAAAAGATTTGACTAAATAACGTTGCAAGCACTAACAAGGGGAAAATTTAATAACCAGCAAAGAAATTAACCATGTTTCCCAATGATACGGCTATTTGACTTTCTCAGGCCTTAAGGCAGGGCTATAAGAATAATCCTAGGAGTTATCAAATATATGTGTGCAATGTTTTTTAGATTTATACACACAACACACATGTTAGTACTGTATGTGAATATAAATTATTCAGGGCATTCTCTCAGGAGAGAGAAAAATCCTTTAGCATCATATTCCACCATCTTCTTTCTATCTCAGCTACCTCCAAAACTGCATTAAGCTGTTCTGTCCAAACAACTAAGCAATATTTAAACCATTTTTCTTTTTTTAAGGGACGAAAAAACTCCAAAAGTCTGTCACTCTTCCCTGCTACTGAATATAGGGTTTCTTTTTGAGAGTGAAGAAAACGTTCTAAAATTTGATAGGGGTAATGGTTGCACACCTCTGGTAATATACTAAAGCCATTGAACGGACACTTTACATGGGTGATTTATATAGTATATGAGTTATCTCTCTATATAAAAGCCTTAGCAACCGAACAACCGAACGACGGGTCACTATGCCATGCACTGACCACCAAGGGGAAGATGGTGGTTAGTGTGCTCCCACAGCTAACCTCCCCCCAGCCCCATCAGCACCGATCGCTGGCCAGGCCAAGGGACCCCACCTGTGCACAGATTCATGCACCGGGCCTCTAGTATATCAATAAAGCTCTTAATAAAATAAGTGACACGCTTAAAAATTCTTTTTAAGCATTATGGGTTCTTGCCCTGTTTGTAAAGGCAAATCAGGATAACGCTGCAAGAGGTTTTCAAAGATGTTTTTATTACTCGTGAAACTATATATGCCAGGGGTCCTCAAACTTTTTAAACAGGGGGCCAGTTCACTGTCCCTCAGACCATTGGAGGGCCGGACTATAGTTTTAAAAAAAACTATGAACAAATTCCTATGCACACTGCACATATCTTATTTTGAAGTAAAAAAACAAAACGGGAACAAATACAATATTTGTATTTGCATGTGGCCCGCAGGCTGTAGTCTGAGGACCCCTGATATATGCAAACAATAAGGTCTGACCATTATAATGAGGTCTGGTGCCAGTTTTCTGAATCAATTAAACAGTTTTGTGTCTGAGTAATTTTAATATTAGAGGAAAACTTTTCAAATAATAATTTCACTAAGAAGCTCTCACCTTTGTGTTTCTAATGCTAACAATGTTAGGTTGTTATTTTACCCAGCATTTTATCCAAATGCTAAGTTGCATAGAAACTCTGATCAGTCATATTCTGATGGGAAAAAAACAACACTAAAATTGGATGTAGGTCAATATGACCTTCACCAAAATGTTTCACCACATTTTTTTTAAAAAGTAAGGAACTCATGCTATATCTTATAAAGGCTCATCAAGAGTGGCCCCTCAACACACAATCAGTCATGGAGAATAAACAATGGAGATGAAATGTCTCACATCTACCATTGTCCTCTGTCTGAAGCTCAAATTCCTTTGTAGTGGCTGCAGTGAAAATCCAATTTTATTTTAATTATCAACTTATTTAGCTGGTAATTGCTGGGGCTGACATAGCCTAACTGAAAACCTTATGATTTTACCACCACATCCTTTCCATGCTCACTTGTCAGCAGCCATGATCTCAGTGGAGGCTGTAAACACTCTGTGGGGAGATACCATGTGGGTTCTGTTTTCCACTCTGTGAGCCTGGTCGCCAGAAATGCCAGGCATGGTGTTCCGATGATAAAACTTGTGGAAAAGTGTACTTCAAGCTATTCAACTATTTCCTGTTTTTAACCTTTACTTACATTTTCAGTTCTTCAGTTTCTAAGTCTTATAGAAACACATCATTTCCTGTAAAAACATCTATTTGTACATTAAAGTCAAGTACAATGGGGCCTGACAAAATAGTAAGAGTTTAGTAGTGGCCCTTTGAACAATTTCAGAATATCTCAAGTTATAGAAGTAATTAGAAAACTGTTTAGTATATGCCTATAAATAAAAATAACTGACTATATGAATTAGCCAGCTTCTAAATCAACCCAATTGTCTTATTTCCCTCACACAGAACACACCTCCAATGAATTGAATCCAATTTGGGTTTGGACTTCATGAGGTTTTCTGCTCAGATCCTATTCTTAACTTATCATCATCTATAATGATGGGAGGGCTATGGCAACTGAGAGGGTCTGTGCCTCTCTGTTCTTTTGTAGGAATAGAGAATCATCCAGGACTACTTGTAGACTTAAGGGTGCTCACTAATTGTCCATCCCCTTCAGTTATGGCTAATGGGACTATGATTTACGTCATTGTTTCTAAACAAGCCTACTTACTACTGTAATGCAGCCACTGTGGTGGGAGAAAGAAACATGGCTTGCCAGGCTCATTGCATTGACAACTTTTCATCAATTCGTTTTTAAAATCGATATTTTGAAAGGAGACATCTGTAATACTTTCAACAATAAAGATACATTTAAAAAATAAAAAAGAGATAGGACAACCTTTAAACAAAGGCATGATTTCAGATCATGCTAAGAAATGTGCCTTTCTCTATTCAACAGAACTATAAAGAAATGTGAACATAGTCAATGTTACAATTACAGTGCTTACTAAAACTAAAAAGTTTTTAAAAATCAATATTTTACTTACAGTGTTATGGCTGTATAAATAATATCCATAGCTGAACCATGTATCTGTGATTGCTGTGATAATTCTTGTTTTCTCTCATGTCCAATCTTTTGTTTTCCCTGGAGTTAATAATTGCCACTGGTTTTGATTGGTTGTTTAGCTTCCTACTTACCTGACACTCAAATCTTAATTTTTTGTTAGCATTGAAAATCTGATTCTAGAAGATTCAGACATCAAGTGACCTCATGCTTTCTCTCTCTGATCCTAGAGTTAACTGATTCTTCCACTTCAGTGTGTATTGATCCCATCTGTAGACCTGCTGTACCATCTAAAAAGATCTCTCTGCCACCATCCTATCTCCTGAATTTCATGTCTTTTTTCTTAATTTACTCCTGCACTTTGAAATATTATATTCTAGTGGCTTCCTAAAAATAGAAGTTACATTTTGAGATATTGCATATCTGGCAATGCCTTTATTCCACTAATAATTTGATTTTTTGCCGAGATATGTTATTCTATACTAGAATAGTTTCCTTCAGAGTTTTGAAAACATTGCTCTATTTTCTTCTTAACTTCCATATTTGCCATTAAGAAATATGATGCTGTTCTTATACTTAATATATGTGACCTATCTTTTTTTTTAACCCTTCAACAGAAGCACCTAAGATCTTTCCATTATCCCTAATACTTAGAAGTGTTATAGTACAGTGACTTTTAAAATCCTTTATCTCCTTTTAAACTGGAAATCCACATCCTTTGGGGAGGGGAACAGGGAAGTTCTGTGATGTGAATAAACTTTTTCTTACCGGCTCCATTTTCTGTTTTTGGCTGTACTAAGCCAGCTACTCCTCCTGCATCTGGTTTTCTGCTTCCAAAACTTTGTCCCCATTTCTCACCTGTTGTGATCTTGTCTCCCCTTTTCCTTGACCTTGTAGATTTGTATCTTTTTAAAACGTCTTTACTGTCATTATGTGGAGTTTGGGGAAGAATGAAAATAAATGGAAATGGGAGAGAGGTGTTCAAATTTACCATGTGTAACTGGAAGCTAAAATTTATACTTAATTCTATTAAATGCAATCTTGATGGTCCTAGCTGTCAGTCTAGTTTGTCAGGATCTTCCAAACGCCAGTACTGTCCTCTATCACACTGTTCATATCACCACGCTTTGTGATATCTATAAATACACCCTTTGACATAGCCTAGGATAAATATAGATATTTAATAATTTTTCTAAGGTTTTCAGCACAATAGATATTCAGCTTCGCACCTTTCATACAAATGTGGCTGCTCTGTGTGAAAACTTCCCCTAGTCATTATATATCACCTTTTCCTCTTGAGTTGTGACCAAAGCTTTTTAGAAATTTATCCTGATATTTGAAGCAAATGTGCTCCTTAATAAATCAATTCTGCCCCCTCTCTCTCATGCTCCTCTCATGCATGCATACACACATAGTAGTTATTCATCTATAACTAAAGGCATCTATAACTTCTGAATTTTGAATATTAGAGTTATGAGACTATGATCTTAACTCATATGGCTAACCAGAATACAAGTAGCTGATAATGTGATTTTTAAATGTTTTTATTGATTTCAGAGAGAGTAAGGTTGAGAGAGAGAGGGATCAAAACATCAGCGATGAGAGAGAATCATTGACTGGCTGCCTCCTGCACACCCCCAGCTAGGGATGGATCCCAAAACCAGGGCATGTGCCTTGACCAGGAATCGAACAATGACCTCCTGGTTCATAGATCAATGCCCAACCACTGAGCAACACCAGCCTGGCAATTAGCTAATAACTTTTAATAGTATATTATTGCCTCATACTTTTTAGACTCTTCTACTATGTCTGCTGATAGCATCCACTTACTAGGGATTAAAGATGATCCATAAGGCCTACAGAGTTCCTGTATGTACCTTACGTCTTATAGGGAAAGGGGTTTAAATCAATTTGATGGAAGATGCCAGAATATTTTAGAAAGAATCAAGACTTCCTCACAAATTCAAGATAGGTCAAACTGGATCAGAATAAAAGTTCTGAAAGTAACATCAGATTCCATTTTATTCAAATATATAAAATTAAATTATATAAAAGCTAATAGCTACAACTTAACATATCTTGTTTGCAAATTTGAAGATAAAATATTTCTGAGTTTGTTTACTTGAAAACTAGTTTCCTTACCATAGTTTAACACCTTTTCCTAACTCTCACCTCTTTTAAGGTTGCTATTTATGAGTTCTTTTCATTGTTGTTGGAATCATCATTTATATACCATTTCTTTTTCTACTCTTTTAGTGAGACTAATTATTTGTTCTCACAGGAAGGCACAACACCTAAAAACTGAATATCACAAGTGGTCACACTTGTCTTTCACATTCAAGTTACAAAGTCATCTGCCCAATGAAATTATATACCAAGAGACTTAACAAGTACCCCTAGAGGAAAAACACTTGAACTTCATTTTTGTTTTTAGATAGCCGTTATGCATTTTATTTTCAATAATTCACAGCTTTTAAAAATCATAAGTAGGCTGACGCGTTTAAAGTAAAAGTTGGAAAAATATTCAGAAAGGTTTACAGTAGTCCTACATAGTTACATCAACTCTAGCCCTAAACGGCAGTGAATTCAATTACAATGCACAGCTCTCCGTTAGACTTCTTTAGTTCTGATAAATCTTTCCTAAAATAGAGTCTCAGAAAACCCAGGAGATGGCATACCCACCAGTCAGCCTTGTAACATTAGCTCATCATTTCTCTTGCACTTAAACAGAGAGGACCTGGCTCTGTATGAGATCCAATCAGAAGCAAATGCTGTGTATCTGAGCAACAATGCAGGGGAAATGAGTGAGATTCATCATGATGCTTAATGATGCCCGAAAGATTGTGATGTAGCCATCACTGCTGTTATTGTAAAGGTTTTTCTCCCCATTTCTTAATAATAATAGTTTATGAAAGAAATACATACTGCACTTTTTATCAAACCTCATGAGAGGCATTAGGTACTTAAACAAAAAGATCTAATTGTCTAGCAGCCTGTAATTATGTATAACAATTAGGCCAGGTCAGTTAAGGTGTGATTCATTATTTCACTAATAATTCTTTTTTTTTCTTTCTATTATAGTAGGAACTCTTCCAATTGTGGCTGGGGAGATGGGGAAAAATAAATCACTGACTTTTTTTTCTTCTTTGAATCAATTTAAATACACACAAAAAACTTGCAGCAAAAGCTTAAAATGAATTCTAGCAATACTAGATTAAGCTAATCTGAACAGAAGTATTTATGTAACACATGCAATTAAAATATCAGCACAATAACTAATAAGAGCAGACATTTCCATTAGCACTCAGAGTATGTAGAAAATATGCACCTAATGTTGAAAGGTATTGTAAATACAGATGTAGTCACTGGTACTTCCTCCAAAATTGTATGTTATAATAACTGGGTTATGTTGGAAGGACACAAATTTTGCATTTCCAGAAATAGTCCCAGAAGTTGGCTTTACACGTTCAAATGCCTGAGGCAGTGAATAGTGGGGTTTGGTTTATAAGGACTTGAGATATAATTCTGTCTTGGGAGAACGAGTGTGGGGGTGGAATGAAGATTCTCGCCTGAGGGAGAAAAACATAAACTGTTTTCAATTACATAAAACTGAAGTGGGCATACGACAGAGCTTAGCCTCCAAAGGGAAGGTGATGGATGGAGGGCCCTATGGATACTCACAACTGTTGGATTCCTGCCCCTTCTCCCTTTGGGTGCAATGCATTCAGCTGGGTCACATAGGCACCCGACTGTGGTAAATCTTACTGCGGTGTTATCTCTGTGACTGCTCTTCTGCTTGTTGAAACTTTCTACATAAAATTTGCCTGCAGGAACAGAGGAGGATGTGTGGAGGGTTCAATGGCATTTCATATAGTGGGAAAACTTCTTTGAAAGGTTCTTAATTTTTTTCCTTTCATGTCATCTCATCATTGCCTATGTTCCTCAAAAGAAGTTCTTAGCTTAAAAGCAGCAGATAAAGGAGCATTTCTCTCCCATGAAACTTTAATTTGGGTAATTTTTAAAGGAGAGTCTATATTTCGTTGATAGTAACACCTCTTTCTTCTTGAACTTTTCCAAGCAAATATGAGAGCTGAAATAATGTTTATAAAGACAGGGGAAATTATAGTTTTAACTATTTTTACCATCTGCTGTAAAATTACCACCCAAGTCACTGAATTGCATATTTATTTTTTCTGGGATACCTGCTTATTTGAACACTTACATTTAATCAGAAAATTAGAGCACAGGGTGAAAAGTCAAAAGTGATTTCCCATAAAATATAACATGTAGCTTATGGATTGGTGATGCAGGTAGGAGAGAACCCCTGCTGTAAATGATCATACTAGAGAAAATGTGTTGTATGAAGGGAGGACGTAGGCCAGGATGTAATCAGCTTTGGTATAATTCCAGAACTGAAAGGTCCGTCACCCCTGTGTGGCCATGTCATGGGGATTTGAGATGAACTTCCAGGGGAAGGGAGCTGCCTCATATTTACTGGGTGTCTCTAGCCAACTTGCCCACTGTTTAGCCAATGAAACTTTTCTGACATAGTTAGAAACTTCAATAAAACAATGATATTATCAAAGCATTTATTACCATTGGTTGCCAATTTCTTGTCAAGCTACAATAGAAAGATATTCAAAGAAATAGGAACATCTGGAAATACCTTATCATAAGTCAACTATCCTTACTTGCTTATGTGGTCTTGGGGTTCTTGTGATCCTTGTTCTGTGAAAAAAGTAGCCATTTATACTAGGAAAGAAGACAGGGCACTGGGGAAGGAAGCAGGGAAAGTATGAAAACAGAGTAGGACCGAAAGGATAGGATTGGAAATGTTTTGATGGGAAAAGCCGTTTGTCGACCTTTCCACTCCTCAGCTCCAGAGCCCCTCTGAGATCACAGCTGCTTCCTCGCGTTCTCCTTCGCCACAGAAGACACTTTCCATTTTGGAGACCTCCAACATGGGGGACACCCAGTGTACTTCCTCTGTGTGAATCAGGACTGACTTTGGGTATTTCCTCACGGGGTCATTAGTATTCTAGGCTCTACTTGAAACGTCAGTGGTTTGTGTTTCTGAGGATTTCAGTGGGTTTTAAAGATGCAGCATGGCCTGAAGTAACTTCTGGTGTAACTTCAAACAGCAACAAACTTTATCCTATCTATAAGTTCATAGGTTGGTCTATGACCATGGTCGGCAAACTGTGGCTCGCGAGCCACATGCGGCTCTTTGGCCCCTTGAGTGTGGCTCTTCCTAAGCCTTAGGAGTGCCCTAATTAAGTTAATAACAATGCACCTACCTATATAGTTAAGTTTAAAAAATTTGGCTCTCAAAAGAAATTTGAATCGTTGTACTGTTGATATTTGGCTCTGTTGACTAATGAGTTTGCCGACCACTGGTCTATGAAAATCAAGAATCTGAAGTTACTACGCCATTCCCCCCACCGCCCCCCAAAATGTTAGTTTCAACTTCTGTTTTTCTCTTTTGCAGAGAATTTTTCATAACAGAAAATCATCAGGAAAAAATACGGTACTCTTTCTAATCTGCATACATACCACCTTCTGCTTTCCAGGAATGTTTGCTGGTATATACTCTCTTTCTCTTCTGTTCTTTCTTCTTCAAGCTTTCATTCATACTGGCCAAGTTTATAGACTCATATGTAACCTATTGACAAAGAGAGCCAGACCAGTTTGTTTCTTGTTTCTCTAGGTGGTTAGAAGTTTCTTATGGTCAGGGCCCTGTCCTGTTCCTCTGTGTCACCCTTACACCAGAACATGGAGTCTGACATCTAGCTAATAGGTGCTCTGCTGGTGCTTTTGTTTGTATAATTAAGCTCTTTTTCTTTCTTTTTTTCTGTAGTACTTCTATGTATATTCCTGGTATCAATACTTCTTTTGTTATATGTATTGGAGATATCTTTTTCCAATATGGCGCTTTATTTTAACTTTGTAAGTGGGGGCTTTCTAAATTAGATATTTTAAAATATTTTACTATTTTTTTATTTAAGCTTTCCCACTGTGTTTGTATTTTTTCCTATCCTATTAAATAAATAAATAATTAATGAAAAGCATTAAAACATTTTCCTGTATTTACATACGAATGTGGAAAGTAAAACTTAAAAAAAAAGCTATGCCTTTAATCTCTGTGGATTTTAATTTAAGCATGGTGGGTTCCTATACTACATCGTATTTTCTCCTATATGTATGCTGTCTCAGCATGGTTGGATATTCCACCCTTCAGCCACTGATATATAATGTCAACTTTCTCATAGCAAATTCTGTATGAGCCTTTGGGAGCTCTCTGTTCTGTTCCATTGGTCTCCTTGTCTATCCGTGAACTATGCCAGCTCAATTCATTCTTTTATGTCATTATACTCATTGCTATTTGGGGCCTTGTTTATTCTCTATAAATTTTAGAATAGACTTATCAAGGTTTATGAAAAATACAGCTGAGATTTTGATTGAAATTACATTGAGAGTGAAAATTTTATTAAGAAAATTGCCATTTTTATAGTAGTATATTTTTCATCAAAATTAGATGTAGCAGCCCCGTCCTCTTACTTTTAATTTCTTTTTCTAAAGTCTAGGGATACATTTTTAAAATAGTACATAGCAGTACTTTTTTTAAAGAATATAATCTGTAACTATATTTTACAAGAAATAAATTTAATCTGTTTATGTGTACTTTACTGATTATATATATTTTACTATTATTTGTATATTTTGTGTTTCTATCTTTTTTCCTTCTTTTATAGATTTTGTTGAATTGATTTGAGTTTTATTATTTAATTATTGACTCTGACTTAAAAAACTGGTTTGAAAGTTTTAATTGTATTTTATTTTGTTGTAGTTATAAACTTTGTAATATGTACTTAAAGTTAATGTGTTTAATTTCCTCTTAAAGTATATTTGGAAACTGGAGAGATTATTCTCATATCTACAGTCTTCAATTATCTATGTTATTGTTCACCAGTCTATCAGCTACTGCTGCAAAACAAACCACCCCAAACTGTGGTAGCTTAAAACAACACTTTTATTGTTTCAGGTCTCACATTTAAGTCTTTAATCCATTTTGATTAACTTTTGTGTATGTTGTAAGATAGTGTCATTCTTTTGCATTTGGCTATCTAGTTTTCCCAACACCATTTATTGAACAGACTTTTTTCTCCATATATTCTTGGCTCCTTGGTCATGAATTAGTTTTACATATATTTGTGGGTTTATTTCTGTACTCAATTCTGTTCCAGTGGTTCATATGTCTGCTATTTTTTTATTGTTGACACTATTACAGATGTCCCTCATTTATCCCCTTTGGCCACCCCCACCCAACCCCTGCCACCATTCCCCTGCCTCACCACTCCGTTTTCTGTGTCCATAGGCTATGTATCTATATGTCATTTGGCTACTTTCTTCACCTTCTTTTATCCAGTCGTGCCCCACTCCTTTCCCCTCTGAACTGTGAGTCTGTTCCATAAATCCATATTCTATTTTGTTCATCAGTTTATTTTGACTACTATAGCTTTTTAGTATAGTTTGACATAGGGGAATTTGGTGAATTTTACTTCAAAGATAAGGAAAACAAAAGCAAAAATAAACAAATGGGACTACATCAAATTGTTCTGCACAGTAAAGGAAACCTGCAAATAAAGCAGAAAGGTATCCAACTGCATGTGAGAAGATACTTTAAAAAGGTACTTCTAATAAGGGGTTAGTATCCCAATATATGTAAAGAACACAACAACAACCAATAAAACAAAAATAGGCAGAGTATAGGAATATAAATTTTTCCATTTAAGATATATAGATGGCCAATAGGCATATGAGAAGATGTTCAGCATCACTAATTATTAGGGGAATGTAAATCAAATGCACAAATTAAAAATAAGCTACATAAATGCAATTGTTTGATATTTCATAAGTTTTGTTTAATCTATAGATTCTTTTTCTCTTTGTTCATGAAGTTTAGTTATGCTTTGTTACTGTAGGTTTTTTTAGTACTTTGATAATTATATCTTCATGCTGTCATTTAACATGTTCATATCTCCTCTGTATTTCCTAGAATTAGATGCTATCAAATGAAAATTTCATTATTAAAGGGTCAAGTCTACTTCACAGATAGTGTAATATATATTTTCATCAGACATACATAAATGTGTAGTCCAATTTGCATGATTTTAAGCAGCCCTCAATCTATTACACTAGAGGTTGAAAAACATTCTAGTTCTATCATTCCATATTTTATATGAGGCAAGATATTTCTGTCAAGTGAAACGTCACTTCATTAAACCATTTGGTTGCTCTGAGTTATAGTTGGCATTGTAAAGGCAATTGAAATGCTTGATTCTCTCCTTTTATTCATCATTTCTCTAAATGATCAGGTTGTTTCCCCTAAGCCCTTAGCCCCTCAAGTCTAAACCGGGGATTAAAATACCCATGGCCATCATGGCCTTTGCTACAGATTGAAGTTCTGGCTTCACTTTCTTTCTTTATAGTACCTACGGATTTTTCTTTATTTTGAGCTTGGTACTTGCTCTATCTCTTAAAAAAAATTATTTTTTCCCAGCATTTTCATGTTTTTAATTGGAGGGTTTGTCCCACCACCCTCGTCTGTCATATTGCCAGACATTCTTTCAGCTTCTCCCTTCCCCTTCCCCTTCCCCTTCCCCCTCCCCCTATTCTTCCCCTTCCCCTCTCCCTCCCTCCCTCCTTCACTCCCTCCCTCTTTCCTTCCTTCCTTCCTTCCTTCCTTCCTTCCTTCCTTCCTTCCTGCCTGCCTGCCTGCCTTCCTTCCTTCCTTCCTTCCTTCCTTCCTTCCTTCCTTCCTTCCTCACCTGATAATATGTTTCCATTGATTTTGAGAGAGAGAGAGAGAGAGAGAGAGAGAGAGAGAGAGAGAGAGAGAGAGAGAAGAGAGAGAAACATCAACTGGTTGCCTTTCCAAAGGCACCCCAATCGGGGATTGAACCTGAAACCCAGGATTGTGCCCTGACTGGGAATGGAACCCGCAACCTTTTGATGTACTGGGATGACACTACAACCAACTGAGCACCCCGGCCAAGGCTCAGCTTGTTTCTTAAAGCAGTTTACCTATATTCCCTGAAAAATGTGAATGAATTTTTAACATATTAGTAGTGCATTGTAGGAAAACTATAATTCAGTATTTTCTCCAAAATTATGAAATGGTTCTTTCTTATATATAAACAATTTTTATAAACGTGTCTATGATTCTGCAATAATATATAACTTCTGGGGGGAATTGTTCCCACAATATTTAAAACATTATTTTAGTAGAGAATATTTTTAGTTGGAAGTGATGTAAGTTCAGAGGTTCTGTGGTCTTTATGCTCTCATCAGTGGTTCTCAACCTGTGGGTCACGACCCCTGAAAATACATCCTGCATATCAAATATTTACATTATGATTCATAACAGTAGCAAAATTACAGATATGAAGTAGCAACGAA
Organism: Myotis daubentonii; assembly: GCF_963259705.1. NCBI lineage: Eukaryota > Metazoa > Chordata > Mammalia > Chiroptera > Vespertilionidae > Myotis > Myotis daubentonii. Next base: position 19,530,696 of record NC_081842.1, on the reverse strand, counting down.
AATAATTTTATGGTTGGGGGTCACCACAACATGAGGAACTGTATTAAAGGGTCGCGGCATTAGGAAGGTTGAGAACCACTGCTAGATGTTCTTGCCTCCAATATGGGGACATGAGGGAACACTGGAGTCTTCTGTTTGAAGAAGACAATATAATTTTCTCTTCTATTATCATACATTTAAGTTTTCTTTTACCTAATGGAGCAGGATCATACTTTTTTTTCCTCTATCGCCACACAAGTCAGAAAATACATCAGTTTATTCCATAACAAATTGTCATGTAATCGTAGCTTACCTCCATGTTCATAAATAAATTTTCTCAGGGCTTTCCTCCAGTGAAAATTCTTCCTTTTTCCAGATAGTTAATCCACGTGCAGATATCCTAGGTGTTCATAATTTTGTTCACCACACTATTGGGAGGAAAAACATAGTCTTTAGTAGAAAGTGCTGGTGAGGCTCTGTCAGCGCAGGTGAACAGAGCTGATGACTATTTTACAAGTCCCTGCGTTACCAGTCCCCAGTGTGAGCCTGGGCCTTACCAGCACCAGTACAGAGATTCAGTTGCAGGTGTATGTTTGGGGGCTGATGATAGCAGCTTACTTGGTGGTATGTGCGTGGGCATAAGGGAAATGAACACTGCCTTTTCAAAATCGTACTATGGATGTTGAGCACACATGTCTCAGGAAACTTCTCTTTCTTATCAATGGAAAAACACATGTCTGTCAGATACTTGTGCTTGCCAGACTCAGCTTAGGAGACAAACGTAGCCAATAGACAGATTTCACTCTCACAGAGGATTCCAGTAACAGAGGCTGAAATCGTGTTCTCAGCCCCATGAGAGGCTGAATAATTGCCACAAAGGGACCCATCTGGGAGCGAACAGGTACTTTCAGAATTAAAAGAATGCTGTAAAATGTAAAAATGATTTGTTTAAATCTGCCCAATAAAATATCACTTTGAAAGGTATCCAAATTAACAGCTATTCTTCTACATTCAAAGAAAGTTTAAAAAATACTGGAATAAATAGATTCAGATTCTTAACTACCAAAGAATATTTCTGAAAAGGACACTCACTGTTCATTGAAAAAGAAACAAATTTGATTGTTTACTAGTTTCTGGGGAATATGTGTTTAGGATGGTAAAGGGGGAGAAATAATGTTGAGGGTTTTATATACAGTAAACTTTAATTCTTACAAGTAAGCAATGAAGAAGCTATCATTATCACCTCCATTTTACAAAAGAGGAAACTAAGGCATGGAGACCTAAGTAAATGACTCCTACAATTAGTAAGTGATAGGGTTAGGATGCAGCTTTCTGGTGTGAGTGTCACATTGTCAGAGTTAAGGAAGAGGGTGCAGGTTTCACAGAGGCTCCTGTGTGGTTGAGGTAGGTTTTACTCAAGGATTTTCACAGTTAATTGTAAAGATGCCTATACACAGAATACATTTTCATCCCTTCATCTTCATGCTTCCCTGTTTCCCTTTTATAGTCAAACTAGAGGCCCAGTGCATGAAATTCATGCACTCAGGTGCAAGGTCTCTCAGCCGGGTCTGTGCCCTCTCACAGTCCAGGAGCCCTCTGGGGAATGTATGACTGATGGCTTAGGCCTGCTCCCAGGGGGCGGGAGAGGCTGCTGCGATCACCAGCTGTGAGCCTGGATTCTGACTGAGCAGTGCTCCCCCTGTGGGAGTGCAATGACCACCAGGGGCAGCTCCTGCATTGAGTGGGATCGGGCTGAAACTGGCTCTCTGACATACCTTGAGGGGTCCCGGATTGTGAGAGGGCACAGGCCAGGCTGAGGGACCTCACTGGTGTACAATTGGGGCTGGGGAGGGGCCGCAGGAGGGCTCCAGGGTGTGTCCAGCCCATCTCGCTAGTCCCAATTGGCTGGACCCTAGCAGCAAGCTAACCTACCGATTGGAGCATCTGTCCCCTGGAGGTCAGTGCACATAATAGCAAGCGGTTGAGTGGCCTTAGCATATAATTAGCATATCACGCTTTGATTTGTTGAATGGACGACCAGACACCTAGCATATTACCCTTTTATTAGTATAGATTAATTTGAGGAATCAATTAGATAGAATGCTCATGATGCTCACAATATCATTACTAGTACACTGGGTCAGCCCCTATCAGGAAAAAGACACTCTGGTTTCAGAACTGGGTTTACTTCTGCAAAATCCAGCATAGTTATTGAATCCCTTGCTTGTCTTTACCTCTCCATCATTACCTTCTCTCTACAATAAAAGCTCCAACTGCTTTGGGGTACAGGATAGGGAGTGGGGGAAACAAAAATAATTTCTCTTTCATTTATTTTTCTTATGTGTAAATTTCATATCTGACCCTAACAAGAACTACATTGGTTCTCTGAATTTAGTACTAAATATCTTTCAATCCAAGAAACTCTGGCTTGTCATTACCTCTGTGACAAAAGCAAAAGCAATTACGGGGTTGTCTCTTTCTTTCTCCAGTTGCCACACTACGTAATAGCTATAATCTAGCCTTCTATTTTAGTATAGAGGCATTCCATGGATCACCAAAAGGCTCATTTCCTTTTTAACATAATACTTGTGTAATTGTTAGAGCTTGGTTTTTTCTTCATTAAATTGAGTTGAAATTTTTCAATCACTTATATTCCATGAGGTTGGTTTTGCCTCTAGTATCATCATCCTCAGATTCAGTGTGGCCTTTTTTACTGGACAGCCCATTTAGATATTCCTGATTAGCTGTACGTTAGCCTCCTGTTTGTTTGTTTGTTTGTTTGTTTGTTTATTTATTTATTTATTTATTTATGTTTTCTAGTGACACATCCCTAGTTTCTTTAATCATTCTATAAGATGCGGTTTTCTTACCCTTACAACTCATGACTTCCTCTTAATCCAGTCTACCTTTCCAATTGCCCATTAAGGGTGCTTCCCAGGTGCAGTGCAATTCCACAGATTTGGTCTGACTAACTGGAGTGCACAGATACAGGACTTGTTATAGGTGGTTCTTTTCTAGTAATGCATTTATTTATGCCATGAATTCCCTGAATAGACAATCTCCGTAAGAAGAGCACGCCAAAGAACGGACCACAAAGGCACACAGGGTGTGGAACTGGCTGTTCAGATATTTAAGTATCAAAATTTTAAAACAACATTTTGGGTTTGTTTTTTTTACTAGCAGGGGAGGCCAGTAAGAGGATCTTTATCTTCTAGGAACTAGACATTGAATACTCACATCTCTTTAGTTTTCTCTGTCTTTTCCAACTACTTGGCATATACCTGCTCTTCTTTCCAGCTCCTTCTTTGTGAGGAATTCTTGACTGCCTAACACTCTTTGCAAAGTGACTCTGCCCTACCCACAGCAGCCTGTAGTCACAGCTGATTGGGTGAAGGCAGGCATGACATGGCCCAGCTCAAAAAGATGAATGAGGTCTGATAGACTTCTCTTTGGGGAATGTGGGAAAGAGAGAGATGGGTCCTTAGCTATAGGAACAGCCATGTCATGGGTTACTTGGAGCTGCAGTGCCCCCCCTTGTGCCATGCAAGTTCAAGTTCTGGGGCAACAATCCTTGAAAGGAGAGCAGAGCAGATTGATAGGCAGAGACAAAGACTCCATGAGGGACAGGCCACTGGCTCAAAGCAGTGCTGGAGCAATCTTTGGGCGCACCTTGTTTATTTTCCATCTCTCAGGGCTCACTGGCCTCATTCCTCCTGTCTAGTGTCTTAAAAACTTTTTTAAAAAAGTATGTATTTTCTCTTGTTGTTGTTTGAGGTAACAGGGTAAATTAGGTCTCTGTTATTCTATCTTGGCTACAAACAGAAGTTATATAATTTGTTGACTTATTATTTTAGGAAATCTGATTAAATATTGTCAGTATACTTGCTGACATTTTGTCTGGAAGATTTTCTTTGATTTTGATTAGGATCTTAAAGAGATTTGTGTCATTCTCACAATTTTAAGCAGGTCCTTTGTGCTATAAGTATTTCTGACAAGAGTATAATATGCTTAATCTTTGGTTTCACTGCTGCTCAGAATCAAAGCTGAAGTTAAAGGCAATGAGTTAATAATGGATTAAGACATTACCACATTTTCTTTTGAGGAAATTCATTCCAGTGAACCATTTGGGTAAAAATAGTTTCCCAAGAGGAACTCAATTCTGGAAAGATAATGATCTGTTTTAGATGCCTGTAATTTACAATTATGTTTGGTTAGCTTCTGAATTTTGCGTATGGGAAGTGTTGCAAGACATAGAAAGCTGGTGGATATGTAATTCGTGCAATTCATTTCCAAAGCTCAGGGGAGACAAACATATTTAGAAAGGGAGTGTGGGCCTGCATTCAAGAAAACCATTCAAAGATAAGCATGCATGATGGCTCTGTGCGCATGGAGCTACACGAAAAGCACTACTAATCTGACCACAGATAAGCAATATACTTAGATTTTCCTAAAAACAAGGAAAATGGCAAAATGATTTTTACCTCTATCTAGGTTCTAGAAGAACACCTACTTATCTGTGAAGTCCTGAAGGAAAGGACTTCCCTTCCTCATGCCAAATGCTTATGCCTAAAGAATGGACTCCAAAGTGTCACAGTTCCTATCATGGGGACCCTTCTGTAACCAAGTAGAGCAGAGAAAGGGAGATTGAATAAGTCCTTCACCGAGGGCAGCATGCAGGGTCTGTTCTAGGGAGAAAGCCCCCACTACTTAATGGGCTCGGCAGAAGCATTCCCCCTCTTTGCATTCTGGGCTGAAGGAAGTCTGGTACTGCAGGCAGTGAGGAAAGAAACCTGGCTTTCTCCACGCTTTCTTACAAGTAATTCAGTGAGAGAGGAGCCAGTGATTAGCAAAGGATAAGTAAATAATATTTCTGAGCAAGAAAGCTTTTCATTTCAAATAACCAAATGGCTCTCTGAAGATAAAAGTTAAGAGAAAGGCTTTGGGTTGTCAGGCTCTGCCTAATCTCACTCTTTAACATTTTACTGCAGATCTTTGCTTTGGCCATCACTGATGCTACAGTTTCCCTCTAGGGATCAGATATAAAAATAAAAACAAACAGTTATTGGATATATGATGTGTATCTTTTAGTAACTCTCAAGCTAAAAACCAACTACCGATGCCTCTAAGTTGATACATAGTTCAATGTCCTTGATTCTGGTGGCTCAGAAATAAAAGTCTAGGTCAGGGGTGGGCAAACTTTTTGACTTGAGGGCCACAATGGGTTCTTAAACTGGACCGGAGGGCCGGAACAAAAGCATGGATGGAGTGTTTGTGTGAACTAATATAAATTCAAAGTAAACATCATTATATAAAAGGGTACAGTCTTTTTTTTTTTCAGTTTTATTCATTTCAAATGGGCTGGATCCGGCCCGCGGGCCGTAGTTTGCCCACGGCTGGTCTAGGTCATTTAATATAAAAAGTCACAGTGGCAAATGTTCCAGCATAGCCAACAGGAACTTATGTGTATACCTATGATCAGAGAGCCAGGGCAGCCAGGGCCGGAGGAAGTGTTCTCCATGGACTCTGGGGGCCTAACGAGTGACAGAAGCTAAGAAGTAATTCACTCCTGGGGAGTGGCAGCCACAAGGATGGCCAAGGGACTTTGCTGACCACAACTTATAACTTAGGTGCAAAGAAGTCTGACCCTGGGCAGTGACGTAGGTGTAAGGTTACAAATGGAGGGTCGGGTAGTGGGTGAACTATTTCTTCCATCAGATTAGTGAACTTGCAAGACCAGCAGTGTGCTTTGTGAATCTTATTTGTGTCTTCCTGAAGGCATATTTCTGAATCTGACTATAGAAAAATCTTCCAGAAAACTTTGCCTCAAAGGAATATCTCCACTGACTAATTTGTAGAATTAGAGTATTCCCCTTTGACTTTAGATACAGGAAAGATCACAATATGTAAAATATTTTGCTTAGCTTTGGAAACCTAGTACAAGGTCACAAATGCAGTGTACCTATATAATTCATATGGGAAATGGCCCGGGTGAAACCAGCCTCTTTCAATCGGAAGGTTGCGTAGCTACCCAACACCAGAGACCTCTGGGATCTCATATAAAAGCTGCCAATGTAAATTTGACTATTAATATATTATGCAATAATCTCTAGGCACCAAGGAAAGGTTGAAATAATAAAATTTGATTGAAACAATAAAATTTTTCAGAAGTAACTGACATATGAATATGTAGTTAGATGTAACTTATGAGGGACTCTGTTTAGTTTTCTATGACCAAGTGTGGTAACATTTCTACTGTTTTTGCCTAATGTTTTGTTAACCCTGTCAAAGGTTTATTCCAACTAAACATCTGAATCCTAAAGAGTATTTCGTAGGGCAGGATTTTTTAACCTCAGTACTACTGGCATTTTGGGCCAGAGAATTCTTTGTTGCTGGTGACTGTCCTGTGCATTAGAGGATGTTTAGCAACAACCTTGGTCTCTACCCACTAGATGTTGGTAGCACCATTCCCCTCACCCCCACCAGACATTGCCAAATGCCCCATGGGAAGCAAAAACATCCTGGTTGAGAACCGCTACTATACAGCCAAGAAAGGAATAAGTCCTTTCTCCCGTCTCATTCTCTTTGTTATCTTGGAAGACACTTTCTCAGTGATATTTAGCATCCTGCATAATTATTTGAGGGGGTCATATCCCATGTTTCTATAAAAAATACAGTTGCATTTTACTGAGGGCTCAGGAACCACCATTTTTAGCTTGGGGCAATGTCTTTTGTTTTAATTAAAAGCTAACCCAGTTGATTTTATGCAAGAATAAATTTTCCAAAGTAGTATAGAACATCACCACTTTACTTGTGCAGAGGGCAACTGGATTGCTACTCAGAAATTTAGTTGCTTGAATTCAAAATAGGAATATTACAAATAAATGTGTAGCAAGAATACATCAAACTAAAATTTATTTTATATCTTTTGGAACACAGTGTGAACAGCTAGCTATTCCTTGCTTGCTTCTTTCGTTTTTGATGTGTGTACTAGACATATGTTTATCGCAGGTGACAGAGATCATAACCTATTGTCTAAAGTCAAGGGAAACACACTAGCTTTGGGCCAACTCAATATAGGAGGCAGTATGGCTCCCCGTGCTTCTGTCTTATGGTTTGCCTCTGTCATTCTGCATGTGGAGTGTTGGCTTCCTTTTCAGATAGGCTCTCTCAGCATGCTTAGTTGAAGGTCTTAGGTTCTTTCAACTTTAGATTCAGGAGGGAAGAGAGGGCATTTGTATCGGAGGGTGGGGTCTGTCTTATCCAAAAGAAATGAACTGTAATGGATGGGAGATAATTGATAATACTTAGTTGACTGAGAGAAAGTAAAATTGTTTTTGAGGACCAAAATAACATATGATAATTTCTAGGTGTTTCTGTCCTATTCCACTAAAAAGAAAATAAGGCCATTGAGAGCAGGAATCACATAGCATACTTTATTTTATTCCTCTTGAACCTTTATAATACTTTGTATTCAACAGACATGCAACACAGAATTTGTAGGTTAGAAAGAGCTTAGAAATCATACACCTTATTCTCACAAAGAGATCAAAACATTTTTATATTTAAAATAAGGCAGAGTTTTTAGAGACTTTTCAGAGAATAAGAGTACCAGGGGAGAAGGATACCATCCTATTTTAAGGTAGTTATTCAAATGACTTACCTGAGGTCATAGGTAGTAAGGTGATAAAATTTTCACTTACTCACACAATGTCTTTCTAAGAGAAAGGAGATCAAAAAGTAGTTCCTACAGAACGGAAGAGGAGACTGCAAATACATATTATTATTAAAGGATTTCTTTCACTAACAAAGTTGTTTTACTATATAATTTAAATCCACAAAGGTGGGCTTAATGAATTCCTGTATTCTAAGATACAGAACAAAAATATGTAGATACCTACAATCTGATTAAATAAAGGAAAATAAAACTTATTTGTATCATGTTTGCTTTGAGATTTATTTGGATAAGAAAATTAAGCTTCAGAAATATGCAGTTCAGCTTCATATCCAATGAGATATATTTGGAAGCTATGTTGTTTTGATACCATCTCAAGAAAAAGAATACAAAACAATATACAGGCACTTAATGCATCATCAGCAAGGGTCCTGGTTTTGATCAATACCACGCTTCATTCACCCCAAAGAATGGTGCCCCTATTGTGCTTCCTAATGACACAGCTCTGTCTGTGAGAAATGTAATTGTCATTTCTCATAACATGAAGCACATTATGTTAGATGAGGTCTTACATTTTTACATATTTTGACAAAAGCAAGAGCATTCTCATTTACACAACAAATGTGTCTAGTTTTAAAAACAATTATTTCTTCTACAATGAAGATGAGATTTAAAGTAATTAATATTGAAAGCTGTAAGTTTTGCTTATGGTAAAACAACATAATTCTAAATTACTTATGTAAATATGCTCAGATGCACTCTATACACATAGCCAAATGTGATTCATTGCGAACAATACACTTAATTTTTTGCCAACTCAAATAATGATAAATCTGATCTTGTAATTTTTTAGAAGGATTCCTTTTTCAAGTTTACATATTTATACTTGAAGATTACATATTTATAACTTAGAAAAGCAAATACTAATTTATGTAAACAATTTAAAAATAAAAATTATATTAGAAATATTAGTAGGAAGAGTTGCAGAAGCACCTTTGGTATAGTTTAAATAGCTTTGACTTTTTGTTGCATAAAGGCTATTCAAATCTGCTCTATCTGCTATTTTTTGCAACAGAACTGTTAGTTATCTGGGAAATCTTTATTTACAAATATGATTGCTGTGCTGAATTTGGGCTTATGCAATGCAATTTGGGTGATGTTGGTAACCAATAAAAGAAGTCATGGTTTTTTGAGAAAATGCCCTAGCATTTACCTTGTGGACAGAGTTGGTGAACCTAGGTGTTTAGTGCTTGGGGAAATGTTCTTCCAGCAGTTAGACAGGTGTTGGTAAAAATTTTAGTGCTATCTTCCTGTATAATTTTTTTTTTTTTAACAAAGGAAGTTGTTGGTTGTTTGAGGCGCTGCTACTTATCAACAGCTGTAAGGAATTTGGCTTCTCTGATTCTTGATTTCCTAATCTGTAAAACCAATATACTGATAGCTACTTAGAGACTTGTTTGGGGGATCCTAGGAGGAAAGGGATTTGAAAGAGTTAAACACAGGGCCTGGGACCCTGGAGACAGTGGGCATTTGTTTCCCTTCTTCTCCCCCAACACTCCCAACTCCCATGTCCCATATTCTTAGGTGACCTCCAGCTTCTCTCTGATTCCCCCAGCCTGAACCTATGTTACCATTGTAACCAGCTAGTTATTCGTATTGATAGGAAAGGAGCAAAAGGGAGACCAGACATTACAAGCGTGTCCAGCTGGGCAGCTTTACCAGGAAGCTGCAACTTTAAATTCCCCAGGGAACCACCAGTCTATTCCCTGAAAATCACTGGGGAAAGGGGTCCAACAAAGGGGGAGGATACTCACATGTGCAGTTAAGTTGGGGTGATTAGGGAAGGCACTTGCCTGTCAATCTAGCCTGGGGGATCACAGGCTGGCTAGAGGGGGTGGAGCCAATGCAAGCCTGTGAAAATTTGTGAATACTAATCCCCCAGAAAAAGGAATTCTTGCTCTCTTGGCTCTTAGCTTTCTTCTTTCTTTGGCTTTGCTTCTGTCCTTGTTCCCTCCATAGCCATGTGACCCTCCACACACATCGGACTGATGGGTTGCAGCTGGGAACACAAGCTAAGCTAGCCTGATGTTGGACGAGAGTGTGAAAATATGGTGTAGAAACTCTGGACACCAGCTTTGATCTTAGCCCTGCTGTAGATAAAATGGAAGTCTTTCTTTGGTGGGAATGAATGGAGATGGGACCTTGGAAAGTCAGAGGTCTGATTCCACAGAAATAAAGCTTTCTACAGTAGCTCATCCTTCTGTGCAAGTCTCAGACAATTCCTTTCTTCGTGACATTGCAAGAAGCCCCCTCCCACCAGCAACAGGTGGCATGTGGAGAGCTCCTCACCAAACACCTGCAACCACACAAAATGTTCTCTTCTTTAGAGGTCTCTCTGGTTCTGCCTTAGCCCCAAAATATCAATGAATGGTATTACATTTTCAGAGTAGAATCATAGGCCTCATTATATTCCCAAACAGACAAACAAACAAACAGAAAACCTTGTTATTATGTAACATACCTAGAGCAGGATAACAAGCATCCTCTGAATGTGAGCCCAGAAACTTGACTTTCCTCACCTTCCTGGCATATCCATTGACTTAGTAGGAAAGGATGTCTTTAAGTTCAGTAGAGGATTTAAAGATGGATTTGGGGGGGTACCAGTGATATGTCAATTTAGGCCATTTCCTGAAAGAAAGTAACTAGTTGAATCATCCAATTCCCCAAAAGAATGATGATAAGGGTAAAGAGCCAAAATATAGGGCACATAACGTTGGCAATGATTATGGAATTTCTGCTAACCCTAATGTCCTATAAATACTTTCTGTGACTAGTTTATAAGAGTATTCCTATCCTTTTCTGATATAATTAAAAATAATGACTAAGAAATTGGCTAATTAAAAGTTGTTCATTAATGAAAGACAAGGGAAAGAGACCTGCTACTATTAACCATTTGAAAATAATCTTCAGTATAAAAATAGTTATAGCTCTTTGTATAACTACTTTCTATAGTTTTAATAGGTAATTAATCATGGACTTTAGAAGTAGTCAAAAACCAAATTAGCAGTATTTTGAATTTTCAGTTGTTATAGAATCTTAGAACAAAGCACTATTTATTAATTGCTTAATGACAAGTGGTATAATAAAATACTATATTTAAGGGTTTCTAAATGTAATACAATAAATATAATGCAAGTATGTGAAACTAATTGAACTTGAACAGAAAACATAGATACTAATGGCTATTGTTTTCACTGAATTTAGTAACACATTTGATTTTTCTAATTGCTAAATGTGATTTTTTCCATGCCCTTAACAATTTTATATACATTTTATGGGTAAACTTCACAAAAGCAAATCTTTCATGTATCTTGACAGAAGAGAACTCTATCCAGAGTGCTTCCATAAAAGACAGAGCTAAAAAGAATATTTTCCTTTTTTCACCTACTAACATAATAGTTTGGAACTCCTAGATAGGGCATGGAAGCTCTGTGCCCTTTCCCCATACCTTGTCCTAGGAATGAAGAGAATATTAAAAAGATCTTTGTCTTCACTTCCTTCATGTTTTGGGACCCTGTGAGACTTCAACCAAAAAACATTCGTATTTTCCAAGTTCAGCATGAGCCCAGAGGCCCAAGCAGAATTTTACTGGTGGACATTATATATTTTTAACCTTCCATAAAGAGAGAACTCAACTTCTAATAAGTTAAAAGTAAACACAGACAAAACTGAGAATCTGAGACTCTTGCATATAACTCTTTGACAGAATGAACTACCAATTTAAAATATATTTGGGCAATAAAATAGGAACCAAAGGAAACTATTTTAAGTAGATCACTGGAAAAACCTAATAATGAGAAGAAATAAGGCCATCAGAGAGACTAATGTTAAAACACTATATTTTCAAGTAATAAAAAGGCAGCAACATCTCCTTCTGGGATTTCATAAAATGGGTTTTAGACCTACTGTTTGTTGAAAATGAAGGTAAAAACAGAAGAGAAGGAGCAACTTAATGTTCCAGGGTTGCTCTAATAGGAAGTATTATATTCTCTCAAAGGCATCAAAAGAAACATATGTAAGAAATATTCACTGCACAATCACCAAGAGATCATTTCTAGCCTCATAGAAAAATAGGTGAGCATGGTGAACGCAAGGTTGGGTATCTTGAGATTCTAGAAAAATTGTGCCAGGAAAAATAGCTAAATCCTCTCCTCCCTAGTCTTTCTAAAGGCTGACAGAATGTATAGGCAGGCTGTTAATGGATTGGAGGTGGGGCAAGGTTGAAAGCAAGGACAGGTAAGAAGCTGTTAGGATAGTCCAGACAAAAGATAATGAGCACGAGCTGAAGGAAGGTCAGAGGATGGATTACATGGTTATTAAGAAAGTTAAATCTGAATAAATGGGGAGGGAGACCAAAACAATAACAAAAGCAACAACAAAAGGAAGGTGTCTAGCATGACACTAGGTTTCTGGTTTGAACAGGAACAGTTTCTAGCCCTATGTGAACTAACTTGCAAATACTCAGCAACACGCAGTATGCAGTTGGTGTCTAATGTTGACCATACCTTTGTACAATAAGCACCAGGGATGTCAGGTGATGTTTTCTTTCTTAATCTCTTTAGCATGTGTAATGCATACTCAGTGGTTAGGACTTCTCCTAGGATTTCACTTCCAAATTGTTTCAATCAAGAGACAGTGATGAGGGGAAAGGGCTACAGAGGAATAAATAGGTAGAACACAAGATATTTAGGGCAGTGTACTTACGGTATATGATATTCTAATGGTGCTTACATGTTAATTTGTCCAAAACTAAAATGTACAAAATCAGTAATGAACCCAACTATAGACTTTGGGTGATAATTATGTTTCAGTGTAGGTACATCAGTTGTCACAAATGTACCACTCTGTGGTGGATGTCGATAATGGAGGAGGCTGTGCATGAGTGGGGCCAAGTGGTATATAGGAAATATGTACATTCTACTCAATTTTGCTGTGAACCTAACCTGCTCTAAAAATAAAGGCTAATTCAGAAAAAAATACAGTGATTGGAGCTGATGCAAAGTTCTTATCCACAAATCAAAGGTCTTAGACCTAAATAAGGGGTGAGATGGTACGGGGATGGTATGAAGTAGAAAATAGATTATGCCATATGTTGGGATGCTATAATCATTGAGGGACCACACAATTCTGTGTAGGGATCAGAAAATACAGAATAGAGACATTTTAGGGGGAAAATCACAGAGAAACTGAATGACACCAATTTATTTTTTATCTGAGTATAAATATGAGATTTCTGTGGAGGCAACTCTAATTCTGATGTTCAAGAAAACTCAAGAGCACATACACACTAACTGCTTTTTTCCAGGATTTTTAGGTTTTCTTTCTTTAAAAAAAAAAAGGTTTTGTTTTTTTTTTTTCTTAGTCCCTAGAACACATCATATGTAGGCTGGAAATGATATAGGAGGAGCAGGTTTTCTACTTTGAAATTGAAAATCTACTAGGAATTGAAAAGTAATTCATTCACCACATTTTAATTGAACACTGTTATGTTTCAGACGCTGTCCTAAGTGGTGGGGCTACACTAGTGAATAAAATAAATAAAATCTTGACCTTCATGGAGTTCACATTTAGGTTAGGGAAGAGAGAACATAAGCACACAGTTAAGGTTATAATACATGAGTGCTGATAAGAGGAATGGAGCAGAAGGGGCTAGAGGGTGATCAGGGAGGGAGGTGGTTGCTCTTGTCCACAGAGTGGTAAGCAGACCTTAGTGAGTGAAGGAGTCACATGCAAACTGGGAGGAAAAGGGCTTCAAGCAGAGTGAAGAACAGGGCATGCTTGATAGGTTGGGGAATAGCAAGGAGGCCAGAGTGGTTGAAAGAGGGATGTGGGAGGTAAGTCAGGGAGGTGCCTAGTGGTTAGATCACTCAGTGCCTTGTAGGCTGTTACTTATCTGTTGCTAGAATGCAAGTCACACCATAACCTAGTGGCTTAAAACCTAGTGGTCTAGGACAGTGATGGCGAACCTATGACACGCGTGTCAGAGGTGACACGCGAACTCATTTTTTTGGTTGATTTTTCTTTGTTAAATGGCATTTAAATATAGAAAATAAATATCAAAAATATAAGTCTTTGTTTTACTATGGTTGCAAATATCAAAAAATTTCTCTATGTGACACGGCACCAGAGTTAAGTTAGGGTTTTTCAAAATGCTGACATGCCAAGCTCAAAAGGTTCGCCATCACTGGTCTAGGATATTCTCACTCGCTTGTCTGGGGTCTCCCTGACACGGTTTTCTACCTTGTGCTTCTTGACATAGTGGCAGAAGTATTCCAGGAGGATGAGAGTAGGAGCTTTAGGCCTCTTTAGACCTCGGTTCAAGGCTTGCTCAACAATCCCCTTTGACGCATTCTAGTAATCACGGGAAGCCACAAGGCCGGCCTGGATTCAGGGGGTGGGGAAAAGGACTGTGCCTCTTATTGGGATGAGCAGCAGAGCACCTGTGGCCATTTAGAACCCTGACAGGCTGCAGTAAAAAGACTTAGAATTGCTTTTAAGACTCATGAGAAGCAATGGAGGATTTTGAGTAGAGAAGTCAGATGAGCTAAATTTGTTTTTCAAAGATCACACTGGCTTCAGTATGATGAATAAACAGGAGGCCTGTTAGGAGCTAACACTGAATGGTATTCCCTCTATTATCCTTTAAACCTACAGAAAAAAGCAGACAGTTTTTAATAGAGTTGTTATGGTTATTATCCATGGGTTCCCTTCTGGGTCAACTTGCTATAGAGTAGTATAAATCTGTTAGGGCGTAAAAGTAAAGCTTTCTTTTTCAGAAAATAACAATGACTGACCTTCCTGTGTTATATTTTCCCTTTCATTTATTTTTGGTTAAATTTAGCTTTCCACATAAAAAAATCAGAAGCTTTCACATAAATATATTTCTGGTTGCTCTTGAAAAATCGAGTATAGAAATTGCATTACATTCTCCATGTTGCACTGGAATTTTGTCATCTATATATATAAAAGCCCAATGACCAGAATGGTGGAATGACCAATGACCAATGGCTATGATGTGCACTATGGCAGCCAACCAGCCTGGTCTGGCCACCAATTGTCCCCCCTCCCTGATTGGGGGCGGGGCCAGCCAGCCAACCTCCTGAAGCCCCCCCCCCCCCGCTGGCCCCGCCCCCTACTCACCCCCAACACCCTGATTGGGGGAGTGGCTGGACTGCCAATCACCTGCAGCCTCTCCCCTCCACTGGCCCAGCCCGATGGACCCCCATCTGGGCCGGCCAGCCAGATCCCACCTGTGCACGAATTCATGCACTGGGCCTCTAGTATAAAATAAAAAAACATCAAAATAAGATAAGAATATCATAATAACATCAAACAAGACACTTATATCTTTGTCCAAAGAACTTCAAGCACTGTAAAAATACTCTGTAGTGGAAACAACCATTTTACATTATTAACTGTGGAAATCCTTGCATCACATGCACATTTCATGGATGTGCATAGATTATGCAGGTCGTAACTATGTATAGATTTCTGAGTTCAGAATTGCTGTCATTTTGATTTCATCTTCTCTTTTATTTTGTTTTTGTTTTCATCTCAGTAAGTATAGGAAAGAGGGCCTTATATTGAATGAGTTTAAATAAAAGACTGAACAGAAGATGTCAGAAGGTGTGTTGGTTAAGAGGGAGGAGAGGATAGAGTCGGAGGTTGCACTGACCAGCAGGGAACCTTAGAGAGGGTGGACCTCGGTGATTATCCACTTCAGTTTCTCTTCTAATAGAAAGTGAGTGTTGGACCTGCTGTCAGGGACCCACCCATCCTGAAGGCCTGTGGGCAGAATTTAGCCTGCAGATATGTCTTATTTCACCTTTAATACATTTTATTTTTTATTAAACTTAGTTTTCCACATTCAAAAATCAGGAGCTTTCACATCAATCTATATTTCTGGCTTTTCTTAAAAAATCAAGTTATGTCAGAATACTGGATTTTTCACAGCCTTGCCCACCAAATCTGTCTCAGTCATTTCAAATCCTGCTTGAACTTTGGTGACATTTTATTGCCACCTCTGGGTCACAGAGATTTGATGGCAGAGATGAGGTTAGAAGCTCTGATCACATGTTCTCCCTGTTCTTTCTTTGTTGCCTTTGTGATTCTAGTTTTACTGATATTTCATTTCAGACAGCATCCATTCAAGTCTTGTTTTCTTCTCCAAATTGGATAAAGAAGTTTGTGGATATTGCATTTTAATAAAACCACTTCCCACCCTTTTAATTAAAAAAAATTCTATAACACACTGAACAAAAGGAAGACAGGCCATTTCAGAGTTAGGACCATGGGGGATCGTAGCTGACAGCGAAGGGCTGGAGGGAGTCCCTCCCTACAGAGGGGCACCGTGGCAGTGACTCCAGCTGAAAAGAAGCCATTAGTGAACTCATAATAATCATACCAGGTGCCTTCTCACTTCGGATTTTACTCATTAGAAAGCATCATGTATTTTAGCCTTTTATTAATATGCTTTAAAAACCATCACTTTCTGTGTGCAGAGGTGCGTTAGGCATATAGTGGAATGATTCCTGCTGCCAAGCAACAAATTAAAACAAAAGCTTTCTGTGTAAAGTCTGAAGCTTCTAGAATATGCATTGGATGCATTAGATTTGATCAATTCGGCCAGAGCATTGTACTCATAAACAGGTTCATTTTTAACTTTAAAATGTTGTTTTAATAACCAATATAACTCCATAACTAGTGTCACATATTATCCTTTGATATATCTGGATGGAATGCTTGCCACACTTTTTAAATATTACTTTGAAATCACTGTCTACTTGTCCTCACTATGGCTACTCTGCATGTCACAGGATTGTTTATAATTAGCAGTTTTGTGTCTTTGACCCTTGTGTTAAATAAAGCAAGAAATTCAGAGAGCTACTTCATGCCTCATGCAAAATAGCGCATCCTATATACTGTAACTGAGGTAATTAATTGCCTATTTCTGTATATTAGCACATATAGGTGTCAGAATCAGCACACCTACACACACTCGGCAGAATGTCTGCAGATTTCTCCTGAAAAAAACCATTAGCTAGCACCGAGAAACTATTAAAGCCATACTCTTCACCAAAAAAGTCTAGTAAGGTTTGAAAGATAAAAACATATCCTGGCAAAAATGTTTGTCATTGAAATTCATATCCCTATAATTGATGTTAGAATAAAAATATTGTCAGTCATTAATTGTCTTGCTAGAATTAAAGGGACTCATAATAATTTGTAAACATCTGTCTCAGAGGGTGTCTAAGATGCCTTTGGACAATTATTTTTTTATTGACCTCTTACTTGTCATATAATCAAACGATCTTGCCCTGGATACCGTACCCCAGAGATTTCCTTACTTATCCTCATTGTCCTGCTAAATATGAAGCTTAGAGTCTTTTTCTGTACTCTGTTATCTGGATTTTCCTCTAAATTATAGGTTATAAATCAACTTATATCTGATTAGCAGGGTCATGTCTTTACATGAAGTCTTTCAATAACTCCTGGCCTATCTCTGAGTGCATGGGAAGTCTCAAGGAGAATAAAAACATGAGTGAGCTCAAATTACATCAAAGGAGGATGCATGTATTCCTCTGTGATATTAAAGCCCTCCTCAAACAGCCCCATCTACCTTTTGAATGGCCTCCGTTACCTCTCTGCTCTAGCCAAACTGGTCCAATACTAGGGTCTGAGCATCCCTTCAACTTCTCTGCTTTCTTAAGACTCTACCTGAGTCCCCAATGCACTATTTTCCACTCGACTTCTACTCATCTTTTAAGACTTGGCTTATATCCCTTATACTTTGTTTTTAACCTCTACCTCTGGACAATTGAGCTGATGTCTAAGGAGCCAGTTCTGTGCCCTGAGCCAGGCACTGGGCTCCATCATAGCAACACCTGGTTCTTGTTTTCAGGGAGCTTGCTGTCCAGTAGGAAACTCTGTGGCCATGCAGTACCTCCTGGAAGTGGGAGGGAAAAGTGGTGAGGGATGCAGCCAGGTAGGTGATCAGGAGGAAGATGTTAAGGACCCCGGTGTACCATGCGAAAGAGTTTGAGTTTTATCCTGCGTTAGCAGGAAGCACAGCAGTGACAGGAGAGATCGTCTCTGAGATCTCTTCCAGCTCTGAAATTCTGTTATTTTCTGACCCCAACTCTTTTGTACTTAACACAGCCAAAAACTAACTTGAGTAGCATGGTATTTTACTTATATCTATATTGTATCCTCAATAATGGACTTTGTAATAGTTAATTAAAATTGCTTATTAGTTTTCTCTGTTTTCTTTTTCAAGTGTATTCTGGGAGGACAGAAACCTCATCTTATTTGCTGTGTATCCCCACAGTTTCTAGTACTATAAATATTTATTGAAAGAGGGAATGAAAGCTGTGGGTGGTACCTCAACCTGAGTCTATGGCATCTTCCTTTCAGTAGCTTCAGGCTTAATTTAAGAACCTGAATGAAAACAAAAAAACAAAAAAACCCATTTCCCTTTATTTTTTGCTGCAAGGTACTGAAAGCCTATGAGGTGCTCATACCCGGACATACAGTATTGGATGTGACAGTTACAGTCACGGGCCTCTTGGATTTTTATATCCCGCCCTTTCTCTTGCTTCTCTGTCCTTACCCCTGTGATTTAAAAGGTTCAGGAAAATTAGAAGACACTCCTTCCACAAAAATCAAGGGAGATTATTTGAGAGGATCTGGAAGCCCACGGCATCGATTTTTGGCTTAGTGAAAAGAGCACGGATGGCATGTCAGACAGCTTGGGTTTGAATATTCATTCTGCCATGAATAGGTGCACATTCTTGCACATCCTACCTTTCTTCTCTAAATCTGTTTATCCATCCGAAAAACTCACTAGGGTAGGGCATGGCATTTGTTAGATGTGCGGCAAATGTTGATGTTAGTTTTCCATCCTTCTGTTGATTTTCTGTACGGGCCCGATTTCTTCATGGATGCAGAGTGATGAAAAGAGCCTGCAGTAAGCCATTCAAGGCCTTCGCTTCAGATGTCAAGGTAGCACAAAATCATTTCAGGCCTTAGAGCACACCGCACAGCGATGGGGAAGTGCCAGCACTAACTGTCAAAGCGCATGACTAGTGAGAATAGAACTTTTATCTCTCGTTTCATCTGCATGTTGTTTGGGAACTGTTTTCTCAGGGTGTGCTAAATTCCAGAGCCTACGAAGCCTAATTTGAAGCCAGTTGAGGAGCAGAGCTTCAGGACCAATTTATAGAGGTGACAGTGACTTTAAATGTTGCCGGAAACTGCTTCCTCCCTGCTATGCTGGAAGCCAGCAAATAGTTAATTGAGCCATCACTCTTTTAACATAGGAACAGCGTCCATTTTCATTTGCTTACCCCCAACTCTGCCTCTCAATTTGAAGCATCCTGCGATTTCAAATTCTTGAGTGTAGGAGGAAGGGGGGAGAAGAATCCAGAAAACAAACCACCTTTCTAGTCTTCTAGAGTCTTCTAAACTGCATCACTTAGAATGCACGCTGCATGCTGTCTGCAGTGGCCTGTTGTGTTCATCACCCCCTCCTCAGCGCTACACACACTATATGGGGAAGCGCTGCTCTCTGCAGGCTTTTACAAGCACCATGTACAGGGCCTCCCAAGGGGACGCCAGGCTTCGGGATGCAAAGGAGTTTTCTGTCAGAGGGTTCATTTACATTCTAACTGACAAGGTTTGGGTCTCCACATTTGTTTAATACTATGGTGTCTGTTCAAAACAACAGTAAGCTCAGTTGTGCTCTTCTGACCAGGGGCCACATTCTCATCTGGTGACTTGCTCTGAGCGGGTACAAGTTGCATTACAACAAAGGCCTTGGTTGTTAAAGTTCTGTCTTTTATTAGAATCTACTTTGGACATAAAAATTATTCCCTTGATTTGTGTTTGTGACCACTGACTACGCCATTTACAGCCATAACTACTTTTCTCTTTTTTTCTTCTTCTTAGTGTTAGATTGCAAAGTCTGTGCAAGAGTTTGGGGCTTTTTGAAACTGATCATCAGATTAATTTATTTAAAAGACGGTTCTCTTCAAGTTGCATGGTGATCTATTTTACTTGATCTAATATGTCTAGGGAATTACTGTGGCTTCAGTTCAGATGGTTTTGATTCTGCCTTCTGAGCTAATGACTCTACATGATTCCCTAATAGTAACGTAATTTGTGCCAGCATAGTACGAGTTCAGTCTGCACATCCAAGACAGATATGTGCAGGGCAGAGGGCTAGGCAATTCCTGGGCTTATTGATAAGGGGAAGGGCGAAAAGCTATGTGTGTGAATAAATCAATGGCCTCTGTAATTACTGATCTTTGTGACTTCTAAAGACCTTCAGTGCCAAAACCTTCTCTGAACCTCAAATGTATAACTTGACCCATTTGTAAAGGGCCAAATCATTTGCAAATTAGCAGAAGAAATTGCTCATATTAAAAAAAAAACACACTTTGATTTTAAATTAAAAAAAACCCTAAGCCTAGAATAACTTGGAATTTAAAATTTCTATTTTTTCAAAGGAGCCAGTTTCTTTCTTAATATGGGTTGACCTCTCTGTCAATTAGGATGGATATAGATATGACTATATATCATGTATAGAGCAAAGCTCATGGTTCATAAAGAGCTTCTGTTTTGCTCATGATCATTAGTAATTGAGTCTCTCAACTTGAGTTTGATAAATTTTCCATCTTGTATCAGGGAGACCTAATGATTTAATCACTACATTCATATGGTAACTGGTAAAACAGTAGAACCATTTTCCTCTTCTACCTGGGAACTGCTAAGTCACATACCTCAACATCTCCTGAGTTGTGCATGACCACTCAGGGATGTGTTCCATTTGTGTGTTATGAAGAAGCAATTCCACTGTTTTTTCCTTTCCTCTCTGAGCAGCTGGCTGCACATGACAAAGTCCTGCAGACCACAAATGCCAGGGTCCAACCCCAGCAGGTCCAGGGGTCCCCAAAGGTGTGGACGGAGTCGGCGAAGAAGGAATGACATGGAGACAGCGTTCAGTTGATCAGCAGCCTAGCCAGGATCTCCAGCCAAGTTCTGGTTTCGATCTCCAGAGAGGTTCTGCTTAGGCTCTCCAGAGAGGTTCTGTCCAGGTACTCCAGTCAGGTTCAGTCGCCAGGTTCTAGTCAGGTTCTCTTGCCAATTTCTGTAGTCAGGTTCAGATGCTGGGGTCCATCTTCTGTCTCTAGAGAACGTTCTGTGTAGGTTCTGTGCCTAGGCTCTGTCTCTCTTGGTCCTGTCTTCCAAGCCCTGTGTTCTAAGTTCTGTGTCTTTCTGTCTTCTGAATTCTGTCTCATGAGTTCTGTGTTCTAAATTCTGTCTCTTGCTGTCTTCTGAATTCTGTCTGTTGTTGTCTTGTTGCATCTGCATTTATACCAGTTGATTCTAATCCTGTCAATCTCTATTACAAAGGTTAGGGCGTTTCTTATCTCCATTCCAGGGAGTAAAAGATTATGTAGCTTAAGCATGATTGTTTGTAGTTAAATTGATTAACTACCCGCCTGGCACTTAGTTAAGGAGTTTCATCCCCTCCCTAACTTCAGGGGAAAATCCCTACCTGGGGATTCAACCTTTCTCGGAGAGGTGACCTTGCTTAAAACACAGCGCCAAGAAGGTGAGCAAACATATTAAGAACCGTATGCTATATATGCCAGGTCCCTTGAAACAGCAAGGATGGACCAGCTCCCGGCAAATTCCCCCTTTTTTATTTTTTAAAAGCAAGCATTAAAAAGAAAAACCTGAAATGCTCTCTTATATCCATTTTAAGAGTAGGATTGGTGCTTTCCGCTGTTACCTGAGTCCTGATCTATCATCGCAGGGAGAGCTTGCCAATCCTGCACTTTCCCGGGGTGGAAAGGCTGCAGTGGGGTTAAGGATAAGGCTCCTTGGGCCTACCTTCTCCCATGCTATTACATTTACTTTTCCTTCCTCAGAAAAGCATGGACATACTTCTTGTATAAAACGTTCTGTCTGACTGGGAGTAACCTTAATTCCTCTGCTAGCAAGCACATATGTTAAAAGATCAATACAGAGTCTTTTTTCTTTAGACTCAGTATGGCACATCTTCTTAATCTAAAGATCAATACAGAGTCTTCTTTCTTTGGACTCAGTATGGCACATCTTCTCAATCTAAGGATCAATACAGAGTCTTCTTTCTTTGGACTCAGTATGGCACATCTTCTCAATCTAAGTTCTGTACTATCCACCTTCTTACCCTACTTATCCTCTATAGGGGGGTCTGTAGCACCCTGGTGGAGTCCTATCCGTCCCGAGTGTGGGGGTTCTCAATGGGGGGGGGGCTTACCTAGGGGAATCCTTTTCCAGGCGTTCCCAAAGGTGTGGACGGAGTCGGCGAAGACTATCCACCCTTTTCCTATGGTGGAGTCCTATTCATCCCGAGTGTGGGGGTTCTCAATGGGGGGGGCTTACCCAAGGGAACCCTGTTCGGGCGCCAGATGCCGGGGTCCAACCCCAGCAGGTCCAGAGGTTCCCAAAGGCGTAGACGGAGTCGGCGAAGAAGGAAGGACACGGAGACAGCGTTCAGTTGATCAGCAACCTAGCCAGGATCTCTAGCCCGGATCTCCAGAGAGGTTCTGCTTCGGATCTCCAGCGAGGTTCTGTAGCCATGTTCCCTCGCTAGGTTCTCCAGCCAGGTTCTGTCCAGGCTCTCCAGTCAGGTTCAGTGTCCAGGTTCCAGTCAGGTTCTCCTGCCAATCTCTGTAGTCAGGTTCAGTCCAGGATCCCTTGCCATGTTCTCCTGCTAGGCTCTGTCTCTAGGCTCCGAGGCCAGTCCCTCTCCAGGATCCTCCGGCATGGTCTCTCCAGCAAAGTTCTTCTGTCTCTAGGCTCTGTGTAGGTTCTGTCTTCTTGATTCTGTTCTAAGTTCTGAGTGTTTCTGTCTTGTTACAACTGTATTTATACCAGTTGATTCAATCCTATCAATCTCTATTACAATATTTGCTGGGAGCTGGTCCATCCTTGCTGTTTCAAGGGACCTGGCATATATAGCATACGGTTCTTAATATGTTTGCTCACCTTCTTGGCGCTGTGTTTTAACCAAGGTCACCTCTCCGAGAAAGGTTGAATCCCCAGGTAGGGATTTTCCCCTGAAGTTGGGGAGGGAATAAAACCCCTCAACTAAGTGCCAGGCGGGTAATTAATCCCTTTAACTACCAACAATCATGCTTAAACTACATAATCTTTTCTCCCTGGAATGGAGATAAGAAACGCCCTAACCTTTGTAATAGAGATTGATAGGATTGAATCAACTGGTATAAATACAGTTGTAACAAGACAGAAACACTCAGAACTTAGAACAGAATCAAGAAGACAGAACCTACACAGAGCCTAGAGACAGAAGAACTTTGCTGGAGAGACCATGCCGGAGGATCCTGGAGAGGGACTGGCCTCGGAGCCTAGAGACAGAGCCTAGCAGGAGAACATGGCAAGGGATCCTGGACTGAACCTGACTACAGAGATTGGCAGGAGAACCTGACTGGAACCTGGACACTGAACCTGACTGGAGAGCCTGGACAGAACCTGGCTGGAGAACCTAGCGAGGGAACATGGCTACAGAACCTCGCTGGAGATCCGAAGCAGAACCTCTCTGGAGATCCGGGCTAGAGATCCTGGCTAGGTTGCTGATCAACTGAACGCTGTCTCCGTGTCATTCCTTCTTCGCCGACTCCGTCTACGCCTTTGGGAACCTCTGGACCTGCTGGGGTTGGACCCCGGCATCTGGCGCCCGAACAGGGTTCCCTTGGGTAAGCCCCCCCCATTGAGAACCCCCACACTCGGGATGAATAGGACTCCACCATAGGAAAAGGGTGGATAGTCTTCGCCGACTCCGTCCACACCTTTGGGAACGCCTGGAAAAGGATTCCCCTAGGTAAGCCCCCCCCCCCATTGAGAACCCCCACACTTGGGACGGATAGGACTCCACCAGGGTGCTACAGACCCCCCTATAGAGGATAAGTAGGGTAAGAAGGTGGATAGTACAGAACTTAGATTGAGAAGATGTGCCATACTGAGTCCAAAGAAAGAAGACTCTGTATTGATCCTTAGATTGAGAAGATGTGCCATACTGAGTCCAAAGAAAGAAGACTCTGTATTGATCTTTAGATTAAGAAGATGTGCCATACTGAGTCTAAAGAAAAAAGACTCTGTATTGATCTTTTAACATATGTGCTTGCTAGCAGAGGAATTAAGGTTACTCCCAGTCAGACAGAACGTTTTATACAAGAAGTATGTCCATGCTTTTCTGAGGAAGGAAAGGTAAATGTAATGGCATGGGAGAAGGTAGGCCCAAGGAGCCTTATCCTTAACCCCACTGCAGCTTTTCTACCCTGGGAAAGTGCAGGATTGGCAAGCTCTCCCTGGGATGATAGATCAGGACTCAGGTAATAGCAGAAAGCGCCAATCCTACTCTTAAAATGGATATAAGAGAGCATTTCAGGTTTTTCTTTTTAATGCTTGCTTTTAAAAAATAAAAAAGGGGGAATTTGCCGGGAGCCGGTCCATCCTTGCTGTTTCAAGGGACCTGGCATATATGGCATACGGTTCTTAATATGTTTGCTCACCTTCTTGGCGCTGTGTTTTAACCAAGGTCACCTCTCCGAGAAAGGTTGAATCCCCAGGTAGGGATTTTCCCCTGAAGTTAGGGAGGGAATAAAACCCCTCAACTAAGTGCCAGGCGGGTAATTAATCCCTTTAACTACCAACAATCATGCTTAAACTACATAATCTTTTCTCCCTGGAATGGAGATAAGAAACGCCCTAACCTTTGTAATAGAGATTGATAGGATTGAATCAACTGGTATAAATACAGTTGTAACAAGACAGAAACACTCAGAACTTAGAACAGAATCAAGAAGACAGAACCTACACAGAGCCTAGAGACAGAAGAACTTTGCTGGAGAGACCATGCCGGAGGATCCTGGAGAGGGACTGGCCTCGGAGCCTAGAGACAGAGCCTAGCAGGAGAACATGGCAAGGGATCCTGGACTGAACCTGACTACAGAGATTGGCAGGAGAACCTGACTGGAACCTGGACACTGAACCTGACTGGAGAGCCTGGACAGAACCTGGCTGGAGAACCTAGCGAGGGAACATGGCTACAGAACCTCGCTGGAGATCCGAAGCAGAACCTCTCTGGAGATCCGGGCTAGAGATCCTGGCTAGGTTGCTGATCAACTGAACGCTGTCTCCGTGTCATTCCTTCTTCGCCGACTCCGTCCACACCTTTGGGGACCCCTGGACCTGCTGGGGTTGGACCCCGGCACACAAAGCCACAAAACGCAGGAATTTGTCTGAATGATTGAGTGGGGGAGAATCATCTTTGTCAACCACCTACACCATCTTGGACTGTTAGCTGAATGAGAAATAATTTTCCATTCTATTGGAACTCATATTTTTAGAAATTTGTCCCTTATGCCAGGCATTTTTACACATATTTTCTCATTTAATCTTCAGATAGAATTGCGATGATATAAATATTATCATTCCCAGTTTCTAGATGACTAGAGATTGCTAGTGGTCATAGAGCAACTGAGCCTCAGCAGTGGAATTTTAACTTATTATAGCTCATAACTACCTTGTCACACTTTATTTTTTAAAATGTCTTTTATTTATTTTAGAGATTGAGGAAGGGAGAGAGAGATAGAAACATCAATCAGCTGCCTCCTGCACGCATGCCCACTACTGGGAATTGAGCCCGCAACCCAGCGATTTGCCCTGACTGAACTGGTGAACTCTTGGTTTATGGGTCAGTGCTCAACCACTGAGCCATACCTGCTGGACACCTAGTAACACTTTAAACTTTTAAAAATTAAAATCTGAATTTTTCTATAATTAGAATCCTATTCAATGTTTATTGTTTTAAATTTTCACAAACTATATTTTGATTTAATTTAGCAAATTAATAAATTTTTTAAAAGATAAATTTCCACTCAACATTATTATATCTTTTCAAGAATATGGTATTCTATTACTAATGGTCTGGGCACTATTTTAATACAGTAATTTCATGTGAATTACTATGCATAAATAAGTAACAGCAAAAAATTAATGATACAGATAATAAAGATTTAAACAACTCTGTTCTGAATTCATCAAGCATTTAAAAGGAATTTTTAACTATTTGAGAATTCAAAATATTCAGAAATATTTTGCCAAATATATTACTTTGATTATAAAATTTAACTGGTTTTAGGAATCTTAAGCTTTTTCCTTGTATCTAATCTATCATTAAACATAAGAACATTTATATAATAGTTATTTTCAGTGTTCTTAAAGCCTTTTGAGTCTTTTTGTCCATTCAAAATGTCTGTAATTTATATATTACCAAAACGTGTTTTATTCTCACAATATGGCAGAACATTACACACCAGAAAAGGATTCTGATTTTCACACTTGAGAGACATTTCTGCTCCTCCTTCCATATCACACATTAATCTAAAGATAAGACATGCCTCACCATTTGGAAGTTATTCTCCAAAATGTCAGAGTTGAGAATTAACATTATATGCTTTCAAAAAAATCACCCCTTTGAACATGAATATCTGTCTAAATGTGCACTTTTTGACATTATTTCTTATCATGGGGTTGCTGATTTAATGTTACATTAATTCTCCAACTAGTAAATTAAATAAGAACACCTTTTCTAAACAATGACACACTTTTATATAATTTAAAAATTTTGACAACATTAGCATTTACCATTATCACCCCACACTTCTCTTTGGGCAATTATTAACATTTTTTGGCATTCTCAAATCAATTCCATCTTGGTTCATTTGTTTGAGTGACAGCAAAATCATGAAATAAGTGAAGTTGGTCTCTCAGACACCCTCCCACTTATTCATGACCTTGCTTCTCCTTCTTGACATCTCAAACATTTGTGGGAGGAATGAACAAGGGAATACGGCAGCAATCCAGATGGCCACCGTAGAGACTGCAGTTCCAGTGACTGACAATGTGTAGTATTTATTCCTTTGCTAAGACAACTGTCCAGGATGGGTTGAGGGGAAGGGGCAAGTATTCATCACTGCAGCATTTGCTGTCACCTCTAGAAACCTGTAGAAGGATACAACCCTCTAAACACTGTAGGCTCTATTTAGATTAAAATAATTTTTTCTTATTCACTGCTGTGTGAAGAAATCTCGTGGCAGCAATGGATATGATACTGACATTTGTTTAATATTTTATGGTTCTTAAGAACTTGTACAAATCATTTTTGGGGAATTATTAGCCAATGATCAAGAAAAAGTCCTTCTTGCCTGTAAGACTTTTTGTTTGCTTTGTTGTTGTTGTTTTAATCTGTTTTTAAATAAGAAGGGAAATGAGAGATTCAGAATTCTAAGGGCCATGCAACAGTGAGAAGTGTTTTTGTTTTTTTGGCCAAGATACTTTTTTTCTTTTACATTTTCTTCCAAGATAATATTGATTGAGAATCAAACATTATCCTCAGCCCTTTGCTGGGTGGTGTTGCTTTTGTTTCAAGAGAAAGAAAGAGTGAAATGCCCCTTCTCTTATTAGGGAAGAGTAGAGGAATAGAACATGGAGATTCAGCCATGGGTACACTGTCCTTCTATAACACCTGGTCACCATTTTCAAGAGGAAAGGTGACAAAACTTCATTTCTTGTGTCCTAGACATCTAGTAGTGGTTATATTCAATTATAATTTTTCTCATTTGGGAGGCACTTAAGGATGGATTCTGTTATTCTTTAATAGGAAGAAGGCAAAGGGTAAGCATGCTTAATTTCTCAAGACAGGAAGTTAAAAATGTTTGCAGAACATTTCAAATTTCCGTTCTTTTGTTTTTGTAATGCATAAAACATCTCTGAGTAATGAATGGCCCTGTCTGTGTAGAACTCTGCCCTAGTATACTAATGATATTTATCAAGCCCCCATTTGCCAAGTTAAGGAAAGTCTGACATATAGCAAATAGTCAGGAGGCAGTGGAATGAAAGTACATAATTTCCCAAACCATTCATAGCAACTTGCCACTCAAAGTGTAATCCCTGGACCGGCAACATCAGCATCCACTGGACACTTATCAGAAAAGCAGAAATTTCTTATTGCATTTTAACAAGGCCCTAGGTGATCTGTATGCACATTACACTTTGAGAAATATCACCTTAGGACACAGTATTTGGTAAAAGCCTTGCAACAAACCTATAAGGCAGATTATTACTATTATCCTTCACATGATTATGAAAAAATTGAGACTTTGAAATGTTATTCAGAATAATCTTAAAATTTCTCAAGACCAATGCCTTTAGTAGTCATTAATTATAATCCTATATAATAAAAGTGCAATATGCAAAACAACCGAACAGCTGAACAGCGGAACGACCATCGGAATGACCATCCGGGACCACGCTGTGACACCCACTGACGCCAGGCCAGCCAGATGGGTACAATGCAATTGGTCGGGGGCCCAGCCATCGCCCCATGATCGCCCTGCAGAGGGTGGCCCAGGCCACTGACCAGCGGGCTGCGGTGGCTGGGCGGGAAGCCCAGGTCCCGGGTGCCTGAGGGAAGCTGGTGCCAGCAGCTGGAGGAAGGAAGGCCTACTTGTGCACAAATTTCGTGCTTTGGGCCTCTAGTATAGCAATAAGAAAAAATAGCAGCACAACACATAAGTGGTTAAGAGGGCTGTCTCTGGAGTCAGACTGCCTAGGTTCAAATCCTGACTCTACTACTCAGCAAGTGTAAAATCTTGGGCCAGTTGCTCAATATACAGTATTTGTGTTTAAGTGTTCTCAATAGTCAGGTAGGAATTTTGAAGGAGGCTACCTCTTGGTGTTGAGGAGGGGATGATTAAATGAATACATTCAAATAAAATGGTTAGAATAGCACCTAGTGTGTAGTGAAAATTTGATACATGTTAGATATTAGTAATAGTAGGTATAGTGGGGTCTGTAGTAGTGACTAACCATTTTTTCCCATCACTAACCACATGTTTCATTTGGTTCAGTCCTCCAAATACACCTATGAGATAGCAATAGATATGCCTGTCACCTCTACCTACTGGCGGATGGAGTAAGGAGTAGTTTTGCCAGAAAGCACACAGCTGGTGAATATGGGGCTGGCATTAAAACTTCAAGAGTAGGCTCCACATTATCATATGACACTGTGCTCTGAGTGCCTTAAGTTCAGTTCTTTTGAATGCAAGCCCTCTATTTTTCCACCAATCTGCACTTCTCTCCAACCATCAATCAGAAGAGCATTTTCAGATGACAGGTGAGTCATTAATGCTATTTGATCAGAATGCATTCATCAAGCCTTTATAGCAGCCTCTGTTTTGCTCCAGGTCCTGTTCCTTTTCTCTACCCAGCCCTGGAGAACAACACTCTGTCATTCTTTGCTTACCTGGGGTTTCAAGTCAGCATTGAAATACTCTTAGAAGCTAAGAGTTCCAGCTTCCCTAGGATTCTTCCTAATAAACAGCCTCTTAGCATGTCTGTTTCTGGCCCTTGGAGGGAAATTTGCATTTTGATGGAGAACCTCTGAAGATGAAATGCCTCAGCCTACAGAGTGACTATCTATAGTGATAGTTTATCAGCTACAAGAAGACAGTGCCCTCTAGGGTAAAACACAATTAAAAAGGAATAAAAACTCTTATCTAGAGAGTCTCTGGTCTCAGCCTATAGGCAAATGGTGTCCCAGATAACAGCCCACCTGCAGAAGTCTCTACTAAGCAGCAAAGTGGAACACGATAACCTACATGCTTTAGGAGGTGGCAATTCTGATTCTTAATTGAACCTTACCAGTGCTTGTCATTACTTAAAATTTGAAAATTATCTGTGATGGCCTAGTAAAATTAATCCCTCCCCCTTCCTCCCCCCCACACAAGCATGGGCTTGAACATGGCTTGAGTTTGTGGATACTTTTTACTTTTACTTTCTATCTCAAGGGAAAGCAATCCTCCAGGGGCTTATACTGTGTTATAGACTATATACCAACTTTAGGAAATCTGGAATCTGGATTTAGGAAATCTGGAATATTGGCATACTGGAAAGATATACAACATGTCAGGCAATTTTTCTAATATTTTATAGTATGAAGGACTTAGAGGTTTGGGAAAATATATATATTTGGTTGTTTATGTGTACAAGAGGCCTGGGGTATGTTGGAAGATTCACTTAACAATGTATGGAGTATTATTGAAGAAGATCCTTTTGTTTGAGTAAACTATTGAAGTCTTTGACAAGATTATAATTCAAAGTCCTTGAACACGATGAAAAATAATAGCTGTATCTTGAAAAAGACAGAAAAACCATATGTATACTTTGTTGTTTGAAATGGAATGGAATTTCTAATTGGAAAAAAATGGAATTAGGCTAGAGGCTTAAGTTTTATAACTATCCCTATTTAGTACATTAAAGATTTTCTCTTAGAAAAAAGCAAAATGAATTCTACAGATAGATTAATAAGACACATAAGATAAAATTAACAAGAGCACGTGTATGCTTAGGGATCAGTATTCCAGGAAGGAATACAGTCTAAAAGGTCTAGAAGACTTCTAAAAGTATATATGCAAAAAAAGGAGGAGGAGGAGAAGGAGAAGAAGAAGAAAAACAGGAGGAGGAGTAGTAGGAGAAGAAAATCCACAACAAATCTGATTTAAAAGAAAGTGGAACAGAGGGTGCAAGAGAATATGCGTGCATCATTGGCTTCACGTGGTAGCTCAAAATCTGAAACAGTGGAATATCATGACTGCTTTTTCTTTTGCCTTAACTGGGCACATTTTGTCCTATTTCTTTTGCAGAAGTGAGTGGGGTGTGACATAGAGGTTGCTATAGTTACTCATTTTTAATGAATTTTGAAACTGTTCTCCAACCAAATTGCTCTCTCTCATTCAAAGATGTTAGAAGGCAGTGGAGGAGAAATTTGTGACTGAAAAATGACTCATCCTAAGACAAATACAGAAAAGCATTAAAAAATAAGAAATAAAATTATAATTTACTGAACCAGGGTTTATTGTTTGAGTCTGTCTTATCAAGTGTGTGATTTGAGGACATTTAAATAACTTAATTGAGTAAAATGTTTTTAATCCTTTAAACCAATATTTTGCTGTTGTTGCAGCTTCATAACATTTAACACATCTATTAAAAATCAAGGAAACGGGATGGCAAAAAAATTCAAATACAATTTACAAAAATAAAAATATATTATCTCTTTAAAAAGCAGAACTAGTTTTGGAATATGTGTTTCCACGAAACTTTAAATGACCTTTCATGGTAAAAAAAAAAAAAATAAACTTGATGTAACTATTTCACAGTTATAAACAGAGAGTATAAACTTTCTAGTACAGAAGTGAATGAAGGATGTTCAGAGAAAGTGTCAAAACCACATTATTTAGTGGACATTCAACCTAATAAGGATGACTTCAGGTACCTCTTGTACTAATGATAAAGATATTCAGTAAGTTAGAGCTCTACAGAAAAATTATTGGAAAAAGCAAAAAGAGGAAAATTTGGCCAAGATAGATTTGAACTATTTATGGCTGTAGACATTAGCTTCTTAAACTGGCTTCCTAGTAAGAACTCAGCAAAATGTCACGTTTATCTCTCTTTTAAAGTGAGCCCAAATTCTGGTGACAGGTGGGTACTTGAAATCTTGAGGGGATCACTTTGTAAAGTATATGATTTGTCTAACCACTATACTGTACACCTGAAATTAATACAAAATAATATGAATGTAAACTATAATAGAGAAATAATTTTTTAAAAAATGAGACTAACTGTAAATGCCACTGTAATCATGGGTTAAGTCATGGAAATATTCTTAACTAGCAGAACATAGAAATACTTACATCAATGTTAGGTTGCTTAACACAGTTCTAGAGCTATAGAAATACAGAAAAATGACATTTATTTCTACTGGACAATGCTAGGTTAGACCACAGATGTCCTTACTAGTAAATAAAAATTTTTTTGTTGGCAAGGTTAGTTATTTGAACATGTTTTTTCTCAGAGAAATGATGTTAGGTAAGTTTATGGGGTTCCTAAGACAGCTGGCAAAGCCTGCTTAGCCCATCTGGCACCTGAAGTATAATATTTCATGTCACCGCCATAGCACACTTGGAAAGAATTGTTTATGTAGGGGCAAAAAAATTACCAAGTATGGTTAGGGACACCAGTACTCATGTTCCTGAGTGGGAAGTGTTTTGGCCAGAGAGTTGCATGTACATGTATGTGCATGTGTATAGTCATGCATTTGTGTTTTAGACACAACTAGAAAAGTAATATGTGAAAAGTTAGTTGCACCTGGATTAATAAGACAAGGCTTATAGTACTAGAGGCCTGGTGCATGAAATTCATGCACAGTGGAAGGGTGGTCCTTCAGCCCGGCCTGCCTGCACCCTCTTGCAATCCAGGACCACTTGGACAATGTCTGATTGCCGGTTTAGGTCCGATCTTGCCTGCCTGCCTGATTGCCCATAACTGCTGCCTGTCTGCCTGATCACCCCTAACTGCTTCTGTTTGCCTGCCTCATTGTCTCTAATCACTTGCCTGCCTACCTCATCGCCCCTAACCACTTGCCTTCCTGCCTGATCGCCCCTAACCTCTCAACTGCCTGCTTCATCGCCCCTAATTGCTTTCCTGCCTGCCTCATCACCCCTAACCACTCTGCCTGCCTGCCTGATCACCCATAACTACTCTCCTGCCTGCCTGATCGCCCCTAACCACCTCTGCCTCGACCCTCGCCACTGTGGCTTTGTCCTGAATGACGTCCAGATGGTCATTTGGCTGTCTGGTCTAACTAGCATATTATACTTTTATTATTACAAATTTGTAGAAAGAGCATGTCCTTACATCACCATTTTGCAAATACTATCAAATTTAACATGGAAGCAATGGACAGATTCCATAGGAGAGGATCTGCTGGAAGAGTTATACTATATCTTAGTGTTTCAAAATGCATGAGCCATTAGAAATTTATGATGAAGTATGAGGAACCTGCACTGTCCTGATTAGGAATTACTTAGAATCATTTTTAAATTCACAATTATCTATTCAAGTTCTTTGGCATACGTGAATATTGAGAATCAGAATTTCAAAGCATTATAAAGTGGGCTGAATGGTAAAACACTGAATAAGAAATTAGATTCTTCTTGTTAATACACTTAACAGTAATTAAAGTTCATTGGAAATTGCTAATCTGGTAGGAAATGGTCTAAGTTAGTAGATCTCAAGCGTTAGTGTACATCAGAAATATCTGGAGGGTTTATTAAAACACTGACTTCTCGGCCAGTGTTTCTGGTTCATAGGACAGGGACAAAGCCTGGGAATTTACATTTCTGAACTTCCCAGGTGTTGGTGCCGGCTGCTCTTGGTATGGGAACCACATTTTGAGAGTTACTGGGCTTATTTTTTACTCAGCGGTCCAAAAACATATCAGTAAACATTCAGTATTATTTTGTATTCATTTCAGGTGGACGGAATAGTGATCAGACAATCATACACTTTACCAAGTGGTTCCCTTTCTCCCCCGATATTTCACGTACCCACCTGGCATCATACATGGTTATTACAATATTATTGGCTATATACCCTATGCTGTACTTTACATCCCCATGACTATTTTGTAACCACCAATTTGTACTTTTTAATCCCTTCACCTTTTTCACTTCTCTCTCAACTCTCCTTCCCTCTGGCAATCATCAGTCTGATCTCTGTATCTATGAATATGTTTCTATTTTGTTGTTCATTTGTTTTGAGTTTTAGAATCCACATATAAGTGAAATCATATAGTATTTGTCTTTCTCTGACTTATTTCACTTAGCATAAAAAACTCTAGTTTTGCCCTGCCCGGCTTGCCTCAGTGTATAGAGTGTCAGCCTGCGGATTGAAGGGTCCCAGGTTCGATTCCAGCCAAGGGCACATGCCTGGGTTGCAGGCTTGATCCCCAGTGGGGGGGCATGCAGGAGGCAGCCAATCAATGATTCTCTCTCATCATTGATGTTTCTATCTCTCTCTCCTCCCTTCCTCTCTGAAATCAATAAAGAAATATATTAAAAAAAACATAACAACTCTAGTTTCCTCCAGGCTGTTGCAATGGTAAGATTTTATTCTTTTTTATGGCAGAGTAATATTCCATTATATATATATACTAGGGGCCCGGTGCACAAAATTCGTGCACTGGGTGGCGGGGGGGGAGTGTCCCTCAGCCCAGCCTGCCCCCTCTCACATACTGGGAGCCCTCAGGCGTTGACCCCCATCACCCTCCAATCGCAGGATCGGCCCCTTGCCCAGGCCTGACGCCTCTGGCCTAGGCATCCAGCCCGGGCAGCGGGGACCTGCAGTGGCAGTGGGGGGTGCCGCGATCGGCGGGCTCTGCCCCTGCCCCTGCAGGATGCCTCTGGCTGAGGCGTCCGGCCCGGGCAGCGGGGACCCGCAGCTGCAGCGGCCCCACGATCGTGGGCTTCGCTTTAGGCCCAGGCAAGGGACCCCTAGCTCCTGGGACTGCCAGCTTCGACCGTGCCCAGCTCCCATCGCTGGCTCCACCCCCACTTC
Source organism: Myotis daubentonii (assembly GCF_963259705.1). Taxonomy (NCBI): domain Eukaryota; kingdom Metazoa; phylum Chordata; class Mammalia; order Chiroptera; family Vespertilionidae; genus Myotis; species Myotis daubentonii. The sequence continues at coordinate 19,496,459 of NC_081842.1, read as the reverse complement.
CTGCTATCACTGGCCAGGGCGGAAAAGGCACCTGATGGGGACGCCTTTGCCCTGCCCCCCAGCTCTTAGCTCCCCCCTGGGTTTCTGATCACTGTCAGTGGCAGGGGGCTTCTTCCTGCTTTCCCTTTCGCCTCCCTGCATTGTGCCTACATATGCAAATTAACTGCCATCTTGTTGGCAGTTAACTGCCAATCTTAGTTGGCAGTTAATTTGCATATAGCCCTGATTAGCCAATGAAAAGGGTAGCTCGTACGCCAATTACCATTTTTCTCTTTTATTAGTGTAGATACCATTGCTTTTTAATCCACATCCTATTAATGGGCACTGAGTTACTTCCATATCTTGGCTATTATAAATAACTAGAGGCCCAGTGCATGAAAATCGTGCACTCGGGGGGGGGGGTGTCCCTCAGTCCAGCCTGCACCCTCTCAAATCTGGAACCCCTCGAGGGATGTCTGATTGCCGGTTAAGGCCCAATACCAGGCAGTCGGATATCCCTCTCACAATCTGGGACAGCTGGCTCCCAACCGCTCGCCTGCCTGCCTGCCTGCCTGATTGCCCCTAACCGCTTCTGCCTGCCAGCCTGATCACCCCCTAACCACTCCCCTGACAGCCTGATCGACACCTAACTGCTCCCCTGTTAGCCCGATCGCCCCCAACTGCCTTACCCTGCCATCCCAGTTGCCTCAAACTGCCCTCCCCTGCAGGCCTGGTCCCCCCCCAACTGCCCTCCCCTATAGGCCCAATCTCCCCTAACGGTCCTCCACTGCAGGCCTGGTCCCTCCCAACTGCCCTCCTCTGCCAGCTTGGTCCCCCCAACTACCCTCCCCTTCAGCCTGGTCACCCCAACTGCCCTCCCCTTCAGGCCTTGTTGCCCCTAACTACCCTTTCCTGTTGGCCTGGTCGCCCACAACTGCCCTCCCCTGCCAGCCATCTTGTGGCAGCCATCTTTTGACCACATGGGTACGGCCATCTTGTGCGAGGGTGTGACAGTCAATTTGCATATTACCGCTTTATTATATAGGATTCTGCAATGAACATAGGGGTGCATATATTCTTTAGAATTAGTGTTTTGGGTTTCTTTGACTATATTCCCAAAATAATATTGAGTTGAAACTGTAATTGAAAAATAAATTTTTTAAAACATTCTTAAATAAGCACTGGGCACCTTATAAACACGAGGTCACTAGGTCCTCTGTGTGTGGATGTATTCTCAAGGTGCATTAAAGAAACTGGATAACTTAAAAAAAAAAAAAAAGGAAAGTAAGAAAGAACGAAAGAAAGAATAAGAAGAACCATATCGGTAAAAACAATTTTCTTTTAGGTTTACAATTTTTACAATTTCAAAGAAAAATTATGTAAACAAAATCCATTCTAAAACTAAGCATTATTTTTCTAAAAAAATCATTTTTAAGTAAGGAATTCATATCTCAAAGTAACATGGATATAGTTCTTTATTCTCAACAATCAACGTGTTTTATTCTTTAAAAGCTTCCTTTTATTTTTAAGATAAAAAGGATGCTGGATTGATTATTTATGCTTTCTCTGGAAAAAAATTAGCTTTAAAGATCCCATGTTCAGGCAGTATTTGATTTTATCATCATGTGAAGGGATTACATTTCCTAAAGCAAAGCAGAGAATCAGTGTATTTCAGTGCCATGTGCTCAGTTCATAACTAAGACTAATGATGCTTTTTCCCTCAGGACTTAATCACCATGCTATCACTTGGAATTGAGGTTTTTGTGTTAGTCTAATAATTCTGTGGTAAAATCATTTAAATATTTAAAACCTATGAACAAAATAAATCTATCATCTTTAAATATTGAAGTCATGAAAGTCACAATGTTATGCATATTTAAATGCATTTCCACTTAAAAAAACCCTTAATTTTATTGTTAAAAAATGCTATTGGGAAGCAATTTGTATTCCATATGTTTTCTATTAATAAGTATCATTTTGACAGTCATTTCATTTGTATCTAGGCCCAGTGTTCAATATTTAGTACTTTGTAGACCTCACAGATGTTAATACCTAAGCCATATTGACTAGCATCTACTTTAAATTCAAACTCCTTTGTTATTACAGGCTCTCTACAATTTGAGTCTAATCCATTTGCTCATAATTATCTTCTTAACACACACCTTTGGCAAACTTTTAGTGGACAGACCTTCAAATTTGCCCTGTGTTTTCTTGCCTCTGAGCTTGAACCTGAAATTCTTTGCTTTTGTCCTATAAATCCTACCAACCTCTCTAAAGTCTTTCCTTACTGAGTCAGGTCTCATTGGACACTTAATATTGGACAGGTACTATTAGCTAACTTTACCTGTTAAGACAATTACCACTTGTATTATTACTGTTCACCAGTACCATAACCATCAAAAGTATGTAGCTACTTTTAACACCCCCATGTTAATATTGAAAACTCAAGCTCAGAGAGGTGGGAATAATTTGCCCAGTCAGGTAGCTATTAAATAACAGAGCTGAGATTTATTTCCAGATTTCTGTATCTGCAATGCCATGTACATATAATAAAAGCATAATATGCTAATTAGACTGGACAGCCGAATGACCTTCCGGACCTCCTTCCAGACAACCTTCCGGATGAAGCCGCGGCTGCGAGGCCTGAACCCCTTGCACGAATTTCGTGCATGGGGCCTCTAGTGTACATATAACCAAGTGCTACATTATATTGCATGGCAGCCTCCAAATTAAATGGGTTATCATATTTTTAATGTATATGTATAAGGAGTATTTTAGTATGAAGAAATGCATGCTAACAATTATTTATGCTTTGATTGGTATTCAGCTTATACAGTTGTATATTTAAAGAGGTACCTAATTCTTCATGAGTCTTAAAGCTCAAATCAGTAAGCCTCTTATTTTGTTTATGAAACTAGTAATTCTTGTTAAAATAAATTCATTTTCACTTTGATAAATGCTTAATTAACTTGGCAGACTAAATTCCCCTAGATATTTGATAGCATTTACAATAAAGTTTAATTAAATTATTAGTCTTTAGTCCCAGAATTATCTGATTTCCTCAAGCCCTCTAAACGACTAACAGAGCAAATTTGTAAGTCAGTATATCTGCATTCTTCTAAGCATGCAAGCAACCCGTGTAAACCTGTTAAAGCAGACTTCAAAATTCAACAATTCATTTCCCCCTGAGTAACATGTTCTCCAACATGTTTAAACAATAACAAAGCATTCTTTAAGCTGCACAATGATTTCAAATATATAACCACATGTATTTAAGCCCCCCGGCAATTAATTCTATGAGTTATTTATTTTTATCACTTATTTTATACTTTATGGTGGTAACAAGATTATTTATGGAGGTAACATCTTATTAAAAACAAGCTGCAGGGGGGGGAGGGGGCGCGGTGTGGGGAAGAAGAATTGCCATCTTGGCAAGACCAAGGCCACTTGGTTCAAGATTCAGGACCAGGAGGGACTCAGCAATCCTTTAAAATTAGTGACTGGGACAGTGGAGCAGAGACTCTTCCATAATGTGACTGCGGTCTGTCCTACAAGCTGGACACAGGCCATCCTCTCTAAGGGGGTAGGAATAGAACTGTGAAAGATGATCAGTTCCTTTGTTGGACAGAGAGATAGCGGTAACATTTTTTTATCTATATTTGTTTTATCCTGACTGTAAGCATGAGGTTTCTGGATAAGACAGGACTGATTATTTACTTACAGAGCAATCCTAGTGTTCTTTCCCTGTGCCTCATTTCCTTTTGGAGCAATATAATGAGGGCATATATCATCCTATCTGTAATCATAGAGGCTCTTTACTCTAGTTGAAGACCTGGAAGCTATGAATCTTAGAGCTTGTATAATGACTGCTACAGAGAGATACCTGTCCTCCCCTGCTGAGGAAGGAGAGAAAACTTTGCTCTGTGATGTAAGCAAGTTTTTGAAAAGGCAAGAAGAAGGTTCCTAGGTTGTTACAATATAAACAAACTGTTCCAGGAAAGAGAAATGTATACATCTCTCCTGAATATTTCACTGCCTTTAATGTCTAAGGCTTGTTTTCTATTCACTCACCTTTAACCCACATTGCCAGTCATGTTTGCTCAGAAAACCTGATCATACAGAAATATGGAGATCCTGCCCTTCCTTTATAGCCGTGTGGCTGCCTGAAGTCAGGTGGAAAGCAGCCCCAATTCCAAGTCGCTGGTTATTGCTGCACAGGGGTATTGCCTTGGGATCTCAGCCACAATCACTGTGGAAGTATAGAATTCATCTGTGCTACCTCCATAGCATGTCATTTATCCACCCGACTCTGCTCATTATGGTAATAGTGGATGAGATGGAGTGGGAACAAGGGACTGTCCCCTCTACATGTGGGAAGTAGTAAGGCAGCTCTATTTTCATCCTACTAGTACTTGTGCCATTTCCTGCTAAACTATCTCAAAAATGTAGGAAGTAACTCAAAGTTGAAAAAGTGAAAACAAAGTTCAACAATTCCACTGGCTTTAACTATGAAAACTAAATTAAATAAGCTGCATAAACATTGAACCAGTAAAAGCCTGGTTTTATGTTAGCATTTCTTTTAATAACATCTTCTTCATGTGTTTGTTTCCTCTGTGAACAAATATTCAATTATACTGAACAATCTTTTACATGTAAACTCAATAGAAACTAAACGCAAAGGCACGAACTTAAACACTAAGTACAAAGAGTGTGCACAGTGAATAGTGATGAAGACAATGAGGCTACATTATGGCTTTGTGAATAAAAATAAGTGGAAACAATAATAGAAACCAAATACAATTTTATTATATTAAGAAAAAGTAGCATGTCTTTCCTAATTAGCATTTCATGATAATCACAGTAAAGATGTTGAAATATTCCAACCTCATAGTACTCCAAGCAACACAGTTATAAATTATTTTAAAATCATATTTTTATACTATTTCTAAAAGCTTTAAATGATAATTGGGACAGTTTTAAATTTTTATTTTTTTCTATTATATATTCACTAGGGGCCCGGTGCATGAAATTCGTGCACTGGGTGTGTGTGGGGGGGAGTGCCCCTCAGCCCAGCCTGCCCCCTCTCACATACTGGGAGCCCTCAGGCGTTGACCCCCATCACCCTCCAATCGCAGGATCGGCCCCTTGCCCAGGCCTGACGCCTCTGACAGAGGTGTCAGGCCTAGGCAGGGTACCCTCATTTCCCCCCATCACTGGTTCTGCCCCCAGCCCAAACCTGACGCCTCTGACCCAGGCTTCAGGCCTGGGCAAGGGGACCATCATATCCCCCAATCCCCGGCTCAGCCCCCCGCCCAGGCCTGATGCCTCGGCCAGAGGAGTTGACCCTCATCACCCTCCGATCACCAATCACCGGATCGGCCCCTTGACCAGGCCTGAGGCCTCTGGCAGAGGTGTCAGACCTGGCCAGGGGACCCCCAGCTCCCCGCGGTTGCAGGCTCCGCCCCTGCCCAGGCCTAACGCCTCTGGCCTAGGCGTCCGGCCCGGGCAGCGGGGACCCGCAGCGGCAGCGGCCCCACGATCGTGGGCTCCGCTTTAGGCCCAGGCAAGGGACCCCTAGCTCCTCGGACTGCCAGCTTCGACCGTGTCCAGCTCCCATCGCTGGCTCCACCCCTACTTCCTGCTATCACTGGCCAGGGCAGAAAAGGCGCCTGATTCTCCAATCATGGCTGTGGGGGCAGGGCAAAGGTGGCCCCAGGGCCACCTTTGCCCTGCCCCCCAGCTCTTAGCTCCCCCCTGGGTTTCTGATCACTGTCAGTGGCAGGGGGCTTCTTCCTGCTTTCCCTTTCGCCTCCCTGCATTGTGCCTACATATGCAAATTAGCCGCCATCTTGTTGGCAGTTAACTGCCAATCTTAGTTGGCAGTTAATTTGCATATAGCCCTGATTAGCAAATGAAAAGGGTATCGTCGTACGCCAATTACCATTTTTCTCTTTTATTAGTGTTGATGGAATAAATATTTAAAATAAACAATATGCTTAAGATTTTAATGTTTCTTTTTCTTAGGTAAAGAAAAATATTGTTATACTTAAAAATGCAGCAGCTTATATTTCCATGAGAATTGTGAAACTGAACATTTTTTTATTCTGTATTTGAAAGATTTGATTGATTTTTAGTAACATATAAACAATCTCTTCACTTTAGTTATAAATGCAGTATGGTTTTTATTTCTTCCGACCTAATACTGGATTTGGGGACAAGGCATGACTTCTTTCTTAATTGTTGTTTCTGAAACGTAACATTTTCTTTAAGTTTGGTAGCGACACTTGTTATTACGTTTTTTATGTGTATTAAATTTTAGCTTAGGCTTAACAGATCTCTACTTAAGCAGATGGAATAGTTCTTCCCGTATGCATGTATTTGTTCTAGTAAATGACATTAAGAGAAATGTTTTGATGCCATAGGACAAGCATGTCAAACTCAAAGGCTAACACAGGCCAAATAAATGAGGCATGAGGCATGCAGCCCGCAGGCCTCGAGATTGACATGCTTGCCATAGGGTAATATGCTTTGTAAAATTCTGTAAAATTGGATATAGAATTGATATCTTATTCTATTTGTCAACTAGTGTGGAGTCTTCTTATATTCCCCTCTTTATTTTTGTTATTAAGTTTTGTTGGGTTAAAATAATTGGTCAGTGTGGGTTATACTTCAAAGGAAGATCAGCGACTCACAGGCAATAGAATAGATACTACTGAACCTCAATTTTCTTTGGCTGATTTAATAATGTTTTCATAATATAGCATATAATCATTTAAGCTATCAATATATGTTTGGCAACACAATCTTTCCAGAGTCATTGAACTAAAGCAGTGATCATTAAACTTTTAGCCAACATGAGGATCATCTAGAGGGCTTATTTATATAGATTTCCTACAGCAAATTACTTTGGCCAGATTTCATGTATGTGAAAAGGATGATATAAACTGGCAAAATACCTGTGTAAAATATTGGAATCATCAGCATAAAATTTTGCAAATCAAATGCTAATCAAAATGTAAAATGCCGGGAAGTCAGAATTTACTTTCTAAGGTATAGGAATGGTTTTAGACAAATTTAGTAGCAGTTGGTTTGTTTTTCTATTGACATGTGTGTTTTCATTTGAGAAGCATGCACCTGTTACTGTTGTTAAACTCTGGTGAATCTTGAGAAATATTTTCTATCTCTTCCATTTTGATCGACTTGGTACCCATAAAAACATGTGGGAATGATGGATGTTGATTTTGAATTGATGAACTCTGATTGCTGTGTCAGTGAACTGTTTCCTAATTGGCTTCCTGCTTTCAAATCCTTTCCTGTGTACCATCAGCAGCTATGTGTATCTTTTTATTGTATGGAAGTAATCTATTAATGTTCTTTTCCTCCTGTTATTCTTCTGAGGGAAAAGTATGTACATTGGTGTTTTCAAGATATTTACAAAGATAAATTTTAAATTATATCCATATCAACTGTCATTTTTTTCTCATTTTATAGTTAGCTTTATAAAAATATGTTGCCCTTTCTTACATCAGATCAGATACAACATGGTGAAAAGAATTGATTGAGAATAATGAGAAAAGATTTCAAAACAGTGAATTGCAAACTAAATAATTCACTGTCAGTAAGCATCTGAAAGGTGATTACATTTATGAAGCTAATTAAAACAACTGAGATTCAAGTTCATGGTATATATTTAATCTATGTTTTCTGTGAAGTTTCTTTAGTAACCTGATTATTAGAAATATTTCTGGAAGAAGCAACTGAGAAGAACTGTCAATTAGCAGGAACTTTAACCTGAGAGCAGTGATAGGGGGCCGAGGAACACATCTGCCTTTACATCAGATAAGTTATGACCTCAGAGTTAGGATGACCATAGGCAGAAAGAATAAGGATAGCTGAGAGGTAACATTTCTTGTAAAGAAGTTTGTCAGACCTTGCAATGGGTAGGCTGTGAGAAATGTATCTCTGAGATCGTCTCAATTCAGCAAAGGTCTGCCAAGGATAATTTTGCTCTGGTGGCGAGATGTCAGAGCTTCCCCAATTCTGTATGTTGGCACACTGCAGTGCCTCAGATGGCTATAGATGTGACAACATAGCGCTCCCTTCAGCCTTAGCAATGTGTGTGGAGGCCTGGAACAGTGGAACTCAACAGCTCTCTCCTTCCTTCTTGAGCAGGCCCTGCCACTTATCTCAAGTTGCCTAAATTATTACCATTTTCTGTCGGGTGTTTGTTTTGTTTTTAAAGTAGAGAAAATGACTCTTTGAGGATTATTTTCTTGGAGTCAAGCCAGTCTACTCGCCATCCTCCTCCAGCTAATGACTGCTTAGTGCTAGGCTCCCATGTGTGGAATGCCCTCCTCTTTCCAAACTGCTATACAGAGTTTTTCTTAAATTAGACACAAGAAATATAAACCATAATAGAAAACACTCTTAATTGAATAATAGTAAACACACCTTCAATGAAAGACACAAACAACATCTTGCTAATCATTTTTCAAATCTTCCAGTTTATAATCCATCTGCTTTATTTTAAGTAATTGATAAATTATTTTATGTAAAGCAGGCTAAAACTTTTGGGAGATTAAGAATGTTTGAGAACCTGTGATGTCTCTGATCCCTATCCCCAGAAAAATTCAAAGGGACATGAACACTAGACACAAAGTGAAAAGAATTGCCTTAGGCTGGGAAAAAATTCATGAAAGAAGAAATAATAAATATGGAGAAAGGAAAGTAACAGACAATTCACAGAACAGGAAAATTAGAAGATCAACAAGCCTCTGAAAGGTGATTACATTTATGGAGCTAATTAAAACAGTAGTGAGATTCAAGTTCATGGCAGTAAGACTGGCAAAGTTCATTACCTCAAACATAGATGAAGATGTGAAGAAATGGGATGTCTGCCATGCTGGTGCAAACAGATTGGAGAGCATTTGACAATAGCTGGTAAATTTGAAGATGTAGACATAACACTTTTGTCTTCTAGGTACCTGTTCTAGAGGACATTTCACACCTGTACAAAAGGATGCTCATCTAGCAAAATTATAGAAACAACATAACTGTTCTCTAAGCATAGAAATGAGTTAACAGAATTTACACTAATAAAAGAGAAAGATGCAAATTGACCATACCTTTGTGACACCCACCAGCCAATCAGGAGTGAATATGCAAGTTAACACAACAAAGATGGCAGGTTAACTCGCATACGTGGGATGCTTGTGTTGTCGCCATGGCGATGACACAGGCATTCCACACTGCCCCAGCTGCTCAGGGCCTCTGGGCAGCATGGGAAGGTTGAAAGGTGGCTCTGGACCAGAGCGAAGGTGGAAAGGCAGCTCCGGCCTGAGTGAAGGCGGTGCTGGCAGCTAGGAGAAGGAAGGCCCATTCTTGCATGAATCTTCATGCATCAGGCCTCTAGTACTCTATAATACTTAAAATGGATGAAATGGATTCAAGTATGTTAACACATAAAACTACCAAAACAATGAAAATTATATGTCCTGCATGATACTGTTCATGCAAAGTTGTGAAAAATGCCAAATTTTATTTTTAGTAATGTGAAGCACAGGCAGTACAACCACATAGCCATGCATGGGAATGAGACACACTAGCTTTGGGACAGCGTTTGTCTCTGGGGAGTGAGGGAGCCCAGGGGATGGGGATTAGCTGAAACTGTAACATTTTGTCTTTTTTTTTTTTTTAAAGACATATAAACAAAATATGCCATAAGTTAATATCTATTTAACTTTATTATTAGATATCTTTCTGATTCCTTATCTATAATAATAAAAGCATAATATGCTAATTAGACTGGACATCCTTCTGGACGAAGCCAGGGCTGCAAGGGAGCCCGGGTCTTGGGTGCCTGCTTGTGGCCAGAGGGAAGCCTGGGTCCTGGGTGCCTGCTGGCGGCCGGAGGGAAGCCCTGGTCCTGAGTACCAGAGGGCAACCTGTGCCAGCAGCCAGGGGAAGGAAGGCCTACTCTTGCACGAATTTCTTGCATCAGTCTTCTAGTATACTATAATTGTGTTTTCAAAATTTTTCATAATTTAAATTTAAAACCTTTTAATGAATGAGAAGTCCAAACCAGTCTTAATATAACCTTAGTTGGTTTGTGTGTGTATGTATCTATGAGAATTTATGATTACCTCTATTTGAGCAGTGTTTTTCAATTTTCTGCTAAAATTATATATTTTTTAAGGGATCAGTATGCAATTTCAATTTCTCTTCTGTCCTCTTCAGTGACTAGAACTCCATTAGGCATCTTGTATGTAAGTAATAAATAATTATTACTGGAATTATTGGTATGTTAAACAGATTAGTAACACAGTATTTTCAAACTTGTCCGAGCCCAAAAAATGAGTTTCTGAATAGTAGTTTCTTTTTAACTTCCTCCTTTTATCCTGTTTGCTTCTTTCTCTACCTCCCTCAATGACTTTCTCCTTCTGCCCCCACAACATTCTTCCAAATCCATCAAAATTAAGGGAAGCAGTGTTTCATTACAAATAAATGAGTTAGTTAGGCTTATATGCATGCATACAAATTCTTTGGATGCCAGGGGGGTGAGGGCATGAGTCGGGGTTTGGGAGGGCAATGGGGCAATAAGGACACATGTGTAATACCTTAATCAATGAAGAAAAAAATACAACAAACAAAAAAATAAATGAGTTATTGCAGTGTTAAGAACCTTTGTTCCACCCTCCAGTTTAATAAGTCAAAGCTTTGGGATGAGACTGTAGGAAACCTGTAAATGTTGGTTTTGAGCCAGAGGCATGTCAGATCCTCTATCAGATGTCTTTGCCAGAGGGAAGGAGTGGTTAGAAAAAACACCCCCAATTAAGCATCTTATTATCTAGTGTGGAAGCTAAACAACTTTAGAGACCACCTAGAATAAATAATTTTTGAGAAAAATGACTACAAAAGGTGGGAGGTGTGTGCACAGAAGTAACATCTTGCTAATTGTTTTTCAAATCTTCCAGTTTATAATCCATCAGTGTTATGAGATCTGCTTTGTTTTAAGTAATTGATAAATCATTTTATGTCAAGCAGGTTAAACTTTAGGGGGGATTAAGAATGTTTGCAGCCGAAACCAGTTTGGCTCAGTGGATAGAGCGTCGGCCTGCAGACTGAAAGGTCCCAGGTTCGATTCCGGTCAAGGGCATGTACCTGGGTTGTGGGCACATCCCCAGTAGGAGATGTGCAGGAGGCAGCTGATCGATGTTTCTCTCTCATCGATGTTTCTAACTCTCTATCTCTCTCCCTTCCTCTCTGTGAAAAATCAATAAAATACATTAAAAAAAAAAGAATGTTTGCAAATCCTGTGCTGTCTCTGGAGCCTACCCCCAGAAAAACTCACAGGGGCACAAATACACAAATATTCACGTAATTTCAGGGAGGCTGACGCTCATCTATAGACTGCCCCTTATGATTCTATAGACTCCGGGTTGATATGCTTGTCCTAAAGAGATCCTATAGAGTTCCAGTAGCTACCTACCTAGGAAAAACCTAAAATTATTGTTATTACTAGGTAAGACTTTGTGAGAGTTAGGTAGATTGTTGATGATTAATGGAAAAAGATTAAATGAGAGTGTCATTATTTTCAGATTAGTGAGAAGTTCCTAGAAACAAAATTTTACAGATAATTCTGCAATATTTAAGTAAAGAGGAGGAAACATGGATTCTTTCAGCTATGTTTCTGACCTTTAAGACTTCATTTCTGTTTACTAGTAACACAGTTTTGCCAAAGCAGAAACAAAGTGCATTGACTTCTTTTAGGCTCATTGCCTGGTTTTACTTAGACTTGAAATGCATGATAATTAGCAATATTGAGTTTGAATGAAACCAGCATAGAGGAAAATCACTGGTTTTTAATCATAATACCACTGCTTCCTTGTTTGAGATCCCTAATTAATGCAATTGTATTACTTATTCCTACACTGGAAACAAGCAGCCCTTTCCAGGTCAGACTTCCTCATCAGCACCCTCTTCTTGCTCTTGGTCTTCTGATCCATGAGCTTACCCCTTTCCTCCTCCCAGCTCCCCTCTCTACAAAGGAGACCCCCTGGGCCCTTTTTTTTTCTTTCTATGTGGCATTTTGGTTTCTCATTCACTTGAATGCCAGTCTTTGGCTCCATGACCACTTATTCTTATTCCACCTAGTCCGTGGATCCTTTCTCCTGATTTGTCCCTTCTAATGCACTAGGTCAGTGATGGCGAACCTTTGGAGCTCGGCGTGTCAGCATTTTGAAAAACCCTAACTTAACTCTGGTGCCCTGTCACATATAGAAATTTTTTGATATTTGCAGCCATAGTAAAACAAAGACTTATATTTTTTATATGTATTTTATATATTTAAATGCCATTTAACAAAGAAAAATCAACCAAAAAAATGAGTTCGCGTGTCACCTCTGACACACGTGTCATAGGTTCACCATCACTGCACTAGTGAGTGGCCTGGTGCATATGTGTGATCTCGGGTTTATACATGTAGTAGAAACCATTGAAGAACGTAGATCTTCTTATGATATTACAATGTGCGCAGCAATGTTAAAGTACTAGAGAGCAAAAAATTAAACAGAGAGAGCTATGTGGACCACGTGGCGAATATCTGTAAGTAAAAAAGATCTGTGTAAAAGAAAACATGAAGGTGCAGAAGAAACTTGGTACTGTGATGGGTGTAAAAACTTGAATTCCTAACACTTTCTTTTATCCTTTGAAAATCATTAGCACAATATATGACCTTGCGTTCTTTAGAAGTTGTCAACTATCAACAATGGAGGTGATGCTGCTGATAAATATGACTAATATTTATTTGAGCACTTGTATGCTAAGTACTTTGTGAGCAGGCGCTCATTTAATCTTCATAATAATTCTATGAGATAAGTAACTATAGAACTACCATTTTAGCTATATCAATCCATGCTGATACTATGGTTTGAACTCAAACACTCTGACCACAGTTTTTATGCTATTACTTACTAAGCTCTATTATCTTCCTCATGGGGAATTGAATCCAATAGTTCTGCTTTCCTTTTCTGTTGCCTAGGTACTTTGACTTCTTAGGTAATCTTATCTACTCTTTCAGGTTTGCATTCCATCTATATTTTGACAATCCCAAGATCACTTCTCAAACTTGGATCCTTCCATCTAAGTGCCAGACTTCTCTGTTGACAATTCCAATTGGATTTCTAATAGACATTTCAAATTGGTCATATACAAAACCAAACCTTTGATTTCCTCTCTCAACCCTGCTTCTTCAACAGGTTTCCTTGCTTGATAAAATGCCAAATCTATTCATCTAATTGTTCAAGCCAAAAATGTTAGAATCATTTTTTACTAAGCTTGTCTTCTATACCTAATAAAATACTTTCAATTGATCACTTTCCCACCTCCATTGCGACTCCACTGGTCCCTGCTACTATTGTCTCTTGCCTGGATGATTATAATGGCCTCCTAATCTATCTCTCTGCTATCAATTTTACCCAAATATGGTATACAAAAGCCAAAGATAGTCGTTTTAAAAAGTCATATCACTTCTACTTAAAAACCCTTAAAAACAAAAAGCAGGGACTTCCCATCTCACTTAGGCCTGGACACTGGCATCATCTCTTATCTGTCTCCTTCATTCACTCCACTTAGCAGCATCAGCTTCCATTTACCCGAGGCCTGCTCAGACCTCAGAGCCTCTGCATTTCCTGTTCCTTCTATCTTGGGTGAACTTTCTCTAAATATTTGCATGGCTAGCTTTTAAGCTTCCTTCACAACTCAGCTCAAATGTCAGTTTTTCCCTAACAAACTAAAATAGAAAAACCTTTTCTCAAACTCTGATATCCTCCCCCCCCCCCCCACCTAACTTGCTTTATTTTTCTCCATAGCATAAAATACCATTTATTTATATTTATTTATATTTTTTAATGTTTTTTCCTTATTGATTAAGGTATGACATATGTGTCCTTATTGCCCCCCAATCCCCCCCACTCATGCCCTCACCACCCCCCCCCCCAACCCAGTGTCTGTGTCCATTGGTTAGGCTTATATGCATGCATACAAGTCCTTTGGTTGATCTCTCCCCTTTACCCCCACCCTCCCCTGCCTTCCCTCTGAGGTTTGACGGTCTGATCTCACTTATTTATGGAATATAATGAACAACATAAACTGATGTACAAAAACAGATCCAGAGACCATTTTTTTTTACTATCTATGTACTTGTATCTCCCCAATTAAAATGGCAGAGATTTTGTTTGGCTCACTGCCATATACCCAGCATTAAGAACCTTGCCTGACATATGACATTTGTTGAATGAATTAATGAATTTATACTTCCTATAGCAGTGTATAAGAGGACCCAGATCACTAACTCCTTCCATGTATGTGTGCATGGATGTGTGTGTGTGTGTGTGTGTGTGTCTGGTGTCTGTATCCATGAAAAGTAATTCCCTATAGAAAGCAATTTTCCATATAAAAGCAATGAAGTCAGATAAATATATGAAATTACTTTTGTTTTTATTTTTGACCTAACAACTAGTAGGGTATATACATAAAATTCCCTTAATTAGTGTGATTGCATAGTGTGGAGAAATTGAAGCACACAGTATTTTTCAGAATTTAGCAGTATTCCTAACAGTCACTGGCAGTTTTACCTGCTGCCATTTACACATCTGCTCAGGCCTCTCATTACCCCAGCATTCCAACAGCAGAACAGATGTTCAAGTGACTGGAATCTGTTTGATACTGGTTTGTAATAGAGAAATCCCACTCTATTTCAGCTTCTCCTGAAGTCTTATCTCATGTCTAATAAAAGAGAAGCCTTATTAAGAATATTAAAGGGGATGGAGGAACTCATACATAAATGATATATAATCCTCATAAATCATTTTCCCATCACCACTCTTTGGCATGTAACAATCAGAGGTTTTTTTTCTTTTTAAGGTTCCCAGTCTTCACAGTTGTGAAGCAGGGTTAAAGATTGTTAAATCAAGAGTAGAAAGAATTTAACATCTGCCAAGTTATGCTCTTTTGGAAAAATACAAGTGTCGTAATAATGAGTCCATACTATTAATATTCATCTTAGAAACTGGAATAACATTTTTTAACTGACTCCTTGCCATACACGAAACCTTGTGCTTGGGTCTATATCCATTTCCTGCCTCATGGAGTCAACAGTCTTGCAAAACACAGTTATGTCAATAATTGACTAAATTAAAATAAATCACATTGAGGCCCACAAGAGTAAATACTGGTTTCACCAATAAATGATATTGTGAAAGTTGTATAATATGTAATATGAAGTATAATAATATTAAAAGGACTTTGGATTATGAAATCTGTTACTTAAAGTTGACAAGTTGATAAACAGATGTTCAAATAGAATACATTTGAAAAGTGTATTAAATTACTCCCAGAAAAGGAATCTACACTAATAAAAGACAAACATGCAAATTGACCATACCTTCACTATGCCTAAAGCCATGCCCACCAGCCAATCAGAGTGATTATATGCAAATTAACCCAACCAAGATGGCGGCCGGCAGCCACGGAGCTGGAACAAGCAGGAGGCTTGGTTGCCCCAATGATGGAGGAAGCCAAGCTCCCCGCTTGATGCGGCGGGCTGTGAACTTCACTCAAAGCAACAAAGTTTCAATTATAGAAGATAAATAAACCCCAGATACCTGCTTTCAGCTGGCCGTGGCCACGGAGCTGGAGTGAGCAGAAGGCTTCCCTCCCGCCCACCCTGGCCAGCTCTGAGCTCCTCTCAAGGCTACAAAGTTTCCATTATAGAAGGTAAATAAATCCTGGAATAAAAAAGAAAAGAAGGAGAGGCTGGGAGCTTCCATCGCCAGCGGGCTTGGCCAGCCTGAAAACAGCACTCAGCCCCTCACCCAGACTGGCCAGGCACTCAAGTGGCGACCCCCCCCCCCCCCCACAATGGGGATGTGGCCAGTCTGCAAACAGCCACCAGCCCCTCACCCAGGCTGGCCATACTTCCATGGGGTGAGGATTCCCACGGTGGGGGGGCTTGACCAGCCTGCAAACAGCCACCAGCCCCTCACCCAGGCTGGCCAGGCACCCCAGCAGGACTCCCACCCAATCCAGGACACCCTTCAGGTCCCCACCCATGCACCAAGCCTCTATCCTATATAATAAAAGGGTAATATGCAAATTGACCCTAACAGCAGAGCGACTGGGAATCACTGGTCACTGTGACACACATTGACCACCAGGGGGCAGACGCTCAATGCAGGAGCTGCCCCCTGGTGGTCAGTGTGCTCCCACAGGGGGAGCTCTGCTCAGCCACAAGCCAGGCTGACGGCTGCCAGTACAGCAGTGGTGGTGGGAGCCTCTCCTGCCTCCTCAGCAGCGCTAAGGATGTCTGATTGCAGCTTAGGTCTGCTCCCCGCTGGCAAGTGGACATCCCCCGAGGGCTCCCAGGCTGCCAGAGGGATGTCTGACTGCCAGCTTGGGCCTGATCCCCCAGAGAGCGGGCCTAAGCCAGCAGGTGGACATCCTCCGAGGGGTCCCAGACTGCAAGAGGGCATAGGCTGGGCTGAGGGACCCCCTCCCCCGAGTGCACAAAATTTTTGTGCACTGAGCCTCTAGTAGACCTATAAAATATCAGCACAAGGAAAATGGTGGAAAGTGTACACATTGTTGTTAGAAAGGATATCCTAAATATAAACATTACTTCCACAGAGAGGCCCTTTCTAGCCAATTTTCCAAGCAGTTCCCTTCTAGTATTCCGTTATTCTCTACCACTGTTCTCTATTTCATTCCAAACACTAATCACAATATTTATCTATATATCTATATATATCTATATATATCTATATATATATCTATATCTATATATCTATATCTATATATACACACACATACTAGAAGCCTGGTGCACAAAATTCATGCGGGGTGGGGTTTCCCCTCAGCACAGCCTGCACCCTCTCCAATCCGGGATCCCTTGGCAGATGTACGCCTGCTGGTTTAGGCCCGATAACTGGCAGTCGGACATCACTCTCACAATCCTGGACCGCAGGCTCCTAATCACTCACCTGCCTGCCTGCTTGGTTGCCCCTAACTGCCCCCCTCTGCCAGACTGGTTGCCCCTCACGGCCCCCCCCGCTGGCTGGTCACCCCACGCAGCCTGCTGTTCAGTCGTTTGGTCATCCCTCACTAACCCCCCTGCCGGCCTGGTTGTAGGCAGCCATCTTGTGAGGGCATGAGGCTTAATTTGCATATTACCTTTTTATTATATAGGATATGTATGTGTAATGTGCTATCTGTTAATTTTGGCTTTGCTTATTTATTGAATCTCCATCCCTGTGTATCCACTTCTCTAAAGCAGAAGCATTGGCTACCTTGTTTTCTTTGTATTTTTGTCATGAATAACAGGGCTTGGCATATAGTTGATGTTTAATAAATATTTTTCAATAGATGAATTACCCTAAATGCAAAAAGCAAGCTGTGTGAGATTCCTACTGTGGTATATTTTGCTGACTATATGTCAAACATTAAGGGCACAGTGCCTTCAAGTCATTTTTCTGTTAAAACATAGTGCCCAGAAAGAATTTATAAGAATCTACTCAAGTAAGTGCCTGTTTCCAACACTTAAATGGTCCTACAGATCAGTCAGTACCTTTAAGAGGATCGGTTAGTGAATGTAATAACTTGTGTTTTAAATAGTGCAAAAGACAAATCTTCCTTTTACAAATTTTACCAAGAGTTTTAAAAACAACTTTTGTATTTATGAAATTAACATGTTTTTATTGCAAATCTGTTTGAAGCTGTATGTTTGATCAATGTGCCTCAATATAAATAGGGACACAAACATAGGAAGAATGAGTCATAACTTTTACTTCTTATATGGAACACACATTTGGGATATGAAATATACAGTTGGAACAATGTAATACAGGAAAAAAGGATCTACCTGAAAATGCTTGACTAACACTCAATGACAGTAGAGCCTTACTCTGGGTGTTCATATTAAACAAGGCCATGGCGCCCCTGACCTTGTGTGAGGGAGGAAATGGCAGGCTCAGGAGGATGAGCCTTCGCAGGTGTGCCCTTGATAAAGCATTGTCAAGCTACATGCAGCCACACAGCTGTTAGAGAGCCCAGGATCCGGAAGAAATGCCAAACACTCATGGCTCAGGGGTACTGTGATATTGCCGCAATAAATTAATACATTAAGGGAAGGTGTAGGGGTGGAGAGATTGCTGTCATTTGATAAAAAAAAATACAACACAATCTTTCATGTCTAAATACCTTTAGTGCATTAAATATAGCTTATAAATTCAACATGGCTTATTTATTTTGTAAAGAATCCCTTCTTTCCAGAAATGTTTATTTTAGGATTCCTTTATATAGGGAGGTTTTCTAGTACATGTTTAAGGAAACAGACACTAAGTCTCATTATAAAATAAGACTATATTCATGGAAGTTTCCTGGACCATGCCTATTATGTTTACTTGTTTATAAGAATAAAATATAACTGTGCTACTTATTCATATCAAAGCATTTCCATCACTTTGTGCCTGTCTTTCTGAAAGCAAAGCTTTGTGTTTTAAAAGAGAACTTCTTAACATACAGAAAAATGTTCAAATAACTTGATACTCTTCATTAGTGACAATGAATGAAGTATAGCTCATAATTAAATTGTGGAGAAAAAGTCACAGAAGAAGCTATATTTTAAAAATCATATGGGTCAAGTGCAGACCTGCCTCTACAGGGCTCACTCTTCTAGGAAAACCAGAAATTAAATAAAAGTTATAAAATAATCATAGATAATTACTTGTGTAAGGAATGCTAATAATAATCTAAGAAAGGGAAACAATATAAAATGAACCTAAAGAAGTTAAACTATTTCTTTATTTGTATATATTTTTTCTAAATTAAACTCTTTAAATTTCAGAGATTTATTTTTAAAAAGCAGACTGATTTTCTATAACATTTGCCATTTTTTTCTTTGTAGTCATTTCTCTGAGAAGGAAAGGAATAAATATACAGTGATAATGTTAAGGGGAAAATGGGTTAGAATCATACAGTGTGAAGAGAAAATGAGGTGGGAGACTTGTGAAAACAGCGAGGCAGAGAATGAGAGAAATTGATAAATCATTGTGTGTGGGATGGATGGCCTTCAATTCATCCTTCTCCACATGCTTCACAGGAACTCAGTTCAAGGGTCTTAGTTTATGGAGTCCCCCACAGTTAACCCCCACATGAGTGTGGTCTTAAGTACACTAACTAATGACCCCAAATGAAAACTTAATAACATTTTACATTTGATCATTTATCAGATGACTTGGAGGATTTAACATAATTATGATGAAGATAAATTATTCACAAATAATGTTTCAAATATGAGACATTCTATGTTTAAATGTTTATTTACATGTTCATGTAACTACTGTTGCTATTCATTATTTCCTTTTTGAAAATCCCTCCCTCTCCCCAAATTTCATTCTGAATCAGTTCAGAAATGAAATATTAACATCATCGGTTATACTTTACCTCCCTTTCCTGTTATCATATGGTTTATAAGACTAAAGTTAATTCTTGGAATTTTTTTAAAATATATTTTATTGATTTTTTACAGAGAGGATGGGAGAGAGACAGAGAGTCAGAAACATCGATAAGAGAGAAACACCAATCAGCTGCCTCCTGCACATCTCCTACTGGGATGTGCCTGCAACCCAGGTACATGCCCTTGACCGGAATCAAAACCGGGACCCTTCAGTCCGCAGGCCGACACTCCATCCACTGAGCCAAACCGGTTTTGGCAATTCTTGGAATTTTTAACTGAAACTTTTAATTAGGAAGAGTAATGTGTGCTTAAGAATAACCAAACATTATATTTTACAGTATGCATTTTACAGTATGCATTCATCTATAATAATAAAAGCATAATATGCTAATTAGACTGGACAGTCAAATGACCTTCCGGATGTCATTCCTGACGTCCTTCTGGACAAAGCCGCCATGGTGGGCGCTGAGGCAGAGGCGGTTAGGGGTGATCAGGCAGGCAGGTGAGCAGTTAGGGAAGATCAGGCAGACGGGAGCAGGTAGGGGCGATCAGGCAGGCAGGCGAGGGGTTAGGGGCGATGAGGCAGGAAGGCAGAGTGGTTAGGAGCCAGTGGTCCTGAATTACAAGAGGGATGTCCAACTGCTGGTTTAGGGAGGGATCGGGCCTAAACCAGCAGTTGGACATCCCACAAGGGGTCCTGGATTGCGAGAGGGTGCAGGCTGGACTGAGGGACACCCCCCCCCCCCAGGCCCTGCACAGATTTTGTGCACCAGGCCTCTAGTGTTAAATAAAAATACTCTGTCTAATTTGATAACTAACCCAAGTCAATTCCAGCAGCTAAACGTTTCCTTGACAGTGTCTGGGTCCTGCTTCTGGTCCTGTAGGAGGACAGCTCAGCCAGAAACTCATCACCTACTCAGTGTCCCACTGTCTGTCTCATTGCTAAGGGTTGCAGCACTCCCTGCCATTCCCTCCCGCTTTACTGTCCCTTTGTCTTCTTTCTTTCTATGGTACCTCATCTCACCTGAGCATCTCCACTTTTTGGAAGTCGCCCATGCTTCATGTGCCTTAGCTGTTCTCTGGCAGACCAGAGATCTCCTGCCTGTGGTCACGATGCGCTTATGCACTTCCTCCCCCCATTAGCATCTCAGCACCCTGAAGGCCTCCTCCTTCCCATGAGTTAAAGCTGTGCATCCTTTGACCTCTGTCATCAAACGCCAAAGACATCCATGAAGATGGTTTCCCCTGCACAGTATCAGGGACAGTTTTATCTTTTTCTGATACAGTTTTCTCCCAGGATTTTACCAGAAACATATTTAATCAAGAATTTATCAAGAATGTATCATGTTCCAGACTGTTCTAGCTTATTTAATCCTCACAATAATTCTCTGAAGGAAGTACTATTATCAGCATTTACAAATAATTTGTTTTACAATAATTGTGACTAGAACTGACAGGATTAAAATTACACCAAATGTATTGGGTAACTGATTTCAGAAACCAACAGAGAAGATTTATCACTTCTTAAATTATTTTTTTGTTCAGTTTATTTCTTTCTTTCTACTTTTTAATTTTCCATGTATGTTTTTTGAGGAATCTAAAGATTTAGAATAAATACAGGGTGTCCCAAAAAAGTTATCAACAGCTGATTCTATTACATTTCAAAAATTAAATATATTTCAATAATCACTGCCTTTGTAATTATTCAATGTATATATGCACTTTCCTGGGACACCCTGTATGTATGTGGCTTCTCTTTGTCATTTTATGCTACATAATTAAGTTCTTATTAATTTGAAAAACACAATTAAAAAAAACCTAATGACAGTACTAGATTTAACTTGAAGTAAATGAGTAAGAAAATGAAATTTGAATGCAAATATAATGTTACGCAGCTGACTCATTGGTATGCAAATAATTTTTACTTATTAGGCAAAATATATAAAATAAGGCAATTGAGCCAGGTGTAGGGAGCCTATTCCAGGTAAGTGTGATTCCGACAGTGGGTCTAGGGCAAAGGCTGAATGTTTAAAACTGTATCTTATTAATGTTTTACTAATACTGAAAGTATTAGCCTTAATTAACCAGAATTGAGTTTTCACTATAGCAACGATTAAGTAAGATTAAAATTATAATAAAACAACCAAAATGAAATTGCATATAATCTAAAATGCTTTAATATAGGAACCGCTATATTTTTTTCCCCTCTGTACTTTTAATTACAATTCCTCTTGCAAGCAGTAGTAAGCAGAAAGAATATACTTAATTCTCCTCTGGGGAGGGATAACACAGCAGAAAATATTAGTTTCAGTAACTTAGAAATAAATTAAAAGTTATAAATCAAAGAAGACTGACCTCGTAGACCAGAAAGTGAAACTGTAGGCCAATTACAAGTCAAGTGTAGCCATTTGGTGCTCAGTGTTTTATTTCAAGTGCTTTGCCTACAGATGACCTAGAGTTGTTTTAAAGAAATGGATATGCAAATCATCTAAGAAATTGAGGTGAAAACATTTATGTGGATGACAAGTACATCAGTTATAAAGGAATATTGAATTTAAATTAAATTTCACACATGTGTATGGTATAGCACGATGGCATATTGATGTGGCTATAAGAAGAGATAAGCTAATACTTGCGGGATTTAAGACTAGTAGGAACAGGGAAAATCAATAAGGAGTTGCAAAACAATCTGATACATGGTTTATGAAAGTGTTTTCCAGCAGAAAAGGCAGGAGGGATAACACTATCAAATGTGCTTGTCCAAAAGTTCACTCCATAACTGATGCATTATTGAGCTTGAGGAAGACCAAAGATTGACATAGGCAGGACAAGAGGAGTCTATTAGAATTGTCCATGTGAAAGACTTTGATAGTGGCTGTGGAGGGAAGTGGGTAGATGTGAGAAGAAGTCAGGAGAGGCAATGCCTGAACCTGGTTACTGATTTAACTTTGAAATGGAAGAGGAATACAAGAAAATTTCCAGGATTTGGGCATGGGCCACTGGGTAGTGTGGGGGAAGATGGTAAGGTTTCTTTAGAGATGCTGAGTAGCAGTCTTCAGGATATCCAGGTGGCGCTGTCCAGGAGGATGTCATCTATATGGCTCTAGAATTCATCTTTACCTTTTGGCCAAATGGGTAGTAATTTGGGGCATTTTGCTATTCCAAAGTTGGAGTGTGAATTTAATTAACTTATAGTCTGTGGTCTAAACATGGAATAAGGGGGGGAAAGGTAGCCTAGGGATTAAGAACCTGTGCATCAAAAACAAAAATAAAAACAAAACCTGTGCATCAGAGCCAGAGCACCTGGTCCCAAACCCCTCTCCATGACTTCCGAGCTGTGTAACTGGAGGAATATTTCTACACCCATCTGTGGGTTATTTTATCATCCAGAAAACGAGGGTGACTATAATACCCACCACACTGCATAGCTATTGAAAACATATAAAATCCCAATGCTTAATAAATATTAGCTATTAATATTGGTTTGAAAAACATGGACTTGCCATTTTGAAAGTCAGACAGCCAAATATTAGCAACGTCATGAGATTTAATTTTACATCTGTCAAAGCATGAATCTAGTGGTATTTGTTCTGGTTCCCTGATGTAAGCAGGTGTCACAAATTATCTGGAAATATGATTGACTTAATGATGTAATTCTTGGAAGAAAATTTAAACGTTATGTCTGAATTTCCCTGTAACCTCCAAAATTTCTCAAGGGTGGAAGCCAAATGATACTTATTTCTACTAAGAAATAACAACAACAGAAATCCTGACAATTATTTTTAAAATATGTGCTTTGTTTAATCACAGTTGTACAGTGAAGATAATAATTAGTATCAGCCCCTTTGGAGAGGATTCAGATATGCTGTCTCTGAGGGGGAGGGAAGCCCACTTTCCAACTAATCTCTAGGACTTAGCTAAATAATTATGGAATCATAATTCGTCTTTATTCACCCACTTACCATCTGCTTCCTTGAGGCTATATTCTAAGTAATTGAATCAAGAGATGAAAAACATGAACCCAACCTAGAAAGATCAAGATGATTTAAAATAGTATGCATTGCAATATTATTATATTAAAGGAAAAAGTAAGTTTGTATACTGTTAGTATTTCTATAAACCTGAGTATTTTGATGGGATCGTAACTGCAAATCCGTTGTGTAAAACACTACGGTTTGAGGTTCTATTCAGAGCAGAGATTGCATAAATTTCAAAATCTAAATTAGGTAGCTAATCCAAATCCTGTCTGTGTCATCAGATGATGTGGAGTTGAGGTGCCAACACAAATGGCCAAGAAATTCATATATGTGTCTAAAATACCACGGAAAAGACCTGTGTGGGCAGACATTTTACTGGATTTTAAGAACTGGGGATTGTAAAGTATTTGCACACAGCATGAAAAGTAAATGCTAGAATATGTTTATAATACTTAACAGGTATTTGACTTCTGGAAAGGAATCAAAGTCGTGAGGTCACATCTAATTGCAAAATTACCTGGGAAATGTAGTCTTTTAGAAGAGTGGCAGTGTGCCCAGCTGAGAGTTGTCATTTGGATTAAATAGCTCCGACAGAGAAAAGGGGAAAAAGTTCCATTTCTTCCAGATGTTATGATTGTCTGGATAGAGAACTGCAAAGGCACTCTAACACACACTTTTAAAACGAAATCAGATAGTACAGTACAAGAACCACATGTTTTCACTCATATGTGGGATATAAAAAGCAACAAACAAAAAACAAACTCACAGATACAGATAATTAAATAGTTATTACCAGAGCAAAAAGGGGTCAAATATATGGTGACAGAAGGAAACCAGACTTCAGGTAGTGAGCACACAATGGAGTATACAGAGTGTATTGTGTCATATTATAAAGTTGTATACCTGAAACGTGTATAATGTCACGAACAATGTTATACCACTAAATTTAATAATCTATAATAACAAAGGCCATTTTATTTGGGGTAAGAAGGAAGGACATGAGAATTTGTTTCAACCACTAACGCTGATACAGGCCCAATCTCAAAATATAGTCACATTGGGAGTTAAGACTTTCACATATAAATTTGGTGGGGAAACATAATTCAGACCATAACAGATTATAAACTAAGTGAGTTGGGAACTGTCTTTTTTTGCAACTCACTATATGCCTAGTATTTTGCACACTAAAGCTAATCAGCATCTCCTCTTTTAGCCCAATTTTAAAGATGAGGAAACTGGGACTCACAGAGATTAATGAACTTGCTCAAGGTCATGCATCTACTAAGAGCTGGGAATCAAACCTGAATTTGGAAATCCTAAAGTAAACAACTTCATGAAGCAGAATTTAGTTCTGTTCACTACCACAAATCTTTCATCTATAAGAAGGTCACCAAGGGCAGCATCAATTTAGAACTGTCCCTGCTAGTTGCTAAACAGAATAAATCTAAAGGTAAGATCCTATATAATAAAAACCTAATATGCTAAGCGTCTGGTCATCTCATGACTGGTCAACTGTTCAACCAATCAAAGCATAATATGCTAATGAGATGCTAAGGCCGCTCAACCTCTCGCTATGATGTACACTGACCACCAGGGGGCAGACAGTCAATTGGTTGACCAGTCGCTATGATGTGCACTGATCACCAGTGGGCAGACGCTCCAACCAGTAGGTTAGCTTACTGCTGGGGTCCTGCCGATCGGGACTAAGGGAAATGGGCTAGACCAGCCGTGGGCAAACTACGGCCCGTGGGCCGGATCCGGCCCATTTGAAATGAATAAAACTAAAAAAAAAAAAAAAAAAAAAAGACCGTACCCTTTTATGTAATGATGTTTACTTTGAGTTTATATTAGTTCACACAAACACTCCATCCATGCTTTTGTTCCGGCCCTCTGGTCCAGTTTAAGAACCCATTGTGGCCCTCGAGTCAAAAAGTTTGCCCACCCCTGGGCTAGACGAAGACCCTCCCTGGTTGGCCAACCTCCTGCGTCCTTCCCAGGCCAGCCAGTCCTGATCAGCCTGATAGGCCCCGATCGGGACTGGATGAGACAGGGCCAGACATGCCCTGGAGCCCTCCTGTGGTCCCTCCTTGGCCCTGATTGTACACCAGTGGGGTTCCTCCACCTGGCCTGTGCCCTCTCACAATCTGGGACCCTTCGAGGAATATCAGAGAGCCAGTTTCGACAGGCCACTCCCTTAGGGAGGGTGCCAGATGCAGGGCTCACAGCTAGCTAGCGCCGCTGTGGCAGCATGAGCTTCTCCTGATTGGCACTGATTGGGCATGAGCCCAGGGCAGGCACAGTGGGGCCCGGATGAGCGGGAACAGCAGGTAGGAGCTGCAGGTGGCATTGGGCTGCAGGTTTTGGCCCGATCCCCACTGGCCACCCCAAGGGACCCCACCCGTGCACAAATTCATGCAGCGGGCCTCTAATTAGTTCAATAAAATTGCACAATGGTAAACACATCAAAAGTCTGTGAGAAATGACAAGTATTTCTCAATGGTTGGCTAGAAACTGTAGAAAGCTAGAGATTGTTCAGAGAAACAGTGCTTAATAGGAAATTTCTTTAGAAAGAACTACAGTTGAAAGAGGCAGGGCTGAAAAGTCCAAATGTGAAATTGCCTGTGGGACTTAGTAAACCCAGAACATCCAGGCTGGAGGCTGAATCAGTGTTTTACCTTGCAAAGCAAACACCGATATCTCTTGGATGAAAGCTCAGGATCAAACAGGACAAGGCAACTGAACACCTAGGGAAATGTAGTGAATTAAATCCTGACTCTCTTCTGAGGTTACAGACCTGCAGTTGTACTGCCCAATGTTTCTTCTGCTTCTGTTGAGAGGCCTGGGGCATTGCACAGGCCTCTCCAACCCAACAAGGCGAAGTCCAACTCAACAGACTGGGAGTCCCTCTCGGGTGGAACCCACACCACTCATGTTTCTCTAAAGCCTAGTAAAATGCAAAACAACTGGACAGTGCTCAGCCAATGACTGAGTGGATAAATAGTTCCCTGATCCAGTTTATTATTTCATCCTCCAAACTTGCAGACTGCTTATTGTTCATTGCAACCACAGATCAATCATTGGCCTTACTATCTATTCAGCTGGGACACTCAGAGTCATTCTGAACTCCTTAGTCTTTTTTTTTTTTTGTAATGTCTCCTCTTTCGTTTATAATTTTGTTGATTTGAGTTTCTCTCTTTTTTCCTTGGTGAGCTTACAGTTTTGTCAATTTCACTTAACTTTCCAAAGAACCAACTTTTAGTTTATTAATCTTTCTCATGTTTTCTAATCTTTCACTTATTTCTGCTCTCATCTTTATTATTTTCTTCCCTCTGCTACCGTTGAGCTCAGATTTTCTTTTTTTCTAGTTCCACGAGGTCTAAGGTTAGGTTGTTTATTTGAGTTCTTTCCATTTTCTTGATGTATATGTGCATACTAGCTATGAAATTCCCTGTTAGAACTGCTGTTGCTGTATCCCATAATTTTTGGTACTTAATGGGTTTCTTAAAGTCCATTTTTTATTTCCCCTTTAATTTCTCTGTTGATGGTTCAGTAACTGAACAACCTTTCTTTATTCAGCTACTGTAAAGATATAGTAGGAAGATACTGATGGGGTATATTCTTCTTTAATTGAATATGGGCTGAATATGAATGCTGATTTGACAAATAGATTATGACAGAAAAAACACATCCAGTTGTGGCCCAATCATAAAGTGAATGACAGATTCTACTTTGGTCTATTGGAGTCTAAAACTACCCTATAAGATTTTTTACTTACCCTAAAACCAATATTCTGTAAGAGAGTTCACACTAGCATGTAGAGAGGCTGGATAGAGAAGAACCGAGGCCCTAGATGTGTGGCCTCAGCCATCTCCACTTATCGAGCCACCCACTCCAGGTGAGGTCCCAGGCATGACAAGCCATCCCTACTTTGTCCTGCCTGAATTGCTGACCCATAGAATTATGAGTTTATAAAATGGTGGTTGTTATATGCCACTAAATTTGTGACGGTCTGTGATGCAGCAATAGATAATTAGAATAACCTTCCATATAGAAGGATATTTTCTTCTCTACTCCTACTTCATTAGCTGTTATGATCTCACATTCTTTTCCCATCACCTAAATACCGATGGCTCAGATATCCAACCCTTTTCCATCTGTACTTATTTCTTAGAGAAATTTTCTTCATCTTTACACTATAACTCCCTAATTTATGTTTGCCGTCCCTGTAAGTGTACCCAGTGACCTCCTTGACATCTCCTTTTTCATGTCTAGTTGGCATCTCAGAATTAGCACATTTAAACTCAAGTCCTGACCTTCACCAACAGTGACTCTCACAGTGTTCCTTATCTGGGCACATGGTACCCCGAGTCAACAAGTTTCTCAAAATAAATATAGATGTTACTACCTTTGATTCTCCTTGTTCTCCCATACCTCACTTCAAGCCATCAGTGAGCACCGTAAACTCTACCTTAAAACTAGATTCCAAGCTGACTGATCTTGTAAAATATAAATCAGATTATGTGATTCTCCACACTCAACCTGCCATGCTTACAGCAACATCTAAAATCTTGACCATGACCCTGTGTAATCTGATTTCAGGTGACTTCTCTAACCTCGGAGCCTTTACATTCCCTTCCTTGCTCTGTTCTAGCACATTGGCCTTCTCCCTGGGCTCAGACATCCCAAGCAAGTTCGGCGTCAGGGCCGGAACTCCCCTTTTTTAATGTTTTCCCACCACTCACTCCTGAAATTCATTCAGGTCTTGGTGAGAATCTCACATCCTCAGAAGATCCTCCCTGTCAGCTACACCGACAATCAGAGTCCCTTTGCCCCTGTAATTCTTCCCTGAATTTTATTTATTTCTGGTCAATTTATTGCCAACACCATTAATATGTAAACTCTTTGAGGCAAGGTACTTTATCTTGTACACTACTATATCCCAGTCCTGGAATAGTGCCTGGGAACACTACATATTGATTGACTGAAAGAACTCCTTGAGTCCAGAGAATATTTTATTCACCTTTTAAATGTCTCCACCAAGAGCCTTGAATTTTTCTTGTTACAAATTAGGTAGCCAAGGAATATTTGTGAGCAGGTTGAAATCAAGCCTGGAAGTGATTCATAACAACGTCGGAAGCTATTTTCTTTTGATTCAAGTCTTTAATCAGGCAGTTTGTGAAAGGAAATTTTCATGATTTCTGGGTAGCAAAGGTTCCAGTTGCCATCTTCCTATGGGCCCAGCAATTCTGAATGTTCAGTGTTCCTGTGGCTGAGGGGCTCCTGCAGGAAGCTTCACTTTGTTCTGATCAGTGTGCAAACGGGGTGACGTCTGACTATCTGTGATTACTTTTTTTGCCTTCATTTGGGAAGATACATGGACCATTCATACGAGTATTCTGAGTGAATCATTTCTTACATTTTATGCAAATCTGAGTTATAGTAGAACAATGGGGAGAAATGTGTTCTCTTGAGACACATATTCAGGCTTTCATTTAACTGGTAAGGCATGGCACATTCATATCTCTGACTACACAGCATGCTTGCAAAAAGATGTATATTTTAAAAATAAAAAAAAACTGACGTTCTCAAACATTAGCAGGCCCTTTACTTACCTCTTTTGAGGCATATGTATAGTTTTAACTTGATTTCTAGACAAAGAAATCTTTCTAGGGATTTCTTAATATTCTAGAGACCTGGGGAGCCCAATGCTATCAAAAATACATCAGCATGTTTGGATCATTACTCTTCACTGATAAAATTGTCTGTCTTAACCAACTCTATGTCCCCTTTTGTATTTCAATAGTAATACAATATTAAACACTGCAGAAATGACAATGCTAATTTTTCACGTACCTCTTTCACGTGCTCCATTTTTCCAAATAAATTATTCAGTAAATTTTGCATATGGTTCATTAATCCTTGCATGCCTTTATTGTTTTCCCCTCTCAAGGTAAAACTATGGAGTGCTGTATTTCTAAATAAATTCCTTTTTTTGGCTGTCCATTGTTCCCTTTTCCTGAGGTATATAATTGGATTCTTCAGTCACATATCTTAAAATATACACCACCAACTGAGTTGGGAAAATGTAGCATTTCTAAGTTTAAATGCAGCAATGCTGTGCATTCAAATAAAATATTACACTGAGGAGATGTATTATCTGAGTGTGCCAGAAAGTCGCTTTCATGTTTTAGACAACAAATGGCTCATGGTACATTTTCTACTCCAACATATTTCCGAACTGAATAAAAAATAAAAGGTATAATTTTGACTGTTCAGACTAACAATTTGCTTCTTTTTATGGCGCATTTTAGATTTTTTAATATGAGTGATTTAATTTCACAAGGAAAGGATGTTTTATCTTAGTATCTGGGTATACTTCATCTATCTTGTTTCTGCACTTATGAACATGAACAGATGCCAAGCATGAAACATATTTTTGCATCCATGAATTATAGTGAATTGTAACATACAGTTTTTTGAAGCAGTATTGCATAGTGTCAAGAGCAGGTATCTTAGAACCAAATTTCTCAGAGTCTCATCTGCCACCTACTGGTCGTAGGCAAGTTGTGTAACCACCTTGTGCCTCAGTTTCCTCATCAGGAAAGTAGACATGATGACAGCACAAACTTCATAGGCATGTGTTGAACTTTACATGACAAATATGTGCAAAATGCTGAGATTATGTACTAGGCAAGTGATGACTAGTTTTATTTCTAAAAACTAATTTTCTACCCAAAATATGCATGTATTAGATGCTTACTATGTATTAACAATTGCATCAAGCACTCTGGGATACAACTATGGCTAATATAGGCATGATTTGCATACTTTCTGGAAAGTCTGATTGGATTTAAAAACTGTATAAAAGATACAAAAACATTGGTGGAGGGGGGCTACTGGAGAAAAAAATGGGAAATCTGTAATACTTTCCACAATAAAGATAAAAGTTTTTAAAAAGGTATAAAGGTACCTGACTGCCCTAACCGGTTTGGCTCAGTGGATAGAGCATCGGCCTGCAGACTCAAGGGTCCCAGGTTCGATTCCAGTCAAGGGCACCAAAAAAAATAATAAATAAATAAATAAATAAATAAATAAATAAATAAATAAATAAATAATAAATAAAGGTACCTGACTAATTCTCACCACCACCACTACTTCCCCCCATTCCATCATCTCTTGCCTCCAAACTGGTTCCCACATTCTACCTTTGCCCCTTCAGTTTAATCTCAATCTCAGAAGAATCCTATTAAAGTTAATCTGATTATGCCATATCTCTATTCAACACAGAGCAACGGCTTCCACTTCATGCAAAATAAAAGATGGATTCCTTAAACTGACTTACAAAGTCCAGCATAGTCTGCCTATTTCCCTCTGACCTCTTCTCCTGATTCTGCACACCTCACTCACTCTGTCCCAGCCACACTGGCTTCCTTGCTGTGTCTCAACCCCATCAGGCACAGTCCCAACTCGGGGCATTTAAACTACCTATTTTCTCTTCTTGAGACCATCTTTTTGTAAATAGCCACATGACTAATGTCCTTACTTCCTTTACATTTTTACAAAAACATCACCTTTTTAATGAGGCTCTATTTAAAATTGCAATCTGCTCCCTGCTCTATTTTTTTTTATCTTTTCCCATAGCACTTAGCACCTTCCAACAAAATATATAATTTATATATTTGTTATATTTTATTTTGTCTTCCACCATAAGTAAGCTCTATTGGGGCAGGAATTTGTTTTGTTTACCAGTGTACCTCAAGTACTGAGAACAATGTGTGGCACTTAGTAGGAACTAATAAGTATTTGTTGAACTATATCAAATTTTTCAATAAATATACTATGTCAGAGTGTTTAAATTCAATAGTATTTTCTTTTCAAAATAAATGAAATGAAAAAAGGAAGAAGGGGACTTTATGCACTTATTCTGAAGTGTGTCATTACACAAAATAATATTAGGGTCTATTCATCTAGATACGTTTTTTAAGCCTATGTATGTTCTTTTAAATACCTTTGAAGTTGGTGAGTATTGATTCTTTATGGGATGATTTTATACTTTGGAAACAATCAAAATAAATATGGCAAATGAATAAATGGGTTAAAACAATATTTTCTGAAAGAGGGAAGTAAGAAAGCAAGGAAGGAGGGAAGGAAAGGAGGAAGGAAGGAAAGAAGGGAGAAAGGAAAGAAGGAAGGAAGGAAGGAAGGAAGGAAGGAAGGAAGGAAGGAAGGAAGGAAGGAAGGAAGGAAGGAAGGAAAGAGAGAGAGAGAGAGAGAGAGAGAGAGAGAGAGAGAGAGAGAGAGAGAGAGAGAGACTCAGAATAAGACCAAGTCACTTGAGTCACTAAAGAGAAGGCAATTTCAAAATACTGTGGACAATGGAAGGAGGACACAAATCAGCATCCCAAGATCATTTTGAAAAATAGCATTCATTTTAATAAATAAGAGTTAATTTTCAAAATCTCAATAAGTTTTAGTTACCTTTCCATACATGAAGACTAATAGTATGATCTGTCATATAGTTTTACCAACTCAAAGTTCCCCATGAGCTCAAGGAAGACACTTTAGGCTTACACATTTGGACTGAAGCCCAGGAAGACATGTGTAATACAACGAAAAAGCACGCGCTTCCATCCATAGAGGCCTGAGGTGAAGTCCCACCTTCACTGCCTTGTTTTGTGTGATGCTAGACAACTTCAGGTTCTCTGACATACAGGTGCGTGTGTGTGTGTGTGTGTGTGTGTGTGTTTCACTTTTAAAATAAGCATAAAAATTGCCTTTCCACAATAAATATCACTAGAAAAAAATTTTAAGTACTTATAGTAACAAGCACCATGGTCAGCTCAGGAAATCCATGAGTTAAGCCATTAATGCCTACGAGGTATTTGGTACAAGGCTTTACTCACATTATCACATTCAGTTTCTGTCACGAGTCCATGAGGAAAATAGCAGTATTATCTTTATCTTGCAGATTAGAAAAGTAGAACTAAGGGAGGTTATGGCAAACAAGGGTCTATTCATTTACCTCATTTTTCCAAAATTTTGTAACATTCATTAGATTTTATTAGCTTCAAGAGTAAAGTAAGAATAGCATATCAGTGCATCTATTTTTTTTCCAACAAAAAAAGTAAAATTGAAGAAATCTGATAAGTAAATTTAATAGAAATCCAATCCAAAAAAATGTTCTGTCTTGTTTTAAGTTAGGCCAGTGTGCATTTTGTGTTTCTTACTTCAGCTTTTTCACTTTATATCCTCAACTTGTACTGGGGAGATTACTTCGCATTTTGGCACTTATCTTTCTATCTCTGCAAATTTGGAAATCACTCCACTCAAAACAACTTATGGACTGAAAACATTTATAAAATCCACCAAATTATTTGAAAATATGTTTTACAGTCAGTGCTTTGTCTATTTTGGAAAAGATTCAGAAATCAAGGGAAATACAATATGGAGAAAATAATGGAATGGTTGAAAATCTATTTATATAGGAAAGATACAACATTTGTTTAAATTCAATTTGTGTCATTAATTTTAAAAGCAGTGTTTTTATTTCTCTTGCCATTGATAATGATATCAGTAGTTGTGGAATGGTGTGAGAGCAGATTTTCTCATTTTAAGGTGCTAAGAATGATCTTCAAATGCTTGTTCTTGAGGGTACCTTTGAAATTATCTGGTCCATATTCCTCATTTTATACATGAGAACACTGGTCTCAGAGAACTAAAGTGTCATTCTGAAAACCACGCAAATCAGTAATTTAGAACAGAAGTAAAGCCAAAGTTCTAGCCACCGCTCATCCCCTCTTGTCCATTTCTTTATGTTGTGCAGCTTTCTATGCAAAATTTCCTAAACCTATAATTCTTGGGCTCAAGGAAGGCTTGTAATTGGCCAGAACAACAGGAGAAAAAGTGTGATGAGCAATGTTAAACTTCTGAAATACCAAATAAGGCCCTTCTTCATTTTAGGGGAAAGAAAAAAAAACACGGAAAATTACCCTGAAGGCTCTCCAGAAGCACCTCTTGTCTCTGGCAAGCACAGATAAGATATTCCAAGCTTAGAAGACGCTGAATATCCAGGGCTCAGTATTTCAGAATTTCCCTGGAGGTGAAAGGCCTCTGGATGCTGGCTTTGCAAAAACAGTGAGATAACCAGACCATAAGGTTAATTTTTTGCTATTTAAAGATTGTCCAAACAGAATCAAATGCTTTATTTTCCTCTTGTAATCTGTGAGTGAATCCTTGAGGAATGGGGCTGTCAGCTTGCTTTTTTTTTTTTTTTTTTTTTTTTTTTCCCTAATACTCACGGCCTAACTGCTAGGCCCTAGCACAATGTTTTCTCCCCACAGGCTCTAATAATTAATTATGGGTTAAGGAAATGGTCAATCAGTTGCCTCTGGCCTGTGTTGGAAATTGTCCCAACCAATGGTAATATCACAGCTGTTTATTACCATCACAACTCTCACCTTTTTGGCTTTTTTTCATAGAAGAAGCCCTGTCCCAATGGCCACAGGTGTAACTCCTCAGTGGGGTGCTTCCAGGCTGTCCTCATATTGCCACCAATCAATTTCCCTCTGTGAGGAGTCGGAAAAAATTCCAAGCTGCTGTCAAGCTCACCAGTCTGTAAATATTCTATTTCAAGAACCTCGGATATATCAAAATGCAAATTTGAACATAATAGACAAATTGTGGGTCGGTGTGAAAAACAATTATTTTCCAAGAATATTTTCCAAACGATTCATTAAAAACTAAGTTTGTCAAATACGATGGTATGTACATAAGAATACCAAGTCCTCAGAGTTAGAACCCTGAACCTGCATTTTTAATAAGTACCCTAGGATTCTGATGTAGTGATTCTTTGCTTATTTCATTTAAAATACAAGATCCAGTACACATATATTTAAGGAAGGATCTGTAGTATAAAGTGTTGTCTCCCTTGACAACAATACAATTAAAGTTTTAAGAATTCGTTGCTAGCTTGTTAAATTTAGAAAATCAAACATACAAATGCAAGTTTAATCAGATTAAGAAAAACTTTGTGTTAATGTTACTATTAAAATGATTGCCAGAGATAATTGACCTCAAAAGTCAGAATATGACAGATGACACCTGACAATTGGTCCCTTGAGAAAACACAAGAGCAACCCAGGGAGAAATCTTGGACTTAGGTGGCCGCAAAGTCAAAGTGAGATTTCCTGAATGTCAAAGCAGTGAAGCAAGCAATAACATTTTTATTGTGCAAAGATAATCAGGGATCAGCTTGTATATTGGCTGGAATGATATAATTTCCGTTGACCATTGAGTTCTTTTGACCAAATTTGTATATCAATAACTGCCACATGCCGATACTGTGGGGAGTATTATTAAAAAGATTTCTAAGAAATATATTACCTGTTTTGAGATGGAAACACACTCCTGTCAAAAGCACGTATTGTCTGATATTGTTGCTGATACTGCTCTGATATTGCTGATAATGCTCATTGCTACTGATTTTTCTCTGAAAACTGTTCTTTACATTTATCCTGGGCATTTAAGATAATTTAGGAAATTTTTGTCACCCTAGACCTGTGGTCAGCAAACTGCGGCTCGCGAGCCACATGCGGCTCTTTGGCCCCTTGAGTGTGGCTCTTCCTAAGCCTTAGGAGTACCCTAATTAAGTTAATAACAATGTACCTACCTCTATATAGTTTAAGTTTAAAAAATTTGGCTCTCAAAAGAAATTTCAATCATTGTACTGTTGATATTTGGCTCTGTTGACTAATGAGTTTGCCGACCACTGCCCTAGACTAATGAAATTTATTATAACTTGTGTTTCATGAATGTAAAAGTCACCTTCAAGGAATATGGAAACAGGTGAACTAAATATAAAGCATTAGAGTTTTGAATTCTTTAGGGGGGAAAAAAAACGTTAGAGTTACTTTTAAGCTTTGTTATTAAGAAGAAATTTTAACATATACAAAAATTCCATGAAAGAATTTAGACAGTAGAGTTGACATTAACTCTAAGCAAAATTCCAAAGCAGTTTTTTTGCAGAATGTGCATTTTTTGTTTCTTATATGAAAAAAAAAAAAGTGTTCTCAGTAGCAGTCAGAGGAAAGCCTACAAAGAGGACTGACATATTTTGTCTTGTTTTTGTGGCTAGTATTGCTAGCTTTGTAATGAGGGAAGAACAACATCTGAGAATATCTTGATTTCAGCTTGAAAATATTTATCACTCATTCGTCTGAGCATGTCAGAAGATTGTGAGCTAGTAATAGTCAAATTGGGTAGATTCATAACTGATTGAACTACACAAATTTTTAAATGCTAATTAGCCAATGTCAATCTGGAAAAAAGTCTTTAGAAATGGCCTACTGGATTCTGCCTTTTGCTTTACCTAGAAAGATCTAACTATCTCATTGCAAATTACACAAAATGGAAATGGATAACTTATCCACTGATTGACAGAATCTGGGGCCAACAATTTTCAACAGTCTGAAATAACAGGCAAGATTGAATAAGTTGAAATTTATAGGATATATACAAAAACTATTTGAAACCAAAATTCACCTAAGATCAGCATAAGGGTGTCATTTACTAGTACAATGTGCAACAGAATAGTTTCACTAGGCAGTTTCGTAAGAGTTAATGCTGCTGGTGCTGCACGAGCAGAAATACAAGGAAAGTGGCTGTCTTATTATATGTAAACTAGAGGCCCGGTGCACAAAAATTTGTGCACTGGGGGGGGGGGGCAGAGGAAGGGTCCCTCAGCCCGGCCTGTGCCCTCTTGCAGTCTGGTACCCCTCGGGAGATAACCCCCTGCTGGCTTAGGCCTGCTCCCGGGTGGCAGAGGGCAGGTCTAATCCCTAGGTGCAGCCCCTGGTCGGGCTCAGAGCAGGGCCGATTGGGGAGTTGGGGCGCCCCCCCCTGTCATGCACAGAGCAGGGCGGATTGGGAGGTTGCAATGCCACCCTCAGTCACGCTCAGGGTAGGGCCGATTGGGGGGTTGGGTCACCGCCCCCTGTCACGCACAGAGCAGGGCCCATCAGGGGGTTGGGGAGCTCCTTCCTGTCACGCACAGAGCAAGGCCGATCAGGGGGTTGAAGAGCTCCCCCGTGTCACTCACAGATTAGGGCCGATAGGGGAGTTGGGGCGCCGCACCCTGTCACACACAGAGCAGGACCGATCAGGGGGTTGGGTCACCGCACCCTGTCACACACAGAGCTGCAGGGTGATCAGGGGATTGGGGAGCTCCCCCCTATCACGCACAGAGCAGGGCTGATCAGGGAGTTGGGATGCCTTCCCCTGTCACGAATAGAGCAGGGCGGATAGGGAGGTTGTGGCCTTGCCTCCTGTCACACACAGAGCCGCAGGACGATCAGGGGATTTAGGCGCTGCCCCCTGTCATGCTGATCCTGGTGCCGGGAGGCCTCTCAGCTCCGCTGATCCCAGTGCTGGGAGGCCTCGCGACTCCGCTGATCCTGGTGCTGGGAGGCATATTACCCTTTTACTATATAGGATAGAGGCCTGGTGCACGGGTGGGGGCCGGCTGGTTTGCCCTGAAGGGTGTCCTGGATCAGGGTGGCAGTCCTGCTTGGGTGCCTGGCCATCCTGGGTGAGGGGATGATGGCTGTTTGCAGCTGGTCACACACCCTTCAGGGTGGGGGTCCCCACTGGGATACCTGGCCAGTCTGGGTGAGGGGCTGAGGGCTGTTTTCAGGCTGGCAGGTGACTGAAGCTCTTAACTGCTCCTTTATTTCTTTTTTTTTATTATTCTGGCCAGCTTTAGCTCTGGCTCCAGCTCTGAGGCCTCTGCTGCTGAAAGCAGGTATCTGGTTTGTTTGGGTTCTATAATCGAAACACTGTTTCAACTCCAGCTCTGAGATCCCGGCTGGCTGTAAGCAGGTTTCTGGGGTTTTGTTTAGCTTCTATATTTGTAACAATGTTTCAAACTGCAAGCTCAGAGGCCTGCAGCGGCAGGCGGGGAACGTTGGAGTCCTCCGTCACTGAAGCAAGCAAGCCCCATGTTCACTTCAAGCTGCCTGGCTGCCAGCCGCCATCTTGGCTGGCAGTTAATTTGCATATCGCCTTGATTAGCCAATGGGAAGGGTATCGGACGTATGGCTAATTACCATGTTTTTTTTTTATTAGATAGGATATCTTAGAACTTCACCTATTAGACTTTTTTTAAAAAAATATATTTTATTGATTTCTTAGAGAGAGGAAGGGAGAAGGATAGAGAGAGTTAGAAACATCGATGAGAGAGAAACATTGATCAGCTGCCTCCTGTACACTCCCTACTGGGGATGTGCCCGCAACCAAGATACATGCCCTTGATCGGAATCGAACCTGGGACCCTTCAGTCTGCAGGCTGACGCTCTATCCATTCAGCCAAACCGGTTAGGGCCACCTATTAGACTTTATTCAGTGCCCAGCACCAGACCCCTGAGGTAAGTATCAAATCTGAGCATATGTAAGTGAGAATGGCCAGGGCTATAGGTAAAACCCAAACTGCTTTAGACTATTAATGTCTGAAGGAAATGGGGGTGATCAAGAGGAAATAAATGGCCTCAGTCAGGTGACTTGTTCGTTGGAGTGTCCTCCCATACACCAAAAAGGTTGCAGGTTTAATTCCATACCTCAGTTTCATGTTCAATCAGGGCACTTCCTGGAGTCAACCAATCAATGTTTCTCTCTCTTATAACTGTTTCTATCTCTCTTTCTCTTCCTCAAAACATTAATAAACATATCCCCAGGTAAGGATTTTCAAAAAGAGGACATGAATGAGTGTAATATAATAAATGTGGAATTGGACTTCTTTCAATATGCTGTAGTAATGGACAGAGCTAGGGCTCAAGGGTGAACACCAAAGAGTGGATTCCAAATCAAGAGGAGATAGCGTTCTTAAATAATTTGATGTATCCGAACAGGGCAACTAAAAGATCTAAGCTTGTACTCAAAATTGGTACTGAAGCATCACATCAAATAACATTACAGATTCAATCACTGGATTTTATCTCAGGTCTCTGGAGCATTCAGGTGCAAGGTGTACCTTTGAAGATGGTAGAGGAAAGGAGATGCTGATTGAGTAGATGCCTTGGGCCCACAACCCACTTCTGCTTGTTTGGATTTTGGTTCCTTATAAGAAGTATCCATGGCTGAAAAACAAAGATGAAAAACAAAAAATGGGGAGTGAGAAAAGAAAAGGATCAGATGATAATTTCTCTCTTCTAGACTTAGGATTCCACATTGTTGCAACAACTGAGACATCTTTGAAATGTGTTTAAAATATCTGACAAGATATCTTATGTATTTCTCTTTAGAGACTTTTAGAAAAGTATATCCCCCAGTTTGGGCACCCAACACACAATCAATTCTCTCTCTCTCTCTCTCTCTCTTTCTCTCTCTCTCTCTCTCTCTCTCTCTCTCTCTCTCTCTCTCTCTCAGCATTTTAAAGTCCACATCACTCAGTGCTGAGTTAATTATTTTTTGCTAATTTGTCTCTTATATCCTAACATTCATGACTATAATCCTCCTGCCGGTATAAAAAATAAACAATTTTCTCTTGTGGTTCAAAGATCAATCTAAATGCACTCTACATACAATTAAGCTAAATATCAAACACCAGTCATTGCTTCAGCATAGTTAAAAGACCTTCTTTCCTCTAGTCATCAGCCTAGTTCCAGGTCACCAGAGGTAGAGTCAATCCGAGGAGGGGACTCAGGTGAACCCATAGCTCAGAGTAAATTATTTTAGGTCAGCACAGTGTGCGGATAGGCATTTCTGCATTTCAGAGTGAAATATCACATTTAGTTATATGTGTCATAGAAAAATTAACATATAGTGAGATTATTAAGAATAGACTCAATCAAGTGAAGAGTATATCTAACTATTTCAATAAATTCTTGAGAAACTTTCAATGTGTCAGGCATGGTCCCTGGCTCAAGGACACAGCAACAAACCCTGACCTTGTGAAGGTTATATTCTAGTAGGTTATATTACAATCTCTC
Organism: Myotis daubentonii; assembly: GCF_963259705.1. Lineage (NCBI taxonomy): Eukaryota > Metazoa > Chordata > Mammalia > Chiroptera > Vespertilionidae > Myotis > Myotis daubentonii. Next base: position 19,457,013 of record NC_081842.1, on the reverse strand, counting down.
ATCATTGATGTTGCTATCTCTCTCTCTCTCCCTTCCTCTCTGAAATCAATTAAAATATAGATAGATAGATAGATAGATAGATAGATAGATAGATAGATAGATAAGGCAGGGGCATTGGGTAGAGAATAGGAGGGGCTGCTGTTTGTGGTAGGTATATGAAAAGAAAAGGTATGCCCTAACCAGTTTTGCTCAGTGGATAGAGCGTCGGCCTGTGGACTCAGGGGTCCCAGGTTCGATTCTGGTCAAGGGCACGTACCTTGGTTGCAGGCACATACCCAGTGGGGAGTGTGCAGGAGGCAGCTGATCGATGTTTCTCTCTCATTGATGTTTCTGACTCTCTATCCCTCTCTCTTCCTTTCTGTAAAGAATCAATAAAATATATTTAAAAAAAAAAAAAAAGGTCTGTGTGCAACAGCCAAGTGTATGTCAATCAGATGCTTATATAGAAAACAGGTGGCCCATTTTCGCAATGCTCGCGTTTCAAAGGCTTTGTGTAGAGCAAGCATCACCTGCCTGCTTTAGCAACTCTCCTCCCTTGTTAGGCCTCTCTTGCTTTGTGGTTTGTCTGGCTTCCTTTGTGCCTCCTCAAGATGTCCAGGGTCCCGCAGGAGTGTGTTACTTGCAACTTCCCTCTCGCTGATTGATCTGCTAAAAATAGAGAACCTCAAATGGTTTCATTTTTAGTCGCTTTAGTGCACAAACATGCTTTTTCTTCAGAATTCTTTCCCAGTGTATATACATTTTTCTACTTAACATTTATATATATATATATATATATATAATTTTTCAATTCTTATAAGCATATTAAGTGTGTCACTCACATAGGACCTTATTTATCTTTACTTTTTCTCTGCATAATAACATAGTAATAGACAGATAAAGACAGAATCTACTTTCTCTGGAAAAGGCTGGAGGTCAAATTTGTTTGTTTTTTCATATTTTAACTAAAATGATAAATTGAAGAAATGCTCTGTTTACCATAGACAAAGAAATGCATCATTTTGGAGTTTTCAATTAATCTCTTCAAACAAATATTACCCCGCATTGATTAAGAAATTATATAGAGAGAGATTATGTCATTGGGAGGCAATTTTATAAGCATAAAGACAAACTATAAATAATAGCATTGCTTAAATTATAAAATTGATTATTGGCAGGATTGGTATTAGACTTTGGAATAGATGCCAACATTTATATATAATTTTCCAATTTTTTAATAAATGAGCCTGTAATAACCTCTCCCCTGCTCCACTGCTCAGTCTTGTTAAATGCTTTCGACTGTAGTGCCTCTATCCTGCAAACAGAAGTTGTTTTGATAGTTAAGCATCTGGAAAAGGTGAAGGATCAAAGTGATGAGATGGAGCCTTTTCTTAGAAGTTAGAGAACCTTTGGTAATATTTTAAAGCAGGAGCCAGGGAAATTTTTCATGTAGTTGAGTTAATGATTCCATTTAGTTATAACTTACAAGAATCTTATAAAATACTTTTCTGTTGTTGTTAGCGTATTACTGATACCTATACATTTCATGATTCCAAATTCATTCTTCTACATTACTATGAAAACATCATTGGAAGGTTAACACACCAAGCTGTATTTATTTTGTCTATCATAAACAACATTTATGCTATGATTTATAGTATGTACTGTGCACTCACAAATAGCCCTGCAATATCTTTAGTTTTGAATCAGTTTCAATCTTTATTACCACTGAATTTGGGGACAGGAAGCAGGTTGGCATATTTAAAAAAATCGTTTTGTTAAAAGCCTCTTAAGGAGGCAACATCTTGGGATGAAAGAGCTCTGAAAAATAAATAAAACCTTTAGGTTAGGCCTGGCTGTGTCCTTAAGATAATTCACTGTCATTTCAGGCAACTGAGTGAAGGCCTTGGGAGTATAGCCCCTCCTGGTGTCAATCTAGGACAGTGATGGCGAACCTTTTGAGCTCGGCGTGCCAGCATTTTGAAAAACCCTAACTTAACTCTGGTGCTGTGTCACATATAGACATTTTTTTATATTTGCAACCATAGTAAAACAAAGACTTATATTTTTGATATTTATTTTATATATTTAAATGCCATTTAACAAAGAAAAATCAACCAAAAAAATGAGTTCGCGTGTCACCTCTGACACGCATGTCATAGGTTCGCCATCACTGAACTAGGAAGACAGCTGAGAGACCAAATAAATGTGGAAGTGGCCAGGTTTAGGCAAACGTGGTGGGACTATGTGGAACTAGAGACACACATTCTTTACAAAGGCTTTAAATTAAAAGTTTCCAGGCCTGATGATAACTGTAGTATTCCTTTTAGTTAAAAAAAACTTTGTGCTTTTGTATTGAGTTCTCAAATAAAATCAACAGGTACTTACTAGATACCGAAAGTATAATACCTTATGACTTGAGAGGGACAACATAAAACTATGAGTAATGGTTTCAGCCTTTGAAGCATACAATTTGGCTAAAGAAATGGGGTAAAGAGATAAAAAGAGGCTCATTCTTCAATAACAAAAAGAGCTATGTCTCCTCTCAAAGACGTGAACTGTGTGTCAGCAAGTGCTGTTGGCATTTTAGAAATGGAAGTACCTTCAAGCATGAGGGACTGAGGAAAGACTTCACTGAAGAGGTCAAGGTCAAGTCCAAGAGTCAGGGTAAGATCTGGACTGGGACAGAAGGGGCAGCCGCTCAATCAGGGAGTTGAACTTCAGGGAGACCTGCTGTGAGCACAACTAAGAAATCTGGCTTTTCTTTCTTTCTTTCTTTCTTTCTTTCTTTCTTTCTTTCTTTCTTTCTTTCTTTCTTTCTTTCTTTCTTTCTTTCTTTCTTTCTTTCTTTCTTCTTCTTCACTTTTGTTAGTGGAAGATTCTTGTTAGGAAAATTATTAGTAAAATTGTCACTTAGACTCTTTTAGAGTGTTTTTTATATATTCTGATATCAGCCAAACATTTGCTTGTGGCATGTACATTTCAACATTGAAGCTAGAAACTTTTGCACAGATTTACTTGGTGAATAAATATGTTCATTTGATCACAACAAAATAAATTTATCACCATTGCATTTGCATTTTTACCCCATTAAGCATCTGTTTTCCCTACACTGTTGTCTCTAGTTATAGTCATTCTTTCTTTAGCAAAACATCTTTCACCATGTCCCCAAATGCTAGGAAATGTAGGATAATGAAGCACGATGCATCCAGATAGATGACCTAATAATGGCAAGCACTCATATTATGCTTTTAAATTTACAAGCATTTTCACATGCATTTCCCACATATATTGCTTTAAAGTATTTCATAGTATACATTGTGTTGTTTTTTATTTTGCAATAAAAAAGATTCAGAAGAATAGCATTTTCCATGTCTATTAAGAATGGTGAACACAGTCATAGTACACAGTAGGGTTACTATAGAAATCATTTCAATTAGACTTGGAAGATAGCATAATCCCTACTTCTCATGCTATTTACTTGTTCAACAACTGTATTTGTTATTGAATGTGTGCCATACTCTGTGCTAAGTTACACGCACACAATAGTAAAAAATACAGACAGGGTTATCGTTTTCTATATTCTACCAAGGAGATTTGCCCATAGTTTACCAGTCTATGACCCAGATGCTCTGATCCCAAGGCTGTGTTCTTTCCACCAAACTGACTGTATCCACATATGTATTTCGTTTAATAATTTAATGGTTGCTCAGGGATCCATGTTGTTCCAAGACAGAAGAAAAAATGGTCCTAAAGTAAGATCACTAAAACGTGTTGAATATAAGTAAAATCACTGAGATGCTTATGACAGGAATAAATGCTCAAGGCATTTCCACCTGCACGGAATGGATTTTATTTTGCTTCCCTGGCTGTGTGACCAAAGAACCATATACTCTGATGCATTTTCCTCCTAGGGTGGCCTCCTACTATGGTATACCGAGGTAAACATAAGTATTCAAAAATAAATAACAAAATCATCCTACATACAACTAAGGCTCACTTAGGGATTCTTTCTGCTGAATAAGCATATAGAAAAGACACTTTATTACTTCAATTACTCTAGCAAGATCACACCTGGTGCTAGATGCATGGTTCAAGAACCTCAGCACATTAGTGTAGCAGTTAGGTTATTAATCATGGATGTCAAGTGCTTTCTGCTAATTAACCTTAATTGAGCTCTCTGTTATGGAAGCACCATTTCCAATGAAACAACTTAGTAATGATACCAAAATAACAGAGCATGGCGAAACCCAGGATTAGCATTACTTCCTGTACTCAAACACTAATGCCTAATGCGCTTTGCTGTAATGCAAAATCTTATATCATCTACCAAAGTTTAAAAATGACATACAGCAAACATTGGTAGCATATATTTACAATTTGCATAATAAAGTGATTTAGGAAAGCATTTTGACAGAGCATTTGTGTCTTTATTTTATATTTAAAAGCAACTAGGATATACCATTTTAATAAAAATATGTAGAATTTTTAAAGATTCAAAGATTAAAATCTCACACCGCCCATTAGTTAATGTGACTGTGAACTTAGTCATGCTTGAAACTAAATTTTTATTTCATTTGTGTTCACTGTTATTTCAAATAGTACCACAAAATGTCCATTAGAATAGAATTCTGCTGCAATAGGCAGCTTTATGAATCTGCCTGGAGATATGCAGTACAATTAATTCTAAATTTGATAACCAGCAAGCACTTCAAATGTTCAATAGGTTATTTATTAAAAAGAAAGTCAGAAAGAAATAAGCTTTTCTGGCGATGAACAGAATGCTTGGATTTAAAAATGGCCAGAAGCTACTAGTATTAATAAGCTTTGTCAAGTTCATTTTCAGACATGCATGGGGGAGTTTGTGCTATTTTTCTGTGCATGTCACAGTGTCTGTCAAGAGGAGAGCTCAGATACCTTGGGGAAAGCTTTCTGATGTGTGAATATTTGAAAATAAAAAGTCAAAGACAGACATTTAGCAGATTCACAAGGGAAAGGAAGCCTCTGAAGAATCTTGAGAAAAATTAAAGTAGTGACAATGGAAGTGTTATAAAAAGGTTTAAATATATACATGTGTATATGTGTGTGTGTGTGTGTGTGTGTATAAATTTGGGCAAGAACAACAAATACCAACACTGGTAGTAAAGTTAAAATTAGCACAGATCAGGATGTATATGGCATGAATGAGGCTATGGACCATTTGTTTATGCTATACTAGTATTCACAGAGATAGATTGTAAATAATGAACAAGTGGCCCAATTTCATTAGATAGTAATACATATGACAACAACATTTGACCACATGGACTTAATGGAGTATGATAGAACATTCCTCTAGGCCAGTGGTTCTCAACCTTCCTAATGCCGCAACCCTTTAATATAGTTCCTCATGTTGTGGTGACCCCTAATTTCATTGTTACAAATTGAACATAATTAAAGCATAGTGATTAATCACAAAAACAATATGTAATTAATTATATGTATTTTCTGATAGTCTTAGGCGACCCCTGTGAAAGGGTCATTCGACCCCCAAAGGGGTCGCGACCCACAGGTTGAGAACCTCTGCTCTAGGCACTTAAAACCTGGGTTAAAATAATAGTTTACCACTGAACAGGTGTGTAGCTATAGGTGCCGGAAGCCGGTCCATCCTTGCTGCTTGACACAGTCGCTGCAGGAAAGAAACATCTGCACAGCATATGTTTCAAGGGACCTGGCGTATATAGCATACTGTTCTTAATATGTTTGCTCCCCTTAGCGCTGTGTGTTTTAACCAAGGTCAGCTCTCCGAGAAAGGTTGTTTCCCCAGGTAGGGATTTTTCCCTGAAGTCAGGGAGGGGATAAAACTCCTTAACTAAGTGCCAGGTGGGTAGTTAATCACTTTAACTATAAACAATCACGCTTAAGCTACATAATCTTTACTCCCTGGAATGGAGATAAGAAACGCCCTAACCTTTGCAATAGAAATTGACAGGATTAAAATCAACTGGTATAAATACGGATGTAACAAGACAATAAACAGCAGAACTTCGCTGGAGATCCAGACCAGAACTTGGCTGGAGATCCTGGCTAGAGATCCTGGCTAGGCTGCTGATCAACTGAACTCTGTCTCCGGGTCGCCGACTCCATCCACACCTTTGGGGACCCCTGGACCTGCTGGGGTCGGACCCCGGCATCTATAGGCAAATTATTTAAGTCTCAATCCCACTGGTTCTATCCAGTAAATCCTTTCTGTAATGAAGGAAATATCCTATTTCTGTGCTGCCAATAGGTAACCTCTGGCCACATATTGCTCTTGGTCACCTGACATCTGGCTAGTGCAACTGAGGAACTGAATTTTCAATATTATTGTAACTTAAATTCAAATAGCTACCTGTGGCAAGTGGCTACCATATTGGACAGTGCAGTCCAGCCTCAGGTGAATTCCTTTTCTATGAAACAGCAGTAGTATTAGATCTGACTCCATTTATGATGTTTTCAATTGCAAGGGAGAGAACAAAATTTAAACAATAAGAAGAATACATTGGCTCATTTTAACTAAAAAGTCCAGAATGGGAAGTGTTGAGCACAGTTCAATCAGGGTTTTCACTCTATTGTTATCCTCAGTACTCTTGCTTCCCCTTTATTTTGGGGTTTGGGCTCTGTCCTTATGCTGGTTTTCATGATGGTCACACTCTGGCTTCTGGAAGTAATAGGAGTTATATGCTTCTCATACATACCTAGTAGGAGAGTGAGAGGAAGAGCATTGTTTCCCACAACCACTTAAATGGCCGAAGGTTGGTTCTGACAAAGTCTATCTGACACAATCAGTAGAGCGAGGAGAAGGCTGTGTATTGCTTGGCTTGTACCTGGTTTCCTGCCTGTTCCTGAAACTAATTACTTTGGCAAATAAAAGGAGATTTTTGATGAATTCTGGAACTAGTATTTGGATAGCGGGAAGGATGTTTCCTCAAAGAAAAATCTGGAAGATATTAGGAAGTAGAAAGATGGGGAGTGAATGCTGAGTAGGCAACTGATCATATTCATCCAATTATCGGAAAGGATCATTATCATGTAGTCAATAATGTCATGTGGGTAAAGTAACTAACAGTGTGTGATATGTTAAAGCTCTTCTTGTTCACATATGTCCCTGGTGTCATGGTTTTCTCACACGGGAATATTTGACTGTTAAGATTTCTTTTAGGCCCAGCCAGCGTGGCTCAGTGGTTGAGCGTTGAACTATGAACCAGAAGGTCATGGTTTGATTACCCCTCAGGGCACATGCCTGGGTTGTGGGTTCTATCACCAGTGGGGGGTATGCTAGAGACAGCCAATCAATGATTCTCATCGTTGATGTTTCTCTCCCTCTCTCTTCCTCTCTGAAATCAATAAAAATATATTTTTTAAAAAGATTCCTTTTAGCACTAAATATCTGTTAATGATAACTACTAGTGAAATTATGTAAGCTCACAGCATAGGAATGTCAAAGAAGAGTTAATTGCATTGGAAGGAAATAAATGGCTACAGCTAACCAAATACTACTGGGTCTCTGTACCCACTCTGTGAAAGTAGCCCTCATGCCAGTCTTTCAGAAACTATAGAAAAGAAGTTATAGCATGCCCATTTAACTCCAGCTTCCCCTGGACCCAGCTTTATCTCTACCATGATCAACACATGAGCTGATAATAAAGACCAATGATACCTAGCCTTTAGCTCAATAGCATGAGAAGCTTACTTGAGGCCTACCCCTGACATTTGAAATTTAATTGTGCTAAGCTAGTCTCAGGCTTCCCTATTATTTAAAAAGTGATTTTAAAGGATAGCTATGGCTGAAAAAGCCACCAAGTGATTTTCAGATAAACAGCAAGTGAAATTAGAAGACGACACTGCTCTACTTTATGTCAAGTAGCAAGCCATTATTAAATGACATAAAAATAAGATAGTGAAATAACCACCATTAGAACTAGGCAAAATTTCTTCAGTGAAAAGATGAAGAGCACAAAAATAAGTACATTTTTTTTATCTGGAACTGAAATATTTCCTTTATGTTCTTCCTATTACACAATCTGAGTTTGCTAAGGTATATCACTCCCAGTAATTTGGAGTGCATTAATTCTATTATTTGTTTCACTATTAGTTGCTTTTGTACACAATAGTGGCAGCTCAAATTTAACTTCCCCAACTTATTGGCCTCTGAAGCAACAAATTGATTTTCCTCCATTGAAATGCAAAACAGCCATGTATTAGGGAGGAATTTGCAAAAACTGGTGAGTGAATGGAGAAACTGTCACTCCCATGTATATCTCATGGGACTATAAATGTTCAAAGACTTTTTGGAAGGCAATTTAGCAGTTCATCAAGTGTGCATACTCCATGGCTCACCAATTCAGCTCCCCATTCAACTTCTCAAAGAAATGCAAAAAAGTGCAAAAAGATATTTGTACAATAGTAATTCCATTATGAAGGGCCATGTGTGTCATGGAAGAGAAACTACAGAAACAATACAAATGCATATCCACTTGAGGATTAATAAATATATATGTATATGTTATGTGTACTTTAATAAATTACATATGTGTATATATACATATATGTATATATATGCATATATATATATCTTTAAAAAAATGAGGAAAACCACTGTGTTGACATAAGTCTCTATGAACTGCAAAGTTTTAAAAAGTAAAAAATAGTAATAATTGTATTACTTCATTTATTCTGTAATGTGTACAAAATCATATGTTTATATAAATGAATAGAGACTATTCTAGAAACATTCACTCAATAATGCTAGCCATCATTACTTTTGGGGAAAATCATAGAAATAAGGCAAGTAGTAGAAGAAGAATATTTTATACCACTTTCTGTTTAAAATGTTTGCAATGATAATATATTTATATAAATATTTTAAAAGTGATTTTACAAACCAATCTGGAAAAATAAAGAGGAAAAAATAGCCAGGAGAATTCTAAAAATGAAGAGCAATGGGGTGGAGAGGAATTACTCTCAGGTACTAAAGTAATATGCTTCACAAAGAGTTCATTTTGAAAAAGATTTGATCACTACCTTGCACTGCATAACTAAGTAAATCTAGATTTATCTTATGTAGAAAACCACCTATTGTCTTCACTAGCTGATAAGCGTAGACAGAGAACACCCCCCACCCCCACCCCACCCCAAGGCTGGGTACATTTGAAGCCCTAGCAAAGGTCGGAGCTGGGCGCCACCTCTGTTTGTCCAGACAGTGGTAGCTGAAGCAACTTCCCATTTATTATTATGTAAATCCTTGCTGATGGGCTAGTCTGCCTGTTGCCGGAGTCGCCTGCCTAAGGGCTATGCTATTGGTGCATCCCAGATCAATAAAAGCTTGGTGAGGCCTGAGCACAGGGGAAGTCCTTCTCCTTGAGTGGGACTTGCCCGCCTGGTCCCCCAATATTTCCAAATTATCTCTTGTCTCTTCTCTTTCATTTGTGTGCATCTCCTCTTCCAGATCCTGAACCCTGAACCACGCAGGACATGGAGGGAAACACACTCAACAGTCTTATATCTAACTAGAGGCCCGGTGCACAAAAATTTGTGCACTCGGGGGGGAGGGGGGGATCTCTCAGCCCGGCCTGTGCCCTCTAGCAGTCTGGGACCCCTCGGGAGATAACGCCCTGCTGGCTTAGGCCTGCTCCCGGGTTGCAGAGAGCAGGCCCAATCCCTAGGTGCAGCCCCTGGTCGGGCTCAGAGCAGGGCCGATTGGGGGGTTGGCACGCCACCCCCTGTCACACTCAAGGCAGGGTCAATGGGGAGGTGGCGGCGCCACCCACTGTCACACACAAAGCAGGGCCCATCAGGGGGGTTGGGGCTCCGTACCCTGTCATGCACAGAGCAGGGCCCATCAGGGGGTTGGGGAGCTCCCTCCTGTCATGCACAGAGCAGGGCCCATCAGGGGGTTGAGGAGCTCCCCCCTGTCACACACAGAGCAGGGCGGATCAGTGGGTTGGGGCGCCGCCCTCTATCACCTACAGAGCAGGGCCGATCAGGGGGTTGGGGCGCTGCCCCCTGTCATGCTGATCCCAGTGCCGGGAGGCCTCTCGGCTCCGCTGATCCCGGTGCTGGGAGGCATATTACCCTTTTACTATATAGGATAGAGGCCTGGTGCATGGGTGGGTGCCAGCTCGTTTGCCCTGAAGGGTGTCCTGGATCAGGGTGGGGGTCCCCACTGGGGTGCCTGGCCAGCCTGGGTGAGGGGATGAGGGCTGTTTTCAGGCTGGGGGTGACTGAACTCCCCAACGCTCCTTTTTTCCTTTTTTTTTTTATTCTGGGCCAGCTTTAGCTTGAGGCTTGGCTCCAGCTCTTAGGCCGCCTCTGCTGCTAAAAGTAGGTTTCTGGCCTTTGCATACAATGTTGCGATCCTGCTGGCTGAAGTTGGGCGGTATTTGTTACAATGTTTGAAACTACAGGTTCAGAGGCCTGCAGCCGCAGGCGGGGAACGTTGGTTTCCTCCATCACTGAGGCAAGCAAGCCTCATGTTAGTTTCAAGCTGCCTGGCTGCCGGCCGCCATCTTGGCTGACAGTTAATTTGCATATCTCACTGATTAGCCAATGAAAAGGGTAGCGGTCGTATGCCAATTACCATGTTTCTCTTTTATTAGTGTAGATTACAATAAACCCATAAAATCAATAGAAGGAAATACAGCTTGTTACTTAAGTTATTTGGAATGTTCTTTCTCAACATGAAACTCCAGCCAGAAACCAGAATAACAGACATTAGAATTTACATGGTTTGACTGCATAAAAATTAAAACATTCCATATGAAAAAGAAACATACCATATATTGAGTGTAATAGACAAAAATTAAACTTGAGTAATAACTACTTAATAGCCTAATATACAAAGGGTTCTTACAAATTAATGAGTAAAAGATAAATGTGCCAAAAGAAGGAGGGGCCAATGGCACTTGTGTACGCCAGACTATCTTTCCTGTCCTTGTAATTTCAAACTCCAAGATTTTGCCACCATTGATCCAAAGAGCCTGTGACACACAAACCACCAGTGATGTTGCCTAAAATTCAACCCACGGTAGATTTTCATACGTTTTTCAAGAGGGTATTAAAATTAGAAGCCTTTTGCTGAACAGACAGTTGCCTGCCCTTACACAAAGCTTATCTTAGCAACAGAATTTTTTCCAAGAGAAAAGTAAAACCTGGCATTAATGTAAACAAACATTGCCAATTGCTATTTTCATATTTCCTCTGGTCACTCCAGATAGTTTATGTTGGAAAGTTGAAGACAAACATCTTTTCCCCACTGATGCCTTCCTGTATTTGGCAAGCACAGATTGCTGCTCCGGGATTTCAAGGACCAATAAAATTTTATTTTACTCATTTGCATTTCGATAGATATTTCATAGCAAGAACAAGTTCACCTCTGTTCAAAACATTTATTTGTTGTTTCAGCAAAACAGCTCATGAAACTTTCTTTTGATAACTAGTGAATTTGGTCAAACAGTGATTTTAAAAACAAGTCAGAATATTAATGAAAGCATAGAATTTAAACCCCATTTTGAAATATTTGCTTGGGAAGTAGTTAGGGATTACCACTCAAGCATTTACAGTACTGGGAAATACTTTAATCAGAACAAGAGATAAACACTGGCAGAAGAAATTATGACTTAACAAACATTTATTGAGTTCATGCTGTGTGCCAAGTTCTCTTCCAAATAGTATGGGGCAAAACTCCCAGCAGTTATCAAAGTGTTTTGTTTCCACATGAAATGTATTTATTCATTTTTTTGCTGGAGAAATTTTGCATAGTTCTAATATTGGTTATTTTGCTATCTTATCTTTGCATTAGTTAAGTACGGCCTGCAATTCGACACTGAATAGTGGGGTATAGTTAATAAATTAACTAGAATTTCTACTATGTCATTGAAGAGTATCAATTATATTAAATATCCTTGTAACATTACTGACTTTAATGGGAATGGCTCTAAGGTAGCAAATTATTAGAAACCAAATTTTAATATACAATTATAATATTCAATGTAGAAAATTAAGCATGCTGTTTCTAAAGATTGCTAGAAAATAGTCTTTATCAGATGGAGGAAGTTTCATATTTATAAAAGTTTATTAGATACACTGGTAGATATTAAAGTGTTAATTTTCTTCTCAAATGCCTATTCAGCATCAAATTTGATTGCCCTATATTTTCATTTAGTCTGTTAATATATAAATTACAGTATATTTCCTAATGTTGAATTGCATTCATTTTTTAATACACCATTCATTACTACATTGTATTATTATAGTAATTCCTAGTTAGATTAAACTGTTTTTTAGAAGTTTTTGCATTCACATTTATAAGTTTTTGCATTCTCATTGATTTCTATTTTAATTTGTTATATTTCAGCATTTCTAGGCATCAGTTATATAGATTAGAGTTTAAATACTCCTCAGTTTATGGGGTGATTTTGTCAAAGGTTTTTGCAGAGCCTATTTGTCATTACTCAATTTTAATCTAATATTTTTTCTTTTGCTCTACTCTCCCATAATCAAGGAACATACAGAGGTGGGCAAAAAGTAGGTTTACGGATATTTGTATGGAAAAAGACATGCAGATTATGATTATAAAAATAGCTTTATTAACTCTGTTTCACATACAACTGTGAAGGTACTTTTGCCCACCTCATATATGGGCAACTAATTTTTGGCAGAGGAGCCAAAACATACAATGGAGAAAGGAAAGCCTCTTCAATAAATCGTGCTGGGAAAACTGAAAAGCCATATGCAAAAAAATGAAACTAAGCTGCTACCTGACACCATACACAAAAATTAAATCAAACTAGATTAAAACTTGACTATAAGACCTAAAACAATTAACTACATAGAAGAAAACATAGGCACTAAACTTCAGAACCTTGGTCTCAGAGGGGGTTTTGTGAACATAATCCCAAAGGCAAGGAAAATAAAAGCAGAATATCAATGAGCAGGACGACATCAAACTATAAAGATTCTGCACAGCAGAAAAAAAATAAAAACACATGTCAACAAAACAAAAGGCAACCATGTGACTAGGAGGAGATATTTGTAAATGATACCTCCAATAATGGGCTAACATCCAAAATATATGAAGAACTCATACAGTCAACAACAAAAAACAAAACAAAAAACCCACAAACAATTCAATTAAAAAATGGACAGAGGACCTAAAGAGACACTTTTCCAAGGAAGATATACAGATGGCCAACAGATACGTGAAAAGATACTGAACATCACTAGTTTTAAGAGAATGCAAATCAAAGCTTCGATGAGATACCACCTCACACCTGTTAGCATGGTTGTTATCAATATGACAGGAAAAACAGTGTTGGAGAGGATATGGATAAAAGGCAACCATTTGCCTGCTCTGGTGGGAAGGCAAATTGGTGCAGCCACTATGGAAAACAGTATGGAAGTCCCTCAAAAAAATTAAGAATAGAACCACCATATGACCCAGAAATCCCTTTTCTGGGTATCTACCTGAAAAATGTGAAGACACTTATTTGTAAAGATATATGTATCCCTATGTTCATTGTAGCATTATTCACAATGGCAGATACATGAGAACAACCTAAGTGTCATTTGATGGATGGTTGGATTAAAAAGTGGTGTATATATACACAATGGAATACTACTCTGATATTAAAAAGATGAAATATTGCTATTTGTGACAACATGGATGGATCTTGAGAGTATCATCTGGTGAAATAAGTCAGACAGTAAAGGACAAAACTGTATGATATCACTCATATGTGGGACATAAAATAAAAATCAACAAATGAACAAATAAAACAAACATATTCAGGCCACAGAATGGTGGTTACCAGAGGGGAAGGGTGGTGAAGGGAGGATGAAGAGGGTAAAGGGTCAAATATATGGTGACAGAAGTAGAATAAACTTTGGATAGTGAGCATCTATTGCAATAGACTATACAGATGTTATATTATAAAGTTGTTCACCTGAAAATTATATAATGTTATTAACAAAAATTACTCCAATAAATTTAATTAAAAATAATAGTACCTAATAATTAAATTAATTTTCATTTATATGATTACTAGTGGCCCGGTGCACAAAAATTTGTGCACTGGGGGGGGGTCCCTCAGCCTGGCCTGTGCCCTCTCGCAGTCTGGGACCCCTTGGGGGATGTCCACCTGCTGGTCAGCACAAATGGGGAACATAGCATCAAGTCCCCCTGCACCAGAAGACCCAGAGTCAAGTCCCCACCCACTTGCATGTGTCCCCTGGACACAGCATTCAGCCTCATGGAGGGGCTAACAGGCCCGGACACTGCAGTGGCGGCAGCAGCGGCCGTGGCAGAGCGGCGAGGCTGCATCGGCCTGCAGGAGTGGGCGGGTCATGCCTTCCTGCTGGCCCCTGCAGCCCCCAGCCGGGTCCAGAGGCCCAGACACTGCCGCGATCGGCCCGCCGGAGTGGTGACACGCCTTGACACTTCGGCGGGGCTGAGGGGGCTGGGTGCCGCCATCTTGTGGCCATGGGCACTGCCATCTTTTTGATGGAGTGACGGAGTGACGAAGTGACGGTTAATTTCCATAATACTCTTTTATTAGATAGGACTAGAGGTCTAGTGCATGAAATTTGTGCACTGGGGGGGGGTCCCTCAGCCTGGCCCGCACCCTCTTGCAATCCAGGAGCCCTCGAGGAATGTTCGACTGACGGGGAGCGGGCCTAAATTGGCAGTTGGACATCCTTAGCACTGCTGCGGAGGTGGTAGAGGCTCCCACTACCACCGCTGTGCTCGCTAGCTGTGAGCTCAGCTTCCGGCTGAGCGGCGCTCCCCCTGTGGGAGCACACTGACCACCAGGGGGCAGCTCCTGCATTGAGCATCTGCCTCCTAGTGGTCAGTGCGCATCATAGCAACAGGTCAACCAGTCGAATTTCTGCCCCCTGGTGGCCAGTGCACGTCATAGCGAGCAATTGAGCAGCCTTAGCATATCATTAGCATATTACCCTTTGATTGGTTTAATGGCCGCCCCGATGACCAGACACTTAGCATATTAGGCTTTTATTATATAGGATTAATGGTCTTGTGTATCTGTTTACATGTTTATGAACTTTTTGGTTATTCTAAGCCTCTTCTTATAAGATAGTAAAGAAAACAGAACTCTAGTAAGATTAATAAAGGTAAAAGAGAGAAGATGAAAATAAACAATAAACAGTAAAAACCGATACAATCACTGGGGTTAAAAAAAAAAAATGAATTCTAAAAGTTTCAGGAGAGAAAAAAACAAATAATGACCAGGGGAAAAGAAAAGAAAAGAAACCAGAGTTTAAGATTTCTCATCACCAACACCAGATGCTAGAAGACAATGCACCATCATATTCAATGTTCTGATGGAAATTACTTCTAATCTAGAACGCTGTCATCAGTCTCATTATCCTTCCATTGTGAAGGTGAAATAAAGACATCTTCAGATACAGAAAACCTGAAGAAGTTTAATATTCACAAGCTTCCTCTGAATTACTTATGAGTAACTAACTCCCTATATATATGACTCATTATTAGGGAAGTCCCCTCCCCCTCCCTGGCACCTGCCTTGAATCCTTACTTGGCAGGAAGAAGGGCAGAGGGAAGGAGGGGGGAGGGAGTTTCTGTAGTTTCAGAGCATACAGACCACTGTACTCCACCAAGCTGACTTTATTCCAAATATGCTTGGTCTCTCAGTGGCAGTGATGAGATGTTTAAAAGGTCTTTCTGCTCTTCTGCTAGTTATCCAGACCTGGCATCTGCTTACTTGTCCTTCTCACATCTTTGACCTGCTGAATAGATGGGTCCCACTCTGCGCTGACATCTCCCTTGGATGTTCCGCACACAGGATGTTGACAGGTTAAAAAACGTGTGGGGATTGACAAAGCTAAAGGGACTCCTGTCCTGTGGAATCTCTCAGGCTTTGCTACATTAGCGTGCACTGCGAATTTCCCTCTAGGAAGGGACTGTAATATGCAATGCAGTGTTAAGCAGATGAGTTTGGCCACAGAGCCCTTGGGGAAAGGGGAGCACCTTGTAGGATTCCTGCTTTCAAGGAAAACTGTTCTGGAATTTTGTGGCCTTGTCTTTGACACTATGATCTCTGATGTTCAGTATCCTATATACTAGCAGATCGACTGAACAGTGGAACGATGGGTCGCTATGCACTGACCACCAGGGGGCAGACACTCAATTCAGGAGCTGCCCCCTGGTGGTCAGTGCGCTGCAACAAGGGGAGCGCAGCTCAACCAGAAGCCGGGCTCGTGGCTGGTGAGCGAATGGCAGCGGCAGTGACAGGAGCCTCTCCCGCCTCTGCAGCAGCACTAAGGAAGTCCGACCAATGGCTCAGGCCCACTCCCCGGAGACAGTGGAGAGGGGGAGGAGTGGGCCTAAGCCGGCAGTCAGAGGATATCCCCCAGGGCTCCCGGACTGCGAGAGGGCACAGGTCAGGCTGAGGGATCCCCCACCACCAAGTGCATGAATTTTGTGCACTGGGCCTCTAGTCAAAACATAAAAAACCCACCCTAGCCAGTCCGGCTCAGTGGATAGAGTGTCAGCCCTCAGACTGAAGAGTCCCCGGGTTTGATTCCAGTCAAGGGCATGTACTATGATTACAGGCTCGAGCCCTGGCCCTGGTAGGGGCCCGTGTGGGAGGCAGCCAATCAATGTATCTCTCTCACATCGATGTTTTGCTCTCTCTGTCTCTCCTCCTCCCTTCCACTCTCCCTAAAAATCAATGGAAAAATATCCGTAGGTGATGATTAACAAAAGCCCATAAAAACCCCACTCTCTGTTCTCAAGGAATTCACTATTATAAAAATGCTTTAGAGGTTGAATATGAAATCTGTGGTCATTCCTTATATTTATGCTGGAATGTGTTTTTTCACCCAGAAACTGACAGTTTTTAAAGAAAACAAAAAAGCTGGCCCATCTCCAATAGCATGATGTACCACCTGTGTAACAAGGCTCACGAAAGGCTCTTAATCCTGTAAATGCCATCAAACCCTCCACCATAGATGCAGGTTGCTGTTGTTGCACAGGCTTCAACCAGCTGCAGGCATATCATCAGCCTGGATCCTTGGGCCTTTCCTGCAAACCAGTAGACATTGATTTACATTGTGTTGTGCTTCATTGTATGAGCTTCAAGTGGGAATGTATTTTTACTAGTTTTACTAGGCTCAACATGTAGATGTTCTGTTCTTAAGAATCAGTGTTCATATTTCTCACTCCCTCTCACTCTTCATGTGTTATTGTCTTTTTTTCATTTGATGTGATCTTTAAAATTGCTTAGATTTGTAATGGATTTATATCCGTCAGGATACAAATAAATGTTATTGTAAAATGGAACATTACAGTCAATAGATTGTAATAAAATGGAAAGGATGTCTCAATATTTGGAGGGTACGTGTAACAAACGCTGTAACATTCGGGTGAAAAAAATATAAAAATGACCACATCTATTTTGTTTTGTAAAAAAATAATGAGAAAATTAACAAACCAGGCAAAATTCATGAATTTGCTCTCTCTGCCATCGCTCTTCCTCTGACATTCTTTCCCAAATATCAGAAACTTTGTTTCCCTTATCAGCAAAAAGCAGACAGTACGATATAAGATAGAGAACAAACTTCAAGCATTATAGCCTGGGAGCTGGAGAAAATGACTTCTCTCTTCATTTGTAAAAATGTCCACATTGCTACCCACCTCCTCGGGCTGATAAACACAGGATTACACGAGATAAAATATGTAAAGCGAAGTGCATAGCACAGCATAGGTGCTCTCCACTTATTAATTCTTCCCCTTTCCCACACATCCATCTCCATGTTGCTCATTCTAAAAATGTCATGACTAACTGTCTGCTATTTATGTTAAAGGTGACTTCCACTCCTCCAAAGAAACCCCTACATGAATGCAACTTTCTTTTCCCATTTTTTTCTATTATTTGAACCCCATTTAGATAGAAAAATCCTTATGTAACATACCTTTGTGTTCTTGATCACACTTCAACGTAAGTCACTTCAGACGTTTATTCTCCTTTATTCAGTTCTAACAATTTCAGAGTTCACAAAAGATTTAGCATCCTAACAACGAGGTTAAAAGTTGGAAATTGGCTATTTTCAAAGATCCTCACTTGTCTTCGATGTAGGTTTTTTAAAACTTCTTTTTCTAGCCTCTTTTGAAACAATTGAATGCTCACCAAAGTGCATTTCATGATAGTGAATTAGAGCTGGATAAGTAGAAAAAATTGCAAGCAAGAAAGGTTTCTGTTTGCTTCCATTATTATGAAAGATTGTGAAGTTGGCGTGAGCTCTTACAGAAAGTTCAGCTGTGGCGATTTGAATTACACTGGTCAATTTCAGTTCACCGCCTTCTAACCACTAACAATTTCATGGGGCAAAGACTTTCAACTCCACTCTTGGACCTAAGCTGCTTCCACTCTCTCTCCCTGTAAGAACTGACACATTTAGCAATTCCGAATCATGTGCAATTAAAGGGAGGTTAAGGGAGTAGGAATGGGTAAGGTAAGTGAAAAGGTAGGAAGAAGGGGCGAGAAGAGGGGTTTTCCTGATCAGAATGAAATACATGACTAAAAATGCTTTATCCTTTATACTTGTAGTGAAATGAAGGATCCTTTATGCTTTCCACACTCAAGTTTAAACTGGAGAGCTAAGTGAAGACATTTTCTTCTAGAAAAGCCACAGATCACTTTTTCAAAGCTTGAATTAATCAGGCCCTTTGCAACAATGTTTCTCTGTGACTGTTCAGTTTTCAAAATGGAAATCTGTAGAATGTCAGTTCCTTTTGAGTTGGGAAAAGAATATGACCTCATGAAGCCCCTTTTGAAACATTCCTTCAGCACAAGCATTTTAAATAATTTCTCAAAGGAAAGTACTATATTCGGAGTGAATAGCATGACATTATGAACTACATCTAACATAAGATTTTGCTTCGACAGGCCTGTCAATGCTCCTTAGTTCCACTGTATTGAAATGAAAATCATGTGAGCTTGGAAGAAATATCTTCCTCACCCCATACTCTTTATTAACTGTGGAATCGTACTATTTTCTTCACCATGACAACAAAAGCACACAATAGAGTTAGCTCTCACCTTCTTTGCACAAGGTGACAGAGAAAAACAGTAACAAAGAAATGTGAAGCAGAAAACAGATTTCAGGAAACAAGGAGTTAAGGAAGTCATGAACAAAGGGAAGCCTGAGCTCAAGGATCAGCATTTAGGGTCATGTTCCAGAGGGGTAACTAGACTAAGTAACGCAACCCAGAGAAAATACTTCCAGTTTGCACTTGATTAAATCTCAGAATGAGTGACTTTTAATGTCAGCCAGTCAACTGAAAGGCCAATTTAAATGATCTCATTTTACAGTAAGGTTTATGTCAGTAAAAGACATAGATTGATCAGCATTCCTGAAATAAGGCTCTGAATTACTACTCATATACAGTGTCATTTAAAAGCAAACAATTTATTCTTATCAGAAGATATCATTCTTTCAGTGATTTTTAGTGATTTGCACTATGAAATATTTTAGCCATACTTTTTTTCCCAGAAAAATACTTTGGCTTAAAATGTCAGATGTTCTTCATTCTGTTCAGTTTACGTTGTTCAAAATATTCAAAGCCATTCATCTTCCTAACGTGCTGAAGTCTGTACTGGGTTGTCTTTCACTAGGACTTGCTGGTATAGGCAAAACTACCAGAAATGAGCCCATTGATTATTTTCTGTCCGGGGAAAAGCACGGAAGAGGGAATCACATCTGAGTTCAGTTTTGTCACCTGAGAAGCAATGCAAGAATTAATAAAAAGAAGTAAGTACTAACTAAAGATAAATCAGATCATGCATTGCAGCCAGAAAGCCAAGAAAAACAAACAAACAAACAAACACACGATTGAATCATGGGATTTGACTGGTGTGGGATTTTAAAGATTTTTAAAAAAATCAATTTGGCCATCTATCTTAAATAACGTAAGGTGACAAATATTAAATGTTGTGTTCTTGGTGCCCAGAAAGTTTTTAGTATTGTGTTAAAGCATATTAAAAGCAAAGTTGACACTTACATTCAGGGTAAAGGTTTAAAATTGTATTTTTAAAATAGAAAAATAATTTGGGAGAACTTATACATGATGTAGGGAATGCTTGTTAAAATAGCTGCCCTCTTTGAAACCCAGTAAAATGAAGAAAAATAACTAAAAATTGCAAAAGTAGTTCACTAGTATTAAAACTAGACAATGGTACCAACATGATGCTATAAATTTCAAAATTGAACTGACAGTTATAATATGATTTGGAGCAAATTGAGTGAGCACCTTGAGTGTCAGCACTTAGGCTCCATGAGCGAGAACCCAGTGAGCATTCGGGGAGTTAGTGAAGGAGAGCAAGGCTCAGGGTTTCCAGTTGCCGAGCCCTTACTCTGTACCAAGCACAGTGCTAAGGACTTGACCTGAGTCATTTCAATGACTCCTCTCAATAAGTTGCTGCTATTATCATCTTCATTTTGTAGATTGTAGAACTAAGATGTTTCCCCACGGTAATATAGAGCAGTTTCCAATGAGGAAGTTCTGGAGTGCCCCACTTATAACCCTGAACTTGGAAGAAGAGTTTGAAGTGAGGACAAGAGAGTACTCCAGCAGCAAATGATACAAGGGCAGAGTGGGGTACAATCATTTGGGCAAGTAGAGAAGCAAGGCATGGAAGGAAGAGGCCACACAAGAGCTATGTTTTTAAGTAGGATCGTTGTCTAATCAGGAAAGAAGTCCTAGAAGCCAAGTCTGGGCTAGAGAGATGCAAAATACTAGGTGTGGGCTCACTTTTAAATCATAGACCAAAGTGATCTGTGCAGAGAAAATAACTGTGCAACCAAGTATAATACTGCTGACCCATGAAACATCAAAAAGATGTGGTCACTCCCAAAGATAACTGGGCTGCCCAGAAAAGCCAGAAGGAAGGTCAAATCCGAGGGGATTCCCACAGGTTAGGTCCTGTACCCTAAACAGTGGAGCTGGCTGAGGCAGAGTTTACAACAGATGTGCAAAGCACAGAAGGAGATGATTACATTGTGGTTGTTACATTAATCCAGATTCTAGATTGGGTAGCTCTGGGAGTCTCAGAATCTCCTGCAGTGGCTTCTGTGAAGCACAAACTGGGTTCTTATTTCAGAAACACAGGAGCAGTTTCTGTTCAGTCATAGTGCCAATAATTCACAGCACTGCTGAGCTCACGCCATGGGTTCAGCCTCCATTTGCCCAGTTGTCATATAAATTTGGTACTTTTATTAAATATGTATATATATTTATTTTCAGAGAGAGAGGAAGGGAGAGGAAGAGAGAGAAAGAAACATTGATGAGAGAGAAACATCAATAGGCTTCCTCCTGCACGCCTCCCACCAAGGATGGAAAACTGAGCATGTACCCTGACCAGGAATCGGTGACCTCTCATAGGTTGAAGCTCAACCACTGAGCCTCATGGACCAGGCAACTTTAAGTTACTTTTAAGCTCAAGGCTCCTTTCAATCAAAAGTCCTGTGATCCCTTAGGACTATTAAAGAGTTATTCAGAACCCACAGGCAAAGTAAAATAGTCTCATCTTCTAAGAGCATAAAGATTTGGAGGGGGAGTCCTAGGCTGGGTGAGAGGTGACAGTTTTAATTTAGGGATGTCATTTATAATTAAAAAATGCCAATTCTGAGTTGCAAGAGACAACTTTCAACCTAACATGAGTATTGGATGTGTTCAGTGGCTTACTTGTAGCATGTTGTTAACTTGCACCAATTAGGTAGTGTAAGGATAAATTACAAATGTTCCTACTTATAGAAGTTATACAGATTCACCATACAATACTTAAAAATCAATCCGTTGAATGAAAAAAATATAAATTACACAGCAATATATCCTGAGAACCATACTAATGTTTTTTTTTTGTTTTGTTTTGTTTTTAATATATTTTATTGATTTTTAACAGAGAGGAAGGGAGAGAGATAGAGAGCTAGAAACATCGATGAGAGAGAAACATCGATCAGCTGCCTCCTGCACACCCTCCACTGGGGGATGTGCCCGCAACCCAGGTACATGCCCTTGACCGGAATCGAACCTGGGACCTTTCAGTCCGCAGGCCGACGCTCTATCCACTGAGCCAAACCGGTTTCGGCCCATACTAATGTTTTGATTTGTTTCTGTACAGTTTGGATAGTTCCTGATTTCTCCCACTAAATAGCAAATTCTCTTATTACAGGGATTTTGTTTCTATTTATCTTGAGGTCCCTGAGCTTGACATGTTCTGTAAATATAGATTTATCTTATGTAGCAACAGTAAATATTGGTTTTTGAGAAGTTTTACCAGTTTTCCAACAACTCCTTTTTGTCTTGTTATAGCCATTATACCTAAAGCTACACTAAATAAATATAAGAAGTGATATTTGACCTTATGGTTTAGATTTGATTACATGTTCATATTTTGGTTAGAATTGTGTTGCTTACATGCTCATACTAGGTGGCAAAGAACCTACCAAAATGATCATACTATTGATGTACATAATTATACCAACTAATTTTATGGGGTGGGGGGGGCATTGCTTATAAACTGGAGTCAAGTGAGCTCTTTTCAGGAGTTTTAAACATTATCCTTATAATTTTGTCCACCTTTTTCAGTGGCTTCTTCATGTATCCAAATTCTAGCCCCACTGCAACTCCATCTCAACATATATTGCCAATGATTGGAGTCTGTATTCATTAATATGTGTGACATAAAGGAGTATATGTGCTCTCAATGCCTTGGGAGGTGGCTAGTTTGGTATGGAATGCATCACGTTTTTCCATTAAATGTAATGAGAATATTTTATTGTCATTTTTAAAATTTTATTAACTATATTGCGGTGACATGGGTTAATAAGGTTATGTGTTTTATGTGTACCATTCTGTAATACATCATCTGTATACTGCATTGTGTGTTCACCATACAAAGTCAAGTCTCCTTCTGTCACCATATATTTGACCCCAATTGACTACCTTCTACTCCCCTTCCCCCAAACCTCCTTTCCTTCTGGTAACCACCATGCTGTAGTCACTGAGTTTTTGTTTGTTCATTTCTTGCTTTCTGCTTTATATCCCACATATGGTGAAATCATATGGTTCTTGACTTTTTCTGTCTGACTTATTTTATTCAGCATGATATTCTCAAAATCCATGCATATTGTCACAAGTGGCAGTATTTTATATTTTCTTATGGCCGAGTAGTATTCCATTGTATATATTTACCACATTTCCTTTGTACAGTTATCTGTCTAAGGGACATACAGGTTGTTTCCATGCCTTGGCCACCATGAATAAAGTTGCAATTAACATAAGGGTACATATATCTTTATGAATAAATGTTTTCAATTTTTTTGGGTAGACATCCAGAAGAGGGATTGTTGGGTCATATGGTAACTCTATTCTTAATTTTTTTAGGAACATCCATACTGTTTTCTATAGTAGGTGTGCCAATTTACATTCCCACCAACAATGTATGGGGGGGGGGTTCCTTTCTCTCCCCAATCGTTCCAACACTTGTTATTTATTGTCTTGTTGAAAGTGGCCGTTTTCACAAGTATGAAGTCATATCTCATTGTGGTTTTGACTTGTATTTCCCTTATAGCTAGTGAAGTTGAGCATCTTTTCATGTATGAGTTGGCCATTTGTATGTCTTCTTGGGAGAAATTTCTGATCAGGTTCCCTGCCAACTCTAGGGAAAGCAAATTGGGTTTCTGACATTATGGCTGGTTTGAGGAGGTATTATATCACCAAAGGAACACCACTGAAGTTTCTGAATCTACAGGGCTGGATGAGAACTTCATCTCTGGCAATTGGACTCAGTAACATGAATTTAGAATAGTGGGGGTGGGAGGAAGGACATGGCCCTGGGTTGTCACTGATAATTATAGCTCTGGCTTCTAATGGTAATAGCAACTGGAGAAAGTTAGAAAGCTACAGTATCTTCCCATGAGAACTACCTATGACTCAGTGTTCTCTATAATACCTTAGGACTATAAATAGACATGCCATCATTTGCAAGGGATAAAATTATACTTATGAGTGCACTAATCCTTTTAAATTCCTGAAGTTTGCAACTCCCATTACTTTACAATACTTATTGGTAATTTAATAAACATCACAACTATGTAGAGAAAATATCTTGAATTACTACTTGCACTTTGTTGTCAATTCCCAGGCCAGATAGCATATATATTTGCAATCATTTCACAGCAATAGTACTATAAGCCCCCCAAAATTATTAAGATTTAAAAAGTTGCATATAAGTCATGCAGATTATTTTATATGCAATTATGATAAAAAGCTTCTTCTGTGTGCATTATTATGCAGGTCATTTTAATAACACATCAAAACAGTGTTTTCTTGTGCTATAAATTTTCCCACTTAGCTTGTGAATTCCTAAAGTAACATTTCAAGATTAAAATGAATTTTATTTTTAATAATTTCAAAGTTTCTAATAATTATAATTAAAAGGTTAAATTTTGAACTCAGACTTAATATAAAGATGTATGGATTGGCCTCAGTACAGGGACCAATGACTTCAAATGAGGACCAGTTAGGGTTAAGTGATGTTTCTGATTGAACCTTGGTCTAGTTTATATTTTTCTTTTGGCACCACAAGTCCTTGCTACATCAGAGGACACTTGACATCATAGCAACACAAATGATAAATGTATGTTAACAACCTTGTAACTACTTGTAAGGTAACATGATAGATGAAGTCTGTGCTGGAGCAATAATTAAGCTCATCCAGACATCATGCCCTCAGGCTCACCACTAAAGCAGGAACCATGCTTCTCTTCTTTATCTCCCTTAGTGGCTTCTCCTTTGGGGTTTTGGCATCCTTTATTGTACTACAAAGAGCTAGTAATACCCCTTCCTGCTCCTGACCTTCCTGGGGCCCTATCTAAGTTCTCACATGAGCCCACTGTATGTGGACCCCACCATGACGTTAGTTCACAGGCACACTGGCTAGCATATACTCGGCTCAATATAAATGTATCAAATGAATGGACAAATTATTGAATAAATACATACATATGCATGAATGAATTACAAACTGAACAGGCTTTTTCCCCAAGCATCCATCGTCTAATGCTTGGGTTCTATTCTTTACTGACTTTCCATGCTTGCATTATTATTCAGAATTATTCTACTGCCCACTGCCCCAGTTATACTCTAGCTGGAGAAATAGATACTGATAGATAGATAAATAGATATTTGTAGAAGAATGATTTGCTGAGAATAGGCATTGAGCCGAACATACTGAAGGAAGCCTTTTCTTATTGTTGCAGTTACTAAACAGTTGTGATGAGAGGCTAGAGATCTTGTCCTATTAGTAATAAAAATTTTAATCTAATGAAAAGAGTCAGGGGCAGAATCAAAATGAGACACAGAAAGTTAGCAGAGTCTGGACAACACCAACAATAAAATTCTGACAGAACTATAAGAAAGATAGTTTCCTAATCCTATTTGGTAAAGGTTTTTATCAATTTTTAATGAGTAAGTATAAAACATGTCAAAACACCAGATAGTATTTTTACTTTTAGAATTGCTACTCCCCAGGAAGTCATGAGAATTCCTCTGTATTAATTATTTCAACAAAGTTTTGTTTTTTGCTCAAAGCTGCAATAACATTTTCCTCCTAAGAGACTCTCACCTAATTGTATCTCTAGTATATCCAGATGTGTTGGCCATTTCTAAGGCACAGGATGGGTTTTTATGTCTGACACGGAGAATTTCTGTCTTGTTAAGATTAGTTTCTACCCTAAAAGTCAGAAAAAGGGGCTGTTAGCACTAATTCCATGTTCAAATGATGCCTGGAAACTTCATCCACTTTTATCCTTTAAACTCCGAGTCAGTAGTCAAGTTATGGAGGAAATGGTGGTGAGCCTTCAGTTTTCCACAATTTCACTCACTTGGGCAGTCAGTGATTCGTAACCAAAAGCAATTTGGTTCCCCAGGGGCACTTAGCAATATCTGGAGGCATTTTTATTCGTCACAACTGGAGAGACAGTTAGTAGAGGTAGAAGGTAGGACTGCAACTAAAATTTCTATAATGCCCACAACTCCCACAAAAGAATTTTTGGTCCAGAATGCCAATAGTACTAAGTTGGGAAATCCTGCATTTAAGTGAAATATGCTGCATTTGATGTGTACTAATCCATCAGAGGCAGAATACCATGTTATAGGCTATAACACTCTCTATAATAACAAAAGCATAATATGCTAATTAGACCAGATGTCCTTCTGGATGACCTTTCAGACGAAGCTGGGGCTGTGAAGGAAGCCCAGGTCCTGGGTGCCTGCCATCAGCTAGAGGGAAGCCAGTGCCAGCAGTGGGGGGGTGGGGGGGGGTGGGGGGTGGGAGGGGGAGGCCTACTCTTGCTCGATTTTCATGCATCGGGCCTCTAGTGTTATAATATGGTACTAAAATGGGTGTTGCATCTATCATATTATAGGGACTCTACAGGACTAGATTCTTAGGATTCTTTATAGTTAGGAATTTGAAGAAAACGACTAACTTCGAGGCTTAATACTGTTAAATGAGTTCAAAATATTTTAACAAATATTGCATTGGAATGTTTTCATAATTTTATAAAAGCTGGATTTAAAATCTCAAAATATAGTATGCACTCCCACCTTGCAAACTAACAAAGTCCCTTACCATCTATGAGTTTCAATGCTTTCATTTACAAAATGACTAAAACATATCCGCCTACAAAAGAGGTATTAAGAAAAAAAAACCTAAATGGTATAGGTAAAATCACTTTTATAAGTTAAGATAAACATAAGGTATTGTTGTAGCATTTTATAATGCAAAGTTTCTTTTGAATAATCAAGCAACTGATTTTATGACCTTTTCTTTTTCAAGCATAATTACATCAATTTTTCAGATAATTTTAAGATCCTACATATTTTTAAAATAAGTACCATATTCCTTAGGATCCTAGCTCAAGCCACCAATTTTACTCTAAAGGAAAGGGAAGAAAATTATCTAGATGGGAGGAATCCTTTCACAATGTGTACCTATGTCAATTCATCACAATGTACACTTTAATTATCTTCAAATTTTATTTACCAATTAAACCTCAATAAAAAAGCTGAAAAAATTCTGGCTTGCCTAAAGAAAAACATAATTACAACATCTAGGTAAAAATCTGTGTACCTTCTCTCAAGAAATTTGCAATAAATCATGACCTAATCATATCCTAGGTTTTCTGTATTTCAGTTTCTTGACACACATCTAAGCCTTTAAAGAGGACCTCCAGACCCGACAAGTGTGGCTCAGTAGTTGAATGTTGACCTATGAACCAGGAGGTCACGGTTTGATTCCTGGTCAGGGCACATGCCCGGGTTGCGGGCTCGATTTCCAGTGTGGGGCATGCAGGAGGCAGTCAATCAATGATTCCCTTTAATTATTGATGTTTCTATCTCTCTCTCTCTCCCTTCCTCTCTGAAATCAATTTAAAAAAATATGTATATTTTTTAAAAAGTATCTCAAGTTCTATCAACAGCTTTCCATGAAAGAAGTCCCAGTTCTCCCTCAGCCTTTTTACTAAGTATGTCTCCCTTAGAAAGCTCCTACTGAAACCCCCTCTCAAACCCTAAACCCATTTTTTTTCCAAAAGCCAGTTGCTTCCATAATTTGTTTTGTTAGTCTAGCTGCAACCATTCATTCTCCCTCAAGTTCCCAAGCATTCCACTCGAATTTTGTTTGTTCCCTTCCCCCTTCTTCAAGCTGCTTCAGGTCTCTGGTAAACTTTTGATTTTACGAGGGAGCTTCCTCTCTCTCTCTGTCTCTCATATTTTAAAACATTTAAGTTGAGAGAACAGAATAAATTTTTGATTTTGCCTTTTCCTATTTAAAATCATATTAGTAGTGGCTCTGAACTGGATTTGAAAGAATAAAATAAAATGGTTAAGAATTACACCAGAAGGAGGGTAGGAATTGGTGTTGGAGGAGGAGAAAGGGAGGAGGTAGAGATGAAGCCAGAGAAGAGAAAAATAGCCCTTACCTTCTTTCTTCTCTCTGACTTGATGGAAAGTTCCTGATTCTGTGTCCACTTCTCCTTTTGAAATCTTCTTATCTATACTTTTTTTTTTTTTCTTATCTATACTTTGACCTTGTCAATCTAATGTATCTGATATGTGAAAAAAAAATGGTTTTTAAAATATAATCTGTATTTCCATGTACCATACCCTGAATATGGAAAGGATTCCAATGAGATTTTATATTAATTAAACCTTTTAAATATTTGCAAATATGACTTCTAAATTATGATGTAAATTTATGCAAAAAACACAAATCAGCAGTTTCCCCAGTTTTGATGAAATAAAATCTGGTTCTGTTATTATAAACTCCTACAATTTTTCTCCCAGCTCCAGTGAAGGATGAAAGTGCCAAACACTGTCTTTTTTCAGCCCTTCCCCTTGGAATTCCTGTCACTCTTATTTAACATACCTTATTTCTTCACGGAAATAGCACTGTTTAGTTTATTAAAAATTCATGGGACACAATTTTCTCTTGAGTACATAGGGCCTAAGGCTTTCAACCATGTTTATATTATTGCCTAAAAATTACCTATATTTAAAAGATTCATGAATTTAGAGAGTTACTACTGGCCAAGTGTCAGCAATGCCTTTTTTTAGACTTTTAGAACAGATTAGAAAAAACTATGAGGTTACTCGTTTTGTCTTTACTTTTAGAAACATTTGCCCTACATCAATCAAAACAGATAAATAACTAATATTGTTCTTAAAAAGATGTCTTCACTCACCTTGGTGTTTAGCTGTTTTAACGGAGGGTATTATATCTTATGATGATGCCTTCTCTGGCAATAACAATTTTATTTTTTTTACCAGATAGACTTTTTAAGTGGCTTTTATGCTTCAAAATTCCTTTTTTCCAAATTTCCATAAATATGGGTGTACAAATATTTCTTTCAAGGTCCTGCTTTCAATTCTTTTGTGAATATACACAAAAGGGGAAGTGTTGGATTATATGGTAATTGTATTTTTAATATTTTGAAGAGCCATCATACTCATACCCACTAGGCACAAAGGTTCCTATTTCTCCATAACCTCACCAACACTTATTATTTCCTGTTTGTTTGTTTGTTTGTTTAATAGTAGTCATAATTGGTGATATCTCATTGTAGTTTTGATTTGCATTTCCTTAATGATTAGTGATGTTGATTTTTTTCAAGTTGTTGGCCATTTATACCTCATCTTTAAATAAATGTTTATTCAAATCCTCTGCCCAGTTTTTAAGTCCGGCTGTTTTTTTGCTGTTGTTGTATTGTAGGAGTCAACTTTGTTCTTACCACAGTTTCTACTGCAGTACCTGACAGCCTTAAGGTAGGAATGAGGCGAAAGGTAATTCAAGATAAAATACCAGAGCATTAAACAAAACTGTAAATGGATTTGTATACGCTTCCCATGTTAAATATGAACACAAGAGCAAGCTTTTAGAAAATGTGCACTGATTTAAAACACATAAACATTTGGTAAGCCTAAGGAAGTGTTTCACTTAATTTAACTCTGATTTTCAATATTTAATGATAATATTTTTATAGATTGAAGTAACATTAATATTAGAACTAGAGTTTAGACAACATCAAATCTGACTCCCGCCGAAACCGGTTTGGCTCAGTGGATAGTGCGTCGGCCTGCGGACTGAAGAGTCCCAGGTTTGATTCCAGTCAAGGGCATGTACCTGGGTTTCGGGCACATCCCCAGTAGGAGATGTGCAGGAGGCAGCTGATCGATGTTTCTCTCTCATCAATGTTTCTGACTCTCTGTCTCTCTCCCTTCCTCTCTGTAAAAAAAAAAAAAAAAAAATCAATAAAATATATAAAAAAAAAAAAAATCTGACTCCCTCATCTTGCAGGTACAGAAACATGAAAGAAGAGAGTATGTGTTACCCAGATATGAATGGCACACCTGGGCCTGAAAGCCAGGGATTATTTCCTACCTGCACTGCTGTCCCTGAGTAGAACAAAGCTGAGGATATTCTCTGCAGGATTTGCGGAATTAGGATTCCAAACACCCAGGTTCTATTCCTTCTCTTGCTACTTACTAGTTGTAATATCTTTAACAAGACACTTACCTACAGTGATGTTCAGTACTTTCCATCAATAAATAAGCATAAAAGATACTTGCCCTGTCTTATAGCAGTGGTGATTATAAAGTTCCAATGAGGTAAAATATGTGAAAGCAATCTCAAAATGTATAGTTTTATGCAAGTACAAAGTGGTTGAATTTTAGTCTTACATTTATCTCTTAAGTACCTATTCCTATAAAGTGGCTAACTGGTTCTGACACATGTCACATCTTTAACAGCTCTACTCATTTCTATTTCTGGATATGTCTCTTCATCTGCAAGGTGAGAAAGGCTGGGCTAGATGATAGCTATAGACCAATCTAATTAGACCTGTGACGCTGTGATACGCCATGTCCCACTAAGGACCACTGCAACTAAAAAAATCTTCTGAGTCTGGTAAGTGTAAACCCTGGGCCATAGCACCAAACAAAAGACTGTAACCTTGACATTGTCCCTATGTTCCATATCTTGGCAATGAAATAAACAGAGCCCTCTCTTTAATAAAGCCCTGCTTACTAGCCTCCTGAATTTTCATGGCTTTCTTGCTCAAAGGTCACCTTCTCCCAAATCTAAGATTAGAATAAAGATTTCTCTCATCCTCTATTCCCACAACAACTCCTTTAAAAAGCATATGCTTTAGGTTTATATCCTAGATCATCTGCTCATGACTGAGTAAGATTAGACAAGGCATAAATCCCTTAGGACCTCAAATATATAAAAAGTCCTATAAATATGTAAAATTAGAGCATCATCACAGTAGAGTTGCTTTACAGTGAATGAAGACTGGCAATTCAGAATCTAAATTTTCAAAAGGTGGCTGGGTGGAAGTCCTTTCTTTCTTGAGGGCCAGGTGCTTCTGAAATAGCTGAGGAAACTCTTAAAGGAGTTAATCTGAGTGAGAAAGAAACAATCAAATTAAATTGCAAATATAAACTTCACAAGAAGTGACACACTTAAAGAAAATCTTTAGAGCAGTTCTATTCATGATCATGGGGCTTTATTAAAGTGTAAGTGGTATTTGACCTATATCCATAGCTCTTCTCTCCATTCCCTGTCTCACTAATGCATTAGTGGTTATTTCAAATTGGTTTTTATTTAGAAAATAGGCTGTACTGAATCCTTTCTTGACGGAATCATTGATTAAGATAATTGGATTTGTGGTAGATTCATATTGGAATGAGCCCAGGCTGACACTGTCTATTCAGTGTAATGCTCTCTAAATCAATTTTTTTGTGTCTGGACAATAATTTTCACTCTAAATGAGGACTTTTAAACCTAGCTCTATAATGTTCTAAGCTGAATATTGGGGATTGTCTTTTACCTTATAGGATATTTAGCAGCCACCCTCCCCTCATCTCTAACCACTAGATGCCAGTAGCATCTTCTTCCCCAGCTGTGACAATCACAGGTGTCTGCAGACATTATCACATGTCCCCTAGGGGGCAAAATTATCCCAGATTGAGAACCACTGGCCCTAACAGAAAGATGTGCTCACTTCCCAACATAAAACCTATTTACCTGCATACCTATTGTTCTACTCAAGGTGTTCAGTTTAAAAAAATAATTACAAGGCAGATGACAAGGTGGATACCACTTTGGAAAAAAAAAAAAGAAAAAGAAAGAAAACAGGCATCAGAGCCAAAATCAGGTATGATGCAGTTATTGGAACTTTTTGGTGGAGATTTATAATAAATATAATTAATATGTTCATCTGTTAATCTAATGAAAAAGATAGACAATATTCAAATCAAATGGAAAATTTCAACAGAAAGATGGAAAGATATAAGAATCATATGGAAATGCTAGAAATCAAGAATATCTTCAATGGACTCATCAGCCAACTTGACAGAGCTAAGGAAAGAATAAGTGACCTTGAATACAAGTCACTAGAGATCACACAAGATGGTAAGTAGCTTGTCACAACATTTTTTTAAAGGTTTTCACTTAAAGAATCGTCTTCTAAGTGTTATGGAGTAATGGATTTTCTTCATTTATATTTTAGTTTCCTATACTTCTCTTGGGTCATATTTAACTATTATTGTTTCTTATACCTTATGCCACCCTCTGATTCCTTCTTCATTTTATTTCTATCTTAAAATAATTTTCCATATATAGTATATTAGTGGTTAAAATTTTATATGTTTAATATTGTATTTGGCTCACCTCTATATTTGGGTTCAATGTTTCTTCAGTGTCTTTTATATCTTTCAAAATTGCTTATGGTAAAATTGATGTCATTCTGATTCTCTTCTTTTGTAGGCAAGCTATTTATTTTTTGGGATATGCTAAGAAATTTATTTTTCCCTAGTATTATGATTTTATCAGGAATTGACAAGATATAGGTGGTTTTTTCATCAGTACAACAATCTTGATGAGCTCTTTAAATTCAAAACTATGTTCATTACACACTGGTAATTGTTCTTGAATTGATTTTAACTGATTTATCATTTTCTTTTCTCTCTAGTCTCTGTATTCTCCTAGTGGAGCTTCACTTAGATACCTTTTCTAACTATGGATTTAACCTCAGAGTCACTTTAATTTTCAATAATTTTTTAGTTGTACTATGAATTCTGGGAGATTTATATTTCAAATTACAAACTTGGTCATACAGCGTGTTCAATTTACTATTTAGTTGGTCCATTAGATTTAGTCAATCATCACTTTATAAATTTTGGATATTATTTCTTCTCTAATCTCCAGGGAACCACTCTTCTGTATTTTTTAAATTCATAGTAGTATTTTTATTGCATTATACATGAAAATTCTAATTTATATACATACATTAATTAGAAATATTTGAAGGTTCTCTTCTCTTCCCTAAATTATTCATATGTTTTCCTCTGAGGTAAGTGGTTCTGTATGCTGATTTTGTTCTTCTCATTAATAGGTTTTGGTTTTGGTTGTGATCATTATTCAGTTTTAGGCTTCCCTTCCTTAAAACGTATTTTTTTGTTTCTGGAAGAAATCGCAAAACAGGAGGTATTATGGGCTCAAAAAAGGATTGTGGGTAGGTAAATATCTTCCTCCTGCTCTGTCATCATCTTTAATAATAAAAGGGTAATATGCTATTAGACCAGAGGTCATTCCGGACGTCCTTCCTGACAAAGCAAGGGCCAGAGGGAAGCCAGCCCAGTCCCGGGTATCTGCGGGTGGCAGGAGGAGGGAAGCAGCCCAGGTCCCGGGGGCCTGCAGGTGGCCAGAGGAGGGAAGCCAGTGCCAGCAGCTGGGAGAAGGAAGGCCTGCTCTTGCATGAATTTTCATGCATTGGGCCTCTAGTTTGTATGATGATTTGCGTCAGGGTCAGTGGAGTTGCATCTGGTAATAAGTGTTGAGTGAAGGTGGGACTAGTGGCAGCATCCTACCCTGACTGTTGCTGGTGCACAGCATTCTGAGGGCTGAGGTTCTTGCCCACTTTCTCAGTGGTTCTCCAGACTTCCTGTTGATTCTGTGAGCTAGCTAAAACCCTTCCAACAAAGCTCTCTACTGGTTAAGGGTTTACTTGTCTGAAAGAACTCTTCCTAACAAGTATGGTTATCCTTTATTGGCCTTCATAGAAATAAATGGACTATTTGTAAGCACATCTCTGAAAATTGTATGGGTCCATTTCTCTCGATGACTCTCCATTTATGGGAGAGATGCCTTCAGCTTCCATATGGGTGACGAGGACACGTGGAGAGGAGGCTCCCTATATTTGGACTAGTAAGAAGGGCCTCACACTGAGGGTAGAAAGCTGTAGACAAGTTTACATCCAAGAAGACGTGCCTTTCTCTGTCCTCCCAATCCTCTTTTTTCCACTCTCACAACTTTTGTGTATTTAGTAGAATTCTGTAATAGCTGTAATGCTGTTCTTTTCTTCAAGTCTCATCTGACAGCCCCTTTATGTAGTAAACAGGAACTGGGAAGAACCCAGTCATCCCATTTGTTAAGCATGTGATTTTTTTAATCTTTGTATTGATTGAATCTGAGCTACTAGCTCTCTGGTATCTTGCTTTGTGGTATCCTCTGCTTAGATTTCATTGCAATTAATTCTACCAGTTCTTGACATAAAATTCTTATAATGCTTGAATCTCTGATGTCACTTTTCCCCCAGAATTGATATACATTATTATTATTATTTAAATACTTTCTATATTCCAATGGGAACTTTGGAGAGAAGAGAGAAAATAATTGTGTTTAGTCACCATCTGGTTTTGCCATTACATGAAATTTTCAGTGACTCTCAATTTTGGGTGCACCTTGGAGAGGTTTTTTTGTTTGTTTTTGTGGGGTTTTTTTGTTTTGTTTTATTGATTTCAGAGAAGAAGGGAGAGGGATAGAGAGATAGAAACATCAATGATGAGAGAGAATCATTGACTGGCTGCCTCCTGCACGCCCCTTCCTGGCAATCAAGTCTGCAACCTGGGTATGTGCCCTTGAACAGAATCAAACCTGGGACCCTTCAGTCTGCCGGCCGATGTTCTATCCACTGAGCCAAACTAGCTAGGACTGTTTTTTGTGTTGTTGTTTTTCATACCAATGCCAGAGCCTCAGTCCCAAAGATGATGAATTATTTCATCTGGAATGGAACCCAGTAGTTTTTAAAGCTTCCTAGGTGATTGTAATATAGAGTCAAGTTGGAGAATGACTCTTCTAAGCAAATACATGGCCATGTTTCAATAGAGGAGTAAATTCTCAAACTTCAGGGTCTATAAGAATATTCAGAGGAAATTCTGTGACCCCCTGACTCAAGAGAATGATTAGATAGGAGTCTGAATTTTGCTTCTACTTTAGATATCCTCAAGGGAAACTGGGACCTAAAATTTCCTGTCAGCAATTTGTGAATACTTGTATCTTTCTGTCTTTATCTTTGTGTTGTTTGGAGGGCCCTCACCCTCACATTTACCAATGGCAGATACAGATAATCTGACACAGCTTCAAAATTCTCCATGCTGTGAACCAGGAAGCTACCCTCCAACATTCAGGTTATCCCCAACCTGGCCCATCCCAGTTCTCAAATACCAGCTGCTTTATCTTCTCAGAATGACTTAATGGCCCATTCAGGGAATCCTCATTTCTTAAAGGTAGTCAGTAGTTTTTCAAAATTAATGATCTAGCAAACAATAGTGACAATCACAGACATAATTTTCATCAAGAAAAAACAGGGCAGCCATTCCTTCACACTTGAAAAGCAACATTACAATAATAATATGCCATATTTTTTCAAGATAAAATCAATGAAGGAACAAGATTTGTCACTCTTTACCAAGAATATGAATTCCTCAAGGTCAGAAAAAAAGAGAATTCATCTCTGTGTCTTTGTATGCCATAACTGCATTTAGCACTTCTCTAAAACTAGACTATAGTCTTACAAAGTTCAAAGACTCTCTGGAAGACATTGTAGGACTTAAGTGAAGAATCCTTTCTGGGCTGACAGAAATTATTAACTGACATGGGATGCAAAGTGCTTTCAAATGGCCTGCCAAAGTAGAAGGTCAAATATTTTCAAATTTCATAAAACTTATAGAGACATTAAATTTAATATTCTATCATAGCCCATTATTTCAGAGTATATTTTCCACAAACTAAAATTCTAATTTTTGTCTAAGGCTATTTTAATCACATGACCTTAAAATAAGAATAATTACCAAAATAAAAATTTAAATACAAATAATTCTTCGGTGTGTACATTAATATTATGATAAAAAATGCAATACTTATCTGATTTCTTAAAAAATCCTCAACTGAGGATAGGCTTCATTGATTTCAGAGAGGGGGGGATGTTTCTCTCTGAAGAAACATCCATGTGAGAAAGAAACATCAATCAGTTGCCTCCCATATGCACCCCAAATGGAGATTGAACCCCCAACCTATGTATGTGCCCTGACTGGGAATCAAACCTACAAACCTTTTGGTATGTGGGATGATGCTCCAACCAACTGAGCCACACAAATCACAGCTGGAATATATATGACTTTTTATCCCATTATGAAACACATACTCAAACTTTGCATAAAATGGGTAGTCCCTCTTATTAACACAACAGAACATCTAATTTATTAACTCTTAATTATATATTATAAAAGCAACAAAAAATGTCTTCTCTTTATTGGAAATTAAATTCCCCATAGAAAAAAATGAAATTAATTTCCCCATAGAAAAAAATGAAATGCAGAACGTTTGAAGAGTATATAATTAAGAAATCAGTGTCTAAAATTTCACTTAAATAAAATGTAGGGCAAAGAAATGTGTTTATATTCTTTCTATGAGATTCTTAAAAATCTTGTCTGAAAATATTTTTTTGTGCATTGCAAATTGGAAAATTCAGATTAATTTAGTTTGCATCATAATAATTAGATGAAAACTATATTTCTGAAAAAGGTGATAGTGACTAAAAGACTTGACCTCAAATTATGGGGAAGATTATGTCAAAATTACCAAGTATAATACAGTAGTCCTCCTCCTTAGCTTGGAGGATATGTTCCAAGACCCCAGTGGATGCTTAAAACCTTGAAGAGCACCTAACCATATATATACTGGGGGTTTTTCCCCTATGTATACATGTCTTTTCACTTGAAGTAAGCATTTACAGCTTCTCTTTGGTCTATACGTATAGGCAGCATCATTACTATTAAACTTTGGGACCATTATTATGTAAAACTAGAGGCCTGGTGCACAAATTTGTGCATGGGTGGGGTCTGGCCAGCCCGCCCTGATCAGGCCATCTGGTCAGGCTGGCCCGGGGGAAGGGCCGAGGGCAGTTGGCTGGCTGGCCCTGCCCCCTGGTCAAACCCTCGGTTGAACTCCTGGTTGAGGGGACAATTTGCATATTAGCCTTTTATTAGATAGGATAAGAGATCCTGGAACACAAGTACTTTGATACTATGACAGTTAATCTTATAACTGAGATCACTACTGAGTGATTAACAGGAGGGAAATGTATATAGCATGGATATGCTGGATAAAGGGATGATTCATATCCCAGGTGGGATGAAGCAAGACAAGACAAAATTTCATCATGCTACTTAGAATGGTGCATAATTTACATCAAACTGTTTAATTCTGGAATTTTCCATTTAATGTTTACAGGCCTCAATTGACAATGGGTGACTGAAACTGCAGAAAAGAAAACTGGATATAGGGGGACTATTGTATATGTTAACTATGTAAATACTGATTTGGAAGAGCAACAACAAAAATAATTTATTCACTCATCCAACAACTATTTACGAAATGACTATTAGAATTTAGGCACTGCACAAGATGCTGGAGATGTAATAGCAAGAATTAAAAACAAAAGCCTCTCTTCTCATGTAGCTCTTAGTCTATTAGAATATGTACATATCAATTAAATGATTACAAAATAATTAAATAAATACAGGTTGTGCTAAATTCTATGAAGGTACATGGTGCTGTAAAGGTATGGAACTAATTGATCTGGAGGCAAAGATTTTATAAAATCTAATAACAATATTTTTAGTAAAAAGAGAGATCAAATTTATCAAAATCCCTCTGAGTATATTTCATTAATAATAAGACTCATTGTAGTGGAATTAATGAAAAAAATGTTAAAAAACTTCAAATAGTAATCATGACAAACTATGGTTAGCATATATTGATGCTGAAATTCTACAAGCTCAGACATCTGTTATTGATCCTAGAATTGGCCCCTGAAGGGAATGTATATGAAATTGAGCCTTTTAGGCATATTAAAATTCAAAGAAAGAATGGAGAGCTTGATAAGAATGTGATGATGAAAAGTTAATAAGCTTCATCTTGGATGGGAACTCTTGCAGCAGAGGAGAAACATGATCATAAACTTTAGGCTAATTGTGGTTATTCTAAGCTGGTACATTTCTAATGAGTAAGATAAAGTAAAATATCCAGAGTACTGACATCCATCATTATTTTTTATTATAGTGAACAAGTTAAATTACTTATGAAATTTGTTAACATGGAATACGTTGATTTGTGTGTGTGTGTATGTGTGTGTGTGTGTTTTAATATGTTCTTAGTGATTTCATAGAGAGGAAGAGAGAGAGAAACATCAATGATGAGAGAGAATCAGCAATTGACTGCCTCCTGCAAGCTCCCCAATGGGGATTGAGGCTGCAACCAGGGCCTGTGTCCTGACCAGGAATCAAACCATGACCTCCTGTTTCATAGGTCAATGCTCAATCACTGAGCCACGTGGAATTTGTTGATTTGTAACATTCAGCTATCTCACAGGACATCTTAACACCTACCAATCATTAAGCTTTTTGGTTATCAAATGGATAAAGATATACATTCAACATTAAACCTGCTATTTAAACTTAATATTTCAAAAAATTTTATAGTTTACATGATAATGTAAAGTATAATTATGTAAATTAATAAACTAAAAAAATGAAATGCATTAAAGATATATGTAGTGTAAGGACTTCTTAACTAAATCTTTAAAATCCCAGTGTTTCATTTCTTAGCCCTCAAGGCAGTGAGCAGATATCTTGCTTACAAATAGAAGCCCCTCTCTACATTAATTATTAGAAGGACAAAAACAGGAGCTCTTACAAAACTACAAGAACAAAAACAAAACCAACCTCATGAATTTTCAGAAGTTACCTCCTGTGGCTAACAAAGTTTGGCCAGAGGGGAGTCTAGCATTCTTCACAAACACTTTAATCTCTTTATCCACTTGAAGGCTTTATTCCTTTTAGTTACTTCACTGCACTCAGGAACACTGGGATTTTGATGTACCTACATGCAATAAATCTATAAATCTTTTCTCATTTAGAAAGTATCAACCTAATCCATGTAAAATTATAAATGATTGGCTTTATATGTATTTGCTTTAATATGAAGTTAATAAATAGGGTGAGATTATACAACTCGATCTTTGGATTTTTCTATTGTAATTAATGATAACAAGAATATTGTAACCACATTTCAAGCTCAGAAACATGGGAAAAACAACATACTAGAAATTTAACAGGCTTGATAATGCCAAAAGTTATTGACAAAACATTGAACTTGAGGCAAATTTACTTTTTCCACTTTATTAAATATCAAAATAACTTTTAATCATGGTAACTATGTAGAAATAGATATTGTGTCCTCTATGTTTAATAAAATATTTGTTTTGTATTTATAGAAGTAAATTTAAAAAATTAAATAAGTATTTTTCTGTCAATAACTCAAATATCTTAGTTTTTGTCAGTTAGATGAAAATTAGTATATTTTCCAAATTACTTTGAGTTGTCCATAAAGTTTGCTAAATATTCAGCTTGTGAGGTTTTTGTGAGGAGAAAAATTAAAACCATAAGTTAAATATATACAAACTCTGTTTTCTTTATGAGAGAATAGGAAAGAAAACATTTTCCTCCAACCAGTGAAAAACTTGTGAAGATGTTTAGATTTGAAATTTATATCTAAGGACTGCATTTTGACTTCTACCACTGTATTTGTGTTAAATTGCAAATTTTGGGGCCTGTCAAAATATGACTCATCAATATTATCAAGAAATAATATTAAAAATATGAAAAAATAGTGAGTTAGAATAGGAACTGAGATTAAACAGCTCACTTAACATAAGGCAGAATGAATGAAAAGGTTGCAGTTCCTTGAAATATTCTGCTATTGAAATTTATAATAAAGAAAACAACAACCACCACAAAAACACATATATCTTAGATATTAGATAGAAATATCATGCTGGTTCTAAATTATGTGGTATTAAACATATTGCAAAACACATAGGAAATGGGTGAAAATTCACAGATTCAAATGTTTTATAAAAGTAAAAATAATTAAAACTAGTAAATAGAAAGATTTCAACTCAAAAGGGTTTTAAAAGGTAAAAATTAAAAAAATAATAATACAGTAGAATAAAGAAACTAAAGATAAAATCAGAAACTGATGAATGGAAAGCAAAAAACAAGAGAATTCATAATAAATCCAAGAACTGGTTTTATAAAGTAAAACAAAATTTCATCAGAGTTCATCAAAAGAAAGAGAAATAAAATTAGTTCACCCTTTCTTAAAAGGTATTTTCTAAAATCTGTAAATATATTTTCTAATATTTCTGTTTTTATATATGTATATAAAATATATAATTTTTTTACTTTTCAATTACAATTGACATTCAATATTGTATATTTCAGGTGTACAACATTTTGGTTAGACATTTATATAACTTAAAAGTTCTCCCCCTTGATAAGGGTAGTACCACCCTAACACCATATATAGTTATTGCAATATTATTAACTGTATTTCCTATGTTGTACTTTACATTCTCATTACTGTTTTCTAATTGCCAATTTGTACTTCTTTTTTTTAAGATTTTTAAATTGGTTTTCTTTTTTTTGAGAGAGAGAGAGGGAAAGAGAGAGGGAAAGAGAGAGAAACATAAATGTGAGAGCAAAACATCTGTCAGCTGCTTCCTGCACACTCCCCACAAGAGCAAGCCTGGAGCATGGGCATTGAACCAGGAATTGAACCAGCAACCTTTTGGTGCATGGTGGGATGCCCAGCCAACTGAGCCACACCAGCTATAGCCAATTAGTACTTAAATATAAAATATTTTTTAATTTAAAAATTTTAAAACTATGTAAAATTTAGAAGGACAGAGTTTGGGGAGAAAATTTCAAGAAAAGGCCAAGAACAATCCTGATTCTGATTTTGTGTTCTGAACTAAGATATTAAAAGTTGTATGTATTTTATTATAAAGATTCCTTTTTTAAATTTTATTATAAAGTGTCCCATTTTGCCAGTCAATAAAGGCTAACTAATGAAGGTAATGTCTGATCTAAGATTATAAGATATGAGTCAATTAGTAATTCAAAATTAGTAAGTCCAGCAATACAATGCAGCTGATTAGTTCTGAGTCATGAGAATTGACTATGAAATTTTCAGGAATTTTGAAAACTAGTTGTTAAATCCAGTCTCTGTTAAAAAT
The DNA here is from genome assembly GCF_963259705.1 of Myotis daubentonii. Taxonomy (NCBI): domain Eukaryota; kingdom Metazoa; phylum Chordata; class Mammalia; order Chiroptera; family Vespertilionidae; genus Myotis; species Myotis daubentonii. The sequence continues at coordinate 19,415,991 of NC_081842.1, read as the reverse complement.
TAAATTATACAGAGGTGGAAAAAAGTAGGTTTGCAGTTGTGAGTACGTGAAACAGAGTTTATTCTTGTATTATTATTTATTAACTAGAGGCCTAGTGCACAAAATTTGTGCACCAGGGGGCAGGTGGGGGGCGGGGGGCGGGGGGGAGGGGGTCCCTTAACCCGGCCTTCACTCTCTTGCAATCCAGGACCCCTCTGGGGATGTCCAACTGCTGGGTTAGTCCCAATATACTGGCAGTCAGACATCTATCTCACAATCTGGGACCACTGGCTCCTAACCGCTCGCCTGCCTGCCTGGTCATCCCTAATTGCTTGTCTGCCTGCCTGATCACCCCTAACTGCCTCTGCCTGCCTAATCACCTCTAGCCACTTGCTTGCCTGCCTGATCGCCCCTAACCACTCTGCCTGATCGCCTCTAACTGCTTGTCTGCCTGCCTGATTGCCCCTAACTGCTTGCCTGCCTGCCTGATCGCCCCTAACTGCCTCTTCCTGGGCTTACCTTCTATGACCAGTCTCACTGCGGCTTCATCCGGAAGGATGTCCAGAATGACATCCAGAAGGTCTTTCGGCTGTCTGGTCTAATTAGAATATTACGCTTTTATTATTATAGATTATTGTATTATTTATTTGTATTATAACTGTAAACCTACTTTTACCTACCCCTGTAGAAAGTAATACCTAAATAAATCACACTATATACAAAGGTAATAAATATTCAAAACTCATTACTTCCTAATTAACACTGTGTTTTTCTGTTATCGATACTTTGAGGTTATTTACATATACTGAATCTGTATGGTAAAAATACTATAAAATGGTGCTACTGCTTCTCTTCCCAACTTCCAAACATGTCATATTAGTAACTTGAAATCAACTATGGTGAATATATTTAGACCATGGGAGTTGGAAATATTTGCAAATTATAGGATTATTTTGTTTTTCCTGGAGTCAGTTTTTATTTTTTCTTTAGTTTGAAGATTTAATGTCAAAATAAGGTCTTAACAATAATCCTTTCACAAAAATAAGGCAGCTTTATGCTGTAAAAACATTAGTTCTTTGCCAAAGGTTATGGTCATCTACTGTCACCACCTGTCAGCATCTTCCCTGTTTTCTTTGTAGTGACACCAACATGCATCTCGTTGGCTGTCCAGGTATGGTTTACAGCCAAAATGTATAACACTGTCAAACAAGAGCTCCACTGTTGTTTCACATGCCCCGACATGCTGAGTTAGTCCTAGGGTAGAATCAGTATTTAAACATTTATCAGCACACCCCTAGAAAAGTGAGTAATGGACTGAGAAAATGAAAACATGAATATTCTCAGCAAAGAGGCCTGCGTAAATGATGCAGAAGGCGGTGCAGTGGTGTTGTTATTAGCAGGAGTAGCAAATGAGGTCGTAAGTGGTGATAGTGGAGGTAGGGGTGGTGGTATAAAGATAGTAGTGATGGTAGTAGTTGCAAAAGCTATTTTTAAGTGCTAAAACTATATTGAATGCAGAAACTCATTCAATCCTCATAATAACCCTATAAGGCAGATGATATTAATAATTTCCAGTTTGCCAGTGAGGGGACTGAGGACTAGAGAAGTTAAAGAACTTGCCTGTAGGCTCACAGTAGCAGAGCTGGGCTGTGATCCTGAGCACATTGGACCACATAGTTTAAACTCCTAATCACCACATACTGTATCTTTGGTATGATAGACTGAAACATCAGTTTTGGGTGGGAAATGATGATAAATTGACTGAAGAGGTTAGCAGGGTCAGAACATAAAGTACTTGCAGCAAAACGATAGTAATAATCATTCCAAGAGTCTATTACATGGTGAGTAATAAACTAAGAACTTAATTCACTTCTCCACATGATTCCTCGCAATTAGCAGTTAGCAGCTACCCTTTACTATTTTAGCATGACATTATTATTTTGATAAAAATGTGCATGTTTATTATAATGAAAACAAAAAGAGGAAAGTTAAAAATATAGAAATACTCAACCCTAAAATAAAAATAATTATTTCGAATATGCAAGCATCGTTCTACATATTGCTACACACATGCAAACAAATTGCAGGGGATATATAGATAGACAGACAGATACATAGAGATGTAATTCTATGGGGTAACATTTTGAGTCTATACTATTAGTAACATTTTTATTTCATAATATTTTAGATTTATAGAAAAGTTGCAAAGATAGTATTCTCATATACCTTTGCACTACTCAGATGGTTTCACTTGTGAATTCTACCAAAAATTTAAGGAAAAATAATGCCAATGCTCCACAAACTTTTCTAGAAAATAATAGAAGAGGGAATGCTTCCTAACTCATTCACTGAGGCCAACAGTACCCTAATAATAAAACCAAATAAAGAAAACTATAGACCAATACCTCTCATGAACATACATGGAAAAATTCTTATCAAAAGACTAGCAAATCAAGTCAACAATATTGATAAACCAATAATATATAATAAGAATATTATACCACCCTGACCAGTTTGGCTCAGTGGATAGAACGTCGGCCTGCAGACTGAAGGGTCCTGGGTTCGATTCCGGTCAAGAGCATGTATGTTGGTTGCGGGCACATCCCCAGTAGGGGGTGTGCAGGAGGCAGCTGATCAATGTTTCTCTCTCATCGATGTTTCTAACTCTCTATCCCTCTCCCTTCCTCTCTGTAAAAAACCAATAAAATATATTTTTTAAAAAGAATACTATACCATAACAAAGTGAGATTTATTCCAGGTATATAAAGCTGGTTAAAGATTTAAAATGCAATCCATCATATTAACAGGCTAAAGAATAAAAATAATATGACCATATCAATTGACACACAAAAAATAACATTTGACAACATGCAATTCTCATTAATGTTTATTGGTGAATAGTATTTCCTTATATGACTATATCACTATTTGTGTATCTGTGGATGGAAATTTGATTTGTTTTTAAATAACATTGATATGAATATTCATGTACAAGTCTTTGAAAAGACATACAGTGTATGCTTTTATTTCTCTTGGGTAAATACCTTGGAGGGGACTGGTTAGATCATATGATAAGCATATAATGAACTTTTAAAGATTCTTTTAAAGAAAATGAGTTGTTCCACTTATATGGTATTGAAAGTATGATTTTTATATGCCCATCAGCATTGTGAGAGAGCTCCACATCCTTGCCAAGACCTGTGATGGTGAGTCCTTCGAATTTTAAGCTTTTCTTTGTTATGCAGTAATGTCTCATTGTAGTTTTAATTTTCATTTCTTTAAAGAAAAATAATGTTGAACCTATTTTTATGTGTTTATTTAACACCCATTGATCTTATTTTTAGAAGCGTATACTCAAATTGCTTACATTTTTGGATTTTCTAATTATCGAGTTTTGAGCTTTCCTTACCTATTCTGGGTATGTCATTTATCAAATATGTAACTCGCAGATATTTCCTCCCAATCTGTAGATTGTCTTTTTATTACTTTAACAGTGTCTTTCAAAAAGCAGACGTTTTTAATGAGGTCCAATTTATTAATTTTTTCCTTTTATGAATTGTGGTTTTTGTGCCATATCTAAGAATGCCTTGTCTAAACCAAGTTCACTGAGATTTTCTTATTAGGTTTTCTTTTATAAGTTTTATAAATTTAGGTTTTACATTTAGGACTACATTGAATTTTGAGTTAATTTTTGTATATGGTGTGAGGTTTGTTTAGAGTTTTGGAAGGTTTTAGTTTTTGCATATGGATATACAATTGTTCCAGCAGCATTTGTTGAAAAGAATATATTTTCTCCACTGAATTGTCTTTGCATCTTCGTTAAATCAGTTTTTCATGAATATTCATATATGTATTCTACTCCATCATTCTGTTTGTCTATCTTGACGCCATTATTACATTGCCTTAAATCCTGTGACTTCATAATGAGTCTTAAGATTAGTTGGTGTAATTTTTCTTTTCAAAGTTGTTTTGGCTATTCTAGATCCTTTGGATTTCCATAGAAATGTTGGCATTATCTTGTCAATTTCTATAGCAACAACAACAACAAAAGAGCCTGCTGCAATTTTGACTGGAATTGCATTGAATCTATAGATCAATTTGTGCAGAACTAACATCTTAACAATTCGGAGTTTAACAACACATGAACACAGTTTATCTCTCAATTTCTTTTATTTCCCTCAGCACACACTTCCCTAAGAGAACAATGGACTACTGGTTCAGTCGGAAACACTTTTGGAAGACATACTTTTGCTTACACATTTATTTTCAGTTCATTTGAACTCTTGCTAGCATCATCATCCTGTTAAACTTACTTAATTTTAGCTGCTTTAGTCTAATCAAACTTCCTGGGCTTATCCTCTATGACCAGTCTCTTCAGATAGGCTTCCTTAGCTCTACCCACAGCTAGTAACAGATAGTTATTGAATGCCTAGCCCACCAAGAAATGCATACATTTTAATTAAAATTTATCATCACTTTCCTGAGTTAAGTGTTTACTCTTTCAATTTGTTACTCTTTGAATTTAGTACAACAGTCTTAAGATTCTGCCTTTGCCTAACTGAGAAATGCTGCAAATTAAGGATGGAGTTCTTAACTTGTTAAGGATACTAGGGACAAGATTTGAATTCTTCTCTCTATTAATCTTCTCCCTACGATGCAGATGGGGGAATGGCCATTCCATTTATTTTCTCCACATAGACACAAATATTACGACAATTTTCTACAGTAGGCTAGTGGGAAATGGTAATGAGCAAAGAATGAGTGGGATCAAGATGAACAGAATCCAAGTTGGGTAGTCACATTCGTGACTGGTTGAAAATCACTTGCACATGCAATTGCGACTGCATGGGATCCAAGTTGCTGGGAGATGCAGGCCAATAGCTATCTCTCATGGAGGGCCTGAGTTATGGCTTCAGGGAGCTCTCTCTGAGCATGATTCAATCCAGTGTTCAGAGGTTTAAAAAAAACAGAGTTTTTCTTTGCCTCCACAATAAAATACAAGACAAAGGGAGCAGAGCCCCTTATAAAAATTGTGTTGGGGTTTAGCACGTATGACAATCAATAAATCATAATAGCAATCTGGTCATAACGTAAGGCTTAGTTAGGAGACAGATGCCTGGTGAATATATGTAACAGGTAACTACTTTGAGCCCTCTGTGAGCCAGGCTAATTCCAACTCTACCTTACTGGTAAGAACAAATATCCACCTCCATTCAGAGGCCAGGTCAGGGTTTGTATAGAAAATGCTCAGCAACACTGAGCCTGTGTGTTCAAAGTCTCTGATACCCTAGATCAGCGGTTCTCAACCTGTGGGTCGCAACCCCTTTGGCGGTCGAATGATGCCGGGGTCCAACCCCAGCATATCCAGGGGTCCCCTAAGGTGTGGACGGAGTCGGCGAAGAAGGAACGATACAGAGATAGCATTCAGTTGATCAGCAGCCTAGCCAGGATTTCTAGCCTGGATCTCCTGCCAAGTTCTGGTCTGGATCTCCAGAGAGGTTCTGGTTCAGATCTCCAGCCAGGTTCTGTGTCCATGTTGTCTTGCTAGGTTCTCCAGCCAGGCTCCGTCCAGGCTCTCCAGCCAGGCTCAGTCACCAGGTTCTAGTCAGGCTCTCCTGCCAATCTCCGCAGTCAGGTTCAGTCCAGGATCCCCTGCCATGCTCTCTCGCCAGGCTCCGCCTCCAGGCTCCGAGGCCAGTCCCTGTCCAGGATCCTCCGGCATGTTCTCTCCAGCGAAGTTCTTCTGTCTCTAGAGAACGTTCTGTGTAGGTTCTGTGCCTAGGCTCTGTCTCTCTTGGTCCTGTCTTCCAAGCCCTGTCTCCTAAGTTCTGTGTTCTGAGTTCTGTCTTCTGAATTCTGTTCTAAGTTCTGTCTCTTGCTGTCTAGTTACATCTGTATTTATACCAGTTGATTCAATCCTATCAATCTCTATTACAAAGGTTAGGGCGTTTCTTATCTCCATTCCAGGGAGTAAAGATTATGTAGCTTAAGCATGCTTGTTCATAGTTAAAGTGATTAATTACCCGCCTGGCACTTAATTGAGGGGTTTTATTCCCTCCCTAACTTCAGGGGAAAATCCCTACCTGGGGATTCAACCTTTCTCGGAGAGGTGACCTTGGTTAAAACACAGCGCCAAGAAGGTGAGCAAACATATTAAGAACCGTATGCCATATATGCCAGGTTCCTTGAAACAGCAAGGATGGACCGGCTCCCGGCAGAATGACCCTTTCACAGGGGTCGCCTAAGACCATCCTGCATATCAGTTATTTACATTACGATCCATAACAGTAGCAGCATTACAGTTATGAAGGAGCAACGAAAATAATTTTATGGTTGGGTCACAACATGAGGAACTGTATTTAAAGGGCCAGAAGGTTGAGAACCACTGACCTAGATGGAAAAGGCACAAATGAAATGCCCCCTTGAATCATGAATTGTGCTGAAATTCAAGACCCATATTTTATGACATTACGAATACCAATATCAAGTAAATCAAGGGGAGAAAAATCACATCATGAATGATTAACCAAATAGCATATGCCATTGCTAATTCCCTCCATTGTTACATGTCCATATGGCTCATGTAATATTTATAAAGTAGACTCAGGTTGTCCTCAAATGTCCTGAAAAACTTAAAGAATGCTTTCAAAATGAAATATACATACACACACACACACACACACACACACACACACACATATATGTAATGAAAATAATTCGTTTATGCTACTCTTAGTGGAAATAGAAGTGTAGTGTACTGCTGTCTTTAGCTCTACTAAAGGCTGTTGGAGTCACACTGGACCACAGCCCATACTCTGACCTTTGACCTGAGGCCCCCTCAAGTGCTTGTTCAATTTCCCACCACTCCAGAATCATTTGTAACATGGCAACTTTTCACATGGAAAAGTAAAATTAATAAACCTGTGTTACTCTTTATGTTTGGGCTTAAAAAAAACAAACATACATGAGAAATATGCAAATTCTCAGCTGCCAGCATAGCGCAGATGGGCTGAGGAACACAGAATGATGCAGGACGGCAGGACCAGAGCGATCTGTGGGATGTTTGGGCAGGAGATCTGATGCACTGGACAGTAAAAGACTATTGAAGGCTCCATAATAGATGTGCTTGTTCCCTAGCTCCCAAACCCTTGAATAAAGCCATTTTGGTTTCCAAGGCTAACCTGAAAAACATAATATTCTCTAGTTTAGAAAGAAGAGCCCAGTTACACAAACACTGGCTCACAATGTTAAAACATATAAACTAGCCCTCCGATTTGGCTCAACGGATAAAGCAGACTGAAGGGTCCCGAGTTCAATTCCGGTAAAGGGCACATGCCCAGGTTGCGGGCTCAATCCCCAGTAGGGGGCGGGCAGGAGGCAGCCAATCAACGATTCTCTCTCATCATTGATGTTTCTATCTCTCTCTCCCTCCCTCTCTGAAATCAATAAAAATATATATTTTAAAAAACCCACATGTAAACTAAAATATCAAAGGCATTTCAATAAATTGCCTATTTTATGTATTTGACATTTCCATTTAATTGAATATTTCTTAATTAATTTAAAATGTATGGGCCTGCTGTGTTAAGTCCATTGTTGCATATGGGAGCACCACTTTCAGAAGAGAGACACCAAAAAGACTGTTCACCTGTTTGCTTCCAGCTTTTCCTTTGCCCACCTCCGTACTTATTCCCAAACTGCAGTTCACACTCACTTCTTCCAGTTCTTTGTCTCTTCTTTCCACTTCCTTCTCTCTTATTATTACTCATTTTCCTTTGCTCAGTTTACTTTAAAAATATATATATACATGTATTTATATATATATCTGCCTTAGGAATCACATCATGAATTAGTAACCAAATAGCATTTTTAATTAGTTAGTGAAAGCATTAACCAACCTTGGTCCTGAGAGACTGAATATACAAATGGACAACAGCCATATCATATATAAAAATAGGACTCTGACCCTCAATCTGCAGCAACCAGTCCAGGAAGCCAAACCACAATTCCTATAGCAACTGGCCCCAAACAGTCAGGACTCGATTAACAACTGACAGCTTCCGCAACGTTTGTCCCAGCTTCCAATTTAGGACCAATTGGAGAAAACCAATTATGTTTCCCTAACGAGTCACATACAGTAGGATGCCCCGATTATAGTTAGATGGCCTCCAGCTTCCCCAAACCAACAGCCTCCAATCAGGGTACATCTGAATGAAGCCTTCCCTGTTTTCCACTATAAAGCTTTCCCATTCCTCCGCCTGCCTTTGAGTCTCTGCCAAAACACAGTGAGGGTGGCTGACTCCTTTGCTATGGCAAGTCCTGAATGAATAGCCTTTGCTTGTTCTCATTTGTGTGGACTTCATTTATTCCATGAACTTGCCAATTCAGAAATTCTTTTAATACATACCATGGCCTTGGCTTTTCTGGAGGCATCAGCTCCAACTGCTGCCTTTATTACCACTTTACCCAGAAGAAAATTAGCCTTGGGGAGGCTTTAGAGGGAACCTCTTTTTCTTTTCTTTTTACATGTTTTATTTGACTAAAAAATTGCAAAATTTTATTTAAATTGGATATGCATCAACTGTCTCTTAAGCTAAAAATAAAATTATAAATGTGTTTCCACAAGTATAATAGGATGCCTAATAATCCTTGTCATATAAGTCATTTGGTCATGTGCCAATAGAAACCATAAAAATATCATGGTTGGTGGCTTTTTTTTTTTTTTGCCTAAAACTGTTATGTAAGGCCTTAGAGATTTCCAGTAGTTCAGTGCTTTCCATTCTATTCACGTTTTTGTTGAAATAAAAGGTAAAAGAAAATAACCGTGTATATGAATATTAGAAATTCTAACAGGTAAGGGTTTCCATGGATACTTTTATGCAGCCCAGGAGTTTGTGTGTGGAGATAAGTATTCATTGCTAGTTCTAAGAGATTCTCTTCTGATAAAGAACTGTGCCAATCATTTCATATGTCTTCACTTTATAAAGGAGATATATATATATATATATCATGTGTATTATATTGTAAGTTATGAGCTGGTTCTATCTCAATAACCTTTTCAATCATCTGGCCTAGTCTAGGAATGCCTTGAAATTTCTTTAAAGCTTAAAAAAATATCTATGAAGGTTTAATAAGCAAATTTTAATGAGTTTAAAGTATTGCTTTCCAGACCTTGAATAAAGCACTTTTGCTCTTTTTTTTGTCATCATTTAGGCAGTTTAAATTAACCAATGTTAGAACAAAGGTTTATCCTTTATTTTTAATAGCTTTGGAACAGTTGTATATTAAGTTTTATCTTGACTTAAAAATATTTATGAGTCCTTGACTGAATGTTATTTTCTGACATCTCCTCCAAATTAAATTTTCTACAACTTTTTTTATCCTTTGGAGAAGCATGTAAAAAAAATAGATGCAAGATTTCAGATCATGGAACTGTTCAGTTCATTTTAAACCATATAATTTTATGGGGAACTTGAAGTGATTCTATAGCATGCTAATGAGTGAAGTTGTTTATTCTATCGGGCCGGCCAGAGCTCTTGAAGTTGTTTATTCTAAACAACGTATTTTTAATGTAGCACTGACATATACCTAAGTAATTGTAAATTGTGGGCATGGCCACTAGTATTGTTTTTAAAAAATAATCTTAAAAATAATTTGATTTTATTCTAATTTAAGAGTTGACTCTCAAATATCTTCCATTTTTACATGGGCTCAGGTAGCACCAAGTATAAATCATGTTTAAAATTATAAAAATAAAAGGCAATCAAAATATCACTCAACCACCAAACTGCTCAAATAGTACATTTTTATGACAAATTATCATGATTTCTGTTTTCATGCCCACAGATGCGAATGCTTTCCCATTGAGAGCAATATCATCATGGTCCATTACACTATGATAATTCAAGATAAATGGCTGACAAAAATATAAGTTAAATAATATGAGAGGAAACATATAAGTGGAAACTATATTTAGCACTAACATTGGGCTTGGGCTTGGCTTCATCAAGATGACATTTTAATGATTACCAGGGATATTGCTTCTAGAAGATGATTCCTTAGAATGTAATTAATTGGAATATTGTGCACTGCTTGTAAAAGGCCTCCTTTCAAAAGCTATTTTAAATAATAGGAATTTTATAATATGTATTCAGTATGTGATTAGTATATTGCAGTACTATACTTATATTCAGCATTGAATTATGTAAACTTCTAGCCTGAGATATCATAAAGTTGCTTTTTTATGATTTCTATTATTAATATAGAATATCCTAGTTTTATATCTTCTTCTGTTGCATTATTGGCAATTGGTATTTTCCAAAGGTGATCTTCTGATTTTATACTCCCACGAACAACTTATTCATTCTAATGGTTTTAACCATAACCTGTTTACTTCAAAACTCTACATCCTCCACACCCAGATTTCTAAATCACTATTTTCTCTGAGTTTCTGATGAAAGTATTAAATGCTTACTTGAGAGTTCTGTCTATATATACATCTTGAATCAAATATGTTTTACAGCACACTCAGCAACTTCCCTCAAAATCTGTTCCTCCTTCAGGTCATGGATGTGAGCATGATGCTGGCCCATGGTTTCTACCTCGGTACTCATTTCTAACATGTGCTGAGGTACTGGGAACTCTGTCTCAAGGCGTTCTCAAGCCTGCCCTTCCTTTGCAATCCATTACTACTGTCTTAATTTATATTCACTGTCTTTTTTCCTGAATTATTAGAATAGCCCCTAATGCATTTCCTACGCCTTAGTCCTTCCTTCTAGGATGCATTCACTGCAGCCAGAATAGTCCTTCTATAGCACGAGCCTAATCAAGCCAGTTCTTTGCTTTGACATGTTCATTTTTAAGGACAAAATCAACTTATTTAAAATGTTCTATGGAGTCCATCTGACCTGGCCACGGTGATGCCTTTGAAATGTAATCTCTGAAAGTGGCTTCCACATATGAAATGCTCTGTGGCCTGCTGTTCATCATTTCACCTTGGTCTTTCATCCTGCCAAACCTCAGCTTTGCCTAGAACACCTTTCCAACCTACCTCACCTTCACCCTATTCCTGTTCACCAGTATTCACCCATCAGACTCCTAATCATTAAGAGCCAAAATCAGCACCAATTCTTCTGTGAAGAACACAGGCTCCACTGCCTCTACGCCCACACTCGCAGCCGAGTAAGAAATCCTTACTCCGCGCTTCATTCTCTCTCATATATTCCCTTCAATGCAACAGGTATGATGTTGGAATACAAGTACTTTCTGATATGTCAGTTTCTCAACACATTGTTTTAAGGAGACAACACTGGTCTGAGACTGGAGTGTGAGACAAGTTTTCTCAATCCTTCATTGTATAACTTCAAAGCTGCCAGGTTTAAACCATAAAACAAGGGACTTGGACCAATGAACACCTGAAATCTTTCTGACCCCTAATGTTCTATAATTTTTTGGTTTCCAAATACATATGCACAATAGCATATTTTCACAGGTATTTATATTTATACTAGGGGCCCGGTGCACAAAATTCGTGCACTGGGTGTGTGTGGGGGGGAGTGTCCCTCAGCCCAGCCTGCCCCCTCTCACATACTGGGAGCCCTCAGGCGTTGACCCCCATCACCCTCCAATTGCAGGATCGGCCCCTTGCCCAGGCCTGACGCCTCTGGCCTAGGCGTTCGGCCCGGGCAGCGGGGACCTGCAGTGGCAGTGGCCCCACGATCATGGGCTTCGATTTAGGCCCAGGCAAGGGACCCCTAGCTCCTCAGACTGCCAGCTTCGACCATGCCCAGCTCCCATCGCTGGCTCCACCCCTACTTCCTTAGCTCTTAGCTCCCCCCTGGGTTTCCAATCACTGTCAGTGGCAGGGGGCTTCTTCCTGCTTTCCCTTTCGCCTCCCTGCATTGTGCCTACTTATGCAAATTAACCGCCATCTTGTTGGCAGTTAACTGCCAATCTTAGTTGGCAGTTAATTTGCATATAGCCCTGATTAGCCAATGAAAAGGGTAGCTCGTACGCCAATTACCATTTTTCTCTTTTATTAGTGTTGATACCTAGAACTGTGCTAGACTTTGAAAGATAGTAAACATTTGCCTTCATGGTTTATAAGTATTAGGCCTACTTAGAGTTTCCTTTCTGAATTTAAGCATACAGAATTGCAAAATGTAGGAGAAAGTACTCAGTAAACTACAAGATTTATATTTTAATAACTGACAGTATAATAATTTCACATGCTATAAATCAAAAAGTCAGTATATTTGCTCAAATGTTTTCAACTGTGAAAATGTTTGTAGAAAGTTGTGAGTTTTGATAAGGCAAGTCTGTTGATAGTTTTATTTATTTCTCATGACCAGATGTCTAAAGAAATTAAGTTCTATGTGAAAGCATTTCTTTTCAGAATTTCATGTGTGTGTGTGTGTGTGCACGTGTGCCCATGCAGGTAGTTTCTAGCATTCCAAATCTATGTAATCCACTTGTTTGGTTTGGTTTGGTCAAGAAAGTATTCATTCAACAAGCATGTCTTATCGTCACTTTCTGCACAGTACTGTGTTGGAACTATGGGTAGGAAAGGTCACACGATGCTCTGGAACCCAAAAATCCAGCAAAAGGGGGGTGCAGGGTCTGGAAAAATTAGCTCATGGACTAACTTCCCTATCCCTACTCTTAGTTCTTCCTAGCACCAGGGGAAAAACTAGTAGTTCTAATGATAATTAAACATTATGCAATGTGCCAAGTACTTTAACCTAATGTCAACTCAATAATTAAAAACATTAATTCTTCCATGATGACTTTTTTAGGACTTCTTTAACTCCAGCATAGTTAGTAATCTTTCATGTTGCACATCCATAGTTTGTTGTGCATACCTCTGGCAGAGCAGCTCTCAAATGGGTAGGTGTTACTACTTTTCCTTGTTTTACAGAAGAGGAAACTAGAAGAGAGAAATGGTGAATAAGTTGTATAAGATTACACAGCTAAGAATGTTACCACTGGAATTTAAGACCAGGGAATCTCATTAATTCTCAAGTCAGTGCTTCTAAAGGTCACATTACATTATAATTTTATCCCCGGGGGAATTCGACCAAAGAAATAAAAAAGGACACAGCAGACTTGAGAGTTGAAGTTTATAGAAATACAAGATGAAAGCTTTGTCTTGAAGAACTTGAGATTTGTGGGCCAATTAAAAGATGCATGCAGTTGGGTCTCAGGTCTTTTTAGTACCAGCTGATGAGCCTGCTCCTCTTTTCTGAGCCAGGCATCTGAGATCCAAAAAATGTATCAGTCCCTCTGCTGGGATTCATTCCAGCCCAGGAATAGCTCCTCCACCTGTGGGGAATGTGAAGCGCTCTTAACAAATCCAGGTTAGTTGCCTGAGGGGAGAATACAGTGTAGAAGAGGAGCCCAAGAGAATATGTATGGAAGTTAAATCATAATGGAGACTTAAATAGCAATGCAGTGAAGCCCCAGTGATGCCACCATGGACATAGGCAGCACATTGTCCCACTATTCCTAGAGGGAGCAATCCCTTTGTAGTTATGCAACCTTGAAGGCAATGGAGCCATACGCAGCTCCGGAAAGTCTGAGGGGAGTTCACTAACTGGGGAGTGAAGAGGGCGTGTTCTTGGTGAACGAAACAATGAGAGCAAAGGGGTGCCACAGGGAGATGTGTTGTGCATTCTCAAAGGAGGATCGTGGAATATCACTTTGGAAAATTGGGGTGGATTTCAGTGATGCCAGTATAGTCCGGAATGGTTCAAGACTAAGTGCAAGTTTTTAAATGAAAGGAGTGATTCCCAACTTGTGGTGCTAATGAAAACGTGATCTTAATTTCCAGGTTTTCCAACAAGCCTATTACAGATGCAGCTTTCAGAACAGGGAACAAACACAACCATCCTCCTGCCAGGGGATTCCTGCTTATTCCTCCTGGTGTCAAACTGTTGGATGCTTATAACTGAGTCACTTTTAGAAATATTTCAGCCACCTGGAGATTAATTTAGGGCCTCTTATCCTGGAGAATGCTTAGAAATACAGTGACAAATGTTTTGTATACTTTTCTTTAATTGAAAAAGAAAAAAAGCTAACATCTTTAAATATTTGCTTCCATTCAAAAAATACCACGTATTTCTAAAGGATATTTTGTACACAGAAGCAAATTTCAAACCATGTAAGGAAAGACACACCAAAATTTTTTTAAATTACTCCAAATTCTACCACCAAGAAGGTAGCCATTATAAATACCTTATACTAGTATACACTATCCTTGTTTCCTTAGACTGATTGATTATCTACTTATTTATAACGTGTAGCAAGCTTGTGGAGTTGCCATGTCATTATCCTTTTTCTTATACTTGGGAGGGCTGTGTCCAGAAATTTTGGCTGATACTATGCAGAGGTGACTTAAGTAACTTCACTATTCCCATTCTCTCTCTCTCTCTCTCTCTCTCTCTCTCTCTCTCTCTCTCTCTCTCTCTCTCTCTCTCATTTTCTCTGAGGTAACTATGAGAATCAGAGTGTGTTCATATCAGCATTCAGTAGAATTTCCCAGGAGAAGACTGAGGGGTGGGAAGGGGAAGGGCTAAGCTGAGAGGACACCTGGGTTCTGACATCTCTCTTCTGAGATTTGGTTCACTGTCCTAGATTTTCTAAGTCTGGTTGGGATGCATCCCCATTCTCACCGGAGTTGATGTGAAAGGAAAGACCATTATACATTGGACCAGTTTTTCCAAATTCAGAAGGAATTTTATTTCTGAGAGCAGCAACTTCCTTTTTCATTTCCCCCATTTTAACCATAATTTACAGTAGCAGTTTCCACCATAGCCCTAGCAAAAAGGAAAAAAAAAGAGGTAAATTATAGTCTGCTTATCTGCATATCTGGGGATGTTGTGAGAATATCATGATTGAGTCAATGTGCCAAAATGCATTCTAGATTTGGAGGCAGTTTGAATTCCACCTGTACTGCTTTTCTCTCTAAAACCTCCTGCCTCCCTCCAAAAACTTAAGTTTCTGTCCTTAATTATGTTCAGTAACATATGCTGTCACATTATGATTCATGCTCCTTGCCTTGGTTTATTGTTGTTAACATATATATATATATATATGAACATATACACTGAGTGGCCAGATTATTATGACCACCTGACGTTTGTAGGCAAATTAGCTGTAATTTTGCACTGAAGTTGCTAGAGGGCCGACCATTATAAATAGGGAAGCAGGTTGTTTACCACGACAGTAGAAGCGATTTATTTTTTCTAAAGATATGGGTAAACAACGCGATTTAACAGCCTTTGAACGTGGGTTATATGTATAGTATATTTGTAATGTATAAAATTTGCTCAATTTGCTAGGTATGGAGGAAGAGAAGTTTATGTAGCTTAACTCAGAAGTTCAGAGTCTGGTAATAACAGATATCTCTGGAACTATGAAGTACCTCTGTTCCAACAGTCTCACTAATCTAGTTTTTTATTTTTATTTTTGTGCTCTTCTTTTTAATGTCAAAAAGAACAATAGTTCTTCACTTGAGCCACAGTTAGAATTGGGAAAAGCCCCAGCTAAAGTCCAAATTAGTTTCTTAAATCTTTTGACATTTTAGCCAATGAGGGCCCTTCTTCTTTTCTTGAGATTATCTAAAGAATTGACTTATTAGATCTTAATCTCTCCTAAGATCCTTGAACTAAATCACATTTTCCTGTGGGACATTTTATTTTATTTTATTTTTTAATACAAACATGAATGGTGTAATGCAAATATTCCATATGTGTTTTTTAAATCTTTCTCTTTTTTTAATATATTTTATTGATTTTTTTACAGAGAGGAAGGGAGAGGGACAGAGAGCTAGAAACATCGATGAGAGAGAAACATCGATCAGCTGCCTCCTGCACACCCCCCACTGGGGATGTGCTCGCAACCAAGGTACATGCCCTTGACCAGAATCAAACCTGGGACCCTTGAGTCCACAGGCCGACGCTCTATCCACTGAGCCAAACTGGTCAGGGCTCCTGTGGCACATTTTAGAACACGTTGCCCTAACAAAGGACATGGCAGAGTCTCAAGATATAATAAAGATCTGATTACTGTGCTATTTATTCTGACCAATAATCTTAAGGAAAGTTAATGTCACTTATTTTTAAAAAATAATCATAATAAAGGGCATAACACAAACATCTAGAGTTCCTGAGATTTAAAAAAGTTTTTAGCCCTTTTATGCATGTTGCAGAGGAATTGGAAAGGAACATACAGTATAATGAAGAATTTAGAGGACAAGAAATAGTACTTCAGACAGGCTTAGCCAAGTAAATCAATGATGACTGACTGCTAAGTAATGAACTAAGGAAATAGTTATTTATGCATTTACATAGTAAAAATTAAATATTAGAAACAATCTAAATATCCAAAAATAGTGAAATATGCAAATAAATTTTGATAATGGAATACTATATAGCCATTAATATTTAGGTCTTTAAAGAAGATTGATTTATATAGTAAAAACCTCAGAACCTAATGTTAAATGAAATGAGGTTATACAACTATATATATGAGATGATTTCAATTACTCAAAATAATCAACATATCTGATTGCTTGAAAAACTGGCAGTAATTACCCTCACATTTTAGTCGAGTTTATTTCTAGAGTATGGACATTTGGGTAATTTATTTTCTTTTTTATACTTCCTTATATTTAATGAGCATACCATATTCTTAAAAGAAGAAAAACATATTTTACATCAATTAACAATAATGAAGCATCAATAAAAGAAGTCATATTTATCAGAAAAAAGAGAGCCTGAAAAAGATTAAGATGCACTCTCAATGCAAAAAAAAACTACAAACATTTTGCCAGGAAACAAAAGCTACTAGTAAGTGAAAAGATCAAAGAATGGAGCTTTTAAGTCCTAGGCATCTCTCTAGATGAAAGGAAATAAAGATTTTCCTATGACTAAATTGAAAAGCCATGATTTAATTAAGGGGTAGTTGCAAAAGATCAATTTCCTTTGCTACACAGCAGTGTTTCTAATATTTGACAATATACTCTTTAATCCTCTTTTTTTTTCACTCCAGAATGATTAGCTTTAGTTCCATAAGATAGTTCTGCCTCGGACATGGTTTCCAAACCCCTAACAGTCCAGGGAGTGTTCCTTTACAAGCCATGCTGAATTGTTCTGCTGACAGATTGATGCATCTGGGTACTGTGCTTCCATGATCCCCTACCCTGTCTGGTTCTGAGTCAGAGCAGCCAAAAGAGGAACTCACATAAGGCTCCGGGGAAGTAGTGGCGTTACTTCTGAAGATGTCAGCAGGCAATTGCAGTGATGGACAGATGCAGAAGGGCTTAGAAGGTTTCAGTGTGTCCTCACTCTCCTCTGCTCCACAGCTAGGACTTTTCCATTTCACTGACCCCATGCCCAAGAAAAGCCCCCAGCTCACCTGGCAGAAGATATTCAAGGGAAGTTACATTGAAGGAAGATACACTGAGTTAGTAACAACCCTAAGGCAACAATCAGTGCTGTCCCATAAAAGTATAATGTGAGCCCTAACCAGTTTGGCTCAGTGGATAGAGCGTCGGCCTGCGGACTGAAGAGTCCCAGGTTCAATTCTGGTCAAGGGCATGGGAGCAGTTAGGAGGCTTTGCAGTGACCTAGATGAGAGACGATATGGGCTGGGACTAGGTTTATAGTATAGAAGTGGGAAGATATGGAAAACCTGTGATATATTTTCAAGGTGGAACTGAGAAAGTCTGCCTGTGGTTGAATATTTAATGTGATAGAGAAAAGAAAGACAGAGATGGTAACTTATCTTTTTGGATTAAGTACTTAGAAAAGATAGTGCTATTTACTAGGAGGAAGACTAAGAAAACAACCAGTTTATTTTATTTGATTCTAGCAAAAGATATTATTTTAAACTAGAGGCCCAGTGCATGAAATTCATGCACGGGGGGGGTGGATCCCTCAGCCCAACCTGCACCCTCTCCAATCTGGGAGCCCTCAGGGGATGTCCTACTGGAGTGGGCTTAGATGTCCTACTGGGCTTAGACCCACTCCCCATGGTTCTCTGCTCTCTGCAGACCTGCCTGTTTGTTGCCGCCGCAGGCCCTGTTGTCTGCTCTCTGCAGGGGCCTGCTTGCCTCCCACTGGGGCGAGGGTTAAAAGGACAACTCCGGCAGGGCTGAGGGTCTGGGCACCGCCATCTTGTGGCTATGGGTGCTGCCATCTTTGTGACAGAGTCACAGTTAATTTGCATATTCTGTCTTTATTGGATAGGATATTGATTCTTTCTTTGTCATTTTGATAAACATACCTTTATCTAAAGCACAGGCATAAATCTTTAGCTAAGGAAAGCTAATGATAGAGTTCATAGTTCCATTCAGCATAATAATACTCAGGCATTAACATTACACCCAGGTTATAGTTAATTCATCTTACTCCACTACTTATTCTCAAAAATACATTTACACATCTTGTCCATTTAAGTATAAAATTCACTCAGCGTCATGTTTCATTTATGGGATTACTTTGATCTCCCAAATTAGGAGCCTCATTTCTTCCTTCTTTACTTAGGCTTTTTGTCTGTATCCTTCAGTCCCTCAACTCCTTGTCCTTCCAGCTCATCTGAGCCACCAGTCCCTACCCTATGATTAATCCAACCATCTGCACGCTCAACAGATACTTCCGAGCTGCCAAACCCTGCTGGAGAAGAATTACATAACTGGATTGGCCATATTGCATGCCATTCCCAACCTCAACTTGGTCCTCAGTGCTTCTGGCCAATATTTCCATTTGTCTCTGTTCAGATAGCTTTTCCATTCACTCAGGTAACCATTGTGTGTTTTTAGATTCCTCCTCAAGCTTTCATTTTTATATCCAGGAGAAAAGCAGTATTGCTTTCTGAAAAACGAATTAGATACTCTAGATCAGTGGTTGGCAAACTGCGGCTCGTGAGCCACATGCGGCTCTTTGGCCCCTTGAATGTGGCTCTTCCTAAGCCTTAGGAGTACCCTAATTAAGTTAATAACAATGTACCTACCTATATAGTTTAAGTTTAAAAAATTTGGCTCTCAAAAGAAATTTCAATCGTTGTACTGTTGATATTTGGCTCTGTTGACTAATGAGTTTGCCGACCACTGTTCTAGGTAATTGATTCACATTTCCTCTTCCGGCTACAATGTTATGTATACTAATACTTATCCTCACCTACCAAAGTCAGCCTTCTTGTATCCATCTCTAAACATCTCTTCGAGATCCTGCTCTATCATCAGTTTCCTTCTTTGTTGACTGCTTTTGCTTTCTCAACAAATGTGCTTCAATTTCCTCTTATCCTAAAGAAACACTTCTCTCCCTGCTCCCCTTTAAGCTAGTATATCTATCTGTCTCTATCCTTCTTTCACTGCAGATTTCATTATGAAGTTTCAGAATTTTCTGTAAGCACATCCCTCCCCTGTACCTGTAATTTCCAAGGTCATCAGTGACCCACAAGTCTTAAATTCAGTTATTTCACATCTTTATCCCATTTATCAAACCTGTGGTATTTCATGCTATTTTCCATAGTCTCTTTCTTGAATCTCTCAACTCTTATGTCCTGTCCCCATTCTTCTGATCAATCCTATTTCTTCCCGACTAAGTTATTTTTCTTCACAGGCCCTTCCACATGGTGTGTCAAGAGTCCTTCCCACATCCTTCTTTTCTCCTCATGTTAATTCCTCTTCCAAGAATTCAACTTCCACTTTCTGTGGCCACCGTGAAAATGTGCCCTAGCCGCTGCTCTATGAGTCAGCCACCACATACACACCGAGGCCACGCTTCCTCTGCTCTGCTCCCTCCCAGTGGTTGAGAATGATAGATCCAGTGCAGGCCCATCCCTGCAGCACACAGGACTCCTCTGATGAGTGACTTTGGCTCAAGGACTCCTTCAGCTTAAAGAAAACTTTTTCAGGACTGCCACAATTTGACAGTACCCCACCCAAACTCTTTTCTTCTCCCTCTCCTTATCACAGATGTCAGACCGACATTGTCCTCTGAGGGTTCTCCCTGCCTTTCTCCTCTTTCTCCATCATGACTGTTTCCCCAATAATTCTCCTGCATGCTTGATCCCATCTTGGCAACTGCTTTCTGGAAGATCAGATTTAACATAAGTATACAGCAAGCCAAATGAAGCACAGAGAGCAGAAAAGATAAGTGAGCCAATACATATTTGACTTACGTTAATCACTTTTCATATATTAATCAATTCATCTCCAAGATAATGAAGTAAGGTAGGTGTTCTTATGTTTATTTATATGGAAAAAAAGGGAGCTTAAAGGGGTAAATAAATTTATCAATATCTTAAGCTTGGAAGTTACAAAATGAGAATTCAAATCCAGGTCTGTCTATATTGAAGCCAAAACAATTTCCCCTTTGTACTTTACTCCCTACCCCAAGGAAAAAGAGAGTACCTCCACTTTGAAGAATCCAGTCTGGAGAGAGCATGCAATGGAAATGAGGGGAAATCTCTACCAGTCTTCCTGACTTGGAAAACTGGTTGTGCTAAAATGTATAATATTTCTGCACCCCTTACCTACTGGCTAGGTTCTGGTATGGTTACTTACAAAATAAAAAATTTAACAATATTCTTACATTTTAGAAAGTTACCCATTCTCCACAACATTCCCGATGTTCACACAGATATTTTCTGTATAGAAAGTCACACTGCAAGAAAGTGTGTTATAATTAATTAGTTTCTAATGGGTATCTATAAATGGTTACTTCAACATATATCATATGTGCTACTAAGCCCTAACTTAAAGCAAGGATAGCGCATGAAAAATGGAGAGAAGAATGGAGTTAATAATGTATTCTCTAAATGCATGCCATAAAGTCCTGTTTACTAAACTTGGACTGATCATGAATTTAACTGTAGTTATTTTAAATTCTGTTCAAGAACAAAGATTTGGTGTTACCCTTAATAAAACAATTTTAGTTCAGATGGACTTTTTATAAGTTTTAATTGCCAAAGAGAGAAGTGAAATATGACACTAGAACCATATAGTATGTAAAAGTGAAACGTCAAGTCAGATGATCAGAAGAAGCACAACTTTTTCTTAATACTAAATCGATAAACTAATTTATTTTGTGACTATTCAGAAATACAGCACTGAGTGATGGCCTTAAAAGTGATCTTATAGAAAGCACAATATCTACTATATTAAACTGTTTTCTCTAGGATTTGCTGAATATCCAGATACCTTTAGTGTGCCAGCACCCTTCTATTGACAATGAGTAACAAAAATTGCACAACATAGTCAATATATTAAGTAAAGATTCTGGTTTTGTAAATGAATTATTTTTGAATAGGTAATATAGCACAAAACACAGAATAGAGTGAAAGTCTCTCCTAATCCTGTCCTGCAGCACCCCAGTTCACAATGGGAGATAATATTTAATACTGTAGTTCAAGAAAAGTTCTCTGAAATATAGGAAGACCTGGATCTGTATATTCCATGGATCTATCTTTTATCTCAAAATATTAATTCAGAATAGTTGACTGTGAGACATATCCTGGCAAAAACCATTGAACTTTCAAAATAAAGAAAAGATCCCTCTGGGTTTCCAGACAGAATCAAAGTCACTTTGGAAAGGGAAAAGAATCCAGTGGGCATCAGATTTCTTGTCAGCAACATCAAAGCAGGAAGGTAGTGCAAAAACGTAAAGGAAGCCAGGTAATTAGAGGATAGTATATCTAGCCAAGCTCTTCTTCAAACATGAAGTCTACCCAGGAGTTTTTGCTGGGGAACCTACTAAAGAGTGAACTGTATTTAACAAAGAGAAGGTTAAGAAAACCAGCAAAAGGAACTAGTAATGAGGGTTAAATATACGTAATTGTAGACCTAAGACTATGACGTAAGTGGGAATGAGAAAGAAAAATTAGTATGCAAATCTTATTTGCTCTGTCAAAGTCACACAGAAAACAACAACAACAACAAAACACCCACAAACAATTAGAAGAAAAAAATGGGAGAAAATAGAATACACTTATTGATCTTTATAATAAGTAGAAGTAAAAGAAAATTATTTAAAGCTGGCAAACCAGGAGGACATGGAAACCAGGAGGACATGGTTCAATTGCCAGCCAGGGCATTTGCCTGGGTTGCGGGCTTGGTCCCTAACTGTGGGGCATATATGCGGTAGACAATCAATGATTCTCTCTCCTCATTGATGTTTCTGTCTCTCTCTCCTTCTCCCTTTCTCTCTGAAATCAATAAAAAATATATTTAAAAATAAATAAACAAATAAAGTTTGCAAACTAGTTGACATCTAAACTAAGGAAGAAGAGGACTAAGAACATTAAATAAAAGTATTAAAATAAGGTAATATTTTTTCTTAAATATACATCTTCTTAAACAAAAAGTATTACAATATAAAAGGAAAAAATGTCATTAAAAAGCAAAGAAAATAGACTAGTTAATGAAAGACACATAGTAAATATAGTTTTATGTTATAAAAGAGCAAAACTTATTTATATTGATAAATGTAAATAAGTTCAACTTACCAATTTAAACTTTTTAAAATAGGCTTACAAATCAAAACCAGAATATAAAATATTCTACAAGGCAACTGATTTAATTTCTTCCAAAAGTCATTGTCATTCCTCTGCATTTTCCTACACTGAGCATTTGCCAATATTGGCTTTGTTCCTATTTATACTATATACTTGCAAAAATAACTTTCTAATCCCTCAAATCTTACTGTTCCAAATTCAGCTCTCCCAAAGCAATTTAGCATTGAATGATTATTAAAGTTGCGGGGGGAGGGGAGCAAATGTTATTTTTGGAGGAGGGAAAAAAATCTATTGTGTAATGCATTTTATTCTTAAATGCTAAGTGGTTCCAGGCTATTTCCATTTCTTACTGAATTGTGTCAACTTTTTAAGACTGAAATACAAAAGATAAAAAAAAATAAACATGTCAGGAAAAGGTATTTATTTAGTGAAATTTGTTTTAGAGTCCCTCCACTTTCTTTCTGTGTAATCACAGGCAAATCAGTAATCTCAACTTTCTTGTAAAATTTTGCATTCTTCTTACATTACAGAAAATAAAAATTAAGCTATTTAAAAAACCATTTGTGAGTAGTAGATAGTAGTGCTGCTACTCACAACCTTATCTTTTAGAATTTTCTTTGACTTTTGGATTAAATATTAGCATATGGAAAAATTAATGGAAACAAAAACAATAATTAAATCAGTCCCTATTCCACCATAACATTGTTGCAAATATTTATATATACCAGGTGTCCCCACAAAAATGTGCACACACTTTAACAGCTGATTGCTCAATTTTGAAAATGAAATATATTTTAATAAGCACTGCCTTTATAATTATTCAAAGTGTGTGTGTATACATACTTGGGACATACGATATAGTCCTCCATGGCTACTTTCTCATCATCATGGAAAAGAAACCGGCACAACAGTCCCCAACCCTTCAGCCCCTTCTCTACCTCTGATTTGTAGATGGTGATAAACGATGAGCATGAGGGAGATAGGATCTGGGTAGGAAAAGTCAGAGCAAAGGCCCTCTAGTTGCATTATAGGCACTGACACCTGAGTACCCTTAGTTCAGTTCTCAACAGGCCAGAGAGTTGGAACAGAGGGTTAAAGACAAACATGAAAGATATCCTTAGATAAATTGTAATCTACTTAGACTTTTAATAGGAAGTCATCTGGAACCTCCTAGTTTTTTGTTTATATCAGAGAATCAGAAACAGAAAATATGCTTTGCTAGAATATTAGTGCATCATCTTCCAATTACAAGTAATGTGCTTTCAATGCAAAAAAAAATTAGATGATATAGAAAACTACAAACAAAAAGAAAATGCCCTAGTATCACTAAACACTGCTATCAATTTTATATCAGCAAATCTTTCTAACATGTTATTAG
Organism: Myotis daubentonii; assembly: GCF_963259705.1. Classification (NCBI taxonomy): domain Eukaryota; kingdom Metazoa; phylum Chordata; class Mammalia; order Chiroptera; family Vespertilionidae; genus Myotis; species Myotis daubentonii. The sequence goes on along the minus strand of NC_081842.1, from coordinate 19,392,116 downwards.
TGGCCCATGAAACTGACCCTTAACTGCAAATATCAGGATATTACCTATAAAGGAAATGGATCATTACCTACGACTGTGTCCCCTCAGTCAAATAGTATTGTTTTTAACTACAATTTAATCACAATTATATGGCATAATATCTAAGTATTAATTATTAAGTATTAGACAATAAGTATACATTTTACTTAGCTCCAGCTAAAAAATTTAAAAATATGTTGGTGGTATAAATTTAGTTAGATTGCTAAATATCCAGGTTTCACAATTATAAAATCTTTCTTTTTTTAAAAATACATTTTATTGATTTTTTACATAGAGAAGGGAGAGGGATAGAGAGTTAGAAACATCGATGAGAGAGAAACATCGATCAGCTGCCTCCTGCATACCCCCCACTGGGGATGTGCCTGCAACCAAGATACATGCCCTTGACCATGTATCTTGACTTGACCAGAATCGAACCTGGGACCCTTGAGTCTGCAAGCTGATACTCTATCCACTGAGCCAAATCGGTCAGGGCAAATCTTTCTTAACTCTATGTATTTTTGTTTGAATTAGGCTGAATGATCTTTGAGTTCCGTCTTGGCACTAAGATGTGGTGAATCTCTAAAAGGTAATAGACATGCACTACAAATAAGTTAGCTTTGGTGAGATTTTCTTAAAGTTATAAGAAAATCAATTCAGTCATTCTCTCCTAATGCATTTTGACATTTACTCTTTCAGCATAAAGTTAGTTACCATGCAAAAGCAGATTCTTAATAATTGATGTTGTTTGCTTTGAATGTGATTACTCATAAAAGGCTGGAGAAATGAATCAATACTTACTTAGCTTCTCAAAAACAAATCAGAGATAATTGCTAAAGTAATGCAAGTTAATTTAGGTTGTCAAATTAATTTCCCAACACCTCCTTAGGCTACCAGAGCCTTAATTAAGAAATAACTAAGGTTGCCTTTTCTTATTATAGGTACTGCTGAGCTACTGGCTCTGAACAAAGTCACTTAACCCCTTTGATATATGTACTTTAAAGAGCACTGGAGAAAAACCTATAAGGTATTAGTGCATCTGTAAAAGGGATTTACAGTTTTCAAAGTGCTTCTATGTTCTTTCTGCAAACCATGTTCTGTTCTGCAAGATGCGGTGCAGGCCTCCTGTGGACCATTCAGTGCTTTGTGGAGCCCTACAGAGGGTCCAGTCCCAAACTCTGAGGGTCACTGACAAATCAGAGTGCCTCAAAGGTGGAAAAGAAAGTGATGAAGTTTATAGAAATTATAAGAGAAAAGATTGAAGGAACTGGGAATATTCAACCTGAAGAGGGGATATCATAATAATTGAGAGGATCCTCTCTTGTTCTAATGTCTGTTAGTCCAGGGCTCAATTTCATATGCTGTTCCAGGTGGTGCAATCAGCACTGATGCTTGTTAATTACAAGAAGGTAGATAAGGTTCAATATAAATATCTTTGGACATTAGAAAGGGCTACCTTATCCAGGAGGGAACTTCCTGGTAGTAAGCATCTGCGGAAGGACCGGATAGGAGGAGTGAGGGCTGACACTAAGGGGCAGTTCTCTAAAGCCCATCACTCAAGCCTTGAAGCCTGCCAAATATGAGGACACCTCTCTTTTCTGGTCCAGCTCGCCCCTTGAGTCATGTTAGCAACATGAGATGGACATTTCAAAATTCCAAAAGATAGGGATTTGTCAAAAGGCCTTGCAGTCCCCTTTTCAGATGGCAAGCGATGCTTTTGAATGAGCCACTGCTATGCTATATAGAGAGAGAGCTGGCCACTGCTGAGGTTCAGGCCAAGCTGTTGGGGAGCATGGGGGTATTATTTCCCCCTTCCAGAAATCTAAAGAGAACACTGCAGTTCATCTATTCATTTACAACCCAGCAATTCTGTCTGGCACTTATTGTATAATACTTTGTACAACACTCTGATGTGGTGAGCTCTATAAGAGCTGAAACTCTGTTCTATTTATCTTTATAATTCCATAGCTTATCCAAGTGTTGGCATTTACTAGATAATCAATATGTGTTTAATGGAGGAATAAATGTATTCCAAATACATTGCCTCAGTGCAGGCATGCAGGCACTCTATCAAAGGCAAGATATTCAGAATTACAATAAGACGCAGTCCCTGCCCTTAAGGTGTGCTAAATAATCAGCAGAATAAATGTATGCCTAAGTGAGGGCACCTGTATAGGGTGGAGTGGTCCCTCTTACGGTTCCTTTGAACTCTTAAGATTCTATAAATCTGTATTCTTTTCCTCAATTAAAATAACTTATATGCAAGAGAAGGAAATGGTCATATTTTATTAGGCTTTTCTTAGACTTTTAATCTATTGTGAGAATACAGCTCAGCTTCTAGCAAATCAAATAATTCAAGGAGTCAAGCTATAATGAAAACATGGGGTTCTTTTAAAGAGATGGGGAACAAAAGGCCTTGTAGAAATTTGTATCAAAAGCATACAAAATGTACTTTTCTCATATGAAGAAAAAAGAACTTTCTGGCCTTGAAATATAAAGTATATGGTAATTTTCTACATACTAATTGAAGAATTCAAACTATTATGTTAAGTATGTTATATTATATTAAAATATAATAATGAACACTGACATAAAGTTTATTCTCCACTTTAACATACAGTAACAGATTAAATCTGTTCATTTAGGATGTGGTTACTTTTATTATTCTTGTTTAACAGAGGATGAAGCAGGACATAGAGGTTAAGTCATTTGCCCCTAGTTCATGCAATACAAAGTGTAGACCTAGGCAACTGAGCACTGATGTCCCTGTTCATAACCACTTCACTATATTGTCTCTTATAATAGTACTAGAGGCCTGGTGCACGAAATTCGTGCACTGGGAGTGGAGGATCCCTCAGCCCTCAACTGGGGAAGAAGGCCTAAGCCGTCAGTCGGATATCCTTAGTGCTGCTGCAGAGGCGGGAGAGGCTCCCACCGCCTCGGCTGTGCTCACCAGCCATGAGCTCGATTCAGGGCTTCTGTCTGATCGGCGCTCCCCCTGAGGGAGCACACTGACCACTAGGGGGCAGCTTCTGCATTGAGCGTCTGCCCACTGGTGGTCAGTGCATGTCATAGCGACCAGTCGTTCCAGCATTCAGTCAATTTGCATATTAGCCTTATATTATATAGGATTCTCCTACACCAAGATGTGAACTTCATTTCTTACATTGTGGGAAGATTCTTTTCCCTCGTCTCAGAGTATAGAATCAGTGGTCCATGGTTAGTTAGTCTTGCTTCTGATGCAGGATGAACAAAGTCGTGCACAGGCTTTGAAAACAGCTGTACACAGCCATAAAGCCCAGCCCTTTACCAGGAAAACCTGTATTCTAGCCCCTCACTCAGTTTCTTTGGTATTATTTATACAAACCCGGGCAGTCATAGGGCTCCCTCCCAATTCCTCATGTGTATGTCCAAAAAAGTCACAATTGTATTAAAAAAGAACTGATTATTTGATTAAATAATATCACATTCACACAAACACACAGAAGCCAACAAGCCAACCATTTCTCCAAACCATTTTGATTTACTGAGAGTTAATCAGATGCTTGCTCTGAAAAACAAGGTGAGCTTCATTTTTTAACTGAATGATCTTTTTTACATTTACTTTCACATATATTCTGGTTTTCACTTTGAGTTCTAAATAGTTAGTTCACTGGGACTATTTAACAGATTGTATATGTGGCTGCTGAGAGTAATTGTATCTTAACAACCACCGAAGGGAAGGAGTTTTTACTTAATTTGCTAGTTGGTTCAAGGTTTGCTAGAGAATGACCTTGCCCCCCCATGGTTGGATTCAAAGGGTTAAGCAGAAGCTGAAGTGCTCCTGACTGTAGGAGGTGAAACTCATTCATATTCTTTTGTAAACAAATTGCCAGTGAGTTGCCAGTGTGTTTTCATCCCACAGAATCACCTTAGCAACGTGGATATAAAAAGAGCATTAACTTCCCCTCAGAGCCTTCAGTATCTCCTAGCAGGAGGCATCAACAAGTGAGATTGGCAAAACTCCCATTTATTTTTAATCCTTAAAATGAGTGTCACAATTTCCATGGAACACTATAGATTCCAGTGGTAACTAGAAAGGAGCTAACCTTCTCTTATATAAAATTAGTTATTTCACAAGAGGGCTGTATTTGGCTTTTTGTTTTCCTGACATGGCAGGAAGCACATTCACTCATTGCTTGACCAAGTTTAAATTAATTTTAGCACAAAAAGAAAAGGATGATATTGGAGGGCTGGGTGGGGGAGTACTGGGATTGAGAAAAGAGAAAGAGAAAACTCATGAATGTAGACAATAGTGTGGTTATCACTGTAGGGAGTGGGGGAGAAGGGGGAGGAGGGTATAGGGGAGATAAATGGTGATGGAAGGAGACGACTAAGGGTGGTGAACACACAATGCATTGTACAGATAGCGTACTGTGGAATTGTGTACCTGACACTGGTATAATTTTGTTAACCAGTGTATCCCTAATAAATTCAACAAAAAGGGGAAATGAGAAACGGAATATATATTTCCAAGTAATTAGGCTAAAGTAATTTGAATTGTGGGTCCCTTGGTCCACTAATTATAGTTCTTTTATGTTTGAGGAATAAGAGCTGTGGGAATTCGAGGAAGTTAGGCCATGGTACAGTCATGAAGTCCACTAACATGCCTGGAGGCAGGTGAGATCAGGGGCAGGACAAGACCTGCCAAGTAGCCGATGTCAGGAATCTGTAGGAAATGAGCCACCAAGCTTTGCTTTGTGTGCTTTCCCATCCACCTAGAAAACCCAGAACCTGCCTGTTTATCTATGGGATTCTTATACAGTTGTCCCTTGCATAGCACAGGGGTTGAGCCACTGACCCCCATGCAGTTGAAAATCCCTCTATAACATTTGACTCCCCAAAACTTAGCTACTTAAGAATAACCGACTGTTGACCAGAAACTGTCCTGGAAACAGAAACAAGTAGATGAAGATATATTTTGTACTTTATCTGTATTATATTCTATATTCTTTTTTTAAAATATATTTTATTGATTTTTTACAGAGAGGAAGGGAGAGGGATAGAGAGTTAGAAACATCGATGAGAGAGAAACATCGATTAGCTGCCTCCTGCACACCTCCTACTGGGGATGTGCCTGCAACCAAGGTACATGCCATTGACCGGGATCAAACCTGGAACCTTTCAGTCTGCAGGCCGACGCTCTATCCACTGAGCCAAACCGGTTATGGCAATATGTTCTATATTCTTATAATAAAGTAAGCTAGAGAAAAAATGTTATTAAGCAAATCATAATAAAAAATACATTTACCTTATTTATTGAAAAAAATCACATATAAGTATACGCACAGAGTTCAAACTCAGGTTGTTGAAGGGTCAACCTCTGCCTGCATTCTTCAATACCTTGTGTACCTCTTTGGGTCCCTGAAAAGATTAGTTCCTCAAACAAATGTCTCACATAGTTCAAAAATCAGTAGTAAGAATTTATGTTTACACAATTCGCAGAGGGTTTGCTCTGATATCCAAAGTTTAAAAACAAAAAAGTATACTATCACAAGGAAGAACATTTTTTGTATGTGCTCATCATTATTACCCTTAAATCTGGAACTACTATAGTTGCATTTTCATTGCTGCATTTGAACTAATTTCTAATAATCAGTTTGCATAGTTAAAAGCTTTTTAATGTTTTGAAAATTTTTAATAAATTGAGATATTATAAGCAGGGCCAAAGGGAAAATGCAGCCTAGGATTACAAACTACAGAAAGCTCAGGGTATGTAACCTACACACCTGAATAACCAAGGATTGACAGTGCTGGGGAGTCATTACGTGCCCTTGTGCTAAGAACATAGTTTCTTATTTCATGAGTGGCCAGTAGCTCAGTTTTATAACCAGAGGGAAGGAGAGCTCTGTTCTTATCTGACATTCTTTAGAGGCTTACGGTAAAACAGGAGTTCATGGTGAGATTCTTTTGTAGTTTAAAAAAAAAAAAAGAAAAGAAAAAGCCAAATTTCTGAAGAACATTTATTGAGTGGTCTGGAGATCTCAGGTAAACAAATGTAGTGTTTGAGGTTTCAATATGGCTTATTTAGTAAATCTAGAAAAGGCCTGGACAGTTTGTGTCTCAAACAATTGTAAGTGTTTGAGAATCTTAATTTTATTGTCTATAGTGTGTGTGTGTGTGTGTGTGTGTGTGTGTGTGTGTGTGTGTGTGTGACTGTCATTGGGCAATGCCAGTAATAAAGAAACTGAATGGGTTAGAGATACAGGAGTTATAACTCTTTGATGATTTCTGTTATATGCTTTTTAAAAAGCAGGGTATCCTAAAGGAAACCATGTAAACAACTAAGTTAAATGACCAAAGAAAAAAAGATAAAGTAGATTTCAGAATGGAAATTGAAACATCTGGGCACAGTTATCTTCAATTCTGCCAAGTGGCATTAAAGGGAACCCAGGCAAAAGAACATGTGGGGTGCCCAGATACTACATTTGCTAGATGAGAAATTATCTGATTTTTAAAAAATGATTTGACTTAAACTTGAGCTAAAAATAACTCTGAATTCTTTTGGTAGTAAAATAACTTAGAATTCATTGAGTTGCCATAATTGTACACTTGGATTTGTCATGTTCCTAAACTCCTCATTTACATATTCATTTATCATCACAGCTAATCATATTTGAATACCTAAAAATGACTTGGCAATGTATTCATTTTCCTCTCACCTTTTTCACTCATACCTATTATGCTGCAGACATTGCCAAGTACAGTGGATTAAAGAACTCTAAAAAACAATTCCTGTCCTTAAGGAACTCACAATATAGTATGGTAGATAGACATAAGTAAACATGATACAAGATACAGAAAATATAGAAAAGAAAGTGATTAAATGGGACATTTATTGCTATCCACAATGTCCCAGGCTCTAATATTCAGAAAATAGGGATAAAACATGGTCCATATTCTCAGTGAGCTGTTGAGAGGGGGTGTTTTGTCTGGGCTAGCTTATCTTTGAGCAAGAAGGACATATCCTCAGACTGGAAAGATGGGTGAAGATGTGTATGTTTTAGGTAAATTCATGCATAATGATTGCAATTTTTCAAGTGGAAGAGGAGATTTCTATCTGCTCATAGTGTGACAGTGAGTAATGACTTCCTCAAGCAATACTTGTATGTTACCTGGGTATAGGAACTGAAAAGAGAAATTATAAATATTAGGCCAGAATAGTGCCATGGGGGTAGAGATGGAAAGCAAGTATAGCAGCTGAGATTATTAGCAAAAGAATAGTTCAACTCTTTAGATCACTGTGTTCTGTATAGTTGGGCAGATCATGGAGACTAAGCAAGGTAAGAAAGAAAGTGGAGGGGACATATAATTGAGGAATTGAAAAAATGAATCAAGTAAATCTAACTTTTTATGAGGCTAATGAGTATGCTAGGGATGAGGGAGAAAGAGCTGGAAAGATATGAGGGTTGTGATTTGAGGATGTTATTTTTTTAAGTATATATTTTTATTGATTTCAGAGAGAAAGGGAGAGGGAGAGAGAGATAGGAACATCAATGAAGAAAGAGAATCATTGATTGGCTGCCTCCTGCACACTCCCTACTGGGGATTGAGCCTGAAACCCCAGCATGTGCCCTTGACTGAAATCGAACCCAGGAGTCTTCAGTCCTCAGGCCAACACTCTATCCACTGAGCCAAACCAGGTAGGGCTGAGGATGTTATTAAAGTTTGATATTTCAGAGGAGGAGCTAACTAAATCATGACAAAGGTAAATGGATATGAAAGTCAATGGAGTTACAGAGAACTTTGAGGGCCAAGTGCATTGGAGAAGTCATCCATTTGCAGTTGAAAGTAAGCAAGAAGATAGTGGAACTTGGGGTGGGGAGGAAGATAGTGGGCTGGCTGCCATCCTCCGTGGAAGGATGAGCACCACACAGTAGCTCACTTGTCAGAGCTCTGGCAGAATTGCATGGGTGGCTACATTCCCCCATCTGGAGGAATATATAAGGAAGCCAGTGAGAATCACCTCTAGGAGGCCCCATTTTACCTTGGATCCTACTGTTCCTGAGAGAAGATCTAAGGCAAGCATGTCAAACTCACCCCTGACAGGCCGCGAGTTTGACATGCTTGACTAAGGTCTCCAAATGAGCACCAGGGACAGAAAGATCATTTGCCTCTCAATACAAGGACAGGAAGCTATCAGTGAAACCTAAAAGGTCTTTTTACTTTATTGTGTTAATTTCCTGTGTGGCTGCTTCCTAATTAAAAGATTGTGAGGCAATAGAAAATTCATTGTTGTGGGTCTAAGAAAATGTTTATGACCTTATTATATCTCTGACATTAGTTATCATGGAGACAAGTCACCCAATATCCCTTACCTTCATTCATTCCAGAAAGAAGAGCATTTGGGAACTAACCTGAGGTAGAAAAAATTATACTGTGTGAAAGACACAGTAAAAGAAAACCAGTGATGTTGCAGGAGACATGAGGGGAAGCTGTATCTCAGAGAGTGGTTAACATAATCAAATGAGTAACGGATATGAAATTGCTCTTGTTCTAGAAGACCCTGCCAGGTATTACCCTTTTTTTTTTTTAGCAAGTGAAGTTCTGAGGACCATGTTAGATTTCTATTTCAATCAGGACATGGCCAGGAAAGCACAAACCACTCTCAAACTTTCATAAAGAGGGATTTGGCTACACAGCTTCCTCAGTTTGTGTCTCCTAGAAATTAGAGTTCGAGGCAAGGATTTGGATGCATGTGATTTTATGAGGTGTGCTCTTTAGAAAAAGCTTGGTAGCGAGAGAGCAAAGCAGGGTGGATAAGAGGAAAGAAACAGGCAAGGGTCTGTGACCATTCCACCCTGAACGTGCCTGATCTCGTCTGATCTCAGAAGCTAAGCAGCCTCTGCCTGGTAGTACTTGGATGGGAGAAGATTGAAAGGATGTGGCTCTGATCAGGCACAGCCTTGCCCTGACCCACAAGCGGGAGGATCTGGAACATGAACTACACCATATATTTGTCCCTTCTTAGACCCAAGGGGGTCAACATTTCATAGCCTGTATCCATCCTCATTGGCTGTGGCTGCTCTGTCAGCACCTGTCAGGCATGTCTCAGAGAAGGGGACTGGTTTTGAGCTATCAAAGCTCATAGTAGCAGAATGAAGGGTACACCAGGACACTAAGGGGATCTGGATGGGAATGAGAGTGTCTCCTGCAAAAGCTGATGGAAGAAAAGAGAATCCTATAAGGGGATGGTGAGGCCACCCAGTTTGGCAAAAGCAGGAAGAAGCCATCATTCCTAGTACTAGAGAAACAACCAGAGGAGATGGTATTACCAGAGCCCACAAGATGGACCATTCTGTGAGACCTATACATGGCAGGCATTGACCAGAGAGAGGGAGCTGGGACCACAGGAAGAGAGGCTGCCTGGAACAAATTGGAACTATGGAAGAGATGCTGCCAGAAATGCCATGAAAATCAGGGGGGAAGGGGGTAAAAAATAAAAGGAAAACACCACTCCCGTCTTATCTCCTCACTTCAGTCTTGCCTCCCATTGGATGAACCTACCAAGAGCCTGCCTCTCAATCCAGGGCAGGAAAAGATTGGGGAGCGGATTTCAAAGCCAACAGGAGAGGAACCGGGCACCCCACAACCCCCCAGAGAAATTGAGGGCCGCTACCCTTAGGAGGGTGAGTGGTAACTCAGTTATCTGAGAATAGAGTATCCAGTTGTCAGACTTTCTGCAGTTAGTGACTTCTTAAATTTGGGTAACAAAAGCAGGTTAGGACACTGAGTCTCTGAATTGGCAGCTACATAAACCACCCCTGACTAGGAGCTCCAGAACCAGTTTGCAAGCCCAAAGCTTACTCTGCCCAAGGAAAATAGACCCATTCACATTTTGAAGTATATCAGGTACAGTTCTTATCATTGATGTCTGGTGAATGTTCTGAGGACATACAGATACCCCTCTAATTACTAACCTTTGCTATTTTCTAAAAAGAGTAGAATTCTATTTACAGCAAGTGGGGAAAGGGGAGGCAGGGAAAACTTAGAAATTCAATCCTCTTTATATTATAAAAAAGAGAGAGAGAGAGAATTGACAGCCACTCTGGATCTTGAAAACCAGTGTCAGCAACACAGCTTTGACAGTAATAGCATAGATGGTTCCTGGGAAATGGAAACCAAATGACAGTTGGGTAAGAACAGGTACAAGAAGTAAAATAGGCCAAGAGAGCTCACAGGTTTAAGAAACAAAATAACTTATCTTTCCTTCTGCATTTACAATTGATTTATATACCATAAGTGTAATCCTTTATATTTTTATTGATCACATTGCCTCTTGTCACAAAAAAAATCTATGATAGCATTTCTCTCCAGTGCGACTGTGAAAATGTGCACTGTGTGAGAGCTTGCGAGGTACTCATCTCCACCTAAAATAAGTGACCTGTGGGCATTTTGATGAAATACTTTATCCCAATCCCATGTTTGGCTGGTGGTATTTTGTAGGTTCGTTTTCAAGATGGTCCTTTTTTTGTTTTCAAGGTGATGGTGAGAAATTGGTAATTTATAACTTGATATCATACTCAGGTACTTCTTTGTCTTGGGATTCATATTTCTTAATTGAATTTAGAGCATTACTATTTGAGACTCAGAATATATTTGCAAGTAGATATTTCTCCTCCTTCTAATGGGTTAAGGGGTCGGGTGGAAGTTCTGATCCTTTTAAGAGGTACTGCTTGTTCCCATCAGGAGCCTACAAAGATCAAGTCTATGTTTTTTGTGCAAGAACTTTTTTGAAGTGCTTAAAGCAACTGTGGAAGCATCTGGGATGCCTGGTAGCTTCAGTGGTCCTTTCTGAGAAATATTAAACATTAACTTTCTAAAATGCATGATTAGAGAGGGAATGAAAGGAATTCATGTACTAGAGTGGTGTGATAAGCAGCAGCTAAGTTGCATATAGGGAGGAACATTGTTTGCTTTTTATTTTTCCACTTTAGAAACTCCCCTTTCATGTCCCTAACAACATTATTCTTCTTTCTGTTTCAATACTGCATGATGGTGAGAAATGTCAAGAATGCTGGGGAAGTAGAAGAATGCTGGGAGGGGGCAGTGTCGTTAGATTTTCAATTTTTCAATAGAGTCCTGAACAAAAGCAGTATTTTGAGGTTGTCTCGTCTCTTCTATCCTTTAAGTAAAATTGTTTCCTATGGAAGATAAAACACAGGAAACATAAGAAAAAACCCCTGAGTGTTACTGAACTACAATGAAATGGTCTCCCTACAGCCAACCCATGCCCATAAATACAAAAGGCCCAAATAGGTGGTTTCATTCATTTCTACAAGTTACTGAAACCAATTAATTTGGTGAATTTTCTGTCACTATCCCAATAAAATGGAAACAAGGGGAATTTTTTTTTTCTTTAAAAAGAGACCTTATTCCTGGGTCCTGTGGCTTTTATTCACTTTCTAGCAGTTGTCCTTTCCTCATTCTAGCCTCTAAGGCCCATCAATTTTATCAGCTATCTGTACTTACTAGAGGCCTGGTGCACAAAATTCGTGCCCTTGGCAGGGGGATGGGGCAGGGTGTCTCTTAGCCTGGCCTATGCTCTCTTGCAGTCCAGGAGCACTCAGGGGCTGTCCGACTGATGGCTTCCCTGTGGGGAGCAGGCCTAAACCATCAGTCAGGCATCCTTAGCACTGCTGCAGAGGCGGGAGAAGCTACTGCCATCACTGCTGCGTTCACCAGCCACGAGCCTGGCTTCTGGCTGAGCAGTGCTCCCCCTGTGGGAGTGCACTGACCACCAGGAGGAAGTTCCTGCATTGAGTGCCTGCCCCCTGGTGATCAGTGCATGTCATAGCTACCGGTTGTTCCACCGTTCGGTGGATTTGCATATTAGCCTTTTATTATATAGGATTGGACTCCTACCTTGTGGGACACAATTGCTGTACTACACTATGGGAGATGCAAAAAAGGGGAGACATAGTCTCTGACATCCAGGAACTACCAACTTTTCTACCTCAGTCTGATGGACTTTTTACTCCCCTTTCCACCTTTTTATTTTAATATATAATTTTTTATTGATTTTAGAGGAAGGGAGAAGGAGAGAGAAGAGCATCAATGATGAGAGAGAATCATTGATCAGTTGCCTCCTGCATGCCCTCTACTGGGGATCGAGCCTGCAATCCGGGAATATGCCCTGACCAGGAATCAAACCCTGTCCTGGTTCATAGGCCCACACTCAACCATTGAGCCATGTTGGCCCAGCTCCTTTGCCACCTTTTGATAAGACCACCATCCTTGAAAATTGAGCACAAATGTCCCCTTTCTATGAGTTCTCTAATAATGTTGGTTTCCTCTCTTTCATTCTGGAATTAGGAATTACAAAAAATAGAAGGGATTCACCATGGAGTCCCTCGGAGGTACATCTGAAATAAGATAAACATTAAAAACTCACCTAAAAGAGTCAGCCAGAGTGAGACAAGAGTGAAGGACTAGAAAGGATCTCCTAGTGATGGGATGATACATGAAAGGCGAAAGGTATAGAATCAAAAATTCAGCCTATATTCTGGTTAAGCTATTGTGAAAAAAATCTGTATAGGAAAATGGTGATGGCATTCGCCTGTGCATTTGCATGTTCTCGCTCCATAGCCATGTGGCCTTAGCAGCCCCATGGCCAACAGCCGTGTGGACACCAGGCAGGATCCTGAGTATAGCAGCAAAGCAATGGATTGTAGCTGGGAACACAAGCTAAGTTAGCCAGACGCTGAACTGGGCCTAAGTTTAATATACCACAGAATCTCTGCACATTGACTCTATTTCTGACCCTGCTTTCCATGGTAAGATGGACAGAGATGGGACACTGGGGAACCCCTTTCATTTTTATTACCAAATAAATCATCCTCTCTTATGGGTCCCTGGAAATGCTTTTCAGGTGAAACTGCAAGAACTCCACATCCAACATCCATCAGCAACATCTCAAGTGCTCGATAGCCACACACCCCTAGTGGCTATCACCTTGGACAGCACAGCTTTTGAGTACAGCCAAACCTCAGTTCTCAAACATTTCCCATCTCAAACTATTTGGCTCTTGATCAAGTAGTTCACAGAAAAAAATGTCTCAGTTGTCGAACAAAACTTTGGTTCTCGACCCAACAACCCTTTCATGCTGACACCTGTATGATCCGTCATGCATCTGTCTTTCAAGTGACAAACAAAGGAGAGAATGTCTGAGTATGAGTCAGTTTATCACTAACCTTTGTGTTGTTAACATCTCAGGAAATTGTGCTGTGAATAGTTTTGTGGGGATTTTTTTTAATGTTTTTGAGTATCTGGTATGGATTCATTCAGTTTGTTATTTCTAATGGGAAAAAATAATTTGGCTTTCGAATAAATAGCTTCTCGAACAGCCTTCTGAATGAATTGACTTTGAGAACCAAAGTTCCACTGTACATCACTATCACCTGGAGGGCTTGTTAAAGCACAGACTGTTGGTCCCCATCTTCAGAGTTTCCGGCTCAGTAGATCCAGAGTGGGGTTCAATAACTGGCATTTCTAACAAGTTCCCAGGTGATGCAGATGCTACTGTTCTGGAACCACACTTTGAGAATCATTGGTTTAGGTAAGTGGTTCTCAAGCCTGGCTGCAAGTTAGGAATACCTATGATTAAAAACAAGGGGAAAAAATTATCTTCCAAGTCACAGTGCAGGCCACTTACCACAACTCTAGAGGTCACAACACAGCATCACTTTTTAAAAAAGTTTTCCAGGGGATTTTAATTATTAGTCAGGTTAGAGAACCACAGAGGTAGGAGGAGGAAAGAGACTAGAAACATGTTTTAGTAGACAAAGGAGAGCTCATTTTTTAAAGAAAAAACTATCTCTCATAAGTAACTGGGAGTTTCAGTAGGTTTTTAAATAGGGCAGTAACATATAATGAAAGCATAATTATGTTGAGGTGCTTGAACTGGTAATGATCTGTTGCAGGAAAGAGAGAAAGGTTTGAAATTGTTCGAGAGCTTGACAGAGTTGGGACAATGAAAGGAGGGGTGAAAAGAGATGAGTGAGTTATACATACTCGGCTCAATTACATAACTATATTCTGCTAGAGGCCCAGTGCGTGACATTTGTGCACTGGGGGCGTGGGGGAGTCCTTCAGCCTGGCTTGTGCCCTATCATAGTCTGGGACCCCTCGGGAGATGTCCACCTACTGGCTTAGGCCTGATCCCTCGGGGGATGTCCGCCTGCTAGCTTAAGTCCGGAGGGATCAGGCCTAAGCCAGCAGTCAGACATCCCTCTCGCATTCTGGGGCTCTCGCAGTCCAGGACCCCTTGCTCCTTATCGCCTGCCTGCAGAAGCTGTGAGCCCAGCTTCTGGCTGAGTGGCGCTCCTCCTGTGGGAGCTCACTGACCACCAGGGGGCAGCTCCTGCGTTGAGCATCTGCACCCTGGTGGTCAGTGCGCATCATAGCAACCAGTCGTTCTGTTTTTTGGTTGATGTGCATATATATTACACTTTTATTATATAGGATAGCATGCTGGAATGAAGGGTATGAACTATATATCAATGGACAATTGTGTTAAGTTCAGCATAGAGCAATAATTACAGCAGTCACACACTGAAATCACTACAAAGGCCATATAAGAAAGGTAACCAAAAAAAGGGGAGGGGGGAGGGAAATCACTAGTAATAAACTCATATGCATGTTGTGTGAATGATGGAAGCTATATTTGATTAAATTTGTTAGGCCTGATTCCTAGGGGGCAATCTCCTCCAGATATTACCCGCTATTTGTCTCCCATATTTGTCCCCCTCCTCTTGCCTCTAAACTTTGTTTTTCCCTCGGGCTGGACTTGGCATTCTCTTCAGACTCCTAGTCTCCAGGCAGTGGAGTCTTTCCTTGTCTGAGCCTCTGGCTTCAGGTTGAAACTTTGTGAAAATGAATTATCAAAGGTACTTGAAGTCAGCTGAAACTCTGAACAAAAGCCAACAGAAATCAACAGTTCCTAGAGAAGGCCCCAGTTTGGAATGACTGCAGATCAGGGTGTGTGGGGGTGGGTGAAAAAACATAAATTCATGATGAAAATAAGATTTCACAATCTGAAACCACATTATCTATCAAATACCACAGGCACGTATTCTATGAGAGTAGGGGTGGACAGTTGCCAACATGTCAGAGATTTAGATCACATAAAAGCAATAGGGGAAAAGCCACAAAAATAAATGAAACTTCTGGTATCATAGGTCCGCCCCACATCACTTAATATATGGCATTTAGCTTACCATGTTTGAAAACATGATTAAATACTACAAGAAGTAGCCAACAGAAAATATCTAAAGTAGTAATTATAGGTACCAGCAAACACATGATTAAATCAGCTTTTTCCTGTAGATTGTAATTTATATTCATACTTACTCCTCATTTTAAGCTTATTCTTTCCTATTTAAGAATTTGGGCAGAGTCTTCAAAGCCCATTAATAGGTACCTTGGTAAGATTATTAATGCATTTTTAAGATTAAGCTGCTGTTACCATTATTGACTCCTGGATTCCTTGTTCGCTAACTGGTATTTTCTTTTTATTCCCTTGAAATTTCTTTTCTTTTTTTTCATAGTCTTAAAACATCCCCATTAACAAATTGCCAAACCAGATTGGCAATTAAATTGCATCCTTGAGTTTAAGTTTTAAATTAAAAAACCTCATTTCTTTTTGCAACATGGCCCCCTAAAATTGCTGGTACAAATCTTGCTCTGGGCCAGAGATTCTATTTTCCTGTGGAATTTACCATACTCCCAGAACCATGATCAACATGCTATAGAACCACCACCTTACTCAGTGTGACATTTTATTGTATTTCATGGCTGTGGCACCGTCCTCTTCCTTATAACAATTTACTAGAGGCCCAGTGCACAAATTCGTACACCAGTGGGGTCCCTCAGCCTGGCCTGCAGGATTGGGCCAAAACTGGCTCTCTGACATCCCCCAAGGGGTCCCAGATTGCAAGAGGGTGCAGGCCAGGCTGAGGGACCCCCACCGGTGCACGATCAGGGCTGGAGAGAGACGCAGAAGGTTGGCCAACTGGAGAGAGACTGCAGGAGGGCTCCAGGGCATGTCTGGTCCACTTTGCTCAGTCCCAATCGACTGGACCCCAGCAGCAAGCTAACCTATGGGGTCGGAGCAGCTTCCCCCTGGTGGTCAGTGCACATCATAGTGAGTGGTCGAGCAGCCTTAGAATATCATTAACATATTACACTTTCATTGGTTGAACAGCTGACCGGTTGACCAGACATTTAGCATATTAGGCTTTTATTATATAGAATTATGAAATTAGTTTTACATTTATACATTGTAATTTTATTTATTTATTTTATTGAATTTTTTGGAGTGACATAGGTTCACAAAATTGTTCATAAAGCCCAGAACCATAGGTTACAAATGCAATGTTTTGAAAATAAAATGATATATTTTAATGCAACCTATTTTGTATAGTAAAAACCCATTCTACTTTTTTTACCATTAAAAGTTGCCTTGTTTATGAAAATTTTTTTTCCATATTAAGTAAAAAGCACTGTCAACTAGTATATCAGTACTTCTAATTTTGAGTATTACCTAGCATTGAATTTTTGCAACTACTTACAAATTCAAAATTGTTCATCAAATCCTTGTTCTAAAATCTGCACTTTGGAATTTTTTTTATTATGGTTACAACATAAAATGATGGAAAGAATGTTATAAAACACAGTATAAAGTAAAGCTACATAAATATGAAAATAGCCTCTTTTCTTGACATCAAATGTAGATTTCTGCCTTCCTTAAATTTTAGTAAAAATCAAAGAGAACATCTAGGTAACTGGAACATACAGAAAGACTCTGAAAAAAATTAGTTGGAACTAAAGCTTATCACTGACAACGATAATAGGCAATTTATTCAAAACATCCATTAACTAGAAAACATTACTTTTATTCTTTTATTTTCTCTTTCTCCTCTATTCTTTCATTTTTTTTTTAACAGCAGATAATGTGGTCTTTTCCCCCTAAGTTCTATTACATAAAAAAAAAAATACAGTGTTAACATTTCACTTCAAGAAATATAATACTTTGCCTGGTGTGGCTCAGTGTTTGAGGGTTGACCCATGAACCAGGAGGTCACAGGTTCAATTCCCAGTCAGGGCACATGCCTAGGTTGCAGGCTTGATCCCCAGCAAGGGGAGTGCAGGAGACAGCTGATGATGTTTCTCTCTCATTGATGTTTCCATATCTCTCTCCCTCTTCCTTCCTAACATATTAAAAAAACATTTAAAAAAGAAATATAATACTTTGATACAATGAAAATAAATCTGTGTTCCTTAATAAACTACATTCAAGCTCAAGTTTTAGTCTTCTTAACAAGTGATGGTAAAAATCCAAACTGTAGAACAATATTTAGAAACTATGAGTTCAATTTAAATATCATCAATGCCTTCATCATCATCCCCAATATCATCAAACTGGATTTCATCATCATCTCCAAGATCAAGTGTATCCATTTCATTTTAGCATGTACTATCTAGAAGCTCATCTTAGGCCTTCAGACTTCTAGCTTTATGGGCATTCTACTTTAAAATCGCACCAGCTTTGTTCTCCTGATAGTCTCACAGACCAACCAATATAATAATGTCTGAGATGTTTATCCAAACCTTTTTTCTCAATTTTCCTCTGATATGACATAACCTCTTCACGCCCTCAAAGCACATTGCTTCTAGTCATCTGTTTCCCAACATTTTGATGACCTGAGCATACCCTTGTCCATCCTCTTTAAAGACCCATTCTCTTTTTTCAGATTCATTCTCATTGCTACCCCTACACCTGTTTTTACCTCCTTTATCTTTATTCTTGGGCATGATGCCAGCCGCCTCCTAGTGTTGCCGACTCTTATCAGGTGGTGCCTGAGCGACTCCTCCAAGGGGCCCAGGAGAAGTTACAGTCACTGATCTCCTTCACAGGGACACTATTGCAACTGAGTTCTGGGGTAATCCGTAGGGGACCATGCTCCTAAATAAGCAAAATCTAGGACATGTAATATCTGAACTCATTGGTGTTTACCCATAAATCCAAAATAACTTTTGACTTAATGGGGAAAGAAGTCATTTTGAAACCAGTTCAATATTATGGATTTTACTAATCTCTGTAATCCCCATTAGCTCCTGTTTAAGAGTTTATTTCCTCCATACTGTCCTATTGTTGGTAGGGACTAAGAATATTTTATATCTGTAGTGTAAACAGTAAATTCTTATCCTTCCTAGTCGTTAAATCTCAGGCTAAAGCAAGAGGGCATGAAATACTAATTATCACTCCCAACTCAACTTTTCAAGTTAAAGGTTATTTGGATGTAAAGCTTAAATACACAGATGATGCGTAGTTCACGATTTTAAATAGCATTAATAAAAATGTTTAATCAAGCCCTTGCCAAGACAGAAGTAGATGAGAACATTTATATCATCAAACTAATGTAATTAAAACAATTTTTAAAAATGCATTTCTTAGAACGGCAAATAGGATTTAGATATACTTTAAGCTTAAGGAGTTCTTGAGATGTTCAGACCTTGTTATAACTCATATAAGTCATAACATTCCAGTGCAGTGCAGCTCAGCAAATTATTTCCCCAAATAAGGTGGGCTTCATTAGATTTATTTGAGAGGCACTGTGCTTTGTAAACTTGGAAGAGGCTTTCACCAGAACTTGAATTTCTGGAAAAGAACTGCTCTTGCTGGTATGTTGAGTAGGTGTCCGAACATTCATTCTGGGCAAACTTCTTCACAATATAATCTGTCAGAAAATAGCCGCACAGATACGATGTCCCTCCTCTCATGTAATTAGTGTTTCTGGAGCCTCCTAAGAGAACCCTGGCATGGATCAGCACTTAGGAAAACATAAAGGATAAAACCCTTACAAGTAATAGCTGCCCAAAAGTACTTGGTTAAGCAAATCTTTTGTATTTATCAGCTCATTCTTAACTGGATCTCAATTCTTTTCAAATGAACTAGCTCCCTACTTTGATATCATGCAGATCACAGCTTGGTTGTGAACCTATGCAGCCAAATTAAGCTGTACAAACATCAGTCCATAATATGGTGCTATCAGAAAGACCTTAAATTACACTGCAGTGTGAAATGAAGCCTAGAAGATAACTACACTTGTGAATTATGCTTCAAATTTGGACTAATCTGTAAAAAAAAGGAGGGGGGACAAACTGTTAGAGCAAATTTTAATTCAAAAACGAAGGAAAATTATGAAAGATATCTTCTTAATTTAAAAATATTTTTATCAGTCATATAATTGAGAATCTGTAATTTAGTTATTGAGTAAGAAAAATAAGCCAGGCTACAGGCAATTTTACCTTACTGGGATTCATATTAGCTTTCTTGCTTGAGTATTTTGCTTCTGTCTCTGCCAGAGCCACTCAGAAGTATTACCATCCAGTCATCTGAGTAACTCATTTTTATCACTCAGCTTGAAAGCAAGATCTCTATTTATTTCTCTTTGCTAGATATTATTGGTATCTAGCAAGATGTCTAGTACATAATAGATACTCAGTGAATATTTGTTATAAAGAATTTAACATCAGTGAATGGATATAAATGACTATTTGATGTATACAGTTAATGGAGACTTATACTAGGAAAAGAATATTCCCAATGCCATGACTTCTGAGTTGGTTTGTGAGCTCTCAATGCTCGAATAAGCTATTTGTGTGGAAACTCAATCTGAGTATGGAGAAGATCAGTCTGAAACTGGGTTTGTGATTCAACTATGAAGAAATCATAAGTTATTCATAAAACTGAGAAAAATAACAAGCTGTATGCAGCACATTAGTACTTCTAAACAATTTATGTCAAACTGTAAGAGGTTTTTACCATCCAAACATTGCCAGCTGGCCTAACATTTCAGCCTCTGCTTTAAAGTCTTCTTTTTGTAACTCTGCCCTTAGGAACTGACTGGTATTATTATTTAAGTAGACACAGGTTTTTTATATTTAAACTAGAGGCCCGGTGCACAAAAATTTGTGCACTCAGGGGGGTCCCTCAGCCCGGCCTGTGCCCTCTCACAGTCTGGGACCACTCGGGGGATGTCCACCTGCTGGCTTAGGCCTGCTTCCTGGGGGATTGGGCCTAAGCTGGCAGTCAGACATCCCTCTGGCAGCCAGGGAGCCCTCAGGGGATGTCCACTTGCCAGCGGGGAGCAGGCATAAGCTGCAGTCGGACATCCTTAGCGCTGCTGAGGAGGCAGGAGAGGCTCCCACCACTGCTGTACTGGCAGCCGTCAGCCTGGCTTGTGGCTGAGCAAAGCTCCCCCTGTGGGAGCGCACTGACCACCAGGGGGCAGCTCCTGCATTGAGCGTCTGCCCCCTGGTGGTCAGTGTGTGTCATAGTGACCAGCCATTCCCAGTCATTCTGCTGTTAGAGTCAATTTGCACATTACCCTTTTATTATATAGGATAGAGGCCTGGTGCATGGGTGAGGGCCGGCTGGTTTGCCCTGAAGGGTGTCCCGGATCAGGGTGGGGGCCTGCTGGGGTGCCTGGTCAGCCTGGTGAGGGGCTGAGGGCCATTTTCAGACTGGCCACACCCCCTTCAGGGTGGGGGTTCCCGCTGCGGTGCCTGGCCAGCCTGGGTGAGGGGCTGATGGCTGTTTGCAGGCTGGCCAAGCCCCCCAGTAGGGACCCTCACCCATGAGGGTGTGGCCATCCTGAGTGAGGGACTGACGGCTGTTTGCATGCTGGCCACAGCCCCCAACCACCCAAGCTCCCAGTGGAGGCTGGCTGGAAGGAGGTATCTGGGATTTATTTATCTTCTATAATTGAAACTTTGTTGCCTTGAGCGGAGCCCACAGCCAGCCAGGGCAGGCAGGAAGCTTGGCTTCCTCCATTGCTGGGGGCAACCAAGCCTCCTGCTTGCTCCAGCTCTGTGGCTGCCAGCAGCCATCTTGGTTGGGTTAATTTGCATATAGTCACTCTGATTGGCTGGTGGGCGTGGCTTGTGGGCATGGCTTGTGAGTGTAGCAGAGGTATGGTCAATTTGCATGTTTCTCTTTTATTAGATAAGATGGTATAACACAGTTAATATAGAAATTTAAAAATATATAGGAATCTTTGAAAAAATTCTAAATCATCTTTATTCTTCTACTAGAGGCCCGGTGCATGAAAAATCATGCACTGGAGTGGGGGGGGGGGTCCCTCAGCCTGGCCTGCCCCCTCTCACAGTCCGGGAGACTCAGGGGCGGGAGGCGATCCGGCGATCAGGGGAAGGCGACGCCCCCATCACACCTCTGCTGCTGCCCCTGCCGGCAGCACAAGCCTTGGCCGGCCCTGGTTACCTGAGCCTCGGGTGGCCCTGGGTAGCTGGGCAGCCACCATCTGAGGCCTGCCTGCGCCTTGGGCCAGCCTTGGGCAGCTGGGGTTTGGGAGGAATGGGGGAATCCAGAGGCAGGTGCATGGAGTGGCCGGGCCTGCCTGGGAGTGGGCCTGGCCTTGCTGCGTGCCTGCTGCCCTGGTGGAGCTAAGGGGATTGGGAGCCACCATCTTGTGGCTGTGGGTGCTGCCATCTTTGAGGTTGGGGCAGTCAGTTAGCATATTCCCTCCTTATTGGCTGTGGGTGCCACCAACTTTGTGACAGCATGAGGGTCAATTAGCATATTCACTCTTTATTAGATAGGATACTCAAGAAACATCATTCTAGTTATCAACTCCTAATTTAAAAAGAAAAATACATAGAAACTACAATCCTCAAAGAGAGGATTGACTCAAGCCAGAACCCCTACAGTGAAGCTTTCTTTCATAGGTCTCTCTAGGACCACACTCCTATGTATTGACAGCTGAAAACACATAGAAGAAAAGATGCAAAGACACATATCATATATGAAAAGTACTTCTGACAGAGGAGAGTAGAATCCTCATTTTATTGTATGTATTTTGTACTGCTTGAATTATTTCATCAATGTGTTTGTGTGTTCTTATGAGAAAACACTTAAAAATAGTTAAACAATAATTTAAAATGAGGGTAATAGTGCTCTGGCCACTGGGCTCAGTGGTTAGAGCATTGGCCCATGAACTAAGGATCTCAGGTTTGATTCTCAGTCAAGGGTGCATACCTCGATTGCAGGTTCGATCGCCAGCCCGGGTCAGGGCACATGCAGGAGGCAACCAATCAGTGTACCTCTCTCACATCAATGTTTCTTTTTTTCTCTCTCTCTCTTTTCCTACCTCCCTTACACTTTCTCTAAAAAAAAAAAAAAATCAATGGAAAAAGATATTGTCGGGTGATTAATAGCAACAGCAAAAAATAAAATAAAATGAGGATTATATCATCTAAGAAGATATTATATAATCAATTATAATTTTTTATTTGACTACTAGAATATTCAAAACCTATTTTATATGCAATTGTACTAGCTAACCTACACTGAAACCTCATAGTTTTGTTGTGTGTGTGTTTAAATATAATTCTCTCTTTTCATTTCCTAATGTCCCTTTAAATTAATTTTTGGCATTTTTTTTTTAAATTTTTGTGAGTTTATTTGAGCCAAACTGTCGACATATGCCAGGAAGCAGAACCTCAAGGAATTGAGATAGTGCTCTGGAGAATGGCAGGGTTACATCCGTATTTATACATGAAATTCATTGGTGACAAATTTAAGGAGGTGGGATCAAGCGAAGCAGGGTCGGGGTGGCGGGGGGGGACCTCTGTGATAGGATAAAAAGTAAAATGATGGACACATACTTAGGTGGGCGGAGGAACAATTAACATGATAAATGAAAGAATCTGTGGCATCTGTCCTGGGCCCAGCACACCTGGCTGTGCCCCAGGGGCTCCATAAAAAGGGAAGTCACAAGTTTCCCAGACATCCCAAGGACATGTTATCATAGATGCAAAAAGACAGATAGGCTCAGTTACGGTAAAGGTGGACCTTATCAGTGAAGATACCGGCTTAGGACGTAACTGCCCACCATAACTGCTTTTAGTTAAGGTTTAATTTCAGACCATCCTTTGTGGTTACTTTAGGTCACCAAAACTGCCATGCAAGCCTCTCCTGAGCTTGTCAGGTCAGCATGTGGTCCCTTTCGTCCACACATCCCCCTTTTGGTCATAAATCAATCCAAAGGATGCATTGATGACCAACCTTTTGGTTGGATAACGGAGTCCCAGGGTGCTAGGAAGGCTCATTCCTAGGATGTCTCAGTGTCAGCATGTCTTGCTGAACAGGTGGACCACTGGGGATGGGGCAAGACCATAACCTTAGATGGCATTTAAGGTCGAATTATTATTATTTTAAAAAGGGCAGGTAAATGGGAGGCAGTCAGGTCCTATATGTCCTTGTTAAAAAATATTCTGGATCATTTCTAATTTTTGAGCCATCATGATCCGAGTCTTTTTGCTGTTTGTCTTAAGTTTTGCTTTTCTGCATCTAGTATAACATTTACATATCATGAACACAAAAATCACAAAAGGCATTTCTTATATTTACTTTTTATTGTAATTTGCTTTAATAATTTTTTGTTGTCAAATTTTTGTTTGGTTCCAGAAACAGATGGGCTATAAATTTATTAAAATTAAAAATACAAAATTGGGGGAAAAATCCAGTTTACTATAGCTATCAA
The DNA here is from genome assembly GCF_963259705.1 of Myotis daubentonii. Classification (NCBI taxonomy): domain Eukaryota; kingdom Metazoa; phylum Chordata; class Mammalia; order Chiroptera; family Vespertilionidae; genus Myotis; species Myotis daubentonii. Next base: position 19,368,492 of record NC_081842.1, on the reverse strand, counting down.
AAATCAAACCAAGCTAACCCACATGATATTTAAGACTTTATGAAGACAGTTGCACAGACTACTATGGCCTATTTTCGCAGAGGATTCCAACCCCCAAATTAAAATTGTATTTCACCAATATCAATGAGCTACATTCACAAGCACTTGGCCCACCTGCTCTTTCAGAATTTCCTTCTGCAAAATGTTCCCTCACCCACGCCCTCCATCCAAACGTCCATAGAGAATGTCTCACATGAACGGCAAACCAGCTAACATGACAGTTTCCTTCCCTGCTTTGCCTCCCTTTGCAGATATTCTTCCCCCCCAAATGACTAAATTAAAGCCCTTCAACACCCTGTCGTCCCCCCCTCCCCTTGCCCCCGTACCTACAGTTTTGTTCCTCCAGGAACTGCTTCTTAGATGCTGCTCTGCATTGCCACTTCCATTTCCACCAGGTGCTCTTTTGCACTTCAGTCCATCTCCACCATTCCTTGTAGACACTCCAGCTTGCTTTGAAATACCACTTCCCCTAGAAAACCTTTCTCTCTCCCCCATGCCAGGCATAGCTACCACCTCCACTGGGCAAGGCTGCCACTTCCTGTGTCCATTAGTTCAAGTCTTGATTACCTACTGAGTTGTTTGTGTGCAGTGTTGTGCTGTGTTTTGTGGTGAAGACCAGAGGACCCCTTTCTCACTTAGGATTGTAATCTGCTAGAGGAGTAGCATAGAAATACACTTGTGACCTAATGACTTAAACAGCTTATAGGAGCACAGTATTTTATCTTTTAATAACAGAGTTTCTTGTGTAGGAAATTTAAATATGAATAAAGAATGGAGAGAGGTGTATGGTATGTGGTTGCAATGGGAAATACTGTGCTCTATCCAGACCTCTCAGTCTTGCCTGTTCCCCACTTATGTCCAAGGATTGACTATTGATTTCACTTGTGTGTGACACACTCCCCTCTAAGAATCAATTCTCTTCTAATAGATGTCTCATTGTCTTATGCAAATAAACATCAAGGGACTGCCCCATCTGTTTCCAGATACTGCCAGACGTGTCAGAATTCCAAAGGTGTACTTGGCTTAGGCTCAAACTGAAAACCCCACTAGAGATATAAACAAATGAGTTGAATAAGGATCAATAATAACATCCCCTTGAGTGGGAAATTCAATATTATGTACAAGATTTTTTTTCTAAATTAAATAATGCCTTAAACCTACCTGTCCAGTATCACAGCTTGACAGAATCAAAATAGACATAGTACTTTCAACATTTAGGTTAATACGACTCCAATTCCTGTTCTGTTCATTGTGAAAATTCAGGTAGAGGCCAACTTTTTCAGCTTGAGCCTAAGCCTGGTACACCCTTGGAATCTGACAAGAAAGATTTGGTCCATAATTAACCCAGATTAATGGAGGAGACCCGATGCACAAAATTCAGGCAAAAGTAGGCCTTTGCAGATCTGGCTGCCTCAGCCCTCACAGCCCCGGCTTTGTCCAGAAGGTCGTCAGGTAGGGCTTCTGGGCAGTCGTTGCGCTGTTCGGCTGTTCAATCAATTTGCATATTATGCTTTTATTATTATAGATAGCTCTCATATACTCTAACTCATAAACTTATTTATTATTAAATAAATGAATATTATATCATAGTCTTATATTTATTGGTCAAGTAATTATTGATCTCTGTGATTATCAATAAAGGTACATAATTTAATTTAATTCTTTCATTAAGGTGATACATTTAGTTTACACACATGGCATTGACTATATTTATTGTATTTTAAACACATGACCCTTCAGGAAAGAATTTCCTGGAATTATTTATTTATTATGTAATTGATATATAACACTGTATTAGTTTTATGTGTACAAAATAATAATTTCATATATGTACCCTGAACATTATTTCTTTAACTTGCTTCCTTCTCATTTTCTATGGTACTTCTTATTTGATCAGTTCAAAGGTGGCCATCAACAAATGCAGAATAAAAATCCAGCCCATCTTGAAAGGAGAGTGAGTTGGATAGATAACATTCTGACTCTGGAAAGGATTTTTAACAATCATCATGTTCAAAAGTCAAAGAAGAAGTCACATTTCAGGGAAGTAAAACTTGCTTTAACCTAATTAGAAGCCTCAGGGTAAACCTTTATTTATGTGTTTTTGTAATACTCTAAAATGAATAGAATTCAGCCCAATTGGAGTGGCTCAGTGGTTGAGAGATGACCTATGAACCAGGAGATAACAGTTCGATTCCAGGTCAGGGCACATGCCTGAGTTACGGGCTCAATCCCCAGGGGAAAATGTACAGAAGGCAGCCAATCAATGATTCTCTCTCATCATTGATGTTTCTCTCTCTCTCTTCCTATCCCTTCCTTTCGAATATCAATAAAAATAAAATAAAATGGATAGAATTCAAAACCATTACTAAGATAATTAAAGTCTTTTAAAATACCAAGGAGGGATATAATGGTCTTATAAGTTTTATATAAGAGTGCTTGCTCTTTTATAATAATTCTTTGGAAAAATATGCTAAATTTTTCATGGTAGGAAAATACATTAAAAAGAGAAATATTAGCTGCTCAGTTTTATATTTGAAAATGGAGTCTAATTGACTGCAGAATAAAAGATAGCATGCATAACCTTTTTAAAAAATATCAAAAACACTGTCCTTGATCTTAGCCTGACATTTTTCCTTTTGATTAGTCATGGATTTATATAGCACTTTCCTCCAAAAGAACCAAAGAATTTGCCTTAAAAAATATGCTAATCCCCCATTATCTTTATAGAGATGAAAGTGGAAGGTACTTGCCTTTTTGCTAATGATAGAGTGGCTGTCTGCAAAAAGTAACAAGTTCACCTGTGACACTCCTCAGCTATCTAAATTCTCTCTCCTTTCCACACCCACTCATGACAAATGATGGTCCACCCAACCCACTTCGCTGTCTTTTAGCAGGCCCTAGTAAAACATCAAGTCCAGGTACAAATGGCCACTGGCAGGAAGGCACTTTGGCCTGCAACTGACTGCCCATGGAATTTTTTTTAAAGCTCTCCTTACAATGTTACTATATTTAGTAGAGGCCCAGTGCACAAAAATCATGTACTGGGGGAGGGGGAGGTGTCCCTCAGCTGGGCTGTGCCTTCTTGCAGTCCGGGAGCCCTCGGGGGCTTAGCAGTTGGACATCCTTAGCACTACCACGGAGCGGGAGAGGCTCCTGCCACAACTGCTGCCCTCGCTGTAAGCCCAGCTTCAGGCTAAGGGGCGCTCTCCCTGTGGGAACACAGACGTTCCTGCATTGAGCATCTGCCCCCTGGTGGTCAGTGCGCATCATAGTGACCAGTCATTCTACTGTTTGGTTGATTTGCATATTAGCCTTTTATTATGTAGGATTGTTTAAGCAACACTAAGGCACAAATATTGGGAAAATAAAATCTTTTCTCATAAAAGCTTGAACAGTGGATGCACTTACTGGTCCACCCTCTTTAGGAAATGTATTAACTGAAGAGAGTCACCTAACCCAAAATCACATGACCTCCCTCACCTGGGTACTCTTCAACCAGTTACTGGGAGATAGAGAGATAAAAAGCATGGTCCCTTTCCCTATTTAGAGCAAGTTGAAAGAGAGATCTCAGCTTCAGCGCTTTTCAAAGGATGGCTGAGGCATTCACTGAGATCAGATCATAGCCTAACTTCTCTCTTGGGCCTGTCATCCTTCACTCCAATCCATCCCCACCGATGAATCCCAAAAACATTCCTAACAAATTTCTTGCACACTCATCTCCATTTGAAGATCTACTTCTGACACACCTGGCCTATAGTGGATCATGGATAAATAAAGGATAGCCACTATTTCCACTAAAATATTCTGCTAAAGCCCCTGGTCAATATAAAAAGACAAGAAAAAGAAATGATATTGAACAATAAAGTCTAGAAAAGGTTTGAAATTAACAAATATAACATTTCACTTAATAAACTTTTATTATCAAACCTCAGAGGGAGGGCAAAGGAGAGTGTGAGAGAGTAAAAGATCAACCAAAGGACTTGTATGCATGCATATAAACATAACTAATGGACACAGACAGTAGGGGACTGAGGGCATGTGCTGGGGGATGGGAGCAGCCAGGAGAGGTCAATGGGGGAAAAAGGAGACATATGTAATACTTTCAACAATAAAAAATTTAAATTTTAAAAAATAAATAAATAAACTTTTATTGAGTTTTTACTTTATACCAGGCCTCGCGCTAATAAGCATTATTGGTGACACTGAATTATGAAATAGTGTACTTTCTCTGAAGAATCTATCAATTAGGCTGCAATAAACAAAAAATGTTCAGAATAACCAGTGTGAGTGAGAAGAGGATTATTTCCATCTGAACAAGGCAATATCTCTTTAAAATATTTTATTTTAGCCCAGCTGGCATGGTTCAGTGATTGAGCGTTGACCTATGAACCAGGAGGTCACGGTTTGATTCCCAGTCATAGCACATGCCCGGGTTGCAGGCTCAATCCACAGAATGGGGCATGCAGGAGGCAGCCGATCAATGATTCTCTCATCATTGTTATTTCTCTCTCCCTCTCCCTAAAATAAAGTTATTGTAACACCACTCTATAAAAAAGAGAGTTTACCCTAGCCGGTTTGGCTCAGTGAATAGAGTGTCAAGGCCCCAGGTTCAATTCCACTCAAGGGCACATGCCTGGGTTGCAGGCTCAATCTCCAAAAGGGGATTCTCTCTCATCACTGATATTTCTATCTCTCTTTCCCTCTCCCTTCCTCTCTGAAATCAATAAAAATAAATTTTAAAAAAGAAAGAGAGCTTAAGGTATCTGGCTTGTAAATAAAGAACTCAGGAAATACCTTGAGTTTGTTTAGCTCCAAAGCCCACAAGAGGCCATCCTAGCCTAACTACAGTTTGAAACTAGGTCATAGTCGATAATTTCATAATTTGTTAAGTATATACACCACCTTGAACACAATGACCTACAGAGATGAAACAGATTGAAAATATTTGACCCTGCTATGATTCAAATTTATTGAAAACCCCCATTTATTTGTGCCTAAATCCTCCCATAAATTAAAGGCACACACACATTTTTTTAGCCATATGATAGCTAATTTCTACACTTCACATGTTTTGTTATTTCCAACAAAGGCTGATCTGGTCATAAATACTTTATGAAATTTTCATGTGTTGTAGCAGAGTTTAATTTTCATACAGATTAGAATTCAACTGGAACAAAGCATTGTGATATTTGGGTTTCGTATTTACAAAAGCCATATGACTTATTTACATTAAAAGCGGCTTTTTAATATTTCTTAAGACTTCATTTGCAATCTGTGGGATAATTAAGGATCAATGTTAGCAAGGAAGACAGTTTTTGTGCCTTTTCCATCTTTGAGTCTATCCTTAGTTTTCCTAAATCTCATATGTGGAAAACATGCATATATTCTACTGGAGACTTTATTTTTAAATTCTACCGTTTTACTTCTTAGCATTTATTTTAGTGAAGGCATATCTTGGTCACTGCACACTGCAATTCAAGAACTTCTAACAAATCTTTGGTATGATAACAGGAAGAAAACATATGTTCCACAGTTGGTTATGAAGCCCTAGATATGTCTGTTTAGGAGGCTGATTAAGAGTAGGCATAGTCTTGTTCCTCTTTTGATATAGAATAGTATTTAAAAAATGAACCGAGTGCAAAACCTAGAATTGATCTGATGGAGAGTGTATACAGAATTCTCTTGACACACATGTAATGCTTATAAAGCTTTAACCCCTAAATTCAGTCCAGGAGCAGTGTCCCTCTTATAGACTCTGAGCCCAGAAAGGAACATAATGTTCATTCATGTCTCTGTCTACTTCTAAGGAGATGCAGAAAGTAGGAAACATATGACATCCCAAATTCTCAGGTATCTCCTCTTCTATTAACCAGACTTTTCTCTCAAGTGGTCTGTTCCTATGCCCTGGTCCTCCTTCCAACCTCTACAACAAAATGCACAGTTTCCTAAAATATACTTGAGTCACTTGCTGACCTTCTAGTACTCAGCACCTACAGAGAAAAGTTCCTTTGGTTCTGAATGCCTTTTTCTTTGAACTCCATCCATTCAAAAAGTTTGTTCTTTCTTCAGAGGATGGGGTAGGAGAAACGACTAAGTAGGCAAAATGTCTCTGTCCCATTCCTCAGAACAAAGCTGGTAGATTTTTGTTGTGTGGAGTAATGCTGGTGTGCAGTAGAGGAAAATAAAAAATTGGTCTTGGTTCAGGAAGGAAATTCTTCCAATTCCTTGTCCTTCTCCTCTTCCCAGCCAGGATCTGGTCAAAGACAACAGAAGCCTCTTTCCTTTTGACAGTCAAATGTTATAATGCCACCTTCAAGGGTTGCTTTGGAGTCTAAAATTCAGCTTGATTTTTCACCTACTCATGGGCATTCATTCCCAAGGTGCTTCTAAATGGCACATTTCACATTGTGGTAATGAGGGTCCAAAGACAGTCCCAACAATCCCTCTCCTTTTGTATGATTATCACTTCTCTCCCCTTGAATCAGGACTGGCCTTGTGACTGGCATTGATGAATAAATAGCAGAAGTTCTGGGATTTTTGAGCTTATATCTTAAGAGTACTTGTAATCTCTACTTCTTGACTCTAGGAATGCTTCTTCTTGAGACCTAGTTGCCATGCTAAAAGGAAGCCCAAGCACCCATGTGGAGAGTTCGTCATGTAGGAGAGCCAAGGCTCTGACAGCTACAGCTCAGCAGCTGTAGCCAACACCAACTGTCATTTTCCAGCCACCCAAGCACAGAATTTCTCAGAATCCTGAAGAATAGGAAATGGTTGGGGTTTTTAGCTGCAACATTTGTTTATGGAATAACTAACAGCTGAAACATGCTTTACAATTTATTAATCACAATCTGTGATAAAACTGTGCTGTAATTGTAGTCTAAAACATTCTAACTGGAAAGAATTGGAAATATATAAGTTTAGACCAATGAAAAAGCCTAAAATATCATCTGGTGATTTGGAAGAGATTTTATGCATATATGCCCACAAATGAATGAGAATACATTGTTACCAAAATGGGATCATGCTTTGTAGCCTGATTTTACTAGTATAATTTAAAAACATATTTCCATGTCAATAATTATAAATCTTTATTATCATCTGTATATACTGCAAAGTGTTCCATTGTGTGAATGAAGCATATTTAACCTCTCTATTTCTGGCTCTGTGGGCTCTTTGCAAATTGTCATTGTTGTAAACACAGTAACAACATAATAAATAAGTTATATAATCCTGAACATCTATCTTCCTTTTCCCTTGAAAATTGATGATTAAAAAGATCACAAATATATTTAAGCTTTTGGATATAAATTTCTAATTATCCTCCATGGAAGCTTGTAACAGTTTATATCCTCAACAGGAGTATAGGGAGGTCCTATTTTCTTACTTTACATACTTCTGTGATATAAATTAATGTGTAAATCCATGATTTTCCATGCTTTTTATCTAAAATGAGAGTAAAGCATCACCCTTCTTTCAATCTCCCATTCAAGCTGACATTTAGGATGTATAAATTGCTTGGATTTGCTCAAATATGGGTGGATTGTCTTAAATATATGCCATTCAAATTACTTATTAAGATGTACACAATCCCTCAGGCTCCATTGTTTGCATAATCTCTTTGAATCTTCTTGTCAGTATCCAGGCAGTATTCAAAAGAGCACGCAGTTCTGAGGTTACCCTTGCCAGATGTCTTAGAAGTGCCTGTCTCAGCCACAGCATACCTTTCTCCTTTGATCTGCACAATTCCTAAACCAGTTTTGTCATGAAATGTGTCCTCATGTGGTGTGGATACCTGAACACTGTCATGGGAATGTTTGAAGACAAAATTAAAGGGAATTAATGCTTTGTTAATATGAATTTTATCCAGAAGCTGGGCTTTGAAATATCTGTAATATCAGTTGATATTCTGATAATTAAGTATATCTGTGTTTCCTTATTTTTACCATCTCTTATCTCAGAATTTTCGACAGATCTCTCCTTGCCAGAAAATGAGACTATCCCATGTTTATTTCAGTAAAGTTTACTTAAAAAAAATTTTTTTTTCTTTTCAACTCTGGGATTTCCCCATTTGGAATTTCTGGTGGCTTTCTATCATCTGGATGACTGTTGAGACCTTCCCATGACACTGGGAAAACAAAGCAGAAATTGAAAATAAACTTTACCAAAAAGGTCAACACACAATAATAAAGAAACTAGGATAAGCAAGTTGAAAAAGGGAAAAGTATAAAATACCCCAAATTTTATGTTTTTTGGGTGGTTTTTTTTTTTTTGCATTTTCCTTCTTAACAAAATAAGACAGATTACTAAACTGAGACCACATAGAACAATCACAATATGGTGAACTTATATAACTTAAGAAGTGAAACATTGATAGCACAGGAGACTCTGGTCACAAGAAGAGAAGAATAAGGAACTAGAATTGCCCTTTTTGGTCTCTATTATTCCTCCTACCATCTGAGAGAACATGGGCAAAGCAAGGTGGAAAAACTCAAACACTCAGCCACCGTCTGAAATTTTTTTCTTAGAAAGTCAAGATGAATTACAGCTAATTTTATCTGCCCTAAAACCATTCCACAAAAGAACCATACAGATCTCTAGGCAATTTCATGCTCAATGTAGAGGTGGGGGAGCTAAACACTATTAATAAACACAATCAATCAGAGGCAGAATTGGTCACAGAACCCTGCTTTTATTTTCTCCTCCGCAGATCTCTGATAATTTGGAGTCTGGAGTTTCTCTTCTTTTCTGAGAAAAACAAGGAAGAAAGGGGACCTGTAGCATATTTGCACCAACCCGAGTCTTCAGTTTAAATAAAACCATCACGCTGGCTGGTTAGCTCAGTTGGTTAGAGCGCGGTGCTAATGAATAAAACCATCATCTCAGAGATCGTGATTCAATATATTTTTGTAATTGGAAATACCCCCTATTTTTATCTTTTGTTTGTGTGAATCTTTTTGTTTTCCCCACTCCATTTTTTTTCCAAGTAATTGAAGAACTTACCTTAGGTGTGAGAGCAAACACATATTAATTGAGTTTTTCTAGAAAATATAATTTTAAAATATTTATTGAAGTCATTATTCATAGTCCCAAGAGCCCACCTAATCTGTCGCTGTCTAGTTCTCTGAACCTATGGCCTCCTTCCTACCCCTGCTCTTCTACTCATATCATCTTTGATCCTTCAACACTCCAAGCTCATTCCTACTTCAGGCTTTTAAGGGTCCTGTGTGTCTGCCTGGAGCACCCCGTCCCCAGAGGTTCACATGGCTGTCTCCTAATTGCCATTTAGATTTGAGCACAAATGTTCTTTTTCAGGAAAAAGAACATTTGTGCTCAAATGTTTCCTTCATCTCTGGTCAAATTACAATTTTCAAAAAGTTAAAGTGAGGACTCTCATACTAATGCTGAATGAATATAAATTTTTTTAGCTCATTAATAAGAGAATAATAAAGATGGTAAAGGTTTGTCTAAGAAGAATTTGAGAATAGATGCTTATACAGGGTGGGGCAAAAGTAGGTGTACAGGGAGTACACGAAACACATAGTTTATTCTTGCCTTACTATTTATTAATTATTGTGTTCTTTTCCATATGGACAACTATAGACCTACATTTGCCCCACCCTGTCTATCATGTTACCTAAGAGCAGAGTATTTGTCTTTCTGATCCTGTACCTGAGCCCTCAAAACAATGCTCAATAAGTATTTGTTGGATGACAGGGTGTCCAACAATATTTTAGTGAAAGTGACCAATGCATGAAAATCAGAAGCAGAGGAAACAGTATCTGGTGGAAAAGTGAAAGCAGTCACAAATGAAGAAAACAGAAAATAGAAGGCAATCGAGTTTGTGCTGAATAATTAACAGACGAAGTGTTTCAGAAGGACTGTCAAGATGGTAACTTCCACAGGAAAATGCTATAACCTCCCAATATTGAAAATATGGCAAATACACCAGAAATATGTATGGCTAAATTTTATACTAAAGAAGGCCTGTGATGATAGAACCCATATTAAATGGCATTTAGGGAGAAGTATAAAAGGTTTTTTGTTGTTTTTTTTTTTTAGTTTGTAACATCTCTTCTTCAATTTATTGACACCTCCATAGCATGGAAAAAATAGCTTGTCTTCTCGGAACTCTCAGAACTTTTTTTTTTTTTAATTAAAGTGTTTTGGGTTTCATATAGGTTTCAGGTTTTAGGTGTGGTTTTCTACATTACAAGATCTGCACCATGTGTCCACCACCCAAAGTCAAATCTGCTGTCACCATATATGAGTCCCCTTCTCCTCCCACCCCCTTCCCTCTGGCAACCACCACACTTCTGTTTGTGTTCATGAGTTTCAGTTTTATATCCCACATATGAGGGAAATCATATGGTTCTTAGCTTTTTCTGACTGACTGCTTCACTTAGCATAATGTTTTCAAGGTCCATTCATGTTGTTGCAAATGGCAGGATTTATCCTTTCTTATGGCTGAGTAGTATTCCATTGTGTGTATGTACCACATCTTCTTCATCCAGCTCTCTATCCCAGGATGCTTTCTTTTTTTCCCCCATGTCTTGGCCAGGGTGAATAATGCTGTAAAGTATATTTTAACATTTGTGTTACAGGATTTGTATTATGGTGTGATTAAGAAGCAATTGTAGGTGAAAATCTAAATGGAAACATGAAATTTACTTAAAACAAAAAGACCATTAGTCTTGCACTGTTTATTTTGTTCTCTGCATTTGGTTCTTATCATTCCAGAAATTAATTCATTTTAAGATGGGGGGGAAAGGCGGGATTTTGTATGATGTATAATTCTTGAAGAAAATTTCCAGCCTTCTTCCTGAAACAGAAATAAACAAAAACTAAGGAAATGTTAGATTGATTGCCTTGTTTGAAATTGAATGGATAACTAAAAAGTAAAAGCATGATCCCATTTAAAGTTTTTCACAATTTAACATTTTATGTGTGCCTGTGTATGGAAAGAAGCAGGAAGTTGTTGGTATTATTTATTATTTCATTCCTGCTTAGTTTTATAATCTTTAAAAATGGTTAAACTGTTAACTTGTCTGGAATTGTGTGGTTGACACTGGGTTTGTAGGCAGGAGAATAACAAACACAATTTAAAACTGTTGCCATTAGCGGAGAATTGGCATTTACTTCCATGTAATCATCATACTTTTTTTTTTCTAATTAAGGGGGCAGATTGTCAATATTAAGCTTTTCAGCTGGACTTTCATTTCCAAAATAAAAAGAAAACATCAAAATTCCCAAGCCCGCTAGTAATTATTTATTTCATGTTGCTTATTCATTGACATGACAGTTTTGTGAGTAATGGTTAGTTTATTCATGAGGAGCTGAAAAGCTTTTTATAGAATCTCACAAACAACCTTTAACAAGTTGAACAAAAATGCGAGTTGTCAATAAATTGCACCAGAATGATTTTTATATAAAGTTTGACGATATATGAAAGTAAGCATTATTTTTAAGGGATATTCACATAAGAAGTAAAATTACTAAGGAAACCAGGCATAGAAGCATGGAACAGGCTGTCAAATCTCAGAGGGAAGACGGGGGTGAGTGAGTGGGAAGAGATCAACCAAAGAACTTGTATGCATATATGCATAACCCATGGACACAGACAGGGTGGTGAAGACCTGGGTTGCTGGGCAGGGCGGGCTAGAAGGGGTCAATGGAGAAAAATGGGGACATATATAATACTTTCAACAATAAAGACTTAAAAAAAAACAAGGGAGGGGGGAAGGAGACATATGTAATACTCTTTGTAATACTTTAAGCAATAAAAAAAGAAAAGAAATGTGCAGTGGAACAGATACCATCACACAGTATTTCAAAAAAAATAAAAATAAATAAAATATAAAAACAGAATTGTTACCACAAAATTCAGTATAACTACAACCTTATTAGGGAAGAGGGACTATGTAATCATGGAAAGCAAACAGGGAGCTTCAAATATATTGAAAATGTTTTAGTTCTTCGGGTTGTTGGTGGGAGCACGGATGTTATGTTTATTATGCTTTAGATTTTACACATTTTATATAATGATAAAAAAACTCATAATTTTCAGAAATGCCTTATACTTCTGTTTCTAGTGTTTTCTTTTTGCTGTTATGGTACACGAACAATCCTAAAAGTACTCATCTGTAGAGATAAAAAGTGCCACATGGAATATTTTCACAATTGATAGACTAGTATCTTAAAAAGTTTAAGCTATCCCTTGTTGCCCGGAGCAAAATAGAAGCAGCAAACCCCAGCAGGTATGAGAAACTGAGAGTGCAGCATAACTCGAGGGCATCTACGGGATCATGCAGGTAGCCCAGAGCCTCAGGCACCTGTGCAGAGCAAGATGAAAGATGTGAACCCAGCCCACCTAAGGCTGGGGCTTTGGTGGTACTATGCATATTAAAACAAGATGATCTATAAAAAAACCTTTTCAGCAATGGTAGGCTAAAGAGAAAACTATCTAATCTCTGTTTTAGATAACAGAAAAATAATAATATATGGGATTCAGCAAGGGCAAAGCAGCCTGGAATCACTCATCTGTGTGGTCCCAAAATACTCCAAGAAGAATCTTCTTTGAGAAAAGTGCCCCCAGCACCCTCAAAAGAAATATGAGATATATGTGTAATATAGATGTCTTATATGACCACATTGACCATACCTCCATGAATTTAGACCTTACAAAATTCACTAAGACTTAAGAATCCAGCTGCCTAAGACTTGAGCATTCTCTTCAATTCTGAATGGGCTAAGACTCTGCTATTGTTCCAACTGTGAGAATTGCCATCAGAATTATAGACATACTAGAGGCCCGTTGCACAAAGAGATTCGTGCAATAGGCCTTCCTTCCCCTGGCTGCTAGCACTGGTTTTCCTCCGGCACCCAGGACCCAGGCCTTTGGTCCAGCTGCAGCAGATAAGCCAAGCCTCTTCAGTCTTCAGTCACCTTTAGTCTTCAGTCTTCGCTCTGCGCCTGCATATGCAAATTAACCGCCATCTTTGTAGGGTTAATTTGCATGTTCATCCTGACTGTCTGGTGGGCGTAGCGGAGTGACACAATTTGCATGTTTCTCTTTTATTAGTGTAGACTAAAGGCCTGTTGCAGGAGGATTCCTGCAAGAGTAGAGCTTCGCTCCCGTCTCTGCGGCTCCTACCCCACCCTTCTCTGCGGCTCTTACCTGCCCATCTCTGCCGCTTCTCTCCCACCTGTCTCGGCTACCTTGGCTCCGTTGCTTGGCTTCCTTCTACAGTGTCTTCAGTCTTCGCTCCCAGCCGGAATATGCAAATTAGGCACCATCTTTGTTGGTGGTTAATTTGCATATCGTGCTGATTAGCCAATGGGAGGTGTAGTGAAGGTACGATCAATTACCATGTTTGTCTATTATTAGATAGGATACCTATTCATGGCTGAGCAAATCATTTATACAGATTCTATTTCATGGTCATCAGTCTCCACTATTTGAGTAATTTTAAATGTTTTTCTCTACTTTAATTACAAGTCTATTTTAAGGACACACATGCTCTTTCCCAAATAAGTGGGACCCTGACAATCTCATTCTGAAGATATGCTAATGAACCCGAAATATAAGAATTCAGTTTACTTGGATTTGTTCATAATATACATGATCTAAACCAGTGATGGCAAACCTTTTGAGCTCGACGTGCCAGCATTTTGAAAAACCCTAACTTAACTCTGGTGCCATGTCACATATAGAAATTTTTTTATATTTGCAACCATAGTAAAACAAAGACTTATATTTTTGATATTTATTTTATACATTTAAATGCCATTTAACAAAGAAAAATCAACCAAAAAAAATGAGCTTGCCTGTCACCTCTGACACGCGTGTCATAGATTTGCCATCACTGATCTAGACTATCGTTTCACTGTTTCTTAAAATTAATGGACAGAAAATTCATAAATGAAAGAACCTGTAGCTAATGTGAGTTCCAAAACCAAAGATTTTGAACCATAGAATATTCAAAAGCAAAATGATGCAGAACTCTATGAATTCAAAGGATGTGGTACCTTTGGAGTTTAGTTGGCAACTGAGTAGGGATGGTGAATAGGCAAATATTTGTATACAAATTTAGAACTGAAGTCAGGATTATTTCAATAATTGCAAAATAAATAAATACATGATCAATGATCAAAGAAACCTACGCATTTTATTTCTAAGATTCTATCTCCTATAGAAAGTCACTTACTACATAAAAATGTAAATGCAGTGATCCTTGTGACTATATTATTCTTGTTATTATTATTATTTTTGCAAAAGCAAAGGGCATAAAAAAGTGAAAAACTTGAAAGAAACCTAGACTTCTATTAGTAAGAGGATGATTACCACGATTAAACTTCTGTTAGGGAGAGGATGATTATAGCTGTAGAATACTTCACAGCTCTTATGGAATATGAAGTAGAGCTGTGTGTCCTGACCAAGGAGAACATATTATGAACAGAAAAAAACACAACATTTTGCATAACAGCATGTATAAATGTGTTCCTATAAAAATAATATAGTATCAACACTAATAAAAGAGAAAAATGGTAATTGGCGTACGAGCTACCCTTTTCATTGGCTAATCAGGGCTATATGCAAATTAACTGCCAACTAAGATTGGCAGTTAACTGCCAACAAGATGGCGGTTAATTTGCATAAGTAGGCACAATGCAGGGAGGCGAAAGGGAAAGCAGGAAGAAGCCCCCTGCCACTGACAGTGATCGGAAACCCAGGGGGGAGCTAAGAGCTGGGGGGCAGGGCAAAGGCGGCCCTGGGGCCGCCTTTGCCCTGCCCCCCAGCCATGATCCAAGAATCAGGTGCCTTTTCCGCCCTGGCCAGTGATAGCAGGAAGTGGGGTAGAGCCAGCGATGGGAGCTGGGCACAGTCGAAGCTGGCAGTCCCGGGAGCTAGGGGCCCCTTGCCTGGGCCTAAAGCGAAGCCCACGATCGCGGGGCTGCTGCAGCTGCGGGTCCCCGCTGCCCGGGCCGGACGCCTAGGCCAGAGGTGTTAGGCCTGGGCAAGGGGCCGATCCTGCAATTGGAGGGTGATGGGGGTCAACGCCTGAGGGCTCCCAGTATGTGAGAGGGGGCAGGCTGGGCTGAAGGACACTCCCCCCCACACACACACCCAGTGCGCGAATTTCGTGCACCGGGCCCCTAGTTATCTTAATAAAAATAAGAAAACTATATGTTAATACAATCTCATTAAAATATGTGGTCAGGAAAACTTAAAGGATACATGTCACTATTAAGAGTGGTTACCTTGGAGGCTTAACATTAAAGCGATGGGAAAAAGGGTAGTAACTTTTACTTTTTACTGCATATGCTTCCATTTTATTTTATTTAGAAAAGTATACAGTACTATTGCACGATTGAATACAGTGTCTAGGGTTTTACTTTTTATTTGGTGTTACCTTGTACCTCATTATTTGCACATGTAATTATAGACATGTGGATACATAACAACCTACAAATCTCAGTGCTATTAAATGGTTGTGTTACAATAGTTATAATACAGATTAAAATACCTTAGCACATACGGTGTGATATTGCGTATAGTTTAGGCAATAATTGTAAAGCTGCAGATTGTTCAAGAAAAGTCATCAATGTCTGGTCCGCCGTCCTGCTAATCAGGAAGACTGTTCTTCAAAGGTGCCTACTGGGAGAAATGTTTCTGTTACTGTATCTTCATCAATAATTTCCTACAAATCAGGGCTTTATCTATTATTTTATTGTCTTAAAAAAGAGCTAGAGCTTGGCTGGCATGGCTCAGTGGTTGAGAATCTACCTATGAACCAGGTCACGGTTCGATTCCCAGTCAGGGCACATGCCTGGGTTGCAGGCACAGTCCCCGGTGTGGGTGTGCAGGAGGCTGCCGATCAATGATTCTCTCATCATTGATGTTTCTATTTCTCTCTCCCTCTCCCTTCCTCACTGAAATAATATATATATATATATTTAAAAAGAGATAGAGAAAATTATAATGGTGCATATTAAATTTAAATGCTTGTTAAATTCTATAGCCATTCCATTATAAATAGTACAAAAAACTGGAAACTGTTCTTCCAGTATTGAAAAATTATGTGATTCAATAAAGTTTGTATGTAGTTGAATGTCAAAGGAAATTCCAACATAAGATGCCAGTGTTTTATTTCTGTCTTACACATTAACAAAAGCAAAAATATGATCTAATATTTTTATAGGAACTCTTCATTCAATAGCAGCGGTAGGTAGCCTACAGATACCAGAGTTTGGCCAAAATCAATAAGGCATCCCATGAGAATCAATTGACTATGTAGAGTCTTCAATAATGAATATTATATATTTTACTAGAGGCCTGATGCATGACATTCATGCACTAGAGAGGGTGGGGATCCCTCAGACTGGCCTGCGCCCTCTTGCAGTCTGGGACCCCTTGGGGAATGTCTGACTGTGGGGAGTGGGCATAAGCTGGCAGTCGGACATCCCCTGAGGGGTCCTTAGCACTGCCGTGGAGGCGGGAGAGGCTCTTGCCACTGCCACTGTGCTCGCCAGCCATGAGCCTGGCTTCTGGCTGAGTGGCACTCCCCCGTGGGAGCACACTGAACACCAGGGGACAGCTCCTGCATTGAGCATTTGCCCCCTGTTGGTCAGTGCACATCATAGTGACTGGTCGGTCCTTCTGCCGTTCAGTCAATGTGCATATTAGCCTTTTATTATATAGGATTATTATTTGTAAATAGTTTGCTTTATTTCTTTTATAACACACACACACATTTTTCAGAGCCAGTTGTTTAACACTTATCAGCATACTGCTTCGTTATGGGAGCATAACTAATGCTCACCCAGCTCAAGACTTCATTAATAGACACTGTTGATGTCTCTGCTCAAAAGAACTCACGCAAGGTGTCGGACCAGGTTGGCAGAGGTTGACTCAAAACAGGGAGATGTGGCAAAAGGCCACATTTTAAGCCCAGCATCCACTTTTCTATGTTTGGCTACATGCTTTTATGGACTAGCTGTTTAAAATAAAATTCTTTCAGCAAGTGTATGAACAGACCTCCTCGGACAGTAGCTAATTAAGATTTCATACACACCTACGCAAAGCTGTTTGGAAAATAAGCCTGAGGAAAAATGGATTGGGTTACTTAAATAAACACAAATAATTACTTCATGTTCAAAGAAGTTAACTGTTATTTAATTGACTTAGTTTTAAAGTTCATAAAAAAATTATCTAACACAAACACGCTTCCATACCAAAAGCACTATGGCCCTAGGAGTGTCAGGGGAGAAGAAGGGAGTTTGGGTAAAGAATAGTGGGATTTGGCAGCACAGAAAGGAAAATTTTGGAGGCTAGAGATGTACTCTATCACAGTGAGCCATTTTGGTTTTAAATTTAGGAGATAGATAAAGCACAATAGATTTGTTAAATTATCTTTCATTATCTTGCTTGGTGGCAATGTGGACTGGTCTCTAGCAATACCCTTTTTGTCTACTTCAGATGCAGTATTCTTAGGAAGACACATGAAAAAGGGTGGGGAAAAATGGAGACATATACAATCAATAATAACAAAAGAGACTCCAGTTATCTCATCACATTTAATATGCAGTCCTGCTTTTGCATATTATTTGGTCCAGAATGTATGCAAGACCAACCAGTGACTTGCTAAATTCCTCTCATGTATATATTGCAAAGGCTCAGCATGAGCAGCAGGGCCCAGTCAGCTTTGTTCATGAGGTGGACCTCCTAGTCCTCTTCAGCTACTGTTTAATTCCAGCTGTTTGTTCTCTCTCCTCCTTCCTCTTCTCTACCTCCTCCAGGTTTGATTTTAAAAGCTTATCCCAGAGATACCCAATTCAGTTCTTCTGAGTTGCCTTGGCAACTCAAAGATAGGCTAGCTCTCAGCTTCCCAGTCTAATTCCAGCACACCCCTCAATTAGTTTAGTTAAGTTAAGCCTTTTATGAGCAGTCAGATATTCCTTAGTACTATCATCAGGAATTGGCTCACTCTAAATTGTGTTTATAGATCCTCACAGGGTGATTTCCTACGCACATCCTCCGTGCTCCCATCTTGCAGGGTCCCTTGACCTAATGCCAGAAAGCAGGGCCAGATTGTTATACAACCCATTTTCATGCTTCCTTCCACTATCTGTCGACTTTACCTTGAAGATTTACTTTTTAAAAGTGTCTCTTGGCTGCCCTGCCCTTTGGCATCTTCTAAAGCTTGGCAAGGTTCCTTGGTTGGCAGTCATTACCAAGGTTGTCAGGTTGTTAAATCCAGGTTCTCAAGTGAGAATCAAAATGTGCGTGTTTTAAGCCAAATATGCTATCACGTAGGATGTTTGCAAAACCCACAGAGATGTTGTTCTTTGTTTATATTTTGAGAAGAGAAAAATCACCCCTGGCTACCTTTTCACCCAAGGGGTGCAGTCACACAGCAGCCGGTCTGCCTGCCAAAGGAGGCCATCTACTCCGCATCCAGCCTTGCTGAGGCTGGCGGCCCCGATGGGATGTCCTGGCTCTTCAGATCTGCAGAAAACTATACTAATTTTGAAAAAAATGAGATGGGGACAAATTTTCATCATGAGAATTTGACAGCACCCCTTTGAAAATCTCATTCTGGATATTGAGTACATTTAACATAAAGCAGAGAAACAACTAAGAGAGTTGTTTGCTTTAATTCATTGCATAAATTGTATGAATTAATTGAGCATTTGACACCACTCTAAAGATGGTTGAATATAAAGAGACGCAATCTTGTGCTGGTTTACTCTCTCACATAAGCAAATTGAATTAGATTTTTATCCTGTAATTTATGCTGAATTAAACCAAGCCTTTGCTATTGCAGGCTTCCAATAAATATAAAAGCAAGGCAATAAAAACGCAGTTGTTAGAAAGTAATAAATTACATATAAATGAATGGAAACATTGTCCTGAGTATTAATTCAATTCTTGGGATCATGCACTGTTGTACTAGCGCTGAGATTGCCTCTACAAGTCTAACGGGAGTTGTGAATTCACACTAGAAAATAAATTTAAGTTTCCATATTGACCTTGCCAATGGAAAATTGAAATCACAATTTGTGGCAGTATTCCCTGTTTCTGGGAGCATTTTACAGTGAAAACGTACTTTCTCTCTTTCTTGTATTTGTTTTCCTTCAAAATGTGTGTGTATTACACATCTTTGACCAAAGCTAAGCAAAGGTGATCTGATCAATGTGTGCTGCCTACAGTAAATTTAGAGAAAAGCAGTAGACTTTCTCTCTTCAGTCCCTGAGGTTAACATTCTGAAGTATCTTGCAATTCTGCTTTCCAATAATTTCTTAATCTTCAAAGAATTGAACACTTTATAATCCAGTTGTACTCATAAAGACAACTTAAAAATAACTCAGATACAATGAATTCAACAAAAAGCTATGATCATTCAGGGTTTGTTCACTTGTGTTTAGTCATAAGCCCATGAAAAAGTCAAATAATTTTTTTACAGTGTCAGGGCCTATGAGAGGTAGTCATATATCAAAAATTTATGAAACTAAAAAAATTAACATTGGCATTGACCTGGAAAACTTAATGATAGATTGCTCAGTCTACCTCTTAACTCAAAACACACACTTCAATATATAGGGGTTGGCAAAAGTCTGCTTACAGCTGTTTATATAGAAAAAGTCATGTAGGTTATAATTATTGAAATAGCTTTATTAACTCAAAAGAATGTCACAATGCAACTGTGAACCTGCTTTTGCCCACTCTTGTGTTGGTTTAATCAAGGGAGAGATGATCAAAGCACACCATGGGAAGGAGCCGCTGAAATGTGCTTGTGCACTAAGCAACCTCCATATAGTACCTTGGAGATTCCTTCAGCAAATAGAACTGCCCTCAAACATTGTCTTGTAACTGTCAGCATTACTGAAGAAAGTGTGGTTGTATTTGCAGATAAATAGAATTAGTCCCCATTCCTCTCTTATGTAATAGTAGTTTTATGAACAGATTCCTGTAGCGATAAAATAAAATTTATTGTTTCTTCATCAGCTTGCCATATAAAAATGTTTCATTATAATCCAGTCTAGATGGCTTCTAGCTTCTACTGGTTTATAAGACTGATTTACTGCCCAAAACTCTTTGTCCATGCCTAACGCCAGTCACTGCTTCAATAATTGGTTCTTGTTATGTTGTCAGTACAAGGGGAGGTTAGCACTTTATTCTTCCTCCTATACAACTCAGCATGAATATAGCTACTTTTATTTTTAAAGGCAAGTAACACATTCTAGCTATTTGTTTTTTTCCATTGTGTATCCATTGAGGGAAATCGTTTTGTTTTATTTCTAAGTATAAGTAAATACTTTTGTATTTACTAAAAAACACTACCTAATAAAGCTTGCTGGGGAATACATATACAAAGACTTTGAAGTTTTTCTCATGCTAAGAGATAAATTTATGTTTTAGTATGAGCCATTTTTACTCTTCATTATGGTATCAAAACAAGAAAAATCCTTGTAAATAGCATTTCTTAACATGAATGTATTTTTTGCTACCTGTTACTGCAGTAAATCTATTTATTATAATTAAAGATTGAAATTCTATTGTGATTTTTTTTTTGTAATCAAAGGAAATTAACTTCACAGAAACAGCCTTAAGAAATTTTTCGGGACTCCCTTGTTATGTTAATGTTAAATTTTCTTTTAAAATTTGGCATAAACCTGCCTTTATCTGCATCTCTGCATCATTGGCCCAAACAGTGCCATAATCCTTGTTTGCTGTTCTTCCTTTGGGCCGTATGTCAAAAATCCAATAGGCAGACCTGTCACCCATGCCTCCAGAGTAGATCCCCAACCTGATAATTTCTTACCACCTTCACCTTCACCATCTTGGGCCACACCAACATCCCCTCTCTCCGTGCTTTCCTCTGGTCCATTCTCCACTCAACACTCAAGGAGGAGAGAGGATTGTGTCTATAAAAAATGTAAATTGGATCATGCCTTTTCCTCTGCTTAAGACTAACCAATAGCCTTCTACCAAGCTTAGAACAAACTCCAAATTTTTACCATGACCATCAGGACCTGGCTCTGTCTACCTCTCCAGCCTCACCTTGTATTACACCCCTATTTGCTCACAGAAGCTCAGACACAATCAGTTTCTTACTATTTCTCACATTCTCAAAGATTGTGGGTCTCCGGTCCTTTCCCCCGCTTTTCTTTCTTCCAAGAAGGCTCTTTCCCTGCAACTTTTTATTGCCATAACTTCCTACTCAGATCTCTGCTCTGATACTATCACCTCCCCAGAGAGCATGTTACTGACCACTTTCTCTATCCTCTTCTCCAGGCTTAACTTTTTACATTCCATGGAAATTACCTTTTTTTTTTCTTGCCTGCTTCCCTAATTAGAATGAAAGTTCATAAGCACATGGCCTTTGCGTATTTTACTGCTGTATTCTTCAGATCTCAAACAGTGTCTATTATGTAATGTGCATTGAATAAGCATTTTTGATTGAATAAACAAATAAGAAGCATTTATTCAATATGTACTGCACTTTTAGAATCCGCTTCTCTTGTACTGTTTACTGGACTTCCCTTATTTACACCATATCTCTTAGGAATTAAAAAAAAAAAAAACCTAATTTTTTTCCCTGAAGTATTTCTGTTAGCATTGTTAAGAGCAGAGAAATGAGCACTCAGAAAAAGCTTACCTGATCTGAACTGTGTAAAAGTATTGTGCAATCATAAATTTTGCCTAAAAGACAAATTTTTTTTTCATGTAGTAGGTTAATTTCCATTGTTCAAATAAGTTTTAGTCTCAAAATTACCCACTTAAAGGTAAGAGTTTAGAAATATCTCCCTGTGATATTGGCTTTAAGACCATTTGTCTCTTTGGCAGTTTAAATTTAATAATTATGTCATTTTTCTTCACTAACACTGTTCTTAAGTAGATATGCTATTAGTAAGATGCCAATCCAAAAATTGATGAATGTCAGTCACAAATAATTCTGATGTAATTTTTTCTTTAATGTACTCAGCAGAGACCATCTGTAAATTCCAGATAAAGTCACAAACAGCTCCAGATGCATAGTATTTTCTACCCCTTATGTTAAAAAAAACCTGTTCAAAATCTATACAAATTGGGGCTTATATTTTCTTTATCTGAATCAACCAGTCTTATGAACTTAAATCAAGGCACTTTTAATAGCTTTCCAACTCAGTCATTATTATAAACTTAATACAAAGAAAATGATATGTGATTTAATAACTACAGTATATATAATTTTATTGACCCCCCCCAACTCTGGTTTATTAAAAATTTAAATTATGTTAATAAATAGAAGCCTGGTGCAGGAATTTGTGCACTAGTGGGGTCCCTTGGCCTGGCCTGCGGGATCGGGCTGAAACTGGCTTTCTGACATCTCCTGAGGTGTCCTGGATTGCGAGAGGGTGCAGGCCAGGCCAAGGGACCCCTCAGGTGCACAACTGGGGCCAGGGTGGGACGCAGGAGGTTGGCCAGCTGGGGAGGGACCGCGGAAGGACTCCAGGGTGTGTCTGGCCCTTCTCACTCAGTCCTGACTGGCCGGACCTCAGCAGGAAGCTAACCTACCGGTTGGAGCATCTGCCCCCTGGTGGTCAGTGCAGGTCATAGAGAGCAGTTGAGTGGCCTTAGCATATCATTAGCTTATTATGCTTTGATTGGTTGAATGGCCAACCTGATGACCAGACACTTAGCATATTAGGCTTTTACTATATAGGATGATGAAAAATAGTCATGAGGATGTAAGGTACAGCACAGAAAATATAGTCAATAATATTGTAATAACTTTGTATGGTACCAGGTGGGTACTGGAAATATCAGGGGGAATACTTTGTAAAGTATATGACTATCTAACTACTATGCAGTACACTTGAAATTAATTCAAAATAATATTGAATGTAAATGGTAATAGAAAAAAATAAATAATGACAATAAGTGAAAGTAATAATAGGTTTAATTCTTGGGAATGATTAGGAAGAAAACATACTACATTTAGTAGTTGCTCTAGTATTTCTATGTCCCTCAATCATGTTTTTCACCCCCTAATAAGTTTATGATTGAAGTATTTCCTCTTCACCAGTGCATTCTGGCCTGAAACTTTAAATCAACATTTCCCCAAGTGTGTTCTGCATAACATAATCTTACAACGTTAAAAGGTACTTTGTAAATAATAATAACAACAACAATAATGATGTTAATTGGTCAACAAACTTAGAAAATGAAACTTTGAACTGATCAAAGTTTAGTTTCTTTGCTGTAGGATATCTTAGAGCCTTAAATATGCTGAAATGATTGTACATTTCCAAGGGGAATTAACTATCAGTTTCCCAAATTATCTGACTATTGGAGCATTATTTTAAGGAATATACTTTGGCCAAGTGTTTCAGAAAATGCTTCTGTAATTGATTATCTGCAAACCTTTGACACTTTGTTGTGACACTTCTCTGATGGTAAAACTAATAGAGAAGATAATAATTTCAGCAGAAAGCAGTGATTATAACTGTTTTCTTCTACCTTCTGTTTGATCCCTGACATTCCAAAACTTAGTGTTTAGTATTCATTGTCAAAAATTATTTCTTATTAAACAATAACTTGGCTTTGCAGTTCTATGACCTTCTTAGTGACAAATCCAAAGGACTGTTTCCATTCCTTATTCCATTTCATCTCTTTGGAGCATTTGATGCTATTAAGCACTCACTATCACTTGAAATTCTTGAATTCTTAGTTCTTCTACCTCTTCGACTCTCTTCTCTCAGTTTCCTGTGTGATTCCCTTTTCTCTGTTCATCCCTTACATATTGTTTTCAATTTTTTGCTTGCCTTCTTTTTTCTCTCCACATTCTCTCCTTGTTTTATCTCACCCATATTTATTGCTTCAAATGCCATTATAGACTGATGGGTTTACAAAGCTCTGAGATCTCTGAAACTTCCAAATGCCTGCAAAATATCTCCAATTAGTTAACAGCCCCATTCACTATAGTGTCCACAGGTACTCCAAATTCAAGTTGCCAAAAATTATCATCTCTCTTCCCACCACCCAACAAACTTCCTGCTTCCTGGTATTTCTTATCTTCATTCAATGTTGAGTTCACAAAAATGATAATGGTGATAGTGTGATATGATGAGGAAAATATTTAGTTTGGAGACAGATTGCTTGAGTGTGAATTGTAAGGCTGAGTTAAAAACTTATCCAGAACTCTGGAGAAGTCACTTTACAATTCTGGACCTCAGTTCCCTTGTATATAAAATCTATATATATATAAAAGCCAAGTGACCGGAACGATGGAACAACCGGAAGGACTGGTCGCTATGATGCACACTGCAGAGGCCAAGCAGCCTGATTAGGGCCCTGATCACCACCCACCCCAACCTCCCATGGCCCCTCTCCCCCTGACGGCCTGGCCCTGATCGGCTCCCATCGGGGAGGGCAGGCCAGACCCCACCCGTGCATGAATTCATGCACCAGGCTTCTAGTATTAGATAATCCTATGCTTACCTCTTTGTTGAAGTATTTATTATTATTTCCCTTCATTCTTGGAAGGTTTTAGCTCCTAGATTATTGGCCTTCTGTCCAGCACTATCCCTTAGTGATTTAATCTGCTTGCCCAATCTCCCTTTTACTTAATTTTCAGAATTCCTCTGCTCCGATGGTCATGTTCTCTAGAATACCCCAGCCACTTGTTGCAAGGTTGAATAGTAGACCTCTCACTACAAATAAAGCAATCCCTCTAAAATCTTAATTCTAGCACGCATTCAAGGATCTTACATCAACCCTTCAACTTCACTGGGATGGACAACTAATTGACCCAAATTTTTGTCTAGCCTTTCAAAATTACTTCTCACCTGGAAGATTCAGTTCTATGGCCAAGCCTTGTGGAATTCCTTTTCATACACCCTGAAATATTTTACCCTTCCCTTCTTTGTAGTCATTTGGCAAAACGCCTACTCTGGTTGAATTTAACTCTCTGCCTGACCAATAACTACTTTGATGCAGATAACCAAGCTGGAGGAAAACATACAATCATCTAATACAGCAGTCACCAATCAGTGGTCCGTGGACCACTGGTGGTCACTGAGGTCTGAAAGGTTGGTGACCACTGGTTTAAGGAAACCTTTGGAGCAGCGGTTGCCAACTGGTGGTCCATGAAGTCTGAAAGGTTGGCAACTGCTGATCTAATATATTAACTATCAATCCCCCCTTATTATGATATATATATATCCTACATAATAAAAGCCTAATGTGCAAATAGACTGAATGGCTAAACAACCAGTTGCTATGATGTGCACTGACAACCGGGGGGAAGATGCTCAAAGCACGAACTGCCCCCTGGTGGTCAGTGCTCCAAAAGTCGGGCTCAAGGCTGGCAAGTACATTGGTGGTGGTGGGAGCCTCTCCCCCCTCCACGTCAGTGCTAAGGATGTCCAACTGCCAGCTTAGGCCTAAGCCATCAGTTGGACATCCCCCGAGGGCTTCTGGATTGTGAGAGGGTGCAAGCCAGGCTGAGGGATCCCGAGTGCACGAATTTTGTGCACCAGGCCTCTAGTCCTATCTAACAATAGACAAACATGGTAATTAACCATACCTCCGCTACACTTCCAATTGGCTAATCAGGGTGATATGCAAATTAACCTCACTCCATTGCCATAGCTGCCCCAGGTGCAGCCAGCCAGGTAAGGACCACAGGAGGTTGGCTCCAGGGCATGTCAGGCCCATCTTGCCCAGTCCCGCCCCGCCGGCCACCTTCCAATTAATTTTCTCTTAGTGCGCATGAATCCGTGCACTGGGACACTAGTTATAATATAAGCTCCATGAGGACAGGAATTTATTTTTCTTTTTGGTTTTCTAATATATCCCTTGCATCTAGTGTGTTCTTTGAATACATTAAGTGCTCAATAAATATTTATTGAATGAATAAATGAAATATCTATGCTTATAGTTCACATTTCATTTATTCAAACTGTGAATATGTAATCCATTTCTTCCACAGTAAAGAGCCAATATATTTTAGAAGAGGCCCAATTAATTTGTAAAAGGATAGATTAATAATGCTTTGTATTTATTTTCAAGGAAGCCCTAAGCATATTTGCAAATTATTGAATCCAAAGTTCATATTTTCACTTTTACTATGGAACTTTTATGTCAATGTGTGATGATTTGCAAGAATCATGGCATTTTCTGTCTTAAAACTTTGAAATAATTATGTCTTTAACTAATTCATTATGTACCAGGGAAGCATAGGCTAGAATGTTACAATATTGGTGTTCTAATGATGAGAGAAGGCCAGCGAGACTCCATTATCCATAGCAACAAGACGCTCTTCTTTTCATCGTTAGGTGACCAAAGGTGATTGTTTCTGTTGTTTATCTTATTTTTATCAGAGTTCATCACAGAGGTAAAGAGCATGTACAAGAATTCAAGTTAGGTGAAGATATTTAAGGCAAAAGTAGATACAACTACCACTGGAACCCCATAGAATCCTTCCACTTCCTCCAGATAAAGGAATTTTAAACTCTATTTAGAAGCAAATGAGTTCAAAACAAGATTTGAAATATTAATTGTCAATTAAAGCTTTCAACTAGGTTGAGAAGGAAAACAAACATGATATGCAATCTTAACCATTAAAATGATGCCATAAAATCTTAGGGAAATAGGAGGAGCATCAATGAGATCCATACAAGTCCTATGAAATAGGACAGATTCTTTAGGTGGAAGAATTTACAGGAGAGGAAAAGAGAAACAATGACGGAGACTGATACCTAAAGACAATAGAGCAAAAGTTAGTATGAGAATAAATGTTTTTAAGGGGGGGGGGGTCATATTATTTTTATGTACATACCCAATATCTCACAGTTACAACACAGTTACAGTTAAAAGAGTGAGAAGTTATGACATAGATTTTAAAATATGGTAAATTGTAGGTTTAAAGGGCTTAAAAAACTAAGTTCTGCCTGAAACTGTCTTTGTTGTATGTGACTTGTTAGTTATGGTAATTATGGGAAAGAGTTCATAAATAATGTTTCATATATATATATGAAATCGCACAGCTTAAAAGGCCAGCTAAGATCATGCCACTTTGCCAGGGTCCTTGCTGGAGGACAGGAGCACGTTCAGATTTCTTACTGTGGTACACAGAGAGACGGGCTACCCAGAATCCCCTCCATAGAAGGCCTTGCTGCCTGTGGGTGAGGTCAGCAACAGACTCCAGCCACAGCCCTTCAGCTCTGCTCCAGCTGCAAAGGATGACCTTCCCTAGAGACACCTCCTTCCAAATTGACATTAAGATAAATAAAGGAGTTCAGATAATTATTTCAAAACAAACAACTGTAATTTTTATTTTGTATTAAAAATATGTATACTCAGATAATATTCTTTGATCTCTGAGTTTTGGTGTAGATAAATTATTTGGATAAGCTTATATTGTGTAGTGCCTATCCCCAAAGTATCTAAATAGCAAGTGTATGGGAAATACATCCGTGTCTAATGTCCTTCAATGATTATTTTGACATTTTTGTTAAAAAAAAAAAGAAAAATCTTGATGTTGAGATTTCCTGTTTCTAAGCTTGAAAAACTGGAGTTGGTTTGTGAACATTCATGCCCAGTTTACCTGAGCACAAATCTTCAAGGTTCCATTGAAAACAATTCAGATTTGTTTATCACTCAGATCTATTCCTGTTTGGCAGTGGCAGAAGTCAAGAAGTCAAGGCTTCCTTTGTGCCTCATTTTCAATAGTTTTCTCCAACCCATCTTGTCCTCATTCCAGTTGTTTCCTTTGAACTTATCATGAAATCAGCATGATACCTAAACTTACCATGAAATAAAAAGAAATGAGAGAAGACCGAAGATAAATGAATAGAAAACCCAAAAATTATTATCCAAAGAACAAATTGAAGTAACTACTAAATAACAAAAAGCAGATGGATATTTAGTATAGCTGGTTCATTTTGGAAAATTCAAGAACAAGTCAAAACTCTAAAAATTCTTCCGGATAAATTATGACTTACCACAATTATTTTCTGAATGCAAACAGAAAACAATCACTTACGTTTACTGCCAGACTTCTAGTTTCAATAAATTTGGATGTTTCCCATTTCCCTCTTAGAAATCACCCAAAACCCACAAGGAGAACAAGAAACAAAGCAAACGCTATACTTGATGAATCTAGAAAATAATTAAAACTCCAAATCAGGACATAAGTGGAAGGGCTACCAAAAACAGTGAAGGTCAAACAGGTGTGTTGGAACTTGTGAAAAGAAGATAATCCAGCAGCTCCACATTCTCAGAAAATGATGTCGAACTTACTCTTAAAACAAAACAAAACAAAACAAAAAGGTGCCCTGGCCGATGTGGCTCAGTTGGTTGAACATCGTCCCATCCACTGGTTGGATGCTCAATCCCCACTAGGATACATGCAGGAGGCAGTTGAGATAACTGGAGTCTCTTTTGTTATTATTGATTGTTATGTCTCTCTCTCTCTCGCTCTCTCTCTCTCTCTCTCTCTCCCTCCCTCCCTCTTCCTCTCTCTATAAAGTCATTTTAAAAAGACATTTTTAAAAAAGGTGATTTTTAAAACAAATAAGACCTTGATCATGACATCAGAAAAAGTGTAAGAAATCTGGTGGTGGGAGCTTGTCTACCCCCAATGTAGCTCCGGGGAGCAGAGGAGGCCGGGCTAAATGATGAACCACAGGGCCCAGATGTGCAGGAAGTACACCATCTGGGAGGCAGCCTAACAGAGCCCCTCCACCTGATCATCAGCCCCACGGTGCTCATGCTGGTTGGTCTTTCGGGACAAATGCTACAAGAATACACACGTGCCTATCTTGAGGCATACAGAAAATGTCTGTTGCTGTGAAATAGTGCCTGGCCCCTGTTTTACATGAACTTCTAGCTGATCTAGGAAGAATGTACCTAATTTAAATATGAATAAAAATGAAAAGGAACCAACACGGACATGACATAGAATGATGTTAGAAAAAATGGAGGACAGGAATATCAAAAATAAAAGATAAGGAAACTAAAAAGAAAGTTGCCAGGAAATAGATTAAAATGCAATCAAGCTTATTGGTGCAAATTTCTTTAAAAAATTAAAAGATTAGCAGATATATAAGAACTCAGGAAGGTGAGACAACAAAAGGAGATAAAACATGAGCTGGTAGAAGTCAAACAAGAAAAAGCTATTATAGAAATAAGGCCAAGATACATATAGAAAGCAGGCAAAATACAGTGAATCATATACAGAACAGTACCGAGTACCGCGGCTCCGCTGATCCCAGTGCTGGGAGGCATATTACCCTTTTACTATATAGGATAGAGGCCTGGTGCACGGGTGGGGGCCAGCTGGTTTGCCCTGAAGGGTGTCCTGGATCAGGGTGGGGGTCCCCACTGGGGTGCCTGGCCAGCCTGGGTGAGGGGATGATGGCTGTTTGCAGCTGGTCACACACCCTTCAGGGTGGGGGTCCCCACTGGGGTGCCTGGCCAGTCTGGGTGAGGGGCTGAGGGCTGTTTTCAGGCTGGTGGGTGACTGAAGCTCCCAACTGCTCCTTTTGTTGTTTTTATTTTTTTTTATTTTGGGCCAGCTTTAGCTCTGAGGCTTGGCTCCAGCTCTTAGGCCTCGGCTGCTGAAAGCAGGTATCTGGTTTGTTTGGGTTCTATAATCGAAACACTGTTTCAACTCCAGCTCTGAGATCCCGGCGGGCTGAAAGCAGGTTTCTGGGGTTTTGTTTAGCTTCTATATTTGTAACAATGTTTCAAACTGCAAGCTCAGAGACCGGCAGCGGCAGGCGGGGAATGTTGGAGTCCTCCGTCACTGAAGCAAGCAAGCCTCATGTTCGCTTCAAGCTGCCTGGCTGCTGGCCGCCATCTTATTTGCATATCGCCCTGATTAGCCAATGGGAAGGGTAGCGGATGTACGGCTAATTACCATGTTTCTCTTTTATTAGATAGGATAAGGTTTTCTAAAGATTCCAAAAAAAATCAGTAGAAGGCAGCAGCTTTGTACTTCGTATTTTCTTTCCAAAATCTCTTTATGCTTATTTTTCCACAATTTTGATCAAATAATATGAATTATATACATCATATACGTTTTCCACATTATTCAAAATCCTTAAATATGATTTTAATAGTTGTATAAAATCTCATTCTATAAATAGGCTATCATATCTGACTATTCTTCTTTTGGTGTAATGAATACCTTTTAAAAATAAATCATTTTCTTTATTTGTAATTATTTACTTATAGCCCCAGAAATACAATTAATTAGTCAAAAATTATTAATGTTTTTAAAACTTTTGACATATATTTACAAATTTCTATATGTAAATCATGCAACATAATTGAAATAGTACTGAAGTCACAGAAGAATACTTCATATATTCAGGATATTAACTTTTTATCTATTTGTTTTCAATATTTCCCTGTTGGTTTGTCATATATATGTCATATACACAATATAGTCTCTTTTTAAATGTAAAATTTTACATTTTAATCACATCTATTTATCTTTTTGTTTATAATTTCCTTTAAGACTTTTCATCTAATGAAATGCTTTCCTGGCTAGATACCTAATATTTTCTTCATTTAATACTTTTAAACCTAGACCTCAGATTATGTTTAATCCCACATGATTTAGCAATGTTTCTCTAACATTCGATTTCTGCTAATAGGACTAATGATCTAGATGAAAAATCAAAGTTATTAAAATTAGTTTAGACTTAATCACAATTTTTTGTGTCTCTAGTTCAAGACAAAAAATACTTAAGCAGTTGCTAAATATAGAGGGCTATGTTCCAAGATTACTAGGCTCTTGGATTTTGTTTTTTTTTTTTTTTGTTTTCTAATCAAGTAAATAATGGCCTCAAAAATCAACAGATATGAAATCTTAGTAAAAATTGTAAGAAGTTAGATTGCTTTTCAATTCTTAATCTTTAACTCTGGCATTTAAGAGATGAAATGAAGGAGGCTTGCTAGTTTATAAAAAATCTGATAAGTGGCTAAGGTTCATTCATTCCATTGTTTGTAGAATCATCTTGGTAGAATTTGCTGAACTTAGAAGGCCTCTTAAGGGTTATACACTCAGGCCACCTCCTGTTATTATGTTGTGGTGTTAAATTCAGTTCAAAATTTGAGTTCAATGCCTGGACACGCCCAGAAACTTTATAGAAAGGAAAACTTTCCTTGTTTCCAGACTAAATAATCCAGTCAGCCCTTTCATAAACTAACAATAAAATAAAATTGAGCAACCATTACTGTTGCCATAGTGAATTCATGTAACAGCAAAAAAATTAGGTAGGTAATAGTGATCAGACTATTGTCCCTGTGGAACAAGCCTTCGTCTGAACCAGTTTTGCTGTATTAACAAATTGCTTCAAAGAAGAATATTAAGATGACAAGATAGCTTGCCAGTTCTACATGACTCACTCTCATACCACGTTTCTGTTATGTATATATTCAAAATATGGTTAGCTTATCAGTAAAATGGTTGTTATAGTTTCCAACAATGCTATATTAAAAGGGAGAGTTAGAAAATCAAGGATATTAAATAATTTTCTAAGCCCTTGAGCCACAGGCTTTTAGGATTTATGTTGAATCAAATTTCCAGTCACTGCACCATAATAACTAGCATTTTAGAAAGAAGAGTCACCGAATGCTGAGAATATTTTTATATGCATAAAATAACTTGATTAACTTATTAAACAAATATTTCTTGAGCCAGACCATTGGAATACATTAACAATTTAAGCAAAAGAAAACTCTATCCCTGATTCATATGAGGGCACTATTCTAGATCTTGACTGTGATGATGGCCACACAACCTACACACATGATACAATTGCATGGATCTAATACACACACAAATGAATTCGTGTAAAGTTAGTGAAATCTGAATCAGGTGGGCAAATTATATCACTGTCAATTTTCTGGTTGTGAGTCTCCAGCACCACTGGAGGAAACTAGGTGACTGATATGAGGATCTTTTTGCATTATTTCTTACAACTGCATGCGAATCTTTAACAATTTTTTTTTTAATTTCTTACCCTCAGAATTTAAATTCTAGTGGCCAGAGACAGACAAAAAATAACAAACATTGGTTAACAAACAAACAAACAACAAACCAGCCAGTGTTACTCAGTGGTTGAGTGTCAACTCATGAACCAGGAGGACACTGGTTCGATTCCTGGTCAGGGCACATGCCCATGTTTCTGGCTACTAGGGGGCGGAGGCAGCCAATTGATGGTGTTTCTCTCTCATCAAAGTTTCTATCTCTCTATCCCTCTCCCTTTCTCTCTCTTTCTAATAAAAATAAATAAAAACATTTTTTAAAAAATAAAAAACATAGTGCCCTAACCAGTTTGGCTCAGTGGATAGAGCATCGGCCTACAGACTAAAAGGTCCCAGGTTCGATTCCGGTCAAGGGCATGTACCTTGGTTGCAGGCACATCCCCAGTATGTGTAGGAGGCAGCTGGTCGATGTTTCTCTCTCATCGATGTTTTTTACTCTCTATCCCTCTCCCTTCCTCTCTGTAAAAAAACAATAAAATAAATAAATAAATAAATAATAACAAACATAGTAAATAAGTAAATTACATTGCAGGTGAGAAAGTTATTGAGCATTATAGAAAAAAAAATGGGGTAGGGTAAGAAGAACCAGGAAGGAGAACTTGGTCTATTAAGAAGATGATATTTGAGCAAAGACTTAGGAGCTTGAAGTTTTCCTATGGGAAAAGCATTCAGTGGAGGGAACAACCACTGCAAACTTTCTAAGATGGGAATGAACTTGAGTGTTTAAGAAGCTACAAGGAGGGAGAAACCAAAATGCTGGCATAGATAAACACCGGAGATTGCTGCCTCACACAACCACTTCAAAAATACAACTAAAAGACGGAACTGACATCATCCAGAACCACAGGAAGGCTGGCTGAGTGGAAATTCTACAACTAGAAGGAAAGAGAAAAGCATACCAAGATTCAGAGGAGATTCGGTGCGGAAGTAAAGTACAGAGGTACGGAGGCGCACGTGAGGAGGGCTGGTGGCTGAGGACATGGTTGTCGTTTTCAATCAGGAGGGAGTCTCAAGCTCTGAGCTCCAGTTCTAGGCAAGTCTCTGGGGACCCAGACTCATACGGGAGAAACTGGACTGTCTGGCATCGGTCGGAACTTGAGGGCAGCTTTCTCTCGGAGGTGCTTACAGCGATTGTCAGGACACTGAGAAGCGGGTCTCTGAGGGCAGCCATAGCTGCTTGCTCTGCACTGTTGATCCCCTGGGACCCCGCCCCGCCCAAGCCGTGCATGGAGGCTTTTGCATATGAAAGGCCTGGTCCTCTGCAATCTGAAAATTACCTAACAAACTACAGCTGGCCCAAGGCCCCATGGCAACTGGAATTGCTTCACAGCTGAGCTCCTGTTGGGTACCTCCTTAGCACCTCCTTAGAGATCCAGGAGCCAGTGTGCCCGGTGGTCAGAGTGGGGCCATTCAGATTGCAGCTCCTCAGCTCCATAAAGGACACAATCAGGGGCCAGACTCAGTGAGCACCAAAGCCCCACTGAAGCAAGTCTTGCCCCAGAGGGGTGTCTCCAGCACAGAAGTTATCCCACTGCAGACACAGCTGATTCTCACAGCCAATTGGCCTGGCAGTCAATTCCTCCCAGTGATACCTACAACAATCAAGGCTTAACTACAACAAGACTGTGCACAAAGCCCACAAGGGGGTGCACCAAGAGTGTCCACCTCAGGTAACTGGGGAGGCTGAGCCACTGGGCCTTTTAGGACACCTAGCACAGAAAGCCACTCTATCAACACAGGGAAGCATAAAAAATGCCGAGATAAAGAAACAGGTCACAAATGACAGAAATGGAGGAAAGCAAACTACTGGATATAGAGTTCAAAACCACACTTTTAAGATTTTTAAGAACTTTCTAGAAACCACCGATAAATGTAGTGAGATCCTCAAGAAATCTAGTGAGACCCTCAATGTTGTGATAAAGGACCAACTCGAAATTAAGCATACACTGACTGAAATAAAGAATATTATACAGACTTCCAACAGCAGACCAAAGGATCGCAAGAATCAAGTCAAAGATTTGAAATGTGAAGAAGCAAAAAACACCCAACCGGAAAAGCAAAATGAAAAAAGAATCCAAAAATATGAAGATACTGTAAGGAGCCTCTGGGACAGCTTCAAGCGTACCAACATCAGAATTATAGGGGTGCCAGAAGATGAGAGAGACCAAGATATTGAAAACCTATTTGAAGAAATCATGACAGAAAACTTCCCCTACCTGGTGAAAGAAATAGACTTACAAGTCCAGGAAGTACAGAGAACCCCAAACAAAAGGAATCCAAAGAGGACCACACCAAGACACATCATAATTAAAATGCCAAGAGCAAAAGACAAAGAGAGAATCTTAAAAGCAGCAAGAGAAAGAAACTCAGTTACCTACAAGGGAATACCCATACGACTGTCCGCTGATTTCTCAACAGAAACTTTGCAGGCCAGAAGAGAGTGAAAAGAAATATTCAAAGTGATGAATACCAAGAACCTACAACCAAGATTACTTTATCCAGCAAAGCTATCATTCAGAACTGAAGGTCAGATAAAGAGCTTCACAGATAAGGAAAAGCTAAAGGAGTTCATCACCACCAAACCAGTATTATATGAAATGCTGAAAGGTATCCTTTAAGAAGAGGAAGAAGAAGAAAAAGGTAAAGATACAAATTATGAACAACAAATATGCATCTATCAACAAGTGAATTTAAAAATCAAGTGAATAAATAATCTGATGAACAGAATGAACTGGTGATTATAATAGAATCAGGGGCATAGAAAGGGAGTGGACTGACTATTCTTGGGGGCAAAAGGGTTGTGGGGGATGCAGGAAGAGACTGGACAAATATCCTGCACCTATGGATGAGGACAGTGGGGGGAGGGGGGGAGGGCTGAGGGTGGGGTGGGAACCGGGTGGAGGGGAGCTATGGGGGGGAAAAAGAGGAACAAATGTAATAATCTGAACAATAAAGATTTAAAAAAGAAGAAGAAGAAGCTACAAGGGGCCTTCTGGCTGGAGCAGAGGAGGCAGAGGAAGAACAGCAAGTGGTGAAGTCAGAGAATTACAAAGAACCAAAGACTGGAGGACTTTGAGGCCAGTGGAAGGACTGTGGTGTTTTCTCTGAGTTGGGACGCCTTTGAAAGATCTCTGGAGAGAGTAGTATATTTGTAAAGAATCACTCCAGCTCCCATTTTGAAAACCGAGTATAGGGAAGTAAGAAGCAGAGAGACCTGTCAGGAGGCTAATGCAGGCACCCAAAGGAGAAAAAATAATTGCTTACATAGAAAACAATGGGAACTGTGACAAAATCTAGCAATTTACTACTTCTGTACACTAACTCACACATTCGTGCCCAATATAACAATTACAGCCTCCACAAGCTCACAATATATTTAGGAGGAGAGTTATATGTAAGTAGATTATGCAAGGCCTAATTTGCACAAGTTGCAAATTTTGTTCTTTACCGTGGGAAATCATGAAGATCCTATTTGCAAATGGCAAGTCTTTCCTCTATCGAATACCAAAACGCTTAGTAAAAGTGTAGCCATTTCTTATTCAGAAAACGTCTGCTACTCTGACTGCACCTATTCTGATTGTGTGGAGGTTTGCAAGCTTCATCCCTTTTCTTACCTGCAGGGAGCTCCCCAGGCCAGGACTGCTGGCTGGGAACTCTGGCTCCCTCTACTGACTGGATCCACAAGAAAGCAAAATCACCAGTCCTGTATAATTAGAAAGAAAAATCAAGAGAAAAAAATGTTTTCTGTAGTTATTCAAGTGTGGTGTTATCCCAGATAAACATGTTTAAAGCTTCGAAGAACCGAGACGCCTGCACTGCCTTCTGTATAGAAACTGAACATTCTTATAAATTGAATAAATACCATAAATACTGAGCCCATTGCACTATACAGCCTATTGTTTATCTCTGTCATCTTAACTCTTAGTATGCTTCAGGTGCTTTATTGATGGCTCATAGGGTTCATAAACTATATCTCTTTTAAATCATTGAAATATATGCACACTGATTGCAAAAATAACAGATGAAATTTTGAAGCAGTTCCGTCTTTTCAGTATCCAAAAGCAGATGCTCTTTTGAAAATGTGTTTATCCTGAAGCTCTGCCAGCCAGGTGGAAAGTTTTAATACAATGAAATGCGACCAACGCTGAAGCAGAAGTAAAATGCGCGAGGTGGTGGGATAAAATAAAAAGCAGCGTTCTGCTTTAGGAGCTCTTGAAAGTAGCAGAAAGGGCTGCATGTGCAAATACTGAAGGGTGCTTCTGTTTTTTTTCTTGCAGCACAATATTGACCATGAGACTGTTTCCTCATCAGATCCTGGATCTGAAAAGAAAATGGTCTCAGCACAACTAATTCTATGAAAACCTCCACATTTTCACATCTCTCAGCCACAGCCTTCTGTTTTCCTGTTCCCAGACATCACAGCAGGGGGAGTTGCCTCCTACACGAAGGTTTTCTTCAGCCAGAGGGGTTTCATAGGATAGAACGCTTCTTTATGCTTTTCTAGGTGGCAGAACCCTCCTGCAGAAGAAAGCTAAATGAAGACTTTAAGTTTTTCTATCATTTCCTACCCTGCCCCCCCTTTAATCTATAGAAGTAGCACATAAATCTGACTCTCTAATATACTAAAGAGGAAAAAACACATTTATACCTCAAAGATGCAAATTTCGCAAAATCACTGTTTTTATACATGAACAATAACTTAGTTATGCATCATATGTTTGTTTATTTGCACATAATTAATTTTGTAAATTACTTATTAATTTAAAATACAATTATAATGCATCACATTAAGAGTGATATAGGCTGAGGTTTTAAACTTGGAGCAATAAAATATTACACCCTTTGGACACATTCATTACGTCGTCCATATTGACAACAGATCTTCAAAACCTTTTAAACACTGTGCAAATAAGGACTTATTTTTAAAATTGTTATAGAAATGCTTTCCTTGGCTTATTCAGCACCTGCTATTTATAGCATAATTGAGCTTTAATTTTCTAATTTTAAATGATCAAAAAAAGAAGAAAATGTCATTTGCTATTTACCTTTCTATTAATTGTATTTCTCCTCAGTGTAAGAAGCATGCTTGATTGTGTCTGTATCTGGATAAATCTTTTACAATTCAGTGCCCAAAGCCTGCCATTTAACTCTATCGCAAAAGAAAAAATGCTTTGATCTCTGTAGTTCAAATGTATTTCTTCTCCCCCTTAGCTGATGCCCAAGTTAACACATTACAGCAATCTGCTCCTGACTTCTCTCACCCCCAACCCTATGAAAACAACATGAATTCAAAGTACTTCCTGCTGCCAGACACCCTCCGTGTGTGCAGTCATTATCACATGACATTTTTCTGCAGTCCCCAAAGTGACTCAGTTTTCAAGATGTAACTCTTAAGTGGTTGTTATTACTAGGGCCTCATCTCCTTATAATCTCATAACTACTCCCTCTCTTACTTGATTAATATCTGTGCTGTTCCCTCACCTTGCAACCTATTGCACATAGGTTCCCCAATTTGGAAATCTTTCCCCCCACACTCTCCTTTCGACCTCTTGTTATCATTCACTCTGCAACCCCCTGCTGCCTACAGTATAACTTTGCAAACATTATCCTCATACCCCCCCAAATAAAGCCTCATTTTCCTTCAATTTCTTAGTAAACCAAATCCATATGCCTTACATAAGATCCTTTATACCTCCCATCCACCAATCTATCCTCTCACTCTGCCTCTCACAGAGGAATTCTGTTCATTCACATCTCTCAAACGTAGAAGCACGAAGTCAGGAATCCAAGGGGTTACAGTGTGAAACTGGCAAAACCCATAGTGCAGAATTAAGGGTTTTAGTACTGTCTGGTCAGCAACACTTCTCTCACCAGATTCTCTACATATTCTCAAATGATGCTGGGAAACCAAAGCAAAACAGGAAGTATCAATAGCTGATGTGGTGAACTCATATTGACTGTCATATAAGCAATCTGCTCTACTAATAGAGGAACCACCAGTAAAATGGCATTTAAGTAGTGATTGCATCACTGTTCTCAGAAATTACCAGAGGTGGAGTGACAGTAATGTTTAAGGGAACACATGAGTTCAGCCATGACAGCTTCATGAGCTGCTAGATAATGAAAACACACTCCATCAGACTTGCTTATCCAGTTTTAAACGAAAACATAATTTATCAAGGAAAATGAAAACTATGAACCCTTTCATTTTATTTTTTGAAAAACTATTAAATTTTCATAAGGCTCATTAGAGAATAAAAAGCAAAACCATAGCCCCACCCCCATCATCTGTTCTTAGTTGGCTTTGTTCTGCATTTATTCCACCTGAGACTTGGTAGTACTAACTCTCTTTCATTTAATCTCAAACTGCTTTTTCTTGTCACTTACTTTTTGGAAAGATAATATTTACAATGAGAGTACTTATACGTTTCTCTGTCTTTGTCACTTCACTCTGAATATACACAGGTACTTCAATACTACATTAATTAGACAAGTGCTGTTGTAATATAGGGACTGTTCTCTGTGTCAGTGCCATGGTAGGAAAGAGCTGTTATTGAATGGGATATTCCTTATACTACACATCTCTGAATCCCCCAACACAGTATTCTGTACATAATAAACTTATCTTGAATGACAGTGTGTCATGCACCTGCAAGTTTGTTTGACTTTTGTTCTCTAATCCATCCATTCATTTTTTCATGTGATTATTATTAAATCATGATTTTGTATAACCCCTCCAATCTGAAGCAACACACACATACTTCTTTTGGAATTCTCAACCTTATAGTCAAGACCCGCCACAATCAGTTCCTTGTTGACTTCTCTGGTCTTATCTCTCTGTAAATCTCTACACGAGTCAGCAATCCCAGCAACTGATACAAGGAGAATGGCTTTCCACCTTTCCAGAGTCTTGGGTTTTGAAATTTTCTAAGACTTCTTTATAAACATCAGAGACAGGAGACTAGACAACACAATGTTGATAAAATACTCCAAGTTTCTTCATTCAACAAGGACACCAGCCAAAGTCAGCAAACAAAGCAACAGGTCAACAATGCCTGGAAAGTCTCTCTTCTTTGCTCTGTGTCTTACTGACTTTATTTGCATTGAATGCCATTGCTAAGGCAGAGATCCTCCTGGCAGAGCTAAAAGGGGAATGTGCAAAGAAAGCAATTCTGACAAAGCCTTAAGTAGACCTGGTCAAAAACCCACACTCTCTAGGCTATACTCATTCTTATAGTTAAAAACAAAACAAAACTGCAAACAGGCTAGAGTCCTGCATGTTTATTCTATTGTTTTGTCTCTCTCTGCCCACAGTCTGGCTGACCTCTGGGCAATGATTTCTAAGTTTATTAGCTTAACTTTTCTTCATTTCCACTAGCTAAACTGGATATTTTTCACCTCATTTTATTCAATAGATTTATATTATGGTAAAAATATACCATTCAACACATGCATTATTCTGGGATCTCCCTACAAACAGAATCATTTATATAGTTAATTTGGAGAAAGAAATGTATTTTAATTTTACAAGAAACTAGCTTGCAAGGCAATTTTGTGTGCTGAAAAGCCACAAGACCTGCAGTTAGCAAAATGGAGGTCCAAGAGAATTTATGGTTTAGTTTTGGTGCAAATCCAGAGGTGTGATAACTAGGAGAGCTAATGGTATAAGTCCAGTCCAACTCCAGATCCAAAGGCAAAAGACTGAAGTCTCAACTAAAGAACAATTAAACCGGAAGAGCTGTTTCTTTCTTATTCTGCTTTTTGTTCTATTCAGGTCAGGAGGTGAAGAAGCTGGGAGCTTTAGGGAGCATAAAGCAAACTTTAAGTCCTGCCATGTGTGGGGACTACAGAGATTTGGTTGGGTCCAAAGAACCCCAGAACAAATCTGTTTTAGATACTTAGGAAATAATTTTATCCGTGATACATCAACCTTCAAGTTGCACTATTTTTGATGAAGTAAACTTTTAAAATTATTCACTGATCATGTGCCGGGGTCCTGCCCCAGCGGGTCCAGGGGTCCCCAAAGGTGTGGACGGAGTCGGCGAAGAAGAAATGATACAGAGACAGCGTTCCGTTGATCAGCAGCCTAGCCAGGATCTCTAGCCAGGATCTCCAGCCAAGTTCTGGTCTGGATCTCCAGAGAGGTTCTGCTTCGGATCTCCAGCCAGGTTCTGTGTCCATGTTCACTTGCTAGGTTCTCCAGCCCGGTTCTGTCCAGGCTCTCCAGTCAGGTTCAGTGTCCAGGTTCCAGTCAGGTTCTCCTGCCAATCTCTGTAGTCAGGTTCAGTCCAGGATCTTTTGCCATATTCTCCCGCTAGGCTCTGTCTCTAGGCTCCGAGGCCAGTCCCTCTCCAGGATCCTCCGGCATGCTCTCTCCAGCGAAGTTCTTCTGTCTCTAGGCTCCGTGTAGGTTCTGTCTTCTTGATTCTGTTCTAAGTTCTGAGTTCTGAGTTCTGAGTGTTTCTGTCTTATTACAACTGTATTTATACCAGTTGATTCAATCCTATCAATCTCTATTACAAAGGTTAGGGCGTTTCTTATCTCCATTCCAGGGAGAAAAGATTATGTAGTTTAAGCATGATTGTTCGTAGTTAAAGGGATTAATTACCCGCCTGGCACTTAGTTGAGGGGTTTTATTCCCTCCCTAACTTCAGGGGAAAATCCCTACCTGGGGATTCAACCGTTCTCGGAGAGGTGACCTTAGTTAAAACACAGCGCCAAGAAGGTGAGCAAACATATTAAGAACCGTATGCCATATATGCCAGGTCCCTTGAAACAGCAAGGATGGACCGGCTCCCGGCAATCATGTTTTTCATTTCAGTTGATGATTAAAATAAGTGTAGTTTTTGAGTGTGTAGCAACATAATTTGGGGTATTGGTGCTTTTGGACATCGCATTCTGAGAGTCTCAGATTCTATCCAAAGAATGCTGCTTACTTTTATTCAGAAAAACTGTGTTGACTCCGTCAAGCCTAGCCTTATCCTTCTAGGTTGGGCCGTGGTATCTGTGATTCCATAATGTCTATGTGTGATCTCTTAGTGCACTTACTAGTATCTTATTGTATTAGTTTGAACTCTTGGAGGTTCATGGAAGTGAGGGTAGGAATGTCTATATATAAGTGATCCAATGATGTCACGGTGACCCGGTCTCTTTCTCTCTGTTACTTATAGTTCCCTGTCAGTTGCCCTCATCCTCAGGCTAGCCCTCTGTAACCCAAATTTGCAATCCAAAAGAAAGAGAGATCTTGTCTTTCCTGGTATTCAGAAATCAAATTTTATGAAATGTTCCTGATTGGAATTGTTTGACTGATGGTTTTTTTTGTTTTTTTTTCTTAGACCAATCTCTGAGTTCCAGGAAGAAAACATGGAGTAATGAAACAGTTGTTTTTCAAACATTCACTGTGCAGACAAATGTGTCACTTCAAGTATTTTATGAATATTTTATTATGTCCTTGTCTCCTCTAATGGGCTACATGCTAGAACAAAAGTTGTATCTTATTAATCTTTATGTATGCAGAAACTAGTACAAGACCTCACCCATAGTTGACATTCAATAAATGCTTATTGCATAAGTATGATGTAAAGCAGTGTAAATAACCATCTGGGAAGAGAAGAGACAGGATAGACTGCACTGAAATAAGTCCCTAAGCACATCAGAGCGTGTGAGCACAAGGGTTGCCAACACCAGACAATGTGC
Source organism: Myotis daubentonii (assembly GCF_963259705.1). Taxonomy (NCBI): domain Eukaryota; kingdom Metazoa; phylum Chordata; class Mammalia; order Chiroptera; family Vespertilionidae; genus Myotis; species Myotis daubentonii. The sequence continues at coordinate 19,326,710 of NC_081842.1, read as the reverse complement.
AGAGGATCAGGAGTATTAAGAATAAGTAGCTCTTAACCTTTAAATCAATTTGAAAATGTTTCTAAGAGGATACACTGCCTTATTACTTAGCTGATATCAGTCAGAGAGGTTTCATTTAAATCTCAATGTCTCTCTTCTTAATAACAGATAAGAATGCTCAGGGGATGATTAAAATTATACCACCTCCCTATAGCTTTGTGCCAATTCTCCACTGAATCACCGAAAGTTCTGGTCTATGATACATTAGGGACTTGAGCCCAAGGTACCTGCTAGCTGCAAATCTAGAAGCATCGCTGATTTCAACTTAACTATTGGGAACTTCAATCATGAAAGTGTTCAAAAGCAGAAAACCCTATGCCATTTTTATTATACCCTGATGTTAAATGTTTACATGACTGAATTTTTATTTTTACAAAATGATGAGCTACAGTCCGAATGAACATATGATGTTGCATTGGGGGTAGTGGTGATGATTCAGTGATCCAGCGATCATGACCTAACAGTCAAAAGAGAACAATAGAGTTTCAGGAAAGGGAGAGTGTGATTAGATCAAGTGCCCAGAGACACCAGGGAATCGACTGGAAACTTTTGAGACATCAAAGGTGGTTGAGACCTGGGCAAATCATAAAGGAAGACAGAGGTTATTGAAGCAGAGTAGGCAAGGGTAGGTTTTACAAGATATTTAGTAGTAAAGGAAGTTGCAGGACTATGAACAAAGTAATGGTGTTTTGTTTGTTTTTATGAATCCAAAGCAGTGTTGATGGTGTTAGCGGGTAAAAGGGAAGGAGCTAGTCAAGAGTTGACAATTTCAGGGAAAAAAAGCTATTTCATGGAGGAAGGTTCTGGAGAAGGTAAAAGGGAATGTGTTATATATCATAGCTGAACAGGTTACTTTAGGGTAAGTAAGAAAAGCTAAAACGCTACATTATGCATTTATTTTATAATTAGTTGATTGTTGTTTTAAAAAGATGCAATAGTCAGATAATTTCTACACCTCAGTATTTCAGTCAACATTAAGCAACTATTTTCACTGATTTGCTTTTCATATTTTTAAAAAAGTCCAGATAACAATAGAAAAAAAATCCTATATAATAAAAGCCTAAAATGCTAAGTGTCTGACCATTAGACCAGTCGCTATGACATCACTGACCACCAGGGGGCAGACACTCTGACCGGTAGGTTATCTTGCTGCTGGGGTCCGTCCGATTGGGACTGGGCGAGAGGGGCCTGAAATGCCCTGGAGCCCTCCTGCGATCCTTCCCCGGCTGGCCAGCCTTCCAGGTTCCCTCCCCAGCCCTGATCGTGCACCAGTGGGGTCCCTTGGCCTGGCCTGCACCCTCTCGCAATCTGGGACCCCTCGGGGGATGTCGAAGAGCCGGTTTCAGCCCGATCCCCACAGGCCTGTCCGAGGGACCCCACCAGTGCATGAATCCATGCACCAGGCCTCTAGTCAATAATAAGAATGTTTTCTTCCACTTGAGACATTATAAAATAAAAAATAATATAAATATATAATACTCAGACATGGTAAAAACATTAGGAAGATAAAATAACAGATTTTTCAGTAATAGAATAATTCAGAATATTCAGAATCAATACCCCAAGAAACAAAAATGCAGTATAAAATTAAAGTACATTAATGCAAAGTAGATTCATAGTTATCTGTGTTTATTTGTTATGATGTGTGGCATAACATACTTAAAAGAACGTAGTGCTTTTCCTTAGAAGAGTGAATACTATGTCGCCCCAAAAATGTAGAAAAGCAGAAAAAAATACTTTTTATTAATGGATTATAAGAAAACATGCCAAGTAAAGGTAAGGTGAGGAGGAGGAGGGGAAATGATTATTTATCTTGGGGAAGTACATCAGTTCAGATCAGTTCAGTTTTTCTACCAATTAACTTATTCAGGCTACTAATTCAAAGGCCCTGTTTAACCTAAAGTTTAAATCATGAAAACCAAAAATAAGGATAATAATTTGTCTTTAACCCTTTTTATGATAAAGCATAAATCAATTTAAAGAAGTTCCCTGAGAACCAGCAAAATATGAAGCCATCCTGAGAACCACTACTGCATAACTACTATAGCAGTTCTCCGTTTTTCTTCCTGTGTTGGGAAAGTTTGGGGTTATATAACTTAATAAAAATAAATCAGACAGACATGACCATATTAAAGTAAGAGCATGAGCTAATCAGTCAAAAATGCGCTCTAGTTATTTTCAAACTGGCTCCACACCTGGAAGCAAACTTAGTCATCATCCTCATCTTGTCATCACTGTGAGAAGTTTTGAGTGACTGCCTAACACAAGAGCCATGGGGTTTCAAAAGACCAAGATTCAGACTGATAAATTGCTGAACCCTACTATTTGATAGAGGGTTTGGCATTATTTAGATCCATTTAACTTGGAAAAACTGCTTAAGATTCACAGTGCTTGAATCTCACCCATTCCAAAAAGTTACTGAAACCATTAAACTAATAACTTCTCTGAATTAATAAGTGCTCTCCTTTTCTACATATAACTACTGCCAGTCGGTGTATTAAGTTCCTCCTGCCCCCCTGCCTGGAGATCAAGTGAGGTCACACAAAAATTCCCTCCTAGGCCTGGCCAGCATGGCTCAGTGGTTGAGTGTCAACCTATGAACCAGGAGATCATGGTTCAATTCCCGGTCAGGGCACGTGCCTGGGTTGTGAGCTCGATCTCCAGGGTGAGTGTGCAGGAGGCAAGCAATCAATGATTCTCTCTCATAACTGATGTTTCTATCTCTCTCTCCCTCTCCCTTTCTCTCTGAAATCAATAAAAATATATATTTTTAAATTTCCTCCTAACAGAAGTCTCTCTCCCCACTATTTCAGGGAGTCCTCAGGGCAACTCCCCATGTGTCCCAAACAAATCAACTCAGCTCTTCAGCACTGCAGCCTCTCGGTGAGGCCCACCACTCGTGAAGCCCTTTGGAGGACACTGGTCACTACTGCCTACGCCCTCTGTTGGGTTCCAGAATGTCTCTGCTTTATCTGCACCTTCTGACCTCAGAGATGCACAGTGTTTTACTTGTTCATTGGGGAGCGATTCTGTCGTCTGCCTCACTCTACGTGGAGGGTGAATATATAATTTATTTTCTTAACTTGAACAACTTTGAAAGTAAACAGGGTCCCAATACCGAAGACTAAATTAATTAGTAGTTACCCAAGACAGAAGACTAAACTTGGCCTATCCAAGGCAAACTGGAACCTACAATCAACATACATATGGTTGGTTCCTTTTCCATCCAGGCCTCTCAAGCAAGGGACCTGCCTCCTGGTTCCTCACCAGTCCTTGGGCTAAAATAGTTCCTTTGGCTTCTTTTTCTTCACAGGCCTCAGATTTAGTCCCCAGGGCTGGATGGGGAGCAGACACCAGATTGTCCTCTCCATCGTCCACTGGCCTCTCTCCAGCTGCCTACATTAACTTCCACTTCTCAGGTCCTCCTGCACCAAGACACTCCCAGGCCAAGATGCCCAAAGTAAATTTAAAAGTAAGATACAACAGGGTGATAAGCCCAGTTGCAGCCAGTAATCAACATACTACCCCAATAAGGAAAAACAAAAACACAAAAACAGAGGATAACCTTTTCTTTACCATAGCCAATTAATAAGTTTGGCTATTATGAATGTATAGAAAGAAATTTTGATTATTTCCCTTCTCTTTGTCATTAAATATTGATAATGCATCTGCCCTGCATCTGGAAAAAATTACAACAAAGAAATATTGGTGAAATGCTTCATTATACAGCATTATTGTACCCTGGGAAAAGGAGATTACATTAATAGTAATAATAAAATTCTCTTCAAAAGAGAAGTTGGAATGGGAATAACATATTCTTACCAGAACAGCGTCCATGAAATTTATGTAATATTGATTATTTAAAACAAATACATCAGCCACATTTGCTAACATTTAATAACTGGGGGTAATTTATAAAAAAAAATAATGATCACAGCCTAATAGTTCAGGGTGTATGTTACACAAGAGTGTCCCATACCTTTGAAGGGAGTTTTTATTAATGGACTACACAACCATCTTCTAAAGCAGAAAGCTATGGGGACAGATCATGACACAGTTATATGTATAACTTTAAAAGAAAATATTTCTCGTGAAGACCTTAACAAAGGTCTTACTTTGCTTTCTATTTGCATTCAAAATAAGACCATGACATTTGGTTAAACATTAAATAATTGGACGACCACGTTTAGGTCTGCTCCATTAATCTAGACTGCCCTAGCGGAACAGGGAAAACTACGGCCTTAGACAAACATAAAGCATAGAACTTTGCACACTTTGATTGCTCAATGGATATTTGTCGATTCGATAACCTTGGTGTATCCTGACTTTTGGCTAGAAACTAAGGATATCATTCCTGAGAATGGGAGAGTCATGAAATTTCTCAGATTGCTCTTCGTGGCTCATTAAGAAGTTTCACAGGAAAGGAGCTCAGCTCTGAAGCAGAGGAGAGGAGGAACAAGTGATAACATGAAGACTGTGAATAATAGAACAATTCAGCTAGAATCCACCTCACAGCAGCATGCTGCAAGATGAGAGCTTTTACTGTGAACTTCCATGAGGTCACTGGACGGGTCAGTGTTATCAGGCTGCGTACATCAGACCATGCCAAAATAGTTTCTCCTCCTCTTCATAACTTTCCTGACTTTCTCAATGCCTGAAATTCCACTGTGAGAGTGTCACTCTTTCAGGGTATAAAGTCTTTTTGGTCTTCTAGAATTTCCCATCAAAATAAAAATCAGCCCTTGTAACATTATATATTTAATTCAGCATTTCCAAAAATATCTATTTCCAGTCCCGCAAGATGCTTCATGAAAAAAAAGCTCTGTAATCAAAGAAATTTGCTAAATGCTCTAGTCTTTAACTTCTTACAATTCACAATGCCAAAGAACTTATTAAATGAAGGCTCTGAAACATATTTCAGAGAAAAAAATGTATAATTTTTAATCTAGTACTCACAAAATTTTTTGACTACAAAATAATTTGGAATCCTTTTTAGCCTCCAGAACACTGAAATATCAACTCACAGTGAATCATCAGTTTCTGGAAACATGGATCAGCTGCTAGGGAGCCAGAAATTGTTACTGGGTGATTGGATCCATTGTCATTGCAGGTATTCATTGGACATTACTGACTAATATCAACAGTGTTGGTGTTTTTCTAAAATTTTCTAACCCCTATAGAAATTTCCTTTTAATGGCTCATACATTTAAGATTTTATTATGTCCATTACTATAGAAATAAGATAGGCTCCACATGCAAAGTTAGTAAATAAGAAACTAATTGGTTGAATGATGAAAAGGTTATACAATGTGTTTTTTAATTATAGAAAAGGAGTACTCAGTAGAATTAAGCTTGATTTTGAAGTTAGGGCAGCATTTGAATGAGCAGAGAAGGAACTGCCCCAGGCAGAGGAACCATGAGAGCAAAGGAATGTTGGTGGGAACCAGGAATCAGGGTCAAACCACTCCTGAAGCTAGAAGACAACAGCTGGAGCTACTGCAGTCAGGGACTGCCACGGATAGGCATTCTGTGGTGCAGCGCGGGGGCTCAGCAAAGACCAGACACCACAGAGTCCTTGTCAATGGGAGATGCTGAGGGCAAGAACTGCTACCGGAAGGTCAGCTGGGAGCCATGGTCAGGAACCTAGAACCACCAGGCAAACAAACAGGAACAATGCCACTGACTAGCCATTGCCAAAGAAACATCATTTTGGGGACCAGCAAATGAATTAGGCTAAAGTTGTCTTATTACTCAAATATTTGAGACCCCTTACAGACTCCAGGCAGCACCCAGAATTTGTTCTGGTTTTGAACAATCATGGCCATGAAAATACACTGCTCAGATGTCCTTTTTCTGGAAGCATAGTTGACTGGTGGCCCATGTGCCATCTTTCTAGATCCATCACCACATTGGGTCTCAGGCTACACTTCCTGTGAGTGCTCCTCGCCAATGATTGAGCGTGGTGAGGGTACTTGTTAGCACAAGCCCATTCCTGGGATGTGGGACTCTTCTGACGGACAGTTTTGGTGCAAGGTTTCCCACTGACCTGGCTGACCATTCCTTGGAACCATGCTGAAGCCTGAGACTCTTCCTTTCCAAATCGCTGTCCTTCACTGTTTTCTTCACGGGAGTCAACACAGTAGTCTGCATGCTTCCCTTGCCTTCTGCAGAGCCTTCTCTTTATCCTTCTCCAGCATTTCCCCTGATACATTTCTTGCACATATAATCTTAGCTTGATGTCTTCTTCTCAGAAGACCCCAACTAACACAGATACCCAACTATGACACTCCATTCTCAGGTTCCATTCTGTTTAACTTTTAGGTGAAATCTTTCTCTCATAGGCATCCCAATGCTCCAAATCACATAAAGAGAGAAAGGTTCTCTGTCTCCTAGGGCCACCTTTACCTTGTATTTGAGCACAGAACCCCATCTGTACTTCCTCCTAAAGGGTTCAATTTGGGAAGGATCTTGTCATTTGATAAAAGCAAAGGAAAGGAAATTAACACTGGCAAACTGGCCACTCAGAAGGAAAGAGAATGTATATGAAGAATAGAGTACTTCAAAAAAAAAGAATAGAGGACTTGTCTAAAGTTGTCTTTTTTAAAAAATATATTTTTATTGATTTCAGAGAGGAAGGGAGAGGTAGAGAGAGAAACACCAATGATGACAAAGAATCATTGATCAGCTGCCTCCTGCACACCCCCCTCCCCAAACTGGGGATCGAGCCCACAACCCAGGCATGTGCCCTTGACCCAAATCGAACTTGGGACCCTTCAGTCCTCAGGCCAACGCTCTATCCACGGAGCCAAACCAACTAAGGCTAAAGTTATCTTTTGAAGAGCCTAATAGAAGGTACTTCTGATTTTTCAATCAGCAAGTAGTTTCTATTTTTCCATGCTTAATGTATTAGATGCCCAGGGCTGCATAATAAAGTACCACAAACTGGGTAGCTCTAAACAACGGATAAAGTTCTGGAGGTTAGAAGCTTGAAATCAAGGTGTTGGCAACGCCATGCTCTCTCTGAAGGCTCTGGCAAAGAATCTATTCCATGCTGTTCTCTTAGCTTCTGGTGCTGCTGATAATCCTTAGTGTTTCTTGGCTTATTGTTTTCAGGCCAGTCCCTGCCTGGGTAGTCACATGGAATTCTCCTTGGATGTCCCTCTGTCTTTTCTGCTCTTATAAGGACACTAGCCATAATGGCTTAGAGTCCACACTAATGACCTCATCTTCACTTGATTACAACGGCCAAGATACTACAGTATATTATTTTATTTTAAATATATTCTTATTGATTTCAGAGAGGGAGTAAGAGGAAGAAAGAGATAGAGACATTGATGATGAAAGAGAATCATTGATGGGCTGTCTCCTGCATGCCTCTTACTGGGGACTTAGTCTGCAACTCGGGCATGTGCCCTGACCAGGAATCGAACCATCTTGGTTCATAGGTCAACACTCAACCACTGAGCCACACTGGCTGGACAACATCACAGTATTTTAAAATAAGGTCACAGGTCCCCAGGGCTGGGACGTCAATGTATCTTTGGGGGAGATATAATCCAACCCAAACACTTGAGTAGGAGCATGTCTCTTTGAATGGAAATGGAAAACTACATAATTAAACAAAATTTCTGTTACTTGGCAGATAAGGAAACAAGCTGTTCAATGTATTAGTTAGTGAATTGTGCTGCGGCTTGTATTGTGTCCCTATTGTATGTCTGATGTGTCCATGTCCTCTTCATCTTCAGATGCAGCTGGCACCTAGCACTTTGGGTCACTGCTGACTACTGGATGGGAAATGAAGCCAATATGAGACTTCTAAATATTGGCCTGCAGATGATAGGACCTGATAGGCATATCTATTATAACTAAAAGCACTGCTGGTTTGAAGCAGTGACCTTTCCAGCTGAAATTAATTGGATCTTTTCAATGACGTTACTTGTACATGAATACACTTTCCTGATTCAAAGAAACAGAATAGAGAAGTCACGAAATCAATCAGATGAAAAGGATTTCATGAAGCACTTTCTGGATAATAAATCACGGCACACTAAGACTTCACATATATATGACTAAACATTTTTAGCAGCTTCCAAATTCCAAAATCCCATCTGCCACAGGGAAGTGGCTGAACTAGCATGGGAATCTAGCAAATAGTTTTATTTTTCATTTGAAATCAACGCTTTATGGATAACAGTTACATTTCTTTTTTTAATTATTTTTAATTTTTTTTCTTTATTGATTAAGGTATTACATATGTGTCCTTCCTCCCCATTGCCCCCCACCTCCCCACTCATGCCCTCATCCCCCTGGTGTCTGTGTCCATTGGTTAGGCTTATATGCATGCATACAAGTCCCTTGGTTGATCTCTCCCCCTTCCCCCCCACCCTCCCCTACCTTCCCTCTGAGGTTTGACCTATGCTTCTCTGTCTCCGGATCTGTTTTTGTTCATCAGTTTATATTGTTCATTATATTCCACAAATGAGTGAGATCATGTGATATTTATTTTTCTCTGACTGGCTTGTTTTGCTTAGCATAATGCTCTCCAGTTCCATCCATGCTGTTGCAAATGGTAAGAATTCCTTCTTTTTTACCACAGTGTAGTATTCCGTTGTGTAGATGTACCACAGTTTTTTAATCCACTCATCTGCTGATGGGCACTTAGGCTGTTTCCAAATCTTAGCTATGGTGAATTGTGCTGCTATGAACCCAGTGATCCCACTTCTAGGAATATATCCCAAGAATCTAGCAAATATTTTGATTAGGCTAGAAACCATTCACAAAGTCCTTCTTCCTGACTCTATTATCAAGGATGTCAAAGCTAAGAATTTGAACTCCTAGCTTTTTTTTTTTTTTTTTCATGCCTAGAGCTGGCCGTGTGACACACTTTTGACCAATAATATGTAAGAAGAGTCACTGGGGAGGGCATCCCTCCACAATAAAATGACACCCTCTTTAAGAGGAGAGTTCTTGACTCATTATTTGATACTCTCCCTTCTTCCTACCAGGAACGTAAATGTAATAGCAGGATGTGAAGCAACTAACTTACCACCATGGGTTCAAAATTTTCCATGGAAATGGAGAAGTAAGACCATCAAAGGTGGGATAAAAATGGCCAAGTATGGATTTTAATACTGGATTTTCCCTCCCATGATTGAATTTGAACTTAGTTTTTTATGCCAGTGCTTATTACAAGGGGCTATTTTGCCTGCCAGGTGATGTTTGGCAATGTCTGGAAACATTTTTGGTTGTGAAAGGGAAGCTACTGGCGTCAGGTGGGGTAGAAACCAAGAGATACTGCTAAACATTCTGCAATGCACAAGACAGCACCCCAAAACAAAGAATCACTCAGCCCAAAATGACAATAATACTGAGATTAAGAAAGTCTAGTCTATAGATCTCAATTTCTTTAATGTTAAATAAGGGAATTTTTATAATATGACATCTAAAATTCCTTAAAAAATAGAAGGTAGTCTGAATATTTCTGACAAGATAATTCTTGAGTTATAGTATACCTACTCAATAGCAATTTAAGCTATCTTTTAAAATAGTAGTTATGAAGACTAAGTAACAATAGCAAATTTTGTATATGTATTAAGTAAAAAATCAATATACAGAAGTGTAGGTGCTGCCCTGACTGGTTTGGCTCAGTGGATAGAGCGTCGGCCTGCAGACTGAAAGGTCCCAGGTTCGATTCCAGCCAAAGGCATGTACCTTGGTTGCAGGCACATCTACCCCTCCCCCCCCCGCCCAGTAGGAAGTGTGCAAAAGGCAGCTGATCAATGTTTCTCTCTCATCGATGTTTCTAACTCTCTATCCCTCTCTCTTCTTCTCTGTGAAAAATCAATAAAATATATCTTTAAAAAATTTAAAAAAAAAGAAGAGTAGGTGCTGAATGATTACTACCATTTTAAAAAGAAAGTGAATGTCAGTGATGATAAAGTGAGGCCAGTAGTTGTGCCGGGGATGTTATAAAGGGGTTTGTTTGCTCCTTTTATTTTGCAAAGGTTATTTAATGTGACTATGCTATTTTTATAATTTGGAAAATAATTTTTAAAGTAATTAATGGGAAAAAAGATTAAAATACTCAATGGATGTTTATTTCTCTGACATTTATGAAATTTCTTTTTAGCCTTACAAAAACATTCTACGGCCTAGTGAAGTGTTTTATGCAATTGAAACCATTTCTACTCATTCATCAAGTAAGCAACATTCTTTCACTAGTTTCTTATAACTCCTTAACTGTGGAATTCTTGGAGGTCAACTCACTGACTATTCCTTTTCAGGATTTTTGTGAAAGCATCAGACTTTCAACATTGAAATGATTGTGTGATAACTTGTCAGTGAAGGTTTGTTTTAGATTCCTGTGCCCACTACAACAAATTACCACAACTAGGTGGCTTAAGACAACATAAATTTATTTTCTTAGAGTTGTGGAGGGCAGAAGTCCAAAACCAACATCACTGGGCTAAAACCAGGTGTCAGCGGGGCAGCATTCCCTCTGGAGGCTCCAGGAGGGAAATTCTTGCTTCTACCAGTTTCTGGTGGTTGCAGGCATTCTTTGGCTTGTGGCCCCTTCACTCCAATCTGCCTCTGTTTTCATATGTCCTTCTCCTCTGTGTATTTTCCATCTGCATGTCTTCTGTAAAGATATGTGATGGCATTTACGGATCAAACAGGTAATCCAGGGTAATTTCCCCATCTCAAAAATGTTAACGGAATTACACTTACAAAGACCCTTTTCCAAATAAGATAAAGGAAAAGTTCCAGCGATTCTGATCTAATAAAAGATCCTAATACGTTTAGGATCTTTTATATAAATTATTACAGTATTACATACAGATATTATATAAAGAAAATATAAATCTAATTACTAATCTTATCTGAAAATCTGAGTTTCTTTTCATACCTACCTCAGACTTTAAGTCTGGCAGCACCATCCAGGATCTTAATCCTAGGAATGTAGAGCGAGAATAAAGCATCTGTCACCCTACTAAATGAAAGAAGCGTGGCATGATACATTTTGTGGAAATTAACTTTTCAACACATCAATGTAAAGAGATGTTTTTAATTGTGAATTTATCAAGAAAATTTGTTTTACCCGAATTAACATTTGGACACATAATGACCCCTTATCTAAACATAGAGAGCTTTAACACTGTTTTACCATTTCTCAACCACTGTGAAGGGTTCTGAAAATTAATTGGAGAATTTAACCTTGACTGCACAGTTCAGGAAACATAACACTGTGAAGCTACTGAAAGGCAGCACTGTACTTATTTTGCTTGAGTTGACTAAGAAGGTGAAGCTATCTTAACTCTCCAATTAAAGCTCTCTCAGGAAAGCGATGATAGTACACAGACAATTAAAGCCCAGGAGCTTTCCTTTCTTTTCCCCATTTGGTTAACTTAATTTTTCAGACTTAGTTTCAGAATAACCCTGTCAAAGGCTCAACTTTGGGGAGTAGTTACATTTCTGGTTTTGGCCAGGAGTATTTCTAAATCTAAGCATGAATTTGCATATGATATGAATATATTTGATCTTGGAATATTAGAACCTTTAATGCTATTCATTTAGATGCAATTAATCAGTAAAATCTACTCCAGTTATTCCCAAAGCCAGTATTAAGGAAGCCACCTGCTGAACCTTAAATAAATCAATAGAATTATTCTCCAAATTGGGCAAGTCATGATCCAAATTTATTGCAGTTAAGACTGTGAGATTGCCACCTAACAGAAGAGAGAAAAAATCCCTTGGTCCAATATAGCCTCAGAGTGAAACTAAGTTTGTGTCTTCTTTCTTTCAGAAAAGGACAGATGGGTTAAATAAGGTTTGGGTTTTTTTGTTTTGTTTTGTTTTAAGTGTATTTTAATATTTGCTCCCCATGAAAGGGACAAGAATTGGAAGTTTCAAAAAGCAATCGTTCAGATTCTTTAAAAGGTAATAAACTATAAAAGCCTAATATATCTCTATAACCAAACTCCTCCTCCCTTTTACCAAGTCTCTCCACATCTCCTCTCATTCCAGTTTTTGAAATCTAATTCCATCTATCCATCCCTGTCTTTCAAGGCCTAAGTTTTCCTTTGTAACTGGCCCCTCTCACCCATCTGTGAACAAACCCTATCCTATCTATAATTAGCCCTAGCCTGTTTGGCTCAGTGGATAGAGTGTCAGCCTGCAGACTTAAAGGTCCCAGGTTCAATTCCAGTCAAGGGCACATGCCCAGGTTGCAGGCTCAATTCCCAGTAGGGGACATGCAGAAGGCAGCCAATCAATGATCCTTTGTCATCGTTGATATTTATCTCTCTCTCCTCCTTTCCTTTCTGAAACCAATAAAAAAAATATTAAAAAAAAAAAAGAACAGAGGTTCTTCATCCCCCCTGCCTTTTCACACTTACTAGTATTATCCTATATTCCTTCCCAAAACACTTTGCTGAGTGGTATATGTCACTCAGTTTTTTCATTTCCTTATCTTCCATTTATTCCTTACACCCTCTGTAATCTACCTTACAGGAGATAATAGTAACATTTACATGACTGTCCTGCTTTTTAGTTCAGAGTATTTTTTATTGTGGTAAAATATACATAACATGAAATAAATCATTTTAATCACTTTAAAGTGTACAGTTCTGTGACATTAAATACATTCATATTGCTGTGCAACCATCACCACATCCATCTCCATAACTTTTTCATCTCTCCAACTGAAACTCTATACCCAATAAGTGATAATTCCCCATCTCCCCCATTCACCCACCACCAAACCCAGCCCCTGGCAACCATTAATCTACTTTCTGTCTCTATGAATTTGACTAATCTAGGCACCTTACATAAGAGAAATCATACAATATTTGTCCTTTTGTGTCTGCCTTATTTCATTTAGCAAAATGATTTCAAGGTTTATCCATGTTACATCATGTGTCAGAATTTCCTTTTTTAAGACTGAATAATATTTCATTGTATGCACATACCACATTTTGTTTATTGATGGACACTTCTACTTTTTGTCTATTATAAACAATGCTGCTATGAACATGGGTGTAAAAATATATGTTCAAGTTATTGTTTTTACTTTTGGGTAAATAACCAGAAGTGGAATTGCTAGATCATAGAGTAATTCTATTTTTAATTTTTTGAGTATTCATCATTCCACTTTCTATGGCAGCTGCTCATGTTACATTCCCATTAGCAGTCTTCAAGGATTCCAACTTCTCCACATCCTCATCAACACTTGTTTATTTTTTTCTTTTCAATAATAGCCACCTTAATGGGTGTGAAGTGGTATCTCACTGTAGTTTTGACTTAGTGATGTTGAGTTTCTTTCCTTGTGTTTATTGGCCATTCATGTGTTCTTTGAAAATGGTCTAATCAAGTTCTTTATTTCTTAATTGAGTCATTTAATCGTTATTTAATTAATTCAATGAGTTGTAGGAATTCTTTACATTCTGTAAATTAGTCCTGTACCAGATATATGATTTACAAATATTTTCTTCCATCCCATAGGTTGCCTTTTCACTCTGTTAATAGTGTCTTTTTATACACAAAGTGGCATGGTACTATTTTAAGCACAACTTATTTAATATTCATAACAACTCTATGAGGTAGGTACTGTTATTATGATCCCCATTTGCAGATAAGAATACTGAGACATAGAGGGTTTAGTAATGTATCAACATACTATGGTAATGACTGAGCTTAGATTTGAGTCTGTTATGGACTAAATGTTTATGTCCCCTCTAAAGTCATATGTTGAAACTGCTCGTCAATGTACTGGTATTGAAAGGGCCTTTGGGAGGTGATTAGGTTAGATGAGATAATGAGGGTGGAGTTATTATGAGTGGGATTGATTCCCTTATAAAAATTATGAGAGAGCTTGCATCTCCTTTCTTCTCTCCTCCAGGTGAGGATATAATGAGGATTCAGCAGTCTGTAAAGAAAACTCTTACCCAATTGATCAGGCTGATCTCAAACTTTCAGCCTCCACAACTTGAGGAATAAATCTGTTGTTTATAAGCCACTTATTCTATGGTACTGTGTTATAGCAGCCTGAACAGACAAATACACAGCCCATGGGTTTGTTGCAGAAATGTCATGTCATAGACACCTCTTGTAATGGAGATCAGTAGCCTCATCACCAAACTCAGTTATTTTTTCTCACCCTTCATTCTACTATCTAACTTTTTCTCTATCATTTCAAATAATGACATTTTTCTGTGAAACTCTCCTTCCTTTGGCTACTACACTTTTCTTGGTTCTTCTTCTACTTCTTTAAGAGAGATACATCTCCTTCTTCAGTCTCTATGCCTTTCTTTTTAAAAAATATACATTTTGATTGATTTCAGACAGGAAGGGAGAGGGTGAGAGAGATAGAAACATCAATGATGAGAGAGAACCACTGACTGGCCGCCTCCTACACACCCCTCACTAGGGATCGAGCCCACAACCTGGGCATGTGCCCTGACTGGGAATCAAACCCTGACCTCCTGGGTCATAAGTCAATGCTCAACCACTGAGCCAGACCAGCCGGGCTTCTGTGCCTTTCTTCATGCTTACAGCTTCAAAGGTCTTCTTCAACATCCCTCTTTGTTTATTCTTCTCTCTCCAGGAAACATCTTTCTTCTCTGTTGTTATACCTTTCTTTCCAGTAGCTGTGAAGGTAAAAAGACCCTGTTTGAAAATAGGGTCCTTACAAATGATCAAGTTAAGATGAGGTCATTTAAGCAGATCTTAATCCAATATGACTGTAAAGGGGAGAAATTTGGACACAAATACAGACATTAATGCAATCTACAAAGAACACCTGAGGTTACCAAAAGCTAGGAAAGAGGAATGTGACAGATTCTCCCTGTAAGCTCCTCAGAGGAGCCAATAATGCTGAGACCTTGGTTTCAGACTTCTAGCCTCCATAACTGTGAGACAATAAATTTCTGTTGTTTGAGCCATCCAGTTTGTGGTACTTTGTCATGGCAGCCCCAGGAAACTAAATACTTTCCAAAAGCTTGGAAGCAGCTATCTGTGAGCAGTTTCTCAAACTCACACCTCTGGTCCTAATTGTCCTTCTGAGGTCTAGGTCTACAATATCAACATGATCTCATGACTGTCCAACCATGATCCTGCCTTTCCAGAATGTTACTCTTCTTCCATCTCCCTTCTTTCTCACCTTTGGTCCCACCTTGCAACCTTTGTAAATGAGATATCTGTGGCTCCAGCCACTCTGGCTGAAAACCACAAAGTCACCTTTGAGTCCTCATTTTCCACCCCCTTGAAGCTGTCTCTGTTTCTGTAATCCAAGAATCATCTGTGGCCCATTAGTTTGGGAGACTATTCTCAGGTTCCCAGACTTGGCAGTCCTTGTATCCCATGGTCAGAGCCCTATCTGCAGACCCAACTCTACCTAATAGGCAAAAGGATTGAAGGCATGTTAGCCCAAATATTGGGACACAGACTCAAGGACTCCCTACTGTTCTCTCAGATAATATTATGGCCCAGAATCTGAGTACTTGTCTTGTTTCTTCCTATTTAAATAAACAAAGTTTTGCCTGTTCTCTTAATACTTTTAAAACTAGGGCTTTCTGCCTAACTCCAGCCAGGTGGCTAGAGTTCTGATAGGTACTTATAGGTATCTTTGAGATCTAAGATTCCAACTCTTCTTCAGATCTGGATTACTTATCATGCCATTTGACCGCTGGCTAGGACATCGCCTGCTAGGCCACATCAGAGATTCTGACTCAGCTTGTTTGTCTAATTTGGTGCCCACTGTCCATTTTTTGAAATGAACTCAAATGTATTTAACAGGTCATAGTTCAGAGAGCATATTTACATTTAAATTTTATTAATTAATCCTAAGAGCCTTAAAGAAATCCAGAAATTTGAGAGGTTAAATAACTCACACTAGTTAGCATTTGCAGTGCCAGCGCTCACATCCAGGCCTCCTGGCTCTGAATTTCATGCTCTTTTCACTTCACAACATTGTATGCTCCTGTGTCCTAATCTACTGGTTACACAGCACTTCTTTCCAGCCCCCGTTAGCCCCATTGAGGCCTCTAGCTCCAGATTCCTCTCTCTCTCCTCGTCTTCCCTCTCCTGCTGTAGATAACTGACTTATATCCTATCATATCCAAAGAGTTGACATACAGCTGCTTTTGAAGTGACCTTAAAACCAATGATCCCCCTTCTCAAAGGAATTTTGAACATGGTTTAAGGAATTGCAAAACTATATGGTATCGTAAGTATGCAAGTTCCCAAGTATAAGGTCATAACAATATTTCTCATGAAGACTTATTTTTCAGAGAAATTTTTTGAAGGTGATATAATGAGATTCCATGTGGTGCCGATATAAGCTGTAATGCAAGAGAAAAGCACAAGTACTGACCACCTTGGATGAATTTATGTCCACTTTTCCACTTCAAGATGGTGTTAATCTTTTAGTAACAGTCTCTCCCTTACTTCATACTCAAAGGCAGCATAAATGTGTTGTGTATTGCCATTTCCTGGCCTGGCCTGGCCTGTAAGATGCTGGACATGCCCTAGCCGGCTTGGCTCAGTGGATAAAGCGTCAGCCTGCGGACTGAAGGGTCTCAGGTTCGATTCTGGCCAAGGGCACATGCCTGGGTTTCGGGCTCAATCCCCAGTGCGGGGTGTGCAGGAGGCAGCCGATCAATGATTCTCTCTCATCATTGATGTTTCTACCTCTCTCTCCTTCTCCCTTTCTCTCTGAAATCAATAAAGAAATATATTTAAATAATAATAAAAAAAAAGATGCTGGACATGTGGGGAGAAGCATGAGGGAGAGAACATGGGCTCCAGAGCAAGAGTGGGAATCCTGGCCCCACCATTGTTAGCAGTAACCTTGAGCAAGTTACTTGACCTCTCTCTACCTTATTTTCCTCACTATTAATAGAACACTTGCCTTCGTGTTGTTGGAAGGATTAAATAATTAATTTAAATAAAGTGCCTAGAACGGCACTTTGCCTGTAGAACTTGCTGTTTCACTATTTGCTATTCTGTATGCACAGGAATGCACACCTGAGTCCCTAGAGGAATCATTACTACTGGAGAGTCAGAGGAGATTTAAAACTGAAGACTTCAGAAAGCTCAGTCTATTCGCTGCCATGAAATGTCTCTATATTCCTTCCTTCCATGCAACAAATGTAAATAATTAGTTTTTACATGAGACAATCCTTTATTAACCTAATACATATGTATGACCTCATAGTGATAGTGAGTTGCCAGGCACCTGACTCGGTTGTAGCATGAGCAAACACTGTCACAGAATAAGTAGTTGGTCATTAAGAAAAAACAGTTGACAATGGGTATGGGGTCAGAGCAGCCTGCCAAACACAATTTTTTCAAAAATGATGAGGTGAAGGTCCATTATAATTTCTCTGCAGTGGCCTACTTATAGTTGTTAACAAATTAAAGATCTGTGATGAGTTATACCTTCCTACGTTTTCTGGTGTACTCTTAAAACTTACAATCTGAATTAATTACCACAGAGGCAAGAATGTTAATCAAAACAACAGTAGCATAATTGCACCATATCTTGTGCTTCTGAGTTACTTCCTTACAA
The DNA here is from genome assembly GCF_963259705.1 of Myotis daubentonii. NCBI lineage: Eukaryota > Metazoa > Chordata > Mammalia > Chiroptera > Vespertilionidae > Myotis > Myotis daubentonii. Next base: position 19,309,105 of record NC_081842.1, on the reverse strand, counting down.
AGGAAAAAAATAATATTTCCTATGATAGTGTCAGGCTATACAGGCTCCTTAATAATATAGGATACAGAATCTTCCTTATTGTTAGTTCTACTCATTAATTTTTGTAAAAATTGAACCCACAATCACAAGCATGTTTTTAAACTATATTATATTATTTTTCTGGATTACAAGGTAACTTAAAAATTAAAATATGAACATTATTTAGTTGTATGAAGTAATGTGATAAAAATAAAATAAAGCTGACATAACTACATCAATTATCATGTCAAAATTATATAGGTTCATTGGTAAGGGAAAAGAAAGGGCCAGGAAGTATATTAAATCATCTATGTTTTTAGACATATGGGATCTACAGTTTTTTAATAATACTCCGTATATATTCCCTTTAAAAAATATATAACTGAAAATGAGTGTCACTTTTCAAGGCCTTATTTATATCACAAGAGAAACAGCCACTGTAATAAATAAAAATCAGGAATAATAATTTATTTCAAGAGGGAACAAAGGAGATATTGACCAAATAAAATTTTATTGTCTTAATTAATTTCAAAGTTTTCCTTGTGATCTTGACCTACAGCATGTTGCAACAGCACTCTCAACAGACCAGTTAGTAATCCTGGGAAAGGCAGATTTAACTGGTTCTTTTTGGATTTTTAAAAGCTAGATTGAATGTCCAATGGTAAGACTCCTGTTCTGATAAACTCTTCTTTATCTAAATACCTGCCTTTCTCTTAATCTCCATTGACTCCACTGGCCCTGAAGATAGCAGCTGAGCCATCTGATAGAAGATAAACCCGTGTGCCTGTTTTCCACCCTCATTGAAAAAAACCTTTGAGTTTGTAACTTGGGCCTGAAGATGCTTATCACACAATCTTCAGTTGCCAGAAATTCAAAATTGGGCCATGTCGGTCACTGCTGGAATCTGCCCTCGCTGCTTCTATTTATTTTTAAAAAAATATATATATATATCAGCATAAATACTGAACTGAATGGAGTGCCCTTAACGAGAAAGATTGTGCCGTTCCTCCTGCAGGAATTTATTTAAACTATGTGGCTTGTCTGCTGAAGAAAAGTTATTCAAATGTTCCTGATAGTGCCCTAGATCCCATTACAGTCTCATTTCATTCAGGCTCTGGATTCTTTTAAAATAGTGTGTGTTAGAACAGTTTGTAACCCAACAGGACACAAACTAGATTTTTGCTTCTGAGAAGTCAACTCAAAGGAGACCCAAGGCAGAATCTAAAGTTAAACTGACATGCTAAAGTTAAACTAATCAAACTGTGTTTCAGGATCTCCACCCAACGCACCCCCCCCACCCGCCACCCCCCCCCACCACTACCACCTCCAACGTTTTCAAAGGTATCTCATACCATAAGAAGTGTTTTCAGGGCAATTATTATTAATTCATTTTCACTGAAAAAAATAAAATGAAAAGGAAGGTTTTGTTTCCAAGTTTCAAAGATCCTGGAGTTTAGAATGTTTTTATCTCAAGCAAATTTATCCAATGGGGAATCATTTTCAGCAATTTTTCTTCCTCAAATTTTGCTCTTCCTGCTATTTATCCCCCTAAGCTAGTGTCCTGCTCTCCTTTTCTTTATCCTCTACTTAAATTTAAGGATTTCTGTCAAAATCAGAATAGTAATCAAAGTGAAATGAATTTGCTAATCAAAAAACTATTTATATAAATTAATGTTATTATTCAAAAGTGTATAATTGTTTTAAAATATCTAATGAGATTTCCTTCTGTGGTTTTTAGCTTCACTTTTATTTTTGCATTGAATATCAGATAAATGTGTCTAATGGGTTGAGAAGTTTCCAAGCAGAAATCAGAGAATTTTTTTTATCAAAGTATAGTTGATATACAATATTATATTAGTTTCAGTTGTACAGCATAGTGATTTGACATTTATATTTCTTACAATGTGAACACCATAGTTTAATAACCATCTATTACCATACAAAGTTATTATGATAATAGACTATTTTCCCTATGCTGTACATTGTACCGCCATCACATTGTTGTTTTTTAACATTCTGGAGGTTTGTACTTCTTATTCACCTTCACCCTTTCTCACCCATCTCCCTACCCACCTTCCGTCTGCCAACCTCAGTTTGTTTTCTGTATCTATAAACCTATTCCTGTTTTATTGTATTTGTTCTTTTGTTTTTGTTTTTAGATTCTACATGTAAGTGAAATCATATGATGTTTGTCTTTGTCTGGCTTACTTCACATAGTACAGTAACTTCTAGTTTTATCCATGTTGTCACAAACGGCAAGATTTTCATTATCTCTTAGCTGAGTGAATTCCATTGTACTGCTGATGAAAAAAGGGGTCCTATGGAAAGTAATCAGGGTGGTCTGATCATAAATTCCTAATTGGGCAGTTCTTGGTGAGTACTCTCTCTCTAGGCATAGAACTTTGTGATAAAAGGTCTGTCTTTATCTTAAGTAAGCCCTTTCCATTGTTTTTATGCATCTAGGTTAACACACCTTTGAAATTACCACCCTCAAAAGACATAATCTTGTTAACCAGTCCAACTCCTGCCTTGCTTTCTCCTACCTCCATGTAATCTTCCTTACATCCCCTCCTTAATTCCAAATACATAAAAGAAACAGTCTATTGAGATCTTGCTTCTAGGCATATCCTGTGTTTGGCTCAAATAAACCCATATAATTCTCTACTGGTTTGGACGTCCATTGGCCATATCTTTGTCTTGTTTGAAGAAAAGTCTGTTAAATCCCCTGCCCTTTTGATCCTGGGACACTTTGGTGTTGGGCTGTCCTTCCTGGGAGGCTGTAAAGGGAATTTACAGGCACATAGGAGTACAAGGCACATGAGGAAGATGGAATGGGAAGCAGAAAGAGATTTTAGCAAATTTGAAGTTAAACAGTAATTGTTCTATGGCCCATGGGCCAAATCCAGAAGTCCAGCCTTCTGTCTGTTTATTGTACAGAATAGCTATGAATGTTCCTAAAATTATATATATATATATATATATATATATATATATATATATATATATATATATTTTGTTTCAGAGGAGAAGGGAAGGGAAAGGGAAAGAGAGAGAAACATCAATGTTGAGAGACACTCAATTATCAGCTGCCTCCTGGACAACCCACGCTGGGGATCAAGTCTGCCCTGACCAGGAACCGAACTGTAACCTCCTGGTTCATAGATCGATGCTCAACCACTGAGCCATGCTAGCTGGGCTATTCCTTTTTTTTTTTTTTTTAAATGGTTGGGAGGGGGAATAAAAATAATAATACTTGTGACATATGAAAATTATATATAATTCAAATTTCAGTATTTGTTAACAAAATTTTATTGTAACACAACCATGCTCATTTGTTTACATATCACCAATGGCTGCTTCTACACTATAAAAGCAGATTTGAATACTCATGGCAGAGACAGCATGGCCACCAGAAAATCCTATAATATTGACTCACCCTTTTCAGAAAAAGTTGGCAGGAATGTCCAAAAAAAGCTGTAAGTCTAGAAATAGGCAAAGCAATACTCTCCCTTCACCCTCCCATAGGGCCAGCAGAGGTATATGTGACACAGAAGCAGTGTCATGGCTGAGTCCCATATGTGCCGTACAGGATTTGCAGACTGGAGGCTTTGCTACACTGTCTGTTGAGGCACTCAGGGGTGTTCATTCCTTCTTCTCTGATGATCCCATCACTACTCCCCAGTTTTTTGCACCAGACGTCCACACCCCAGAATTCATAACTTTGAATAAAGCTATTAGCATTATGATTCAGTTCCTTTTAAATCAAGTTTACAAAAGGATTTGGTGGGCTAATTTGGGAATTTGTGAAAATGTTCTCCAAATTGCAGACACTGTGTGAAAACAGACTGGAAAATACAGCCTCTTTGTCAATCACGGAATTTTCATGCATGTGGTTGAGCCTAAATCAATGTGACTTAACAATGTTAAGGCTCATAAAAGATGACTAGGGCTTGGAAGCATGCCAGTAAAGGTTTCCTGATTACTACAGGCTGACTACTTCAGATTATTGTTGGAAAGCTAGTGAATGAGGCAGACAGGATGTAACACTAGAGATTAGTGTTATGAATTGGAATTTATCACTGACTTTAAATTATGTCTGGAAGGTGGGGAGGTGAGAAGGTGCAGATTTGTTCACAGGACTTAAACTAAAATGTATTTATTGATAAAATTTATATAGAACCAGTCTGAAAATTTATTTCTAGTTTTTCATGCTTAAAAGAACTACTATATACATGTCTTAGAGAATTTTTTTTTTAGCTATTGCAGAAATATTTACAGCATGCTAATGAGGTATATGAACTTGGCCAGGTCCTGGTGATACAAAGATAGATAATGGTTCATTTCCTCAGAAAAAACTTACTTTTACAGACAGAAAACCAGAAGAATCAAGAAAAAATAATCTTAATAAGGCAATAAATAATTCACTCATAAAATCAAAGTATTACTTAGTTCAGTTTTGACACAGAGTAGTCATGCCTAAGATAAATGTTACTGGTGCCCTAGCCAGGTCGCTCAGTTGGTGAGAGAGTCATCCAGATATACCAAGGTTTCAGTGGTCCCTGGTAAGGGCACATACAAGAATCAACCAATGAATGCATATTTAAGTCGAACAACAAATTGATCTCTCTCTCTCTCTCTAATGAATAAATAAAAACAATAAAAAAATATAAATGTTATTATCTATAAAGCATTTGGAGTTTCTTAGCCAAAAGTCTCTAAATAAATACAAAACTATCAAAGACCAAGTCAATCTATTTTTAATTCAAGACACAATAGGAAAGACTTACATGGTATGCGACTTAGCAGAAGAAAGAGAAGAGAAAGGGAGTAGGAAATGATACATACTGAGTGGGGAGGCATATTAAAATATAAAACCAAGAGAAGTTTTATGAATTCATCTTTTTATACCAAAAGACCAGTATATATTTTTAAATTGTTAAGTGCTAGCTTATAGTAAGTGGCTTTCAAATTTAGTGAGTGTAGTGATCAGTTGGGGTACCTGTTTAGATGTAGATGTCTAAGCTTGTACCCAGAGTTTTTGCTTGTGCCGGTCCATGTGGGGCCTGGAAATCTGCATAATTTATAAGCTTCCCATATGATTTTCAGACATGGCTTTAAGAAACTGCTTTAGGTTCTATATTTGAAAAATGGCAGCTAATCAGATCTGTGAACACAGCATAGCGTGCCTGCTCCCTGGTCAGTTTTGCTAAGCAATCCCGAAACTTCTAGTCACAATGGACTGTCTTACAATGGTGGCCTACTAAGTGGATTGTAGATATATTTATGTCCATATAATAAAACAATGAAGACATTCAATTTTCATCTTGTTGAACCAGAGCCAATGGAATTATAAGAGGGAGAACTTAGCCTTAGAAAACTAAAACTACCATCTTTGTAATCCAATTTTTGTAATTTGGATAAAAGCACCTTTCATATGGGTGTAATTTTATTTACTGTTGATATTTTGTACACACTTATATTCATTCAAAATATCATTTGCATGAGAAAAAGATCTGGACCACAAAGGATGAATATTTATTACTAGAGGCCTGATGCACGGAATTCGTGCCAGAGTAGGCCTTCCTTCCCCTGGATGCTGGCACCAGCTTCCCTCTAGCACTCAGGACCCTGGCTTCCCTTGTAGCCCCGGCTTTGTCCTGACAAAGCTGGAAGGTCACCCAGTCTAATTAGCATATTATGCTTTTATTATTATAGATTAGAGAGTATCCCTTTACATGGAGGTGGTATGGTACCAAGACATTAATATGTTATTGGACCCAAGTCTATAGATAAGGTTATCTTTTGGCCAACATATAATACATACCATGTAATTTCCACAAACTTATTTGAAGAATTGAATTCACTTTTCAAAAGCCAAAATAACAGGGGGGAAAAAAGGATCCTATATTGTCCTACCTAAGCATTTTATACAACAAAAAATTCCCAATACTTTTTTAATGTGCTTAATGTGATTGTATGCAATTGTCCAGTTTGAGTTAAACTGCAATTTTACTTAACTGTTTTTGTAATATTTTATAATTTTATAATAATTATTCAATTATAGTATTATTCCATAGATATACTATGTAAAACTTTCATCGTGGAAACAAAGAATAGTATTTTTCAATTCAACATGATTCAATAATTATTTATTAAGATGCTCATTATTCTACTAGACATAGGGAAGGATGGAAAAGATATGTGAAGTGAATTATTTATAATATAACTATAAAAAAAAGAGAGATCAAAAGTAGATTTTAAAAACCAGAGGCAAGCCAAGGCATCTTATACAGAAAGCTGAGGTCACGGTGGCAGCATGTGGAGCCCAAGCACACAGTCCTTACTCCAGGAAGCCCATGTGATGGCACTAAAGTTAACAGATGGCTCTGTTCCCTGCCTTACTTCCTGCACATGACACTCACAAGGTTTACCCTGGGGAAGAGAATGCAGTCAAAACCAGTGTCTGAGCACTGGGTTCATATTTAGGAATTAGTCACGGACTTGGAGAAGTACTTTTCATTATTTATACACAAGCTTACTAATCAAGAAATCAAAGAAATAATAGGAAATAAACAGAGCTTTTTCATGAGAACTTCAGGCTTAAAAAAACTTTTAAAGCTGTTTTGCTGTAGCTGCCGGTACATGTGACAATCACAACACTCCATGTGTGTTGTAACTTTTACCAAACATTTACCAAACATCCCCTTCCTGCAGCAGAGACAGGACTAGGATAAGGGGGGATTATTTTTCTTCTCACTCTTCTTTGTACTATTTTGCATTTCCCTTTATTTTTTCCTTCCCAGGAATCTTCATTTATCATATTTTGATGATAGTTTTCAACTATAGAGAGCAGGGGTCAGTCCAGTTTCTTTTTTGATTAGCAATAGGAATATGAAACGTTTTAATTTAATTTAACATGTCTCAACAGTTGTGTATTAACTATCCATATTCTCAGTTCTCCATTAGACACTAGAAAGAATGCAGAAGATGCATAACAGGATCCCTACCTTCTAGAACCCGGAAATCCTGTTGGAAGGTATATAGACAAGAACTAGATGGAACACTATGAGATGACAGGTGAAGATGATGATGATGTTGGTGGTGGCAGTGACCCTTAACCAAGGGCTGTCTTGTGTACATTACACTTGTTTTTAATACTCAAGAGAACAACAGCAGGAATATTCCTGGGGAAACCAAGACCATAACCTGCAGTACAAATGTACAAAAGATAAAAGGTGATGGTTGTCTCTTTAGGGATCAGAGAAGGCCAGCTTACATAAAGCAGCTGTGGATCATAAAGGAAAGGAATTCCATAGCTATTGGAATGTACATCTGGAAAGTTCTCCTGTCAAAGAACAGTGATCTTCAGACTCTTTTAAGCCTGAAGCAACTTAAAAAAAAAAGCAATACATGGCTGGCCATTTAAAACTCTTGCCCAACCGTTTAAAACTCTTGCCCAACCAGCATCAAACATAGCATTATCAGTAACGAGTAATAAACTGAGAAATGAAGGTTGAAAGAGAAGTATCAAATGGAACCGAGCTCCAGGGAAGTGATTGCTGTTCGCCATTTCAGAGCTAGGAGAGTCTTAAGTCCCTTCTGCGCTTTGTCTATTGTTTTCTTGCAAGGACTGACCACAATGCTGTCACCTGCTTTTCCTCTGTTAAAAGTGAATGACTGACTGGAAGTAAAAATCAGCTTGGTCCTACTACACAAATGGTAGATTTTTATGAATCAATTTTATTCATGGTTGTGTGAGAGCCATGTTGACTCCAATATAAAATCTTACAGAGCTTTGGCAGAGTTTTTCATGGGGGAGGAGGTCCTTGGTGATGGAGAGCAGCTCTCTCAGGAGCTCATGGGTCAGCTTAAACAATCTCTTAAGCAATAAATTAGACAACGCTTTCAGCAAATAGAAAGGCTGTGGACATTTACTATATAAAAAGAGGGTGACAAACATTTGGGGACTAATTAATAATCAAGGTAACAGAATACTGTTTTTCTAAAAACAATCAGAAATTAGACGACCTAGAAAATGGTGGTTGTTGACAAGTTGATGAGGCAGAACCAGTGAAAATAATATAGGCTCAGTGTGTGCAGTGAAACACTTCTGTACACGCCATTTCCCGTTAGTTAGGGTCCCTCCTACATGCTGTGTAGATAATATAGATTCCCCAACAGTAAAGGACCTCTGTCAGGCCTTTGCCAAGCAATTCAAGCCAAGTTCTGAGCACCCATCTTGTTCCAAGCACCATTCTAGCATCTGAGGATACAGCTGGACATATCCTACTGTATCCTCAGATAGTAGGAGTAGGAATGGGAGGCATTTGTAGAGGGGAGATCCCGACTTTCTAATCGAAGTGGGAACTACAATTCTCTAAGGACCACAAGGTCTGTAATGGCCTAGGCCAGTGATGGTGAACCTTTTGAGTTCGACGTGCCAGCATTTTGAAAAACCCTAACTTAACTCTGGTGCCGTGTCACATATAGAAATTTTTTGATATTTGCAACCATAGTAAAACAAAGATTTATATTTTTGATATTTATTTTATGTATTTAAATGCCATTTAACAAAGAAAAATCAACCAAAAAAATGAGTTTGCATGTCACCTCTGACACGCGTGTCATAGGTTCGCCATCACTGGCCTAGGCCTTACTGCCATCTTAACTCCTTCAATAAAAGCTTCAACTCTGCATACTTGAGAACTTAAAGGGAGTATTTCTAGTTTTATAATGAAAACCAATTTCCCTTTTCAGAACTGCCCTTTGTTGCTTCTTGTGTTAAACATGCTTATTTTGAAAATGACAAACCTCTGTAAATTTAGTTTACATAACGTGGAAGATTAAGGGGAAAGGAGGAAAACGAATATTTCTTGGAGATGAGGCAAGATTCAGTTTTCCTATTTTACATCGTCACTGCTAAATTCCTTTACCCTGAAAAACACTCAAGTTTCTTTTCCATGTGACTCACCAGCAAATTGCTTGCTGTTCCTTAGATGTGGGTTCTACAGTGTGTGGATCAGGGATATCAAATGCCCAAAATGTGTGGGGGCGGGAAGCACAGCTTATATTTTAATCTAAGAATAATTCTATCATAAGCAAGTGGAACTTGTTTAGAATTCTACTAAACAACTAGAAAAATCCCCTTTCATCATTAAAAAAACTCATGTTAAGCTTAGCAATAACAGTCACATTAAAATAATTTTATGTTATATCCTCAGGACATCTATGAACAATAAAAGCTACAAGCAACTGTGTCGTCATTAGTTGATTTGGTTCATACAAATATCTTATAAACTGCTCCTAAAAGAGAGAGAGATTACATTTCACCCTTTTCCTTTTATCCCCTTTTATTTTTCTAAAGAGGTGGCCTCATATTTCTGGATAATACCATTTAAGCAATTTAGCAAATATTTAATTCAATAAATACCAACTACCATCAGAAAACACAACTGTCTCAGTCCCAATGTAATAACTACTGAGGTCATATATTCAATTTGTCACCCATACTGGAGTCTTTCCACTAGTAGAGGTGGCAGGAACAGGTAGAGGAAGAATTTTGTGAGCAGATACTGTGAAATAAAATGAAGACCTTATAGTAAATAGTTCATTGTTATTTAAGAATGTCTATTCTAGTCTTTGTGTCTTTCTTTGCAGAATATAGTTTATTTTTAGTTGTGCAGCTATAATTAGAATCCAGTATTTTAAGCTTCCAAAATTGTGGAAAAGAATGCTACTTATTTACTAAGTCATTAGGCCTAACACAATAACAAGGTGCTCAAGTCTGTAAAAAACTTGCTTGAACAGAAAACAATGTGTTTGCTGAGTCTTTTATTTTAATTTTTTTTTTTTTTTTGAGAGAGAGAGAAAGACAGGGAGAGAGAGAGAAAGAGAGATTTGGTCCACTTATTCATGCATTCATTGGTTGATTCTTTTTTTATATAATTGTAGGTAATATTTATTGAATACTTATTATTTTTCACCACTTTACCAAACTTTTTTATATGTTATCTTAGTTAATTTTCACAACAGTCTTTCTCTCTTTCTATCTCTCTCTGTCTCGCTCTCTCTCTGTCTCTGTCTCTTGTTAATCCTTACCCGAGGATATTTTCCCCATTGATTTTTTTTTTAGAGAGAGTGGAAGGGAAAGGAAGGGAAAGAGGCCTGAGGGGGAGAAAGGGAAAAGAGAGAAAGGGAGGGAGGGAGGGAGGGAGAGAGAGAGAGAGAGAGAGAGAGAGAGAGAGAGAGAGAGAGAGAGAAACATCCATGTGAGAGAGACTTGTTGTTTGGTTGCCTCCCACATGTGCCCCAATAGGATTGGGGATCGAACTTAACTCCCCAGCCAGGGCTTGCTGAGTCTTTTAAATGCACTAACAGACTCCACATTAAAAAATTTCCCATGAAAATTAGAGACTGTCGTGAAGTGTATTGAAAGTAACCTATATTGTTCTGGCCCATGTTGCTCAGTTGGTTGGGCATTGCTCTATGCACTGAAAGGTTGCCAGTTCGATTCCTGGTCCGGGCACATGCCTAGGTTTCAGGCTTGAACCTTGGTAGGGGGCATGCAGGAGGCAGCCAATCAATGTTTTGCTCTCACATTGATGTTTCTCCTCCTCTCCCTTCCTCTCTCCCTAAAAATCAATTAAAAAATATTTTTAAAAAGCAACCTATATTGATTTAAAAGAAAAAAAAAAGGGTACCACTATTATTCTTTATTCTGAAGTGTAAAGTTAGGGAGAGATTGAGAAAAAAGAGCTGTTTGCTTAAAAAAATAATTGTCATTTTGAGGGCTGACCCAGCTTTCATGGATAAAAGAAAAAGTTGAATTGTGTGAACAAAATGAAATATTGAAAATATCTAATTCTCTAAAGCACCACAGTGACCACTACACAACTTAATCTCTCTCCTCCAGTGAGTACACAGTATGAGAGGCCAGGTTTCTGGTTTTCTGAGGCAGCCATTTAATCACTAGCAATTTAAATTCATTCATATCACAGCCGAACTCATTTCAACCTCCCTCCCAAGGCCTTAGAATCAAGTTGTGTTGTTGTTATCAGACAATGTTAAGGATATTAAAAACATTTTTTCTTATTGTATTTTTAAAATTTATCATTTTTTAAATCTTTATTGTTGAAAGTATTACATAGGTCCTCCTTTTCCCCTCATTAACCTCTTCCAGCCCCCTCCCCCCTCCCAGGCCCTCACCACCCATTGTCTGTGTCCAAGGGTTATGCATATATGCATACAAGTTCATCAGTTGATCTCTTCCCATCCACCCTCCCCATGAATACTAAAATGCATTTTTATCTATTTCTTTTCCACCACAATTTCTTTTCAAGTCTCTAATGCAAACAATTACTTTTAAATATGCCTTAAGAGAACAACCAGACTATTATGGCAGCAGATTCCTTCGTCTCTAATATTCTGTTATTCTTCATTCTTATACTTGTCCTTCCTTTTTCTCAGTATTCCTGGAAGCACTCTGAAAAATTATCAAATACCTAATAAACAATTTGAAAGATTTTTGCATTGATTCTATTATCTCTAAGAAAAATGGAAAAGCAAATGGAGTCCATATTTGTGATGACCCTTCTATGTGTCAAACTCAGTTGCGGAATTTCCACACATGCTTCTTATGAATGCTGTAATCCTAAGAGGGTGCTGCTATTGCACCCAGTTTGCAGGGGAAAAAATTGAGGCCCAGAGAGATTTAGCAATTGTCCCACAGAGTGGTATCTGAACCTAGTTGTGTGTAACTTCAAAGCTCATGCTCTTTGTAAACAAAGTAAAATATTATCCCTGGAATTTTGACTAATGTTAATTATAATTATAACCTTATATAAACATGCCTTTATTTAATAACTAATATTTTCAAAGCACTATCACATATATCATCCCGTATCAGGCCAGCTGGTAGAAGGGAGGGGTTGTGGGGGTTGTTGTGAGGATTAGGAATAATGTATATAAAATATAATACCAAGTGTAAAACAAGTACTCAATAACTATTATTATTATTATTATTATTGATTTTCCCAGCAGGCTTAGAAGGTAGGTAGTACAGTTGTTATCATTCCCTTTGAACAGACTTTTTCTATAAAGACTGAGCCCTTTCACACTCCACAAACAAGAATTACTTTCAAATTTTTATTTACTTACAGGAATTTCAAAATCCCATATTTAACTTCAGTTTGTTTGCCATGCAGGCGGGCAGGGCATGGGAGGGAAGTTGGCGTGAGACAGGCTGACAGTCTTTCCCGGCAGAGTCAGCATTAGAAATTTTGCCTTCAGCCTCCGCTGCACCTAAGCGATACCTAAGGATGTTCTTTCTCAGAAGCCGCATTACCTGCTCACAAGGGGTACTGGAGAGTCTTCCTTTCCATTTCTGACTTCCACCGGGAGGGGAGCGCCCCCTGCAGAGGCGTGGGCCACGCTTGTTTATCAGTGAGAGTGGTTAGCCTGACCAGAATGATGGCTCCAGTTCTGGTTTGACTTCTGTGGCCACATTCCTGCTTTCCGTATAGTAGGCAGCGAAGTACAAGAAAAGTGCTCAGTATCAGTGACTCACAGCGAGACAGGAAATCTCAAGCAGGCCCACCCTTCCTTCCTGCTCTCGGTACCAGCTGAGCTACAGAACCACAGGCCACAACCAGCCTCGAGTCTCGGTGAGCTGGAGCCCACAGAGATAGGGCCTCTAAGTCAGCTCTCTAAACGGATTAGAAAAGCATGCTTGTCCATCCTAGAGAATAGCTTTTCTGTTGAGCGGCCTCTTGCACCTTCACCCAGTATCTCCCTGGTTTATTCTGGTCTTTGTATTATTTTTAAACATGAAAACAATGGGCTTGACACAATTCAACTGAGTGGCCCTCATTTGCACCATGTTTTACAAGCGTGCAGGAAATGACAATAATCATCATTATCAATTAACCAGAGGCCTGATGCATGAAATTTGTGCACGGCGGGGGGGGGGGGGGGTGGCGAGTGGGCGCCTCAGCCAAGCCTGCGCCCTTTCACAGTTCGCAGGCCCTCAGGGGATATCCAACTACATTTTTAAAAAATCACCCTGTACTTAATTTTCTTACTAACTCCTCCTTTTAAACTCCCTTCACTCTCACATTCTGTTTCTTCTTTTTATTTAATTATTTTCTTGGCCTCACCCCATTTTAGCAGCCTTCTCTTTCCTGCTTTCTTTCCCTCCTTCCCTTTGAACCTCCCACGGCCCCTCTCCCTCCCTCCCTCCTCCCTTCTCTCCCTTCATTCCCTGTGTCTGTCTCCTTCTTACTCCTCCCACCACCCCCCCCCCCATTCACCTTTCCCTTGTGAGGCCTGAACCCTGCCTCCTTCCCTCCTTCCTTATCATTACCCTCCGGCCCCCTGCCATGTTCACCGGTTTCTCTTTTAAACCTTCCCCTTTCCTCTCTGAGACATGCTTCCAGCCTGGCCTGAGCGCACTTTGATATTAAAGCTTCCGTTCAGGGGGCGTTAACCTCCAGCATAGGGCCCAGCCCTGTCCAGGCCTTCACTATCCCCCCTTCCCCGTCCTCCCTGCCACCATCCTCCCCCCATTCCCTGCCTGAGACACCCCAACATCTAGTCAACAAAGTACACTTAACACGCCACCAACCTAATCCTGGCCAGTGTCTTTGGGGTTCAGCCGTCGGGGATGAAAGTGGTACCCTCCTTACTGTCTGACTCCACCTCAGCTAAGCTGTGCCTCCCCTCCCAGCGCAGGGCTCCTGGCCCAGAGAAGGTGCCCAAGGCCCACGTGGCCCGGGCGCTGCTGCCACGAAGCAGGAGCGCCTCCACCCAGAAGGCCTCGGATCATCCACCCCTCTGTCCCAACAGCCCTCGCCCCCCCTCCCGAATGCAGCCCTGCATTTTCTTCCTTTTTCCATTCCTGCGTCTTTTTCTTGTTCCCTTTCTGTATTTCTGTTTCTCCTCTCGGCTTGTCTGCATGCAGGCCTGCCTTCCTCTACCTCTCCTTCCTTATGCCCTCCTATCATATCCCATCCTACCTACCCCGGGCCTCGCAGCTGCCTGAACAGGGGGTGGGATGCAGCCTGCCGACTGGTCATTATGTGACAGCATCCCGGACAATTTGCATATTCCTCTATTATTAGTATAGATGCCTCCATGATAGCAACATGGCAGAATGTGTCTCTCTGGCAAAAATGTGAACACATTTACAGTAGATTTTGGAACCCAGTGTGAAATTTCTTCAATAAAGTTACAGCAGTTTCTCTTCATGAGAGAAGCAAGTAATTATAATGGTGATAAAGGCTAGCAATTATGCCAAACACGAAGCACTTTTTACATTTTAAATCATTAAAGTTTTACAACTACCCTATGAGATAAGCATTATTATTGTTCCAGATGAGGAGAAAATGAAAGCCTCTTCAGTGTCTCCAAATATTGTTTTTAAACCTTAAAAACAAACCTCAAACAACAACAAATATATCTAATAAAACTGCCCCTTGCAATGACTTGTGAATGAATGAATGAATGAATGACACAAAACAATGATCTACATGTTTCCCAGGTTTGGTCAAGCTCAGTAATATATTTCTAATTCATCCAATAATGATAAAAAAAAAAATCCCTCCAAAAAGTCAAAACTCTGAAATAAGTTATTATAACACAGCAAGCTGGTCAGTATCTTCTGGAAACCACTTCCCTGTCTTCGTGCCCAGAAAGTGGCCGAATTTTGCGTTCCTGTGTGTCAGTGAAGGAACTAGGGCTCAGGTTGAAAAAAAACATTTATTGGAGGGGTGGGAGGGGGTAAAGATATACAAAACCTTTCAGTTTTCATCTCCTTTTATTTTCCATTTATCTCTAAGCTCAACTCACACCCTGTGTTCTAACCACTGCCAAAATACTTCTAATGCACTTGTCCATTGTTTTGTGTCTTTAAATAAGGTGCTGTTTTCTCTTTCAGAAAAACCTCCCACCCCATTTCACCCAGCAAGTACCTGCAATTCCTCCAGCATTCAAGCATTCTGAATTTTGTCTGTTCATACACTCCAAGGGCCCCTGGGGGGGGGGGGGGGGGAGAGTAGGGAATGAGGAGGGGGAGAGACAAGGTCACTGGTCTGATGGAGCTTTCATTGTAGTGCAAAGAAAGACACACATTAAGAAAGAAAAAGAAAGAATGAATGGAGGAGAGAGGGAAGAAGGGAAAAGAAAGAATGAGTGGAGGAGAGAGGGAAGAAGGGAAAGAAGTAAGTGAACAGGAGAAGGAAGGAAGCAAGGAAGGGAGGGAGGGAGAGAGGGAGGGAGACAGGCAGACACTACCATGTCATGATTAGGGTAATGCAGAGCCATATGACAGTGGGTGACTGGGTGGTTACTCACTCAGGTGTCAGGGATCCAGCCACCAGAGCTGAGC
This sequence comes from Myotis daubentonii, assembly GCF_963259705.1. Taxonomy (NCBI): domain Eukaryota; kingdom Metazoa; phylum Chordata; class Mammalia; order Chiroptera; family Vespertilionidae; genus Myotis; species Myotis daubentonii. The sequence continues at coordinate 19,293,705 of NC_081842.1, read as the reverse complement.
TCTGAATGGCAAGAAGCCAGTCATGCAGAGACAGGCACCGCCAGTTCAAACGTGCTGAGCTCGAGAGCAGGCTTGATTCCCAGCACTGAAGGGAGCCAGCGTGACTGAGGAGCAGTCAGTGAGAAAGGCAACAGCCAGATCCCATTGACTTTGTAAGACCAGTAAGAAGCTTCAACTGAAATATTACAGCAGAGAATTGATACAATCTATTTGAATAAACCCCTCTGACTGTTGCATGCACATTGGATTTTAAGGGGTCAAGTGCAGAAGCAGGAAGACAAGTGAGGGTACAGGTACATGAGCCAAGGTGCTTCCTCTCTGTGCTCGCACACGTTTTATAAATACTCAGTATTAACATTAACATGATCTTTAAAAACTGATTTATGTTGTTTCTCTCTTACTTAGACAATAAGATCCTTGGAAGCAGGGATGAACCATTATTACAAAATTCTCGTTCCCTGCATGAACGAGTTAACAAGATAATGAATGAACAAAACAAGACCCCTGCCCTCAGAAAGCTTAAAGTCTCTAAAGACAACAAACATCCGTTCAGATAACCAGATTGCAAAGTAGGTTATTCACGTTGCAGAGGAGCTAGAAAGCATTATGTTTGAGGGGAGAGGAGGGAGAAAGCATGTTGTCCAACTCAGGGTGTGACAGGGAGTCAGAACACTAGGGGCTGGTTGGTGTTCCTTGACACTGTGGGAGGTTAAAACCAAGAGTTTGACAGAGAACAGGTTGAGTCGGCTTCCCCTTCTGATGTTTCCCAGCTCCAGATAATGTCTGTGTTTAAACTTAGAGTTCTGGGTCAGGATGAAACCCAATGAATCTATTGAGAAATTATTTATCTCTGCTGGACTATTCAATAAAAAGTAAACTAGAGGGTCAGATGACTGGGATTGTTCAAATTACAGCAAAACCCTGACACTGGAGAGCAGTGCTCACATTCTAAACGTTTCTTATTGGAGCTATAAAAAATTAGTCCTGAGGAAGAGTGAAGTTTTTAAAATGTATTCCTTCCTCCTTTACTGTATTTCACTCTCCTCAGGGGCGCCCCTGCTGCTACCCAAACATTTGGAGTCCTCAAGGGCCCAAATAGATCTATCTATCTATCTATCTATCTATCTATCTATCTATCTATCTATCTATCTCTCTATCATTTAGCTATTGCCCATGAGAAAACACCTCAAAACTTGACTTAAAACAACCATTTATAATATCTCCCAATTCTGTGACTGATCTGGCCAGTTCTTCTGCATTAGTCCAGCTAATTAGATCATTGGGGCTGAGTGATCTAAAATAGCCTCCCTTGCATGCCTGGGACTATAGCCAGGACAGCAGGGAAGCTTAAGGCCTTTCTTCACATGGTCTCTCATCCTCAAGGAGGCCTGTCCACACAGTGGCAGAAGGGTTTCCAGCAGCAGCAGGAGGAGGAAAACTTTCCAAGCCCCTGCGGCACATTTTCTAATGTTTCATTGGCCAAAGGAAGTTACCTGTCCAGGCCCAGGCTCAAAGGAGAGAGAAATAAACTCCACCATTTCATGATGGGAGGCATGGCAAAAACCCCATTGAAAAGGAACGTGCATACAGGCATATAAGTAATCTGTGACCATTTTGTGGTCCACTCCATTGTCGTTTTGTAGAAACCACGTGCATTTAATTCATACTAAGGTGATAAGGACCCCTAACAAGGTGACTTGTTCTTGGTAAATGTCTCACCTCAAGGAAATCAATCTCCAGAGTTAGAAATGCAGGCCAGGGACCAATGAGGAGCTGTTCTGCATAGGACACTTTGGCAGCCCTCACAGTCCTGATCTAGAGGCCGCCACCGGCCTGAGCCCAGCAGCCACCCGGCTGAGCACAGATTCCACACCGCGCCCTCTCCCCTTAAAGAATTGCATCACAGTGTGCTTCAGATGCATGATTTGACTCACGGAAGAGAGTTTATCAGTCACTTAACTCTACCAAAGGCACATTACATAACTGCTTAGTAAATATTGGTTGAAACAGTTGTTTTGTACATGTGTGCATGTGCGTGCTTATGTGTATGTGCACGTGTGCACCTATGAGTGTACTGAGAGAGAAGGAGGGAGGGTGGCTATGCACAAAGAAAGAGCATACTCCCCTTGGAAGTCAAGAGATAGCCCAGTCAGGTAACTGAGCATGACAGGGAGTGAGGAAACTCATCTACATCATTAAGTTCTAAATCCCCAAGAGGTTGTTCCAGTTGGGGCAGTAGGAGGTGGTTAAAGCGATGGGAAGGAGTGACCACAGCAATCTTACCTCTAGAAGTAAGCCTCTAGCTCTTCCTTGTCTGCCATTATGGTGCCCATAACCTGACAGCAGAAGCAACTGTCTACTCTAGACCCAGATTTGTCCAGCAGTGTTTGTGTATTTAGCATTCAGGAGGGATGGATAGATTTCAGTTAAAGGTTGCAGACAGAACACATGCATATCCTTCTCAGCCTTTACCACTGAAATACCTGCTTAAAAATATAAGTGGAAGGAAAAAAATCATAATAAATCCCAATATCAAGAAATGAAAGATTTCTGTATCCAAGATGTGTGGATGATGGCATCGTAGTCTGTCTGGATTCAGATGTCAGCTAGGCCAAACATGAGCTGTATACTTTGAGCCAGTCCTCTTTATAAAATGTAGATAATTATAACACCTACCTCGTAAGGTTGTGTGAATGGGCCAATGTGAAGCACCTAGGAAACTTCCCAAACACAACTCAATAAAAGTTAGTGTTCACTGTTATAAACAGAAGGCAAAGAATTTACACCTAGGCAATTACAACAGAAGAAAGCTGGAAGTTCAAAGCTTAGAATTGGCAAAAATCCTAGGGGAAAATGAGGCAGACGTCAAGAGTCTTGGTTTAATGTCTACAGAAACACTATGCAAGTCCATCTTCACCCCATTCTCTTATCCTACAACCGCATGCATGGGTGATATATATACCCTAATTAAACCAAAACCAAAGAAATTTTCTGTAAAGAGGTTGAACAGCCTTCCTCTGAAGGGCTAAGGTTTCTATGTAAGAACCTAGTACATATGGGTAGTCTCTATTTTTTTTTGACTAAATTGAATAATTAGTTAAGGGGATCACCAAATGATACATGATAGAAATAGGGATCCACACCTAGGCACCTTTTCTGAAATTTTACCATAGCAAGAGATAAGAAGCTTTTTGAGAGAAGAAATGGGTTATTGATAAGGAAGTGAGAATCAGACTGGTGTCAGTCTCCTCCCAGGCACAATCAGTTGCTAGAAGATAATGGAAAATGCTTTAAAAGTTCTAAGGAGAAATTATTTTGAAACTAAAATTGTATACCTATCTAAATTGTTTTTCAAATGTCTAAAAGATATTTTTAGACATACAAGAGCTTAGAAAATGTTATCTCCCATGCATACTTACAGGGAAAAAATAGTGGGGGATGTATTAGCACAAAAGAAAAAAAAAGTAATCCTAGAAAAATATGGTCATGGCAGCCAAGAAAAAAGTGAACATGACTTAGAAATCTATGAAAAATGATTTTTAAACGAAAGCTTAGAAAATCAGCAGTTCAAATAGTAACAGGCAATCAGAAGGCTGTAAGGAGTTATTGCTCAAGTAGAAATATTCCTGTAGGAAACATTCATATTAATAAATGAAATGATCTTTGATAAGATGAAAGAATACTAAAAATTCTGTCCACAAGAAAAATAAAACTAATTAGAAATTTTAAATAATTAACATATGTAAAGAAATTATGGTCTAAATATAAAACAAACTATAATATTATGTGATATTTAATTCATTAAAAAAGAAGAATTGATTTGGCCTTGACACTTGGAATATTCTTCTTCAGTTAGTCCAGGTTTATTAACACAAGGTTATATCTCTTTCTTTATGGGTCTAATCATGCTACTTTGTGCCTTAAGTAATAATATTTACATTATTATAATAGTAAAAAATATTTTTACTTAAAAATGTTTTTCCACTCAACCAAAGTGTAGAATAACCAACCATTTAAAACAACCCAAGTAATAGAAGCATTGACAATATAAAAATTTGGACATGTTAATGGAGCAGAGGTGGAGGACGGTATATGTGGCGTTAGTTCTCTCATCCTATGTGATTGTGAATCCAAATTTCTGAAGTTGATAGATCAAGAAAATATATTCATACTATTTACAGATATAAAAGCCATCTCTCAGAGCCTGTTTGTTTCCTTAAAAATTGGATGGATGAAGTGTACCTTATGTAACAGCAGCTTTGCCATAAGTGTTGAAAAAAGCTAAAAGCATTCTTAGGGAAATACGTGTTTTTATCTTCAAAGCATGAAGCTTCTGTAGAAATTTGATGATTTTCTTGTGCATCCTAACTGTAAACCACAAAACATACTTAATATATCCAGTAACTTTTATCAGCTTTCTGCTCTATGCAGTTCTCATGGTTTCCATCCCCTGTGGAATCACAGGCCTTTTAAAATGGAAAGGGCTTTCATAATCCTTGATTTCACCTTCATCATTTCATAGGCGAGGTAACTAGGCCACACAAAGTTATCTGACTTGATAAAGTCAAACAGCTCTTAAATGACAGAATTGGTCCAAAAACTAAGTGTCTTGAGTCCTAGGGCAATGTTTTCCTGTGACACAGATAAATAGCCTAATAATAATAATATATTGCTATATTATAGTAATGATACTAATTACTATAATCTATATATTTAAAAGCCTAAGCGACCACTATGACTGTTCGACCAAATGACCGGTCGACTGGTCGCTATGATGCGCGTTCCCTCAGCCAACGTCCCATGGCCAGCCAACCTCCCATGGTCCCTCCTCCGGCTGGCCAGCCGGCCAGCCCTGATAGACCCTGATCGCCAGCCAGGCCAAGGGACCCCACCCGTGTATGAATTCGTGCACTGAGCCCCTAGTTATAGGGCCCAAATTTGTGCACCTTGAAAGAAACTGTGGGCTGTGAGGCTGCAGTAAGCACAAGGGCAGGTCTTGGCCCATCTTGCCCAGCCCTTCCCATCATGGCCCCATTTTTAACTCCATTTTTATATTTAAAAAATACAAAAATATTTTTTACTATTATAATGTAAATAGGTTTAAAATTTAATAAGTTAGTGTTTAAAGACATTGCAAACTTAAAGACATTGCAAACTTGCAAACTTTACTTGTCTGCCTGCAGCCCCGCCCCCACCACCATCGCTCCCACATGCTGAAGGTGCTGGCCCCGCTGGCACCCACTGACAGTGCAGAGCGATTGGGGCTTGTGCCAACAGCGGGTGTGAGAAGCGGCTGCTGCCCCAATCACCCCTCAGAAGGGGGAAGTGGAGAAGTCCTCAGGGGCAATCAGGGCCAGCAGCTGCCGCTTGCACCCATTGATGTCGCCAAGTAATCGGGACCGGTGCCAGGAGCCGGCAGTGGATTTGAGTGGCGGCTCCAGCACCAGCTGTGGCTGCCAGCAGGGCCAGCGCTGGCAGTGGGTGTGAGAGGCAGCTGCCAGCCCCGATCGCCCCTCAGGAGCAGGGGGAGGTGGAGATGCCCTGAGGGGTGATAGGTGCCAGTAGCTGCCTCTCGCACCCACTGATGGCACCGAGCGATTGGAGCTGGCACCGAGCGCAGGCATCTACTGTGAGCAGAGCCGGCACCAGCAGCAGGTGTGAGTGCCGGGAGGGACTGCAGTGTGCCAGAGCAAACAATTTTCAGTAACCATCAGAGGCTCGCCCTGATGACAGTGACAGCGCCCTGCCTTGGTCTGGTGCCCCTGCTCACCTGCTCTACCATCCCTCTGCAGCCAATGCCTGCCATGTTTCATACTCTGCCACCTGCTGCTGACACCCACCATGTTCAGCACGTGCCCCCTGGTGGTCAGCATATGTCATAGTGACTGGTTGTTTGGTTGTTCTGCCATTCGGTCTATTTGCATATTAGGGTTTTATATATATAGATAAGTCCAGATAATAAATTGAATCTACATGATTTCAGGAAAAATGTTAGAACTCTCTAGTTTAATATGATTAAGGAATGTCCATTGCTATAAATAAATGTGCAGTCCTAACTTGTAAAGGTTAATTATATATCTTGTATACAGTTGTAACTCTTTCATCAGATACAATTCACTCATTTAATTGTTTTATATGCTAATACAGTCTTATCAAGTAGATTTTAAAAATTCTAATGGGGAGTTAACTGTCTCTTAGTTCCTCTTTGCTTTTCAGAGTAATGGGGCTATAGTAAGCATTCTATTTAAAAAATGAGTTGGCTTATTATTTTCCTTTTAAGTTTGTGTTTAAAGACATTGCAAACTTATAGAAAAGTTGCAAAAACAGTACAAAGAACACCTGATTACTCTTTACCAAATTTACCTAATTTTACATTTTCTTTATCTCTCTGCTTTACCTATTTATATCTATCATCATCTTGTAGCGATATTATATATTACACATTTTAAAAATACACATATTCTTTCTGACCCATATGAGAGTAGATTGCACACATTATGCCCCTTTATTCCTTAATATTTGAGTTTATATTTCCTAAGAACAAGGTTTTTCTTTACATAATCACAGTACAATTATCAAATTAAGGACACTTACATTAATACCACACTTTAAAGTCCACATTTCAATTCCATCAATTGCCCCAATAATATTCTTTATAGATTTTTTTTTATTCAGGGTATTGTCTAGGATGACAGCATGCTTAGTTGTCATATCTCTGTTCTCATTTAATCTGGAACTATTCCTCAACCTTCCTTTGTCTCTCATGCCACTGGCATTTATGATTAACACAGGCCAGTTATTTCATTGAATAAACTGATTAAGATTCGGGTTTCTCTGTGGTTTCCTTGTGATTAACTTCAGATTACCCATTTTTGGTTGGATTACTACATGAGTGATGTGTCTTTTTCATGGTTTCACATTTGGAGGCACTAGACATAACTCTGCCTCTTACTGGTGATGTGAATGTTAATCCACTGGGTTAAGATGTTATCCCATTTCTCCACTCTACACTATTTCCCCTTTTATAATTATTAAGTAATTTATGGAGAGATTTTTTGAGGCTATGTAAATATCTTGTTCCTCATCAAAACTCCCTCCCCTAGATTTAGTCTATTGATCGTTCTAACTTGAATTAATTTTACTGGGATGCTTACAGAATAGTAATTTTTTAACTCCATTTTACCTACCTATTAGTCTTCTCCATCCACAGGCAGTAAGGAACAGCTTTCCTTTCTTTCTTATTTATTTACTAGTGTCCTGGTGCATGGATTTGTGCACATTGAAAGGAAATGAATTAGAAGAAATATTTTAATATCACTATTTGCCTTTCTCTATAATAGAAGTGTCAACCAAATTCACAATCGACGATGACAGATTGAAACACACACGTGCGATTGGCACCAGCGAAAGCTTTATATATAGATAAACTTGCTTAATTTGAACTGCTTTCTCATTTAGCTAAACTTTTTCCAGCCCAGTGAAGCACCCCAACTTCTCTTTCATGTAATTTTCAGCAATACAGCAATAAATATCAACACGAAGCAGATTATTATTGTAGATCACACAGGGAGAACAAAGGGTAAAATATTTAACTGTAGCAGTGTTTGACTACATTCTGCACAGTGAGTAAACCTGAAGTCATTTTCAAGGTCCACCATTTCTTACTTCTTTTCAGTCAGTTCAAGTTTCTAAACTTTCTGAATCTCCATGTTCCAGCTAATGAAAAGAAAATAGGATTCTACTGAGTCTCCTATCTACCTACTCCAGGACTTCTTTGAGGATCAAATGAGATGAGGCATGGGAAAACGCTTCACAGTTATTTGGTTAAATTTAAAAATGTATGCACCTGGCTATAAAGCAAGTCATGTTCCTGGGCTGAAAAAACTTCAAGGAGGCTAGTCGCTAGGGAGAGGAAGCCTTGCGTTGCTATGTGACATCATTACCTGGCACCCACAGTGATCCTTTTCCAGGCTGGGCTGAGCTGTGGGCCGCATTTTGTGTCATGGGGTCTTGGCAGTGTTGGCTGTGATTTGGTGGGGTGTCACTCCAGAATGGTGGCAGGTCCTGTGTCCCACTTGGGGGAAGGCGAGTGTTGGTTTGTCAGTGCCTGGTCCACGGTGTCATTTATTTTTAAATGGCCAGTGCATATCATGGCAGCTCCTCATTGAGCGTCTGCCTCCTGGTGGTCAGTGCACATCATAGCTACTGGTCAGATGGACACTTAGCCTTTTATATATATAGGTTGTCAGTTTGGACTTATGAATTCTTGTTTCAATTATATTCCATTAATGTATGTTTCTCTTTGTTCTTCTCACTTTTTCCCATGGTCAAATCATCCTAGGTTTGGTCTGTGAGAACTCATTTAAACTGGCTTCTGTGTATTTTTGACATGTTCTCATTATGTTTTGAGCACTTCACTATTTCTGGCCTTAAAAAAAAAAAAAGAAAGAAAGAAAATTTCAGGCTCCTCATGTACCTGTCCGGGAACCAGCCATCTCAAGAAGCTCCTGTTCCTCTCATAGGAAATGGTATTTAGCTTGATAGATTCTTGAACTTGACATCACGGAGGTCAATCATGCCCTTCTAAAACACATCTCCTGATTTTTAGTAGGAAACAGAATCCGAACTGAAAAGGCGTTGAGTCTCATCCAGACTATAAATACTCTAGGCTTGATTTTTTTTTTCCAAGTAGATGTGAGGAATAAATCCATAGCAATAAAATGCTCTGGAGTATGTATAAAGTGACATTTTGATTAACATATAAAATTAGTCTGCAAAATAAATTAATTATCTTAAAAACCTAGTATTGTAAGTGGGTTGAAAATCATTATGATTCCACTGAACAGTCTAAATGAAGATGAAAGTTATATCTTGAAGTTCTTCAAGAAGTTAAAGTGGGTCAGCTTGAAAATATTATATAAACAAAAACTCAAAATACGATTTTAAATGCCCAATATGAAAAAACAGTGACAAAATATGAAATTTAAAACCCTTAGTTCACCCAGATAGCATGGCTCAGTGCCATGATTGGATTCCCAGTCAGGGCACATGCTCAGGTTGCAGGCTTGATCCCCAGTAAGGGGCGTGCTGGAAGTAGCTGATCAATGATTCTCTCTCATCATTGATGTTTCTATCTCTCCCTCTCCTTTCCTCTCTGAAATCAATACAAATATATTTAAAAAAATAAAAACCCTTAGGGTCTGGCATATGATAGGTGCCAACATTTTTACTAAATGAAATTTTTTATTTTTATTAAATTTATTAATTAAAAAGATTTAAGAAAATGTTAGCCACTCATAAGAATTCAAATAAAAAATATGTATATGAAACATATCAAATAGTACGTGTGTGTAATGGGATGCCATATATGCCCTCCTGGTCTGGGTAGTGTGTGGCAAATTTCTAATTTAAACCCCAAATTAAATATATATATATATTTAAAGCCACTTGAGAAAACAAAAAACAATCCAGATGAAAGAGCAGTCTCTCACACATGGGATTACAAAGGCAGGCTGGAGTTCACGCCTCTGCCAGAGAGAAGCAGGCCAGCCTGAACAGAGCATGTGGGCAGTGGCCTTTCGCTGTGACGCCAGCTTGTACCAGACCTCTTCTCTGGCCGCCAGGCAATTCCATCTCTAAGAATGGACGACCCTGTGATTGCTTCACAAGTGTTAAATCAGCTCCGGAGCATGTTGTAACTCAGCATATGTTGTAATGAAATGTAGGAACTCACACTTCTGTGTGGCCGTAAAACCTCCGTGTGGGGAGGGAGGCTGCACATCTGAACGGTGGCCAGCCTGAGATCAGACGGTGATAGGGGAGGCAGATCTGGCTTCGCAGGCTCACAAACCCGTCTTCATACAATCCCTTGGTTTAGTTCAGATTCCCCAGGCTTCTCAGCTGCCGCATTTGAAATTTAGATCAAAAGAGACCGCAGGCAGGCCCAGTGTCCAGGCACATGACTAGAGCTCCCAGGGCCTGCTGTTTTCTCTCAAATAATGAAATAAGTGGACATAAAACAGAAGGCCAGGTGAAGAATCAGAAGGGAGGCTGGGCAAGAAGCAGCAATAAGACACCAGCTAGGAAAGCTCAAGGTCCTGCTCATTCACAGGGAGGCCTCCTCCTATTGGTGAAACTACAGAGCTTTAAAAAAAAAAAAAGAAAAGGAAAAGAATTCTAGTGCTCAAGGAGATGGCGGCATGCTACGGTAAAAATATTTCTGGATCCAGTTGTAACTGATGGAAGTATCCCTCAGACAAATGGTCTCAGCTGGAGGAGCGATTTATTGAGGGGACTGGCTGTGAGCCGCCCCTTTCGGCGGGCATTCAACAGGAAATGCAGCCTTCCAGGGGACTGGGCTCTGCAGGGAGCTGCGGGCTCCTGAGAACGACCTGATTTACCTGCTCAAAGAAGGGGCAATGCTGGGAACATAGAGGAGAAACTCTAATTACATTTGAATGGAACGGGGAGGAATTGACCCAGAGGCTGAGTGGGCTCTCTCTCCCTGTGGGGATGCAGATGAGGAAAACCTTGCCACCCTGGCTCCCTGCCAACCCCATTCCTAAGAGGAGAATCAGCAGACCTGAGAGGAAGCTGGGGTGTGGGGGGCGGTTCAGGATGACGAGGCCCCGCGAGGTAGCCCTGCAAGTGTGTCTATCTTTTCACAATCTAGGGGCACGGAGCTCCAAGGGACCCGAGGACTCCCTGTGGGTGGAAGGAAGTGAAGAGAGAGATCAATGTGACCATCAAGGCTTGACCCGTGACTAAGCTTAAGCTTGAGAGTCTTCCACTTACTGTTTGACTTTCCCTCTAGGAAAGAAGAGGACAAGTTGGCATTGTCCCATCACTGAGACCATAGGACTGGCTCAGTGTCCTGCTTCTGGTTACATTTATGGTGAATCCGTGTGGAAGCTGGCTAGGGTCACTATTTCTTATATGCGGTGAGACTGTAAAAGACAAAGAACTATGTCTCTCCCATACCCATCGACCCTTCTCTCATTGTCTCCCATCCCCTACTCCCTCACTGCCTTTGCCTATATGAAAAAGAGGCAAGTAAATGAGTGATAGAACGGGTTCCTTTTATCAAACAACTTCCAGGGTACTACAGGAGGGAGGCTGCTTCAGGCCATTTCCTCTATTTCGATAGCTGCAAAATCATTATCACTGCTCTTCGTAATGGAGGCCTGCACAAGGGCACATTCTGCATCCCGAGGGACTAAATCATACCCATTATAGATGTGTTGTTACTCATTTTATGGAATTCAAATTTTTGACAATCCATGTGTAACATTCAGCAGTAGAGATAATAGAGTAGAAAACCCCATTCTTCAAGAAAGCTTCCTGAACCAATTACTGACAGGAACAGGGGAGAACAATAATGGTCTGGGGTTCCTCTGGGAGGTTGTTTTTACAAACAGGATGCCTGCAGAGCTACTCTTCGTGTGTGTGTGTGTGTGTGTGTGTGTGTGTGTGTGTGTGTGTGTGTGTGGATGAGCTGGAAAACAAGGCCAAAATCTTCATTCTATATCTTAATCTTTAATTGTAAAAGAAAACTAATGAACAATCATTTAAAAAATACTGCGCCAAAAAATAAAAAAATGAAAGTAAGATAAAAAATAGCTGTGACAAGGGTTAATACTCTGTGATTATAAGCCTCAGTTCTTTTTGCCATTGCTCATTTTTGTACACATTCTCATGAAATAGGGGCAGGTTGAGAAGTGGATTGTGGCATTTGGAAATGGATGAGTCAACTGAGGAGTCACACATACTCTTTCAAAGGGAAGGAAGGAGAAGGGTAAAGTTGATTAGTTTGATTGCCTGGTTTGGGAAAGTGAAAACTGGATTTAATTATAAAGCTAAGTCTTGGCATCAGAAAGCAATGAAAATTTCATGTTAAGCCTAGTGCACTGAGTTATGACCTGTTGTTCTTTAAATGGGCTGAGCTACTAGTTGCATGAAAACTTTTAGATACCCTCCAAGCACATTTTAAATTGCACAATTGGTGCAATAATGGCTAATTAGGCTTTTACCTCTCCTCGAGTCTTTTGTGTTTATTTTAATACCAGAAAGCACTCAAGCTGTTCTGGAAGTCAGTATATGAAGAAGCGCATGTTTTCTGGCTGATTCAACCAAGCAGACCAAAACCACTGTAGATACAAATGTAGAATTTTAGAGGAGAATATTTAATTGTTTAGACATCAAAAGCAAGATTTTTCTGCCCCATAATTTACTGTTAAGTAAACTGTATGTGATAATTAAAATTTGACAGTAGAATTTAAGGAAGGGTTACACATGCTAGTTGGGGGTACTAGGTTCACAGCTCATACTCTTATTGCCCTGGAAATTCTTCATAAACGTTCCAAGCAATCTTCTCAGTCAGCCTATGATCGGCCAAAGTTTTCACACATCCCTGGAACAATTGGCGGATCTCCATCACCTTTGAAGTGAGATGCCTGAAATCAGTAACCAGATGCACCATCATGGCCCTGCCTGTCTTCACATTTTCAAGCAGGTGGAAGGCGGGGTTGACACTACTTGCTTAGACTGCAGTTTTGTGCTAAAAGCTGGGAGTCAAACAAGTGAAGACTTGCTGACCCCTTCCATTACCTTCTGTTTCCTTTCTATGAAGTAGGAAATTAAATATAAGCTTAGAAATGATTAAAAAATGAATCCAGTTCTCTACATAAATGGGATCAAGTCTTAAGACAACTTAGTAATTCATTCAAAAACAGGCCAGCAATTAGTGTTAGTACGGATTTGAAGAAATTGTAAATAAGATATTGCTAAATATTACTGTTTATAAATAAGTATTCAATCCTTTAAAAACTTAGAATTCTGAGGAACTATACATGCCTTCAAATTGTCCGAAATTTATTCTGAATTTTCTATTAAACTTCATTTTGCCTCATTTAATGCTGAAACCTGATTTTCAAAGTATGGATTTAATGTATCCAGCTTTTAAATATTTATCCTAAAAGTAGTCAGGTAGGAATATGACATTAACTTCTAGGTTTTGTTTTTGTAAAAAATATGTTTTTGTTAAAATGCTGAGAACTATGACTGTGGATTATTTTGAAATTCTTGTTTGCTTTCACTTGAGTTTCCTATACAATATTTATAATTTCGGCAATCAGAGAAAATATGTTAATTTTACAAATACCTACTGCTCATCCAGATTCTGCAAAGAGGCTTCTACCTGCTCATGAGCATGCCCAGAGATGCTCGTGCAATGAACAGCAGAGACAAAATACATTCAATGCTCAACTGGTCCTTTCTAAGAGCTGGCTATATGTCAAATGCTATGTTAAGTCCTGAATAGTTATGGAGCTTCTTAACCTTTTGATCTCATTTCCTCTTTCTAGAACACTCCATCCGGTTTTTCCCTATCAGAAGAACAACATGGATCATTATTACCTGGACCCTAACTTCAAATCCCTGAAAGCCAATACCAAAATGTATAGTAAGACCTCAAAAGGAAACTAACCCTGAATCAAAACTAGGCCAAGGCAAAGTGAAATTAATCTGAACTAAGGTATATTCATAACTGTTGTATTTGTTTATTAGTTGTTGGGGTTTTGTTTTGTTTTTAGGATAAACTGAAGAAAGGAGAATGGTTTTTTATTAAGTATCAACTTCCTGCCAGGCATTAAGCATTGCAAATTATAAGCTGAATATAATTGAGTCCTCACAATAACTGTAAAATATGTATCACTTATCTTTTCTACTTTTAAAACTTTTTTAAATTTGTTAATTACAGTTGATATGCAATATTATTTTATATTAGTATACAGCATAGTGGTAATTAGTATTGGTAGTTAGATGGGCTTTTTAGCCTTAATTCTGAAAATGACCTGCTATAATAAAAAAGTTCCAAGGGATATTTGACTATTATGGTCATTAGAATTTTCCAAATGAAGGAAGAAAGAGAGAGAGAGAGAGAAACTTAATCATCTGCATGATTCTTCAGCATAACTAAGAACCATGCTAGAGAAAATTTTTGAAGCCTTTTATAAAATTCTATGACTAGGTTCCATTGAGGCAATAAAAAAAATCACTAAAATTAAATTTTAATATTAACTTCTTGTCTTCAACAAATTTCTAAGGTATGTCATGTTGTATGGGAACATTTAGCCAAAATTCAACTGGTCCTAGCATATTCTCCAAAGTTCATTGATTGGTGTCCCAGGAAATAAGCTTCAGCTCCCTCTATCACTCTTCAGGCCCTCAGTGTTCTCACTGTAGGTGACACTTTAGCTCTTTCAAAGCAGAGAAGGTCTGTCCTCTGGCTTCATAAGAGGTCATGCGGTGTTACACACCCAAACCAGAATGCCTTCATTTACTAGCCGTGTGTGTAGGCAGATGCGTAACTTTTCTTGACTCAGTTTCCTCATTTGTAAAATAGTACCACCATCCCGGTGTTTACAAGAATAGTGGTATATACAAACAATCAATAATTGTTAGCTCTTAGTTTAAAAATAAAATAAGGGAAACTTAACTTGCAAGAATGAACACAGATTGACCAAGATGGGGCACAGGTAAACACCGGAGATTGCTGCCTCACACAACCACTTCAAAAATACAACTAAAAGACAGAACGGACATCATCCAGAACCACAGGAAGGCTGGCTGAGTGGAAATTGTACAACTAGAAGGAAAGAGAAAAGCATACCGAGACTCACAGGAGGTGCGGTGCAGAAGTAAAATACAAAGGTGCGGAGGTGCATGCAGAGAGGGCTGGTGGCTGAGGACATGATTGTCTTTTTCAATCAGGAGGGAGTCTGAGGCTCTGAGCTCCAGTTCCAGGTGAGTCTCTGGGGACCCAGACTCATACAGGAGAAATGGGACTGACTGGCATCGGTCGGAACTCAAGGGCAGCTTTCTCTCGGAGGCACACACAGCGATTACCAGGGCCTCTGAGGACAGGACTGAGAGCAGCCATACTACTCGCTCTGCCTGCCCAGTTGATCCCCTGGGGCTCCACCCCGCCCAGGCCATGCATGGAGGCTTTTGCATATGAAAGGCCCAGCCCTTTGTAATCTGAAAATTACTTAACAAACTGCAGCTGCCCAAGGCCCCTGGGCAACTTGCATTGCTTTACAGCTGGCTTCTGCAGGGTAGCCTTAGGTTGAGGCAAGATTAGCACCTCCTTAGATCCAAGAGCCAGTGTACCCAGTGGTCAGAGTGGGACCATCCAATTATAACTCTGCAGATCCATAAGGGACACACTCGGGGAAGACTCAGTGAGCACCAAAGCCCCACTGAACCAAGTCTTGCCCCAGAGGGGTGTCTCCAGAACAGAAGTTATCCCACTGCAGACACAGCTGATTCTCATAGCCAATTGGCCTGGAGGTCAAATCCTCCCAGTGTTACCTACAACAATCAAGGCTTAACTACAACAAGACTGTGCACAAAGCCCACAAGGGGGTGCACCAAGAGTGTCCACCTCAGGTAATTGGGGAGACTGAGCCACCGGGCCCTATAAGACACTTAGCACAGAAAGCCACTCTATCGACACAGCGAAGCATAAAAAATGCCGAGACAAAGAAACAGGACACAAATGACAGAAAGGGAGGAAAGCAAACTACTGGATATAGAGTTCAAAACCACACTTTTAAGGTTTTTCAAGAACTTTCTAGAAACCGCTGATAAATGTAGTGAGATCCTCAAGAAATCTAGTGAGACCCTCAATGCTGTGATAAAGGACCAACTGGAAATTAAGCATACACTGACTGAAATAAAGAATATTATACAGACTCCCTACAGCAGACCAAAGGATTGCAAGAATCAAGTCAAAGATTTGAAATGTGAAGAAGCAAAAAACACCCAACTGGAAAAGCAAAATGAAAAAAGAATCCAAAAATACAAAGATAGTGTAAGGAGCCTCTGGGACAACTTCAAGTGTACCAACATCCGAATTATAGGGGTGCCAGAAAAAGAGAGAGAGCAAGATATTGAAAACTTATTTGAAGAAATCATGACAGAAAACTTCCCCTACCTGGTGAAAGAAATAGACTTAAAAGTCCAGGAAGCACAGAGAACCCCAAACAAAAGGACTACAAAGAGGACCACACCAAGACACATCATCATTAAAATGCCAAGAGCAAAAGACAAAGAGAGAATCTTAAAAGCAGCAAGAGAAAGAAACTCAGTTACCTACAAGGGAATACCCATACGACTGTCAGCTGATTTCTCAACAGAAACTTTGCAGGCCAGAAGTGACTGGCAAGAAATATTCAAAGTGATGAGTAGCAAGAACCTACAACCAAGATTACTTTATCCAGCAAAGCTATCATTCAGAATTGAAGGTCAGATAAAGAGCTTCACAGATAAGGAAAAGCTAAAGGAGTTCATCACCACCAAACCAGTATTATATGAAATGCTGAAAGGTATCCTTTAAGAAGAGGAAGAAGAAGAAAAAAGGTAAAGATACAAATTATGAACAACAAATACACATCTACCAACAAGTGAATCTACGAATCAAGTGAATAAATAATCTGATGAACAGAATGAACTGGTGATTACAATAGAATCAGGGACATAGAAAGGGAATGGACTGACTATTCTTGGGGGGGAAAGGGGTGTGGGGGATGCGGGAAGAGACTGGTCAAAAATTGTGCACCTATGGATGAGGACAGTGGGTGGGGAGTGAGGGCTGAGGGTGGGGTGGGAACTGGGAGGAGGGGAGTTATGGGGGGAAAAAGAGGAACAAATGTAATAATATGAACAATAAAGATTTAATTTTTTTTAAAAAAAGAATGAACACAGATTAAGATCATAGAAGTGTAGAGGTCATCTATGAATATGATGTTCATTATTGCGACATTTACAAGGACAGAATGTGTGATAGCGGCTAATGATTTGACAGACCAGAAGATCTAGAGATGAACATATAATGAGAAGTTTACCTATATCCAGTTAATAGTTACAAAAGCATTTTAAAAATTCTAACTGTGAAGAATGTTTTTAGTCTTAGGTAAATGAATACCAATATTATTTTTTAAGTTTTAGTCTCTGGAACACTTTTATATATAAGTAGAGGCCTGATGCATGAAATTCATGCAAGAGTAGGCCTTCACAGCCACAGCTGCCTGGATCCCTCACTTGCAGCCATGGTGGCTGCAGCCCTAACTTCATCCCAGAAGGATGTCCAGTCAAATTAGCATATTATACTTTTATTATTATAGATGGACTAGAGGCCCGGTGCACGAAATTCGTGCACTGGGGGGTGGGGTTTCCTCAGCCCAGCCTGCCCCTCTCAGAGTCCGGGAGCCCTCAGTGGATGTCCTACTGATGGCCACAGTCTGGCAGCAGAGGCTCAGAGCAGGCATCATGTGTGTGTGTGTGTGTGTGTGTGTGTGTGTGTGTGTGTGTGCGCGCGCGCGCGTCTGTCTGTCTGCTAGGGCCTGCACCCAGCTGTGCCACATAGGCTCGAAGCATTTGCCATGTGTGTGTGTCCCCACTGGGGGTCTGCCCCAAGCCACATTGGAGGCTCAGAGCAGGTACTGTGTGTGTGTGTGTGTGTGTGTCTGCTGGGGGCCACCCCAGCCACACCATGGAGGCTTGGAGCAGGAGCCCCTCTGGGTTGATCTCTCAGACCCCTGGCCTCCACTGCATGTTGTACTCTCTCTTGAGCTATGGCCAGGATGGGGGTGCTGCTTGCAAGCTGGGCATTCCTGCTCCCGGATTGCCATGGTAACCCGGGAGCAGGTCCAGCTTGGAGCTGCCCACAGGCTGGGCTTGCTCTCCTGCTCCCAGATCCCCATGGTGACCAGGGAGCAGGCCTAGCTGGCGGCTGCCCGCAGGCCAGGCTTTCCTGCTCCCGTATCAGGCCCAGCTTGGGGCTGTCCACAGGCCAGGCTTGCTTTCCTGCTCCCGGATCCTCATGGTGACCAGGGAGAAGGCGCAGCTGGGGGCTGCCCACAGGCCGGGCTTGCTTTCCTGCTCCCAGATCAGGCCCAGCTGGGGGCTGCCCACAGGCCAGGCTTGCTTTCCTGCTCCCGGATCACCATGGCAACTGGGGAGCAGGCAAAGTTTGAGGCTGCCCGCAGGCCAGGCTTGCTTTCCTGCTCCCAGATCCTCATGGCGACCAGGAAGAAGGCACAGCTGTGGGCTTCCCGCAGGCCGGGCTTGCTTTCCTGCTTCCGGATCAGGTGCAGCTGGGGGCTGTCTACAGGCCGCACTTTTCTACTTACCGATGGCCAGATCACCACAGTGACCCAGGGCCCAGCAGCACTTTCCTGCTCTCCAAGAGTCATAGGGTCCCAGCAGGGGGCAAGGTTTAGCAGTGCGGGGCTTAGGTGGCACAGGGGTCCCGGCTGGGGGCTCAGGTGGCACACAGGGGTCCCGGCTGGGAGTGGGACTTATGCCCCGCTGCCCAGGGCTGCACATGGGGCCCAGATGGCAGCTCGCGCTGTCCCGCCCTGCCTGTAGTATAGGATAGAGGCCTGGTGCACGAGTGGGGGCCAGCTGGTTTGCCCTGAAAGTGTCCCAGATCAGGGTGGGGGTCCCGAGTGGGTGCCTGGCCAGCCTGGATGATGGGCTGAAGGCTGTTTGCAGTTGGTCACACCCCCTTCAGGGTGGGGGTCCCCACTGAGGTGCCTGGGCAGTCTGGGTGAGGGCCTGAAAGCCGTTTTCAGGCTGGAGGGCAACTTAAGCTCCCAGCCTCTCCTTTTTTTCTTTTTTTTTATTCTGGGATTTATTTACCTTCTATAGCTGTCACTGGAGCTGAGAGCCGGCTCCAGCTCTGAGGGCTGAAAGCAAGTTTCTGGGTCTGTTTGGCTTCTATAATTGAAACTCTGTTGCCATCACAGCAGCTCTAAGCTCTGAGGCCGAAGCTGGCTGAAAGCAGGTTTCTAGATTTGTTTGGCTTCTATAATTGAAATTCTGTTGCCATCACTGCAGCTCTAAGCTCTGAGGCCGAAGCTGGCTGAAAGCAGGTCTCTGGCGCTTGTTTAGCTTCTATAATTGCAACATAGTTTCTTAGAGTGCAGCTCAGAGGTTGGCAGCGGCAGGCCTGGAACATTGGCTTCCTCCGTCACTGGAGCAAGCAAGTCTCCTGTTCGCTTCAGCTGCATGGCTGCTGGCCGCCATCTTGGTTGGCAGTTAATTTGCATATCCTGCTGATTAGCCAATGGGAAGGGTGTCGGTGTTATGGTCAATTTGCATGTTTCTCTTTTATTAGATAAGATTACAAATAAACTTCATGAATTAAAACAAAGTTAAATGGCAAATCACTATGAGTGTCATTTTTTAAGGATATCAATCTAGCATTTTATTATTTTGGATATTTATCTGTAGCAGGTACATTTTGTCAGTTATTTTCAGCCTATATAAAAATTAATACAGATTCATCATCTCAAAATATTATATATTGTCATAATTATAAGTATTTTCTACTTTGCTATGTTTCCACTGTTTCTCCTGCCACATAACCTCAATTTGTCAGCATTAAAAACAAACAAACTCTTCTAGGCAGTTTTCTTGTTAATATAGCACATTAAAATGCACCTTATATAGGAATGTGACATGTTGCTATTGGAGATCACATTGATTTTAATACATGAAAACAAAAAGAAGGAAGCAATATAGTATTTAGTATACAATATTTTTTTGCATGTAATGAAATGTTTCAGGATTATCATAGGTAAATTTGATGTAATATTCATCCGATCACATCTAGATTCTAATACATCAGTGCTGTTTTCAGAAGTGAATGTGCACACTATCCTTTTGCTCTTGTACCATAGCAATGATTAGCTGGTTCTGGGGAGAAATTATTATATTACTTTCTCACCCTCCCTTCAGATGAAAATATTTAAAGCCTGAGTTTTGTGTTCCATTATCTTGAATAGATTATTGATATTTTATTCAACATATTAAAAATAACTATAGTTACATATAACTGCTGGTTTGGTTTGCAAACTTTAAAATTATAGTGGTTAAAATTATGGTTTATCTTTGTAATAAACCACCAATAGATTGAAAAAGGACATTCCTGGGAGTTGATGAATATTCCCCCACAACATGACTCATGGGAGTTCAGTATGTTCAGAATGACTATCACCTAGAACACCATATGTGCAATAGGATATTCTCCATTTCTAATTTCACAAATAAGCATGTGAGCCAAACCCTAACCTATCGATATTTTAAAAAGCAAAGTTTTTATTCTTAAAGTCTCTTATTTTTCTCTTCATAAATATTCATAGGACTCTGTTTACATAGATGTAATTTTCAAATAATGTTATGTGTGTTGCTATATCAACATCCTAAACATTGTATTAAAACAATGTGAGAACATTAAGATGAATGCATGTTGCCTTGGCCAGGTGACTCAGTTGGTTGCAGCGTCGTCCAGAGGTGCCAAGGCTGCAGGTTCGGTTCCCAGTCAGGGCACATACAAGAATCAACCAATGAACACATAAATAAGTTAAACAACAAAGCAATGTTTCTCTCACTCTAACATCAATAAATACTTAAAATTTTTTAAAAATCATTTAAAAAATGAATGCATGTTAAAAGTTAATCATCATATTACATGTATGTGGCAGACATGTGTTTTGCATGCCCAGCATTTCTCTAGAGCACTGCTCCCCTTCAGTTATGAACCCATGTCCTTCTGGAAGGTAAACCTCACACCTGGATCCAGGAGAGGCACGAGAGAATTCTAAGTCCTAATAGGAATAGCCACAGTGATTCATTCAGATTAAGCCAATCAGAATGAAACCCAGTCACAGACTAGAGTTATGAAAGCATGTAAAGTAACAGGATATATCACCCTGCCCAAGAATAAAGCCCATCAAGAAGAATGCAATGCTGACCACAGGAGAGAGAGAAATTGAATCCGGTACCATTATATGAGGCCCGATCCACCACAGCCCAAATTCAAATACCCTCTGAACTTTTTAGTCATACAAGAAAATAATTCTCTCTTTTTGTTTGTTTGTGTGTTTTTTGTTTTAAGAGGCTTTGAGTTCTCTACTGCTTGCAAGGGAAAGCACCATTATTAATATAACCCATTACTCTATCAATTTAAAGAAAAAAATCCTTACACTCAACCTGAGTGAGATTGCCATAAATCTGATTTCCAAAATACACCAGGGGATTGCAAATCATTTAAAGGTTTGGAAAGCAATGGGTATTATGAACCACATATAATGTCCTGAAATTCTGCCTCAGAATGCAGTGTGACAGGGGAATAATTGTTAATTGCAGTGTTATATATGGCTTCGAACTGTTCAATGCAACCTAAATCTTAACTATAGGACAATGGATAAGTGTATGATAGTATAGCAACATTGTATTAGGAAAGTCTTAAATTATAAAGATTATGCAAAAAAGAAATATTTCTGATATAATATTAAGTGAAAAGGATAAAAATCATTGCACTTGTTATAATAATTACAGCTATGTACAGTGATATATAGATGAAGACAAGCAATTCTCAATCCTGCTTGCATATTAGAAACTCCTGGGGAGTATTGTTAGAAATGTAAAAAATGTTGATGCCTCAGAAATTCTGATTTAATTGGTCTGGGATAGAGCCCAGTCATTGGTATTTTGCTGGAGCTCCCTAGGTTATGCGGATGCGTGACAATTAACAACAGTTTTAGTATTGAGGGGGGGCGGAGGTTGGGGGAGAGGAGGGAAAGAACAATAAGCCTCTCACATTAAGTTTAAAAAGTTTTCACTTTTATACATTCACTTATTTATAACTTGGCATATTTACATATTCATGAGTGTGTGTTCTATTTCTCATCCACAGTTAAACGTCTAAACAGTTCACATTTTGCTAGTCTGCTGATGGATGGAACAAAATGGTAGCTTAATTATGCCCTGGAATGGAGCCGAGGAGAAAGGGAGATTTGGGGGCATCTTTTTAGGTATAAATTAATTCGTGGATGCACCAAGACCTAAAATATCCCAGTCTCTTGTTTTAATAATGTCAGTGGTTCTGCTGTTACGTTTGTAACTTGAACTGTTTTTAGTAGGCGACTTGTCGTATCACAGGGATCTATATGGTTCCCACCTACCTAATTTTGGTAACTCAATCACTAACCCAGACCTCCATTTCAGTCTATTGTGTTGGACCTTTCTCCTCTAAATGTTGGAGAAACACAGAGTTCTCAGCTCTACACATACACTGTCTGGGTGAACTACACAAATATGACTCTCAACTATCTCTCTCCAGGCCTGACCTCTTTCTTGAACTCCATAATCCAGCAGTTCTCAACCTGTGGGTCGCGACCCCTTTGGGGGTCGAACGACCCTTTCACAGGGGTCGCCTAAGACCGTTGGAAAACACATATATAATTACATATTGTTTTTGTGATTAATCACTATGCTTTAATTATGTTCAATTTGTAACAATGAAATTGGGGGTCACCACAACATGAGGAACTGTATTAAAGGGTCGCGGCCTTAGGAAGGTTGAGAACCATTGCCATAATCCAACTGCCTCCTCAGCATCTCCACTTGAATAATAAGTATCTTGACCCTAACCAAAAGCAAATCTTAATTTTTTCACCCTTAATTTTGATCTACCCTAAGGGTTCCCCATCTCCCAATTCACCTAACTTTCTGAACCAAACCTCAGTATCATCCTTGCTTCTCAATCTCAACCCACATTCGATTCATCAGCAAACCCCTTTGGCTATACCCTAAAAGGCTATTTTGGGATAGCTCACTCCCCATCAACCACAATGTATTCCAAGCCATCAGGATCCAACTGCTCTTCTGCTTTTACTCTTGGTCCCCATTGTTTAAACCTAACTCTAAATTGGCTTTCCATCACAATCAAAGTAAAACCAGTCTTCACTCCGGCTAACCTGGCTCCAGGGGATCTGGTTTCTGGTTCCTGGGTGACTCATGGACTTCTTTCCCAAGACTCACTGAGCCCAAGCTTACAAGTGCTCTGCTGTTCCTCTCGGGTATCAAGTCTGATCTCAGGGCCTTTTCCCTTGCTGTTCCTTCTGCCTGAATTTCTCTAACCCTACACCTCTGCATGGCTCAACTTCTCATACTTCTCTTCAGTGTCCGTCCAAGTCACCTCCTCAGAGAAGCTGTCCCTGAAAACCTATCTAGAGATGTCTACAAGAACAGAAATCTGGCTGAGCTGGTTTGGCTCAGTGGATAGAGCATTGGCCTGCCCACTGAAGGGTCCCGGGAGGCAACCAATCGATGTGTCTCTCTCACATCGATGTTTCTCTCTCCGTCTCTCCCCCTCCCTTCCTCTCTCTCTAAAATCAATGAAAAAAATATCCTTGGATGAGGATTAACAACCAAACAAAAAAGAAATCTGAAAACCTGTCTAAATGACTCCTTGCCACCCACATCATTCTCGATCCCTTTAGAATGCTTAATTTTTCTTCATAGTACTTTCCACTACCTGAGATTCTATATGTAAATGTGGTTGTCTCTCTTCCCCGTAATCTCCATGAAAGCGGGAATTTAATGACTTTTATTCATTGCTGTATCCCAAAGCTTTAAAATAGTACCTGAATGTTTGTGGAACTATTGACTGAATCAATAAGGAAACAACAAACAAACAAAATATATACACACACACTTTTATATTTTTAAAGCAGCTTTAAGTTCACAGCAAAACTGAAGAAGGTACAGAGATTTCCCATACACCCCCTGCCCCAACATATGCACAGACCTCCCCCCTCCGCCCCCCCCCCCCCACAATCAACATCTGGCCCAAAGTGGTACATTTCTCACAACCAATAAACCTACATCGACCCATCATTATCCTTGAAAGTCCATAGTTTACACTGGGGTTCACTCCTGGTTTTAAGCATTCTATGGTGGAACTAGAAAGGATTAAATCAGTGGTCTTCCTGAAAGCCATCTTCCACAGCGCTCACTGCCATTGCTTCTAATTTCGGTGACTCAGTCACTAGTTTAGACCACTTTAACAACTTTCTACCTCATCTACTACACTGAGAAGTAAATACGACTATGTTATCTCTAAATGAAATCTTTCCCAAGTTCCTCAGTACTGTGGGGCGCTGTTACTTGCTCCACCCCTCACTCACACCATTCCTTGGAGACACAGGCTTGCTAAATCTCTGACGCCCACAGTTTAGATGCCCTCCTTTGAAGTTAGGGCCCTTGTCTGTGTCATAGCATTGTTGCAGCTCCCAGAGAATACTACCAGATAAGCTGGCAGCAACTGATGACACTGACGGTGAGTCAAGATTGTTGCAATATTTCATACTGGTTAAGAGCATAGAACCTACTGGCACAAGAATAGGCATATAGATCAATGGAATAGAATAGAGAGCCCAGAAATCGGCCCGAACCAATATGCTCAATTAATATTTGACAAAGGAGGCAAGAACATACAATGGAGCCAAGATAGTCTCTTCAATAAATGGTGTTGGGAAAATTGGACAGATATATGCAAGAAAATGAAACTAGACCACCAACTTACACCATACACAAAAATAAACTCAAAATGGATAAAGGACTTAAATGTACGACAGGATACCATAAAAATTCTAGAAGAATCCAAAGGCAAGAAAATCTCAGACATATGCCGAAGCAATTTCTTCACTGATACAGCTCCTAGGGCACTTGAAACTAAAGAAAAAATGAACAAATGGGACTACATCAAAATAAAAAGCTTCTGCACAGAAAAAGAAACCATCAACAAAACAACGAGAAAACCCACTGTGTGGGAAAACATATTTGCCAATGACATATCTGATAAGGGCCTAATCTCCAATATTTATAGGGAACTCATACAACTTAACAAAAGGAAGATAAACAATCCAATCAAAAAATGGGCAAAGGACCTAAATAGACACCTTTCAAAAGAGGACATTCAGAAAGCCAAGAGACATATGAAAACATGCTCAAAGTCACTAATCATCCGAGAGATGCAAATCAAAACAGCAATGAGGTACCATCTCACACCTGTCAGACTGGCTATCATCAACAAATCAACAAACGACAAGTGCTGGAGAGGATGTGGAGAAAAAGGAACACTTGTGCACTGCTGGTGGGAATGCAGACTGGTGCAGCCACTATGGAAGACAGTATGGAGTTTCCTTAAAAAACTGAAAATGGAACTCCCATTTGACCCTGTGATCCCACTTCTAGGAATATATCCCAAGAAACCAGAAACACCAATCAGAAAGGATATATGCACCCCTATGTTCATAGCAGCACAATTCACCATAGCTAAGATCTGGAAACAGCCTAAGTGCCCATCAGTAGATGAATGGATTAGAAAACTGTGGTAATCTACACGATGGAATACTATGCTGCTGTAAAAAGGAAGGAACTCTTACCATTTGCAACGTCATGGATGGAACTGGAGAGCATTATGCTAAGTGAAATAAGCCAGTCAATAAAGGAAAAATACCACATGATCTCACTCATTCATGGACAATAGAGACCATTATAAACTTTTGAACAATAATAGATACAGAGGCAGAGCTGCCTCAAACAGATTGTCGAGCTGCAGCGGGAAGGCCGGGGAGGGTTGGGGGGCAGGAGGTAGGGGGGTAAGAGATCAACTAAAGGACTTGTATGCATGCATATAAGCATAACCAATGGACATAAGACACTGGGTGATAGGGGAGGCTAGGGGACTGTCTAGGGCGGGGGGATAAAATGGATACATATGTAATACCCTTTGTAATACTTTAAGCAATAAAAAATAAAAATAAAAAAAAAAATAAAAAAAAAAGAGCATAGAACCAAGAACTAGATGATTAGGGTTCAAATCCTTCCTGCCCTTTACTATTTGTATGGCCTTAGCAAATCATTTAACCTTTTTGGATTCTGTTTCCTCTTCTGTAAAATAAAGATGATAATACCTACTCCTCAGAGACTTGTGAAAGTTAAAATAGCTGAGAAATGTGAAATATTAAAAACAGTGCCTGGCACCCAAGAAAGACTATATGTGTTAGTGATGATTTTACTATTATTACATCAGCCTCGGCTTTCCGTGTATGCCTGTGCTTTGACTGGGTTACACTATGAATTGTCAGTAAATTCGCATTCCTCCTCAATGCTTCTTACATAAATCTGAGTTTCAAATTCTTTTTCTCTCACATTGGATGGTTATGTAGGTAGAAGCCAACAAACAAGAAATTGTTATTTAAACTTTAAAATTCCAATTCTAGCTTTGACTCATTTGTTCTGTGGTCCTAAACATGCCTGTATCAGTGTGGTAAGACTACCATAACCAAGTACCACCTACCGGTGGCTTAAACAGCAGAGATTAATTTTCTCACAGTTCTGGAAGCTGGCCTTCTGAGATCAAGGAAGTGCTGCTCTCTCCTGAGGCCTCTCCCCTGGGCTTGCAGATGGCCATCTTCTCTCGGTGTCTTCACAAGGTCTTCCCTCTGTGGCGGTCTGTGTCCTAATGTCCTTTACTCATAAGGACATCAGTTGAATTACATGAAGGCCCTCCCTCATGGCCTCATTTTAACTTTATTGCCTTTATAAAGATCTCATCTCCAAATACAGTAACATTCTGAGGTTACTGTGTCTTTAGACTTCAACATATGAATTTAGGGGGCAAAATTCTACCCATTACATCACTTATTTATCACTACTTCTCTGTGGAGCTGGCATACATTATTGATATCTAAATATATGAACTCTGTCAGAATTATAAGTCAGTCCAATAAATTAACATTTTTAGAAAACATAATTCTTGGTACCTAGATCCATGTGAAAAGAGGTCTTTCCAAATCAAATATAACAGAATCCAAGTCATAGCTTACCTATAATAATGAAAAATAGTATGGATACATGAATCCTCTACAGTTATTTCTCTACATCACATAGAGAATATGATGTTTTTAAAAAAGAGAGTTCATTTGCAAATTGTCAGTGAAGAAATGGCCAAGAGCCAAAAACCAAAACAAAAAGTTTGGAGTTAACTGATTTTTTAAATGCTAATTTAAAAAGCAATGACTTCAAAATTAATAAAACTTGAAGATGTAATACATAAATGGTAATACCAAGGACAGTAATTCATTGGGAAAATTTAGGTTAGTTTTATAAATACTGTGGGGGTTTTTAATTTCACATCCCTGCTTTATAAGCACTAAATCAACTATTTTTCTTGCTCTATCATCTGCCAATTTGCAGATGGATTGGTCACTGAAGCTACGTCTCTATCAATGCAGATGTTGAATATAGTAGAACAAGTAACCAATAGAATGTTAAGGGCTCTATATTTTAGTACTATATTCCAACAAGATGTATTATTTTAATGTTTAAAATAAGAAAAATGTGGAAATATTTGGAAAACAATGAATCAAAGTAGGTATTGCAGACTTTAGGATAGGGTTCATCTGGGATTAAACAAATTTGTTTAGGAGCTATGCTCAAACAAGCAATTTGGTAGGAAATCATTTCACAATAAAAACAGACTGTACAGTACCACCTGCTCTCCTAATAGATCATTTGTGCTGTAGCATTAAAGGACAGGGATCATCTGTTATGCATTTTCTTGCTTGTAGTGATTAATATAAGATATAGATAATAAATCAGCTTTTCCTAAACACATTACCCTCTGCCACTATAGAAACAAATTATTGATAAAACTCCATAATTTGTAAAGCACAAGTGACTTTGACATGAAGCAAAGCTTTAAGAATCTTTGAATGAAAATTTTAAATGCTGTAGGAATTATTGATGTATATAGTTGAATCTGTTTGCAACTAACAGTCAAAGAGATGAATTCAAAGGTGCCAGGCCTGAGCCATTCACCATAAAACGCCTTGTTTAATGTTTCTTTAATGAAATCAAATCGTTAATATAATGAACATAAAGAGAAAGGTCAAGTCACTGGGGATAAGCCACTTAACCTTATATCTTATTGCATATAACAGCGCAGAGAAAGAAACCAATCTTCATAAATTGAATTTATTTCATATTCCTAATGCCTTTGAATAAATCATCTTCCGTAATTAAGTAATGTGTGCTGCTTTTCTAAAGCCCTCCTATCAGTTGTTAGGGTTGGTTTGTGTTCTCAGATCAGATAAATATCTGCTGAGGCACTCCCTGTGGAGTCAGAGGGGCGAGCTGGACCCCTGGGCACTTAACCTATCTGCGCATTTGAGAGACAATAGAAGGAGAACCTAATAAAGACTGCAGCAGTAAAACACCTCAAGAAAATGCTCCCAATTCCCTAAATTAGTCTGGAATTACATTTCATTCCTCACAAAAGAAAGCAACAAGTACTGGCACTGTACTGTTATAACTCCTTCCCACACATTTCATTTTCCAGAAATCTTATTCAGATGTGGTACTTGCGGGCACATGTACCTATAAGCACACAAGAAAAAGCCCCATTTCTTTGTGTGCGTGGTTTTGTGTTTTTTTTTTTTCCTCCAGATAACTTTTACTTTTGTATTTCTGCAATACAATTCTCTCCAAATATTCAAATTCTAAAATATATTTGAGAGGAAAGGATTCAGAGTTAAAGCTAATATTGCCTGTTACCCTTAGCAAGATGCTAAAGCACATGGAGAAATCGTTTTCAGCCTGCTGGGATTTTGCTGATTTTCACCTAAGCAGTACATAAAAATTGGAGCCTTTTGTTTTATTCAAGGTTCATTTCTATTTAT
Organism: Myotis daubentonii; assembly: GCF_963259705.1. Lineage (NCBI taxonomy): Eukaryota > Metazoa > Chordata > Mammalia > Chiroptera > Vespertilionidae > Myotis > Myotis daubentonii. The sequence continues at coordinate 19,265,107 of NC_081842.1, read as the reverse complement.
CTGAAGCCAAATGGAGATGGTTCAGGCCTATTTTTGGTAACTAAAATGGATCAAAAGGAAAAGGTAAGCATTTATTTTCCCCGTATAAAACTTATTCCACTTCCCTTTGTTTCCTGCACAATAGGGCATCTCAAGTCTAAAAAGCCACTTTTACTGTGACCCTGCAGAGTCTCTCACGAGTGATGACGCTCACACTGCAGACGGGCTCCATGCACAGTCCCCAGCATGCTCACTCCAATTCCGTTCTTTTTTCTTTTTTTTTTCATTCTCAAGAGACTCCTTCAAAATGCAAGGGAATGAGACCAAGAATGGCTAACCTTGAATATGCTCTGTTTGTAAAGAAAAGAAAGTTACCATTCCCCAAACTTTCATAATGTGAATACTATTGGTAAGTAATTCTGCATGATACATTGATGTATTGCAAGTCTTCAGTGGGGAATCATATTTTAGATCGTTTTTAAAGTAAGATTTTCTTGTGTATATTCAATTTCAAAAACAAGACCCCACAATTCCTGTTAGGTATGCCTATATTTTTCAGACTTGAATGTAAAGCTATTAAAAACAGTTTTCTCATGCAAAGACTAAGAAAATATGTTTAATTTCACTTGCCAGTATTCAGGACTGCACTATGCATCTCATTGTCTTATTTCAGGTTATGTTGAACATTCTTTCACACCACAATCTTTATGCACCACAATCTTTCAAAATTACCTGACGTTGACACCAATTATTTTAAAATGTGAAATGCTTGAATGGGTTGAATTCTTAGGATTAATATTTTATAAGTTATTTCCTCTTTCTCTTTAAACCTAAAACATAACTGGCTCTAATTAAAGCACTGCACTTTACAGTTTGAATCAACAGAAGAATAAATGAAAAGCTTCCTTCAATAAAATAAAAAGTCTCAGTCACATTTAAAACCTTTATTAAATACCAAAGATATTTAATTAAAAAAAAAAACAAGACTTTTGTCTTTTGACTTCAGCTAAATTAGCACTTTTGTTAATGAGAGTTAGGAACCCAAAAGTCCAATTTAAGAAAAAGTGTATGCTTGCAGTATTTACAACTGGACACTTCCATTGCACTGAAATAATTGTTGCAAACTAATGGTGACTCCATTAATCATATGGGGGAAATGTTGTGAAGGAATGGAAAGTCCTACTAATAAATGCAAAAGAAAGTCACTAAGCAGCAAAGCAACTTTAAACAAAGAGCCAGAATAGGGGCATCTTGCCTAAGTGAGCCTGGGACAAACGTGATTTTCCCTCAGTGAGGATGGTGACACCAACCGACCACCTAGCAAGCTAATGGGGGAATCAAGAATAAAAGCATATGGGATCAGTGTGTCAGAGGGTGAGGAAACAAATGTAATTTGCTGAAAAATGTTTAATAGATGGCGTTCCCCTTTCTCTCCTTCACAGCCACATGAGCATAGGAGATTGTTGCAAAGCAGACATATCTTCTGGGGAAATATCCCAGCCACACTTTGAACCATGATCACTTGAGTGTGTGAAAAAGCTTCTTGGGGAAAAAAATTAGAGAAAGGCCTTCCTGGACACAAGAGACTTTTTTTTGCTTCAAAATCTATGTTAGAATTACATTTAAATACACTATTTATAAATGAATTTATAAGGAAGCTCATTGATTCATCATTCTTTCAGCTATACTAAAAAATGGTGGCAGGGCTTTACAAAAGGCCTCATTCATTGCGGTACTATATGACAAGTTTGGGTTTTAAATGGAGGTGAACAGAATGGAGGGATCAACCAGAAAATAGAAGTAGCTTCACCAGACATCATCTTTCTTTTTCCTTCTCCATGTCACTCTGTGATCACATTGGGTTTTATAAGTAAACAAAACAAAGCACTTTATCCATAGAAAGTTTTGAGGAGAAAACTGTGGAACAAAACACTATGAAAAGGTTAATTGTAACATCACAATTTCATTTGAGAAATTAGCCTTTAAAAAATCTATTTACTTTATAAATTAATGTTTGAATTATTTTTATGCTGAGCATTTATTACTCTTACAATAAAAAACTAGACAATAATATTGTGAAGATGTGTCAGTGACTATATCCAGGACAGAAATTCGAAGACAGCACTTGGTTGCCTCTAATGAATTAAGCCATCCCCTCTTATCCAAGACCCCCCCTCCCACCCTCCCATGGACACCTGAAACCCTGGCTAGTACAGGATCCCATATATACTGTTTTTTCTTATAAGACATCCTATGATGAAGTTTAATTTAGAAATCAGGCACAGTATGGGATTAACAAATAATAATAGAACAATTATAACAATACTAGTGGCCCAGAGTGTGATATCGTGCACAATAGGCCACCTGCCAATTCCACAGGAGCCTGCAGGAGCCGTGCTGCTTCCATGGGAGCCGGCGGGAGGGAGCCAGCAAAAGGGAGCTGTGCCACTTCCGTGGGGGCCAGGAGTGAGCCACCCCACTTCCACGGGAGGCAGGAGGGAGCGTACCACTTCAAGGAGCAGGGTGGGGGTGGGGGGGGGGCCTAGAGATGCTCCATGCATCTCCTGGTGACCAGCCACACACGCAGCCCTGCCCCTTGCCATGTGCAGCCCTGCCCCCCGACGCGTGCCTGCTGCACACACAGCCTCCTGCTGATGGGTCATTCCTGTGACAGCATCCCGACAAATTTGCATATTAGCTCTTTATTATATAGGATACTGCATTAAAGTTATGTGAATGTGGTTTCTATCTCAAAATGTCTTATATGACACTCACCTCTTCACTTCAAGGAAGCACTTTATGGCTTCTCCGTGGCATATCCAAATTCCCGGCATCACTATTCTTGCCCGCCGGGCCATTATTAAGTAAAATAAGGGTTACTTGAACTTGAGCACTGAAATACAGTCAATCTAATAATCAAGGCAGCTACTGAGTGACTAACAAGTGGGGAATGTATGCAGTGTGGATATGCTGGGCAAAGAAGATTCACATCTTGGGTGGAACAGGCAGGGCAGGACAGCATGAAATTTCATCACGCTACTCAGAACTGCATGCAATTTAAATCTTATGAATTTTTTTATTTCTGGAACTTTTCAGACCAAGGTTGAGTGTGGGTAACAAACCATGGAAAACAAAACTGCAAATAAGGGGGGGGGGGATATTGTACAAACATTAGATTAGAATTTTTTAAACAATTATTAAAATGTTCATGTAATGAAAAGCAAAAAAGAAAACATTAAATACCCTAATTAGCGGAATAAAAAGCGAAAATCAAAAGTATCATAATCACAACATACCATTTGGTATTAGAATGTAATATAACTTATTTTTTCTGCAGCAGTAATAACTTGAATTACAGTTGTATTCTTTGTAGACAAATATTTAAAATTACTTGGCTTTTCAGCAGTAACATGGAAGGCACCTCAGAGTAAGAATACAGTCTTTGAAGACAGAGAGCAGCCACAGGAAACCAGTTCAGTGTCTTTTCAGGTGGACACCCCATAAATTACTTAACTTCCCTGGGTTTGTAAAAGAAAACATGTTATCCACATGTAGGATTATTCTGAGGCTTATATGAGGTTGTATGTAAAGTATCTGGCACATACTACCTGCTAAATAAACCGCTGAAATTGATCATTGCAATCGACAGTTAAAGGTGTCTGTAAATCAGAAATCTCATAGAAGACCAGGTAGATATTAGAAAGGGCAGCTCAGAGAGTCACCCAGAATTTATATGACATATAAAATAACTTTTTAACCAATACAAAACTGAGGATTATATATGTCAGGAGGAATGAACACACACTTATGCAACTCCTTTAAAAAATACAGGGTGTGGCGAAAGTAGGTTTATAGTTGTGAGTATGAGAAACAGAGTTTATTCTTGTATTATTTACTATTGTATCATTTTCCATATGAACAACTATGAACTACTTTTGCCCCACCCTGATATACCTATACTGATGAGTGATTTAATTCAATTACAAACATTCACGTAGCTAGACTATGCATATTGGAACAATCAAAATCTTTTAAACTATACCCTCTAATAGAATGCAAAATTATTTTTTTAGTACTCTATCAAAAAGGAAACATTTTTCCATGGAGATATAATGAGTTTTGTAATGCTCAGGCCATAAAAGATTAGACTCTTTCAGAGTTTATGTAAATTATTAATGAGAACCACTATAGCTCTACTGGCTTAAATTGTGTTGTTAGTAATGATCAAAATCTTATCTGTCCATAAAAAAACTGTAACATTTCATTGAAGCTTATTGTCTTTATGTAAATCACCACCTAAATTTGAACAGTATAAACTAAATGACTTATTCTTATTTGTAAGGCTTTATAATTTAACTAAAGGTCCGGTGCTCGAATTCGTGCACCAGTGGGGTCCCTCAGCCTGGCCTGCGGGATTGGGCCAAAACCAGCTCTCTGACATCCCCTGAGGGGTCCCAGATTATGAGAGGGTGCAGCCCTGGCCGAGGGACCCCACCAGTGCATGATTGTGGACAGGGAAGAACATGGGAGGTTGGCCAGTCGGGGAGGGACCGCAGGAGGGCTCCAGGTCATGTCCAGCCCATCTCACTCAGTCCCTATCAGCCGGACCCCAGCAGCAAGCTAACCAGCCAGAGCATCTGACCCCTGGTGGTCAGTGCACATCAGCAAGCAGTTGAGGGGCCTTAGCATATCATTAGCATATTACGCTTTGATTGGTTGAATGGACCACCAGACACTTAGCATATTAGGCTTTTATTATATAGGATTTTAATATGTTATTTATATTATACTATATATTAATATATGACATTTAATTATGCATTATTATGGCTTATAATTATAAATTGGATGCAGAATATGCCATTTCACTGGAACTCCAGATTTTCTGGGTTTCTATTATTTTCTCAGATGTATATTTTATTAAGAGAAATAAAAGCATCTTAAACAGTTCAACTGGCATTGAACTGTGACATACTTAGTTGTTCTCCAGACTCCTAAAACGTAACATTCTAAAATTAAATTTAGTTTGAAAGTCATTCATTAATATTCATAAAATGGAACCTGATTTTGAGTGACACTAAATTTCAAGTGTTGACATTTACTTCTCAATGAGAAGTGAAGAATTCAGGCAGTATAGTCAAAATGAATCATCAGAAATTAGTCACATTTCAAACTTCTTAATTTAAAAGAGATGCCAAGTTTTGTTTTTGTTTTTTAATATATTTTTATTGATTTCAGAGAGGAAGGGAGAGGGAGAGAGAGATAGAAACACCAATGATGAGAGAGAATCATTGATAGGCAGCCTCCTCGCTCTGCCCCTCACTGGGGGTCGAGCCCACAACCCAGGCATGTGCCCTGACCAGGAATCGAACCATGACCTCCTGGTTCATAAGTTGATGCTCAACCACTGAGCCACACAGGCTGGGCAGATGCCAACTTTTTAACTGTAGTATCTTGTTTCCATTATTAAAAAATATATATATATTTCATTCTAAGTCCAAATTCTTTACCTTGAAAAACAATTATTTTTTGTGCTTTTAAAAAAAGAAGTAAAAGGAGTCTTATTTTCTACAATGGAACCCTTGAACTCCAGAGACATTATTTTATCTTGAGAAGTTGTCTATAGGTAAATCAAAAAAGATAGGACAGAGAACAAGACACCTAGTTATAAAACTCATTTACATGTTGCATTGCACACACCCCAGATGCATTAGAAAACAGCGTTCTACTGAAAGTGGGATTACTAAACTCTTAATTAAAAAAGAGATCACACAATTATTTGGCTTTATTTCACTAGGAAAGAAACAACTTTTGTGCTACTTCTAACAATACAGCTGCACTAAGTAAACTTGTTCATATAATTGAAAGAATGCTATATTTAGGGTCAGAATAAACCAGTTATTCCCAGGATGAAAGTAATAAAATGTTCATCCAAATTACTCAAGAAAGTAATATTAAGTGTTTGTCTCCTAATAAAGAGTGGATGATTACTTGAAGGTCTAGAGAATTAAAAATAGTTCAAACTGAGCTCCACAAGAAGTTGGAAATACGGCTCATCATGTCCTACCCAAGAGGCTCTGAACAGCTGTTCTTCATTTGGGAGACTGGGTGGTGACTGACAGTGCAAGTGCCTACGATTTAACTGCATTGGAGTCTGAACATTTTTTTACACCTGATTTGACAAAATGGGAGAAAGGAAAGATTAACTACAGAGAAGAAAAAGAGAGACCTGGAGACAGCTATTTCCTCTATCCTTCATGTGATAACTGATTCACCGGTAGGAAATGACGCCATATATATATATATATATGAAATAAGTATCTAAAACATGCTGTCATCCCTTGATAGGTCATTAATCACAATTGGATCAAGCAAATTATCCCTCCAATAGTCACGGGAATTCAACCACTTAAGCTAAGATACCATCTGCCTACTATGCCCTTTTCCCATTTCTAGTCCTTCCTTACTGCTAACCTTCAGGTAATCAGATAGTTGTCTTACAAGACTTGATTTTAAATGAAGGCAATTAAAAATAGATTTTGAAATTTTCAGAGGAAGTCATAATACAATTCAGAATATATTATTTTTACCCATGCCCAATTTTTCCACATTAGCACTTAAAATGCAAGTACATGATTTGTGCGGAAGGATCTGAGTTTTTCATGTAATCATTCGAGAATGCAAAATAAATTAATTGAATTTGAGGAAATCTATCTTTATCACCACTTAAAAGATTAATATATTTTTCCCTAATTTACAGAATTAGAGAACTTAATCGTGGATTTATGAATTACAGCACACCGGCTTCTGAAATAGAAGTAAACTATCAGCAGTCAGAGAACTCAAAGGACATTATCTCCATTAATTGTCTCCTAGTACATATTTTAATTCCTCAACGAACCTGCTAAGTTTTTTGCTAGCTCCACAATTGGTCTTCTAACAGACAGATATTAAGAGGAAAATGTTTTTGTAATAGAAGATCTTTATCCTGACAACTCCCTGTTCTCAGGAAGATAATATTAGTAAGTTTTAGAATTGCCTTTTAAAAATGATAATGAGTCAAATATTACTTTTTTATGGGCTTATATCTCTATTTCACAAAATAGAATGCCTGGTGGTTCAAAATTGGGATTGTAGATGTCAAGAACTTGGCTAATTTTGGAATAAGAAATGGAAATACAATATAAACAAGAGCCAGATGAAATTTCATAAAGTTATCAATTCTTTACTCCTGTAGTTGTTCTTAGAATTACTGTGAGGTCAAGCAGGCGTCCTCCTCAGGGTATCCCAAAGGCAGTCTGCAGTGGGGGTTATATTGATTTGGGAGTTGGCAATCTGGTCTTATTTCCAGCTTTGCCTTTAGTTAACTTTGTTGGACAAATCACATTTTTGAGCATTAGTACTACCATCTTTAACTTGAAGTTAGTGACTATATCAGTGATTCTCAAGCTAAGGGCCAGCAACGTCGGTTCCCCTGGGGAATGTATCACAAATGCTGCCTCCCAGGTCTGCCTGGTACTTATGGAATCAGAAACTGTAGGGGTGGGCTTCACCAATATGAGTTTTAACAAGCCAGCCTGATGATTCTGCTCTATTGTCAAGTTGGATTATGTGATCTCCTAGGTTTCTTCTAGTTGTGAGGTAATTAGCAAATAGAACTACCTGTTTGTGAGCTTAAGTCAAGGACGTAATGAGTTAAGTCAAGGATTATATCTTTCTAAGTTCCAGGACCTAGAATGTTTCAGTAAACAAAGGAATGGTTGGGGATATTGTCTCCATAGTGGAGTAATCTTCTCCCCCCAAGTCCCAATTACACTTTATTGGTGACTACAGTAGGTCCTTGGGTTATGTTGGAGATCCGTTCCTATGGTGCGACATAATGCCATTTTCGCCATAAGTCAGCACCCACCTACACAAGCACCTACGTCACTCACATGGAGCACATACACAGCAGTAATGAAGTGAAACAGTAAAAAAAATTAAAAGAAAGATAACAAAATCCCTGACCTTTACTTGTGGTAAATAAATAATAAAAAACATAAAGCACATATGTACATACATCGAAATGATGGAACTTTTCTTTTTATAAATAAATGGGAGATGGCGACGTAACCACAAAACAATGTATGTTGAGTCCAATGCAACCCGAGGACTGCCTGTATTTTATGGCAAATACCATCCTTTTATTATTGTTACCCTGTTATTACTGTCATGTGGATTTATGTCTTATATACTTGCCCTAGAGGCTCAGCGCACAAAATCGTGCATGCGTAGCTCGCCACTGCTTGCTGTGGCTCTCTCCCTGCCCGCCCACCGCCTGCCACCCCAAGCCGTGAGCCACCCCGCCTGCTCGCCAAGCTGCGAGCTGCCCTGCCTGCCACCATGAGCTGCTGCTCGTGGGCCAGGGAGGGGGGAGGGACCGAGAGGTGGTCAATGCACCTCATGGTGACTGGTCAAGCAGTCATTCCGGTCGTTACACTTTTAGTCCCTGGCCTTTTATTATATAGGATATGGCACTGTTATTACTGTCATGTGGGTATATGTCTTATATTCTTGCATATGCCACTATTCCTAACAGGTTTTCCTTCCTGTGTTCCATTGAGCAGTGATTCTTAAACCTTAACGTACATAAATGTACTGGAGCATGCATTAACACAAAGGGCTGAGACCTACTCTTAGAGTTTCTGATAGAGTAGGTCTGAGGATGTGCATTTTTTAAAGGGTGCTGCTGATGCTGCGGGTGTGGACACCCCATTTTAAGAACCCCGCCACAGAGCAAACCCCACTGGGCACAAGGCTGAGTGCTTGTGGGGCTAACAGAAAGCTTATAGTGTTTGCCAAGAGTAAGGAGTTAAATTAGAAAATTTATAAGATTTTCTTAAATGTTAGCACAAAGTCTGAAACAAGGATTGAATAGATACACTTATATATATGTGAAATATCTATATGCAATCTATTTTTTAGAAATAGAAACATTTACTATTACCAGTCTTTGATAGGCACAATATAATTTATCTTTTTATTATTCTTTTTCTAAATGGCATATCTCTTCTCACACAGAAACTTCTTAAAAATATTAAGTATAATAAGTTAAATTATTGTTAAAATGTTATAATATGAAAATTCAATTTGTTTCTGCTACTTTGTAGTCTTCTAAGTTCTCTCTGAAACTTTTTTAGGTTTTTTGAAATGCTGAAATCGCCTTAACCGGTTTGGCTCAGTGGATAGAGCGTTGGCCTGCAGACTCAAGGGTCCCAGGTTTGATTCTGGTCAAGGGCATGTACCTTGACTGCTGGCACGTCCCCAGTGGGGGGCGTGCAGGAGGCAGCTGATTGATGTTTCTCGCTCATCGACTTTCTAATTCTCTATCCCTCTCCCTGCCTCTCTGTAAAAAATCAATAAAATATATTTTTTTAAAAAAAGAAATGCTGAAATCCTCGCTTAGAAAGCAATTCTAAGTCAGTACTGTTTATGCAAATATATTCCAAAGCCGGAACTTGAGCTTCAGCAAATGGATTAGGAAGACACAGAGGTAAGATGTCAAGTCATAGATTAGGAACAATCTAGTCAACATTACTGGGGTGAACACTACAAAATTTACTACTAATTTGAATGGAAGTCTGAATTTTGAAAAATAGAATTGCAAGTAATTCAAATTAAACAGATAAAGTCATTTAAGAAACAAATGTCTCACAAGAAAAATATGGTGTATGATAATACAAATTTGAATTGTTAGTTAGTGGTTATTGGGATTGTAAAATAATTTGTTTTCTTTCTAATAACTCAGAAGTGAGTCTGTTAAATAGTAAGTTTCTTAATTGTATCTTAAATATGATTTAACTTTATACATTTTTTTTTTTCCAAATCATAAGCCAAGGCATACCTGCATTTAGAAAACCAATGCAGAGAAGGCCACAGGGTTATAACACAAAATACAACTTTCCCCAAAGTTCTGGAATTCTATTCACTTTGCTTCTAATAACTTCACAGAAAATTTAAGTCCCATTAAGACTATAATAGCATTGCTACTGCAATCTATAAATTTTCAGAATGATGAATAAAAGAACAGGCCACAAGTTCTTATTCTATAATATTTGCCTGTAGTTGATGCAGAACTTTGAAATATTCCAACTTTTCTCGTGATTGTGACCTATTTAGTATTGTGGTCAAACTCACTTCCTTTCCCCTTGTGACTAATTGTTCATTCATTCATTCAACTAACACTCAGTATTGAATCATGTCAGGTTTTCATCCAGGCACTGGGGATCAAAGGGTGGGTCCTTGCCCTTACAGACATACCTTCTGGTGGAGAAAATCAATAAGATTCAATGAATAAACAAATTAAATATAGTGAAGGCACAGATGGTATCTTATTCTTGATACAGTACTTACTTGGTTCTCAATTAACTACATGAATGCATGCTTCATGGTTTGCAGATGGTTATGTCCTTAAAATAATGATAACTAGCTAAAATATAAATTTGAACGCATCATCTTATAACCCAGTATTCTAATCAAATAAGGCTAACAAATTTTCTGATACTTACTTTATGAGATTCTAATTCAAGATCTATAATGTTAGCTTAAACTTCATTCATGTATACTATATATCATGAATTTAAATGTTCATTTTAGTACGTTGTTTTTCCCTCTGATTCAAACATAGTAAAATACTATGGCTGAAATCCTAAGTAAATTCTCTTCTATTAGTTAGCAATCCTCCCTGGTCTCAGTCTGCAGATTCTACAAACACAGCATCACTCCCCACCTCCCTCCACCTTCTATTCCTGGAAACCACACACCAATCTAAGAGGAAAGTTAATTAGAGTTACATTGCATATCTTACCATGACATGAGGCAGGGAGTTATATAAGAGAGTAAATTATGGTTGCTATGGGAACCATAATTTAGTATTTTGGGCAAAAGCTTTAACTCTATGCAGGTCAACTGTATTTTACAAAATAATGCCAAGAGAAAAATACTCTGAAAGTTCAATTGTTTTAAATAACAAATTTACAGAGATTTCATTTTTACTCTAAAATGCACATAAAGAATCGCCAAGAAAATACCTGTTTTACAAACTTGAATAAGAAAATAAAATTTCAGTGGTACTGATATTGACAGTAATCATAAACTTCACTCACTTTCTTTACTGTATTATTTGATTATTATTGATAAAATGTTCTGCTGTTTATGTGAAACAAGATGCTATACAAATTGGTATTCTGATACTAAAAATGTAAAAATCAGGTTCTTTAAATATATATATTTATATATACTAGAGGCCCGGTGCACGAAATTCATGCATGGGGGGTGTCCCTCAGCCCAGCCTGCACCCTCTCCAATCTGGAACCCCTCGAGGGATGTCCGACTGCCCAATGGTATCAGGCCTAAACGGGCATTCGGACATCCCTCTCACAATCCAGGACTGCTGGCTCCCAACCGCTCGCCTGCCTGCCTGCCTAATTGCCCCTAACTGCTTCTGCCTGGCAGCCTGATCACCCCCTAACCACTCCCCTGCCAGCCTGATCGATGCCTAACTGCTCCCCTGCCGGCCCAATTGCCCGTAACTGCCCTCCCTGCCAGCCCAGTCACCCCTAACTACCCTCCCCTGCTGGCCCGGTCACCCCTAACTGCCCTCCCTTGCCAGCCTGGTCGCCCCCAACTGCCCTCCCCTGCTGGACCGGTCACCCCTAACTTCCCTCCTTTGCCAGCCTGGTTGCCCCTAACTGCCCTCCCCTACAGGCCTGGTCACCCCTAATTGTCCACCCCTGCAGGCCTGTTCCCCCCCACCCCCAACTGCTCTCCCCTGTAGGCCTGGTTGCTCCCAACTGCCCTCTTCTGCAGGCCTTGTCCTTCCCAACAGCTCTCCCCTGCAGGCCTGGTCCCCCCAACTACCCTCCCCTGCAGGCCTGGTCCCCCCCAACTGCCCTCCCCTGCAGGCCTGGTCCCCCCTACTGACCTCCTCTGCAGGCCTGGTTGCCCCCAACTGCCCTCATCTGCTGTTCCAGTCACCCCTAACTGCCCTCCCATGCTGGCCATCTTGTGTCCCCATGTGGGTGGCCATCTTTGACCACATGGGGGCAGCCTTCTTGTGTGTTGGAGTGATGGTCAATTTGCATATTACCTCTTTATTATATAGGATATACTGATTTCAGAGAGGAAGGGAAAGGAAGAGAGAGAGGTAGAAACATCAATCATGACAGAGAATCATTGATCAGCTGCCTCCTGTATGCCCCCCACTGGGGATCAAGCCTGCAACCCAGGCATGTGCCCTGACTGGGAATCCAACCGTGACCTCCTGGTTCATAGGTCAAAGCTCAACCACTGAACTACGCTGGCCAGGCGACACCAGGTTCTTGTAATCCATTAAGTTCTGATATATAATACTTTAAACTCCATTTGAATTCATTGCAGAAAGCAAAATCTTTTCATAGTCTCTGGCAAGTGGAAGATTGTGTTTTCAATAGTCAAAGTGGGCCAGCCATTTTGAAGATAATTTTGAAGATAACTTTGAAGAAAAAGAAGATAATTTAGGATGTCAGAAAAATTTTTAACATGGAAAATTGGCAATTCTCACTGTATGGCATATGTTATCATACTGACAATTTTTATCACATATATTTTTTAAAAACTGTGTGTTCAAATGACTGGACAAAAATACTTTCTAGGAGGCCAACTTAGAGTTTATTTTTTTATGGTGTGTTATCCATTCGACATTATCCAAAATTGCTAAGACCAAAACAGCACTATAGATAGTCCCACTGCAAATGTATTTGTGGTACTCCCTATAGGCTAGCACACATCAATTATGTTGCTTGTAATTAGGAGGGTAAATATTTTGGCAAAATCACCACCACCATGATAAACCCAATGAACTACTGTACAACCTTTGGAAAATTCAATATGTAATTTTTTATTATTCATAAAGTGCTACTCTTCAGGGGAAAATGTTAAAAAGGAAAATTGTTAGTAATTTTGCTACTAAAAGTAAAGTGGAGAGAGTTCATGACGCTCCTTTTAAAAATAGTTACTACTTTTTCCCTGAATACTAGTCAAATGGTAATTAATCAAAGGGTGAATTTCATTTCCACTGAAAAATGCTACATTGAGAATCATTTCTAAGCTATAAAAGGTAAATGCAAATAAATAATGACATTGCAAAACATCCTACACAATTTATTTGTTTGTATTAATGAACACATATATTTTCTTGGCTACTAGCTACAGAGATTCATAACTGAATATTTTTCTTGTTAAAAAATTTTTAATTAGAAAGAAAACATAATATTCCCCAAAGCCAATAAAACCTAGAGATAAGAAAAAAAAATGTTGTTACTGGTGCAGATGATTATAAAGAGGAAAACAGGAAATTCAGATATACCAAATCTGTTTCTCTATCTTGTGATTACATTACTAACTGTATCTGATTTTTCCATTTTTAATTTAATACAAAGATGCTACATAATATTTCTATCAACACCATCCATTCTAATACAAGACAGGTATTAAATTTGAGAAGCAAGTTTCAGGTACCCAATCACTCATCCACTTTCACCAAACAGTGCTTTAAAATATATATGTTTGATTTCAGAAAGGAAGGGAGAGGGAGAGAGTGATAGAAACATCAATGATGAGAATCATTGATTGACTGCCTTCTGCAGGCCCCCTACTGGGGATTGAGCTTGCAACCAGGCATGTGACTGAGAATCGAACTGTGACCTCCTGGGTCATAAGTCAAGGCTCAACCACTGAGCCACATCGGCCAGGCCAAACAGTACTTTTTATTGTAGAGAATTATTTCATTCATTGCCTACCTTTCTTATACTCTTCTAGCTGGGTAGAACCTTTGAATGGGCTTGGAGATTGTTCTTACTCATTACAAAACTGTTATATCTCCTACTTCCTAGGAATGTTAGAACTCCAAATGTGTACCCTGTTAATGTAGAATTATACTTGTCCCACCAGGTAGGGTGTCTGGTTGCTTAAAGTCTTTAGGGGTATATTGCACAGATATTAAAATATCTATTTCATTTAAAACTTCAGAACCAAAACAACCATGTCTGGTTCAGAGTAAATTAAACAGCCATGGTCATTAAGTTAATTCCACATTAATGAACTTGCTGACAGGATACTTAATGCTGTATTTTAAGGGTTGGCAGCCACAGTGCATGTGCTGGCTAGAGACGGCCAGATTCCAGAAGCTCTTTATTACACGGCGGTCACCACCCCTTTGCTGCCCGCTTCTTGACAGCCCGAAGGGTTTGGACACAGATAGGTGTGTGCAGTCAAGTGGCAGGAGTCTGCCCTGGACACACTCAGTCCTGAAGGCAGCTAAGAAAATGAAGCAAGAAAATGAAAGAGGGAGAGATGAATTGTAAAAGTGAAAAAAGGGAGGGAAGGAGGAAGGGATTGTTAAAAGTGAAAATGAAGAAGGATGTGATACATAAAACACATTCTGCCCCTTAAGTGAGGAGTCCACGTGTGGAATAGGGCCCTGGATTAAGCGGAAGGAGATTGTGAGGTGAAGCGGGGTAAACTGAATAAAGCTGAAACCCTTCCAGATGTCTCCGAGTGGCGGCTTAAGGGCCCCAAACAACACTGCAGCGTTGCTGCCCCTGACCTCCCTTTCCGGCTTCCTCCTACACTTCTAGGTCCCTGGGCTTAGTCATCAGCCCTGATACTCTCCAACTGCAGCGTCCTCTAGAGCAGTGGTTCTCAACCTCCCTCATGCCGCGACCCTTTCATACAGTTCCTCACGTTGTGGTGACCCCCCACCATAAAATTATTTTCGTTGCTACTTCATAACTGTAATTTTGCTACTGTTATGAATCGTCATGTAAATATCTGATATGCAGGATGTATTTTCATGGTTACAAATTGAACATAATTAAAGCATAGTGATTAATCACAAAAACAATATGTAATTATATGTGTTTTCCGATGGTCTTAGGCGACCCCTGTGAAAGGGTGGTTCGACCCCCAAAGGGGTCGCGACCCACAGGTTAAGAACCGCTGTTCTAGAATCACATTCCTTCTCTTTCCAGGTAACTAAAAACCCCAATAAATCTCAATCCCGGATTATTGTTTTTCTCTTAGGTGTGAATTTAATGAGCTAATTAAAGTGATATTGTCTGAAGCACAATAGAGAACACTTATACATATTTTTAAAAGCATTCCTTGCAGTGCTCTGGAGTAAGGAAAATTTTTTTTTTTTTTTTTTTTTTTTTTTTTAGAGAGAGGAAGGAAGAGGTAGAGATAGAAACATTAATGATGAGAGAGAATCATTGATCTGCTGCCTCCTGCATGCCCCCTACTGGGGAGTAAGCCCGCAACCTGGGCATGTGCCCTTGAACTTGACTGGAATCGAACCTGGGACCCCACAGTCTACAGGCCGAAGCTCTATCCACTGAGAAAACCAGCTAGGGCTAGAGTAAGGATGGTCTTAACTGCTCCTGCTTGACTCTAGGTTCAACCCTTCTCTCCTCTGTTTTCTGCTTTCTCCCTCTATCTCTACAAGGTCAAGTTCAGTGGTTCTCAACCAGGGGCTATTATGTCCTCCAGGACATTATTTATCAATATCTGCAGTCATTTTTTATTATCACCACTGTGTGGGAGGGTGCTACTGGCATTGAGTAGGTAGAGGCCAAGGATGCTACTACACACAGGACAGCCCTCCACAAAAAAGAATTATTGAGCCCAAAATGTGACTAGCACTGAGGCTGAGAAACCCTGACTACAGTAGCATAATGAACCCCATCCAATAGGCTTCCTCACCTTTGGCCAGCAGTCCTCAACCTCAGTAGACACTGAGTCACATGCATCATGAATCTGGACACGAGGAAATCCCCTAGTGTGGGGTGTGGGCTGAGGAACAAGTGTACCAGCCTACAGCAGATTCCCTCAGTCTCCTGCCTTAGCAACAACAGTACCACGACCATGGGTTGAGCACTACCAAAGTGATTAAGGAACATAATGCACTGCCCTTACCACTATGCACGCTTCCCCAGTGACAAAATAAAAGCTGGTTTGCACAAAAATGCAGGAAAATGGCTTTGCTCCTTGGACTAGGTTTTTGTTTGTTGCTGACCCTGCCTTTCAAGGTATAATTCTCTCAAAGAAAGAGAATGCATTTGTGATTTCTCATATTTTGACCTCAGCACAAGAGATGACCTGGAAAAATGTTTAGGCAGTTCTGAGTATATTAAATGAATATTCATACAACTGAATTTGTTTTGTAAAAGTTTCCTTTATAGGTTTTAAAAATGAAATGCAAAGGCAATGCCCAAAGCCACAGGTAACATGCTTAGTGAGCAATCTTCTCTAACTGGTTTGATCTATTTCCATCTGTGTCTCAAACCCTATGAAACATACTTCTCTCTTTCCACTGTAACATGGAGAACACATTTGTATAACCATTAATTAAACACTTCTTGGTATTTTTACCAATTAATATGGATTACATTTGTGACAGAAAAAAATATTTGCATAAATCAAATGTGGATGAATGGAATGATATACAGAAAGAAAAGTTAACAGGGTGGGTATGTATGACAATGTAAAGCTAAGATAAGCAACTCAGAGTAAAGAACTCCAAACTCAAGCCTTTTCCTACTAGATGATGAATGATGTTGAAATCAGAATTAGAAATATACCTGAAATTCTCTTACCTACTTATGATGTTGAATTCAAAACTATCTAAAATATATTTTTTAAAATATATTTTATTGAAATATACATTCTTATAGAATTATGGTAGAATAGATCTCTGTAGAGGCTCTTTTCTTGAATGAGATATGATTCAATGTTAGCCTTTAAAGAGAATATTTAAAAATATTAAATTAATGTTAATATGTATATTTAATAACATTAAAATATTCTGCATTCATGACCAAAACCAGATTTTGAAAACTTTTTATAATGAGTCAGATCACAGATATAAAATATTACGACCTTTACTGAAGCTATAAAACTATAAGTAATAAATTTGCATCTCATAACTGCAAATTTTAAAAAAAATAAACAATGAAGTGCTTTCAGATCTCTGAAACCCTGTACTGTTGACATTTAAAAAGTGTGTTGTTACATTCATGAGAATCTACACAAGACAGTCACTAGAAATTGTTCTGCAAACTGCAGGCTTATCATTATAACTCTCTTCAATTCCTATGGTTTTATAATAATCACTTTCTGGTACCTCTTACGGCAGTTGCCCAACGTCTCTTTCTCTGAGCTGGTTGCCTTCTTGCATTCAATAAGCACTAAAGGCGTGAAAACAAACTTTTGTATAAAATAACTGTAAGCTTAGCAAACTTACAACGTCAGCTTAAATCTTTGGCACACTCATTTTTAGAGGATTATCTTTTACAAAAGAAATACTCTACCCTGAATCTTCTTTACATGAAGAACCCCAAAAGACTATATGCCAGCGACTGCTTCTTTCTTGAAGAATATAACCTAGTCATCCTTTCCCTTTTTGTTTCCTCATTGATAAAACAACAAAACGGAATAAATTGCATACCTTTTCCTCCATTTTCCCCTCTTCCTTTTCACATGAAAATATGAAAGCAACCTGGTTTCCTATGTCTAAATGTTCATTTTTTGCTAATCTCGAGAAGTTGGAAATGATGCACAAAATTAGAGTTCTACAGGCACCTAAACAGCTATTAGTTGCTAAAACGTCATGGGATCCATTTTTATTTGCAATATCCACATATCTTTCAAAGTAAAATTCCAATTTCCAATGAATAGATTGCTTGCTTGACATACTCATGGATTACTGTATTATAAATGACTAGAGGCCTGATGCACGAAAATTCGTGCAAGAGTAGGCCTTCCTTCCCCTGGCTGCTGGCACTGGCTTTCCTCTGGCACCCGGGACCCAGGCTTCCCTCCTCTGGCAGCTGGCAGGCAACCGGGACCCGGGCTTCCCTCCCTCTTACCGGCCGCAAGCACCCGGGACACGAGGCGGCTTTGCCCAGGCCCCGGCTTTGTCAGGAAGGACATCCGGAATGACATCTGGAAGGTGTCTGGTCTATCTGGTCTAATTAGCATATTACCCTTTTATTAGTATAGATGGCATATGTAGCTCTGCTTTTGCATATACTTCTATTGGTTAATATATGCTATTTTCACAGCCTATGGTGCTAAAAGCTAGTGTCGTTTCTCTTTTGCTTGGTTTCCTCCCACTTAAGCATTAGTCTTTACACCACAGTATATGCTCAATAAATGCTTGTTGAATAATGAATGATTCAATTAAAGCTCTGTTTACCAGTTTCCACTGCAACCATATTAACAGTGAAGGAATAATCTTAGGCCCTTTTGGTTCACCTGTATTCTCAATATGTCAGTGATCTTTCTTTCCTATTTAAAAAAAAGTTCTTGCTACATTTGCACAATTGCCACAAATAAACCAACCACACATTTTCAGACCTTTGATAAACTTAGCCCCACATAATTTTGCCAGATAGCTCATTTTAAAAATAGCAAGATTAGTCAACTGGACAAAAAAAGCACATACTTTCTACTCTGCTAATCTAAGAAAAACATCTTCCCAAAGATTTCTGTTTAATATCAAAGTTAAAATACAGATAGCGGTGCTGTCCAATTTATAAAACAGATCAACACTCACAGTCCCAAAAGATGTATGGCACAGTTTCATGTTATGCGTTGTTCCACAATGGAGAACTTTATGACATTAAATTGACTAATTCCTGGAAAGTCTGGCTAAGAAACTGAGTGTATATATTTACACACACACACATTTACATACAGATACACAACTGTGCATGACCTGAAGATTTAAATACTCAGATATAATTTTTTTTTTTTTTTTTTAAGAATCCTTACTGGGAAGAGTTTAAGTTCTTCCCTTTTAATCTTGAAGTAAACACAAATACTTAAAAGAATTCCCTTTTATCGAAGACATTCTTTTTTAAAAAAATTGGGCAGGCGGAGGAAATGTTGATTCTGCGTATGTAGGCCATGCCCTATTCTAATCACTTTCCTCATTTTGGTCAACTGCTGAATTAACACCGAAAGCCACTTCCAAAATGCAAAAAATGTCACTCTACCTGCCAAATGTTTATCCCATTTCACACTCAACGATTTACCAGGCTTAGTGTAAAGGGTTTAGGTCCTCTTCAGCTACAGATTTCCAACCAACACAGTCTATTTCTGTGGTAGGCAGCACTCTCAAATGTACGACAGGAGTCTTAAGTCTATGTCCCTAAATAACTAGGTGGCTGTCCGTATAGTACTCATTTGGAGTTTGGACTAGATCCTTGGTTCTCAAAATGTGGGTGCCGGAACATTACCATCACCTGGAAACTAATTAGAAAAAAAAAGTTATGAGATCATATCCAGACATACCGAATAAGAAACTAATACCTGTTTTCACCTCCAGGTAATTTTGATACATGATCAAGTTTGAGAACCTCTGGACTAGAGATGAACCCTAAAGCCTTCTCAAACTACCAAAATCCTATTGTTATTAGCTCAAACATATCTTCTAGAACTAGCACTATGTTCAATTAAGTGCTTTCAATTACTCCTAGCAGCCGGAGTAATACATAACCAAGAATACCACACTCTATTAGTAGCATTTAAAAATTTGACACATTTTTTCACAAGGACAAAAGTCCTGGTAGCAAACTTTTCCCAATTAAGTAGACACTGTGACAAATGTTTGGTGTCATTTTAACTAAGAGTGGTGATCTCCAAAATTAAAAGTTTCCTTCATACTCCAGACGTTGTGAAAAATGCATTCTTTAATGACAGTTAAGGTACAGGTATTTTGCATATATTTCTCAAGACCAGCTGCTACATATGGTGTTCTCTCACTTTGCCATCCCACCTGTAAAAAATACTGGGTATTTTAAAGGGGTGCAATCAGATGATGGTGGAAACATTTACAAAACTACCTGAACAGTTCAAATAGATGAGGCATTTTAGGATTCCCACCTACAGAAAAGGTTAACTAATCGGGGAGCATAAAGCCTCATACATGTAAATTCTAACCCTGACATGTCTTTTCCTGAAATGTGATTAAGTCTATTTCAACAGTTAACATGGAAATTATTTTACCTAAGAACCGTAACTCCCAAACATAAAAATGTTAAGACTTAGGAAGTTACCTTCAGCTTTTCTGAGGCTATTACAAAAGGAGTACTAAAATAATCCTTTGACATAACATAAAGCCTGGTTGACAGCCAGGGACCAAAAGGAAAAGCTGTTAAAAAAACAGCAGGGGTCAAGTTTAAGTTAACTTTTGCTCCCAAGATAAAGGTTCCTTTCTCACTCAGTATCTGTTTTGACAGGTGATTGCCTTATAGCAAACTGCTCCTCCCTCCACCCTCCATCCCTCCCTCCCTTCCTTTTAACACCCAAGTCAGCCCAACTTTTTCAAGGAAACAAATGCTCTTATCTCTTCACACCCTAATACTAAGAGGTTCTTACTAGCCAAATAAACTGACATACTCTTAAAAACAATGTCCCTCACTTCTCTCAATTTTGTCAAGAACATAATGGAGAAGGCTGCCAAACTCAACTACTATTTTCCTGCTCTAAGAAATACCGAATTGTTTTCATTGAGAATCTAAAAAGCACTTATTTTACAGTACTCAGCAAAAGCGTATTAAATTCTTCTGCTCTGCCATCCTAGACCTATTAAGAATTTAGTCATGCAAGTGACTAAATCCTATGTGGAGATGATTAATGCACCAACAACCTATTTCTTTTCCAATTTTCCATTTTTAAGTGTTCCCTGTCAGGAGTATATACATTTCTCAAGTTAAACACTTGGCACCATTTTAGGTCAAAAGGTTTCCAAAATACAAAACTAAAGAAAACCATAAAACTAAAAAGTCCACAGATGCCATTTTAAAAACATCCTTCATAATAGTTGATAAGTCTTCAGAATTTTCAACACTTTAGATCTACTGAAGCAACTCAATTTACCCAAATACAAGAAGGAATCTTTGCAAAGGCATACATTTGAGTAGTTTCTCTTAATTTCTCTACTTAGAATATATTTAGTACCTTCTAATTGACTTTAATAGTAAACTTAAGTGAGATCGAGAATGAGAAAAAAATGGCCATAGGACCACCACAGGTAAAATGTCAATTCTTCCTCCACCCTGGAATACTGGGATGTCTCCTGGGCAAAGGACACATTTTAAGGCAAGATATGTTAATACTGTTTAAAGAAACCTGTGGCCTGTAATTTGTTTTGGCTTCCTCCACAGAATAAATCCCTCTGTCCAAAGACCCTTGAGAAAACTTCATCTACACTCACAGACTTACGGTAGATCAAATGCTCTTGGTATATAGCCACAAACCTTTTATTCTAAAGAGGTTATATTAGTAAAGTGGCCCTTGGGGAAAATAAAACAGAAAAAGCTCACGCTGCCTCCTACTGTTAGCAGGAAAATTTCATTAGGTCAAAATGGCCCATGATGTGTAATGAGCCAGGCGTTTTTGTCTTAGTTTTTTCTGTTTTCTTTCTTTGTAAATCTAAAGATCTATTTCCAAATCAAAACCTCAGGAGTTGAAATGCTGTCTACAGCCTATACAAATTACTGCAGAAACGCTAGTAGGTATGACTTCGGAATGGAAATCATCTTCCCCAAACACCCTTTTGACTTGGTGTATATGTGACCTAATTTAAACTAAACAAATGAGAAAATGCTAACCCTGCCTGGTCAGGTAGATGGTTACTTTCCCAGATTTAAGGCAGTACTAGCAGTTGGCTTCTCCCTTCCCTACCTACTGTGAGGTGAGGTAAACTGCTCCATGCCAGGTGAAGAGTCAATAATCTTGTAGTCAGATGATATGGCCATACCCCAGGGCTTCCTAGACCATGGTGATTTTCCCCATATTTAAGAAGTTGGGAGTGATGTCATTCAACTTGCCACTGAAGTACTTCTGTCTTCAAAATTTGACCACCAACTCTTGGGGACATCAGGCACCACCAATGACCTGCACCTGTCCACCTTAGCCATGCTACTGTATTAAATCACTGAATATGAAACACAGAAACACAAACAATAGTTTTGGGTTTGTTTCTTTAAAAATGACATTTGTATTAAAAGTCTTAAAATGAAGAGACAATGATTAAACACGTGTTGTCTGGAATTAAAAATTACAATTGGTTAGAATTCTCTTGGTACATCACAACAGTAAAATTTTGCTCTTTGCTTCTGAAGGAAGACCCTATTAACAGATAACCAAAAAAAAATATTTTAAAATAATATAAAAGGGGAGCTAAATACCTGAACATTTGAACAAAACGAAGGAAAAAAAAGTAAAAAAAAAAAAATCGCAAGACATGGAAATTACATTTTAAAGGCTGGAAATGATAAAGAAGAAATTCACAGAACAACAGGCCCTATTGTCCTGGCTCCTTAGGGATGATTACTGAAAGGAAACTGGGAAGTGGTTTGGGGAAATAGCAGATTCTGGGGTAGGGTGGGAAGTTCACAGGTTGGCACCGGCTGGAACAGCTGAGTTTTGAAGGCACTCTGCAGACACAGGGGTGCTGGGGGCCCTGAATCACATTTGTTAAGTCTTTGTACTGTATTTTAAAGAGCTACTCATCAAAATCCGTTACTGCCAACCAATAAGAATAAAAAGCTAAACTTTAAAAAAAAACACAAAACCACACACGCACACACACAATAGTACACACACAAAATGTGCAGATCTGTAACATTTTTTTCACAGCTGATAAAAAAAAATACTACCGTTTTTCCCCAGACTCCCCTTAGATACAGTAGGTAAACAAAATAGATTTTTTTCCCCCCACAAATATCAGCAGACACTTTCTGGCACCCCACACTGTATTGGCATCAGTGTTAACAGTCCCAGTTCAGATGTGCAATACTTCAGATTGGAAACACTGAAACAAGAATCCAACTTTGCATAGACATCCTCAGAATCGCAATCAGTCACGGGGTTGCCCTTCCAAGCTGGCAGAAAAGGAACCCGATCATAATTTCCAGCTACTCCTGGCAGAAAAAAAAAAAAAAAAAGGAAAAAACAAAAGTTTCTTCCTCTCCTCCTGCTCCTTCATTTGGTTCTCCCGGACTTCCTTCCATGTATTTAAAACTTGGAACTAGAAAACGGTGGTTGCAAGAAAAACAAAAAACACCCCCCTCCCTTCTTTCCACCTTCTCCCTGTCCTCTTCCTCCCCCACCCCGTTTTTTTTCTTTTTCTTTTTTTTTTCCAGACTGAAACTTTCGCTCGCTGGTGTCAAGCCGCCAAGACAGCACCCTGAACGGTTACTGAAAGGGGGGAAATAGGCGTCAACCAAAAATCAATGAGAAACGTACATGATGCAAAGAACCACATTTCCACTGCGTCTCAGATGGTCAGGACCGGTCACCCCTCCGGACGCGGGGAGGAGGCGGGGGACGTGGGCCGCAGAGGCCAGCCGGGATCCCGGGACAGCCCGGGCAAGGCAAAGTCGTCTCCGATCTCAAAGCAAGAAGAGGAATCACATGGAGAGAGTGGGGTGCGTTTGGCTTTTGTGCGCAGAGCGCGGCCGGCGCGGCGGCCGCGGGCGCCTCAGAGGATCACGCAGGCCGAGCAGCAGCCCTCGTCGCCGTTGGGCTGCGCCGCGTAGTTCATCTGCCGCACGATCTCGGCGAACAGCTCGTCCACCGAGGCTTTGTTTTTGGCCGACGTCTCCATGAAGGGGCAGCTCCACTCGTCGGCCAGGGCCTTGCCTTCGCCGAAGGAGACCTCGCGCTCGCCCTCCAGGTCCACCTTATTCCCCACCAGGATCATGGGCACGCGCTCGTACCGCTTCACGCGGATGATCTGGTCCCGCATGGGCTTGATGTCCTGGAAGCTCTGCTGGTTGACGAGGCTGTAGACGAGGATGAAGCCCTGGCCGTTCTTGATGTACAGGTCCCGCATGGACGCGAACTGCTCCGTGCCCGCCGTGTCCAGGATCTCCAGCACCGACGGCGACGAGTCCACCTCGATCTCCTTGCGGTAGAAATCCTCGATGGTGGGGTCGTACTTCTCGATGAAGGAGCCGGTCACGAACTGCACGGTGAGCGCGGACTTGCCCACGCCGCCCGAGCCCAACACCACCACTTTGTACTCTCTCATGGCTCCGTCGGCGCTCTCGCCGCGCCCGCCGAGGCCCCGTCGGGGCTGCGCGCCGGGGATGGGCTAAGGCTGGGCGGCGGGACGTCTCCCCTTCCTCGGCTCCGCAGGGAAAAAACTAGGAGCGGCGGGTGGCTGGGGAGCGCAGGACGCAGCGATCACCCCGCGGGGCCGGGCGCCGGGCCAGCCGGCGGCAGCGCGTCCCTGGGGCTCGGGTCCGGGGCCCCGCAGCAGCCCGCGGCGGTGGCAGCGGCGGCAACCTGAGCGGCGGACGGGGAGGACAATGCCGGCAGCCTGTGCGAGGCGACGGCTGCAGTTTCTCGCCGCGGCAGCCCGGGAGGGCGGGGACGCGGTGGCGGCGGGCTGCGGAGGTGGCTGCTAATTGCGCGCCGAGCCGGGACGCGCGTGGCATGAGTCCCCGCGGAGCGTGCGCCCTCCGCCGCGGCCCAGCGCGCTCTCTCCCGCAGCCTCCGCGGGGCGAGGGCTTCCTACTCGCCGCGCGCACCCGGGCCCTCCCCGCACCGGCGAGCATGCCCAGTGCGCCGCCGCCGCCGCCGCGCCGGCTGGATCCG
Organism: Myotis daubentonii; assembly: GCF_963259705.1. NCBI lineage: Eukaryota > Metazoa > Chordata > Mammalia > Chiroptera > Vespertilionidae > Myotis > Myotis daubentonii. The sequence goes on along the minus strand of NC_081842.1, from coordinate 19,240,441 downwards.
CTGCTCCTGGTTTTCCGGGGGGCCGGGCGGGGGCGGCGCTGGAGGCGGGGCTCCCGATTTGAGTCTGGAGGAGCGGATCCCGGAGAGGACCGAGAGTGGGAGCTCGCCGGGGAAATGTGTCGGGCTGTGGAGGTGTTGGAAGGAGGGGAGTCGGGGGGTGAGGGGGGCTGGGAACGCTCAGGTGGGACGATGGAGGCCGCCTTTCACGGCGCTGGGGTTCGCGCATAGGGCGGCGGCTCTGCAAGAAGTGTGTGTGGGCACGGCGGGCACTCGGCACCGAGCAGGCTCTGCTCCCGCCGACTCCCGCAATCGAAAGTCCAAGGATCTCGCTCCCGATCCCCAGCGCTGTGCCTCCCGGGGCCGGAGACCCAAAGGACATTTGGACGCTGGAGCGGCGGGTGGAGCATCCTCCACCACCCGCGGCGCAGTTTGTTTTGTTTTTTTTAAACCGTGCGCTTTTTCGGGCAGACTCTCCCTGACTGCATCTCCAGGACCAAGACAATGAGAACACCGGGTCGGAATGACTGTTCCGACGAGGGACGGGGCAGCCTCTAGTGACCACTAGTGACCAAAGGGTAGCGCTCGGAGGGTCCCACCCCGTCCCCACCGGGCTCGCGCCAAAACCCGGAGACTAGAGTGCAACCCGGGCCGTCCGTGGCGGCGGCGCCCGCAGCTAGTCAGGGCATGCTCAGTGGGCAGAGCCGGTTTTCGGGCTTAGAAGCAGGAAGCCTTTGCACCGCACACCCACACTCCAGCTCGAATTACCTCTCCCAGACTCCCGGCCCATTGGTCCCGGGCGCCAATCTCACACCTCGCGTGCGCTCCCATTGGCCACCGCCAACGTTTTGTCAGTTTGGGCCGCTTCATTGGCTGAAAAGTAACCTCCGTCCGTGATTGGCTTTGCATGGAGCTGGAGTTCGGAGGCGGAGGCACAGCTGTTCTTTCTGGGCTGCTCCTCCTCCGCCCCCTCCCTCCCACTTCCCCCAGCTAGTCGTTTTGCAGCTAAGAGTGCAAGAAATAAGAGGAATTTAGGCGGAGAGCTCAGAGCTAAATATAGCCCCTTGTTGGTGTTTTCCAGAGAGCGTGACTTCTCGGTGCCCAGTCACGACTGTCCTTTAAAGGGAGCAGATAGGGCTGGTCGCAGTGCTCGGTCCACAAGCATCAGCAAACTTTCCGAGTTCTTTGGCAGCAGGAGGAGGGCGGCTAGGATGTGGAAAGGGGCCACTGTGGCTTCTTCCCACACGGAGGAGTGGGGGGTGCCCAGGCTTGCCCTTAGAAGACGTCTTCGCTTTGGGCGGGCAGTCGCCAGACTTGGCTCGGCTCACCCTCCCGGGAGGTGCCAGGAACTGCCTGGACTTGCCTCTGGGTCTCCCTCTTTCCTGGCGAAGGAGATGTCAAGACCTGTCAGGAGGCTTAGGGAATTAGCGTGCGCTCCCAGGCGAGTGGGATGGGAGGGAACCGAGCTGCGTCAACACTGGCGCCGGGTCCTGCCTTTTAAAAAATAAAAAATAAATAAAAAATCCCAGGCCACTTGCACTGGCTTAACTGCGCGCCTCATCAGGGATGAGCCAAGCGGTGTGCTGCGCGCTCACACGGTTTCAGTTCCTGAGCCCCGCCGTGACTCACGGCCACATTTGCGAGTTAACCTTCTCCGAAGCCCTGGCTGTAGCTCGTACGGTGCGTGTCTGCAGCCCCAAGTCCTTGGCCACGGGACCTGCGGGACCTGGGCGGCAGCCTACGCCTTGGATGCGGGTGGATGGTGCCCAAGCCCCGCGCCTGGCCGCGCTCTTCAGTGGAGAGAGGGGTTGAACCTTGATGATCAGAGTGCCTGGATATCGTTGTTTATATAATTCTCCAGATAAACCTTTCGGAGGGAGGCAAGTTCACCCAATGCAGCTGGAGAGAACCTCACAACATTTATCCAGCGTTTAATGTCTGCGAAGCCTTTCCACACGCCATCTCTTACTCCTCGTAACAATGATCTGCTTTAAGATGAGGAAACGGAAGCCCTAAGATGTTCAGTAACTTGCTTGAGATTTCACAGGTGGTGAGTAGCCACGCTAGGGTCGCAGGTGTTTTGGCTGCTTGTAACCAATCGTCCATACTGCCTTTACACAAGAAAGTTTCCGGATTTTATTTACTCTTAGGCTGAATCGTGAGGTCTTGTAATCAGACTGGCTCTTAAACCGAAGCAAAAGGGACCTCTGCCCACTGCCACGGTCTGCTCTCCCCTGGCTGTGCCCCTTCCCACAGCTCCAAGAGCCAGACCTCTCCTCTAGACCATTCATTCTCCAGGACTCAGGGGTGCAAAACCTTTTGTCGGCCAAGGGCCTTTTGTGGGCCATAGGGAATTATCATCTTAAAAGCTAGCCTGCTATATATGGTCAAACATTTAATGAACTCACATCTAAAGCCTTGGCAGGGCCAGGCCAAATGATTTCGAGGGCCTTCTGGGCCCCGCCCCTGCTCCAGGTCGTCGGAATTCTGAAATCCCCTACCTAAGCAGCACCAAAGCCTCTCTCAGGATCTGCCTGGGCCTCTGACCCCACCCTGTGCCCAGAAATGGGTCTTGGTTGGAGTGTGTACAGTGCTTGGACCCCCGAGCCCTTCCTGCAACGTTGGGCCCCTCCTTAGGGCAGGAAGAGGGGTCCCTGGGAGTCAGCTCTTTCTTCCCTGTGACCTTGCAGCCTGTCCCTGGGAAGAGTCCAAGAATTCATAGTTCACACCTGGCCGGGCAGGTCCTTGGGAAGAGGTATTTGTCAAGGTGGGAGGGTCATATTTTATCAGTTTGTTATCTCGATGTATAATAAATACTCAGACGAAGGCTATCTAGGCCTCTGTTTGTCTTCTTGCGCACAAATGTGAGGTGTGGTTCTGAGTACCACACTGGAGAAAATGTTTTGTCCTCATAAGCCTGGTGGCTAATCTCCAGTGTTGGAGAGCAGTTATTATCTGAGCCCTTGGGCAGGCTCCTTAGGCTCTCCTGACCTTGGGTTCCCTCGCTATGAAATGGTGATAATAGAATGTGCCCTGCCCTCCTCGCTACCCAAGGAACCTGGGGGAGAATCTGGTGACCAACCCCCTCATTTTACATCAGAGAGGGCTGAGCAGAATTAGAACCCTGGTGTCCTGGCTGCCCTTTTCCTGGTGCCAGCCTGTTCCTCGGGGGTAATAATTAACAGATACTGGGTGGAAACATGTTTTTAAAGCGGCAGCACCTCATAAATGCATGACAATTATCCATACTCAGGGGGGCTGACAACCCTGTCTATAAGATCCTCAGGACTCTGGGTGTTATTGAATCTTGGTGGCCTCGCCAGAACCAGAAAGATGCCACAGTTTGGATATTTTCTATTAGCAGTGGTTCTCAACCTTGGCTGCACATTAGAATCACCTGGGAATCTTTTTAAAATCCTGATTTCTGGGCTTCATCCTCCGGAAATTCTGTTTCTTTGTTATGGGGTGGGGCCACAACATTAGTAACAAAGAAACAGAATTTCCGGAGGATGAGGCCCAGAAATCAGGATTTTAAAAAGATTCCCAGGTGATTCTAATGTGCAGCCAAGGTTGAAAACCACTGTATTAGGGACTTCTCAGTTGCTAATTGTATTACATTCAGGGGGTCTCCCTCAGGGAGATTTGCACTGGGGCTTTGTGATTCAAAACGAAGTAATAAAATTGCTGATGCAGACATTTTTAAGGTTGCTCACTTCCTCTTATGAAATCTGTTAGGAGTCTTTATTGACCTCGCTTAGAGGTTATTATATACCCTGTACCATAATTATTTACAAGTCTGTGTCTTGTCACTCAGTATCACATGAATTCCTTGAGGGCAGGGTCTATATCAGGCTTATCTTTGGAGCCACCTCTTTGCCTCACAACATATAATGCAGTGCCTACATAGGAAGCCCTCAATAAATATTTACTGAATATATGAATGGCATTTTCTTCCTTTTCCAAACTCTTTGTAGTAAAAGATTTTAAGTTTTGCTGAAATATAACATTTCCTGGAAACTTAGAAAAATACATGCGAATGTTTCAGTCTCCCTGAGTTATTGTAAAGATTCTGGGTGACCAACGTCTACCTTTATTTCGGTGGAAACACTAAATTGGTGCTATCTCGGGGAAAAGATACCAAAATGTCCAATGGATAAACTCTTTCTCTGAAGATTTAACATCTGCTGATAATATGAAAACACTGAGAGTAAAAGCTACCAAGTAAGGACAGCTTAACCTATGGTACTGACTGTTCTATCAAGGCGGGTCGTGTCCGTGGCTTTTGCTCACACAGTGGGGCTGCTGAGGTTTTATGACACATGTGTTGGGCCTTCAGTGAATTAGCATGTTTGTTAGAACATAAATCTTTGAAGTCTTCAAGAAAATAAGTACCACTTGTCCACTTCATGTATACAAAGTAATGAGTTTATTATTTTTGTCGTTTTAGCTGGTGCCACCTATAGGTAAACAAATAATTCGGAACAAATACTAATTTTGAAAACACCAAGGATAAGTTGATAGTGATCATGCATTACTCTTTTAAAGGGAAGTGTGAGTGTAAGACGGTGCCTTGCAGAGTTCTCAATACTATTTGTTAAATACCTGAACATGTTATAACCCAGGCTACTAGCAGGCTTAGGATATTTTATTTTTTTTACTTTTAATTTGTGGTCTTTTAAAAGTAATCATCAGAAATTCCCTAAGCATTATTTTATAAGCCAACAAAACAATTATCATTTCATACTATGATATTATACTTTGGGTAGCCGGCTTGTAAGAACAGTGACTTGTGCTACTTATAATGGGATTGTGTATCTTTATATCTTAGAAATGTCCCAAAATCTTAGCATGGTAACTAAAGAGACACAAAGTTGTGTCTAGATTTTATAATTTCAGTGTCTGCCTTTGTCACTTGTACTCTGGCTCCTTTTTCCTATTTTAATTATTTTTCAAAGGAAAATGTAGCAGAAACTAAAAATTAAATATCCTGTTAAATTTATTCAAGCTTTTTATAAACTTTTTGATAGGCCAACACAAAGAAGTAGGAGGATCAAAATCGCTATTGTCTCAAGGTTGTTGCTTATCAGATTAGCATTGAACAAGGATCTCAACATAAAAATTAGTGTATGATTTTATTTTTGATAATGAAAACCACTCATCTTCAGAAAGGGTTATACACACCTAGGCAAATATCACAGAACTACTCTGTGGGTTTGAGTTCTGTCAAAGATTCTTACTAATGGTTTGTCATGTTTTCATTCTTTTACAAACTTTTTAAATAAGAAATCTCTTTCCTCTAAGGTAAATGATCTCCTCTCTGTTAGGCGTAAGGTTCACCTGAGACCCTGCCTGTGGAGAAGAGAACACAAACCGCTTATAGCACCACTTTTATATGATGAATGTATTCTCACTCCAGGGAAATTTTAGATTTTATTGATCCTGTTTTTCCTAGTTGAAAGCTCAGTTTCAAATCTTAATCTGTTTTAGGAATTGTCTCCTGAGAACCTCTGTTCCAGAAAATCAAAGATAGCAAGAATGGAAGAAATTTCCTAGTCTATTGAAAGAATTTTCCTCCCACTTGCTTTTTCCTCACTGCAGTAAAGGAGCCCCCTTTGCTCCTGCAGGGACAACCACCCACCACTTCCCCAGGTGCACAGTGCAGGCCTGGCACCCCTTCTGCAGCAGTGGCTCCAATAAGTCTTTCAGACTTTGTGATTGTGATGGAGACAGAGTCTATACTGGGGGGAAGGAAGTTGCCATTGTAAATTTTCAGCAGTAGGATTTGGTTTAAGGAATCAGCCTAAGAGGGTTCTATTTCACTGGCAGTTACACAAGCTAACAATCTAGAGATAGAGAGAGGATCTGTGGTGGTGGTTTAGGAAGATAATGAAACGGCAGAAATTAGTCAAGTTAGATAATTTTGTGATTGCTGTATTCAATTCTGTCATGGAAGTTTGTAACTCTTCTCAAGGCTTTTTTTTTGTTCTATTATTCAATTCTTATAATGTGTACATATCACTAAGTCCAAAGTATACAAACTAAACCTTTTCTGTTAAGGAATTTATGTTCTTAAAAAAAATCTAATTGCCTTATAGAATATAATTTTATGGAATTGAAAGGGAGTGATCCTGGGAAACATCATATATTTCTGTGTCTCATATAAGCTACATATTCTAAGCAAGTGGCTGGCAAACTTTTTAAGTGAAGGGCCAGACAATAAGTATTTCAGATTTGGCAGACCCCACCATCTCAGTTGCAACTACTCAGTCTGCCCTTGCAGCATGAAGGCGGCCTTAAGCTCGCTCTCTCTCTCTCTCTCTCTCTCTCTCTCTCTCTCTCTATATATATATATATATATATATATATATATATATATATATACACACATATTAGAGAAATATGCTAATTAACCAGGATGCCATAGAGGGTGGCAGGGTGGCAGGGGCCTCCACGCGCCTGCGCTGAGGGAGGGCCTGATCAGCAGCAGCCACCGGCTGCTTCAATGGCCAGAGAGGGAGGCAGGGCTGGACCAGCAGTCTGCCCTGGCTGCTGTGGGGCCCAGGAAGCAAGGCAGGGCTGGACCAGCAGCGGCCACAGCTGCTGCAAGGCCCGGGGAAGGAGGCAGGGCCAGACCGGCAACTCGAGAGTGGGCAGCGCTGTGCGATTTCAAATTGCATGCTGGGGTCCTACTGTGTAAATAAATGGGCATGACAGTGTTTCAGTAACACTTTCTTTACAGAAATAGGTGGTGGACTGCATTTGGCCCACAGTCCCATAGGTTGCCCATATCTAAACTAGGTATAGAGAAAAGATCATTGTTGGAAGCCAAGTGTTCTTATAATCAAAACTGGAGGCCCAGTGCACGAAATACATGTGTGGGTATGCCCTAGGCCTGGCCTGTTATCAGGGCCATTTTCCCCAGCTGCCAGCAGCTGGCCCCGCCCCCCCCACCCCTGGTCCCCCCCCTCCCCCCCATTCACCATCAGGTGATCGGAGCCTGCCAACCAGGGAGGAAGAACCAAGAGGTGGTCATTGCACCTCATAGTGACTGGTTGAGCGGTCATTCTGGTCGTTCTGCTGTTCAGTCGATTTGTATCTTACTCTTTTGTGTATACAAATGAACTACTAGTCTGTCATTAGCTACAGCCATAATTCTTTTTTTAAAATATTTTTTATTGATTTCAGAGAAGGAAGAGAGAGATATAGAAATATCAATGATTCTCTTTCATCACGATGTTTCTATCTCTCTCTCTTAACCTTAATTTATAGTAAAATGGCCCTCAAGTATAGTGAATATATTTCAAGAGATATGACTGTAATTCTATATTTTATGAAACCTTCAGATTGCTATTTTTACACATGGAAAATTTGTCCTCAATAGTTAAGGCATCAGCAATGTTTTTTATTGGACCTCTCATCCTTTTCTCATTGATTTGTAATTGTTGATTATGTATCATGGTTATATTATGTAATATGTAAGGATATTATCCTCTGTTAACCATATGCATTGCAAATAATTTAATCAGTTACTAGTCTTTGATTTGTTTATGCTTTCTTTTTTTTATTAAGACTTTAACAATATTCTTATTTTGAATTTATTGATCTTTTCCTTGATGGGTTTCCTTTGTGGATTTCAGGCTCAATTTGAAAGACACTACAAGATATTTTATACAACTGGCGTTTTCTTCTAGCATTTTTAAGTTTTCTCTCTTTTTTTAATTTTATGGGTTACCTTTTGGCTTGCTTTTCAACTGAAAAGACAACCTCAGTAAATATGGAGAGATTGAAATGTGAGCAACAGGATGTCCGCTGAATAGAAGTTTCTGAGGAGAGTGAGAGCAGAGCCGGAGTCTGCAAACTCTGGTGTGAAGGCTGAAGAAGCATCCCTCCTGTTAAACAGGAAAGAAGAGCCAAGAGACCTGAAAACCGGAGCTGAGAAGGTGAAAAGTTGAGAGTTCAAGCTGCAAATAAGCTTCTCTCTGTAAATAAACATGGCGAGGCACCTGCTCAAAGAAAGAAGGGCAGGTGTGGGTTTGGGAATCAGAGTAGAAATGAACCTGTTTCCAACAGTGGCTGTGCAGCACGCGGCATGAAGTTGCTAAGCATCTAAATGTGGGTTGCACGAACTTCTGAAGATGCCAATTCAGCTTTTCTTTCTTCCTTTTTTTTCAATGAAGAAAGATATTACTAATTTCCTTTATGTCTGTCAGATCAGATTCTGTTAAAAGTTCTAAAGGCTTTTTCTCAATACTTACAAACAAATAATTATAAAGCGAACCTCCACATCTCTCATATGCCCATACTTTTAGTGAAAATACACATACAAACCTGTGACTTATGTGATTAAAAATTCCATTACTAATGGGAAATTAAATGAACTCAGTAAAACTGCCTTACCTATGTAATCTCTTGAGTGTCTTTTTCTATTGCATGCTAAATTACAATAAAGCCTTGGCTGCCTGAACTCAGAAACTGAGTCACTTTGAGTATGTTTGTCTAGAAAATGTTGCAGTTGTATAGACTGTCCTGTCACAATAAGAAAAATATGTACATACTTTTCATTAGTAATACATTTGGAATGTACTTTAAAAAACACACAGAAAGAATGAAGTACATATAACAAATTACCCCCCAGAAAAGTTAACATTTTGGTTTATAGTCTTTTTGTCTTTTTATCATAGAATTATTTAGAATATAGGAAACCAGTTCTAGTTTTCTTGTGACTGTTTTAACTTACAGCCCAAAGGAGGCATGAGGTACTCTATAGCTTGCTGGTCAGGAAAATCAAATAAAACATATGTAAGTACTTATTTTTGGAAGACGTTTCTTGTCTTATTTAATAGTTTTGATGGGAATGTGTGTATCTCATGTGCTGAAGCTGTTGCTTTCTTGACTTAAGTCCCCAGTGACAGCCTGGGTGGGGCCGTTCGCCTGTTTGTCCTGAAGGTGGGATGAAGCATGTTCATGACCTCGGGGCAGCAGAACGGAGCTGCTGGCCCGCATAATTAACGAGGGAATCACAGGCTTCAGCTGCCCTCTCCCACATGGTTTTGTCCCTCTCCAGAAATGATCCTCTTTGTGGCAAACAGTGCTCTTTGATGTGTCAGCACCATTCAAAGCCAGGGCAGTGCCTTCTGCATCATTAACACATGTCTGCTTTCTTTGTCACTTCGCACCGAGGCTTCCATCTCTCTTGCCACGAGTTTTTCCTAAGGCTGGACAAAAATCTGCACCTCACTCTTCCCAGAGTGTTTGGGGAAACAACTTATTCTCAAGGCTGCAAATTCTTTATCAGAAAAAAAAAAAAAAAAAAAAAAGAGATACTTTCGCTGACATGGTTTCAGGCTGAAATTTTCTCTGAACTGTTTTCAGTGTTTGAATAGAATTGCAGGCATAAGCAACATTTAATGTTGAATTATCATTGTACGGATGGAAATTCCTGAATGTTACATGCCTGATAAATTTACTTTCTCGTTAAATCTTGTATGTAGTAAAATTTCCTATCTTGAATAACACATTTTCTATAGGCTGACCCAGGAGTTAATATTCGGTGCCTGGAAGATACAAATGGCGTTCACAAATACCGCCGCATTTCCTCTGGATGAACAAAATAATTATGTAAGAACAGAACAGTCTTGTTATCCTGAGGTGAGCATGTGGTTCTGAAAAGATCCTTCCTTAAATGTAGGGGGAAGTGGTGGGAGGAGGCTGGGTGTGACAGAGACTGACTGACTTTCCAATTATTTATACAACTAGAGGCCTGGTGCACGAAATTCATGCACTGGAAGGAGGCTGTCCCTCAGTCCAGCCTGCACCCTCTCCAATCTGGAACCCCTCGGGGGATGTCTGACTGCAGGTTTAGGCCTGGCAGTTGGACATCCCTTTCACAATCCAGGAATGCTGGCTCCCAACCGCTTGCCTGCCTGCCTGCCTGATCATCCCCTAACCACTTCTCTGCCAGCCCAATAGATGCCTAACTGCTCCCCTGCTGGCCTGATCGCCCCCAACTGCCCTCCCCTGCCGGCCCGGTCATCCCCAACTGCCCTCCCCTGCAGGCCTGATTGCCCCCAACTGTCCTCCCCTGCAGGCCTCCCCCCCTCCCCAACTGCCCTTCCCTTCTGGCCATCTTGTGGCGGCCATCTTTGACAACATGTGGGCGGCCATCTTGTGCGAGGGCATGATGGTCAATTTGCATATTACCTTTTTATTATATAGGATATAAGCAACAGGTAACACTCTAGGATGCTATCAGACCATCCCATGCAGTTTCCCAACTATTAAACCATCAGCCTATTCTTATTCTGATTAATTCAGATAAACATTTACTCGTGCATAAAGCTACAAGTTCAATTAGGTTTGCTTTATGTGACTTTTACGTACCAAGAATTATAACTTGAGCCCAAGAATGTTTCATTCTAAGATGCAGGCAAGGCAGGGACGGAAGGTGCAGGACCAATAAATTAGGCAGTAAATGCACTATTCTGTAAGGGACCAAGGGACCACGGAAGGGGCAAGAGAAGAGATGGTTGGGGCTCATAGCATGATTCAAGGACTGCAGAAATCATCAAAGAGAAAGGGAGATGTCGGTCAGTGTAGTGTCTACCTCTCAGCTTACCCTTGGAACTGCCCCAGTGAGACTCCTTAGAGCAGTGGTTCTCAACCTTCTAGCCCTTTAAATACAGTTCCTCATGTTGTGACCCAACCATAAAATTATTTTCGTTGCTACTTCATAACTGTAATGTTGCTACTGTTATGAATCATAATGTAAATATCTGATATGCAGGATGGTCTTAGGCGACCCCTGTGAAAGGGTCATTGGATCACCAAAGGGGTCGCGACCCACAGGTTGAGAACCACTGCCTTAGAGGAAAGAGATGCCAGTAGAGTAGCACAGTCTCTGGGCCTTTGAGACAGCAGGGTGCCAGCTGCATTTGGGCCCTAGCTTCTGCAACATTCCATTGGGGCCTGCAGCTTTGGTGACTGCAGCATCTGCAGGAGTTCCCGGGGTAGCCCTCCACAGCAGCACGGATCCTCTTCAGTGGATACCAGCAGAGGAACTGTCACTTTGGATACTGGCAGCCGTAGCAAAGACCTCAATCAGATGAGCTGATGCATGAGCAAAGAGAATGAATGATCCAACCCACAGAGCGGTCATAGAGGCTGGTCCGGGGAAGGGCAAGTAGATATCCATAAGGGACCCCAGTCCTATTTTCAAGGAATTAAAAAGGTCTGGACATCCTGCACTGTTTAGAGACAAAGACAAAAGAATAAGATGCATGATTGTGGTTGTCTTACCCCTCAGCTGGTATAATGTAGAAATTGAGATTTCGTGGGAGATTGTTTAGAAAGGAGTTTTCTTAACTAGCCACTTTTCTAACACCCTCCCCCTCCCTCCTTCCTTCAAGATTTACTGACTTTATTTTTAATGTCTTGTCAAGTTACCTCAGAGTGAAAGAATTAGGAATACTTAGTACTTAACTGGAAACCCTTCTAAGGACAGCGGGGCTAAACAGATGCAGGCTTATTTATCACTTAACAAGAAGTCTGGACTCGGAGTTCTTCTGACCTTGGTTTTACAGTTGTTCAGTGAAGAGAAAGGCAGTCTCAGAATTCAAGTCTGCTTTTGTGGCAGAAAAAGGTGGGGCTGGGAGTGGGGCTGAGGATACACAAGGAAGACCTTATTTCCTATCCAAAGCACCAGGATATTTCCAGTTAAACTTTCTTGGCAGATCCTGAATTGAATGCTCTTCTAGCTGCAAAGGAGGCTGGGAAAATTCATATTTAACTTTTCTACCGCTCATAGGAGAAGGAGGCAAGGAGGAGATAAATGGAGAATGGTGTTAGGTAAGCCAGCCTATAGTGTCCACCCCAAACACCAAACCACTCCTCAGAAACTCAGTATCTTTCTGGTAACTAAATTTGCACATATTTTTTTTCATTCTTGTTCAATAAATGTGGGATGAGAGATAAGTATAATCTCTTATCTTTTCTTGGAAAGTCACATTTAAAAAGTCTTATTTGTCTTCAAGTTTGGCTGTATATATAATCTAAAGTTTTGGTTTACAAAAAAGTCTACAAAAATAACTATATATATATATATATATATTAGTGACCTGGTGCACGAAATTTGTGCACGGGGGGGGGGGGGTGGTTCCTAAGCCCAGCCTGCACCCTCTCCAATCTGGGACCCCAGAGGGATCAGGCCTAAACTGGCAGTTGGACATCCTTCTCGCAATCCAGGACTGCTGGCTCCTAACTGCCCGCCTGCCTGCCTTCCTGATTGCCCCTAACCACTCTGCCTGCCAGCCTGCTCGCCCCCAAGTGCCCGCCCCCCGCTGCCTGCTCACCCCCAACTGCCCCCCACTGCTGGCCTGCTTGCCTCAAAGTGGCCCCCCCACCAGCCTGATTGCCCCCAACTGCCCTCCCCTCCTGGCCTGATCATCTCTAACCGCCTCTGCCTCGGCCCAGCCACCATGGCTTTGTCCAGGATGTCCAGAAGGTCTCCTGGCCTAATTAGCATATTACGCTTTTATTAGTATAGACTAGAGACCCGGTGCATGAAAAGTCATGCACTGGAGGAGGGGTCCCTCAGCCTGGCCTGCCCCCTCTCACAGTCCTGGAGCCCTCAGGGGTAGGAGGCAGCCCAGCAATCAGGGGAAGACGATGCCCCATCACACCTCTGCTGCTGCTATCTTGTGGCTGTGGGCGCTGCCATCTCTGAGGGCGTGGCAGTCAATTAGCATATTCCCTCCTTATTAGATAGGATTTCCTGATGTCCAACAACTCATATGAAGCAGAAAGAGTGCTGGATTTTTAGTCCGACAGAATTACTTCCTACCAGTCACTTTCTACCTCTAAAAGTAGACAATTTATTTAATTTCTGAAGTAGCCAGTCTTCAAGAAGGCTCCCACTCTCCCCTCCTCCTGGCATTCATACCCTTGAAGAGTCTCCTCTCCCAGTGTACCAGGGTTGGTCTTTGTGACCAATGAACCTCGGCAGCAGGGATGGCATGTCACTTCCAAGATTAAGTTATAAAAGGGCGGCAGCTTCCTTCTTGGCCTCGGTCTCTCTTGCGTTTCTCACTCTAGAGCAGTGATGGCAAACCTTTTGAGCTCGGCATGTCAGCATTTTGAAAAACCCTGACTTAACTCTGGTGCCGTGTCACATATAGAAATTTTTTGATATTTGCAACCATAGTAAAACAAAGATTTATATTTTTGATATTTATTTTATATATTTAAATGCCATTTAACAAAGAAAAATCAACCCAAAAAATGAGTTCGCGTGTCACCTCTGACACGTGTGTCATAGGTTCGCCATCACTGCTCTAGAACAAGCCAGCTGCCAGAGCTTCAGGACATCTGGCCACACTGTGGAGAGCTTCATGTTACCAGGAACCGAGATCCTTACTCCTGCTGCTGTGAGGAAGGGAGGCCTGCCATAGCCAAGCTGGTGAACTTGGGAGTTAACCCTGTGGTGTTCAGACCACTGCCACCCTAGGTGATAGCTTGTCTTGTACTTCCTCAGAGATTGTGAACCAGAAACACCCCACCAAGCCGCTCCCAGAGTCCCAACTCCTAGAAACTGAGATAACAATGTTTTGTATTCTAAGCTGTTAAATTTCTGAGTAACTGATTACACAGCAAAAGAACAAATACAACTTCTTTAAACGTCAATGTCATCATCTATAAACTGGAGATATAAAGGGTTGTTGTGAGGATAACAAGATAACGTATGTGAAACTGTCCAATGCAGTTTCTGTGACATACTAAGGGCAGAGAAAAAAATTAACTGAACAAATATGGCTTGTTTGTGATAACTGTCCTATGTTTACCCTTTTCAAAATTTTTTTCTCTTAAATCGGCTCAGTTCTTTTTTATATAAAAAAAATTATTTTTATTGATTTCAGAGAGGAAAGGAAAGGGAGAGAGAGAAACAACAATGATGAGAGAGAATCATTGATTGGCTGCCTCCTGCACACCCCCTTACTGGGGATCGAGCCCACAACCCAGGCATGAACCCTTGACCGCAATTGAACCTGGGACCCTTCAGTCCTCAGGCCGAAGTTCTATCCACTGAGCCTACCCGGGTAGGGCAAATTGGCACAATTTTTTTGAAAAAACATCCTCGCCCTTTGCTTTTCTCTCATGCGCAATACACATCGTTGAACACTGGCTCTGTCACATCCCGTAGCCTTAGCGCTCTACAGGATGGTTTTGTTAGCTGAGGTCACCAGTGGTCAACAATGAATGCCTTTCCCAGAATGCTCAACTGTAGTGTCTGATGCACCTTTAGTGGGCTACCAACTCAATAAAATATTGCCCTATGGTGGTAAATGCTCCTGTCCTCCTGCTAGAAAGCTTCTGGTGATGTTAATCTGCCCTACTTGGGGAGCTCACCCCCATGGGAAGGTGACTACCTGTCGCATGCCCTGCAGAGCTGTCCAGTCTTATTCAGTTGTTTCTCATCCTTTGCCCTCTTCCACTGCTCCATCCCTTTTTTTTTTATTGAATCTTTATTGTTCAGATTATTACATTTGTTCCTCTTTTTCCCCCCCCCATAACTCCCCTCCTCCCAGTTCCCGCCCCACCCTCCACCCTCACTCCCCACCCACTGTCCTCATCCATAGGTGCACAATTTTTGTCCAGTCTCTTCCCGCATCTCCCACACCCCTTTCCCCCCCAAGAATAGTCAGTCCATTCCCTTTCTATGTCCCTGATTCTATTATAATCACCAGTTCATTCTGTTCATGAGATTATTTATTCACTTGATTCTTAGATTCACTTGTTGATAGATGCATATTTGTTGTTCATAATTTGTATCTTTACCTTTTTCTTCTTCTTCCTCTTCTTAAAGGATACCTTTCAGCATTTCATATAATACTGGTTTGGTGGTGATGAACTCCTTTAGCTTTTCCTTCTCTGTGAAGCTCTTTATCTGACCTTCAATTCTGAATGATAGCTTTGATGGATAAAGTAATCTTGGTTGTAGGTTCTTGGTATTCATCACTTTGAATATTTCTTGCCACTCCCTTCTGGCCTGCAAAGTTTCTGTTGAGAAATCAGCTGACAGTCGTATGGGTATTCCCTTGTAGGTAACTGAGTTTCTTTCTCTTGCTGCTTTTAAGATTCTCTCTTTGTCTTTTGCTCTTGGCATTTTAATTATGATGTGTCTTGGTGTGGTCCTCTTTGTATTCCTTTTGTTTGGGGTTCTCTGCGCTTCTTGGACCTGTAAGTCTATTTCTTTCACCAGGTGGGGGAAGTTTTCTGTCATTATTTCTTCAAATAGGTTTTCAATATCTTGGTCTCTCTCATCTTCTGGCACCCCTATAATTCTGATGTTGGTACGCTTGAAGCTGTCCCAGAGGCTCCTTACACTATCTTTGTATTTTCGGATTCTTTTTTCATTTTGCTTTTCCGGTTGGGTGTTTTTTGCTTCTTCGCATTTCAAATCTTTGACTTGATTCTTGCGCTCCTCTGGTCTGCTGTTGGGAGTCTGTATAATATTCTTTATTTCAGTCAGTGTATGCTTAATTTCTAGTTGGTTCTTTATCACAACATCGAGGGTCTCACTAGATTTCTTGAGGATCTCACTACATTTATCAGCAGTTTTTAGAAAATTATTGAAAGATCTTAAAAGTATGGTTTTGAGCTCTATATCTTCCATTTCTGACATCTGCGTCCTGTTTCTTTGTCTCCGCATTTTTTATGCTTTCTTGGTGCAACCCCTAGTGGTCTTTATGCGCAGTCTTGTTGTAGTTAAGCCTAGATTGTTGTAGGTAATACTGGCGGGGATTTGACCTCCAGGCCAACTGTCTGTGAGAATCAGGTGTGTCTGCAGTAAGAGAACTTCTGTCCTCTAGGGAGGTGCTAATCTAGCCTTTGCCTGAGGCTATCTGGCAAATGCCTCTGTGCAGGGCTTGGGCGGGGCGGGTCTCACGGGATCAACAGGGTGGCCCAGAGCGAGCAGTTATGGCTGCTCTCAGTCCAGTCCCCAGGGGCTCTGCCTCTCTGAGTCCCATCAACTGCTGCAAATCTCGGAGAGAAAGCTGCCTTCGAGTTCCGACCGAAGCCAGACAGTCCCGCTTCTCCCGTTTGAGTCTGGGTCCGTAAAGACTTGCCCGGATCTGGAGCTCAGAGTCTGCGACTCCTTCCCGATTGAAAATGCCAACCACGCCCTCAGCCACCAGCCCGCTCCGCATGCACTCCGCACCTTAGTATTTGACTTCAGCACTGCGCCTCCTTTGAGTCTCGGTATGTGTTTCTCTTTCCTCCTAGTTGTAGGACTTCCACTCAGCCAGCGTTCCTGTGGTTCTGGGTGATGTCCGTGCCGTCTTTTAGTTGTTTTTTTTTTGAAGTGGTTGTTCGAGGCAGCAAACTCCGGCGTTAACCTATGCCGCCATCTTGGTTCTCCTCTATCCCTTTCTAATCACAGACTCTATGATCACAGCCTCAGATTGTCTCCTTTTTTACTTAAAAGAAACTTTATTTCTTGTCTCATATTACTTCTATAACTAAATTCATTCGGGCCAAATATGTGTGTGCATAAATGTATATATCACACATCTACATGTGTGTATACATATAAAGGTGTGTGTATGCCTGTGTATTCTGTACAATGAGAACATTTGTGTTTTTCTTGGTCAACAGAGCATGCTGGGAATGAATTTTGGTTCATTGAACTGTCTTCACTCTCATTTGTTGCTGGATGCTCAGGACTTGCTTCTTTGCCCCAAAGTAGGGTTTTGTTGTCGTTGCTGCTTTTGTTTTTGGATTTTTAAGTTTGTTCTGCATCTGCTGTAGTTACAAAAGTCTAAGGGATTAGAAATGCTGGTTTCTAGAGAGCAGAGATTTTCCTAACCTGTGATTTATGCCTCCCAGGCCCTCACATTGTAATTGTCAATAAGCCCAGCCTCACAACTGGTCCCTGTGCTTCCAGTCTGCTCTCCCCGACATACATCCTGTGTAATCTAGCAGATAGCGCTCATTAAAAATACAACATTCATGAAATGAATGAAACACAATATGATGACTCTCAAAGACATAGTGCTGAGTGAAAAAAAGCTGGAGACAACAGAATACATACTGCATGAGTTTGTCAATATAATATTCATAAAAGACAAAATTAAACTACTTTGTTTAGACATGTATAATTAGGGAACAAACTACACAGAAAATAAAAAAAAGTTATGGTTAGCTGGCCTAACTGGTTTGGCTCAGTGGATAGAGTGTTGGCCTGCGGACTGAAGGGTCCTGGGTTCGATTCCAGTCAAGGGCATATACCTTGGTTGTGGGCACATCCCCAGTAGGGAGTGTGCAGGAGGCAGCTGAATTGATATTTCTCTCTCATCAATGTTTCTAACTCTCTATCTCTCTCCCTTTCTCTCTGCAAATAATCAATAAAATATATTTTTTTAAAAAGTTATGGTTAGCACTGTCGATGAGAGAGCCCCATATTTGAATGTGTGACAGAATGAGGGTAGGGGACAGGAAAGGCTACACAATTTGTGGGGCTCAATGCCAGAAGTAATTCTGGGTCCCATGTTTAAAATGTATGAAGAATTTCAAGATGAAACAGCAGAGCATTAAGGCAAGTGTGGCCCTGTCAGTGCCAGGCCCTGCACCACCACCGCTCAGCTTGTACCTCCATGAAGCCTTGGACCTGATTTGAGAATTTCTGAGATCCTGAGAATGTTTTATTTTTTTAACTTGGTAGGAAGAGCGTGATATAGGTATTTGCTTCAGAAAAAGCCAAAAATTGAACATGGACATAAACAATAATGTGGTGAAGGCCTAGGAGGGGTGGGGGCAGGGTGGATGGACGCAAAGGGGGGCAGTGTGGAAATGAGGGGACATCTGTAATAGAGTCAACAATAAAAAAAAGTTGAACATGTATGATGTATGGATTTTTCTTCACAACTTTAGAAAAATGTGCAAAACAGAAACAAATCGGAACTGATCAGAATACTTCCTGGTCAAAAACCTGTAAGATGGTTTCCCATGGATGAACTTGTCTGTATCTTCATTTCTTGCAGGCCCCGCTGAAGTGCCAGGCCATCTGTGAAACCTCTAGATTTCTGCCACCAAAATAACCCTTTCTTTCCCTCTGTTCCCTCCACACGTTCTCCCTCTGTTATAGCACTTAACTCCTCTCCCTAAAATCAGAGTTCTTTGAGAGTTGTTTTTTTTCTAATGGACATGGAATCTTGGGGAAGTATTTCAGTCTTATTTATCTTCATATTTAGAATGCTATAGCCTGGCCTGTGTGTCTCACTGGTTGAGTGTTAGCCTATGAACCAAGAGGTCACGATTTGATTCCTGGTTAGGGCACATGCCCAGTTTGCAGGCTCGATCCCCAGGAGGGGACATGCAGGAGGCGGTTGACCAATGATTCTCTCTCATCATTGATGTTTCTATCTCTCTCTTCCTCTTCCTTCCTCTCTGAAATCAATAAAAAAATATTTTTTTTAAAAAAAGGAAAAAATCCTATAGAGTATAAGTGATTGTTGAATTTAATTAAAGTTATATCAAAAGAAAGTAATAACCCACTATAAAACTAAAACACTCCAAATTTCTACAATGCAAGTTCTTAAACTATGCAGTGATACAGGGTAACAAAAGTAAAAAGTTCTGCAAGCGAAGACATGTTTATTCACCTGCTGAAAATATGACATAGGCCCTGTTTCATGGTATCATTCAACATTTTTCTGTTTCACATCTGAGATGAATCTCATAGCCATCTTTAATATGCTCTGAAGTACATTTTATGTAACAGATACCCTAGATGCCATTTTTATCAGAAACACATTTTACAACACTACTGCCCACTATTTTCTTTGCTATATTTTTGTTGTTGTTGTCGTCCTTGGCTTATTTTATTTCTCACTAACACTTTGGGTTTTTTTAATAAACATGTGAGTTGGACATTTTCTTACAGCAGACAGATGGGTGTGTTCTCTGGGTATTATTTCTAAAATGAAGAAAACGTTCCGCTTTCCTGGCATCTGGGTAAGATTTGGAGTTCTGTCACAGATTTGAAATACGGACAGAAGTAATCATCTCTCTCCCACATAAGGTGTCTCTGCAAGTAATTTTTTCTATTTCTTTTTTTTTTCTATGCCAAGCTTTGAAATCACACATGAAATATGGGTTCAGAAAAAAAACACTATATAAAACAGTATTTGGACATTTCTTTTCATCATTCACTTTTATGGATGTTCTCCAATCATACTATCCAGATGGCCAGGTTACAAGTCTGCAGTAACATAAAAGCCTCATATATAAGTAAAGCACTGATGAATAGACTTCTAATGTATATACGAATAAATATATGTTATTCATCTTTACACATAATTTCACTGGCGAAGCCGATCGATGTGAATTATAACATTTGGCTAGCAAACATATGGTTATATACTCAATACCATAGACTAGAGCGAAAACATTTAGTGAAAAATGTCTACCATTCCTACAGGACAATTCATTTTAATCAACACAGAGATTTTAAATGATTCTTCTCTTATTTTGCCAAATAATCATACACAAGAAAAAAACAAAACACCAATTTATCATTCTTTGCCAGAGACGATGACAGTAAGAGAATGTGAAATTTCATTAAGGGATCAGTAATGCGATGTTTACGCCATCTCTTCAACATTTATTACCTAACGACCTGGAGACCAATGACCACAAATGCAATAAGGCATGTATTTTTAAAGGGTTTCTCCTTAAATATTTTATTCCTTAATAAAGCTTGATGTACAACATGGGTGTCTGGGGCTCTCGCTGCCTTGGGGTTTTTCGTGTGTTCTTTCCTGGCCTGGATCCAATGCTTTCCTTGCATCTCTCCCCACAGCTGGTTTCCTCACATCCACGAAGATGTTGCCTCTTCAGAGAAGCCATACAAGCTCTGTGTAAGCCAACTGCACTCCCTTCTCCCTGAATCACGTAGCCAGGAATTAATGCACAGGGCACATCTTAGTCCATCCGGGCTGCTATCACAACATACCCTAAACTGGGAGGCTTACAAACAATGGAACTTAATTTGTCACAATTCTGGAGACCGACAAGTCCAAGATCCAGGTGCCAGCAGGTCAGGTTAGGGAGGGTTTCTTCCGGGTTGCAGACTGCTGGCTTCTTGCGGTGTCCTCACATGGTGGGATGGACTCGGGGGCTCTGTGGGACGCCTTTCATAAGGCACCTCCACATTCGTGAAGACTCCACCCTCGTCACCAAAGCACCTCCGAAAGTCCCACTTCGTAATTGGGCCTAGGATTTCAACATATGAATTTGGAGGGACACGGACATTCAGATAATAACAGCACATGTTTTTAGACCAAATCTGACCCACCACTTGACTTTTTTATAGAGCCCACAAGCAAAGAATGATTTGTAATCTTTTTTGTTTTTCAATGGTTAGAATAAATAAATAAATAAATAAATAAATAAATAAATAAATAAATATTTCATGACGTGAAAATGAAAAGAAATTCAGATGTTAGTATCTGCAAATAAAGTTTTATTGGGCCATAGCTAACCTACTCATGTATACAGTCTGTATGGCTGAGTTCAGGCTACAAGGACACACTGCTGGCATCGTCGCCATGGAGACCATGCAGCCCACACAGTCTGTGTGACCCTTTGCAGGAAAAGTGCGTCTCCCCTGATGTAGGCTGTTTTAGCATCCTGCATGTTTCACTGTATTTGCCAATCCTGTAACTATGTTTTCTATTTATTAATTTACTTAGATGCCTGGCGAGGAGGGAGAGATTGTCTTTTTTCCCATACCCAGCTCAGTATGTGGAAGTAAGGAAGAAGAGCTTAATAAATATTTGTTCACCAACTATACAATAAACAAATGGACAGGGTTCTCAACCTTCTGGTCCTTTAAATACAGTTCCTCATGTTGTGACCCAACCATAAAGTTATTTTTGTTGCTACTTCAAAACTAATGTTGCTACTGTTATGAATTGTAATGTAAATATCTGATATGCAGGATGGTCTTAGGCGACCCCTGTGAAAGGGTCGTTCGACCACTAAAGGGGTCGCGAGCCATAGGTTGAGAACCTCTGGACTAGAACCACTGGGGTGATGCTCCTTAGCTTGTGTCCATATCCGTCTATATAGGTGAGGCAGAATGCAAGAAACCCATTTATTACTATTGAGAGCCGCTGTTTGCAAGATTTTAAACCAGAAAGGCACGTTCACAGAGTAACAGCACTAGATAATGACGTTAATGTTTACCCTGAGCTATCAAATTTCTAGTGACGCTCTGTAGCTCCCGGAGGATGATGGAAGTTGGGTGACTTCATTGTGATTTTGCTTCTGGATCAGATGGAGATCTCTATGCTTTCCCAGCGAAGCGTAGAGATCTGCTCTGGTTCCATGTCCAGCAGCATTCCTTGCCCTCCAGCAATGCCTTTCATTGATTATACTCTTTTGCGCTCTGACTCCCACACTTCTATTATTTGAAGCTAATCTGTTTCCTAGCGATGTCAGAGGTTTTTACATCTTACCCCCCGACACCACTGAACCCTAGAGAGGAGCTATAGTCAGCAGTACACATGTGTCTTAACCTAGACTAAGTTCCAGGAGATCTCCTACCTGGATCTGAGTCTCCAAGGCCCCTTTACTCCCAGCTTTAAACGGGGTAAGAACTACCACACATGCTGAGCGTGTGCTCAGGTGCCCTTCCACGCCACACACTTGGGCTGGGCACTGACGTGTCCCGTATTCAGCTACAAAGTCCAGAGAGAAGAGTGACCTTTACACCAAGGCAACTCGCTACTCAGGAATCATAGACCATGTCTCAATATCCCAGGTGGGAGTCCCTGTTTTGTGAGGCAAGGCCATAAAGAGAAAAACGATCCTCTCACTTAAATCACAACCTGAATATGGAGTTGACCCTGTTCTGGTGAAATCTGGCTAATGGCCTATGAACTTTGGTCTGGAGCTGTGCAGGGGAGCAGGTCATGTGCAAGGAAGGCTGGAGCCTAATAAACCTGAATGTTTTATTTAAATTCATTTCAACATATGGAATATTAGTTGGTCTACCTGGTGCTGTGAGGTGCCTCAGTGGCCATGGTTTAATAAATGTATCCCTGTAGCTTTTATTGAGTTTTGCTGCATGTTCATAAAACCATGGTTTGTTTTCTCTGTGCACAGCAGCTCTTAATGCAAAGAGTATGTCCACCTCCAATGTTCAATAGGGAAGGAGTGGGGGGGGGCTCACCAAGGGCCTCTCCAAGAAGGTGACTGGCTATAAATTTGGATAAGCCTTAGAACCACTAAAGTGAGTTTCATGACTGCATATAATAGAAACCAGACCACCCCAAATATATTCCCCAAGGTTCATGAAAGAAATCTGGCCAGTCATTTTGTGAATGATGGGCAACTGAGAGAATCTTTGACTTGTTTATGCGTATTCTGTGGCTTTAGGGTTTGAAAACCTAAAACCCATAAAAAGGACATGTATGTATATGCACTCAGGGGTAGAGTGACTTCTCTAATCTCACTCCAGATGTCCACACTTCAGCCGAGCATACGATCTGTAATACTGGAGTAAGGGGGAGGGGGGGCAGGGGTGGGATTCTGGGTTTGACTTTAAGGAAGGAAGGAGAGTTAGCCACCTTGTGCATAGCTTCCTCTGAGGAACTGATAAGTCTGCTCCTTTTGGACAGCGTGAATCACGACCCTCCCTCCCCCCCCCCCTGCTTTTTTTGTTGTTAATCCTTACCAGAGGATATCTTTACATTGATTTTTAGAGAGAATGGAAGGGAGGGGGAGAGTCAGAAAGAGAAACGTTGATGTGAGAGAGACACATTGACTGGATGTCTTCCACATGCTCCCTGACCAGGGCAGGGGATCGAGCCTGCAACTGAGGTACATGCCCTTGACCAGGAATCAAACCCTTGACCCTTCTGTCTGAGGGCCAAGGCTCCGACCACTGAGCAAAATTGGCTAGGGCAGGGGTGGGCAACCTTTTTGTGAGTGCGTGCCAAAACCAGCAAAATCTCTGATTCAAAATTCTTCTGTGTGCCAACCCTAATTTTTTGAGAACATGTTACGCCTACTTGATATCTCTTATGGTGTATGTATGTGAAGAACCTTGAAGAAATAATAAAATTCATTTGAGCAACAAAAACACAGTATATGATGATGAAAAATACATTTATTTTTTAATGTATACATGTACACTGATAGTCCAACAGAAAACTTTATGACTCCGATTGATATTATCAGTGGGACTTTTGCTGCTGCATCACTGATGACAGAGATTTTACATCAGGTTTATATTTTGTGACCTTCAGAGATATGCACGAGCTACTCCTTTCATCCGTCAGGCTACTCCTATTACGAGACTTAACAAAATTCATCACTGAGAACGAAGATTCACAATTGTAAATGGAAGATTATAAGAGAGGGTTTCGCGTGCCAGAAAAAGTTACTGGTGTGCCATGTTTGGCACGCGTGCCAGGGGTTGCCCACCTCTGGGCTAGGGTGATTTCTCCTTTTCTTTAGCCTCAGAACTGAACTTTAATCCTCACTTTTTAAATTGTTTCAAACATGAGGGGCTGCCTCCCTGGGTTCTACGTAGGTTCTAGCCTGAGCATCCTGGAGAGTGGGCATGCCCTTCTGCCTCATGGGCCTCTGAGTTCTCATTAGTGAAGTGAAGGCATCAGGAAGCAGCAGGAGTTTCCGAATCCTGTTGGAGCAGAGTTCCTTCCAGTGGCCTGCTCGCGAGGGGGAAGTTTTGGGACAAGAGTCTGGTGGCTCTTCCTCTCCAGGTTCCAAAGCAACAACAGTGCCACTTCAGCTTGTCAACACCCAAAGAAAGAGACCTTCCCAGAACCAGACATAAGTGGACTTGGAAAACCCTTGTGCCCCATAATTTCTGAGGCTTCTTTCAGCTTCAAAAACGTTTTGTATTAAGATTAGGAATCAGTCAACTGTAACTGAAAAATTAAAAATTATTTTTTAAAAACAACCCAAGCAGCCCTAGCTGGTTTGGCTCAGTGGATAGAGCGTCAGCCTGTGAAATATGTTTTAAAAAATAAAATAAATAAAAATTAAAGGAAAAAAAAAGCAAATGAAAAGAAAAAAAAATTAGGAATCAAAAGCCTGGAATTCTTTGTTCTTTCCTTGATTACAGGTGAAGAAGATATGTTTGTTTGTTTTGCTGTTGCTTTTTTGAATTCTAAATAACTTGTTATGTGCCATTCTTCTTTGGGCCTCCAAGTTTTTCATCGAGGAACTTAGGGAATGGAATGCAATAATGTTATCTTCTTCTTCTTTTTTTTTTTTTCCATTTGATTTTCCCACGTGTCTGCTCAGGTAGAAAGTAGCCTCGTGTGGAAGGATCATAGAGACATAAAGAGAGGAATACAACACCATTTCCTCCCTGGTTTTCTTTTCTGCTGCTTTCTATTATGAATGGATCCATTCCAAAAGGAAAGTAAATAAAAGAAATGGTAAGCAACGATATAAA
This sequence comes from Myotis daubentonii, assembly GCF_963259705.1. Taxonomy (NCBI): domain Eukaryota; kingdom Metazoa; phylum Chordata; class Mammalia; order Chiroptera; family Vespertilionidae; genus Myotis; species Myotis daubentonii. Next base: position 19,215,957 of record NC_081842.1, on the reverse strand, counting down.
CATTTAAATATGGCATCATGGTGAAACTGTTTCATTTGCCCAACAGAAGACTCATAAAAACGACCTGTGAGCTTCTGATAAAGGACTGAGTCAGACGAGGATTATCTCACAACATTGCAATTGCACTTGTTTATAACCACAGTGCCTGCTGACCTGACAGAACCCACTAGGGCTTTCCCTCCCTGCCGGCTTCCGCCTTAGTAATGCTTGGTCATGCTTTCCCCGGCCCTCCTGGGTTTCTGTGACAGGCTGTGCTGTGTGTCAGAGGGAATGGGCAGGGCGGTTTCACCAGAGGTCTTTCCTTTAATGAGCTTCAGACACTATATCCTTGGGGCAGCATCCTCCTAAGTTAGACGTGGTATCAAAAGGTTATCCCCAGGTCTGTGTGTACCTTGACTCACCTGCAGCTCCACTCCCAGCACCACAAGAAGGAGGGGGGATATCTTGGCCCCAGATGGAGTGCAGAGTTTACAAAGGGAACGCTATTGACTCAAGGGTTCTCAAGAGAGCCCTAGAGGTGCCCAATAAGTGTGTACTGGCTCAGGAATGGGGTCATGTATAGAGAGAAAGGCCTTCAGCAGTTGCTTGGATTGGTTATGACCTGGTCCACTCACATCCCCACACTCCTGGCATTTGGAGTTAGATTTCAGGGCATCTGCAGTTCTTTCCAAAATTGTTCAGTTCCCACTCCAATCATTTCAAAATTGTTCAGTTCCCACTCCAATCATTTCCTGTTTGCATTATAAGATTTTTCTTTTAAGAAGAGTCTTAGCTTTCTGTACATTTCCTCTCCCCACCTCATCACCCTCTATGCCCTCTTTTTTGCATATGACTTTCACCTCTAATTCCTTGCTACTTATGTCATATCAGGTCTCACCCCTCTTCCATTAGTTCCATGAGTATACAAGATAATCCCTTTACAATACTGGCGAAAGATAGACTATTATAGTCAGACTCATCCCATGGCAAATGGGGAAGGGGTGCTTTTCATAGACATCAGGTATTTGGAGGCTGGGCAGTAATTACAGAGGAAACCACTGGAAAAGAAGCAGTATTTCAAAGGAGCTTGTAACCATTAATCACCAAGTAGAAGAAATAGAATAATTTCTTTGTCTTCTACACAAATACAGGCTCTGTATGGTCATGTTAAGCCCTTGTGACATTTTCTCCACCTCAACATTGTCCCTGAAGATGTATGTTTAAATCAGTTGTTCAACCAATTTCAACCTAAATTTTAACAAATTTTTATAGAATTTAGTTTTAAGTTAAAAAGAGAAAATTATTAGATTGACTTACTTGAATTACTTCCTTACTATTGGCTTGGGTCACTCCTATTTATTAAAAGATCTAGTTGTAGATATATGTCTACTCTATGGCATCAATTTGACCGGCAGTATTTTTAGAACATTGTAAGAATAAGCTCAGAGAGAATTAGAATTGTCTCTTTTAATTTTGTTTTAATTTAGGGGTAATTTTTATACCAAAAAAGTAAAACTTCTGCCTATACAGTTTGGTTCACTGGATAGAGTGTCAACCCTCAGACTGAAGGGTCCCAGGTTTGATTCCAGCCAAAGGCCAGGATCTTGGTTGCAGGCTCAATCCTGGGCCCTGGTTGGGGCGCATACGGGAGGCTACCAATGGATGTGTCTCTCTCACATCGATGTTTCTCTCCCTGTGTCTCTCCCCCTCCCTTTTACTCTTGCTAAAAATTTCTCATGAAATTAATGAAGAAATACATTTTAAGAATTTAAATTTGCTCCAAATCCCAGTAAAGTCACAACCAAACAGAAATAAAGCTGAAAGTACCCAAGATTCTTTTGGTTAAACATCACTATAGGATATTCTATTGAATGTGGCAAGATCAGTGCAAAATTGCATTCTCTCCTACTGACATGTTTTGTTTATTACCGTACACACTTTCTCCCCTACTGACATGTTTTGTTTATTATCATACATGCTTTTTATTAACAATGACAATGTTTTAGACCTGTGTTGCATAAAACTGCCCCAGTTTCATTCATTTTGTTGGCCAGTGAGAACCTTAACATTTTTTTAGAAACTGTCAAGAGAAAAGTGTTTTTAGTCATTTACTTCCTAGGAAATAGTATAAGTATAGATGCTCCTCAGATTTGCTGACTGGCTGCAAGGGAAATTCATTTCTGAGTGATATGCTGACATGCCCAGGAAATGGAAAACAGTCATCCATACGTGGTCTAGGCCGTTGTTTATGTGCAAGGAGGTGATGGAGATTTGAAAGAACAATTCTCCCAAATTTCATAGTTTCTAGAGAAGCTCATTTGCTGCAATTGTGAAAACCAGTTGCTTGTCATTTAAACAATCTCCTTTACTATTTTTTTTAGGAGGGGAAAATCATTCTGAAAAATACTGGATGCTCATAAAAATTGAGCAAACGATTATATTTTTAAGGTACATCTAGACTGTAAAATAGAAGCAAAGGTCATCATAACATATCCTTTCTAGCACATTTCACATTTCAATAATTTCGCTAACTTGTAACAATGTAACTCTCTTTGATAATATGCAAGAGCTGGGAATTATATGAGACAGAAAGATAGTGAAGAGAGGTCCTCAGTGCTGGCCTCTATCACAATAAAGCCAGAGCTCAGGCAAATCTGAAATAAAAAGGCCTGGCCATTTTAAAATATACTACAGCTTTATGCCTCCTAAAATTCATCAATAATGTCACAGGGCAAATAGAAGCTAGTCCTGAGGTGAGGCTTTCTCTATTTCTGGACCCTGATTTGGGCCTAGGGGTCTCTCTCAGCTCTCTCATCAGTCTAGTAAACAGATTTAATTTTACAGGCACTTATCCAACTGCATTTGTGTGAACACCAGGACCAGGAGATGGGAACCACTAAAAAAATAACTCAAAGCAATGTGAGCCATGACCACAGGGAGCTTGCAGACAAGGCAAGGATCCCCTGTGGGGAACTGGACACTTGCTACTTGTAACTTCTTGGTAACAGAGAGTGGGTGGAATCCTCCAACATACTTCATGGGCACTCATTTTGAAGTGCTCAGCTGTGCCTTATCAAAGTGGTGCAATATACTGCAACACATATTTCCGGAGTCCTCCCATGGAAGTTACTAATAGAGAACTATGTGTGAGAAGGCTGGGAAATCATGGACTGACACTCAAGGTGGCAGCCAGTCTTGCCATTTGAATACGTTTTGAACAACATTTTTACATGTGTGCAAACAGTTCAAACTTTTGTCAGAAAAAAAAAAAGGTAGAGATCTTCAAAGTGAATTTATGTTTCAATTGAGCCTACAGAAGTTTTGACTTTAACGCTTTAAGGACAGGCGAGTATGTTAAGTTGCTCTCATTTGTAACCGAGCACACTATATTCTAACTAGCAGGATATTTCCGCTGGACTCCCCTTAACCGTATTCCCAAGATTAGAAAGAAAATGGTGCTGCAGCACTGTGACAACTGGCGGCCATGCCAAGTAAATACTGTGAAAGCCAGAATGGCATTCTGGTTTGGGAACTAAAATGATAATAAATACCTCATCTAAACGTACCCTTCTGTGGTTTCAGCAAATCTTTCTTGCTCTGAACCAGGGTGGGGCCAGATAGGCTTGCCCATGAAAAGTCAATATTTGACCAGCGTTTTGGCTCAATGCCCCAATATATTGGCATGAGTTCTACTTCAGGGAAGGAGCGTAAGAGAGGCTGCTGCCAACAGTCCCTCCGGCTCCTTTTCGTTCTCTCTTCCAGACTCCACTCTGTTCTATTCCCTACTTATTATCCATTTGGCCTCTCCCAACTCTATATGCCTTTTATTTCCACTGGTCATGTTTTCTAGTCATTGGTTTTTCTCAAACTTGGCTACTGATGAAAACAGCAAGGAAGCTAATCACTTTCATGTCTGGCTGACACTTGGAAACAATCAACAGCAAAGGAAGAAAGTGATGAACTGAGTAATTACTCACATCCTGTTGTTAAAAGTTACACAGGGCTCATGGAAATGACAGCACCCTCTCAATACATATTACAACACCCCGGTGGCTCAGGAGAGAGTCAAGGTGCATGATAAATTGACCTTTCCAGATGGGTGTGGACAGAGGAGATATAATATCCCTCCCACCTCTCATTGGTTTTGAGCAGAACAGCCCATATTTGTATTTCTATTCAATTTCTGTGATTTTTTTTTTCCTGGGCACTTTTAAAAATCTGTATTTTAGGTTTCCTGGGCTGAAGTAAAGTAGATTAAACACTAAAATGGGCCATATTGCCCAGATGATAACGAAAAACGGGGGTGGTAACCATAAAAAGCCAGGTTCCTCTAGTTTTGACTTGGCAAACAACTGACTCAGGCAAGTTGCAACCTCTCAGTACTCATTTTCTTCACCAGTCAAATGAGGATAATATTGTCTACCCTACCCACTCACCTCACAGAGTGATGATAAGAATCAAGAGAGATAATAGATATGAAAAGATTTTGAAGTTAAAAGTGGTGTGCAAATGTAAGTGATTATTATGGGGGGAAAAGGCTGCTGTAGGCAACTCAGCTGGAAAAACTGTAGGCTGGTGGAGCTGCAAAAAGCCTGAGAAATGGAGTCCAACCCCCTAATTTTGCAGATGGGAAAACTTTGACCCAAAGAATAGTGAAATGCACAGGTAATTCCCATAATTTGAGATAATAATAATAATTAGAAGGCTTATTCTGGGCCAGACAGTGTGCTGAGGGCTTTACATACATTATTTCATTTAATCTTCTCAATCTCCCAGTAGGTAGGTGTGACACTCAGGTAACTGATCTCCCCAAGGTCACATAACTAGTAACAGGGAAAGGCTGGGATTCCAAGTGCAGAGTTTGTGATGCCAAAGCTCATGCTCTTCACCGCCTTGCTATACTGTCTAATAGTTGTAACCTTTTTTTTTTTTTTTCCAGGCTGGCTAATAAACACGAAAAGGAAACCTTTTCTTCCGTCTGAGAAAAGCTACTCAATCAGTAGATCGAAAGTTAGTGGAACAGCAAGTCCGTATACAGTGGACTGTGTGTAGGACAGGGGGGTTTCCTACTTCGTAAGAGTTAATCACACATCTTGCATGTCCTTCCCTTTGGTATTCTGAAAATACTACCTAGGTATCTTTAACAAGCAGCATTAGTTTACTTGTTTACAATCTAGAAGCCCTTTATCATAAAGCATATGCAGTTTCAAGTAGAAAGCTTCCATAGCACGAGTTTCTTATGCTTTGCCATTTGCAGCTGTAGTAGCCAGCATCCCACATTGAAAAGTTGTAACCTCTGTAACCAATAGGATATTGCAGAAATAACAGATTGTGATTTAATTTCAAGCTCAAGGTGTCTGTATGGATATTTCTAGTTCAGATATTCGCCTGGATGATTTTGGGAATTACTGGGACCAGCGACTCCTTTTGTGCCTACAGTTCCTCCCTCTTTCTCTAAGGAGAGTGTCTGTAGCAGTTACATTATGCCTGTGGCACCAGTGTATGATAGGAGAGTGGGGAGGGGACAGGTAGCATGCGTCTAGGCCAGTGGTTCTCAACCTTGGCTGCACATTAGAATCGCCTGGAAATCTTTTAAAAATCCTGATTTCTGGGCCTCATCCTCCAGAAATTCTGTTTCTTTGTTATGGGCTGGGGCCACAACATTAGTAACAAAGAAACAGAATTTCCCGAGGATGAGGCCCAGAAATCAGGGTTTTAAAAAGATTCCTAGGTGATTCTAATGTGCAGCCAAGATTAAAAACCATTGGCCTTTAGATTAGAAAGAACCTGTGTTCATGGAGCTGTACCTAAGGGACCACACCTGTGAGGTCATCTGGACCTAACTTAGGAGATGAGATTCTAGACTTTGAGTTAATGATGTACTGGAATGAGATTTTAGGGGGTCTTGGAAAGGAATGAATGCATTTTGCCTGTGGGAAGGATATGAATCATTGGGGAACAAGGAAGACTGTGGTAGCAAACTTCCATGTTGATGCCCCAAATGATTCTCACTTCCTGTTACTCATGCCCTTGTGTAGCTCACTTCTACATTGAATAACATTGAGCTCTAACATCAACAGCTCATTATGCAAATGCAGACTGGAACTTTTGAGACTAGATCCTAAAAGTCATTGCTATTTCCACTTAGTTTCTATTGGATCAGTTGCTCTGCGGGGAGCCAGTGACCATGTCATGAAGACACACGAGCAAGTCAATATAGAGGGTCATGTGGGGAGGAATGAAGGCTTTCCACCAACAACCATTATTAATTTGTCAGCCATGTGAGACATCTTTGAGAAAGACACTCCAAGCCCAGTCAATCCTTCAGATGATCTCAACATCTTCCAACAGTTTTTCCAACATTATGAGGGACTCTGAGCCAGACCTGTACTGCTAAGCCATTCCTGAATCCCAGATCCTATATGAGATATGCATTTTTATTGTTTTAAGCTGCTAAATTTTGGGGGTGATGTGTTCCAGAGAAACACATCATCCCCAGATAGAGCAGAATATTGAAACATGCTTACGTTAACCACTTAAACTGACTTCAGAGATTATTTTTCAACCACAATTTTAGAATTGAGGAAGCTAAAATAAAAGGTTAGATTATTTATTTCAAATGCAGTGTGTGTGTGTGTGTCCCTGAACTATTACAAATTATTATGTTTCTAGATGTTCTCAGGTCTACCTTCATTTTCCCCCCACCAATTTCTCCTGGAGTTGAGGATAACTAGTTATTGAACTGCTAACAATTCTTCAAACAGTGGGAAGAGTTTAAAGTAATTTCTGTGCTCAAATTCCTTTACAGGCTTCTTTTTTACTATTACTTCTGTGTACTATTTGTTCTTGAAGGTGATGATTAAAGAAATCCATTCCTTCTCATCAGTATTTTTAGAGGCAAAATTAAATGTGATAAGGTATCGCCAATAATTAAAAACTAGCGTGGCTTTCCTCAGTGCTTGTCTCTTCTCCATGCCTCCATTTTTGTAAAAACTTGAAGCAATATCCACTCCCTAGATAGAATCATGAATTTAAAAAATCCCATTTTTGTTTTGCTTTCCTTTAAAAAGACTTTTTTCAAGATTCTAAATTTTGGGGGGGGAAGGTAATTGACATTGACATTTGTGGTAGGAGATTGTTAAATGTATAAAATATACTCAATACATTTCAGAGATGGTATGGTCCCCACATATGTGTGAGAAAAAAAGAACAAGGTAGATGAAGCAAGACAGATGGTTATGAGAATTTTTAAACAACCAGAAATACTTAAAGGAGATTTATGATGATTCTTCTCCAAAAAATTTCCTTTAGGTGGTATTTTTTGTTGTTGATGTTCTTCCCAAGCCCTAAAACTTTTAATTCACCATGCTGAAGGTACACACAACCTAGATTTTCCTAACACTCCCAGCTCAGAAAAAAGAACAGAGTCCCAGAAGATTTGCACTGTGGTTCAACTCGAGCTTTGTCCTTGTTAAGGAATGGGCAAATGCTGTCTTGGTGGAGAAAAGTGTGTGTGTTTTCTGTTACTGGAAGTGAGTACAGAGAAAAAAGTTGGGTAGAAGGGGGTAAAAAGTGGAGGATACACTATAGTAAAGAATAAACAACTAATTTTTCTTCAAGTGAGAGTTGAACAAAGAATTAATTTTACTTTAACACATATTACTTTATTATTGGTTAGTATAGTTCTATCCAAACACAACATACCATAGACTTCATGTCAAATATTATTTATTGGTGTAAGAATTGGCTATTGAATCAGAATAATATGTCCCTGTAATCCAATTGTGTCCAATTTTCATCAAAGCCTGAACCTTTTTTTGGTTTAATTTTGACCAGCACAAATCATGGCATACACACACACACACACATACTTTTTCTGAAATATATATATATATGTATATATATGTCACTAACATACACACTTTTTTTTGAAATAGTATATATATTAGGGCACTATCCCAAAGTGAACTGATAGATGAATTGTATGCTTGTAAAATTCATGTAACTATCACACAGAATCTATACTAATAAAAGAGAAATATTTAAATTGACCATCACTTTGTGACACCCACAGCCAATCAGGAGTGAATATGCAAATTAACCTGACAAAGATGGCAGCAGCCCCACCCCCGGCCGCTCCGGGCCTCTGGGCCATGCACCTCCTCAGGGTCTCCCTGTTGTACTCCACACCTGTCAACCATCCTTGCAGCCTCCCTGTGGCCCAGCCCCCAGCCTCAGAGGCAACCCTCTGGTGCCTGAGGTAGTAGCTCCCAGTGTCTGGCATCTCCCTCTACCCCACCCCTGCCCCACTGCACTGGTAAACAAAACCCTAGCATTGTCGCAGCCCCGTGGGCATGGGCACACAAGCATGGGAGCTCGCTCAGTGCACAGTTAACATGCCCCATGAGCCCTGGGCCAGCCAAGGGGCGATGGTGGCTGCCATGGCGGCAGTGGCAGGTGGCTCAGCTTTGTTTTGAATAGATGAAAGAGGCCACCTACACTGTAACCCAAATTATCAGATCTCCCTCCTCCCTATCTCGCCAAATCAAGAGGGGAGGGGTGATGGGCATGCGGGGAGGGTGGGCGGGCAGGAGGTGGAGGGCAGAGGAGGAAGAGGATGAGGGAGGGGGCCAGTTGCATCTCACTTTCACAATGGGAAAGTGAAATGCACTAGCGCACCCAACCTCTCCAGTCCTCCCCTCCTGCCTTGCTCCCCCCACCTCTTCCCCTCAGCGCCTCCCCGGGAGCGCCAGCGCTGCACAGAGGAACTCTCCGGAGAAGGAGGGTGAGGAGGAAGCAGCGCCTGAGTGCGCAGGGCTTGCCACTGCCGCCACTGCACAGGCTGCCAGATCGAGCCCACCACGTGCCAGCAGCCTGGGGAAGGAAGGCCTAGTCTTGCACGAATCTTCATGCATCGGGCTTCTAGTAAGATAATAAGGAGCTCCCTCAAGCCCCTCTCCTTCACCCCAAGATCACAACTATTCTTACTATTAATACCAAAGATTAGCTGCACATGCCCACTTTTAAAATAAAACAAATCTCAAAACCTCACTGGTAGTAATTTATTTGTTATTTCATGGCTTATATGAATCAGAGGTGATTATGTCATAAAACTTGTGAGAAAACATTTATGATAAAACCTCTCCATGTAGGATACTGCTTCCTTCTCTTTCCGAGGATATGGGGAGAAAAATGGAGACTATTAAAAGTCCATATTGATGTCATATCTGATAAGGGCCTAATCTCCAATATTTATAGGGAACTCATACAACTTAACAAAAGGAAGATAAACAATCCAATCAAAAAATGGGCAAAGGACCTAAATAGACACCTTTCAAAAGAGGACATTCAGAAAGCCAAGAGACATATGAAAACATGCTCAAACTCACTAATCATCCAAGAGATGCAAATCAAAACAACAATGAGGTACCATCTCACACCTGTCAGACTGGCTATCATCAACAAATCAACAAACGACAAGTGCTGGAGAGGATGTGGAGAAAAAGGAACACTTGTGCACTGCTGGTGGGAATGCAGACTGGTGCAGCCACTATGGAAGACAGTATGGAGTTTCCTTAAAAAACTGAAAATGGAACTCCCATTTGACCCTGTGATCCCACTTCTAGGAATATATCCCAAGAAACCGGAAACACCAATCAGAAAGGATATATGCACCCCTATGTTCATAGCAGCACAATTCACCATAGCTAAGATCTGGAAACAGCCTAAGTGCCCATCAGTAGATGAATGGATTAGAAAACTGTGGTAATCTACACGATGGAATACTATGCTGCTGTAAAAAGGAAGGAACTCTTACCATTTGCAACGTCATGGATGGAACTGGAGAGCATTATGCTAAGTGAAATAAGCCAGTCAATAAAGGAAAAATACCACATGATCTCACTCATTCATGGACAATAGAGACCATTATAAACTTTTGAACAATAATAGATACAGAGGCAGAGCTGCCTCAAACAGATTGTCAAACTGCAGCGGGAAGGCCGGGGAGGGTTGGGGGGCAGGAGGTAGGGGGGTAAGAGATCAACTAAAGGACTTGTATGCATGCATATAAGCATAACCAATGGACATAAGACACTGGGGAATAGGGGAGGCTAGGGGACTGTCTAGGGCGGGGGGATAAAATGGACACATATGTAATACCCTTTGTAATACTTTAAGCAATAAAAAAATAAAAAAATTAAAAAAAAAGAGTCCATATTGGTCTGTAGGGAAAAATGAAAATGCATATCTGCGTGCTTTAAAAGAAAGTCTATCCTTGTCCCACGGGTGACATTTGAACTTTGTATAATCATGTTGTTCAAAATAATCCTATATAATAAAAGGCTAATATGCAAATTGTCCCCTCGACCAGGAGTCCCACCAGAGTTTGACCAGGGGGTGGGGCCAGCCGGCCAACCACCCTTGGCCCCTCCCCTGGGGCAGACCAGCTGGACCCCACTCATGCATGAATTCGTGCACCGGGCCTCTAGTGGTGAATAAAAGTAAAAATAGAACTGCATTGCATAGTACCAACTTTTCATATATTTCTTTTTAACAACAAGAAAATCAAAACCCAGACATGCAAACTTTCCAGACATACAGAGAGACAGACAGACCGAGATAGAGAGATCAAGGTATTCTTTTTAAAAAAAATCTAAACTTTTAAGAAATGTTTAGTGTTGTTTTGAAATGACTTTCCTTAGCTTGACCTTCATAAATTGAGGTTGATGAATCGTGTGTACTTTACGTCTGGAATGTATTTTAGTTGATACTTGCTTCGTTGAGAGAATATTGTCATTGCTGATGCAGAGAATCTATTTTGCACATTGCAGAAGAAAAATGCACCAGATATATCCTTCTCGCACTTTAAAAAAAGGTTCACTTTGTGTTATTCCTAGGGAAGAGAAAGCTAAAAATAAAATACTCAGTAAAAACTTAGTGTGTTACCTAAGCCTTTGTAAATATCCTGCAACTTAGAGACAGTGGATTAAGAATTCCATGTTGAATTAGAGATTAAAAATAGATGCATAGTGAGAACTTTATTTAAGGCCCTGCCTACACTGCAGTTAAAATCATGTTCGCAACATTTAGGATGATTCTTGCTAGCATGCTGTTAACACAATTTCCCTAACCAGAAAAGAGAAAAATACAGGAATTTTTTTTGGTTTATATTTTAACAACTTGGTAATTTTCATATTGTTATAAACGATGCATGTATTACCCTTTAACAGATATTTTATCCTTTTGTTTATGATCAATTAGTTGAAGACAGTATGAAGTAGTAACATTTAAAATATATGATAATTTCATACAGTATAACCTTATATCAATGTGTTCGAGCTCAATTTCTGTGATTAGTTTTACACAGAGAATACTGAAGTGCATTTCCAGTGAAATCATTAATGGGGGATTGTTTAAATTATAATACCATTGTCCAGAAATAAAATGGCTTGTTCCTTCTACACACACACACACACACACACACACACACAAGCAAGTATAAACTCTGGAATATATTATCAAATAATAAAGGGGACTACTTTTATAAAAGCACTTAACCAAGAATTATATATCCTCTAATATCCTATTTCATAAGGGTAAACACTGTTTATAAACTAAGGAATGACAGTGTTTTGCCAATATATCTCACAAAACTATCTTTTGCTGGAATATATGTAGTTACTATCTCAATGTATTTGGGAGTGGAAACTTCCCCAACACCCATGGAATAAATTTAAGTGAACATGTTGATAATTTTTTCCCCCTAAACTTTCCCAAAGAATCTTCTATTCTTTATTTACTCTAAGGCAGTACAGGTGATCTTTTGACAATTAATTTATGGTGTAAAGTTTGTCTAAATTACAAAGCCTGACTTATACACTTGCCAGCTATGTATTTTATTGCATGGTTCTCTGCCTCTCATCTCCAAAGCTGTGAAACACTCACCATCCCATCTTTTTATTTTTCCTTTTTCACGCTGATTCTTTGTTCTTGCTGAGGTGGGCCATGCACACATTGTTGTCTTCCATTTTCCTCTCTTCCACCTTTCACAGCCCAGTTAACTCCACTTTAGCTGATGTCTATTATGTATTCAATACCTTTTTAAATTCCACCCCTCCCTCAGCGTTATTCCAACCCTTTCTCTTTATCTCAGGAAAACCTTTCATATAATTTTCTCTCTCGTGTTCTCTCTTTATTGTAATCTCAAAGATAAAGATAATGTTGATCATAAGTGGTAAGTCCTACACGCTTACAATGGAAAGTCGTGAGCGTTAAAGTAAGTTTAAATATAACATAGAACTACTTCCTTTTCCTTCTAAAGCTCTTAAAAGTACCCAGAAATTCCCAACAGACATTCTACAAATCTCCCCCTGACTCCAAGTCTCTTAATAAAACCAGCTTCCCTTCAAATACCAGCATTAAGACTGAGGAGCAATGAGAAATCAGATTAAGTAATATTGCTTTTCTGTTTTATTTCATTACTATTTTAGAAATCATACTTTATTTTTCATTGTAAGTTAAACAACTTTAGCCATGTTGTGGTTTAAATAGGCTTTGGTGGGCTAGTCTGGGCTCTTACTATTTATTCATTCCTAATATTTTACCTGGAAGTATAAAACCAACCTTGCTGCTCTCTCTGTGTCTCTCTTTGCCTTTCCTGCTGTCTGGTTGTCACCCAGCTGTCAGAGTGATTACTTTAAGGTGTTACCTGTCCATGTAAGAAGTGTCTAAACCTGTAGAGAATCTTTGTAAGTGTTTATTTGCACCACACACACTGCTAAATGTGCCAAGGAGCAAGATCTCAAATGCTCTGGAGAACGACAGTTTTTCAATTTTTTAAATGCATTTTCGAATTAAGTAAGGAACGTAAGGAAGATTACATGAAGATGGGAGAGAGCGAGGTGGGAATTGGATTACAGCACGTATTAGAAGGCAGGGTTTGGGAGGGTGGTCATGTATTAGATGAAGGGTCTCGAAGGAGGCATTTCAAAGGTGTGTTAACCTGGATGCACAGAAGCAATGGACAGGACTTGCTTACGGCAAAGGTGAACCTTTTAGTAAAGAAGTTATATGCCTGTGTGACTGCTCACCGGTGACCTACCCAGTTAGGAATTTATGATCAGATCACCCTGTGAGGTTATTTTCCTTAGGCTCTCTCTCATCCACACACCAGAACTTGTCACTCCCATGGCCTCAGTCCTCCAAATGTACCAAACTTAGAATAAAATCCAGAGGCCTCAAAAAAATCAATAGCCCAGGAGATGTTAAATAACGTGGCCCTATATTACTGCTCCAATCCATGTCTTCCCATTCTGCCTCTCTCTCACCACACTTTGGACAAACTGACCTGTTTGCTGTTCTTCTAAGACACCAAGCCTCTTCCCTCTCTCTAGAAGTCTCCCAGATTTGCTCAGATATAGACTTATATGTCACTCCGGCTGGTTACAATTTTAGGCAATTCTTGAACTGCCAGGTGGTGGGAGATTGAATTATGTGAGAGGGGTCTGATCAAAGAAAGGAAAACTTGGAAATCACTAACTATAGGCAATACCAAGACAGTGAGTGTGTGGATGAATGTCAAGAGAAATCATGTGTGAGTGAGAGAGAAGACAGGGAGCCCGCCTTGGGAATGGCCCGCAATGACGGGACCTAAGAGAGGAGCCAGAGAAGCAAAGGACGAAGAAGTAGGAGAATCCCAAAGTGCAGGGTTGTTGACTATCTGTGACATGGGAATGGCAAAAAAATAAATAAATAAATAAAAATTAAAGTAGGTGAATAAACAAGTGAAATGTGAGGATCAAGAGAAAAGTCATTGGCTTTGTAGATTTATTGCATTGTTTCAATATAAAAGTGTCATTTGTACCTCAAATATCTGTTTCACCTAATTAACTTTTTGAAAGTATCTTGTATATTTATGAAGCAAATTTTGTACGTGCCCAGCACTAACCCCATTTAGACGACCTTGATTCTATGCATAGCAGTAAGAGAGTTTATCCACAACCCCCTGGTCCCGCTAAATGTTCTTTGAAATCACTTCTTGTAAAAGACAGAAGCTGTGGCATATAAGGGATTTGGGGGTATCAGGAGACACACACAGAATAATATTTGAATCAAGGACAAAAAATATTTGCTTATTTTATATTTGAGAATATTTTCTGCCCTAGCGGGTTTGGCTCAGTGGCTAGAGCATCGGCCCGCGGACCCAAGGGTCTCAGGTTTGATTCCCAGTGAAGGGCATGTGCCTCAGTTGCAGGTTTGATCCCCAACCCTGGCTGGGGCTCATGTGGATCTCTCTCTCTCTTTCTCTTTCTCTCTCTCTCTCTCTCTCTCTCTCTCTCTCTCTCTCTCTCTCTTCCTCTCTCTCTCTCTCTCTCCCTCCCTCCCTTCCACTCTCTGAAAAAAAAATCAATGGGAAAAAAAGAATTTCTTCTTACTCTTTGTGTGCTTTGGTTGAGAAGTAGCCTATAGAACTAGGTTAATGTCACCTGAAACATTACCACCAAACTCCTCCTGGGATGTTAGAGACTAAATCAGCATATCTCTTAGTAAAAGAACTGCTTTATCCACTCTCACTATTATGGAAGTTCTATATTCAAACAATGTTGTAATGATATGTAATTAACTTTTCCATTTTCAACTAATTAAGTTAAAGGAAGACCTGAAAACCCATCATCTCTGTATAACAGTTTATAGAAGCTTGAAAGTTGGAACATTTAATCAAAAAAGGCATATCTATTTTGGCTTCCTCTCAAAACCTCTTGTTAACAAATATAGTCCCCTGAAGAGAAATGCCAAGCTTTAAAGTTATGTGGTATTAGCCTGAGTATATATTTTTAATATGCATTTTTAAATGCAGATCTTAAAAGTTCTGAAGCAGTGAAAATTGTAAATTGAAAACAACATAATTAATGCAAAATGATTCAAATAATCAAAACAAAGCAGAATGCATCTAAACAAAAGGGAAAAGATACCATATCCTTACTGATTAACCGAACTTACTTTCATATATATGTATATACTTATTTAACTTATTCTTATGTCTGCTAAGAACCAGATTGTTTTCAAATATTGCTGTTAGAATTCCAGATGCTAAATTTTGTGTTACAGGTAGGAAAACAAGAATACTTTACATTTTAACATGATACAATTCCAAATATGTATACAGAGCATGACTTAGCCATCAACATGGACTCTGTTTACAAAATGTAAATTAAAATTGGTCATAGAAGAATAGTTAATAGTATAAAAGAATTCTTGTCAAAAATTACAGAAAAGTAATTTTTGACATGGAAAATTCTACAATGAAAAAAGTCTACAAGAATAATAAAGAGTTATATTTTGTGTGTGTATGTATGCAAAACAAATGGTATATATTTGTTAAGGATTGAAATGACATACACCAAAATGCAATATGTTGGGATCAAGATTAATTTTTTGCTTACTTGCATTTTCTGAATATTCTGCAATATACCTTATTATTTTGGTATTTATTTTATAACTAGAGGCCCGGTACACAAAATTCATGCACTGGGCAGGGGGCGGGGTCCCTCAGCCAGCGTATGCCCTCTTACAGTCCAGGAGCCATCAGTCAGACATCCTTAGTGCTGCTGCAGAGGCAGGAGAGGCTCCCGCCACCACTGCTGCGCTCACCAGCCCTGAGCCCTGCTTCTGGGTGAGCAGCGCTCCCCCTGTGGGAGCACAATGACCACCAGGGGGCAGCTCCTGCATTGAGAGTCTGCCCCTGGTGGTCAGTGCATACAGTCAGTCATTCCGCAGTTAGGCCGAAACGGGCTCTCTGACATCCCCAGATTGTGAGAGGGCACAAGCCAGACTGAGGGACCCCACTGGTGCATGATAGGGGCCAGGGAAGGACATAGGAATTTGGCCAGCTGGGGAGAATGTGGGAGGACTCCAGGGCATGTCCGGCCAGTCTTGTTCAGTCCTGATTGGCCAGACCCCAGCAGCAAGCTAACCTACTGGTTGGAGCATCTGCCCCCTGCTGGTCAGTGCACATCATAACAAGCAGTTGAGCAGCCTTAGCCTATCATTAGCATATTACACTTTGATTGGTTGACTGGCCAACTGGATGACTGGACACTTAGCATATTAGGCTTTTATTATATAGGATTATATATGGAACTATGTGCCAGGTACTTTGTAGGACAATATATTCAAAGGTACCAAACAGACACATTCCCTATCTATACAAGGCTGATATTTATAATACTACATAGTTTACTTTGAAATTTATATTGTCTAATGGTTAAGGGCAGAGGACATTGGAGATAAATTGCTTTGGTTCAAACCCTAACTTTGCCACTTACTAGATGTGACTTTAGATGAGTTATTTAATCTCTCTATGCCTCAGGAATCCTCATAAGTAGTAGAGAATGATAATAATAATACCTACATCATAAGGGTATTTTGAGAAATAAGTGAGTTTATGTCTGTAAAGCACTTAAGCCAGTAGTAGCAACTGGTTAGCCCTTTGCAAGTGTAAGGTATTATTATTGCTATTATTATTTTTAATTGCATTTTAAAATCCCTGATAATATATAGATAAGGAATTTCATTGCTCCTTTTTATTTTTTTTTTTAAAGGAAGGGACTGAGCAGGGAAAGCCAAAGCATTCACTATACAAAATCTCTAAAGTACAATGGAACTGAAGAAGTAGTAGTGAAATTGAGAAAACTTTAACATAATCAAAACCTTGTTGTAAGAATGTGTTCAAGTTTTACTGTTAAACAATTTCATTGCAGATACATTAGTGTTTCCATTTCTGTGTTTACACGGTAGCCAGAGCACACTTGGCCCATAAGAAAATAAGGCAAATTTTTCCAACTCATTTTTAATATGGGAAAATAATTATACTTAATGGACTTGATTTAAAGTGGAGCTAGAAGATACGGGAAGAAAGGATGCTTTGAAGATATTTAATTATTATTTTTAAAGTGGGTATAATTCCTACATCCCTACTTAGTAGGTTTAATTAATTTCTGTGCTTACTGTGCACTGTGATATGGGGTTTATAGGACGTGTGATGGCTGTGAACATTGCCAGTTACTTTTTATTTCAAATTGTGATTTGAAGTTTACAAATTTTATCCCAATGAGATAAAGAGTGCTTGGAGGTGGAATGCTGTGAGAGATGGGATATTAACTATAGGGAGTGATTTGCCTTTAAAGTCAAAACAGCTATTTTTCCCCAATAAATAAAACAAAAACAGGACAATTTCTCAGTTATGTTGTTGTTAATGAAAACTAACCAGAAAAACTGGGCCTGAGGGTGACATACTGCTTCTTATGTTTGTGTATTAGTACACCATTTATCGTGAATTACTGTGCCAGTCTTGGTTGAAGCTACTCTCATTGAGACCTGCTTCACGTGCAAGGCACAGTACTAACACTAGCTCCGCCATCGGCACAGATGAGTAATGCCTAAGCCGGTGATGGCGAACCTTTTGAGCTCGGCGTGCCAGCATTGTGAAAAACCCTAACGTAACTCTGGTGCCGTGTCACATATAGGAATTTTTTGATATTTGCAGCCATAGTAAAACAAAGACTTATATTTTTGATATTTATTTTATATATTTAAATGCCATTTAACAAAGAAAAATAAACCCAAAAAATGAGTTCGCGTGTCACCTCTGACACGCGTGTCATAGGTTCGCCATCACTGGCCCTAAGTCCTGCCCTCAAGCAGCTCACAGTCTAAAAGGGAAGTGGATTTGTGGTGAAGTCATTACTGTTCAATGGATGATTAATAGAGATGAGTTTAAAAGGAGCTGTGTTTTTCTACCTGGCAACAAATATGTGACTTTCTCATGGCGCCATTCACTTCCGTGGAATCCATTCATTTCTATGCATATTAACAAATTTCCATAATGTATGTGCAATTCAGGCGAATAATTGAGGTTTAACACAAGAATTGAATAGAATAAGAGGGTCGGGAGTGGGGTTGGGGCAACAGAAAGACAAGGTTTTTTTCTAGGCAGGGCTTTTCTTTTTTCTTTTTTTAACTTGAAGCACTGGTGTTCACATCTTCATGAGCAAAACTGTATCAATAATTCTGTGAAGGAACAGTGTGAAAAAGCTGAACCACAAAAGAAGGGCCGTTGTTAACAGGGTGATCTCTCCTGGATGCAGAAATCACTTTGGGGCACTAGCCCTGAGTCACACCTCCAAACAGGACTCCTTGGCTCAAAAATATCCCTCTCTCTTCCTGTGCAGTTTCTTATTTTTGTTTTTTAAGTATATTTTTATCGATTTCAGAGAGGAAGAGAGAGAGAGAGTGAGAGAGAGAGAGAGAGAGAGAGAGAGAGAGAGAGAGAGACATTAATGATGAGAGAGAATCATTGATAGGCTGTCTCCTGCACTCCCCTACTGGAGATCGAGCCCACAACCGGGGCATATGCCCTTGTCGGAATTGAACCGGGGACCCTTCAGTCCGCAGGCCGATGCTCCATCCACTGAGCCTAACCAGCTAGGTCAAGTGTCTTATTTTTTATTTCATACAACATTCCAAATTCCCCTACTTGGAAACTCCATTTGGCTTAGACATCCTCTTAAAAAAAAAATCAACGTACATGTTTAGGGTTAATGTGACATTAGTCATACAAAGATGAAACCATTTAAATTAGGTGGATTTCTCCTATAAGCTAGCCACAATAGGCTTTCTTTGTAGAGATGGGGATTTTTTGGCTAGTTGGGGAGTAGGAAATATTTTAAGAGGTGAGGTGGCAGGTTGTCACAGTAAACTGAGAGAACACTCAACAAGGGGGGTCCTGGCAGAAGATCTGCAAGTACAGAAGTCTTAGGACAGGTGTCACTCCCAGTGTGGTCTGTGGCCAACCTGGAGGCTTGTTAGAAGTGTAGGGTCTGTATCTTAACACACCTGTCAGGTGTTTTTAAGCTCATTAAACTCTACAAAACCCTGCTCTAAATTTTTATTTTTATTTCTAAGTATCACCTACTGGATGCTGGAAGCTGGTCCATCCTTGCTGCTTGACACAGTCACTGCAGGGAAGAAACATCTGCATAGCATATATTTCAAGGGACCTGGCGTATATGGCATACAGTTCTTAATATGTTTGCTCCCCTTCTTGGTGCTATGTGTTTTAACCAAGGTCACCTCTCCTAGAAAGGTTGTTTCCCCAGGTAGGGATTTTTCCCTGGAATTAGGGAGGGAATAAAACCCCTTAACTAAGTGCCAGGAGGGTAGTTAATCACTTTAACTACAAACAATCATGCTTAAGCTACATAATCTTTACTCCCTGGAATGGAGATAAGAAACGCCCTAACCTTTGGAATAGAAATTGATAGGATTAAAATCAACTGGTATAAATACAGATGTAACAAGACAATAAAACACAGAACTTGGCTGGAGAACCTACACAGATCCTGGCTGGAGAACCTAGCGTGAGAACATGGCAAGCGAACCTGGCTACAGAACTTGGCTGGAGATACTAGCTAGAGGAACCTGGCTATGATGATCACCTGAACCCTGCCTCTGTGTCATTCCTTCTTCGCCGACTCCTATGGGGAACCCCTGGACCTGTTGGAGCTGGACCCCAACAACTGGAGATTCTGGGACTAGGAAAATTTTCTCTTCTGCTCCAAATGCCTTTCTGCTTCTAGGAGCCAGGATTAAGCCTGCATTGTTACTAACGTATTTAATTTCGTGATGGGTTAAGCAGGCTGTGGAAGTAGCCTAGGGGGGCGGGGGAAGGGGGTAAACTGGGAGACATCTGTAATGCTATCAACAATAAAAAATATATATTTAACATTTTTAATTAAAATGAAAAGAAAGTAGCCCCAAAGTCACATCAAGGCATGCAATATAGGCAAGTGTGTTCTGATTTAGACAACTGACTTATGAATCACACAGCAGAACACAATTCCTTTATACCTTACAGTTGCCTTTACTCATCCACAGGAAAGGCTTATTCTTAGCTCAGAAAACAAAACTGAATGTTCATGCACCAATAGAGAAACTGCAGAGGTAACTTTTAAATTTCCATATTTTGGTATCTATGACAATAAGAGAAAATTAAATTTCTAAACAAAAAAATCCCTCAGTACCTTACATTTATGTATGATAAATTATGCTAAAATTTTTAAATTTTCCATTGAATGAAGAAATCAAAATACAAAATACAACCAATGAATGGGAAATAAGATTTCTTTGTAGATGGATGTGGTTTAAAGACAGAGGCATATCTTATTCATCTAACCTTAGAACCCAGAAGTGGGTCTGGAACAAAGAAGTATCAGGTTATGAGTGAATAAATGAGTAAATCAGTACCCAGTGCAATGCCGTGTTTAAAATAGGTTTTAAGGAAATGTTTGTCAAACCCACAAAAGTGAACAAGAACGTGCTAAATTAAAAGAATTATTTAGTAAATAGAAACATGGGAGAAACCAAGGTGGCGGCATAGGTAAACACCTGACATTGCTGCCTCGCACAACCACTTCAAAACTACAACTAAAAGACAAAACAGACATCATCCAGAACCACAGGAAGGCTGGCTGAGTGGAAATTCTACCACTAGAAGGAAAGAGAAAAGCACACTGAGACTCAGAGGAGGCGCAGAAGTAAAGTGCAGAGGTACGGAGGCGCACTTGGCGAGGGCTGGCGGCTTAGGACACGGTTCCGGGGGAGTCTCTGGGGACCCAGACTCATATGGGGGAAATACTGGACTGTCTGGCAGCAGGCAGAACTCGAGGGCGGCTTTCTCTCAGAGGTGCTTGCAGTGATTACCGCGGGACACTGAGACACGGGGCTTCTTAGGGCAAGGCTGAGGAGCAGCCACAGCTGTTTGCTCCACGCTATTGATTCCCTGAGACCCCACCCCACCCAAGCTGTACGCAGAGGCTTTTGCATATGAATGGCCTGGCCCTTTGCAATCTAAAATTACCTAACAAACTGCAGCTGGGTCAGAGAGACCCAGAACTTCCAAAAGAAGGCCCAAGGCCCCACAGCAGCTTGAATTGCTTCACAGCTGAGCCTCATTTGGGCACCTCCAAATCCCAAACAAAGAAGAGGAAGCTGCAGATCTCTCCATAGCTCCTGCTGGGTAGCCTCAGGCAGAGGCTAAATTAGCACCCCCTTAGAGATCCAAGAGCCAGTGTACCCAGTGGTCAGAGTGGGACCATCCAGATTACAACTCCTCAGACCCTTAAGGGACACACTCAGGGGGCAGACTCAGTGAGCACCAAAACCCCACTGAAGCAAGTCTTGCCCCAGAGGGGTGTCTCCAGCACAGAAGTTTTCCCACCATAGACACAGCTGATTCTCACAGCCAATTGGCCTGGTGGTCAATTCCTCCCAGTGATACCTACAACAATCAAGGCTTAACTACAACAAGACTGTGCACAAAGCCCACAGAGGGGTGCACCAAGAGTGTCCACCTTAGGTAACTGGGGAGGTTGAGCCACTGGGCCTTTTAGGACACCTAGCACAGAAAGCCACTCTATCAACACAGGGAAGCATAAAAAATGTGGATACAAAGAAACAGGTCACAAATGACAGAAATGGAGGAAAGCAAACTACTGGATATAGAGTTCAAAACCACGATTATAAGGTTTTTCAAGCATTTTCTAGAACTGAGGCAGGGCTTTTTAGTGAGACCCTCAAGAAATGTAGTGAGACCCTGGAGGATATGGAAAAGGACCCTCAAGAAATTTAGTGAGACCCTCAAGAAATCTAGTGAGACGCTGGAGGATATGAAAAAGGACCAACTAGAAATTAAGCATACACTGACTGAAATAAAGAATATAATACAGAGGCCCAACAGCAGACTAGAGGATCGCAAGAATCAAGTCAAAGATTTGAAATACGAAAAAGCAAAAAACACCCAACCAGAAAAAACAAAAAGAAAAAAGAATCCAAAAATATCAAGATACTGTAAGGATCCTCTGGGACAACTTCAAACGTACCAACATCTGAATTATGGGGGTGTCAGAAGAAGAGAGAGAGCAAGATATTGAAAACCTATTTGAAGAAATAATGACAGAAAACTTCCCCTACCTGGTGAAAGAAATAGACTTACAAGTCCAGGAAGTGCAGAGAACCCCAAACAAAAGGAATCCAAAGAGGACCACACCAAGACACATCATAATTAAAATGCCAAGAGCAAAAGATAAAGAGAGAATCTTAAAAGCAGCAAGAGAAAAACAGTTGGTTACCTACAAGGGAGTACCCATACGACTATCAGCTGATTTCTCAACAGAAACCATGCAGGCCAGAAGAGAGTGGCAAGAAATATTCAAAGTGATGAGTAGCAAGAACCTACAACCAAGATTACTTTATCCATCAAAGCTATCATTCAGAATTGAAGGTCAGATAAAGAGCTTCATAGATAAGAAAAAGCTAAAGGAGTTCATCATCACCAAACCAGTATTATATGAAATGCTGAAAGGTATCCTTTAAGAACAGGAAGAAGAAGAAAAAGGTAAAGATAAAAATTATGAACAACAAATACATATCTATCAACAAGTGAATCTAAAAATCGAGTGAATAAATAATCTGATGAACAGAATAAACTGGTGAATATAATAGAATCAGGGGCATAGAAAGGGAGTGGACTGACTATTCTCAGGGGGAAAGGGGTGTTGGGGATGAGGGAAGAGACTGGAAAAAAATTGTACACCTATGGATGAGGACAGTGGGGGAGGGGAGGTAAGAGCAGAGGGTAGGGTGGGAACCAGGTGGAGGGGAGCTATGGGGGGGAAAAAGAGGAACAACTGTAATAATCTGAACAATAAAGATTTAATTAAAAGAAGAATTATTTAGTAAATAGAAGAGGGGGAGTCAGGATGACTAGTGCACACATACTAAATTAAAATGTCATGGTTTACAATGAGGACAGAAAAGAAGATAATGATCTTTAAGAAATGCATATTTTTAGATGTAATGAAATAGTCTTTATTAACAACAGAAATAAAATTTGTAAGGATTATTAAACTGAATTAATTTTTTTTGTTTCATTTTATTTTTTCCATCATCATTTATCCCCTCTATGCCCTCTTCCACCTCCTCCAACTCTGCCCCCCGACAATCACCACACTCTTGTACATAAGTATTCTCTCTCTCTCTCTCTCTTTTTTTCTTAATCCCTCCACCCCCAACACTCCCATCCCTCACTAGAGCTGTCTGCCTGCTCTCTATCTATGAGTCTGTCTCTGTTTTGCTTGGTAGTTCAATTTGTTCATTAAATTCCACATATGAGTGACACCAAATCCAGATAATCGCTCATTTATGGAATACTGCCATCCATGTTCATTCTCAAATTTTTAATCTCTAAAAGTACAAAAGAATAACAAACAACTTTCTGATTCATATGTATTTTGAATATTTTATTCTGAGTTCTATCTCCTAAGATGTAACTATAGAATTAAATTGTTATGACAAAATTGGTGTAAGTGTTCTATAGCCTAACATAAGTCTTCTTAAGCGTTCTAGTAAATTAGTCTCCCACAGAGAAATCAATTAAATGCCTGAAATGTGAAAATTTTCATAAACTTTAAGTTTTAATCCAAATCTGATCAACTCAGAAATGTGTCAGGCTAGCCAGTTTTATGAATGGAGTGAAAACTTTATACCCTTCTACTGTAACCAGTACCTAAGGACAAAGGGACTTTTCAGAATGAATTTTCTTAACAACTCAATTCAGGATTGGAGTTTACTTTTCACTGGTCTGTACATACTAAGCATTTATTTGAAAAAACAAACAAACAAACAAACAAGCAAACAAAATACACACAAAAGGAACAGCACCTAAATCATCCCACTGCTTCCTTTCCATGGCAGCGCAGGTTATCACCTGGGCTACATCTTCGAGAAACTTGCCACTTGGGTCTATGTGCTCGGATTGCTTTCTGAGTAAAAGCAGTCATCATTTTTTATTAGTTATTCTTTTCGTCTGAAAACTACAGCTTTTAAGAAGTGTTTCTCTTAAGCCTAATGCCCTGCAGTTGTGTGAAGAGAGTTGAGAGTCCACACTCACACGAAGCACACTCTTACGTCTGTAAGTCTTTTATATCGCGTGGCAGCTTGTACCTGTCCAGAGGACATCACCATACCTTTGTGGCTCTACCTAAGCTTCATTCTTTATCAAGACCCCAATTTGAACATGTTTGCTGAGTGCCTACTGTGGTGTAGGCACTTTGGGAGCTGGGATATAGCTGTGAACAAGACAGACAAGGTCATGACTCCTGGCTAGCGCACATGCTAGAGGGGCTGGGAGTGGGAGCACAGGAAATAAAAGAACTACCAGGTACTGAGAAGCACCGTGATAACAATTACACAACCTGATATACAGTACGTGGCAGGTAACGTAGATCGTGTTCTCAGAAGAGGTCCCTGCAGGGTTGTTATATTTAAGCTGAAATGCAGAGAAGGTGGGAGATATGTCAGCATTGAGGTAAGGGCATTCCAGACAGAGCAAGAACAGCTACTGCAAAAACTTTGCCATGGGCAGAAGCTGATCATGCTGTAAAACAGAAAGAAGTGGACGTGAAAGACAGGGATTCGAAATGAGGTTGGAGGGGCAGGCAGGAGCTAGGTCACATAGGGCCTTATAGGCAAAGGCAAGGGGCCTTATTTTTTTTCTAATTAAAAATAGAAAATCTTTGATAAATTTTTAAACACAGGAATGACATGACCATATTTAGGACTTAAACAGTTCACCCGGCTGTTCTGTGAAGGATGGATGTAGAGCAGCAGGGTTGGAAGCCAGCTTTTCCTGCAGCTCAGGTGGGAGATTATAGAGGCTTGAGCGGTGTGGTAGGAATAGACATGGAGAAAGTGGATTTATTTATAAAAATAATTTGTAGGTAGAGGCAGTAGAGAGGCACCTATAAAATGCAGATTCTATAGCTTTTTACAAGGTTATGTTTTCCTGTTTTATTTCTTTTTGAAAACATTTTTATTGATTTCAGAGAGGAAGGGAGAAGGAGAGCGAGATAGAAACATCACTGATAAGAGAGAATCATTTACTGGCTGCCCTGGTACAGCCCCTACTGGGGATGGAGCCAGAAACCAGGGCATATGCCCTGACCAGGGAGTGAACCATGACCTCCTGGTTCATAGGCCAATGTTTAAACCACTGAGCCACTCAGGCCAGGCTCCTGTTTTATTTCCAATGCTACCATTAATTTATTAGAATTCTTGTTGACCTTTGTGGACCAAACAAGTTCATCTGATCAATGTCTTCACAGAACAGTGTATGCAGATGCCTGAGGTTCCTTCCCCTTATGCCTCTTGGAAATGAGGAAACTCATAACTCACCACCTTTTTGAGCAGTTTGGTATATTTTTACAAAACTGCATGATTTATTGTTTGCCTCTGAGCTCTTGAAGAGCAGGGACTGTGTTAAATTTATCTTTCTATCACCTGGGCTCAACACAGAATGCCCAACAGAGTCCTGATAAATGCATATGCAATAAATAAATGCTGACACGTTCAATTTCATTTGCTGCTTTTCTACTTATGTAAACTTCATACAGTCTCCTTAAGATGTATCCCAGTTGCTAGTCTGCCATTCAACAACTATTTTTTCCCCCCAGGATAATTCATATTAACATTAAGATTGTTTGATAATGCAACATTTTATTTTAAAAATATTTAATTAAATTGATGTCAATACTAATGCATGGGTAAGTAAGGTTTATATTTTGTATTATTTTGCTAGAGCTGTCATAACAAAATACCACAGAATGGGTGGCTTAAACAACAGCTTATTTGCTCACAGTTCTGAGGGTAGAAGTCCAAGGTGAACGTGACTGCAGGATTGGTTTCTCCTGAGGCCTCTCGCCTTGGCTTGCAGCTGGTGGCTTTATCACTGTGTCCTCACCTGGCCTTTCCTCTGTGCACACATACCCCATGCCTCTCTGTGTGTCCAAAGTCCCTCTTCTTACAAGGACAACAGTCAGACTGGATTAGGGCTCAGCCCAAAGGCCTTATTTCAACTTAATTACCCTTTTAAAGGTGCTATCTCAAATACAGTCACATTCTGGGATACTGAGGCTAGGTCTTGAACATTAACTAGAAGGGACCTCAACTTATCCTATAACATGTACTTTTGTTTGAAATGCCAATTATTAAGAATAAGAAAATAGGCCCCCTCTTTTTTTCTCTTACAATCATGTCATTTTTTTTTCTGTAGCATTTATTTTTTTAATATATTTTTATTGATTTCAGAGAGGAAGGGAGAGGGAGTGAGAGATAGAAACATCAATGATGAGAGAGAATCATTGATTGGCTGTCTCCTGCACACACACACTGGGGATGGAGCCCACAACTGAGGCATGTGCCCTTGGCTGGAATAGAACCTGGCACCCTTCACTCCACAGGCCGAGGCTGTATCCACTGAGCCAAACTGGCTAGGGCTTTCTGTGGCATTTAAAACTGCACCCCTATGTTCATAGCAGCACAATTTACCATAGCTAAGATCTGGAAACAGCCTAAGTGCCCATCAGCAGATGAATGGATTAGAAAACTGTGGTACATCTACACGATGGAATACTATGCTGCTGTAAAAAAGAAGGAATTCTTACCATTTGCAGCAGTATGGATGGAACTGGAGAGCATTATGCTAAGTAAATTAAGCCAGTCAATGAAAGAAAAATACCGCATGATCTCACTCATTTATGGATAATTAAGACCATTATAAATTGATGAGCAAAAATAGATACAGAGGCAGAGCAACATCGAACAGACTGTCAAACTGCAGTGGGGAAGGCCAGGGAGGGTTGGGGTGGGGGGTGGGTGGGTGGGTAAGAGATCAACTGAAGGACTTGTATGCATGCATGTAAGCATAACCAATGGACACAAGACACTGGGGGGTATGGGAGGCTAGGGGAAGGTCAAGGGGAGAAAAAAAAAGGAGACATATATAATACTCTTTGTAATACTTTAAGCAATAAAACAATTAAAAAAAATAAAACTGTTATCTGCTTCCTTCCCTGCGGTCTTAAAACTGTCCTGTTTCTGATGGATGGCTCTGATGACCTGGCACCTCTCTCGCCACCTCCTCGAATGTTGGTGCATCTCCTCTCTCCTCCTGGCCCCTACGGTGGGTGGTCCCTGTGGTTCTTTCTTCACGGCATTCGTTTTTTGGCGTCCAGAGCTTCCGCTGTCTCTTTCTAGTTCCAGCCTCTTTCCCCAAACCCCGACTCACGTTTTCTTTTCCTCCTGGATGTACACCAGAGCATGCAATACGATTTCCAGAACCATTACATCTGACTATAAAATGCCTTTGTCCAGCACTTGTACGGTAGTTGTAGCAGTTGCCTAAAACAGCACAAATTTATTACCTTATGGTCCTAAAGGTCAGAAATCTAAAACTGGTCTCACTGGGATTAAAACCAAGGTGTCAGCAGGAGAAGCTCTACGTTGGAATTTGCTTTCTTACCTTTTCCAGCTCCTAGAGGCTGTTGCATTCCTCGGCTCCTGGCTCCCTTCAATCTAAAAGCTAGCAGTGCTCTGTTGAGTCTCTTCTGCCTCCCTCTTCCCTGTTTAAGGCTCCGTGTGATTACACTGGGCTCACCCACTGACGTTAAGATCAGCTGATTAGGACCTTAATTCCCTCTTAGGAGGCTTGGCAGAGGTCCATATGGCCAATCTTGTCATGGTGAGAGATGAGCTGCCTGCTTTAAAATGGAGCAATGGCCAAAGTGGCTCCCATGGGCCAAGCATCTTCCATATTTCCCTAGACGTTCATAATGGAAGTCCCTCCTTTTTGGAACTATTGGGAGGAGAGACCATCACCTCCAGTGTGCACATGAGAAAATTCTAAGTCACAGGGAGAGATGAGTCAGGCAAACCAATGGCCTGGCAGAGTCCCAAAGTCAATAAACTCCAGGGGAAAAAAAGACAACAGTAGCTACCAATGCTGAAAGAGTTGGCACATAAACCAAGCGGGCTCATCTAGACCCTTTAAGCAGAGAACAGCTCTATGGCAGTCTGATGAAGTTTTGTATTCAAACAGGAAATGGTGAGACTGAATCCTGTGAAACTGGATGATTTCCAGGTGCTGGGCAGTCTTCTCTAAGGGCTTCTTAAAGGGAGCCTGGGGCACTTCAGCAGAGTGAAGACTCTGGCCTCCGCTGACAGGGAAAAGGGGATTTAGAAAGTCCACCAGAAGCAGGCCTTCCGAGCTCTGGTGGGTGGTAGAACTTTGTCCACTGTGGCAGAGTTTATTGGTGACTTCTAATAGCAGAGCTATTAGCATGAACTGGAAATTAATCTCAAAA
Organism: Myotis daubentonii; assembly: GCF_963259705.1. Taxonomy (NCBI): domain Eukaryota; kingdom Metazoa; phylum Chordata; class Mammalia; order Chiroptera; family Vespertilionidae; genus Myotis; species Myotis daubentonii. The sequence goes on along the minus strand of NC_081842.1, from coordinate 19,187,722 downwards.
TAATCCTCCTGTATCTCTACTAGATCTCTAAATCACATGAGGTTACAAAATGTATTTGCACATTTAAAAAATATATATATATTTTTATTGATTTCAGAGAGGAGATAGAGAGGAGAGGAAGAGAGAGATAGAAACATTAATGATGAGAGAGAATCATTGATTGGCTGCCTCTTGCATGCCCCCTAATGGGGATTGAGCCTGCAACCGGGGCATGTGGCCTTGACCAGAATCGAACCCAGGACCCATTCGTCTGCAGGCCAACGCTCTATCCACTGAGCCAAACCAGCCAGGGCTGTATTTGCACATTTCAAATCATTCTAGTTTACTCCTTTCCCCACGTCTATAAAGGACAGCAGCCACTATGTTCCTAAAGGTCAGCACTTCATGGTGATTTAGTACTACAGCTTGAGTTTGAAGATGCTCAATGTGCTTTGCCTAATTGCTCACCACAGTTGAGCACTGTTGGCTACTTTCTGCTTTCAGATGCGCCTTACCTCTACAGTTCAGTATCAGGAAGCACATGGGTGTAATGAACGTGTTCCTGAAAAACTGTAAATCAGAGTTTTTGAAACCAAGTTCCATTTTCCCATAGTTCTGATAGCTTCAGAGATAGCTTAATCTTCATCTGTGACTGATCAGCAGTTGGCAGTGACTTTCAACTTCAGTTTTAAGTTACTCCACTATAAACTGAATAGTTCCTCTTTGTAAAAGAAAACATTTCAATGTACTATGAATTGTTACTAAGAAAAAAAAAGGGCTAGTCTTTCATAATGCACATTATCCACTAATAACTCACCTTCTTTCTTTTTTTTAGATTTAGAATGTAATATCAGGTGTGCTACTTCATAGTCTTCACATTGACCCCACTTCACCCCAACTTTTTTTCTGTTTCAACATCTTTCTTTTTTAGTCAAACTTATTGAGATATAATTTAATACAATAAAATTAGTGTTTTTAGTGTATACTTCTGAGTTTCAAAAGGTGTGTACATTGTGTATCCCACTTCACATTTGACAGAGAGAAGTTTCATCACCCTCCAAAATTCCTCAAGCCCCTTTGTGGTTAACCCCTCCCAACTCTCAACTGCTTTTGAGTTCATATCTTTCATTTAGAATGACACATTTGATATTCATTTATATTGTTTGTTCCTTTTACTGTATATTTTACTGTATATATATGTACCACCATTTGCTTATCCATTCACCAATTAAAGGGCACTTGGATTGTCCCCAGTATATAAAATGTGTGTCCATGCTTTTATGTGAGCATGTTTTCATTTCTCTTGGGTAAATATCTAGGAGTGGGATTGCTGGGTCATACAGTAAGTAAGTGTATGTTTAATTTTATAAGAAACTGCCAAACTGCTTTCCCAAGTATTTCTACCGTTCTGCATTTCCATCAACAATGTTTAGGAGTTCTCGTTGTTCACATCTTCAACAACATGTGCGATTATTTTTATGTAACCAAGTAGTGATACATCATTGTGGTTTTGGTTTGCATTTCCCTAATGACTGATGATATTGAGGATCAATTCTTATGACATCCATATATCTTCTTTGGCTATTGTTCATGGATGTCCATGTTTTAAAATACTGGTTTACCTTGTTGAGTTGTAGTCCTTCATATATTCTGAATGCATATGTATTTATCAGATATGTATCTGACAAATATTTTCTCCTAGTCTGTTGCCTATCCTTTCATTTTCTTTTTTAAAATCTTTATTGTTGAAAGTATTACATATGTTCCCCTTTCTCCCCCCATTGACCTCTTCTAGCCTGCCCCCACACCCACCCCAGGCCTTCACCACCCTATAGACCCATTTTTTAGTGATGACTATAGGCCAATCATTAAAACACACACACACACACACACACACACACACACACACACACACACACTCCTCATAAGTTGAATATGTTACTTATTAATGGATAAACTGGAAGAAGATAATTTGGCAAAGATTCCAGAGAACCAGAGATAGTGTGATAGTGTTTCAACCCAGATCTTCATGACTTTGAGGCCTGTTCTTTGAACAACTGCACAATGTCTCATCCCTAACAGAAGGATTGTGGATGTATGTAATAAAAGTGCATGCAGAACACTTGGCACAGTGTCTAACACATAGTGACTTAACAACTGTCTGTTTACTTTCCCTAGCACTTCAGGACAATAGCATGTAAATCGCCCCTTTCTGGTTCTCCTGGTTTTTCTGGAATGCCAATTTGGAACATGCTTCTTTAAAAGTGTCAAGGCCTAGTCACTATTTGTGTGTACATATGAATTCACAAAAGCTAGATAATGAAAATTTTTTTAAATTTAAAAATAGTTTTCACAATTCTAATGCTTAGCAACTAGGATTAGAAAGGGAAAGAAAAGCACAGTAACATTCCTTTTGCTTTAAAGACCATTCTGTTTATAAAACCATCTCTAGCTGTGAGTGCTTTAAATCAGCAAGAATTAAGGCAAGACATAATAAACTCCAAGTTTCAAATAGCAGTAAGTTAACCATTCAAGATCTCTACCAAGAATTGTATTTACCAATTCTTAGATGTAAAGGTTGATGGTAAAATGACATATATAGCCCTAGCCGGTTTGGCTCAGTGGATAGAGCGTCGGCCTGTGGACAGAAGGGTCCCAGGTTTGATTCTGGTCAAGGGCATGTACCTTGGTTGCGGGCACATCCCCTTGGTTGGGGGGTGTGCAGGAGGCAGCTGATCAATGTTTCTCTCTCATCTGTGTTTCTGACTCTCTATCCCTCTCCCTTTCTCTCTGTAAAAAATCAATAAAATATATTTTAAAAAATGACATATATATGAGGAAGTGAAAATTAACTCTTGTAACTAAGAAAACACCCAATAGTTTTAGAAATGCAAGCAAAGAGAATTCTGAACAGAATTTCTCCTTTTGTTATATCACTGGTTACTGTTTTACATGCTGTTTCAAAATGTCTCATAATGACAACAATCAAGGCTTGGTTATGAAATCTGTAATCCTTGTACAAATGCTCCAGCATAGGCAGCATAATATCACATATGTGTCTGTTAATTTCAACTTTAACCCAAGGGGCAGGCAGTTGCCTTAATTCATCAGAAAAGGCCACTTTTCAGAGGCAGCTAGTACCAGCGCTTCAGCTATCTGCACTTCAACACCTGAGACCCGGCTAATTAGCGTGCTAATGTCATAAGCAATTTTATCTGGGCAATTCGTGGTTTATATTTAGCACGATGAGCGCTAGAAATGGGCCATCATCGTTTACATGAAAAGTATTCATGGGTCCCTAAGGTATTTCTACTTTAGTATGAACCTGGCCAATCTGAAACATATGGTGGTAGGGAGGGGACCTGAGGCTGGGCTCCTCGGTGATCTGGTATCCATTCATTGGTTCTGTGATTTACTGGCTGTCCAAGGCAGACTATAAAGGACAGAATCCTGCCTGTGAACTGTTGTTTTCTCTTGCACACAAACTTTCACGCAGAACACGCTTCAGGCTTCCAGGTCAGGTTGTAAGAACTGTTTTTGAACCTGTTTGTTAAAAAGAATTTGTTTTTTTTTTGTTTTTTTTTTTAATTAAATCTTTATTGTTCAGATTATTACATTTGTTCCTCTTTTTTCCCCCCCATAACTCCCCTCCTCCCAGTTCCCGCCCCATCCTCCACCCTCACTCCCCACCCACTGTCCTCATCCATAGGTGCACGATTTTTGTCCAGTCTCTTCCCGCATCCCCCACACCCCTTCCCCCCTCAAGAATAGTCAGTCCATTCCCTTTCTATGTCCCTGATTCTATTATAATCACCAGTTCATTCTGTTCATCAGATTATTTATTCACTTGATTTTTAGATTCACTTGTTGATAGATGCATATTTGTTGTTCATAATTTGTATCTTTACCTTTTTCTTCCTCTTCCTCTTCTTAAAGGATACCTTTCAGCATTTCATATAATCCTGGTTTGGTGGTGATGAACTCCTTTAGCTTTTCCTTATCTGTGAAGCTCTTTATCTGACCTTCCGTTCTGAATGATAGCTTTGCTGGATAAAGTAATCTTGGTTGTAGGTTCTTGCTATTCATCACTTTGAATATTTCTTGCCACTCCCTTCTGGCCTGCAAAGTTTCTGTTGAGCAATCAGCTGACAGTCATATGGGTATTCCCTTGTAGGTAACTGAGTTTCTTTCTCTTGCTGTTTTTAAGATTCTCTCTTTATCTTTTGCAGTTGGCATTTTAATTATGATGTGTCTTGGTGTGGTCCTCTTTGGATTCTTTTTGTTTGGGGTTCTCCGCACTTCTTGGACCTGTAAGTCCATTTCTTTCACCAGGTGGGGGAAGTTTTCTGTCATTATTTCTTCAAATAGGTTTTCAATATCTTGGTCTCTCTCATCTTCTGGCACCCCTATAATTCTGATGTTGGTACGCTTGAAGCTGTCCCAGAGGCTCCTTACACTATCTTCGCATTTTTGGATTCTTTTTTCATTTTGCTTTTCCGGTTGGGTGTTTTTTGCTTCCTCGCATTTCAAATCATTGGCTTGATTCTTGCGCTCCTCTGGTCTGCTGTCGGGAGTCTGTAAAATATTCGTTATTTCAGTCCGTGTATGCTTAATTTCTAGTTGGTTCCCCAACATAACATCGAGGGTCTTATTAGTTTTCTTGTAGATCTCATTAAGTTTATTGGCGACTTCTAAACAGTTCTTGAGAGACCTTAAAAGTGTGGTTCTGAACTCTATATCTTCCATTGACAATTTTGTCCTGTTTCTTTGTCTCCGCATTTTGTTATGCTTCCTTGGTGCACCCCCTAGTGGTCTTTGTTCGAAGTCTTATAGTTAAACCTTGATTGTTGTAGCTAATCCCAGGGAGGGTTTGACCTCCAGGCCAAGTGGCTATGAGAATCAGCTGTGTCAGCAGTGAGAGAACTTCTGTCCTCTAGGGAGGTGCTAATCTAGCCTTTGCCTGAGGCTATCCGGCAAATGCCTCTGTGCAGGGCTTGGGCAGGGTGGGTCGAACAGGATCAACAGCGTGGGCCGGAGAGAGCAGTTATGGCGGCTCTCAGTCCTGTCCCCAGGGGCTCTGCCTCTCTGAGTTCCAGCACCCGCTGCAAAGCTCGGAGAGAAAGCTGCACTCGCTCTGACCGAAGCCAGACAGTCCCGCTTCTCCCGTTTGAGTCTGGGTCCCTAAAGACTCGCCCAGATCTGGAGCTCAGAGTCTGCGACTCCCTCCCGATTGAAAACGCCAACTGCGCCCTCCGCCGCCAGCCCGCTCCGCGCACTCCGCACCTCAGAATTTGACTTCAGCACTGCGCCTCCTCTGAGTGTCCGTATGTGTTTCTCTTTCCTCCTAGTTGTAGGACTTCCACTCAGCCAGCGTTCCTGTGGTTCTGCGTGATGTCTTTTAGTTTCACTTTTGAAGTAGTTGTTCAAAGCAGCAAACTCCGGCGTTAACCTATGCCGCCATCTTGGTTCTCCAATCTCCCTAGAAGAGTTAAAAAGAATTTGTTAAACAAATATCTGTATCTATGGCAAAATTAGGTCTGAGATTTTTTTCACTACAAGGTACCAGTAGATGGTTTGTTGGGGAGCAGCCCAACTTTTCCCACCCAAGGTCTTCTGGGGTCAGATAGATTGATTTCAAGAGTTGTATGTATCAAAGTGGCTAAGGTCCGTCAGAGCAGCATTTTAATGGATTTTTTCCTTTAATTTTAATCTTTAATTTTCAGTGAGAATGTTAAGATAACTCATAATATATATCTTATTAATTATACAATTCTAAGTAGACCCTAAGTAATGTGAGATCATTTAAGAACTATTTTCTTTATTTCTTAGTTTCCAATTAACATTCTTTTCCATTTTTCTAGAAAACAAGGGAAAACAACAAAAAGTTTCTTTGTGAATTTAAATATCATAAATTAAGAAAAGCTTTGTCCTCAAGGAGGACAAAGAATTCAGAGATTAAAACAAGCAGGAACCAGTGCTTTAGCCTTAGTTAAATTTCATAAGCCATTTTGTTCTGGGTTTGGCAGAACACAAAATGCTTTTGCCAAATTTCCCCCTCATTATTTAAAGCCACATGTTCAATGAAAGGGATTTCATGCATATGTTACAAGTGTATTTATAAATATCTTTTACTAGTAGAGATTACTGAACTAAAGTAACCAAGCCTAAACATGAGCCCATTATAGCACAAGCCATGGTATTGTTTTAATTAATCTGTCCCTTTCCTAAGGTATGAGGGAATGGAATTACCTACAGAGGAAATGGATTTTAGTTGAACCACAAGGAATTGAGGTCGAATATATTTATCACCATTGAGGTTTATTAAGCCTTGCAATATATGGAAGGCTTAGGAATGTCCCATAGAGCACTAGACAAATAAAAATTCAGTTGGAAGGGGATTTTGGCAAGATGCAACCTCATTTGGCCTGCTTCTGCAAAATTTAAGGTTTGGGGTATGTTGATGAATACCAATCTATTCATATTAAGGACCACCTTCAGTATTCACTCACACCCCTGGGCCCTATGTTTCAAAGATTTTGCTAACCAAACTGCATCTAATGACAAATAAATACTTGTTCAGATTTTTATTAATGAAACATATTAATCTCTGCTTCTGATCAGTGTAAGGTATTCAGCCTTAACAGATGGGGTGGATACACTTTTGGCCAGAGCCAAAGAAATTTGATATTTTAGTTAACCTATGCAGGTTAACTGTGGTCAAATTTATTATTTGTATCAGACATTTTAAAATATAGGCCGACTAGGTGAGGATAATTGGTTCCAGAAACGGGCTGGTTAGAATGAGTCCATGTAAGAGAGAGGTCACCCTGCCTTGAAAGTTGAAAGCCAACATTGTGAAAACAAGTTTATTTTATTTCAATTATACTTGTAGCTAAAGGTATCTCTGTACATAAAGGTACCAGAATAATACAGGGAGTGACAAGATGTTGTTTTATTTTGGTATAATTTTTTCTGACATGCCCTCACCTCACATTTAACTTTCTCGGCAAATTTGCAAAAAGGGTCATTTTTTTGCAAGGTAGATAGTGGGGTTTCAAATAGTCAAGGCCCAAAGGCCTTCTGAATCCTTACATATTTAAGTCATTCTGTTTTGTAGACTCACCATGCCTGTCTGGATCCCTGACTTCCGTTAGGAGTTGATCTTTGCGCTGTATTTGCATTATATGGTTGAAAGAGGATGAGCATCTAGTCTTGATGAAAGAGAAGGAAGATGCTGAAGCTGAGGCTCGATCTAGTGCCAGCATTGGAATAGAGCGGGCGCTGTTTTCATAAGTGGTTAACTTATGAGTGATTTTTCTCCCATATTACAACTACTTTCTTCTCTTTGCAGCTTTGTAATGTGGAGCTTCTGCCAGGGGTCTCTGGAGGAACTCCTAAAAGGAAAATAGTTCATTGTCTGTCCTCCATTGAAAAGCACAATTAACGTGGCTGGCCCAGGAACTCCAGGCTGGGAACCATCAGATCCTTATTGTAGCCCTTCTATCTGTAATATTCTATACATTTGGTTATCACTCTTTTTCTGAAGTGGAAAATGAGGAATTGTTATTTGCTGTAGGTCACATGACCTACTACGCATCAAAACAGGCCTAGGATCTGGGTTCTTGGCTTTTGGGGGAACACTTAAACATATAATAGTTTGTAGTTGCAAGTGTTTATGATTTTGGTAATTCAATTTGTGTTTTGTTTTTAAACTCTAAGATATTATGATTTGACGAACTTGAAATGCTAAATGTTTAAAAACAACTGTCTCTTCCTCAGGAAACCTCATTGGTTTTAAAAAGGTATCTTGAACATGGAAAGTTAAATATTAGTTCTATCATCTCTTTATTAATTCAACAAATAAAGAAATGATAGAACTAATATTTTACTTTCCATGCACAATTTAAAAAGTAATTTTAGAAATCTGCAAAAGAAATGTGTGTTTTTTAAGGCAGGCATATTCTTTAGAATTATGGAATGAAAATAAAGTGTCTGATTAAAGCAATATTAGATTTTTATTTTGAAAGAGACCGTTGAACTGTTTTCCAAGTATATATGTCATAATTTGTAGCATAATTTATTTATATTCCTATGACATGACATAGAAAATCACATGGAAAATATATATTTCACTTTCCATCTGGTGGTAAGACATTAAAAAATATTTCCCCTAATTAAAAGAAAATTTTATTGTTTTTTGGTGATGGATGTGAAGAATTATTTTAAAGGCTAGGAGAATGAGAACGCTGGGGGGAAAATAACTTTAGACTAACTTGAGTCACTGGGCCAGGATCCTAGAGAAACGGCACACTCACAGGCTTCCAGGGAGAAGAACGGCATTCGCCTGCGTGGGTTCGCAAAGCGCACAGCTGATGGCCAGATGGTGACAGTTCGGGGAAGAGCAGGCTGTCAGCACCAGGAACATTGGGGTTGCATACAGATGTTCTACGTGGGCTGGGACAGAGGGAAGCCTCGCCTGAGCAAAGAGAATCTTGGTTAAGGAATTATTTAGAACAATTCACCTGAATACTGGGGGGAAGAGAAAAACGTTCTGTAATATTTACTCTGTTGGCTAGTAGCTACGAAATATAGGAAAATGTGTCTGAAATCTTTGAAGTCATACTTCTAAAAATTCTAGTAAATGGAGTTAAGAAAACATTGCTTTTAAAAAAACATATTTTTATTGATTTCAGAGAGGAAGAGAGAGGGAGAGAGATAGAAATATCAATGATGAGAGAGAATCAGTGATTGGATTGAGCCCACAACACAGGCATGTGCAGACTTGGAATTGAACCATGACCTCCTGGTTCATAGGTCAAGGTTCAACCACTGAGCCAGGCAGGCCTGGCAGGAAAATGTAGCTTTAATCAGATGACCAGAATGTGGCAAAGTGTCTTGGGAATCTTACAGGCTAAAATAAAAGAGAAGACAGATCTGTTTGCTGTATCGCCATCCACACTGGTACCAGCCTGTAAGTCCGCCAATGGCCTGGCTCGTCATGCCCCAGCCAGGGATACAGTCACCTTGAGGAACAAGTACCCTTGGTACAATGGCGGTTCCAGAGTCAACGATATCCTTCCAATAGGTGCTACATGTCTAATCCTGCTGCTGTCCTTAAACCTGCTCTTTCACAGATGCTGAGAAACCTACTAATCAGGTTGAAGTGTGCTGAGGAAAGGAAGAGGGATGAAGAAAGGGGATAGTGAGAGCAAATAGCAGGGTACTGATTGAGTCATAGACATATGAAGGTAGAAAATCCCAGGAAAATCCAGTCTCGCTTGTTTGGCTCAAAGCACCATTTGAATGATGCTCTCCTTAGAAGGTTAAGTTAGTAGAAATCTGCAGTCTAAAGTGGTTATCAATTCCGTTATGATGTATAAGTGTGATGTATAAGGAGCGAGGGGTCCTGGACATCCCCTGAGGGGTCCTGGACTGTGAGGAGAAAGAAAATTAATACATGGGTGCATTAGAGGGAAACTATGAACAAATAAATAAACAAAAAAACAAAGGCAGAGAACATCTTAAAAGTGGTCAGAAGAAAACAGGCAGGCAGACATCCCCCGATGGGACCCCCCCCCCCAGCACAAATTTCGTGCCCCAGGCCTCTAGTTGTGTTATAATAATGTATGAATATTTTTGTCTGTGAAATAAACTTTTGGGGGACAGAGACCTGTTGTTATTATTTTTTCATTTTACTGAAACCAGGTATATAAAATGTCTGCATAGATGTGATGGAATGAAAGAATGGAAGAACAAAAAAAGGAAGGAAGGAAGGAAGGAAGGAAGGAAGGAAGGAAGGAAGAAAGAAAGAAAGAAAGAAAGAAAGAAAGAAAGAAAGAAAGAGAAAGAAAGAAAGAAAGAAAGAAAGAAAGAAAGAAAGAAAGAATAATTGAAGAAATGAATAAAAGAATGAATGCATGCATGCATGCATGCACAAACAGGTCTCTAATCAGCTATTAAAGAAGTACTCTAAACCTCATAAATTAAAGCACATAGTTTGGAGAGGGAGGTGTAATAATAAACTCCAAACAATGTCACCATGCTACTCAGAGAAATGTATTTGATACAAAAAATGTCTTACAATCAACACATCCTCAAGTGGTTTTCTAAGAGCACATATTCTTAGAAAATGATAGTGAAGGGGCCTAAAATGATCAGGTGCCTCATAACACTAGAATTCAGAATTTCCTTTGCATAGCACCTCCCCACCGCCCTTGTCCCATAGTCTGAAAGGGCCCCGTTCTCTGTTAAGACTTTCCTTTTTACCTAGAATCTTTAGTGGGAGAATGAAGGCCTATGAAAGCTATGCTATAGTTATTATCTAACCTTTGTATCCAGCTTTCTGACTCCCTGAACACTCAGATTTCTGTTTCTGCCTGCTCACAGACAATAAAGGCTTTTATAATCCACCCCCCACCACAATTCTCAAATAAAACCACTATTTCTTATCATTCAACGGTTGGCTAGTTGGTTGGCTAATCACTAGCTGAAAATAAAGACATGAACTCTATGTAAATGAGCAACCTAAAAGTCTGTATGCACCCTATGAAATTTCCTAAGCCATGCATCCCCTTAATTCATTTTTTTGTCAAAATTATACCCCATCCTAAACAGCATTTTAATACCAAAGAGATGGCAAGGAGCCCTGCAGCATCTCACTTATTATGTATGTTACTTTACTTGATTTCTCCTAATTTTAGGTTTCCAAATTAATTTAGTTCTCCTCATAAAACCATGAAAAGTAAATTTCTGAAGCAATTTGCCTCAGATATGCACCGTAAATTTCCCCTCCCTTCTCTCTTTCTGCCCCAACTCTTCTGGGGCTTAATTCATGCCCTCTTCTTCAGCACTTAACACTTGAGAAAGTCATATTTTTAGTTAATATCAGGACCTTTATTTTCACTCCCATACTCAAATAGCTTAGCCTACAAGATACATTTGCAAGAACCATGGTAATGAGTATGTGAGTGAACATTTTTATGCTAAATTGAAAAGGGTGGGTCAATATACTGCCTTCTCAGACTCTTCCAAAAAATCCTTCTCAAATCTCATCAATATGTTTCAAACTCTTCCAAAATATCAAAGATGAAGGAACACTCTGAAACTCATTTTACAGTAGTGTTTCTAAAAATTAACAATGAATTGTCTGAAATAAATAAAGAAATCAATCCCACTTACAATAACATCAAAAATAATTAAATTTAACCAAGGAGGTGAAAGACCTTTATTCTGAAAACTATAAGACATTGAAGAAAGAAATCAAAATAGACACAAATACATGGAAAGGTGTCCTGAATTCATGGGTTGGAAGAATTAGTATTGTTAAAATGCCAATACTAATTAAAGTCATCTTTAGATTCAATGAAATTCCTATCAAGATTCCAATGGCATTTTTTTTTTTTTACAGAAATAGAAAAAACACTCCTATAATGTATATGAGGCATCACACTTCCTGTTTTCCAAGCAATGTGTATACTAGTATATATGGGGAGGAGGGAAGGGCAATTATGGCTAGTGGTACCAGTGATTCTGAGCAAGGTTAAATGGGCAAAAGAGCAGAAAAGGTTATTATGGAACAATGAGGACAAATTGACCTTTTTTCAGTTTCTTAAACCATAAAACAGGAGAAAAACACTGAATGTATGTAGTTTTTTTTTTTTGTTTTTTTTTTTGGAAGATATGTCAGTTAATAGTTGATAATGTGCTTAGAAAAGAATGCAAGAAAATAAAAGCTATCAGTCATCTGAGAACTTCAAATACCCCAGGGATATGCTATCTTGACCTTTATCACTTCATAGTGAATAGAGCTGTTAGGAAACACACACCCACACCCACCCTTGGATGCTGTTACAGAATGCCTTTCATATTGAGCCATCTAAGCTACCAAGTCCCCACTGCAGTTAAAATAATAACACAGAAGTCATTTCTCCTCTTTAGATTTATATTTTTGATAAAATGCTATTCTATTTCTCAGTCCTTCCAACAGGACTTGTGGAAGGTAATGATAGGTTGCAATTTTAAATCCACTGAGCTTTCTTTTCTCTTCATAATCCGATGTGACAGACTCCCCTCCACCCCTTTTTCTTGTTATTAAGAATAGCTTCAGTTTTGTCTGAGTCAAAAGTAGTCTCATTGTATAATTTTAGAAAAGCACTGCCATGTTCTGAGAGGTAAAGAAGGGAATCTCAAAAACGGATCTGTCTTTATTAGGAAGAAATAGACTTAACACCTCTGAGCTGTAAGGTAATAGTCACCTATTTATGTCATATTAATGGAGTATTACATTTCATAACCTCATTTATAGTGTGAAATACAGAGATTTTATTTAAATCTTTTGGTCAGGATCTCAGAAGTCTTCCCAGAATTCTATTTTGCCTGATCGTTGGGAAAGCTCTAAGAGCTGAAATTATCATTTTGAAAGTTGCCATTTTTAATGAAGTACTTAATTTGGAACTGATATCTTTAAACTTTACAAATTAGGATGTGTTTATTCTCAATAGATATCAAAGAAGAGCATTTCTCATAGGAAAGATGGTTTTTCCATTTCAGAGGAAATTTTAAAAAGAAAACAAACAAACAAAAATAACAAATTTTTTTAGATGAATTAGGTCATTACAATAAGTGCATGTGGTTAACACACGTTTGAAATAAGCCATAGAGTGCACATAACCTTGTTAACTATCCTGGAATCCAATCCCCGCCTTGCTTTCTCCCACACCGTGTTTGGACATTTCTCATATTAACGCATTTTAACTATTTCCTCCCAAAATCTTCGATTGAGTCCATCCAGCATTTCAGCAAGCTAGGAAGGGGCATGAATTTCTCCTGTTGAAAAAAAACTATCATGGCATTGAGAGTTTAAGTGGCTTGCCAAGTCCACCAAGTGAAGCCGAGGATAAAACTCTAGGTTTCCTGCCTTCCAGAAGGTAGCAAAGTGGGATGAGATTTAAACATCAGGTGTTTCTGAACAGAGGCTAGAAAAAAACAATCCTTGAAGAGCGAGGACCCTGCAACTCTTTCCACAGGACAGCTGAAGCTTGTTGTGCTTGTCTGGGCCCAAGAATGACAGGGAGGTTTTTGAATGAAACAAGAAGACTACCAGTGGGAAAATGGCCTGTGGGTTGCTTCTTGAGTAAGGGCTGCCCACGCAGCTGCTGTGCCTCTCAGTGCTGTGTGCGAAGCTTCAGTGGCTGAGTGACCCATAGAGAAACAGTAGACCCTTTTGCTGCCCTCCATCGCCCTAGGGCAGCGGTTCTCAACCTGTGGGTTGCGACCCCTTTGGCGGTCGAACGACCCTTTCACAGGGGTCGCCTAAGACCATCCTGCATATCAGATATTTACATTATGATTCATAACAGTAGCAACATTACAGTTATGAAGTAGCGCCGAAAATAATTTTATGGTTAGGTCACAATATGAGGAACTGTATTTAAAGGGCCAGAAGGTTGAGAACCACTGCCCTTAGGGGATTGAACACTGACACCCTGGAACATCTCCCAGCTCCCTCTCCTCTTAGGTTAGGGTAAGTGGTGCTCCAGGGTGCAATCCAGTTTATCACAAATGCACAGTGAGCCGGCTGGTCTCTAGGTCACTATCCTGAAACAGGGTAAGGGACCACCTGGGGTAGAAAGAATAGTGGAGGGTGAGGAGGGAAGGAAGGGGCTGAAAAGGACAATGGAAGCACAGTGTTTGTCTAGGCCATCCCAATTTCCCACCTTAGAAACTGCATATCTAAATGAGGTGCAAGGACCAGGCCCCATTTGACCACACCTGGTCTCCAAACATGACAGAGGCAATTTAAGCAATACGGGGTGTCTTTCTAAGGTTTGCTGGGGGAAAAAAATGCAGCATACATTCAGCTCTGATTATGCAACATACGTTCAGAGGCTTCCTGTTACCCCCACTGTAAACATTTTCTATAGGAGGAAGCCATCTGGAAAAAGCTTAGAGCATTTAACAGGATTTATAAAGTCCACCCCCTCCCCTCTCTCTTTAGGTATCTCTTTAACCAGCTCCCTGCCACCCCTGCCCCTCGCCTCTTGCATACTCAAAAGCACTCCCCACTCCATGTTATTTGCAGTTTCCCAAATCCATCATGCTCTTCCTTACGCCCCTCCTTTCCTGGGGTTATCGGGTTATCTTCCCTAACCTGATCTTGTTTGCCTGCAAGTCTCAGCTATTATCTTTCAGGAATCAGTTCAAACTTCACCTGCTGTGTAAAACCTAAGCTGGCCACCCCCACCTCAATAAAACTGACCATTTTACTTTACACCCTACAGAACTGAATGGATTGTATCTATTTGTTTACAAGTCTCTCCTGCCTGGCCAGACTGAGCACCAGGGTGGTGCTTGTGTCTTATTTTTCAATCTCTGGAAACTAACACCAGTGTCCCAGCACTTAAATATGTTTGCTGAGTGAATAATGAGCAACACTCTCTGCTGTGTTCTATGTATAATTCCTGGATGGAACAACTCACAGTTGCAGTTTTTTCAGCAATGAGGAATTTGGGAGAATGCAATGGCAGGACCCTGGAAACAAAGTCAAACACCAGTTTCAGAGAAGTTTTTGTCATGGTGAGACAAATTCTCTGTGTGAGAAAACTCGGTGGAAAAATCTTCTCTGCTGATTATGGTGGATTGTATTGAAGTCCGGTCCTGGCTGTGCTGAGTACTAATTGTTTGGAAGTAATTCATTTTTTAAAACGATTCCCATCTCTAGATAAGTAAAATTCAGGGAATTTTATTTGTCTTTTAAAATATATTTTTATTGATTTCAGAGCGGAAGGGAGAGAGAGAGAGGAACATCAATGATGAGAGAGAATCATTGATCGGTTACCTCCTGCATGCCTCCTACTGGGGATCGAGCCCGCAACTCGGGCTGACACAGAATCAAACCCAGGACCTTTCAGTCCTACGCTCTATCCACTGAGCAATCTGGCTAGGGCAAATCCAGGGAATTTTAAAACAATACTGAGATCTGGGTCTTGTCCCTGGATTTTCTGGTTAAGTTGGCCTAGAATAGGATCTAGATCAGTGGTTCTCAACCTTCTGGCCCTTTAAATACAGTTCCTCATGTTGTGACCCAACCATAAAATTATTTTTGTTGCTACTTCATAACTGTAATGTTGCTACTGTTATGAATCGTAATGTAAATATCTGCTATGCAGGATGGTCTTAGGCGACCCCTGTGAAAGGGTCGTTTGACCGCCAAAGGGGTCGCGACCCACAGGTTGAGAACCGCTGGTCTAGAGGATTGTAATGTGCAACCAGGGCTGAGAACCACTGCTTTAAGGTAACCTAGTCAGGATTCGGGTTTTATAGACTCTGTATGTTGACAACTACAACTTTACAGGTCCACCTTAAACGTAATGGGTAGCTCCAGGGTAACATGTCCAAGAGCAAACATGGCTCATGAGTCAAAGTAAATAGCAATTCCATTCCTCCAATGACTCAGACCAAAATTCTTGCAGTGAAGGAGATAAAAAGAGTAAATTAAAGGATGGGGTAAGAAGCCAGAAAAGTGGGTTGAGAAGTGAGAGGGGAATAAAGAATGGAAGACTTTGACTGTAAAAGAAGAAACATAGGGAGCTAGCTATAAGTGGAATTAAACTCAAGGGACTTGATTTGCAAATTTGGAGAAGATTGACCTTCTATCAGAGGTGATGGGGAAAATACAGTAAAGAAGTGCACTGAGCAAATTGCATATGTTCTCTGGGTCTCTTGGTTATCATATGTTTATCATATGTTTATCTTATGTTTATGCATAGGTAATACAGTTGATGAAAGAAATGTGATGAATTGGAGAGCGATTTAGAAGGTATACTTACAGAATTTGGATCGGAATGTAGGGTGAGGTACAGGAAAGAATCAAGAATGACATCCAGGTTTTACTGGCTTATGGGTGATTGGTGGTTCCCTTCACTGAACTAGAGAACAGAGAAGAAGATTTCAGGAAGAAAAGGTGAAATTTGGTTTCAGACATAGTATATCCTAGGTGGTATTTACTATTCAACATTACAAATCTTTTATCAAAGCACTTAATTCCTGCAAGAGGCTACAAGGATATTAGTAATGAATAAATCCCAGTGCCTGTCTTCAAGAAGTTTGTAAACTTTTAATAAGGACAAGACTATATCCACATGAAAAGAAGAATAAGGTAAGTGCCATAAAACTGGTGTGAAGATCTACTAGTAAAAGTGTTATTGGTTGGGTGCTCTGTGTGCCCCCACCTGTTACCAGTGGAAACGGAGGTCTTCGGGTGCTCCAGGGAAAAGAATTTCCTGAGACCCCCAAGGGAGGATGGGCTGTTGTGGAAAGCTTTATTATGTAAAATTAAGGGGGTTCCCTTCCAAGATGCCATCCCCTCTGGTCCCATCTTGCCTTCAGTAGGGTTAGGGTGAAGGCCACTGCCCAGAGTCTCCGCTCCATATGAAAGCACAGTCTGGTCCAGCATCTGGCCAGCTTAGCTTGTGTTCCCAGCTGGAGTCCATTGTGTGTGGGATCTGCATGGCCCTGGGCCATGCGGCTGCTTAAGGGCACATGGCAGCTTAGCGCACAGGTGAGTAGGGGTCATGGAGCAAGTGAGAAACAGAAGTGCGAGAGAGAACTCTTTGGTAATTATAAGAAGGAGCTTAACCAATGAACCCTTTATGACTCTGCATGCTTGCAGTGGCTTCCCTTCCCCCTACCCAGTTACCTTCTTCCAGGTTCCACTGACAGGCAAGCACCTTCCCTACGTCACCCTGACTTCATGGCACATGCCACCATCTCCCCCTTTGTGGGAACCCTTCTCCCAGTGACCTGCAGGGAATGGACCTGTGGCTCCCTGGGGCGTGTGCAGTTGCAGATGACCACGCTTCTCATGCCTGGCCTTCACTTTGTGTTTTTTTCTATTATTAATATTAATAACAAAAGTACTCAAAGAAGAGTGAAGTGTGAAGTATTTTCCGTGTGTCTGTGTGTGTGTGTGTGTGTGTGTGTGTGTGTTGGGGGGTGGGTCACCGGTGATATGACTTAGCAAGGACCTCAAAAGGAGGTGATGTTTGAGGTTAGTCCTGAAGAACTAACAGCATTTCCATAGGCAGTGAGATTGCAGAGAGCATTCCAGGTAGAACAGCTCTCTCCACAAGAGCACTGGACTGTGATGGGCCAGGAGTGTTTGCTGACCTGGCACCACGGGCTCCTGGTAACATGAGCTGTGTATGTCCCAGTGGCCAGGAACTCACCTAGAGAGACAGGCTGGACTTTGGAGGTAGGCAGGCCTGAGCCTGGACACTGGTGCTATCACTTCCTGAATATCAGCCTTGGTTCCCTCATTTCTAAAATTGAGCTATTCATACATTTCCCAGGATTGTTTTGAGATATCTGCTCTTTAATAGTTGTTTAATAAATGATAGTTATTTTTTTATTTTGCAGAGGCCTTGAATAGAAGGTAGAGAGTTTATATTTTCTAAGCCAATTTATGAAGGTTTGCACAAGTAACTACGGTTAATCTGCCAGCAATCTACTATAGGATGGAGGGAAGGGGGCAGGAAGACAAGTTAGGAGGCCATTTTGTAGATCAATACATATCAGCTAGTAGATCAATAACGAATCCTCAGGGTAATTCTACTTCATAGTCATCAATGCTGTCCAAGTTGTATTTTTGGGTTTTCAGAATATACAGATATTTTGAGGTTCTTCCCTTTCCCTCTGCCTGTATTGCCCTTAGATTTTTCTGTATGTGGGCAAAAGGAAAATCAGTGAGACCTCAATCAACCAATGTTACCAGAAACTAAAGAGGAACTTAGATATCTGTGGTCAATATGTGAATGCAAGCATTTTTGAAAGATTTGGATGGAGCAAGCTGAAATTAACCACTTGAACTTAACATTTTATAGAGAGTATATGTTCCAATAATTCTTAATTTCCCTTGGTTCCCACAATACAGCTGAGTCACTAAAGCATTCTCAGAACTTCAGCATAAACACTTTTCTACCAGTAAATTACAAAATGCAGTAGGGCAGGGCTCATTCAGAGTCAGTGGTCCTATGCTCCTGGCCAATCACATAAGACCTCGGACAAGTCATTCAATAATCCTGAACCACAGATTTTTACCTCTGTAATTTGGGGAATGCAATTTATTCCCTGCCTCATTCTCGGGATTGTTGTGAGGATCAAATGAGGTAGCTGATATAAAATGCTAATGCATGATGAGCCACAAATGCAGAGGATTATTATTTAGACAAACCTACGCCCACAGCAATGAGGCACAGTCATTATGAACCATATTGGAAACTTTCCCTCTCTGTTTTCCTCCCTGCCCCCTGAAGATTGGCTCGATTTGTCCTGGTTTCAGTTGGCGAGCATTTTACCTTCATCTGTTGACCACAGTTAACCTCCCATTTTTTTGGAGAGCTTTCCAAACTGTAACTTCCAACCAAGCAGACATTTTGTCATTTTGAAATTGTGTTGTTTGCCCTCCCCTTTGGGATAAGAAAGGGAGGGTTTGATTTCAGGCTTAAATTATTTCACTGAGGGAAGTTTGGGAGGAGGAAAAGTTATTTTTCACTCATTTAATAAAACAACTTCTTGTGCAGCCAACTCTGTCTCATTAAGGGCTGAGCTGGTAGGCTCCAGGGATGACTTAAGAGACTGAGTCAGCATCTTTATCTGGTGATGCATTGGAAGATGTGTTAGTTCCTCTAGGGAGAAAGAAGGGAAATGGAAAATAAAACCTATTTCCCCCCTTTTGTTTGATTTCCTGTTTTTTGCCAACAACATGAAACAGTTGTTTCTGAAATATAGACACAAAGATGAGAAAATGTGTGTGATTACTTGTAGAGGGGAGGCTTGCATAATGAAACAAAAATTTAATGCATTTGAAGGAAAGGAAAAGCATTCCAACTAAGTTTCTGGCAGATAATAATGAAGGGAAAAAAACTGAAAACATTTGAGGCTCTGAAGTCACACTTCTGTTGATACATATGGCGTTAATGGATTTTGAGCTCCTCTGCCTCCTGGTAAGCAGATGGCTTTATACTTGTGCTAAAACTAGAGGTTGGACGGCTTGATGGGGAAAAAAAAGCAAAACAATGACCTTTCATGGTAGTTTTTGCTTTAGACCTAATGATTTATGAAGTTAGCTCTATCAAAGGGGTTAACATGACAAACTATTCAAACATATATTGTCACACTTACTGCCTTTTAAGATACTCAAACATTGACCGAGCTTGGTAAGTACATCACAGTTGATTCTCAGAGCGATATATTTATCTGGCTGAAGCCAAGTTTTCTAGCAGCTACCTGGCAAAAAGTTAAGGAAATTGATCCTCATTAGATTGTCTGTTCAAATATACAAAATGCAAACAATACTAGCACACTAACAACATATACTAGTTTCTGACCGTTTGACTAGTAAATAATTATGCTGCCATGAGCTTTCCCCTGCAGCACACACACATTTTATTAGAAAAATACATGGCCCATTCCAAACCCTAACGAACTAAATTTGAAACTGCACGTTCTATACAGTGATTACATATTTTTTTAGTTAACTAACCATTGTACCACTAGCTCAGACACTTTATGAATGGAAACAGCACTTCTAATTGATAAGCATGGCACGCTTATAAATGAGGTTTAAACAAAAGTGACTCTCTGGGAAACAAATGTAGTCATTTCACTGCTCCCCAGAAGTAAACTGTTTAGAAATGATCCAAGAAAACTGCAGACCTTTGCTGTCAAGATTCGTGGCTGGAAATGGAAATGAACATGAGAGTAAAGGGAGAGTTGATGCTTTCCTTTTGGTTAGGCAGAGGTGTGAGGGCCAAAATGAGGGGAGGGAATGGGCTAGAGCTTACATTAATCAACACATTCTCACCTGGGCTTTCTGGGTCCCTGGATGCCAGAACACTTTCAACACCAAGCACAATTGCGAGATAATTTCACAAGAATAAGGAACTCTCACTTTCTTTAGAGTTTGATGTTTACAAAATACTCTGGAGAGAATCTATATGAGTATATAACATACCAATAGAGAGATGTTATTTGAATGACGGGTTAAAAAACTGTGACATATTAGGAGGAAAAAAGGAGGTTTCAAAACAGTACGCGCCATGCAATATATTTTTTGTGTATGAAAAATAGCTCTATCAATGTATTTCAGGAAAACTATAACGAGATTTAGCAAACAATGAGGTAGAAGAAATACAGATGATTTTCAATATTTTCTGACTTCTCTGTATTTTAAAACAATCACATGTTACCTTTAAGATTAAAAAAGTTCTTTAAAAAAGATTTATGAAGAAAACATTCAAGTTATAAAAGCATGGGGCAATAATTATTCTTTAGACTAGTAAATCTCTAGACTTAAGGGAATAGAAAGCAATTAAAACATACACATAAAGAACACAATATTTATGTTTCCTTTCATGCCCTGGAACAATCTATATTGAAGAAGTAAAATACTGAGCTACGTAAGGCTATATATATTTAAGGAATCCTATATCATGCTATCTGTTAGCATTTAAAAAGAGTTATTAACTGAAGAGTAATGCACTTACAAAAATCTAGTTCACACAAATCCTATATAAAAAAAGCCCAGCGACCAAACGGCAGAACGACCAGAACGACTGGTCGACCAGTCGCTATGACTCACACTGACCACCAGGAGGGCCAGATGCTCAACACAAGAGCTTCCCCCTGGTGGTCAGTGTGCTCCCACAGAGGGAGTGCTGCTCAGCTGACCAGGATGAGCAGCGCTCCCACAGCAGAAGCAGCCGCTCAGAGGGCGGGTCCACAGCCGCTGGGCTGACTGGGATGAGCGGTTGCTCCCACAATGGGCCGATCCCCACAGGCCACGCCCCCCACCAGCGCATGAACCTCATGCACTGGGCCTCTAGTATTACATAAGAATAACAGCTTTGCCAGAATAAAAACTGGTCTCTGTCTCTCTGAAATAATTTGAGATTTGAATAAAAAAATATTGCCATTAATAGCTATATATGCCAAGGCTGGAAGCTATCAGCAATTATAAGGATAAAAAAAAACTGTAATAGGCAGTGATGGAGAAGATGTTGGGAAACAGGCACTCTCACATGCCACAGTGGAAATATATTTTCACCACTCTAAAGGACAGCCTGGAAATCCTCATCAAAAGTCTTCACATCATGAATATTTTTGCAACCAACACTTTCATTTCTAGGAGCTTATCCTGTGGAATATATACAAGTGTAAAGAAAGCAATAAGGATGCTCATAGCAACACTGATTATGACAATGAGACATTAGAAACACCCATGTCCCATCAAAGAACGTTTTGGCTTTTGTGCTTGATTAAATTATGGCAATCCACTCGATGGTATATGATGCAGCCATGAAGGAGAGTTTGTGCATCAACATATCTAATAAACACAATGTTAAACAAAAGAAGACAGACACAAAAGAGTATATACTAGGTGTCATTTAGTTCTAGTTCAAAATGAGGCACAAACAACTGGTGTTAAGGTTGGGAGTGCCCAGGACTGGAGGTGGGCACAGTCAATGTTCTGCTTCTCGGCTCAGACTGGTATTCGTGAATGTTAATCAGATGGTACACTGTTGCTTGTTTACTTTTCTGCACATCTGCTAAACTTCAGTAACACTGACCAGAAGGAAGGTTATAAAGTGTATTAATAGTGTAGAAAGAGGTTCAGCATGTTTTACTAAGATAAAATATAGAAAAGTATATAATCCTATTTTCTTAAAAATTTTAGAGAAAAACTAGAAGCCCAGTGCACAAAATTCATGCACTGGTAGGGTCCCTAGCAGCTGCTGGTTGCCAGCCGGGTACTCCCTCCCCTCCCCCAGCTGCCTGCCCCCGCCACTGCCACTGGTCACCGTCTGTGGGGCCCGATTGTCCCGCCGATTGCTCCACTTCCGCACTGCTTCCAGGTGCTGAGGGAGCAGGGCCTCCCCAACCAGTTGCCCTGTGATCAGATCCAGCAGGGCATCAGGCCCCCACCCAGCGACCAGTGGCTCATACCTGCCTTGGCCTGGTGCCGCCCACTCACCTGCTCCACCATCCCGCCCCCATCCCACTCTTGTCGGGGCCCATCAGGACCTGCAGTACCACTGCTGCCCACTGCCAGTGGCACATCGCCAATGCCAACCATGTTCTGCGCTGCCCCCTGGTGGTCAGAGCACGTCATAGCAAGTGGTTGAACTCCCAGTCGAGGGGACAATTTGCATATTAGGCTTTTATTATATAGGATAAGGGGATGGATGTTCACAAAGTGGCATTGGGAGATATCTCTGGGTGACAGATTAATAGGTGATTTTTTATTTTCTATATTTTCTAAGATTTGTAGAGTAAATATATATTACATTGGGAGAAAGGAAAAAGACATTATAATAGCATTCTAAAAATGAGAAAAATATATATAAGTTTGTTGAAACAAAGAGGAATTAATAGGAATACGCTAAAGGTTAGAACCTAGAGAAAGAACTGGCTGAGACAGGTTAGGATTAAACAATAGCATTTTATAAAACCTTGATTAAAAATGAGAGCACTTCTCATTATGGAAGTATGTGGCACGAGGCTTCAAAAGGAAGGTGGGATGTGAAAATTCTAGGGCACATGCGTAATAAGTGACTCAGCCCCACAGGTTCACTAGGTGAAACGAAGCCGTCTGGAACTCAGTTGTCCTGTCTATAGAATGGGTTTAATAATACCTTCCCTGCAGCCTTCCAGAGGTATTTCAAGAGTAAGTGATATAAAGATAAAGGAATGCCTTTGAACTTTTCAGAAGTGTTAGAGGTATTATTACAAGGATGGTTTATGAGAAAAATGGGATTAGATGCCACTTGAAAATCCTGACCCTTGTGAAATTATACTTTACCCTCAAGGAGCACCTCTTACATTAAGATTTTAGGATAACACAGTTCATTTCTCAGTCTTTTTTACAAGAACATTTTCTAAAGAAAAAACGACAGAAGATAACCTTCTATTTTCAGCTTGAGAAAAATGAAACAATTTTAAGATCCAAATTGTTTTTAAAAATTGGATGATGGTGCTAATTTTATAATTCTTGTGATCTACTAAATATTTCCTACTAGGGGGAGCTGAAGTGATGAGTCCTTTACCCTAGAAAACATACTCGCCACAGCTTGGGTTAGAGTCTTACATATCTCACTATTACCAATTGTCTTTCATTTCAGATGCACAGTCTTTTAGGATTGGTTAGAAAAATACTAAAGAACTGATGATTAAAACAGTCTTAAACCTAGACATTTTCTCCCCCTCCCACCTCTACCCCACCTACCCTGTATGTTCTTCATGTCATTACCTTGAGGGCTTGGTACTGACCTAAATTTAATATTTTACAATGAGTTATATTTTGAAATACTACTTTAATTTCGCCAGACAGTGCACCTGAGGATTGCTCATCCATATTCACTTTTCCCAGAGGATGAAGCCATGCCCCTGGCATTCATTCATTGCAGTGGCCCATTAGATGGGTTTCTCTGGGCTGGCCTAATAACCATGCAGATGCATCTCTGCAGCATTCTCTAGAGCAGGGGTTCTGCAGTGTGTCCTTGTACCAGCAGCATCAACACTGCCTGGGAACTTGTTCGAAATACAAATGATTGAGCCCCACTCCAGACCTACTGAATCGTAAACTCTTATGGTGCTTCCCAGCAATCTGCATTTTCCTAAGCCCTCCAGGTGGTTGTGATGCAAGGTGAAGTTTGAGAACCGCTGCCTAGGAGGAATCAGGGGCAAATTTCCTGGAGGCACCATGTGCTCCCTTGAGGGAGCTAATGAAAATTTCCAGTCTCCACTGGCTCACTTTAAAAACAACAACGAAATAGGCATTCATCATAAAAACGTATTGTAGCACTAGCAGCTGCACTTTGCAGCCACGTGGCCATTTTCCAGCTCCCCACGATGGCCTCTCAGAACGATTGCTAATTTACCAACAAGGACGTGAAATCAGAGAGGGGAGAGCTCTCTGGGACGTTGGTGCAGCTTTTAGCACCATCTGAACGTTTCTCTCGTGTCCACTGCAGGAGAGATGGTTGTTACAGCGCCTTTCAAACTGTTCTTCTCAGCAGACCTGCACGAACACCTGAATGCCTGTCTTGTTCCTCCCAGGAAATCATCTTAGTCTTTGAAGTCAGGTTCAAGGGCAAGAAACCGCTGAAGAACAGAAGACCTTGGCTATGGAATCATCAGCCGCCTGTTCGGTTTCTCAGCCTAACCACATCCATCTGTGTGACAGAGAAACGAGATTTGGTCTTTCCTGGAACTTCCTGGAAACCAGACCTAGAAAAAGAAGGCCTCCTGTCCCTAAAATAAACTCAGGGTACACACTGAAAAAATGCCCCCTTTCTTACCAAGGAACTATAAGGTAACACTAGGAAAGAGAACACTATTACTACTACTGAAATACTTTCTTACATTAAAAGATAACTTACATTAAAAGCTGACTCATCTCTTCACCAATTTCATTTAGCTTATTCGTTCCTCTGAAGGTTTTGATGCGCCTGAGGACCCCTCCTAATAGGTTGGATTTGAATATCTGCATCTTATTTAAATACAGTTGTGTTAACTGAGTGGCAAGGGAGGTTCTCATCCACTGCTATGAGCTCATAAACGATGTGTGAACAAAAATTACTATCTTGATTCTGGGTTAAGAATCAGAATGGTGACTGTCTTCCTGATGAAAATATTCATAAAAAATAGTTGAACAATTTTTAATAGTGAATTTTCCCCATAAAATTTTAAATATGTAAGGTTTGGGGATAGTTGCGTAACTGTTCTGAGCCTCAGTTTTCTCATCTGTAAAGAGGGATAATGGGATGGTAGTGAGGATAATAGTTTATTCAGTAAATTGCTGAAGACATTGCTGAGTTCTTAGTAAACACTGAAAATGTTAGCAACAATTATTTTTTGCAACAGTAGAAGTTATTCTGCTTTTAGATGAAATTAACTGCAGAATGCTGAAGTCAATACAAACAGACCAAGGAAGATTGGAGAGTTCAGTAACAGAAAATTTTTCATGATAAGGGATATTGTTGCCTTATCCAAAGGCACTTCCATTTATCCAAGGAATTCAGATAATAGAATGCATTGTCTGTTAATCATCATACTTTGTGTACATTCAACCTAGTTAAATTTCTAACATGCAATACCTTACTAAAATTTGGTATCTACCTATTAGATAAGCAAAAACTAGTCTTAGCCCCTGTAATAATAATTTTTAATTCAGTCATATATAAAACAGAAAAGCTGAGGAGGGATTACTCCGAATATGTAGGGAATCGCATTTACCTAGCTGGCCCTGGTGTAAAGAACTCTCGTTTGGTCCAGGAGGCAGTGGTCCCAGGCAGGGAGGCATAGAAGCCTGTTCTTCCAAAGCAGTGGAATTCTCTAATAAGGTCCCTGTTCCAGGGCAGTGTGAACATATGTGTTGGTTTAGATCGTTTCAAAATGTTCACACCAACAAGAAAAGAGGCAGGAAGGAGTCTCTCTTTTTTGTAACTTGTCTCCATTAATCCTTACAATAACATTGAAAAATATAAGTGTGTGTGTAAGCACATGTACAAGTTTATAGTTGTATCGATAAGAAAGCTGGAGCATCGAGAACATATAGACAGGAAGGGCCAGAAACCATACTGAGAACTCAGGATCTCACAAGAAGTCTTGAAAACAAGGTCATGCTTTTTAGAATGTGAACAATTTCACATTCCACAGACAATGAAGAGTTTCTCCCTCCCTCCCTCCCTCCCTCCCTCCCTCCTGCCGGGGTCCAACCCCAGCGGGTCCAGGGGTCCCCAAAGGTGTGGACGGAGTCGGCGAAGAAGGATTGACACGGAGACAGTGTTCAGTTGATCAGCAGCCTAGCCAGGATCTCCAGCCAGGATCTCCAGCCAAGTTCTGGTCTGGATCTCCAGAGAGGTTCTGTAGCCATGTTCCTCGCTAGGTTCTCCAGCCAGGTTCTGTCCAGGCTCTCCAGTCAGGTTCAGTGTCCAGGTTCCAGTCAGGTTCTCCTGCCAATCTCTGTAGTCAGGTTCAGTCCAGGATCCCTTGCCATGTTCTCCCGCTAGGCTCTGTCTCTAGGCTCCGAGGCCAGTCCCTCTCCAGGATCCTCCGGCATGCTCTCTCCAGCAAAGTTCTTCTGTCTCTAGGCTCCGTGTAGGTTCTGTCTTCTTGATTCTGTTCTAAGCTCTGTGTCTTTCTGTCTTGTTACAACTGTATTTATACAAGTTGATTTAATCCTATCAATCTCTATTACAAAGGTTAGGGCGTTTCTTATCTCCATTCCAGGGAGAAAAGATTATGTAGTTTAAGCATGATTGTTCGTAGTTAAAGGGATTAATTACCCGCCTGGCACTTAGTTGAGGGGTTTTATTCCCTCCCTAACTTCAGGGGAAAATCCCTACCTGGGGATTCAACCTTTCTCGGAGAGGTGACCTTGGTTAAAACACAGCGCCAAGAAGGTGAGCAAACATATTAAGAACAGTATGCCATATATGCCAGGTCCCTTGAAACAGCAAGGATGGACCGGCTCCCGGCACCCTCCCTCCCTCCTTCCTTCCTTCCTTCCTTCCTTTCTCTCTCTCTCTCTCTCTCTCTCTCTCTCTCTCTCACTCTTTTATGAAACTAACTTTTTATCAAAATTTAACATTTTCTTTTTGCTTTGCAAATTCTATACTTTAACTTCTGGCTCTTCTGTTTAATAGCTTTATAAATTTAGGGGAGTTAAACAACCTCTTTGTGCTTAAGTTTTTTCATGTGTAAAATGGGAATAATGGGAACTTCTTTTTAGGGTTGTGCATAAATTAGTTAATACATCTCGAGTCTTTGGAAAAAGTGTATGGCATAGAGAGAGTGCTCAAAGAAGTTCTCTATTATTATCTACTAGAGGCCTGATGCATGAAATCCGTTCAAGGGGCTTGGCCCTCAAAGACCCAGCTTCATCCAGAAGGTCATCCGGAAGGATGTCCGGAAGGTTGTTCAGCTGTTTGGTTTAATTAGCATATTAGTTCTTTATTATATAGGATATCAAGACAAATTATCCAAAATAATTTCATTAGTACAAAAGCACCTACTCTAACAAATACCATATTCCACATTTCTACATGTTCATAAACTGTAGGCCTGTAGGCCTGTAGGCCTAAGGTTCGCAGACTAAGATAAGACCCATTTAGTCATTCAGTCACTTAAATAACTAATTTTTATTGGGTGACAAGCTAGAGTATTTCTAACTTTTTTAGCTGCCAGGAAGAAATAATAGCATTTTCCAAGGCAAAGTCTTAGAAGGATAATTAAAAAAAAGAGTTTGAACACCAAACCCATATTTGTTTAATCTCCGTTTTAGTTACTGTCTGAGCAAACAGGAAAATTCCCATCTACACAGTCAAGTTTCCAAGTAAAGCACCATTCAACTCTGGTGTAATCTGAATATAGTAACATATGGATCCTGAAGTGTATCTTATTCTCCAAATTCTTATAATTTGGCTACTTCATGTGCTAGGTTTAGCACTAGACTCAGGGTCTAGAACTGGAAACAAACAAAACAAACCACCAAACCTCCCTACTACTTTTAAACTGCGTACAATGTAGTCAGGTAGAGATGAGCAGAGGGAATGCACTGGGGATAATGAGTCCAGCTCTGGGAGAGGGGGAGGGTTTTGGTTTCAGAAATAAGGAAAGGCAGGGTCAATTTACTAAGGGGGCAGGAGGGAAAACTGTTGTAAGCAGAAGGAAAATCGCATAGTAAGTTCAGAGACGGGAGGAAGCCAGGTGTGTGCTGGAGCAGGAGAGATTCCGTCCTGGCCCGAGACTCCTGACTCTCATTCTGCAATGGGATCTCCCGAGAACTCGCATCTCCCTTTCTTTCCCTCCCCTCTGAACTCCCCTTCCTTTTCCCCCTTTTTAATACTAGAGTCCCCCTTTGATTCTCTCCTTTTTGCCCTCAGAGATTTTAAAGTAACTGGTCAAGAAGTGGTGCCCATACATTGGCTTTTTATTTTTCCTGGTTCATTCCCATTTCCTTTTTATTAAATTTGTTGGAATGACATTGGTTAATAAAATTATATAGGTTTCAAATGTTCAAGTTTATAATTCTATAATACCACATCAGTATATTTATTGTGTTTTCACCACCCCGAGTCTCCTTCCATCACCATTTATGCCCCCTTGATCCTCTTCTGCCTGCCCTCACCCCCCTCCCTCTTGTAATCATCATACTATTTGTGTTTATGAGCTTTGTGTGTGTGAGCGTAATCCCTTCACCTTTTTCACCCAGTCCCAAGTACCCCTCCCCTTTAACAGCTGTCTGTTTGTTCTCTGTATCTATAAGTCCATTTCTATTTTGTTTGTTTGTTTATTTAATTCCACATATAAGTGAAATGATGTGGTATTTTTCTTTATCTGATTGGTTTATGTAACTTAGCATAATACTCTTTAGGTCCATCCATGCTGTCGCAAAAGATAAAATTTTCTTTTTTATGGCCAAGTAGTATTCCATTGTGTAAATGCAACACAGCTTTTTTATCCATTCATCAACTGAAGGGCACTTGGGCTGCTTCCAAATCCTGGCTATTGTAAATAACCCTGCAATGAACCTAGGGGTGCAAATATCCTTTCGAATTAGTGTTTCGTGTTTCTTTGGATATATTCCCAGAGGTGGAATCACTGGGTCATAAGGCAGTTCCAGTTTTAATTGTTTGAAGTAACTCTGAACTCCTTTCCACAGTAGCTGCACTAGTCTGCACTCCCACCAACAGTGCACGAGGGTTCCCTTTTCTCCACTTACACCTAGTCTCTCCAACATAGCAACTGTCTTTCAAAAAACACACAGGCCATCCTTAAGTGCTACAACTTGAGGGGAAGTCACTGAACAATAAACTCTCACAAACCACGAGGGCAATTATTCAAATGGTTCCCCCAAGATGCATTTCAGCAATCTATAGCACCTAAAATTGTGTATACCATTTGTACCTGTCTAAGCATGAATATTTTTCTAGTGCGGAGGTCAACAGTTTTCATCAGCTCAACAAAACACTAAATGACCCCCAAAGGTCAACAGTACATAAGTTGGGAGCAGTGGCCTTGCAGTGTATGAAATGGGTACATGTAGGAATTCAGTCATTTTCTTTCTTTCTTTCTTTTTTTTTTTTTATTAATTCAGTCAGTTTCTAAACCCAATGAAGCATCAAAATAATCTAGGGAGAGTGTGAGACATATGGACTTCTAAACCTTATCCCAGAAATATTGAGTCAGGACTTGTTGGGGGGACCCACACTGATCTGAATCAGGTTTGAGAGGCACTGAGATACCTCTTTACTTACAGTGAAAGTACTTATCTACAGTCTCCATTATCTTTACGTTTGTATATCTTCATTATTTATGCAGAAACAATGAATATATTTATATTTCAGAGATGAAGGGAGACAGAGAGAGAGAGAGAGAGAGAGAGAAACATCAATGATGAGAGAGAATCATTGATTGGCTGCCTCCTGCACGCCCCCTACTGGGGATCCAGATGCAACCTGGGCATGTGCCCTGATGGGGAATGAAACCCTGACCTCCTGGTTCATAGGTCCATGCTCAACCACTGAGCAACATCGGCTGGACTAGGAGCTTTTCTTTAAACACACACACACACACACACACACACACACACACACACACACTCATTAATTCTATAGCTCTTTAAATGTGGTACTGTATTCATAATTCTGGAGAACTCTTTGAGTTGATTTTTTTTGTGTGTGTGTGGGGGGGTTGTGTGTTTTTTATTGTTTTGTTTTGTTTTGTTTTGTCTGTATCTCTGCTCTGCTCTCTCTCTACCAAGAACTGCCATTCGGGGCTCTTCTAAGTACGTTTTATACTTAAGATTTTTGTGCCAAGGTGAAATTCATTCTAAATCGCCTTATCTCAGCACTTGAAATGTATGGATATTCTTCCTTTCTTTTTTTCTTTTTAAGAAAGAGGCTTCCTGGTTTGGGGAAAATATTTCCACTGGCACATGAGTCCGGCCCGCCCACGAATGGCTTTTTCTTTTCCTCTCCTTAGGCTATCTGCTCTACATCTGGTATCCAGCACAAGGCAGAAACAGCTCGTTATCAACCGCGACAAGAACGCAACATACGGCTCTTAGAAATCTTGGATCTCATTTATTGTGCTACCGATGGTGCGCTCTGAGTGCCTGAAAAGCTCCCCATGATTAAAACGGAAATGTAAGCGTGCTTCTCCCAGACAATGATGAAGGCAGAGAGGAAACCCATGGTGGGCCGCTGGGCTGCGGCTGCCTCAGAGGCCAGCTTGGAGTAGCAGCAACATGGGGATATTCAGAAGGGGCTGATCGTGTAGGACTGATACCGCGACTGGTATGATTCCTGGTACTATCCGATTTCATAATGTGAATTGGGCATAGTCAAGTTTTCTGAACGACAGCAGCACACTTGCTGTTCTGACATAAACCTTTCTAAGAGAGAAATATTTGAAATAAGTCTTACAAAAATAATCCACTCCCAGATGATTTCATTTTAAGGAGTGTTTTGTTTTGTTTTCTAGCTGGGGCTAGGCTTTACTAGTACACCTTTTCACTTGTGTTTTCTTCTCCTGCTTCCTCTCCTGTTTCTACATCTCATTGCTGCACATCTGTGTGGTGTCTGCCCCGCTCCTGCCGTGGAGTTCCGCACTGCAGCTCCGCGGGCTTGGCCGAGGCTGTCAGGAGTGATGGCACCGTGTGCTCCTTCACAAGGACGTCCAAGGAAAAGGAGGGACCAGGGGTGGGAAGGGGATCTAGTCTGCAGGGCACTTTTCAGCCCCCTCATTTCCATGGGCTCCTATTGTCGTCATTCTCTTACCTTTGCTGGCGTTATCTCCCCATGCAAACAGTTGTTTCTTCTACAGTGGATACAATTCTTTTTCTTAAACAAAATATATTTTTTATTTATTTCAGAGAGGAAGGGAGAGATAACATCTATGATGAGAGAAAATCATTAATCGGTTGCCTCCTTCATGCCCCCCACTGGGGATCGAGCTTGCAACCCCGGCATGTGCCCTTGACCGGAATCAAACCCGGGACCCTTCGGTCGGCAGGATGACGCTCTATCCACTGAGCCAAACCAGCTAGGGCTAGTTGTATAACATTATTATTGTGGTGGTAGTAGCAAGGCATCAAAACTTTTCAGGTTTAGTCTTGGCTATCAGCCTAGAATACTATCAGGTAAGGAAATAAAGTCTGGCTAAGCCTGACAATTTTTAACTTGAAAAGGTGTGCTCCGATTCACATCGGATGGCCAGTTCTTCACTCCTTACATTAGGACTGTACTCTGAGAGAAGACGGTTTAAGGCAGGGGTGGGCAAACTTTTTGACTCGAGGGCCACAATGGGTTCTTAAACTGGACTGGAGGGCCGGAACAAAAGCATGGATGGAGTGTTTGTGTGAACTAATATAAATTCAAAGTAAACATCATTACATAAAAGGGTACGGTCTTTTTTTTCAATAGTTTTATTCATTTCAAAAGGGCCAGATCCGGCCCGCGGGCCGTAGTTTGCCCACGGCTGGTTTAAGGACTACCCCGTGCAAAAAAGGCCTTTCTCTATAGCAGTGGTTCGCAGTGGGTGGATTTGTCCTCTTCTCCCTGACCCAAGGATATTTGGCAATATCTGGAGACATTTTTAGTTGTCAAAATTGAAGGGGTGCTGCCTGGCTGGTGTGGCTCAGTGGCTGAGCATCGACTTATGAACCAGGAGGTTACGGTTTGATTCCTGGTCAGGGCACATGCCCGGGTTGTGGGCTCCATCCCCAGTGTGGGACAGCCGATCAATGATTCTCTCTCATCATTGATATTTCTATCTCTCTTTCCCTCTCCTTTCCTCTCTGAAATCAATAAAAAAAATATATTTAAAAACAAACAAACAAAACGGAAGGGGTGCTACTGGCATCTGGGAGGGAGAAGCCAGGGATGTTGCTAAACTTCCTACAGTGTCTCTCCTCCCCATTGACCCTCTACCATTAAACAAGGCATTATCCAGTCAAAATATAATATCCCAGAGCTGAGAAGCCAACTGTTTTGGAGACTCCGGCCTTACCCTATCTAACCTGTTCCATGACACCCGTGGTCCGTGAGCTGCCACAGGGAAGTGTGTCTGTGAGACCCGATGCTGACTCACAGATGACAACTGGGCTGCCTTTGACAAACTGGCTGTGCCTGTTAGACTTGATGGGTGTTTAGGTGCCTGCCTGACACTTGGTTTGTAATGGAAAGTGAAGTGGAGTCTGTTAAGCAGGGCCTACGCCGGGGCCGGGATACAGCACGACCTATTTATCTAAAGCACAGGAACTGTGAGTCAGCTGTCCTGGCTCTGCCTTCGGCTCCTCGTGGGGCTGGGGCAAGTCACTTGGCCACTCTGGGCCTCTGTTCCCTCATCTACCACATGAGGCTCTGAACCAGAGTCATCTTTAAATATCTGCACCCAACATGTATTGTCAGGAAAACAGAATGTGCGTTGGTGTTGAAATGTTGCCCCTCTGCCGTGTGCCTCTTGGGGAAATCTAGTTTGTGTAGCCGCCTGTTTTGCCACTTACCTTGGAGAACTACCCCAGTGTTTCTCCCTGATGCACACCAATCTGTTTCATCCTGGAACAGACAGGGTAGGGAGGCCTCGGAGCGCCCCTGGGAATTGTGGCTTTTGTAATGATCTCAGTCCTTAGCCTGCACCACTCCCTTCTCTGAAAACTGCCTGGATCCCTGGAACACTGGTCTGACTCATCAGTACTCAGAGGCCTGTGAGAGGAGAAGAGGAAAAGGAAATTGATTAAATAGTTGTTGAATACTCAGCACATACCACATGCTTTACCAATGTTATCTGATTTGATCATCATCATGACGAGGTGGGTAGTAATATCAACATCCCTTTACAGATAAGCAACCAAGGCTCAGAAAAGTTATTTACAAGTGATAGAAAACCTGATCGAATGAGACAAATCATAAAATGAATGCTTTGGGTCCCACAGCTGAGAAGTCTAGAGGTAAGTGTAGAAGTAGAGTTTGATCCGAAGCCTTAACACATATGACCATTGTCCCAATTTCTATTTATTTTCTGGAATGTTGGTGAGGCTTTGGGCCACACGGTGCCTCCCAGAAGCTGTAGGCAACCCACAGAACCTCAGGCCTCATTGCTTTTGAGGGACTGTGGTTGCCACACAGGCCATAGGACTCACTCTCGCACTGGCTCTTGTGGAGTCACATGTTTCTCCCTAACCTAATCCCTCTGTGGGAAGGGGGTTGAGTGTGTGCTGGGAAATGTTCACCGTTCAGGGCCCCTTCCTGGTGCTGCTGAGTCAAAGTTACACATTAGAATTTGAACTCCTGAAAGGAATTCTTGGGTAAGAAAAATGTGAAGGACTGGACATCGAGGTGGCAACTCAGAAGGTTAGGAAATGACCCAAGTGCCTGGAGTTCCTGCCACAAAAACAATTTTTAAACAGATCAAAAAACAAACTTTAAATTCAAATAGCAAATAAAGAGAAAGGTCATTGCCAGAATCCAAGTTATTAATCCTCAATTCCTAAGCAGGTCCTAGAAACTCTGGAGATTCTGTGTTTGTCATGCAGAGTTTGTTGTTCAGTGATATTTTGCAGTTGTTCTAGACAAGGCCTGGAGACTAAGCAACAGTTCCAGCAGGTAGGTCTTTGTCACTGCTCGTGTTCCTGGACATTTTTCTCACTGTTCGGAGGAAATCCTCCTACAAAGACAACTGGGACAGATTGGTTCCCTCCATCCAATGCTTCTGATCATCTTGGAATAGGATCATAAGGAAAAATCTGAAAGATCTCAGGATCCATTCCAGTATCTTTTTTTCTCCCAAGATATCTTACTGATTTCCAAGGATGACTCCATTTGTTTTCAGCTATGAAGTTTTTCTTCATGATTAATAACTTGGCAATTTCTAAAGAATTTTGAGTCAATTCAATATGATTTAAAAATAATGAAGCTGAAGAATTTAAAAGGAAAACTGCATTATTATGGCGATTAAGGAGATTTTTCTTTCCATGATATAAAATACCTACACTTTTTGTTGTTAATCCTCACCCAAGGATATTTTTCCATTGATTTTAGGGAGAGTAGAAGAGAGAGGGAAAGACAGAGAGAAACATCAATTGGTTGCCTCCTGCATGAGCCCCGACCAGGGCCCAAGCTGGGGAGGAGCCTGCAATCAAGGTATATACTCTTGACCGGAATTGAACCCAGGACCCTTTGGTCTACAGGCCAATGCTCTATCCACTGAACCAAACTGACCAGGGTCAACACTTTTTATTAAGAGAATTCACATGGGTGGAAGGAAATTGCCTGAGCAGTGTAGAAAAAGGGGATTCTATGGAAAGTCAACCTACAGGGTAATCTCATGGTAAACTCCTAACTGGGTAGGTCATAATGGGTACCACATCCCTGGCCTATAAGTTCTTTAGTAAAAGGCTTATCTTTTTGCCTTAAGCAAGCCCTGTCCATAGTTTCTATGCATCTAGGTTAACACACATTTGAAATGTCCCCTTTTTGTCCCTCCTAATACCTACCCTTTCAGACGCCTCCTCTAAAAGCAAGAGAGCAAAATCTTAACTATCCTATATGACAGCCCACCTTGCTTTCTCCCACCTCCATGTTTCCTTCCGTAGGTCCCTTCCTTGATTTCAAATGCATAAGAGAAACTGCAAAACTGTTATTCTCTGGAGCATTTGAGATCTTGCTCCCTGGCATATGTCAGCAGTTTTGGCTCAAATAAACTCATTAAAAAAATCTCTACAGGTTTGAATGTTTCTTACACTGACAGCAGCAACCACATACTCTGTAGAAACGAAAACCACAGAATGTGGACATGAAACCTACTTTTCCTCAAGAAATAAAGGGAACTCAGTAAAATTTAATTTGAAACTGTAGGGTTTATATTACTTGGATATTGTGGCATTTCTCTGTACAAATGGATATCAGGTAAGAGTGAAAACAGGTTTCTGATCCATCCAATAAGTACCAGTATACCAAAATAGTCTTTAATGACTCACAACCTGTCTGGATGGAAAATGCATTACTTATTTTGCTAGTTCAGAAACCTGTGGTTGAACAAAATATTGCTTGTGAAGAAATTAGCACACACATTTCAAATATTTTCTGCTTTAACTCAAATTATTCTTAGAATACAAAGGTAGAAATAATTAAAAACAAACAAATCAAAATAATACTTCCATTGTAATGTTAGCTTTTTAAAACAGAAAACAGACCACACTAATTTGTCCCCATTTTATGATACAAAGACTGAGGTAAACAAGATTTGTTGACTTATTTAGAAACACTTACCACCAAGAGCGGAAGTCAGGCGTCCTGCGGCTCAGTGTTTTCGTGGGCAGTCTGGTACTGCCTGGGCAGGACAGTGTGAGTGATCTAGACTTCCATGGAATATTCAGAAAGGAGTGACTTTGATGGTAAAAGGCCTCAAAAAGACATCATGTCCACTGTCTTGGTTTGTTGAAGAGCTTGTATGTTTAACCTTGGTCATGACAAGACTATACTCCTTTTGCCAAATATCCCAAAGGTTAACTTGACACAGAGAACTAAGTGTTGTCTTCTGTGCCACCATAAGGAAAACTGGAGGCAATAAACGGAGGTGTAAGAAAGTGATTAAGTACACAATTGATGGAGTCAGAAAGTGAGGGGTTCAAACACCTGTTCCATCGCATACTAATTGTATCAGCTTGGCACAATGGTTAACCACTCTGAGTCTCCTTCCCTGCCTGAGAAGTAGGGGAAATAACATCGAACTTGCAGTGTTATTATAATGAGCACATGAGTCAGCAATGTGTGCAAAGTGCCAAGTGTAGCAACTGCCATGAATCCGAATTCA
Source organism: Myotis daubentonii (assembly GCF_963259705.1). Taxonomy (NCBI): domain Eukaryota; kingdom Metazoa; phylum Chordata; class Mammalia; order Chiroptera; family Vespertilionidae; genus Myotis; species Myotis daubentonii. The sequence goes on along the minus strand of NC_081842.1, from coordinate 19,151,866 downwards.
ACAAACGGTGGCTCAATAATTGCTCCATAAATCGCCATCATACTGTTACTATTGTGTGTTAGAAGCATCCAATGATAGAAATTCCTGCCTTTGAAAGGAGTAATTTTAGGCATGACTTGAGGTATTCAAGTAGCTTCTTAAAGTGTAATGCGTATGGGCTTGAAGTCATCTGGTCTGGAATTAAATTTTAGTTCTAACATTTATCAGCTCTATACCTTAGATGAGATATTTAAATTGTATGAGCTTCAGTTTTCTTATCTTAAATTAGGATAATAATATCTCTGTAATAAGTGCTTTCTGAGTAATAAATAACATAATAACCCAAATAAGAAAGTTATTTTTTTTTTTAGCATAAACACAATGCCAGGGACTGTTCTAAATGCTTTACATGCACTTATTTTTATAACCCTGATGACAACATCAGGGGGAGGTTATTACTATTGTCCCCATTTGACAGATAAGGAGACTGAGGTAAACAAGATTAAATTGTTTGCCCAAGGTCACACAGTTAATGAGGGGTAGAGCAGGACTCATGAGCACAGATGTCTGACTCCTGGGGCCATGCTCAGGGCCATTTCCGATTTGCTCATTCCTTCCCCACGCACAGGACAACCACTTAGCCCCATAATGGGACAATAAAACAAAGATTCAAATTTGCCCGGAGTAGTAATTCAAGAGTCCAGACTTCTCTTTCCTGAATGCCAATTTCTGAACGTGGGCCAGATTGCCTGCAGTTAAATGAAAGGTTGCTTTGCAAAGTACCAATTCCTGGGCCCACCTCTGGAAACGATGAGTCAGTAATCTGGGGGTGAGCTGGGCGTGTGTAACCCCCCAGAGATCCTGTTGCACAGCCAGAGTTGGTCAGCAAGGCTAATCTATGACTCTAGATGTCTTCCAACTAGCAGTTTCTGCAATCCTCAAAATATTCTAAGTAAAAACAGACCCTTGGTTGTTGGATTCTAATGTCGAAGTAAAGAAATCTCCAAACCTGTAGAGGATTTTTATAAGAGTTTATTTGAGCCCAAACTGACGACATATGCTGGGAAGGAAGGTCTCAAATGCTCCAGAGAAAACAGCTTTGCAGTTTATTTTATTCATTTGAAATTAAGGAGGAGCCTAAGGAAGGTGACCTGAAGGGGATTACAAGGCAGGATAATTAAGAGTTTGTGCTCTCTTGAGGATGGTCAGACTTTAAAAGGAGGGGCCCAAAGGGGCGCATTTCAAAGGTGTGTTAGTTAATGTAGTTGTATAGAAACAATGGGCAGGACTTGCTTAAGGCACAGACAAGCCTTTTTCTAAAGAAGTTATCTGCCTGGGGCATAGCTATCCACCATGACCTGCCCAGTTGGGAGGGTCATCCTGTGAGGTTACTTTCCATAGCTCCCCCTTTTTCATGCACTGGAAGTTTTTTAGTTTGTAATCATGAAGAGCTCCTCCTTCCAGCTGAGTAGGAAAGAGACATAATGTCCACAGAATCGGTGGTATTTGCTCTATAGAAAAGCTTCATGCCTTCACTTCCGAAGAGTGTGTCTTACCTGAGTGTAGCATTCATCTCCCTGGCCACCTAGCACCTGCTCTAATAAATGGAAGAGGGCGATAAAGAAACCAAATGAACAAGTTTGAAACCTGAGTTCAAGCCAATCCCTCTGCCTCCAGGAGATATTATGGATAATGCAGATAAATAAAAAGAAGCAAAAATGTAGGGCATGCCGAGTTTGTGGGTGTGGGAACTCTACCTCCACCTTAGGCTGCAAGGCTGTGCTAGTTAAAGGTAGCAGTTGGCCCCTAGCTGGTTTGGCTCAGTGGATACAGCGTCGGCCTGCGGACTGAAAGGGGTTCTATTCCAGTCAAAAGGCACATTGCCAGTGTGGGGTGTGTTGGAGGGAGCCCATCAATGATCCTCTCCCATCATTGATGTTTCTAATCTCTCTCTCCCTTCCTTTCTGAAATCAATAAAAATATATTTAAAAAATTATAAAAGTAGCAGTTGGAACAACATCTGGGTCCAAGAAGATTCTGTCTGTAAAAAACACCCTTAGTTGAAGTCCATGTACAGTAGGAAAAGGGTGAACTTTCAGCTCAGGGCATAATCCTTAGGGGGAAAAAAAGCTGGCCTGGAAAATGGACTAAAGACCCTGATTGAAGTTCTGTAAAACTAGGTCCCAGGAAGAGCTCTGTTCCTATAATTGAGTAGCTGTGACATTGGGTGGAGATGACATAGAAAGATTTTGTGTGTGTGTGTGTGTGTGTGTGTATTCTGTCACACACAAATATAAATGCACATGCATTTATACACACACACATAAAGACACATATGTTTCAAGATTATACCTACAAAAATAATTCAAGAAATCATCAGCCAGTTACTCCTTGACTTTTGGACAAGTTTTAGCACAGGATACCAAGAGGGGAAGGAAAGGTTTTGCAATTCTGTAGTTGGAATTTGACTCAGCCAATTTAATTTCTCTTTTCCGTGTTGCTTTTTATCTTCCTTCTCTAAATCGAGCGTGGGAAATGGTGAACCTTTTTTCACGAGTGCAAACACAAGTCCTTTGGTTCCCTAGATTGTGTCATGGTATGATGCGTAAAGGAGATAGAAATGCCGTGAAACCTCCCCAGTGGCTGGAAGGCAGAGTGCAATGGGGAACTTTTCCGGATCCACGTTGTGGCAGAGCGTAGAGCAGGGGGAACAGGAACGACATTTGGTCGTTCTTGAACTTCCAAGAGAAGAGAATGATTCGAGTGCTTTTTTAAAAAGCAGAGCAGTGTCTGCATCATAGAAAGGAAGGGGCAAAATAAATAACTGCTGTTGTGTAAGATACAGGAGTGGAATGACTTATGGAGAAGGAGAGGTCTTTACAAAATTGCACCAGACTGGGAAAGGCTGTTTTTAAAATTAACTGCGAGTGCCAAGTGATAATGAAAAACATCTGTGCATCTTTTCCCAAATAACGGATAAATAAAATAGAAATTGAACAGAGAGCAGAGACCTTGTCCATTACACCCGGTGGGGAGCTGCTGTTTTATCTATATATTTTTCTCCGGTCCATTGGAGTGAAGTAGATTCTTTGGGTGCCATCTAGTGATTAAGTGGAGGAAGGCAACTAAAAGAATTTGGTCCTTCCTTCCTTCCTTCCTTCCTTCCTTCCTTCCTTCCTTCCTTCCTTCCTTCCTTCCTTCCTTCCTTCCTTCCTTCCTTCCTTCCTTCCTCTCTCTCTCTCTCTCTCTCTCTCTCTCTCTCTCTCTCTCTCTCTCTCTCTCTCTCTCTTTCTCTCTCTCTTTCTTTCTTTCTTCCTTCGAGGTTTGGTATTTCCCACATAGGAAAGATGAGCATAAAGAAACAAGTGATGGTGAAATGGGAGAGGAGATTAATTTGTACAGATTTCTAGTTATAAAAACAGTCTCAGGGATTGAATGAACAGCACAGGAAATGTAATAAATGATACTGTAATAATTATGTATGGTATCAGATGGGTACTAGTGGGACCATTGCTAAGGGGAGAAATACTGCCTTTTCTGCCCCTTGATATTGAGGTATGAAAATGTGATGCCTGGAATCACAGCAGTCATCCTGTGACCATGAGGAAATGCTCTCACACATCAAGGATGTTAGAGTAAACAGATGGGAAGACGGGCATTTATGACATTGTTGAGCCACTAAGTTAACCCCCTAAAGCTGCCCTGCCTTGAATTTCTTATGCTGTGAATAATAACCTCCCTTTAAAGGTTATGTAGAGATAATTTTTTTCCTGTTACTCCCAGTTTTAAACATCCTAATTAAAATATCTATGTGAAATATAAGAAATAAATAATCTGAAGTATTTTGTTTAAACACTCTTGGAAAATATAATTAACATGAGAATGTCTTATTTTAACAAACAAGAGCGGTAATCCTGCATTGTTAACTATCAACAGATGGCATATTAGAAGACAGAGCCTAAGAAAATGCATTTGGTGAACCTTAAATTGAGACAAGGAGGAGCTATATCCCATAGAAAGAGCAATGGGAAAAAAGACAAGAAAATGAAAACTCTGCTTACCATTCTATGGGTGCCACAATATAAAAGACTGTTAAAAACTAAACTTTATTAACTTTCTCAAAGGCTCCATGACGCAAATTAAAAAAACCCCAGGTAATCCAAACTTTAGCACACAGGATCCATGCTGTACTGAGCTTGCTGTATACTAACATTGGTGCTCTCATATATTGTATACATTGAAATAAAATGTTAATCCGAATTTACTTTACTTTTCCTGTCTCAGGGTAGGGTAACTTCCTGCCTAAGGTGAATTTTCCACACTTAATTGTAACTTCCAATTATCAAACGTTTCCTCTATGAATTCAATCTATCTACTTTTAAGCTCTCTATCTCAACCTTCTGGAAACCAAATCAAAATAAGTTAAAAAACATAAAAAGATACAAACTTCAAATTGAAGTGCCAATTAAAAATAAAAATAGTTTCTTTAAGACATTCAAATAAAGGAAAATAATGGCAACATTTTCAAAGTTAATAAGGGTTTTAATTTTAGCAAATACAAAATTGTTTGAAAGAAATTATCAAGACTTGAAAGTTCCAGCTACAGGCATTGTATTCAGTTTCACCACAGGCCACACACATGCTCACACACATGCACATATACACGCACACACACGCTCATCATACACACATGCTCACAGTCTGTGACACAAGTAAAAAAAAACCACAGAAATGATAGCTCCTTTTAGAATGAGTTTCTGATCATTATCATTTCCTTTGAAATGATTTCTTTTTGATAAAAGATTTAAAAAGGAAACACTTTGTTCTCTACTTCTGTTAGCCATAGTCAGTGATGGCAGGGAGGAATTGACCATCAGTCATCTTGCCATCTTTGATCACTTCCAGGATCATTGTTTCTCATCCAATCAACTCCCAATAACATTGAACTTCTCCGTGCCTCAGGCTTATGTGAGGATGCTTTACAACTTGGTATGACTTTGGGGAAGTAGTTAGGTTACTTTCCTACACTTCAAAACATCGTTATTTCACCATGATTAATAATGTAACACATTGCAAGTCTGAAAGGATTTATGTGCAAAGCCATAATTATAACACAATGTAGAGAAATTCCCAGAATCTTTTTCTTATACTGACATTGTCAGAGCGCCATAATGAAGTATGCAGTGCTTTTCATTAACTGCAAACATATCTCTTTTTATTTCTTGACAATTATAAATAGTAAATCAAACGATAATTACTATACCTTCATTATATGCCTGTGAGCTGAGAATACTATTACTCCCATTCTACAGATGGAGAAACTGAGGTTGAATTGAGTAATAACTTACCTGAGGTCATGTAGGTATCAAGCTGCAGAACCAGTTTTGAATCCAGGCAGACTTAGCATGAAATCCATTGCTCTGGCGAGACAATCGTTATTTTAATTAGCTCGTGAAAATGACATCAGAAAGGATCACTCATATATTGCTGGTGGGAATGTAAAGTGGCAAACACTCTTACAAACAGTTTGGCAACTTCTTGTAAAACTAAACGTGCAGTTCCCATATGGCCTGGCAATTTCACTCTTGGGCATTGAGCCCAGAGACATGGAAACTTGTTTTCTTGCAAAAACCTGTAGACAAATGTTCACAGTGGCTTTATTTCTAATACCTCCACGTGGAAACAACTCATATGTCTTTGGGTAGATGAACAGTTAAATAAACTCTGGTACATTCATACCAGGGAATACTACTCAGCAATCAAAAGGAGTGAACTGTTGAGCACACAACTTGAATATAGATCGCAAATAAATTATTCTGAGTGGTGAATAATGGAACATTATTCATTATGGAACAGTTCATTATTCATTAATGAACAGTTTTTCATTATGGAACATTTTGGAAATGGCAAAAATTATGGGGAGCAGATTAGGGTTGTCTGTGGTTAGGGAAAGGGTAACTTGGGTGGGAAGGCAATATTGTCTATGGAAAGACAATCCGAAAGACCTTTGTGGTAACAGAACTGGTTTCTTTCACTACACAGGTGATCAAATTACAAAGAACTAAACACACGAAGAGCTGTCAGGGAAACTGAGGAAATCTGGGTACGATCTGTGATTTTCATCACTGACAATCCTGTTGTTAATGTTGTCACCGATTTTTCAAGAGGTTACCCTTGGAGGAAAACTGAATAAAGGTACATGAGAGCTCTTTCTTTCTTCCTTCCTTCCTTTCTTTCTTTTCTTTCTTTCTTTCTTTCTTTCTTTCTTTCTTTCTTTCTTTCTTTCTTTCTTTCTTTCTTTCTTTCTTTCTTCCTTTCTTTCTTCTTTTTTTTTTACTTCTCCACGTGAATCTATAATTATCTCAAAATAAAATAGTAATAAAAGTATATAGATAATCCTATTATCCTAATTGAAGTTATTTTCCCACACACCTAAAAAAAAAGTGAACTAAACATTATATACATATTTTTAGCCACCAAATAACATATAAAAATAAGTTTCATTCAGCAAATAAAGCCACTGCCCTCCATGGGTACATTGCCTTTATTGTTAGTGGTGTATCCACTGACAAATGATTCAGTAATAACGCATTTTTGTGCTCTGTGGACATGCATTATACAGTGTTTTTTGAAGTGTGAAAAGAAATCCCTTAACAGAAGTACAGCTTTCTTTTTGCATTAATTCATTATCTGAGCCTGGGCGTATATGTGTGATTTTCATTTTCTTTGTGTGGCTCTTGTCAAAGACATCGATTTAAAAAATATGTCCTTATTTGTCAATGTCCACTTATCTTTAAAATACACATAATTTAAGTCATTCATTTTACTTTTAAAAAATGGCAGAATAGTTGTCCCACCTTTCATTTGAACAAGATGGAAGGGAATTATCTCTCTCTCTCTTTTTTTTAAAGGTTTTAAAGTCTGATTTCTTCAAATGCAGTTCTAATGAAGCAAGGTAGTCAAATTACCGTGTCTGATTTGGGCTGTTATTTTCCTTATTCACTCTCTCCAGAGTTCCCAGCTCCTGCTCCCCTGCCATTTCTATGCAACCTGTCCCAGCTGTTATTGGTGTTGATATAATACACACAAAGCGAGATTTGCCTTTATGGTTACCATGGAGACACTGCTTATTAAAAGCCTTTCTTCTGAAAGAATTGAGACATTACGCATTCACCCAGGTCTGTAGGCAAGTTTTCTACGTTCCGAGATTATGTATTTAATAAAAGAATAGCTCTATAAAATTAACCTCTGGCATTGACCACCTACCTTAGGGACCTTGCACTGTTCCACACTATTTCCCTAAAGTTGTGACCACATCTTTCCGGCCATGGGGAACTAAATATAACAAATGAAAAGCTAATAATTCTCCCCTTTCCTATGCCACCCTCCTCCTAATTGAAGAATAGGTTGCAATTATGTACATCTCTTCCAGCTCTACTCAAATTTATGGCTCCATAGACTTTGTAAACTTATCAAATATCATGACATTTGGCACATGGATGGTTGGCATGATCCACTTAAAAATGTATTGCATATTGCCTTCTACCATGTGTTGTGTCATGTATGTTAGCATTGTCACTTCTAGACTATAAATGAATCAGAGATAGCATCATACTGTCCTGCGCTAACTTTATATCCCGTTTGTCCTTCCCTCTCCCATACCTCACTAACTCAGCAAAGAACAGCAAGTCACTCAGTTGACACATGTTAATTAAGCTCCTACTGTGTGTCTAGTACATTCTAAGAGCTGAAGGTACAGAAGTAAATAAGGCAAGTCCCTGGATTTTAATATATATATGAAGAGAAGTTGATTTACTTTAAGTATAAAGATTCTTCTACTTTTGTTTCTTTTGATTAAAACCCTTTTTTGGTACTGCTCATCACTGAGACCCCTTTGTCCCTTATACTCCCAACACATGACAATGACAGCATTGCTCAGAAACAGCATCAGGGACTTTGGTGGAAAAACCCTGGGATGGAGGCGGGCCTGCTGAACCCCTTGCACAGAAGCTGGAGGGAAGCTATAATTTCAGCTCCTGTCATCTAAGAAGAGCAGGGGACCAGCACCTGGCCCACTGCTTACAGGAAACGCCTGGGGTAAGGGGCTTCCCAGCCCATGAAAGGTATACAAAAGGCCTTTAACCAACAACCAGGGTGATAGCTCATATAAAGTTACTACACTGGGATGAGGAAGAAAGAACAGACTGCCTTGCACCCAGGACTTGTGCCAACCTTCCCACTGACAGTGATGGGCCTGCATTTGCCCCCGTACCATTCCCGGTAGGCTCAGAGTCACCTAAGCCTGACTCTGCACTGGTCTGGCATACCCAGTGGTCTAGGTGGAGCATCACTGGGAGAGGTAAACATAAAGAGAGAGCACTAAAAAAACCATGCAAAGAATATGGGAGAAAAAACCTCCCATCAAAAGGAGCTTGGAAAAAAAATCCTAAGTACATCAGAAAGATTGTAACTGAAAAAAATAAACAAGGTTATTAAAGATTGGTATATGTATATTTACTCTGGATGGAATAAAAATAATAAAGCAATCTAAAAATATTTAAAACAAGTGTGTTAAGATTTTAACAAGATTCTGCAGAGAGGAAAAAGAATAACAATTCTAAGAATATAATGATTATGAAAAACAAAAGCATAGCATTTGAAAAAGAATCCACTAAAAACCTTTGAAATGAAGAAATATTCTTACAGAAAAAATAGTAAACAGTACTAACTCAAACTAAATACAGATGGAGAGAAAAATCTTTAAATATTAGGAAAAAGGTACTGAGAAATATACACAGATTCCAGCCTCAGGAGATAAGACATTGAAATACATATATTAAAAATAGCAGTTATGAGACAGATATGCTATAGAAAGGATCCCAAAATTGTTTACTAAGAGTTTTTGAAAAGAAGAAAAGAATAGCTGAGAAGCAAAAGTTAAAGATAGCGTAGTATTATACAGAACTGAAAAGAATATCATTTCATATTGAAATACCAGACAATACATAGCAGGATATATTTAAAAATAGAATTATTTTTATCCTAGTGAGATTTTCCCAAATAAGTCTTTTGTCTATTTTGAAAATGTAACTTTTAAAGAATGCTGATGAAAAAGCGAATTTTCTACTTACAGAATTTTACTTCTCTAGTCACACATATGTTTAAATCACAGATAATATATAGTGATTTAAAAGTAATTAATATTATATAGTAATTTAAAAGTAATTTAGAAGTATTACTTTTTTCCCCAGTCACACAAAAATTTACTCAACCTCTTCGAATGCACCTCTGACATCAATGCCTTTGTTATCACAGGAGTGTTTTTAAGTCATCATAGCGGCATTATGTGATTGTGTGTGTGATGTTCCTAACCACATACATAACCACAGGTTTATTTTCATTTTTATTTTTCCTCTAGGCTTTCTAGGTTTATGTTTATAATCTTCATAATGCAATAAATAGTATTGCTTTTAAAGTAACCTTTAAAAGTCTTATTTACAATGGCCTCCAACTTTTGCAAAAGTAATGTGAAAACCCAGGAATAAATATTGAAGTTGCTAACTTTTTTTGCATTCTTTTTACTAATTTTTACAGATGATTTCTGTAAACACCAAAATTAGCATCAATTGTAGAAAAGACACTGTTGTTTATGGCTAATGTTGTTATCCTAAACAGTATTTTATGTTTATGAGAGAGTTCTTAGCATGAGAGACTGTGTAAGAACTTCAATAGGAGAGCTTATTTTTTTTTCTAGAAATCTTTGGGGGAAATTTACCTTATACTTAGGTTATAGAGAGCTTTTATTGACCCCTTACTACCTATTGGGTGTGAGTGCTGGGTATGTAGCATGAACAAGACAGAGAATGGCCCTGTTACCCGTGGGGAGAGGTGCTCGTCCCCCAACTGTTGCTTGTGGGAGTGAATTCTTGCAATATCCCGAGAAAAAGAATTTTCTGAGACTTGTAGGGGAGGATGAAATATTCTAGAAAGTTTATTTCCATGGAATTACATCCCTGAGCTTCCAAAGTCCCATTTCCCCTTGTCCTGCTGAGGAAGAAGCGCAGCTGTGGTTTCAATAGAGCTAGAATCAGAGCTTCTGTTCCCTGTGGAGCGGTCCGATCCATCATCAGACTAGCTTAGTTGTGTTGCCAGTTGCAATCCATCAGTTCATTGCCTGTGGGGTCCAGAGGGCCACATGGCCATGCAGAAAACACAAGCAGATGCATGGAGGCGGAAAGGAGAGAGCCCCATAAGCCAGAAGCCACGAGGAACAAGAAAGAGAATTCCTTTGTATAGGGGATTTTGTATTCACAAATTTCCATGGGCTTGCAGTGGCCCTGCCCATTCTGGCCAATAATCTTTGTCCCCAGGTTTGACTGACAGGCCAGGACCTTCCCTGTGTCACCCCAACTCCATGGGGCATGAGTCTATCTTCCCTTTGTGGGACCTCTGCCCCCCAGTGACCTGTAGGGAATGGGCCGGTGGTTCCCTGGGGAGTGTAAAGTTGCAGCTTCCTGGTGAAGCTGCCTAAAATGACTTGCCTATAATTTTTGGCCTTCCCTGTGCTCCATTCCTGTTATTAATAACTAGCTAATTACAATGGTATCAGTCCTAACTTCCTGGAGTCCATATTCTAGTTTGGTAATACAGACAATAAGCAAATAAGTAAGAAAATTTCAGGTAGTGATGACTGCTATATAGACAATTAAAAATCATTTCAAGAAATTGGATAAAGTGTATAAGGGATCTAGAGGGTTTCCAAAGAATCTGAGTGTCTGATTAAGGGCCTGTGGGACCAGGCAGACCAACAGCCTCATTTATAGACCAACCCAGGCCTCGATTTCGCATATTCTAACTCTATATTCAATAATTTACCTTTATACCATTCATCTGATCACTTAAGTTTTTTTGACCTCACATGAAAATGTCTGATACAGAAAGATATTACAAATCTAGAGGAAGTACAAGGAAGGCAATTGTTAAAGGCATCTGAAAATTCTCACAATGCTTCCAATAAAATTTTTGTTTTGCAATCAAATGCACCTTTCAAAAATATATAAAATTATAGAAGTTCGCTAAGTTTTGTTTTAGCTCTAAAAGTACATAATTTAGAAACATAATCTTTTTAGGTCTTTAAATTTTTTTTTTTGTCCAAGATTGGGATATCAGATGCATAAGTATTAAACAATTAATAGATGCTTTTAATTGCTTTGGGAAAGTATATGTTGCACCATTTAACTGCACAACTAATAAGACTCTATAATAATAAAAGGCTAATATGCTAATTAGACCGGGCATCCTTCTGGATGTCCTTCTGGACGAAGCCGGGGCCAGAGGGAAGCTGCCTGGGTCCTGGGTGCCTGCTGGTGGGGCCGGAGGGAAGCCTGGGTCCCAGGCAGCCGGGGGGGGGGGGGGAGGCCTACTCTTGCCCAAATTTTTGTTCATCGGGCCTCTAGTATATTAGAAAGACATTTTATGGAAAAATGTTTAAAGAACAGCTTAGGTTCTTGATAAGTGTTGAAGGTATTTCTCTCATTTCTCTGGTGTGCTTGCTCTCTCTCTCACACACACAGTCAGACAGACACACACACACCTGTTGTGTGCTGCCTGGAGCAGGTCCACGCAGCTGCTGGGGTGGGTGGAATAAGACAGCTGAAGTTGTCTTTCTGTCTCACAGAACAGCCGGTGGTGTAAGGAGACATGTTGGCAATGATGTAGGTGAAGAATCCAGCTTTTCCTGCCAAGTTTTCTCCTGAAAACAGTGGCGACAGTGCTAAGTGTGTCCCACTTGGACATGATGAACAAGGCAAATATGAGGACACAACCCAGGAAGCATGAACTAGGACCAAGGCGAAGCAAAGGAGAAACCTGGGATGCAAAATTTAAGGTAGCACTCCCTTTCAGGGGCGGTCTCTGCACTTGCACAACCTGGAGATTGAGGGTCATCTTAAATTTTGTGTCTTGCTTGTTTCATCCTGGCCCCTGCTAACGTTGTCTGCCAGTTTTTAGTGTCTCTGTCATACAAGCCACCAGGTATAAATCAGATGACAAGACAATCCTACCCTGATTCTTCAGAACCCCTGAGACTCAAATGCACCGAGTCCAGTCTGAATGTATGAATGAATGGAGCTGACATGTGAGGTAAGAGAGTGGAACTATGGTAAGCTGCTTACTGGCCTTTTGGGGAGGTCCTGCATGAACCCCAAGTTCAAAGCCAGATGTAAATAAGATAGCAGCATATCCATAGATATAAACAATAAAAAATGCCAAATACATGGTGCTTCCACACGTGTGTGTCTCTGCTGTGTTCTGACTAGTCTACTCAGAACGGGGCTTTGCTTATGTAAGAGTATTACATATAATAAACTTTACATTCAGAACATCCCTTAATAGAGCCAATTAAAAATGAAAATGTGGGGCCGGCAAGAGACATTTTCACAATTGATCCAGACGTTGGTGCTGGCGGTAAGCTAAATATAAGCCAGCAGTTTTCTCAGGGAGAGAGAAGCAGCAGAACTCCAATTTCTAGGAGGAAAAAAAAAATGCTAAGAATAAACTCCCAGCAGCAAGCCTGGGAGGAGGCTTTCACGTGGTGTCAGAGCCTCACTCATGCTTCCAGGGGAGATCAATGCGGAAACATCTTTCCCCACAATGATTGGCTATTGCATTCCAAACTGAAAGGATTCCAGGGCAAATAAAGGCAGTACAGAGGCAGTACTGAGGCCTCTCACGTGGGCGGTTCTGCTGAACCTGTGCTTTCCACACTCATCCTGAAATACATTTATCTGAAGCATTTGGATTCCTTTTTTAAAAACAAATATGTTTTTATTGATTTCAGAGAGGAAGGGAGAGGGAGAGAGAGATAGAAACATCAATGATGAGAATCATTGATTGGCTGCCTTTTATACACCCCCTCCTGAGGGTTGAGCCCACAACTTGGGCAGGTGCCCTGACCAGGAATGGAACCCAGGACCTTTCAGTCCTCAGGCTGAAGCTCTGTCCACTAAGCCAAACCAGCTAGGGCAGCACTTGGATTCTTGAACTATGAAAGCAAATACCACAAAAAGCATTATGGAAAAAGCCCCATAAATGTCATTGATTTTGAAAAGTGAAGCTCAACCACTGAAGTGTCCTGAAATCAGTCTTCTGAATGAAAACGTAAAAAAAAATCAGTCCTTTCTGATATTTCCTAATAACTAGATTATTAGCGTTATTCATAAAAATGCTACATAGTATACAAACTTAAATGAGCAGGGACAAAAAGTATAATTGCAGACAAAAATACCAATACAGCAAAATGATCTGATTGAGATCATTGATTGAATTATCTTCCAGGACTAGGCCTGAATATATATTCTACAATTGAAATGGTATCTACTTTTAACGAGGACACGGGGGAAAAGGAAAAGAATGAAGAAGTGTGGGTTTATAGTGCCATATTTCTTCATAAAACAAGCAAAGACACAGTTCTCACGGTTATTTCTTGAAAGACAGCTCTTTCTGAAAGGTGATTTAATACTTGGTAAATAATAGAAATGATCTGGCGCCACCTTGTGGTAGTCTCCTGGAATTGGATGTGGTTTTTAAAAGAAAAGTTCTAGAATCAATCAAGATGTTTTTACAGCTGAAAAAGTATCTAATTTCTTTCAGAAAGCTAAGTTTCAAGTATAGAAACATTCTTATAGGGCAGGAGTGCCAAACAACAAACAAAAATATATTTTTAATATAAAATAATAGTAATAATTATAGTAACAATCATTTATTCAGTGGTTCCTGTGTGCCAGGCGGTGGGGCTATGGGTGTTACGTGTATTTGCTCACTGGACAGGAAGAGCTCTGGGGGAAACCGGGGAGACTAAATCAGTTTCTTGCCCGCCGCCACACAGAGTTAGTAAGGGATTTGAAAACTAATTCTTAGTAACGACTACCTTTTTAAAATTGTTTACTATATTCCAGGCATCAGTTAAGCACTTTCTACTTGCTATCTAATTGTGATAACATTCTTGTGAAAGAAATACTGGTACATCCATGATATAAATGAAGATACTCAGAAAGATTATATAACCTATCCAAAGCTAGAATTTGAACCTAGATATATTTAATCCTAAAGACCATACTCTTATCTATGCTATGTCCTATTACATTAACTACATTCTGGGCCTTGGTGCATTGTTCCTATAGCTGGCACACTCTCTTCTCCTTCCTTGTATAAGGGTGTATAAAGATTCCATGTGTTAAAGTTAAATTACAAGTGTAAAGTGTCATAACAATGCTTAGTACAGAGAAAGGGCTGAGTTTCAACTGTTTTTTTTTATTGTTTTATGTTAGAAAGCTGTCTGTTCAGTGTGTAATATTTGCATTTTATTTTTCTAGATTTCTTTTTGATAACGATGATATGCAAAAATATTGCCAATGACCAAAAGAAGAAAAAAGCCCATGGTCACTTGAGTCCTTAAGTTCCCTGAAAGTGGCATCCTTCTGGAATGCTTCTGCAAAGTTCACAGTCCTTTAAACCCCCTTTCCTGTCCTGGCCCTTGTTTTGGAAGGAAGAATTAACTCCTTCTTAGCTTGCAGTTTTTGCTTTTATCTTTCCTTCCACCCTCCACATGATAAGGCTGAGGTGAGCTGGCCACCACTTTATTTCCTTTCCAGGTTTCCTCTGATGGAGGAAACCACGGCCACCCACCATGGGACTGGTCTTGGGAGCCTGCGTGGGCAGGAATAGTTTAATGCTTCGAAGGGACTGAGATGATACTGACTGTCACTCCAGCTAGACATCTGGTGTCTGCACTCACTCCCCCAACAATCCCACGACCTCTCTACCCCACAGCCTCTCCTAGAAATCCCAGCTTAGACACAGGCATGGTACCTGCAGGGCACTCCCAGCACTCAAGACACAAAGAGGCCTAAGCTCTCAGGTCTTGCAAGGGCATATGCTCAAATGTCTTTTATAGATTTGAATGGAAGTGACCCTCGGCTGCCTCCTGGCATGGACCTCTATCTATCTGTAGTCCATTTCTGCCTGTGGAATTAAGGGCATTCAGGGGAAGTGGCCTGAGGCCAATGAATGGCCATTCTTGAGGGAGGAGTCTAGAGGGGTCATGCAGGGTTGAGCAAAACCGGCGAAAGCCTAGGGCCCAGACAACTTTCTTCTTCTGGCATTCAGCATGCTTTGCCGACACTAAGAATCTTAATAGTTAATGCTTACAGGCCTAACCTTGTGCCAGGCTTGTTGTAAAATGTTCACATACATATATACTCAGTCCTCTTAACCCTAACACCAATGAGAGATTTATGGGGGAGAAAACCCCCAATTCAATAATCTCACCCATGAATCATTTGAAAAGCAATCCAACTTTTTTTTTCTTTTACTTTTGCATCAACCACTTTCTATTGGTTGTTTTCCTTGGCATTTCCATAGGATAATTCATGTCCAAACTGGCCCCACAGTTAGCCTAGTCCTGACTCTATTGAATGTTGACTCAGCTGCAACCTTGGATGCCTCCCCCACAGCCTTTGAGAGCGTGCTGGGCTCTTTGGTGTCACGCTGTGCCCACCTATCCCACGGCATCCTCAGCTATGTTTGGTCCTTAGACTAGAACATCTCTTGCCTCTGATCTACGTGATGACATAATTCAAATAAAGCCGAACACGTTCAAAAAAGTTCAACTATCCCAGACTGTAGCTTTCATAATGTAACTTTAGCCTATAGCTCCTGTAGGTCATTGCTAAAAATGAATGAATGAGTAGATGGGTAAATAAATAAATCTGTTTCCTCCCTGACCCTTGATTGATAATACAAAAGCCCTCTTATATTGCTTCAGAACTCCTCCTTGAAACCCCCTTTTCATTCCATTCAGATAAAGCCATGAAGGTCTGCTCCAGGAAGTCATCTGTCTCACATGTCAGCAATCTGGATGTGAGCTCAGCTGGGATTCTCCCTCTACAGAACTATTTAGCAGCTGGCCGAATGAGGATAGTGATGTGGTTCAGAAATAAAGAATTCATTCCCTTCCCCGGGCTGGGCGGCCTTAGCTGACTTATAATATACTAGAGGCCCGGTGCTTGAAATTTGTGCACAGGTAGGGTCCCTAGGCCTTTCTTCCCCCAGCTGCTGGGGCCTTCCTTCCTTTGTTCTGCACCGCCCCCCCGTGGTCAGCACACATTATAGCAAGTGGTCGAACTCCCAGTCAGTGAAATTCCCGAGGGGACAATTTGCATTTTTGCCTTTTATTGCATAGGATAACATAGCACTTCTGTTCTTCTGCTTTTTTCCCCACCACCAGGAGCTGCTTCTCTGTGAGCCGCTCCATGCACACAATCTTGGGGTTTCTGGATTTCGACACAGGTCACGTCCTCTTGGTAAACAGTACTGATTTACTTCTGTTTCATTTGAAGAACTAACAGATAACCTAGCTCAATCAGAATCATTTATCAGACATATCTCAGAGTCCACTGGGTCACGTGTCCATCTCGAGGCAATCCCTTTTGGCCAGTAGAGGGTACCTGCTGAAGGGCTTAAACTAGTCAGGGCTCACCTCTGATGATGCCACCGGACCAGCCGGTGCCAAGGCCAGAGGCTGTATTCAGGAGGTGCTTTACCAAGAGGAAGTGGGACTTGGATTGGGCAAACAACCCTATAATTACCACATTTCCTTCATAAATCTGATCCCACTAACGTTCAAGGAAACCTGGGCAGTGCTACTTAATAATTTATGGTTGCTCCTGTTTCCAATGCACGTTCTCTCTTCTCCAGGCTCGTTGCGTGGTCTGCACAGAGAGCTGAGGCCTGAGCACGCTTACGGATCCCTCCGCAACCATTTTCTTATGTGAATGACCAGGCCTGGAGCCAAGGGTTCCACATTAGAATCTCACAAAATCCCGGTGCACTGGGCGCCGTCGACTTCTTTTTGCAGTAGGCTAGAAAATGGCAAATGTGGAAAGAAAAAGCTGTTCTATAAATAAGTAAATAAATGCACCAAAGGCTGAAGAGGTAGCCGTGGGTTGTGGGCAACCTCCAAAGTAGGTACCAAAAGCTTACTTTGTGAGCACTGAGAAAAGGAACCAGGCCTTCCAAACAAAAATGACAGAATGAAACTGAAGATGGATGCTTATTTCTGGTTATTTCTACTTATTTCTTTACTCTAAAAATCACATTAAGTGATATCAAAAAGCATAAATCTGAGTATATATGGGGGCAGATGAGGAGCCTATTTATTTATTTATTTATTTATTTATTTATTTATTTATTTATTTATTTATTTTAATTGATTTTACAGAGAGGGATAGAGAGTTAGAAACATCCATGAGAGAGAAACATCGATCAGCTGCCTCCTGCACACCTCCAACTGGGGATGTGCCCGCAACCAAGGTACATGCCCTTGACTGGAATCAAACCTGGGACCCTTCAGTACGCAGGCCGACGCTCCATCCACTGAGCCAAACCAGCTAGGACGAGTAGCCCATATTTTTAAATGTAAAATTTTAATACATGCACGATGACCGACCTCGCAGACCATAGACAGTGAAACCTAAGCCTGTGATAGAATAAAGCAGAAAAGGCAATGAGTCTGTTGACTGTAAACCTCAAAAGTCATGAAGTCTGTTGACTATAAACTTCAAAAGGCAGGGGTGGAGGCAGCTGCTATTCATCCAAGGGTAGTGGGTTAAGTACAAGTCCTCAGGACTCCTTTCTCCTGCTTGGATCACATAATCTGGCTTGCAACCACACCACCTCTACTCCATGCATGAGACTGGAGTATTCTCTTCTGGGGAAAACAGCATACTCAAGAGAAAAGCCTACTGATAATGACAATCAGAGGTCTCAAAATAAAACAGCCAGCTTGCTGGCTGATCATCTTATAGGAAAGACTGACATTTGGCAAGGCCTTTACCTTCAAATCAGATTTTCCAAAACGCTTTTTCTGTGTCTTTTCCAAGCTACTCCCCCTATCTCCTTGTCGGTTTGATGGACTGTTTTTCTTCGTTGAAGACGCAGCTCAAATGTCAATACTCTCCTCCATGCTTCACCCAGGTCCCCACTGCTTCTCATAGGTAGCTGCGCTATGACAGCTTATTGCTCTCATTATTTGGGTTCAGGTACGTCTTCCTCCTCATTAGGCCATGGATCTCTCAGGTCTGTGTTCTATTCCCAGCCTCTATCCTAGTGCCTGGAGCCAAGGAGGAATGTGACACAAAATGTTTTTAATGTCAGTTGGATACAGTGGGAATTTACACCATCGGACCTCAAAGATTTCTCTTTGAAACTTGAGACACTGTGTCTACAAAACAAAACTTATTTTCCCAAGAAATAAATCTATGTCTAATGGAATGTGACCATTATGGTGATATTAATTGAGCAACAGGAACTTTCATTCATTGCTGGTGGGAATACAAAATGATACAACTACTTTGTAAAAACAGTTTGATGATTTCTTACAAAACTAAATATAATCTTATCATGTGATCCAGCAATCTCACTTTTTGGTATTTACCCAAAGAGGTTGAAAACTTATGTCTACACAAAAACCTGCATGTGGATTTTTGCAGTAGCTCTATTCATAACTGCCCAAACTTGGAAGCAACCAATATGTCCGTCAGTGGGTGACTAGATAAATATACTGGTACATCCAGACAATGGAATATTATTCAGTGCTAAAACAAAATGAGCTTTCATGTCATTAAAAGACATGGAAGAAACTCAAATACATATTACTAAGCAAAAGAAGCCAGTAGGAAAAGGCTACATACTGTATGATTCCAACTCTATGACATTCTGGAAAAGGCAAAAATATGGAGGCAATGAAAAGATCAAAGATTGCTAGGGGTTAGGAGAGAGAGAGAGGAATGAATAGGAGACTATGCTGGGTCTCAGACCATGGATTCCTGTTCAGTGATTATCCCAGTATACACACTCCCTCTAGAAGTCAGGAGTCAAAACGAAAAGGGGTTTTGAGTTCCAGAGAAAGAATAGGAAAAGGATCTGGGATGAATCCTAATATATAAAAAGCCAGGGGCTATAATGGCCAAAACAACCAGATGAATCACTGAACAGCAGGCTAGGGAGCTGAGGAGCAGGATGAACAGTCACCATGAGTGAACTCCTGCCTGGATCGGGGATGTGGCCAGCCTTCAAACTGCCAATGGCCCCTAGCCCAGGCTGGCCAGCACCCCAGAGGGGAACCCTGCCACGATCAGGGTCGTGGCTGGCCTTCAAACCGCTGGCGGCCCCTAGCCCGGGGAGGCCTCCTAGCTGAGGATGCCTGAGTCTGTTCTGGACCTAAGGGGGTGCTCTCTCCACAAGTGATTCAGAAGCCACCAGTGTCTAACTGCCAGTCTCTAGGAGGTGGGAGTGAATCCACTGTCCACCAAATAGTAGGACCATTGAACCGTTCAGTCTCAGCTCAGGCACGGGTCCGTGGCTGACAGGGTGGAGGCCAGACTAAAACGAAATGGCAGGAACACCCTGCCCACCTTGGTGGGTGCAGTTGCAGTCCATGAGGGCCTGGGCAGTGTAGAAAGTGCCATCTTCTCCTGGGTCCTGTGCTGGCACTGCTGCCTCGCTCACCCTCAAGCCCCCCTGAGTCCTGACAGTGAAGTGTGTAGGGCATCCTGCAGGAGTTGTGCTGTTCTGGGTCCTTTTGCCGAAAGACACCCTTTGGAATGAATTCAGAGCCACATCTCACTTCCTATGAGACCGGAAGAACCATCTAAAAGGAATTCGACAAAAGCTTTCCATATCTCTGTTTATTCTTTTGAATCTATAAAACAACCTTTAAATATTTTCATGACCCCATCCCCTCCAAAAAAAACTTCTACCCACTAGAATCACTTTCCTGATCATCTTCCCCAAAATAGATTGCATTTTAAGGGTGGGTAAAGGAAAGTTGAGGGAAGTTAAAATACTGCACAAAGGATATTGTAAAATGGCAAAGCCCAAAGTGAAGATCATGTGTTTTCTTTTTTATAAATATACTACATAGAGGCCTGGTGCACGAAATTCATGCACTCGGCGGGGGGGGGGGGTCCCTCAGCCCAGCCTGCACCCTCTCACAGTCCAGTAGCCCTTGGGGGATGTCTGACTAACAGCTTAGGTCCACTGCCCCTGGGGAGCATGCCTAAGCCATCAGTCAGACATCCTTAGCGCTTCCACGGAGGTAGAAGAGGCTCCTGCCGTGGCTGCAGCGCTCGCCACGGCTTCTGGCTGAGTGGCTCTCCCCCTGTGTGAGTGCACTGACCACCATGGGGCAGCTCCTGCATTGAACGTCTGCCCCCTGGTGGTCAGTGCGTGTCACAGCAACCAGCCATTTCACTGTTTGGTCGATTCGCATATTAGTCTTTTATTATATAGGACTAGAGGCCCAGTGCACAAATTCGTGCACAGGTGTGGTCTGCCGGCCAGCCCCGATCAGGGTGATCTAGCCAGGCAGGCCTGGGGGAAGGGCCACAGGGGGTTGGCAGGCCAGCCCCACCCCTGACCCGTGTGTGTGTGTGTGTGTGTATGTGTGTGTGTGGTGATCAGGGGTGGGCTGGCTGGGGGAAGGGGCCCTGGGCGGTTGGTGGGCCAGCCCCATCCTCTGGTTGAACTCAGGTCGAGGGGACAATTTGCAAATTACCCTTTTATTATATAGAATATTTTTTTATTGATTTCAGAGAGAAAGGGAGAGGGAGATAGAGATAGAAACATCAATGATAAGAATCACTGATCAGCTGCTTCCCACAGGCCCCCTACTGACCAGAATCAAACCTTGGACCCTTCAGTCCTCAGGCTGATGCTCTCTCCATTAAGCCAAATGGGCCAGGGCCATGTGCTTTAAGTTCTGCATGGTTGTAATGGTCCCCAAATCTATACTAATAAAAGGGTAACATGATCATTAGAGTGGCTGTCTTCCGGACGTCCTACCAGACAAAGCTGCAGTGGCTGCGAGGGCCAAGGCTCAGGCAGCATGGGCAGCTGCGAAGGGCTGAGGCTCAGGCTGGCAGTGGCAGCAGCAGTGGGGTAATGGGGATGGTGTCTTTCCATGATCTGCCAGGCCACCTCCTGCAGAGGGAGGCTAGACTGGGGGCCGAGGCACAGGCAGTTAGGGGTGATTAGGCAGACAGGGGGGCAATTTAAGGGCAATCAGGCTGGCAAGGGGACAAGGTAGGGGCAATCAGGCCAGCAGGGGGGCAAGATAGGGGTGATCAGGCAGGCAAGCAGAGGGGTTATGGTCAATCAGGCAGGCAGGCAGGCAGGAGAGTATTAGGAGCCAGCGGTCCCAGATTGTGAGAGGGATGTCTGACTGCCGGACTGTGGGATCAGGCCTAAACCGGCAGCTGGACATCCCCTGAGCGGTCCCAGATTGGAGAGGGTGCAGGCTGGGCTGAGAAACCACCCCCTGTGCACAAATTTTGTGCACTGAGCCTCTAGTAGATCTATAATTAGGATCTATTGGAGGAAAGAGGAGATAAATGCAAGAATCATGCAAAACTTGGGTTATCATAAGAAAAGTCTACCCCAATTCCAATCTGAGAGCTCACAATGCCCTGGGTAGCAAACACTGGAATGCTTTCTACCCTCTGGCTTAAGGCAAAGTATGGGCACGCTGTGTGGGTGTGCTGGCATAACCTGCCTAGATAACATTAAGATCCACTTTGCTCTCTGACCATGTCGCATACTGCTTTCCCTTTAGGACACCCATGCACAAGACCACTGCTCCCAAGGTCACCTCTGAGGAAGGATTGCAATTGAAAGCAAATGAGTACTTTATGTAGGCATAAAATCAACACATTTATGTTAAAAATCAGACTGCAACTCATTGCTATGGGCTTCGTTCAGTGTCAGTATATAAGTACAGCCTTTCTTCTTATCACTTTTTTTTTCTCCTCCATCAACAGCTGAATATGTTTCAAGTTCATCTTTTGTATAAGCAATCAATTCTCAGGAAAACTGGCTGTCAAGTCTACAGCCTGAAGAAAATAAAAAGAACGAATGTCAATAAGTTTCCTGCTGCTCTGTCCTTTATTAATGGTCAGATGGGAGCCGGCTACCTATTTTCTGAAGCTGAACAGTTGGCTTACAGAGGGGGGAAAAAGCCCGTGCCCCATCCACTTTAAATCTTGGCATTTACCTCTGGGACGAGTGAGTTGGCTTTTTAGGTTTTCTCATTTGAATTAAAGACAAATTAAAATAAAGAGGAGTAATCACATTCCATGGCATTCCATTTCTGATTTTATTATTGCTTTAGTCTTGCTTGATGTGGTTGGCTTCAAGTCTAACAGCCCGAAAGCAGGATGCATAGTTGAGATGATAAGGTGACCACAAGAAGTATAATTAGTTCATAATTGGCTTTTCTTACTCAGTATTAATTACCGTGCACCAGATTTGTTACAGTCTAAAAGTAATGAAAATCATGTCCATAGTTGGGATCTTTTGGATGAAATGCATACGGAGTTTTCTACTGGTGAAAGCTCTGTGGTGATTCCAGCCACAGTGAAGTTAGCAATAATTAAAATCACTTTTTATTACAATACAATCAGACAATTACCTCTGGGAGCCGATGCAAACCCACAAACCACTTGTTGTTTTTTTTTTGTCACAGTTGTACTCTGAATGAAGGTTTTCAAGTGCTATCGAGAAATGTCTTCTCATCGAGAGATGGAAATTCTGAGGCTGCAGAGAGTGTGTGGTTTGGTCAACACCTAATCTGAAAGTAAATGGAATCCTTTTAAATTTGAAGTTTGATAAGCCTGAAAATGTGAACTCCACTAAGTTAGCGATTTGTCAGTAAATTGAATAAAGGAAAACAGAAGGTGCTGTGACTTCATTATGTTCTGACGGTTGAAGGCATTCAGGGCATAATTCAGAGTGCTCCACGGCAGCGCCCTGCGGCGGATCAATCATTGGAAGAAGTGATGGAAATATGCATAGAATAAATTGAGAGAGTTCAGGAAAATGTCAAGTTTGAGGGCTTTAGAAAATCAAATGCACTTTCATAAATATTCATATTTACTAGGAAAATCATATACTCCTCAAAGAAGGCAGGTTCTGAGTAGAAAGAACAATGAAAGGCATGCCACTACTTCTTTGTACTTCTCTATTATGTCCCCCATTTGCTTAAAATCTATCTCACTTTGAATAAGTAATTTAATTTCCCAAGTCTGAATGTATATTTATTTATTTTATTTTTAATAAAATACATTTTTTTTTAAATTTCAGAGAGGAAGGGAGAGGGAGAGAAAGATAGAAACATCAATGATGAGAGAGAATCATTGATCGGCTGCCTTCGGCACTCCCCCCCCCCCCCCCCGCCCACACACACACACTGGGGATTGAGCCCACAGCCCAGGCATGTGCCCTGACCAGGAATCGAACCGTGACCTCCTGGTTCATAGGTTGAAGCTCAACCACTGAGCCACTCCTTTAGATGCATACACCATTATTGTTTATCCATTCATTTGTTGACAGATACTTGGGTAATTTCCACTTTTTGGCCACTGTAAATAATGCCACTATGAATATTAATAAATGCAAGTTGAGTAAGAAATAAGCCTTCCTTCCTGAGTGGCCCATGGGAGGCAAGGAGCAGTTAATTACAATACAAGGTCTGTAACAGAGGCACACAATTAGCAAAAGCAAAATAAGCCATTCAGAGAAAGAAAAGTATCACATGATCTCACTCATATGTGGAATCTAAGAAACAAAGTAAACTGATGAGCAGAGTGGATCCAGAGACATGGAACCTTAAAATTGTCTTCAAACACATCACAAATACCACTAACTTATTGTAAAAGATGTGCTTAATATGCAAACATATGTAATAAATATGATACAAAAAATTGATTATATCATTGTGTTGAATAACACGAAATTCCAGTTGATGTGTCTTGTCTTGGGCAGAACTGATTAGTTAATCAGAGATCTTATGTCTACAAAGCAAAAATAAACATCATCCAGGCACATTCCTTTAGCATAAACCAATCATCTCATTGTTGAGGGTTAAGAAATTCTGCCAAAAATATGTGGATAACATTATTTTGAAAGAAAAGTTATGTTTTCTGTTTCATGCTTCTCTTGGTCCTTCAATTACAGCAGCACTTGGCCATGGGAACTAATTCATTAACTGCTACCAATGAATAAAAATGCTGTTTAGCAACCACAGAAAAAGTTTTCTGTAAGTTATATAGTATACTTGTGCCTCTACAAATAAAAAACATTCACTGACCACATCATAATTTAAAGTATTTGTTTTCTGTGAATTTTCACAACCTGGCCAGGTAAAGATGTTAGACCCATATACAAAATAAGAAAAAAAAGCACATGTAGAATAATGCCCAGCATTGTTTTGTTTTTTTTTGGGGGGGGGGCATTTTTATAGGGCATAATGGATTCAAAGCGAAGTGCAAATTACTTATAAACATACCAAAATGACCAACTGTACCACAATTAACTCAAGGTATAAGCATTAATCTTACAAAATAATAAGCAACTCTTCTTTAAATATCTGAAGCATAGGTGACTTACAGTCATGTTAAGAAAATGCTAGAGTAGGATGAGAATTTATATTTCTTCATTTCCAAACTGCTCCTTTGGATGCGCTGTAAGGAGTTTCAGAAAACGATGAATTATTGATGAATGTCATACTGTTGTTGACTCTTCTGAGGCAGAGATTTAAAATTCAATTCTACCTTGTACAAAAGCTTTGGAATTAATTGTAGATGCCTGCCAATTTCTTTGAGCTGTCCTTTACCAGAGGACATTATCACTAAACCTCTGTCATTAGTGTTGCTATCACATTCTGCCCCCAACTGGGTTCCACTGTTCACTCATCAGAGTGGACCTATAATCCTTCTGCAGCCCAGAGGTGGAAAATGATATGGAATCAAATCAAACTCAAGCAAATAAGAACCCTGAAGTTTTAATGAAACAACTGGTTTTGGTATTTTGAATTCACTGGCTTATTAATAAAAGTCTAGCACTTGCTATTGGTACCCTAGAGCCTATAAATATTGGAAAAGATCAAACACTTCTCAGAAATATCAATATTATCTACAAATAAATTATTTACAAAGTGACCAATGATATTAAAACCACAGGAAATGGAAAGAGAGAGAAGTTCTTGGAGAAAAATAAGTCACGGTGAAAATATTGTGACCAGTTGGTTTGGGCAATGTCAAAGAAAGGCACTTAGGAGGTAATTTTGTGAAAAGAAATGATGATCTGGACAATTTCTAGATGTTTGTTTCTACCAGTAAAAACTTGTAGAATAAAGTCACATAATAGGCAGGTTTCCAATGGTAGACTGTAGTTATCCAATGGGGGAGGGGCAGAAGGTCAAGTTTTAGTTTTATTTACAGCATCTCCCATTCCCCCCGTCCCCCCCGCAACTTCATAACAGTCTTCGGCATGTTTTTTGACTTTGTTTAATTGTCACTATTTATGTATCTGTAGGCAATTTATTTTCTTTTCTCCATGAGCAATACAATCATATCATCTGCTTTGTTATCAGATGGCCAATGTTGTTAACGATCTGTTTCTATATGTTGAGTGTTTATCAGTGGTTCTCAACCTGTGGGTCGCGACCCCTGTGGGAGTCGAAAGACCCTTTCACAGGGGTCGCCTAAGACCGTTGGAAAACACATATATAATTACATATTGTTTTGGGGATTAATCACTATGCTTTAATTATGCTCAATTTGTAACAATGAAATTGGGGGTCACCACAACATGAGCAACTGTATTAAAGGGTTGAGGCATTAGGAAGGTTGAGCACCACTGGTTTAAGGTGAAGAGGGTGTGGGGGTTAGTGATCATAAAATGAGCTAGTTAAATAATATTTGGGAAGTTCTCCAAGATCTGACACCATGGAGTGACATAAAGAGGCAAAAGCTGCAAGTAGATAAAGGAGATGTGGTACATATATACAATGGAATATTACTCAGCCATACTTATCATGGTGATCACTTCATAAGATCTATAAATGTCTAATCACTATGTTGTATGGGGGATTGTCAAGGGCGGGGAAAAAAAAGGACACATATGTAATACCCTTTGTAATACTTTAAGCAATCAAACTTAAAAAAAAAAAAGGAAAAAAAAATAAATAAAATAGGTTCTTGATGAAATGGTGAAAAAAGAATTTAAAAAAATAAAAAAAATAAAAACCATAATCTGGTGATAGTTTACAAGTAAACAGAGGGCCAGGACTAACAATTTGACATGCATGATGTCAGTGGGTGGGGGAAAAAAGCAAAAGGACTGATCCAAGAGGAGAAGTAATGTTACTGTTCAGTATTTATCGTGCACAGAAGTGTGATTCCAGGAAATTTGTACCATAGAATACTTGCACAACCCATGGTTATCAGAAGTGTGTCTTTGTGCATTCACCTCAGTCTCAGGAAGAGTCGATGACTCTGTCAGAGGAGAACATGAGCCAAGCTTTGTGACAGAGTTCCAGAGAGGGAAATTCGTTAAACTCCTGGGAAGACTGAGAGGCCTCAGGGTGGAAAGTGATTCTTAAGGGAAAGGGGAGTATTGAGGGAGGAATTAATGGCAAGTCTGCCTCCTTGGTCTACAGAAATAATTTGCAGCTGCTGACCTCAGGGTACCAGAGGAAGCAAACCCAGATTTAAGCTGGGAGAAGCAAGTGTAAGGCTCGATGTTTTAGAGAATTACTGGCTCAAGAGTCTGGAGAGCTGAGAGGATGAGGATCGTGATGTTGAGCGTGCATCATGAAGAGGAACGTTTGGGCCCCAGCACTGAAATATTTCAGAGTGGAAGTGAGTTTCTGTTTTCTTGTTATTCACCTAGTCAATACTGTTGCATCTTTAGTCTGGATTCCTCCAGTTAAGTGTCCTAGTGTATAAAACTGGCAACTGCTCACTGCAACTCCTCTTTGGAGATTGCTTGGGAGACTCCAAATTCAGTCAAGCACAGGACTTTCCACCACATAACTCAGACTCTTGAGTAATATCAGCATCATAGTTACTGTCATCAACTATTAAAAAAAATTCCAATTCTACAAACTCAGAAGTATCTATATAATAAAGAGGTAATATGCAAAGTGACCCTCACACCACAACGCCATCACAAGATGGCAGCCTGCACAGCGGGGGCAGGGCAACGGGGGCAGGGCTGACGGCTGCTCTGCATGGCTTTCACTGGGGTCCCTGCAGCCCCATGGGGATACGGGGGTCCCGGCGGCCACTTCACCCAGCTTCTGCCAAGGTTTCCACGGCCCCGTGTGCATGTTGCGGGAGCAGGGCCCTGAAGCCACTGCACTTGGCCCAGAGGTGGGGCATGGGGGCAGCACTCCAGGACTTGGGATTGTCCCATGGTGCACCGGCCACACAGGGCAGGACTCTGGGACTTGGGGTGGTCCCATGGCACAGGGGGGCGGGGAAGGGTTCCCAGGTCTCGCGCAATTTCACGCAACAGGTCACTATATAATGTTTTCTTTTATACAACTCAACTTAGTTTTTTATTTCAATTGCCTCTCTTGTCTGGTTGGCAAGGGAGGTGGGGAGGAACAAAAAAATCAAACTATAACATGAATATTGCAAGGGGTCCTCACTTACTCACAAATCTGTGATGTGATGGGTGGGGTGCAGGAAGGCCATTGAGCCCTTGGTTATTCATGGTCGTTGGTTATTCTGCCCAATCTTTCTGTTACCCTACCCTTGCTTATCCTGCCCTGTCATTGATTAAGCAGCTTACACAGACCTTCAGGTCACTCAGTCCTCTGCTGAGTATGTGCCACTCTTGGGGCATGAGCACCTTTGCCAAAGTTGCCTATGGTCCTGCCATCCACCTACATAATCATTCCCATCTCAAGTCTGACTAATTTGTGTTGGCACTGCACCAAAGGGCACCAGACATGTTTGGTCTGAGGAGCCATCAAATGCTTAGATCTCATCTTAACTTTTGCTCACCCCAGCTCTGCCATATTTTTCAGGCAATTGCCAATTCTCTTAAAAGTTATTCTAGAGGAGTAAATAGCATAATCTCCTGAATGGGTTTTGGCTGTGCTCCAGGTGCAAGGAAGACAGAAGTTGGCAAACTGCTCGAAATGGGTGGGAGGTGTTGTAGGAAGAAACAAATAAATCAATATCATGAAATATTATTTAGCTTCATTTTTATTTTTGCATGTAAGTCCAATAAGAAGCAGGGTGTGCATAAATCATCATGATTACTCGAGAGCTGACAGTTCAGTGACTTCCCTTTCAGAGGCCAATGTTAAACATTTAAAACCCTTGAGATGAGTAGGTGGTTGTTACCTATCACAATAAGCACTGTTTTAAAACTGCTGTAGACTGACACATGTATGAGATTCAAAAGAAAAGAATCAACTTATTTTAGATTTCCTCCAGGATTTATTATGTTTTCCTTTAACTTGAGAGTTTCTGGTAGTGATAAATTTAAACAACTGTTCCATATTACATAATTTAAAATGATCTCCAGCTCCATGAATACATTTGATCACAAAAACCTTTCCTCTTGATTATATGATAGTTAAAAATGTCAACATATTTTCATTGTTTTCACATTTTATGCTTTAAGATGTTTTGGTTGGGTGACTTGATACTTGAGGACTTTTTTCTGTGAACCAGAATGTTGCATTTTAAAATGAAAAAAAAGAAAGAATAAAGAATGCCATTTCTGCTCAGCTATAATCCACTCAAGTGGAATTTGATTCATTCTCTTTGCTAATTGTACACTATTTCCTGGAACTTTCTTCTTAGTGATTGCTCTACTCTAGTTAAGGGCTTCATATTTTTTGAGAATGTGAAATCTTACTCAGATATGCAAAAAGACATGTTCAAGGATGTTAACCAAAATTGTTTACAAGAGTAAAGAGTTGAAAAGATTTTAATGTCATCAATTGAAGAAGATACAAATAAAACATTATTTGAAAATAATAGAATAAATACAATAGTTAACAAACCTATATATAATGAAGGACAAATCTCAAAAATGTAAGTTTAAGTTATAAATTAAGCACAATACCATTTATGAAAAATACAAATACCATACTGTTCATGGCTATATAAATATGTGTGTATACACATGTGTATGTATATATAAATACGCATTATACATATCTATAATAATAAAAACATAATATGCTAATTAGACCGGGGGGGGGGGTCAAACAACTTTCTGGACGACCTTCTGGATAAAGCTGGGGCTGCGAGGGCTGAGCCCCTTGCACGAATTTCATGCATTGGGCCTCTAGTCTATAATAATATAAGTGTAATATGCAAATTGACTGAACGACCAAACAGCAGAATGACCATCCAGACGACCTTCCAGACGACCACCCTATGACATGCACTGGCGCCCGGCCAGACAAGGCAGGTGCGATGCGATTGGTTGGGAGTTGGGGGAGGGGGGCTCGCCATTGCCCCGTTTTCTCAGAGCCCCAGCTGGGTGGGCAGGGCCTTCCTCTGGGTGGTGATCAACAATTGCAGAGCCCTGGCAGGGTGGGCAGTATCTCCCTGTGCACAGCAATCAATTCAGGAGCCCTGGCTGGGTAGGCAGGGCCTCCCTCTGTGCAGCAATCGATAACAGAGCCCCAGCAGGGTGGGCAGGTCTTTTCTCTGCATGGCGATCAACCATGGAGCCCTGGCTGGGTGGGCAGGGCCTCCCTGTGTGCGGTGATCAATCGCGGAGCTCCGGCAATCCATTGAGAAGATGGATGGGTGGGTGGGGCCTACCTCTTTGGGGCTATTGATCACAGGGCTCCCAGACTGTGAGAGGGCACAGGCTGGGCTGAGGGAACCCCCTCCCCAGTGCACAAATTTCATGCACCGGGCCTCTAGTATACATATAATCACATATAAGTGTGGTATACATATTACACACAAATATGTAGACAGTGTATATATCACACACATATAGGTGGATAATTAATTATATACAATTCATGTATATATATATATATATATATATATATATATATATATATATGCAAGTGTGATATATAGCATACACAATGTATATTTTATATATGCATACTTATGTAATATACATTATATATATTTATATATGAATCCACTTTAAATACATAAGAGCATTTACCTGTGGAAAAAGAATAGAAATTGAATTAGAGCCTAAGGAAAAATTAATAAAATTATATATTAAATAGGGGCAATACATAGATTACTTCAAGGCAAAGTCAAGCTAAAAGTCACCTTTCTCAAGGAGGCTTACTCTAACTCCCCCAACTCCTGACCCTCTTAGCTTGCCTTCCTTATTCTTTTTCCCTTAGTTTAACATTATGATCAATTAGAATCTTAGCAGAAAACAAAATATCTCAGACTAAATAAATGGAATATAATTAAAGAGATTTTAATGGAAGGAGTAAATGCAAAATTGTGATCCAGTTTAAGAATTTAGAGATACCTAGAGACTTGACGAGAGAGCAAAGGGAGGAAATGATGCTATTGGAGTTGAGAGAGCTGGAGCCCTGCAAGAAGACACCCAAGAGGCTGTGTAGCTAGGGCCTAGGCAGAGACACAGTCTCTGCCAGGAATGCAGCCCAAAGCAGGGAAGAAGTGGGTAAGAAGTAACCTGACATGACCTCACATTGGCCAGACTCAACCAGAAACCAGCTGTCCAAGGAGCCAGGGGGCTGTTCAAAAGGCAGGGAATGTATTTGGGGAAGGAAGCAAACGGAATAACCAGCACATATATACAAATAAATACAGTTAATAAATATAAAATAAATAATAAGACAAATACATTTATAAAAAATATGTTTTTATATCAGTAGTATGCCACTAATCAAGAATTATCTCTCTCTATAAAAGGCTAGGTGACTGTCCGACCACCTGACCTTCCCACCGCTGGTACCTATGACATGCACTGACCACTAGGAGGGGGCAGATGCTCAACACAGGAGCGCTGTGGTGACTTGGCAGCGGTGGTTCTCAGGTAACACACCCGGAACCAGAGAGGAGGGAGCCTGATTCCTCGTGGGGATGTTTGATTCCACCTTCAGCCATGGGTTATGTTGTTGCTGGGGCACTGTGGGCCCGAATCTGGTTTACTGATGAGCTGCAGTAATTAATTTCCTTTCAATGTGCACGAATCTGTGCCCCGGAGCCACTAGTAATTAACATAATACTTGGAACCTGAGATATAAGAAGAAAAGGTAAGTAGCTTTGGATAAATCAGGGTACAAAGCATCCTGTGGCATCAGAAAATAGTCATTTATATAATCATGGAGAAAAATTTTGGGGTTGAACGATTATCTTTTCTCGTCAGTTACACTACAAATAGAATTAATTAATTGGCTTAAGATTCCACATTAATAGCCCTAGCTGGTTTGGCTCAGTGGATAGAGCATCGGCCTGAGGACTGAAGGGTCCCAGGTTCGATTCCAGTCAAGGGCATGTACCTTGGCTGCGGGCACATCCCCAGTAGGGGGTGTGCAGGAGGCAGCTGATCAGTGTTTCTCCCTCATCGATGTTTCTAACTCTCTATCCCTCTCCCTTCCTCTCTGTAAAAAATCAATAAAATATATTTTAAAAAAAAGATTCCACATTAATAAATCTATACCTAAATCTTACAATTACAGGTATCTGAACGAATTATTTCATATTTTGAGGTCAGTTAACAATATCTCATTTTTTTAATTGCCGCCGCTCATTTCCCTTCCTTTCTTTGCCAGTCAGCATTCATCTCTAGTAATTTTCCAAGTTCTGAGGAAGTGGTAATCACCAAGAATTATTTTGGAGTATAGCCTCTTATAACAGATGACTCTGAGATGAATTCCTATGCCAAAGATAGATGATGTCCAATCACCTTATAATATGACCTTTATGGTGATTTTTTTAGACACTGAGATATCATGACAATCAAAGGGTGGCTTTACTTAATTATTAATATCACAATAAAGTATTTTGTCTAGCACCTTAGCAAACTGAACTGCATGAGGCCTTCCTGAGGTGAAATGTGTGCAATGACTTCGAACTCTGGTCTTCAAACCCTGTAAGTGTTGAAATAATTTGCATATTGTTTCATCAGCCCACATCTGAACAGTTTATTGAGAACAGGAGATAATTTTAGATTCCTCAGGAGAAATGTCAACTTCATTCTTGAGGAAATGGCAATGGAATTGCAATTTGTGGCGGGTTTCAGAAAATGGTCTTAAAATCCTTGACACTTCTCCACTGAGAAGCAGGGCCTATGCCTCTCCCTTGGATGCCGGTGCTCTGTGACGGCTTGACTGATAGGATATAGCATATGACACTGTGCCCGTCAAGTCTTAAGAAATTTATAGCTCCTCCTACCTGTCTTCTCAGCCAGTGGCTCTTCACAGCCAGCCACCGTCCGCTGAGGTAGTCCACCAGTCCCAGGGGACAGGCCTTGTCTACATACTCCAGCCAATAACCCCGGCTGAAGTCCTGGCCAACAGCCAGCATCAAACACCAGATATGTGAGTGAATGAGCCTTTGGATGATTTCAAGCCCCAGTTATTGAGTCACTGTAACCTTTCAGCCACCCGAATTGGCCGTGTATGCGCTCTGTCCCAATTGCAGACTTGTGAGCAGCATAAGTAGTTGTTGCTATTTAGACCAATCAGTTTGAGGTGGTATGTTCCACAGCAATAGATATTCATAACACTATTTCACATTCTCGGTAACTCCAGAAATTTACCGAGGTACCTCTGTCATCTGTGAGGATTGCATTTTTCTGAGCACGAAAAGCTTTGCTCTGTTTCTTTCAAGATACAAGCTAGGAGATGCTGTGAATTTCTTTTTAGGCGACTCAAGTTCAGGTTTGATTAATGGAAGCATTTTGTAAATTAACATGCTTAAGAGAAAAAGGAGAGCAAAGTAACCTTAAACGTTTTCCTGGAATATTGAGCTGGACTAAGGAAAAGCTAAGGATTTTTTTTTAGAGTCTAGATTTTCAGCCCTCACTACCCTCCTTCCTTTTCAGAGAGAAACCTTCCACTCACTCATCAGCTCCCTTCATCCCACCTTGGTCTCGCTGCCTTTATGGTTGTGTTAGGTGGACTGCGCTTTAACAAGCCTTCTGTTATTCTCCAAGTAACTCCACTGTATTTTCCCATCCTTCTCCGCACCCCACCTCTGAAAAGTACGTTTAACTGCTGAATACTACTGAGTTGTCACATGCGTAGGTAGCTCCCAATGGTACTCACTTCCGGCCTGATGCCAAAGATGATTGACTAAAATTAGGTGTTTTGTGAAGATTGCACATTATCAGCAAGATTTGTGGGCTGTACTAGCATCTTAATTTGAACAAATTAAGTATTTGTTCCAATTAAGTATTCACGATCCAGCTTTTCTGCATTTTCTTCTTTATAGCTTTCCAGGATTAATTTTAACCAAGAAAATTAAAATGTGGCTCTCATTAATGGAAGAAGATGAAACCACAAAGGTATATAATTTGTAATGACTAGTTCAAGCCTCTTTTGTGCACAAAATTCTAAAAAGTTAAGAAGAACTAGCAAACATTTCAGTTTTCAGCTCTCTAAGTACTTATATGCCTAGAAGAAAAATTAAATGTGTGATTCCATGCTGAATCATTTCAATTCTTGGTACTTATATTTTTAGCTGTTTGTAACATAATTTAAAACTATATTTATTTAAGTAAATTACATAAGCAATCCGTATGCTATATTCTTTTTTGAATTTGTTGTCATATTTTTTAAATTATAAAATACATGTTGTAGACAGTCCAAAGAACAAATAAAATTATGATTTCAACAGAATCTTCTGATTCATTAACTCCCACCTGGCCCATAAAATCATTTCCCATTTGTTATGCTTATTCCTGTTGGGTGCCTGCACACACCTGCCAAATTAAATCTTCACTGTGGGAAAATTCATGAATCATTTTTACATCACCTCTTTGACATTCTTTTACAAAATAACATGAGAAACAATTAGAATCAATTTGAAAGTTCATTTTAGAATCACACAGCTTGTAATCCATAAAGTTAACCCTCATCTCTGAAGCTGTAATTAAATCTTGTTTATTTCCTAATATAAATGTTGGCAGAATAAACTTTTCAGATTTGTTTTGCAGTAAATGTCACAATATTTTTACATATACATTATTCCTTTATATTTATTATTTTAAACTGTCTAAGGGAGTTATTTCAAAGAAATGAGCACAGTTATTTTACATGATATATTGGAGGCTGAAAAAAGTTAGGCAAATCTTGTGCCTACACAAATAAAAAGCAGGAACCCAGAGATTTATTGCTCTCCCAAGTCCAAATTGCTAAGTTGACATTGATCAAGTAGATGTTATCATCTGAGAGTTCAGGTAACTGCTGCGTAAATAATGTTGCTCCCATTCTGCCTATTGTAATTAAGTGCTGTTTGTTATTCACAGAGTAAAACCTTTCCCCCTATTGAAATCTTTTCCCAAAGAGGTAAGAGACATCCATAGAACACTAATCCACATTTTGTCACAAATAACTTCTGTTGTAGCTTAACCTGTGAATTTATGTTTTAACATTTCCCATAGGTGATGTAAAAAATAAACAGAATTACATTTTTATCATAACTAAAACTTTATGTGATTTTGATAATCTTATCAGATATTAGAAGATCTCTTAAAGGAACAGTGGTCTTATTCCTGGTCAAGAGTGTATGCCAGCCGAGCCAGTGTGGCTCAGTGGTTGAGCTTCGACCTATGAACCAGAAGGTCAGAGGTTTAATTCCCAGGTGCACATGCCAAGGTTGCAGGCTCTATGCCTAGTGTGGGGCCTACAGGAGGCAGCCAATCAATGAGTCTCTCTCATCATCGATATATCTATCTTTCTCTCCCTCTCTCTTCCTTTCTGAAATCAATAAAAATATATTTTTAAAAAAATGAGTGTATGCCATCTCTCAGGGGAAAACAGTTGACCAGAATATTTTATATTTGTTCATTCAACAAACGTTTCCTGAGTATCTATTATGTGCCAGGCACTGTTATAGGCACTGAGGATACAACAGGTAACAAACTAGATCTGGTTTCAGCCCTCATGGAGCTTATATCTCAGTGAAGGGAAGCAGCTAGAAGACAACCAAATGAACAAACAAAATAATTATAGACAGTAAGGTAATTATGTATATTACTAGGTATGGATAGTCAATAGGCTGGTGAAATAGGGAGCGGGTCTTGGATGTGGATAGACTGGGGAAGGCCTCTCTGGAGGTGAGAGCAGAACAACGTTCTGAGAGAGGGTGAACCCAGGACCCAAGAGAGTGATGAGAAACACTCAGGCAGAGGTAATCTAGATCTGACTTCAGGCACATGAATATTCCAGAGTCTACATCCTTAAATTTGAATGCAATTGTTTTATATTTTCCAGAAACCAGTTTTATTTACCAACTGTCTTACTTCCTGTCAGTGATCCTATAATTCACTTACAGTGAGCAAAAGGGTTGATCAATAAACCAATGGCAGCCCTTGCTTGCTGGTTGGCTTAGGGGTAAATTTGGTCACTGAACATTAACTTTTCTTAGTAAAAAAGCAGAAAGGAACTATAGAAAAAAAATCAATGGCAGGCCAGACCTTCTGGCCACTGTTACAGAAGAAACAAATCAGCTTGGGACTCAAGAGAAAGATGATTTAAGTCAGAGACAGAATTAACGAAGACCATGCAGCAAAGGCTTTTAGAATTTTTAGACCCACTATAAAAGTCAAGCTATCTTAGAACCTATTTCTAGTTACATTTTTACATGCACTCTGTGAAATAAGTAATTGTTGAATTAAGATACAAACAAAATTGTCCATTAAGAAAATTGTATACAGTTCATCCGTGTT
Organism: Myotis daubentonii; assembly: GCF_963259705.1. Taxonomy (NCBI): domain Eukaryota; kingdom Metazoa; phylum Chordata; class Mammalia; order Chiroptera; family Vespertilionidae; genus Myotis; species Myotis daubentonii. The sequence goes on along the minus strand of NC_081842.1, from coordinate 19,116,115 downwards.
GTTTGTTTAGTTTTTTTCTTCTCCAAAAATAATCTCTTTCATCCCGTCTCCCTCGAGTTACAAAGCAGCAGCCTCTCTCGCAGGAAGCCATCATAGATCACCAGGTTGTGCTCAGTGTCCATATCTGAGCTGACATAGCTCTTGGAACAAAGCCCTTTCTAATAGAGAGCATATCAGGATGAGGCTGTACACACTCAAACACAGGGCCAGAGTCTTATCATTCATTGTATGTATGTTCTGCCTGAAACCTTGTAGGTGCTTACTACATGTTAACTTGAAACAAACTACTTTCCCTACATTGGCATTATAAGCACTATTTCTATGTTTTGAAGAAAATTGAGGTTTGTGGAGGCTTTTAGAAGAAAACTTGGGAGAATTCCTTTAAAACTATGGAGTAGGGAAGGCCTGTTGTAATTAAGGCTTAAAATCTAGAAACCACAAAAGACTGATAATTTTGACAATACACAGACACACATACACTATTACATTGCAATAAAACTTTATAAGCAAAATCAAATTACATATTGAAACCCTGGGGAAAATATTTGCATCTCATAGTCTGAACAAAAAAATGAATTTCCCTAGTTTCTGAAGCAGTATTAAGCAGTGAGAAAAAAGAGACTGATATAGGATAATCTTCATGATAGATTGCTAATGAAAAGAGCAGGGTGCAGATGAGTGTAGATAGTGAAAAGAAAGGGCTGTTTATTCATATTTTCTTGTGCTAAGGAATCATAGAAAGACAAACAGGAAACTTATATAATCAGGAAAAAATGAGGAGAAAAGGCAAGACTCCTGAGCCTACTTGATTGTTTTGACTTGTGATCATGTAAATGTAACTATTAAACATTATTTGTTATAAAAGCACTGTCTTCCCAAGAAAAAGGGCTGTGAATATTAGCCATGTGTATTTTAGTTTTGTTCAAATAAGATCAAAGTTAAATATGCAGAAGTAAATGTCATATTTGAGTGTGCAAAGAGGAGAGCTTGATATGGTAGGAAGAGCATAATTTTAGAACCAAAGAGATCTGGGTTCAAATTGCAACTTTACCATATAATTAGGGATCTGACCTTGGTTTCTTTTATTGTGTATTTTCTTCTATAAAATGAGGCTAATAACTTCAGCTGTCTAAAACTTCTGTAATGGTAAAATACAAGAAGGCATTTAAGATTCCATTACAGCATCTAGCTCATCAGCCACACAACTAACAGATGGAATTTGTGTGACTGTCTGCTTCTAGAACCTTTCTTCCTTACGTACACTTAAATACTGTGACATTTCTGGTATCAGGAGTAGTCATTCTCTTCCTTTCTGTTCATCCTATGGATCCCAAGAAATTTAGCAAAGGTCTTACTTCCCCCATGAAGACTTCCTTTCTAGGGATTTATTTCATAGCCTCCCCACCCCCATTATCAAAATCTGGATCAGAGTGATACATTTGTTACAATCAATGAACCTACAGCAACACATCATAATCACCTAAAGTCTAGAATTTACATTAGAGTTCACTCTTGGCCTTGTACATTCTATGGATTGGGCAAATTTATATGACATGTATTCACCTTTATAGTAGCCTACAGAGTATTTTCACTTCCCTAATCATCCTCCATGCTCCATGTATTCATCCCTCCCTCTCCCCTAACCCCTGATAATCACTGATCTTGTTATTGTCTCCATAGTTTTTTTCCTTTCCCAGAATGCCATATACTTGGAAACCATACAGTATGTAACTTTTTCAGATTGACTTCTTTTACTTACTAATATGCATTTAAGTGTCTTTCATATCTTTCAGAGCTTCATAGCTCATTTCTGTTTAGTATTGAATAATATTCCATTGTTTTGATATACCAGTTTATTTACCCATTTACCAACCAAGGGACATCTTGGTTGCTTTCGATTTTTGGCAATTATGAATAAAACTGCTATGAACATCCATGTGTAGACTTCTGTGTGGATATAAATTTCACTTCATTTGGGTAAATAACAATAAAGGCAATTGCTAGATTGTATGGTAAGAGTATGTTTAGTTTTATAAGAAACCACCAAACTCCCTTCCAAAGTGCCTATATCATTTTGCATTCCCACCAGCAATGCATGAGACTTCCTATTGCCCCACATCCTTGCGAGCATTTAGTATTGTCAGTTTTCCAGATTTTGGCCATTCTAATAGGTGTGTAGTGGTATGTCATTGTTGTTTTAATGTGCGTTTCCCTGATGACATAGATTCGGAGTATCTTTTCATATGATTATTTGCCATCTGTGAAGTGTCTGTAAAGATCTTTGGAACGTTTTTGATAAGGTGTTTGTTTTCTTATTGCTGAGTTTTATGAGTTCTTTGTATACTTTGGATAACAGTCTTTAATCATATATCTATTTTGAAGATTTTTTTCCCCCCAGTTTGAGGCTTGTATTTTCATTTCCTTAATATTGTCTTTGACTGAGCAGGAATTTTGTGTTTGTTTGTTTTTTTTTAAATTATAGATGATCAATTCTTTCATTTACAAATTGTGCCTTTGGTGTTGTATCTAAGAAGTTATCACCAAACCCAAGATTATCTAGGTTTTCTCCTATGTTATCTGTTTGGGGTTTTATAATTTTGCATTTTACATGTGTGCCTTTAATCTATTTTTGAGTTAATTTTTTGTAAAGGATGTAAGGTCTTATCTAGATTCATTTTTTTTTTTTTTTGCATGTGGATGCCTAGTTGTTCCAGCACCATTTGTTGAAAATATATTTTTGCCCCATTGTATTACTGTTGGTCACTTATCAAAGGTCAGTTGTCTATTATGTGGGCCTATTTCTGGGCTCTCTATTATGTTCTACTGATTGACTTGTCTCTTATTTTGAAAATACCATACTGTTGTGATGACCTCATTTGGTTATTCTTTAACATGGAATTTATTATATTTTAGCACTTGTTATTTTAATTTACCTGAAGAGATATTTAGCCATCCTGCTGGAATTAGTATTTTATTAAAACTAAGTCAGAAAGGTAGACCCCTTGTTATCTATGAAGTTTCCACACCCTACATGTAGTTCTCAGTTTTATGGCTCCATATTTTTTGATTGGCAAGTCAATACTATATAACTTTTTCCTGCTTATCATGGCAAAATTATTTTTAAGTTTTTGTTTTTCCTGATAGCATGAAATTATAGTTCAATTGAAAGAATATCTAAGAAATAACTTAAAATTTGAAATTAATTCTAATTTTGTATAGAAGTTAATTGAATTATTTTGTTCTTGGTTGATAGAGTCCCAAATTGGGAGGAAAACTGGCAACTGACCATAGGACCCAGCCTTAAATCTGAACCTCAGAATTTATTTTCTTCTTTTTAGTCACACACTCTCATATGCAAATATTTTCTATCTTTCAAAACAAAAAATGACACTATCTAGTTGATCTTTTTATTAGAAGCTACTTTTTACTAAAATAAAAATGTCCAGGTATTTTACCCTGTTAATGAAAATAATAGTTATGCTTATTAAGTATTTATTGTATTTGAGATTGTGCTAAGCTTTGCCCTATACAACTTCAAGTACATTTCATAGCAACCCAATACCTAATGAGAGAGAAGTTATTATTAACTTCATTTTTTTGAGATGAAATAATGTATAGAGAAATTTATCTGAAATTTCTCACATGTAACTAGTGGTAGACCTGACCTTGTTAAACCAGCTCTGGGCCTGTCATCCAGCCACCTAGAAAGCTTACAAACCAGGGAAAGGAGTTTGATTTTATTTTAAGTGCAATGGTTGATCACTGGAGGGTGTGAATCATAGAAGCAATATGATCTGGTTCACATTTTTTAAAGATAACACTGGTTGCTGGATAAAAGATATATATGTGTGTGTGTGGGGGGGGGGGGGGTGGGCAAGAGAAAATGAAAGGAGGCTGCTGGGGTTCTTGTCCCAGCATCTAGAAGGGGCCCAGAGAAGGCTGTGCGTAGATGTTAAATAAGAGGAGTCCAGAGACTAATAAAGAGTCTGGAGATGAGATATAATTTTGAAAAGCATTTTGGGGATCAGAGGAGCTTAGCTAAAGGAGCTAAGTTCTAAGGTCTTAAAGTCTAAGGTCTTAGGTTCTCCTAGTCCCCAGGACCCCATGCTTTTTATTAACACAACTTGTCCTGAGGGGAAGCAGAGATATACACATCAAAGGGTCAGGGTTTTGTACAGAGTCCATTGTCAGAATGGGGGAATTAGCCTAAGGCTGTTCAAGTGTTTGGCCAGTAGGAGGCAATAACATGTAGATTAAGATGCCCTGAGCTGTCTGGCAGCCAACTGTCAATTTAATGTATCCTATTCAGGTTTGGGGAAATGCCTTCAGCCATTCCCAGATGCAGCCCTGCTGTACATGCTGGAATTGGTCTCCAGAAGGAGGCCACGTGAGATGGCTACTGTTGCTGTCCAGGCAAGAGATGGGGCGGCTGGTCATTGCGGAGATGAAAAGACTAGGTCGAGCTGGGAGGGGTGTGTTTTCTAGTCAGAGACCACAGTTTTTACTGCTAAACTGTAATTGTGGGGAAGAGAAAGGGATCAATAATTTTTGGGATTAAGAAAGTTGATGAGATTGGGAAGGCTCTGGAAAGAGACAATTTGGGGGAAATCAAGAGTTCTGCTTTGGCTGTGCTACTTTTGGAGATCTCAATTAAGCAGCTGGAAATTTGAGCCTGCATTTCTGGAGTGTGTCAGGGCTGGGGATAAGAAGTTAGAAGTCATTGGTATAGAGATAGTACTTATACCTGGGGATTAGATGAGCTCACCCAGAGATGAGACAATGTCTTATCTCCCCAGGGCACAGTCATCTGGAATGGTCACTGTGGATAAGGCTCAGGACTGGTATATATATATCTTACCTCCCTATATAAAATAGTGCATTTAGGTCTTGAATGGACAATAAGTCTGATCTAGGCAGAAGAAGAGTGTCTTGTAAATAATGATCTACTCCCAGACCCTCATTGAGATGCAGCAAAACACCTATTTAAAAAATCAACCTAGGATACTTCTTTTTCCTCCTCATATATATTTTTATTTCAAACCCTTTCAATACAATCAGAACTCTCTTCTTAATGCTTTCCTCCTGCTTCTTATACACATCACTCATGAAATTTCAAGAGACCTTTGAAGACAATGAAAATCAGATGCTACTATTAAGTTAACAAATGACATACTGGCTACTTGAAATATCATCAGCCCAGTCAAGCCTACTTTCTCCTGGAGGAAGATAAATAGGGACTGAAATAAAATGGAATCAGTTACTATATAATGATCCACTGAATTGAGGACAGAAAAAAATGATCTATGATTTATATTAGCTCATTGTAGGTCTTAGAAACTAAAATGATATTTAGAATATGGTTTTGACATCTAGAAGTGGCTCAAGCAAAATTTTTATGATTACAAATCCAACAAATTAATTAATTAATTAATTCATTCATTCATTCACTATTCAGCATTTATTGAGAACTATATTTTAAACACTTCCTTGCCATCCAAGATAACAAGTAGAGGAGCATGGCAAAGCCTTAGTTAATCAGGTGCTTCTACCTAGCACACTGAATATGGAGTAGATACAGCCTTTGGCTTCCTGTTGAAACTGTTCCTGCAAAAGACTGTCATTTTGTTTGTTCTTATTTATTCTCTCATACTATCCTAACTCTTTTTCCAAATCTTGAGCTCCAGCCTGCCATTTACTCCATGGTCATTTGCTAAATTTCTTATGAATACTTTTCTCTCTTAAGAGAACTAGGATCAACTTCTGTCATTTGCAGACAAGAACTCTGTTTGCCATATGTTTTCATTAGAGAACTTCAAGGGGTTAAGTCAGACTTTCAGAGACAAAATGTATATTCATCTCAAATGGCTATATGTCAAGAATTACCATCCAACTATTATATGCGTTATAGAATGAGGGACATTTTTCACCCCATGAAACCCTTTACCGATTCGAGAAAAGTGAAAGGCAAACTCTGCTTTAGTACCCAATTATTTCTTAGGTTAACTCTATTTTACTGAATCCTAAAATAGCAAATTATCTTTTGCTATCCATCTTGCCACAGTTGGAGAACAGACATGTGAGCTGAGGGATGGGGACAAGTAGAAGTAATTGCCATGTCAAGCAAAAGGAATTAGATTCAATGTCTAAGTGCTATTAATAGAAACTCTCCCCAGAACTTTGGGATTATAGGGCTAAGTGCCAAAAGAATAAAACATGGAATTGGTCCAATCATCTCCACTCTGATGACTAAGAAATGGAATAAAACAACTTGAGAGAATCCATTCACAAGTTCAGAATATTTCTAGTTCTCTCTTTGTCAGATCTTCAGGATAGACTTAGGGCTTGAAAGGCCAGAAGTGATAGCAAGTCATTCTAAAGTGTGCAGAAATGGAAGCATGATGAAGCATGAGGACCCAGTTTTCTCATTAGCCTTCTGGGTGGAAAAGATAAAGAAAACCAGGGAAAAAACACACAAAAAAACAAAACCCACTACAGTCTCTTTTTTCCAGTAGCTGTAGGCACCTTAGGTTTTTGCTCTGAAAACATATGTCACCAGAAGGCATTTATTTAAGACGGGAAAAGAAGTGTTCATTGCTTTCACTGGAAGTTAGAAATAAAAGAAACGAGTTCTATTTTGCAACATGACCCACATGTTAGAAATAACTCTGATCATTGCACATGTTCACACCATAAAAACTATATATGTGTGTGTGTGTGTGTGTGTGTGTGTGTATATATATATATACCATTGTACTGCTTTTAACACTCTTTTACATCCATTTTGTAGGTGAAGACTATCAGTTCATCAGCTTGCCCTAAATCATACAACTAAGGACTTCTGAAGCCCAGCTCGGAAGATTTGCCCTCATAGTGTGATGATGGATTATGGTGGGTCATTCCCTGTGGGCCTCTCACAGTGTACCCATGCCAGAGTAAACTGTAGTCTCAAACTATTACCCAGCCCCCTTCCCTGTGGGCTGTGAGACTTAAGGGGGTTGTACAGTGTGGAAAAAAAAAAAGATGAGTCCTCAGGATCATAATGATTTCATAAAATTATGATCATTTTTAGTTTTTATTTATCATAGATAAAGTACTCTGATTAAATATACAGACATTAGTAACTATAGAAATGAACAAATCCAACATTGTCAACATTAAATCCCTATTTCTGGCCTAAGTGACCATATGGATTAATTATTATACATGACACAGTATCATGATAAAATGTGTGCCACAGTCAAAATAATTCTGTTCCTAAAAACAATTCCTCAAAGGCCTATTGTTTGGAGATTATTATAATCAGGTTGAAAATGACACAAAAGAGAAATTTGGTAAAATTGAACAGTGCCCATGTCAGGCTGCTGCCATTTGTTTGTTTTCAAGAGTATCAAATTGCCTCTTTATTTATTTCCATTACCTACAATTTATTATGATTCATTCAGTCTCTGTATATGTAAATAGAATTTTACGTTGTGAACACATATTTCTGTGAGAAACAAAGTATATTTACATTATACTATTATTATGTTGTTATTATTAATATCTATTTCTATTATTATTTACATCCAGTTCTCTTTTTCTTTCACCTTACAGTGTAGTCAAATAAGTAAATAAATGCTACCATTGTCACAGAAATAAATTAAAAATACACAAAAGGGGAAGGTTGGCATAAACCCTGTGCTTCTAGGTTAGAATTGGAGATAAGAACATAAATTCATGTTTATTTATTAGAATACATTGATATGGAAATAACTATAGGTAGAACGCAGGAAGGTGAGGTGGACATAAACTTGAAAACTTAGATGGAAATTGCCTGCTCAGCAAAGAGCCTGGAACTGATGTGGTATCTTAAATAACAGAAGTGTGTTTCATCTAGCAGACCTTCCCATAAAACTGAGTGGTTATCATGCTGGGAGAGTATCAGCTTTAAGGTTTGAGAGATTATGGGGGAATGGAGTATTGAGGGGAGAAAATGTTATGACTCAATAAATTTAATGGTCTTGTAAATCCCTAAGGCAATATTTTCAGCATGGGAAGAACTGACAGCCCATTTCTCCTTTTCCACTTCATCTTAAAATACACTTTATCTTGGCTTCAAAAAGTATGATATATGTGTATATACATATATGTGTACACATACATATATGTACATGCATATATTACATACATACAGACATACATACTCATCTAAGAGTTCAAAGAGTTCATTTCGTTACACATTCATCTAGGATTCTATTTTGGATAATGAAGAACATAAGCTCTGGGAGTATAGAAATTGATTGTCTATCTTATTCACTGATGTATGTCCAATGTCAAGCAAAGAATATTGTAAAGAAAAGATGCTCTATAGATTTTGGCTGAGTGAGTGAATGCTATTTATTCTTGGTTTCATAGAGAATCCTCTAATCTTCTGAGTTGGACATCAAAACACCAATTTTATCACAGAAGGCCTAATTTTGAAGTGTAAACTGATTTTGAAATAGTAAAAATAAATGCATGTTTTAATTTATGAGTTTAAAAAATCTCATAGAAGTAGGATATGGTGCTAAAACATCAGAGTATTCAACTATTGGGAAAATATTTACAGCTGTTCAGAGTCTGTAGAGGTTGATGTGTTAATTGTCAAGCAAATTTCTTTGTGAACTAAATGATGACTGAAAGCCATTGTCTTCTGCAAATTGACAGTGTGCAAAGCTCAGTTAAATAAAGATATAAACGAAAACCAACTTTTAGAAACCAATATTGAAATGTCACTGATGTCAGTTTAGCACTGGCGGAAGATATTAAAAGCTTCTCAAAACTGACATTTTTAATCAAAGTGATGTTTTTAATAATAGTTCTTCTGTGATTGTGGCAATCACTTGTTATTCAAAATCTATTTTTTGATCCATGTGCATAGGAACAGCTCTAAATGTCGGCAGCGTAGGCAGCGTACAGTGTGATCTAAAGGTCACCAAAAGGGCTTTGTCCCCTAAGTCCATCCACATAGGCAATAATATGGTGGTGGGTTTGCAGAGAACTCTAGAGCATTATTTGAACATATTATTCTGTTAGTTTTATTTCCAGCACATCAAATAGGATGAGCGCGTAGCAACAGATGCTTGAACAATTTAAGTGACTTGCTGAAGGCCATAGAGTTAATGAATAATACAGCTGGGTCTCCAGCTGGAGTCTTTTCCCCAAAAACCTAACGTTTGTTTTCTGTATAACATTCATTCTTGACTCCCAAATCTTCTGCACTAGGGACTTTTCTTTAGGTTAAGTGCAGTGGTATCTCCAGAAGATCCTTGTTCAAGTTGAAGTTTACTGGGGAGATGTCATGCAGTAAGCCCAAAACAAGTATTAACCATTGGAAAGAAAAATTAGAAGGCCAATGGGACGAAATGCAAAATAGGTCATTTTTGATAGTAAAGAATAGAAGGTCCACAAACAGAGCACTGCTTTTGTTGGAGAAATTGGAATCAGCCAGGTCATGCCACAGATGGCGTATAGGTCTGGAGAGCAGAGACTGCCTCTGGGAGATGAAGGAACTGGTATAGTGAATGGATCTGAGTATAGTGAATGGAGCTGAGAGCAGAGAGCACTGCTTACTTGTTTTGTTAACAAACACCTGTATTTTTATTGCGACAAGTGATTTGATTTGAAAAGAGATCCTTTCTCTTTGGGCAATCAAAAAGTCATGGGGATGTAGAGCACAGCAGAGGGAATATAGTCAATAATGTAATACCTATGTATCGTGCCAGGTGGTTACTGGAAATATTGGGGGGAATACTTTGTAAAGTATATGATTGTCTACCATTATGCTGTATACCTAAAACTCACACGAAATAATATTGAATGTAAACTGCAATTTTAAATAAAATTTTAAATTCTTTCAAAAAGTCTTCTAAACATTCAAATGTTCAGATGTTATACATTTTTTAAATTATTATTTTCTAGACAATTGGAGACTTCTACCAAAATCATGGAACAGGAAATAAAAAGGCCACTGTAAATGTGCATCACCCCCCGATACCTTCTTTCCAAGACACACACAGGTCTAGACACTAAAGGTGGATATATTCCTTGAGAAAAACCCAGACCTGCCCTCCTTCCATCCCCTAGGACTTCAAGTGCCCCACAGAGGGCTCCCTGCTGGAGTGTTGTGTTTACTGATTTGGATGCCAGGGCTGAGAATTGGATTCTGTGCCCAGGGGTGCCTGAAAGAGACATTTGAGCTCCAAAGTTGACAAATGAAGGCTTCAGACCCAGTCACCTCAGGCAACCAAGTGCTTGTTCAGTAAAGCCAGATGAAGAGCTAAAATGTAGTGCCTTCTAACTGCATCATCACTTTACGCCTTGATATCAAAACCTCTTTCCATTAAGATGCTAACAGTTGATAAAAAGCCCAGATTAGGTTTTACTCAGAGAAAGTCTAAGTTAATGTCAAGCTCTCTTGGATTTCTGTGTCCTTATTTTTCGAAAACTCTCTGGAGACAGAAAGTGTGAGGCCACGAATAAGCTATTCAGTGAAGAGAGGCTGGGACTGTTAAATAAAAAGGCTTTTATGTGTGTAAAGTATTATGAAGACTGATTAAAACAGCAGGGTGGTGGTTGCCAGAGGGAAGGAGGTGGGGGAAGGAGAGGTGTCCTAATATATGGTGATAGGAGAAGATTTATTTGACTTAGAGTGGTGAGCAGGAGCAATATACAGATCTTATAACATAGAAATCCACACCTGAAACCTATATGCTCATGTTGCCCAATATCACCACAAAGTTTTTAATAAAAAAAGAAAAATTAGTACAAAAAAAGAGACTGATTAAGATAATAGGGTTTGTGTTTTAATTTCAGTTATATATTTTATTTTATTTTTTAAGTATATTTTTTATTGATTTCAGAGAGGAAGGGAGAGGGCGAAAGAGATAAAAACACCAACGATGAGAGTGAATCATTGATCCGCTGCCTCCTGCATGTCCCACACTGGGGATCAAGTCTGCAACCTAGACATGTGCCCTGACAGGGATTCAAGCCGTGACCTCCTGTTTCACAGGTCAATGCTTAACACTGAGCAACACCAGCCGGGTTATTTTAAATTTTTTAAACCAATTTTCAGCTCAGCTCACCAAATTTCCAGCAATAACTTGGCATTTAATAAACTAGTAAAACCAGTTTGTTTGAGGGCAGAACCTTTTTATTTTATTTTATTTTTCTCAGTTTGAACATTTTGTTCTCATATTTTCTTAAGCAATAAATAGAGAGATCAATTTAGTTATTGAGGAGGAGAGTGAGATGGAGAACTTTCTGTAACATGGAATCGACATTCATTTAACAAATATTTATTGAGCACCTGTACTACATCAGACTATTCTAGGTGCTGGGTATACATCAGTGAAAAAGAAATAAAAATGAAATGTCCACCCTTGTAAGTCTTATTGTCTCACAGAGGGAGACAGAGAGTTAAGCAATAAGTAAATTACACAGAGTACTAGAAGATGGTGAATGCTGTGGAGAAAAATACAACTTGAAAGAGAATAGAGAGTACCGGGATGCGATAGGGTTTGCAATTATGAACAGGACCATCGGGGAAAGCCACACCGAGAAAGGGGTATTTGAGAAAGGACTTAAAAGAGGTAAGAGAACAATTTACGGGAGTATCTAGAGCAGCGGTTCTCAACCTGTGGGTCGCGACCCCTTTGGGGGTTGAATGACCCTTTCACAGGGGTCACCTAAGACCATCGGAAAACACATATATAATTACATATTGTTTTTGTGATTAATCACTATGCTTTAATTATGTTCAATTTGTAACAATGAAAATACATCCTGCATATCAGATATTTACATTTTGATTCATAACAGTAGCAAAATTACAGTTATGAAGTAGCAACGAAAATAATTTTATGGTTGGGGGTCACCACAACATGAGGAACTGTATTAAAGGGTGGCGGCATTAGGAAGGTTGAGAACCACTGATCTAGAGGAAGAGGTTTTCAAAGAGAGGAAACAGCAAGTGCAAAGAAATGAGGCAAGGGAATGCCTGGAAAGATGCAGGAATAGCAAGGCAGGCTGCGTGGCTGGAGTAGAATGATCTAGAAGGAGAGGGGTAGGAGAGAGAGTCATAGCTGATGGATGGTTCAGGACACATAAGGCTGTGAATGCCAATGCAATGTTGAATGAAATGGGGAATTATTCCAGGGATGTGAAAAGAGAACCGATTTGCCTTTTCCTACAGGTGAACCATGTCGTCTGGAGGCTGTGCTGGGAATAGACTGGATGGGGCGAGGGTGGAGCAGGGAAACCGAGTAGGAAGTCGTTGCTATAACCCAGGGGAGCGATGATGCTGGTTTGAAAGTAGTGAGAAGTGGCCAGATTCTGGATCTATTGTGAGCAGAGAGGCAACAAGATTTGCTCAGGAAGTTGAGTGTGATGTCTGAAGTAAACAGATCGCCCCAGGATGACTCTGAGGTTTTGGCCCGAGCAACCAGAAGGATGCACAGTAGTTGGCATTCACTGACATGGGAAGTTCGGTTTGGTGGGAAGACCAAGTGCTCTCAGTTGGGACACATCCAGTGGAGATGCCTGCTAGATATCCTAGGGTGGGTTTTAAGCAGGGGGCAGCTGTGGACATCTGAAGTTCCAGGGAGAGGTCTATACTGGAGATTTGGGATATACTTGGGAATTGCTGGCCTATCAGAAAGTACTTAAAACAGCATGACTGGATGAGACTACAGGGAGTAAGTGAGAGAGAAGACACAGGACCAAGACCTGAGCCCTAAGACGCTTGGATATTGAGAAGTTGGGGACAAGACAGATAGATACCAGAACTTTATCCTGAGCCAGCACAAGCAGTGACCAGTGAGGGAGGAAGAACACAAGAGGGTGTATTGTCCTAGAGGCCAAGTGAAGTAAACGCCTCAAGGAGGAAGGAGGGCTCCGCGGTGGAAATGCTGTCGATAGGTTAAGTAAGATGGGCACTGACCACTGGACTCAGTCCTGTGAATTTAGTCTTGGATCTGATCCACAGTTTCGTTCCCTTTGGCTTTTTCTCAGTGCATTTTCCTGCCGGCAGTCCTGTTTTCCCAAGCCAGGCCTGACTCATCTGGAAATGCAGCTTACAAATTCTGGCCTGGGGCCAGGTCATGTGCCTATTTCCCCGCCTCTTCAACTACTCAAGTGTCCCATCTCTCCGATAAGGTTGGGCCAGAACCTCTCAGATGTCGGGTGGGTGGTAGCAGAGAAGAAGCCAAGACGAATCGAATCCCATTCCCCCAGAGCATTTCCATTGTGGTTTACTTAGTGTGCAGACTTGCAGAGAATATAAAGGACCTGAGTCATTCCACTTCGAGAGCAGCAGGGTAGGCACTCTCTTATTTACTCAAGAAATGTAAAAAAACTGAAAGATTTTTTTTTAAAGTGTCACAAACTTGGAATTTAGATAATAATCCGGCACATCATTTATTTTGACTTAAGTATTTCAACATCTAATCTAGTTTCCCAGCTCATAAATCAGGTATTGCAACATCTCCACATTCCCAGAATGATAAAAAAGTATGTAAACTATGGTTAAAAAGCACTTTAAACATGCAAAGCAATTTAATGCTTCTTTAAAAACAAAATTCTCTTCGGGAAAATGCGGTGTTGTTTCTGTCACAGTGCCAACATCACCTAACCGAAATCTAATAAATAGTTTGTACATTCACATATAAAGTCTTCACCTGAGTATATGTTTTTATTGATTTTACAGAGAGAGGAAGGGAGAGAGAGGGAAACATCGATGTGAGAGAGAAATATCAACTGGCTGCCTCTAGTACGCACCTTGACTGGGAATCAAACCTGAAACCTTTTGGTGTACAGGGCGATGCTCCAGCCAATTGAACCACCTGGCCAGGGCACTTTTTATATATTTTGACTATAGAACAAGGTAAGGAGATGCAGGTCACAAAATTATTTTATTATATTTTCTCTTTACATTAAAATTTTCTAATTATGGCAATATTTTCTGTAGGATTTTAATAAAGAAAAATGAATATCTATATGTCAATAACCATGTTTGAATTTCACACATCTATTATATACTGAAGCTCTAATATCAGAATACAAATTTCTCATTTATCTATTACTACAGAATACATCACCCTAAACTTAAAAACCTAAAACTACCAAATTTTTTAAAAATACATTTTTTTATTGCCCTAGCCCATTTGGCTCAGTGGATAGAGCATCGGCCTGTGGACTGAAGGGTCTCAAGTTAGATTTGGTCAAGGGCATGTACTTCGGTTGTAGGCTCCTCCCCGACCCTGGTCAGGGCTCCTGCAGGAGGCAACCAATTGATTTGTTTCTCTCACATCAATATTTCTCTCTGTCTTTCCCTTGCTCTTCCACTCTCTCAAAAATCAATGGAAAAATATCCTCAGGTGAGGATTAAAAAATTATATGTATGTATATATATACATATATATGTGTATATATATGTATATATATATATACACACATATATATGTATATATATACATATATATATTTGATTTCAGAGAGGAAGGGAGAGGGAGAGAGATGGAAACATCAATGATTTGAGAGAATCATTGATTAGCTGCCTCCTGCACACCCCACACTGGGGATCGAGCCCACAACCTGTGCATAGGCTCTGACTGAGACCTCCTGGTTCATAGGTCAACACTTAATCATTGAGCCATGGGGGCTGGGCCAAAACTTTTAAATCTTAGTGATTTTCTTGGCTAACTGGGTTCAGCTGGATCGTTGACTGTGTTTGGCTAGGTGGTTCTTCTGGTCCATGTGATGGCAGCTAAGGCCACATCATCAGGGTCTCCAATGGGCTGGAGTCTGAGTTGGCTCACTCACATGGCTGGCTGTGGTGCTGGCTAATCCTGGGGGCTCAGCTGAGGCTCTAAGTGCCTTGGTTCCTCTGAATGACCTCTCCACATATCTTGGGATTTCTACAGTAAGGCAGCTGGTTTCCAAGAGGCAGGAAGTGAAAACTGCAGAGTTCTTAAGTCCTGGGGTGGAAGCTTAAGAATATCATTTCTGTTGCAGTCTATTGGTCAAAACCAGGCCCAAAAGTTAGCCCAAATTCAAGGGAATGGAATAATGCTCCACATTTTGGAATACGGAATAGCATATGCTCCAAGGAGGGAAGAAATGGTTGTAGACCATCGTTAGAGACTAGTTACCACTGTGCCCTCGGGCCCCAACAGTTCATGATCCGAGTGCATGCAAAATACGCTCAGCCTTCCCTAAAACCCCAAAAGTCTGATCCCATATGACAAAGCTCAAAATCCAAGATGATGTGGCCTTGTCATCTAAAACAGGCCAGGGTGTGGTCAGGGCTCCTTGGGTGCACTTCCTATGGTGCAGAGACCTTTAAACTAAAAGGCAAAGTCTCTGTTGTCCACACTCCTCACTCGCAATGATGACATAGACTAGAATAACAGCCATAAGTGCCCCAGTTCAAAAAAGAAGCAATGAGGTATCCCCTAGAAGTCACCAGTCCGTAGCAATTCTCAAATCCAGATGGTCCCATGTTGCCCTTTCTGACTCCAGTGGCAGGGAATATTTTTTGATTAGGGAAGTTTTGCATCCTGGGAGTGAATTCCATGGCCCTTGGACCCCGCTGGTCCTTGGACTCCTCCCTCTGTCCTCTGAATTACCAGTCCTTTTCCGTAACAAATGGCCCACAATCGGAGTTAAGTAGCTTTTCCAGCCTGCTTCCTACCCATAGGAATTTGGGGGCTCACGGGCCTTGTTTAATTTTAAATTGTGTCTGTTTCCTCTTGGCCCAAGCTTGAATAATTCTTTAAAAAATATTGTGGGTTTTCTATGCATCAAATTATAAACTACTCCCTTAGATGAAACTGACACCTACACATTTCTTTCAGGCAGATTTCTCTCTACCTTGGGCTGTAGAAAAGCACCTCAAAGATTCTCCAAAGTCCCTTAAGTATCATGGATAGGATATAGGAATTGTGTCTTTATGATTCCTGGAGGCTACATTTTTACATTGAGAGAGTTTATAAGGTATGTCCTAAAAGTTCTTAGAAGTTCTATAGTCTAGCTCAGAGGGCATACAGAATATTTCACTACATTTTTTTTCTGAAGTCTCAACAAAGGGTCTTACAAATCCCTGAACTGATCTTGACCCTGAGGTTATGTTTTTACTAGCAGTGCCCTTGCATTGCCTCCAGGTTTTAATTTACTTTGAATATATTTTGTAAACTGGAAGTTTGGGGAATGACAAAAAGTTTTATTTCCCAAACCAGTAATTCTTCCTCTATATTCAACATGAAAATGAACAAGTCTTTAATCAGCTCCTCAGTTTTAATTTTACCACCCACAGTCAAAAAATACATTTGGCACTTTTGATAGCTAGAGCACCTGAATTAACCTGAAAAATAATCATATTATTTTAAATCTTAGAACACATATACTTATGTGAATAGGGGGTTAAGTTTTTCTTAAGTTTAATTTTCAAGGCTTGTGCAAAGCAATTGAGGAGGTGACTCAGCTGTGAATCCAGCAAGCGGAACCCATACGCATGGTCAGGCCAACCCACCAGGAATCAAAACATCATCTCATCAACATCATCTCATCACCTGAGGACTACAATAGCTAACATCTGGGGACCCCCAGGGCTGCACATAGCACCCTAGCTTTATAATCCTGTTCCCTGCACCTTGCTGGGAAGACAGGATTTGAATGTTTGTAAGTACCCTGTCTTCTTGGTTGGCTAGCCTTCTCAACAAATGCCTTATATGATTCAACCCTGCCTTCGTGATTGGACACAGCGACAGGCAGCCTGAACCCAACTGGGGATTTTCCAGTAACACTTTCAAAATTCTGCCTGGAAATGTTCTTAGCTACATACAATTTCATGAAGAATATATCCTGTCTCCCATATTACTGCAGGTATGACTACTACCCAACTTTCTGTCACTACATAACATGGGTAATCATTTCTTCAGTCTTCAATAACAATGACCTCACTGTCTATCCAGCCCCCAGTTACAGTCTCCTTGAAGTTCTGTGCTAGTGGCTAGTCCTAAATCCAATGTCATATGATTTAGAATTTTGTTATGGCAACATCCTATTTCCAGGCATCATTTTTAGTTTCAGTTATAATGGTACCACTGATAAAAATGCAGGGCATTTAGAAAAAAACAACAAGAATTATCCTTAAAAATGTTAGTGCCAAAATTCACAAAAGTACTAATAGTTCTCCATTCCTACCTATATCAGAGTTTGTCTTTAGCAGCAACATATATGAGTTATATAGCCCATATATGAACTTTTGACCAGTGATGAACAGGCCTATAAAAATTAATAAGTGCCCCCAACCAAGAATTGAACCTATAACCTAGGTATGTGATCTGACCGGGACTCAAACCCACAACCTTTTGGTGTACAGGACAATGTTCCAACTAACTGAGCCACCTGGCCAGGGCATGAACCCAGGTTGTTTGATTCCACAGCCTAAGAGCTGATTCTAAACTGCCTCTTAATATGTATTTATGAAAATGATAAGTGTTATTTTTGAACCATAAAAACAATTTTGTGTAACACCAGTGGGCACATCCATGTTTTGTGGTTCCCTGGAAACTGGATGAAATATATGTGACTGTAATACAAACTGCTATGTACTCTAAGATTGGATGTTACAATGAATGGCTATAGGAGAAAAAGAGTGTGCCTGGCCCAGAAAGGTGAAAAGATTGTGTGGAGGAGGTGGCATTAGAGTATTTAATTTGTGTATGCAGATATGGACATGAAAGGGGACATTCCCAGCTGCAGGGAGAAGTACAGACTAAGTGTGAAATGCATCAAGCAGAAAATGCACACTGTGTGTGAATGGGAGAACAGGAAATAAGGTTGAAATAGTACCATATGAAAGCCTTAAGATCTTACGTTTGATAATGATTTACTGTGTTAAGAATAGTAAATGAAACATCTGGACTGATTCCTGAAAAAAACAAAACTAGAAATGTCCTCAAAGTGTTTTGAGTTGGCGTCATGTTTTAGATTTATAGATTGAGACATGTATTGATCAAGGTATTTATTCAAGTACAAGACTTTTTAAGTTGGAAGTTGGGTCAACTACCACCAGGTGGTAGCAGATATGCTGATTTCTCAGTCCAGATGACTTGATCTAGGCTAGAAACATGTGTGAGAGCTGGCTCAGGCTCTCATGTGTGCATAATTTAATTTTGTTTGTGTAGCATATAATTACTGCATCAAGGCCCAGATTTACACAAAATAATGTAATTCTCTCAATACAGCAGCGCCCCTACTTACAGAAACAACACATTTCTTTGCCAGACATTTTGTTCTTCGAAGTAGAAAGTACAGGGATATGGGTGGTTGGAAATTACTATTCCAAATATTATTTAAAAAAAAAATAGAG
The DNA here is from genome assembly GCF_963259705.1 of Myotis daubentonii. Classification (NCBI taxonomy): domain Eukaryota; kingdom Metazoa; phylum Chordata; class Mammalia; order Chiroptera; family Vespertilionidae; genus Myotis; species Myotis daubentonii. The sequence continues at coordinate 19,097,721 of NC_081842.1, read as the reverse complement.
CCCGGCTGGCATACTTCAGTGATTGAGCGCTGACCTATGAATTAGGAGGTCACTGTTCAATTCCCATCAAGGCACATGCCTGGAAGTGGCCAATCAGAGATTCTCACTCTCATCATTGATGTTTCTATCTCCCTCTCCCTCTCCCTTTCTCTCTGAAATCAATAAAGAAACATTTTTTAAAAATATAGAAAACAATATGTTTATCTGGAACACTTGTGCTCAAAGTGAGGCTGACAATTGAGTTAATTATGATTGAGAGAGTTTTGGGAGAGGCCCATATTTGGCTTATTCACAGACAAAGAGGGAATCTAAAGTGCTTGACTGTGGGTAGATCAGCCTTCAGGAGGCAGTTAACATCTTCTCTTCTTATCATCTAATTTAATCCACCCAACAACCCTATGAAATAGAGAGTATGATCTCCATTTAAATATAAGGAAACTGTGGCTCCAAGAGCTTAAGCAATTATCTGATTTATTTGCTCAAGTAAGTAAAAGATCTGGAATTTGAACCCTCATCTGTTTCACTTCCTGTGCCCTTTCTTCTCAATACCCAAGAGACATAATCTATCTCTTCCAGAAAACTTATTGGCCTTTGCCCGCATCCAAGCATAAGAGGTGATACATTTTTATGCTGGTTAATCAGTCATTGCATTTCCCCAACATTTTATTATGACAAACTTCAAGCATACAAAAAGTTGAAAGAGTTTCACAGGATACCCTTCAAATATCTACAGTTGAGATTCTACAGTTTGCTTTTTATCCTACGTGCTTTATCACATATCTATCGCTCTACTCACCCCCTATCTAATTATTAACTCAATTTTATTTTCATTTCACAGTAAATTAAGGACAGCAGTCCACTTCACCCCTAATCGTTTCCATGTGCATATCATTAACTTTCCATACAATGGAAAGAAGCTTAACCAACTGAGCCCCACCAGCCAGGGCCAGGCTCGAAGTTTTTAAGTCATGTAGGTGAAAACTTTGCTTTTATTTGCAATGAACTTCTTGGACCTGGGTAGAAATAAGGATTGTATTAGGGGGAAGATGTAATCAGTGGTTGCTTGATCAAATAAGTTTGACACTGTGTGGAAAGCTGGTAAATAAAAGGGTAAACAATGATGAGCAGCAGGTTTTGTCTTAACTTGGCAGGACTCAAATGAGCAGAAGAGCGAAACCTAGGGGTTGCCAATATTAAGCTTTGGATTTGTTAATCCCATTATATTTGTATCTCATTGTGAACCACGGAGGTTGTTTGTTTCTTTTTTTTTAAAAAATATACTTTATTGATTTTTTACAGAGAGAAAGGGAGAGAGATAGAGTTAGAAACATCGATGAGAGAGAAACATCGATCAGCTGCCGGGAGCCGGTCCATCCTTGCTGTTTCAAGGGACCTGGCATATATGGCATACTTTTCTTAATATGTTTGCTCACCTTCTTGGCACTATGTGTTTTAACCAAGGTCACCTCTGAGAAAGGTTGTTTCCCCAGGTAGGGATTTTCCCCTGAAGTTAGGGAGGGAATAAAACCCCTTAACTAAGTGCCAGGTGGGTAATTAATCACTTTAACTACGAACAATCATGCTTAAGCTACATAATCTTTACTCCCTGGAATGGAGATAAGAAACGCCCTAACCTTTGGAATAGAGATTGATGGGATTGAATCAACTGGTATAAATACAGATGTAACAAGACAGAAAGAACTCAGAACTTAGACAGAATTCAGAAGACAGCAAGAGACAGAATTTAGAACACAGAACCTACAAAGAGCGTTCGTTCTCTGGGGACAGAAGAGCTTCGCTGGAGAGAGCATGGCAAAGGATCCTGGACAGAGGCTGGCCTCGGAGCCTGGAGGCAGAACCTAGCGAGAGAACATGGCGGGAGATCCTGGACTGAACCTGACTACAGAGATATGGCAAGAGAACCTGACTGGAACGTGGTGACCGAACCTGGCTGGAGATCTCAGACAGAACCTCTCTGGAGATCCTAAGCAGAGCCTCTCTGGAGATCAAGACCAGAACTTGGCTGGAGATCCTGGCTAGGCTGCTGATCAACTGAACGCTGTCTCCGTGTCATTCCTTCTTCGCCGACTCCGTCCACACCTTTGGGGACCCCTGGACCTGCTGGGGCTGGACCCCGGCAATCAGCCACCTCCTGCACATCTCCCACTGGGGATATGCACGCAACCCAGGTACATGCCCTTGACCGGAATCGAACCCGGGACCCTTCGGTCCACAGGCTCTATCCACTAAGCCTGTGGTTGGCAAACTGCGGCTCACAAGCCACATGAGGCTCTTTGGCCCCTTGAGTGTGGCTCTTCCACAAAATACCACAAAATACCACAAAATACCACGTGCGGGTGCGCACATATAGTGCGATTGAAATTTCGTGGCCATGCGCAGAAATCAGTATTTTGTGGAAGAGCTACACTCAAGGGGCCAAAGAGCCGCATGTGGCTCGTGAGCCGCAGTTTGACTAAGCCAAACTGGCCTCAAAGTGCACCTTAAAGATCTCTTCCTATAGCCCTGACCAGTATGGCTCAGTTAGTTGAAGTGTCGTCCAATTCACCAAAAGGTTACAGGTTTGATTCTGGATCAGGGCACATACCCAGGTTTCGGGTTCCAGCCCCAGTGGGGTGCATACAGGAAGGAACTGATTGATGTTTCTCTCTCGCCTCTCCCTCTCTCTCTTCCTCTCTTTCTAAGAAATCAACTAAATGCAAGATTTACTTAAAAAAAAAAAAGAAAAGAAAAGATCTCTTCCTACAAAGCTCTGCCTCTATATGCACAATTCAGACTTACAGGAAAAATGTGTCCTGAGAAATATAGTAATATTATTGCCAATCATTTAAATTACTCAAAAATATATTATTTGAAGAAAAAATGTAGATTTCCTATGATAATTGTGTTTTTGATACGATGACTATTCAACTTCTCAATTTGCTTTTACATTGTTTTCCACATCACCTTTTTCCTTCCTATTCTTGATTATATCAATTGCATTTTCACTTTCAGTACACAGTGATATGCACACTTCATGCCCTATATAAAATCACCATTTTATTTTTTCATATAAAGGATAGGATATAAGTTACTAAAAAAGTTTTAGATTGTCAGCATTCTGTTAGGTTCCCAGGCTTAAAGGGGCTCAGCACACTCAATTTATCAATGTTGATACTACAGAGCATAAGGAGAAATGTTCACATTAATCTGATTCCTTCTATTTGCTCAGTGCTTTAATGGCACTTATTGAACAACTAGAAGCCCGGTGCATAAAATTCGTGCATGGGAGGGTGTCCCCTCAGCCCAGCCTGCACCCTCTCCAATCCAGGACCCCTCGGGGGATGTTCGACTGCCAGTTTAGGCCCAATCCATCGGCCTTAAACCGGCAGTCGGACATTCCTCTCACAATCCAGAACCGCTGGCTCCTAACTGCTCACCTGCCTGACTGCCTGATCGCCCTTAACTGCCCCCCCCGGCCAGCCTGATCACTCCTAACTGCCTCTGCCTGCCAGTCTGGTTGCCCCTAACTGCCCCCCGCCACTGGCTCGTCACCCCACACAGCCTGCTTGTTCAGTTGTTTGGTCGTCCCTCACTAACCCCCCTGCCAGCCTTGTTGCCCCACACAGCCTGCTGTTTAGTCGTCCATCTGGTTGTTTCGGTTGTGATGGCCCCTGGCTTTTTATATATTTGGATATTAAGCACCTCCCATTTGCAATGAATAATTCTATAGTTCTGGCTTGCCCTTTGATTCCAATCCAAATTTGGAAGTGGCTGCCTTGAAGGCCATGTTGAAAAGATTTCTGAGGCCTCCTCTGGGTTTGGTAGGAAAGTGCAATGTAATCAATAAATGATAACTGCTTCAGGTATGAGAGGAAGCCATGGCCACACATGTGCCACAGGTTGGCCATTCCTGCTGCTTTTACTTTTTCATGAATCACATTGAGTGTCATGATTTTTGAAATGAAAAATTTAATTACATAAACCAATGGGAAATAAATCATTATTATTTGTTGGATACATTACATATCATATAAATTATATGAACAATCTTTGGCTTCCTCTTTCCTTTCTGCCACCAAGCACTCCGGGGACAAAGGTTTACAATGATGGTAACACTGTGTCACCACTTTCTTATATGGGGCAGCCCTGAAGGCCTTAACTTGGTCATGTGAGTTTGCAATAGAGCATCTTAGCCTGCTGCAATTCAACTATTCCATTTTCTTCTCAACAAGCCAATGTTCCCAGAGCCTCATTCTTTTCTACATACAGAAAAACCTTGAGACACTTTAAATAGCATTTAAGCAAGTCTTTAATGTCTCTCTAAGCACCAACTGTTCCCTTAGTGCTCTAAATGATGCTGAAAGGCAGAGTTGCCAAAATATGCAGGTGCTAAAGAGTTAGGTTTCTCTCTGTTAAAGTAAAAAAAATCCAATTTCTTTAGGCTTAGTAAATAGACATATGCTCCGAGACACAAGCAAAATCCACAATTTGAAACCCATCATTTTCTAATTTAAGATTGTTTTCCAACAGCTTATGTAGAACATACCAAGAAACTACTTTTCCTCACTAATGAAGAAGTTTGGAAAAATATTCTAAGAAAGCACACCAACACACAAGCAAACCACAATGAAAATAAAAAGAAAAATATAAGGAGATTCAACAACATGTTATACTTAGTGGCTTGCTCTGAAGCTAGGTGGGTTATATAAAATACTCACAATATTCTCCAGGTGTTTATAGTATTGCTGGGTATACAAAATGTGTGCCCTTAATTACTGGAGAATAATTAAAGACAGAATTATGAGCAAGGAAATGAAGAAGAGAAGAAACGTTTTACACGGAAATAGAGGGTACTATAAATATTTGCAAGTAACTTGTAAATAATGGTGTGTTAAAATTCTAATATAGTTGTCAGGGATCCAAAGTTAATAGTACATATTTTGGAAATAAAGCCTGCATCCGAAGTGTGTGTCCATCAACTAATAGCTCTTTGATTGAGTTTCTTAAGTTTCTGAGTCTATTACTTCATTTATGAAATGGCCATAATAATAGTATTCAAAATTCTATTTTATGTATGTTAAATGAGATATTTAATACAGCTAACATTTATTGAATGTCTACTGTATGCAAGACACTCTTTTGAGAACTATATAAAGCACCAACAAGGCAAAATCCTGCCCTCAGGGAGAGAATATTCTAGTGGGAGCTTCATTGACTTATGCATTGAACTAACTTTCATTCAAGGTGTACCATATATCAAGAATGCTGTTTCTGCTTTTGTGGCATTAACTTAGGAAGCATAGAATAGACAAAGAAACGAGTGATAGAGTTGCTTGCTAAGGAGCAAATAGCAGGGTGTGTGGGAGAAAACCAAGGGGAGGAAGGAATAGCTTTCCCAACAAGGTAGCATTTACACTAATTTATTAAAGTATCAGAAGGATCAAGCTTTGAAAGAAGAGGAGAAAGGGATGTCCAGCAGAAGCAAGAACATGTTTAAAAGGTCCTACCTTAAGAAGGAGCTTGCTGCATTTCAGGACCTGAGAGGCCAGCGTGTCCGAGACAGAGTGAGTGAGTGAGTGGGAAAATGTTCGCAGAGACAGGCAGAGGCCAGGTTTTGTACATGCCTTCTGTGCCATGTTTAGCGTTTGACTTTTATTCTAAGTGGCAGTGAAGCCATTTAGAGGTTGCAAGCAAAGGAGTGACATGATCCAATTCACCTTTCGAATAAACCCACTCTGGGTGCTGATGAAGAGCGGATTGAAGGGGAGCATACTTGACAGCACAGAGAATAAGAGGCTATTGCAGAAGTCCAGGCCAAGAATCATGATTTATGTCTTGGTGATGGTGGTAGATTCTGAAAGGAAAGGAAAGGTTTGAGACATGTTTTGGAAGTAGAATCAAGTGTGGACAGTCCAGGAGACTTGATGGATGATAGAGTCAGGTCTAAATAATGGCTGGAAGAACAGGTGGATGGTCCCATTGGAAGTGTAGACAAAATGCGTGGCACAGTATCTGACATGTTAAATGTTCAACGAATGTTAGCTTTGTCAGGTAATTGATGATGATGTGCTTTAAGCAACCAATCCTTGCTTTACCTGGCATTGTAGCATGTCCTAGAAACTTGCTACTCAAAGGAAGGTCCTAAAAATAGTGGGGTCAGCATCACCTGGGAACATGGGAAAAATTCAGAATCTGAGGTCTTTCCCCATATGTAGTGAATTAGATTTATACTTCTAATGGATGCTCAGGTGATTCACATGACACTCAAGTATGAGAAGTACTAGTCTAGTGCAAAGAATAACAAACTATGATCTGTTGGCCAAATCTGACCAACTGTCTATTTTTGTAAATAAAGTTTTATTGAAACATTGCCATGCCCATTTATGGCTGATGTTACAGTGGCAGAGGTAAGCAGTCATGACAGGTGCTGTATGGCCTGTAAAAGCTAATTTTTAAAAAATTGATTTAATTTTTTTCCATTGCCATTTATCCCCTCTATGCCCTCTTCCACCTTAACCATCTCCCTCACCTCTCCCCCCAACAATTACCACACTGTGGTCCATGTCCATGAGTTCTTTCTCTCTCTTTTCTTTAAAGCTAAAATATTACCATTTAACCTTTCATAGAAAAAGTTAGACAACACCATAGCTTCTAAAGCAATGTGGATTTTTAATAACAGCTCTTTCATTTACTAGATGCATAACATTGAACAAATTATGCAACTATTATTTTCTTTACTTTGACCATTAAAATAAGGATAATAGTATATACCTAGTAAGATGATTTTGACAAAGAATAAATAATATAACTTTAGGAAATTGGCATATGGACAAACATTCAATATTTGTTAGCTATTGTCATTTTTACTTGGTTGAGAATTAACTTACTTATAAGAATACTAGAGGCCCGGTGCACAAAAATTTGTGCACTCGAGGGGGAGGGGGGTCCTTCAGCCTGGCCTGTGCCCTCTCGCAGTCTGGGACCCCTCGGGGGATAACGACCTGCTGGCTTAGGCCTGCTCCCAGGTGGCAGAGGGCAGGCCCAATCCCTAGGTGCAGCCCCTGGTCGGGCTCAGAGCAGGGCCGATTGGGGAGTTGGGGTGCCGCCCCCTGTCATGCACAGAGCAGGGCAGATTGGGAGGTTGCGATGCCACCCTCAGTCACGCTCAGGGTAGGGCCGATTGGGGGGTTGGGGCACCGCCCCCTGTCACACTCAAGGCAGGGCCGATGGGGAGTTTGCAGCGCCACCCCCTGTCACGCACAGAGCAGGGCCAATCAGGGGGTTGGGGCGCTGCCCCCTGTCACGCACAGAGCAGGGCCCATCGGGGGGGGGGGGGGCGGCTCCGTACCCTGTCACGCACAGAGCAGGGCCCATCAGGGGGTTGGGGAGCTCCCCCCTGTCACGCACAGAGCAGGGCCAATCAGGGGGTTGGGGAGCACCCCCCGTCACTCACAGAGTAGGTCCAATAGGCGAGTTGGGGCACCGCCCTCTATCACCCACAGAGCAGGGCCAATCAGGGGGTTGGGACGCCGCACCCTGTCATGAACAGAGCAGGGCGGATAGGGAGGTTGTGGCCCCACCCCCTGTCACACACAGAGTCACAGGGTGATCAGGGGGTTTGGACGCTGCCCCCTGTCACACTGAGCCCGGTGCTGGAAGGCCTCTTGGCTCTGCTGATTCCGGTGCTGGGAGGCATATTACCCTTTTACTATATAGGATAGAGGCCTGGTGCACAGGTTGGGGCTGGCTGGTTTGCCCTGAAGGGTGTCCTGGATCAGGGTAGGGGTCCCCACTGGGGTGCCTGGCCAGCCTGGATGAGGGGATGATGGCTGTTTGCAGCTGGTCACACACCCTTCAGGGTGGGGGTCCCCACTGGGGTGCCTGGCCAGTCTGGGTGAGGGACTGAGGGCTGTTTTCAGGCTGGCGAGTGACTGAAGCCCCCAACCGCTCCTTTTTTCTTTTCTTTTTTATTCTGGGCCAGCTTTAGCTCTGAGGCTTGGCTCCAGCTCTTAGGCTTCCGCTGATGAAAGCAGGTTTCTGGCCTTTGTTTACCTTCTGTATTTGAAACAATGTTGCGATCCTGCTGGCTGAAGCCTGGGGACTAAAGCAGGTTTCTGGGGTTTTGTTTAGCTTCTATGTTTGTAACATAGTTGCTTAGAGTTGCAGCTCAGAGGCCTGCAGCGGCAGGCGGGGAACGTTGGAGTCCTCCGTCACTGAAGCAAGCAAGCCTCATGTTCACTTTAAGCTGCCTGGCTGCCGGCCGCCATCTTGGCTGGCAGTTAATTTGCATATTTCCCTGATTAGCCAATGGGAAGGGTAGTGGTCGTACGCTAATTACCATGTTTCTCTTTTATTAGATAGGATGTAATACTAGAGGCCCAGTGCATGAAATTCATGCATGGTGGTGGTGGTGGGGGGGGGTCCCTCATCCTGTCCTGTACCCTCTCCAATCCGGGACCCCTTGGAGGATGTCTGACTGCCAGTTTAGGCCTTATCCTGCCAGCCTGATCGCCCCTAACTGCCCTCTCCTGCTGGCCTGATCTCCCCTAAAAGCCTCTGCATCGGCCCCAGCCACTGTGGCTTTGTCCAGAAAGACATCTGGTCTAATTATTACCCTTTTATTAGTATAGATTTATAGTGAAAGTGGCTTTAATGCAACATCAAGCTCAAAAGCCAACTGGTGTTGGTTATATAGACAATATTCTGGATATTTTCTAAGATTTTAAGTGTAGTTGTTGGACGGAGACGGAACATGGAGCAATAATGTAGTTCAGAATGCTCATGTCCAGTGGTATCTGGACAAGGTCTTTTCCTAGACCTGGTGTTAGTATATTATGGTCTGTGAGCCAATGCAGCCTTATACCTGTTTTTGTATGACTATGGAGTTGAAATGATGTTTACCTTTTACCTTTTTAAAAAGTTGTGAAACAGAACAAAACATAATGACAGAGACTGCTTGATAGAGACGGCTGGGGCCCACAAAGCCTAAAATGTTTCTGGCCCTTTACAGAAAAATTTGTCGATCCCTGTTCTCAGCAAAAGAAAGTTCTTTAATTTTATTTTTTATACGTTTAGACCTACTAAAATAAGCACAGAGTTAATCCATGTGTATTCTCTTGGACTCTTTTACTTTGGGGGTTATTACATTCATGAAATGTGTTTGTTTTCCTTTGCCTACATACAACATATTCTGAATGTCAATCTTCTTTTGAAGTATCTCAGTTGCCAAAAACCTGTATCTCTGTCACAAACTGTACTTTTTTTTTTTTTTTTTTAGCCACTACTATAAAGATCAAATTCATGGTTGGGCCGAAACCGGTTTGGCTCAGTGGATGGAGCATCAGCTTGCGGACTGTGGGGTCCCGGGTTCGATTCCGGTCAAGGGCATGTACCTGGGTTGCGGGCACATCCCCAGTGGGAGATGTGCAGGAGGCAGCTGATCGATATTTCTCTCTCATCGATGTTTCTAACTCTCTATCTCTCTCCTTTCCTCTCTGTAAAAAATCAGTAAAATATATTAAAAAAAAAATTCATGGTTGGTAAGTCACTTACCTCTTAACCAATGTGTTTGGTAGAGGACGTTTACATGGCACTCTTCCTAGTTTTTATTACCTAATTGGTTCTTCCTTGGAATTTACCAAACCTACACAGGTAGTCAGAATTCCTAAAGCAACTTTCCAATTTCAACTCGAGAGAAGAAATGTAAGCAGGCAGGCAGGGAAAAAAGGAGGAAAGAGAGAGCATTGCCCACTTCAGGGCTGCTTGGTTACTGCTTCAGCCAGGTCTCCCTAAAGCCCACCTGCTGCCACACTGACCTCTTTTTCAATCTCTCAGCGTTTTGTATTTAATTCAGTTACAGCTCAGAGGAGGAAATAATGCTCGAGTTGTCTCAGAGGACTAGCTAAAAGCTGTTGTGACAATGAATGGATCCACAATCTTTTCCAAGATACCCATAGGCATTTCAACTATAGGTCCATAGGGGCTTGCTTACACAGCAGGCATTGTCTTTTCTTCTTAAAGCCCCTGGTTTGTAGCTTATCTGCAAAGCTAATTTCCTAAATTAGTTGTTTTTAAATAAATATCTGCCAATTTGGAAGGAAGGACATGTAAAGAAACATATATTTCCTGTAGAAAAGCATGAGACTTGGTTGGAAAGTTTATAAGGAGGACATTCTGAGAAAAGGTAAGTGTGTGGAAGGCCACCTGCCCTGTTTTTTCGGAATTCTGACTTAGCAGAGTGCTGAAGGCGGTGCCCCTAATTATTCCTTGACATTTCCAAACAAGTCTGTGCACATGCAGACCCCCGAGTGTTTACTGGAATCTTTGTGCTTAATCTTTGGGTGTCCTTGCTTAAAGGACACTACAAACACATGTGTCCTCCCAATATTACTTACCCTACTGACTGTATCTAAAGGATAAACTTTATCTCAAGCTGCTGCTACAATAGAAGCCTAACGAGGCAGACAATCAAGGCTGTCTGGTTCCATTAGCCAGGCAGTCCCTTTGCCTTCTCTTTCACAACAAACAGTTGTGTCAGAGTAATCCATTTATCCCTCACTCAGGGTCTGCTGGTCAGCCCCGGCAATTTCCTAAGACCTAACTTTTGATAAATACCATGTAAACTATCTGGGATTCTGGAATAGTTTTCCAAATATCTCAATAATTGACAACATTTGGCAAGTAGATCTAAGGTTTTCAAACGGTATTCTAATTATGTATATGCAGTAAACTTATTTAGAAAATTTCTCCTCGGTTCTTTGAACCTTGCCTGATAATAAATGTAAGTTGGAGATACAGTTTTGTTCCAGAGTACAGTAGTAGAAATAATTAGTAAAATATAGGAAGAGGGAGATTTTGGCTTATGAGAAAGAACTTTTAGAACTTCATTATCTAATACAGTAGCCACTAGCCACATGAGGTTATGGAACACTTACATGTGGCTAGTTAGACTAAGGAACTAAATGTTTATTGTTATTGACTTTTAATTAATCAAAGTTTTAAATGGGTACTCAAGTATTGGAAAAATTTTAAGTAGGTTTGTAACAACTTAGGTATAAGAATATACTCTTTCAACTGTAAATTTTATGAAACTGAAATACAGATGAAACATTTAAAAAATGTTAGCTGTCTAAATTGAAATGAGCTGGGAGTTAAAAATACAGAATGGAATTAGAAGAATTAATACAAAATAATGTAAAATATAGTAATACTTTTTATATTGATTTTCCTTTTGAAGTGATATTAAGTTGGGATGTCAAGTTATATAAGATTGCTTATTAAAATTAAATTTACCTTGTTTTTAATCTTTTAAATATGATTCTAGAAAGTATAAAATGACTTTATATGGCTTACATTATATTTCCATTAGACAGACATCAATAACAATTCAAAATAGAAGAGTGGCTTCCAGAGACAGTGAGCTTTATGTTTTTGAATATATTTAAATTATTGTCTGAGTACCAGAGCCAACTGACATCTCAAATTCTTGTCAAACCTACCTCAAGGCTCTTTCTTTTTTTCTTCCTTCCTTCCTTCCTTCCTTCCTTCCTTCCTTCCTTCCTTCCTTCCTTCCTTCCTTCCTTCCTTCTTTCCTTCCTTCTTCTGGCACACATTTACTTATTTTTGTGTTTCTTTTATAGGACTTTAAAAAATTATTTTTCAATTATGGTTGACATTCAATATAATTTTATATTAGTTTCAGGTGTACGGAATAATGGCTAGATAATCATATAATTCACAAAGTACCCATAATTCTAGTACCCACCTGGTACCATACATGGTTATTATAATATTATTGACTAAATTACCTATGCTGTATTTTACATCCCTGTGACTATTTTGTAACTACCAACTTGTGCTTCTTTAAAAAGTTTTTTAAAAATTGATTTCAGAGAGGAAAAGAGAGGGAGAGAGGAAACATCAATGATGAGAGAGAATCATTGATCGACTGCCTCCTGTAAACCCCACACTGGAGATTGAGCCTACAACCTGGGCATGTGCCCTGATCAGGAATTATACCGTGACCTCCTGGTTCATAGGTCAATGCTCAACCACTGAGCCATACCGGCCAGGCTGTACTTAATCTCTTTCACCTTTTTCACCCAGACCTCCAACCCCTTCCCCTCTGGCAACCCTCAGTCTGTTCTCTGTATCTATGAGTCTGTTTCTATTTTATTTGTTGTTTGTTTGTTTAGTTATTTAAATTACTCATGTTAGTGAAATCATATGGTTTTAGTTTTTCTCTCTCTGACTTACTTCACTTAGCGTATGCTTTTATATCTTGATTGTAAATAATCCTGTAATGAACATAACGTATATTCCCAGCATAGGAAATATAGTCAATAATTCTTTTTGAACTAGTGTTTTGCGTTTCCTTGGATATATAAACAAAAGTGGAACTGCTGGGTTGTAAAGTCGTTCTATTTTTAATTTTTTGAGGAATGGTCACACCATTTTCCACAGTGGCTGTACCAATCTTCAGTCTCACCAACAGCACACTAGAGTTCCCTTTTCTTCACATCCTCACTAGCCCTTTCTGTTTGTTGATTTATTGATGATAGTTATTCATTGTAATTTCAATTTGCATTTCTCTGGTGATTAGTGATGTTGAACATCTTTTCATATGTCTATTGACCATCTGTGTTTCCCCTTTGGAGAAGTGTCTATTGAGGTCCTCTACCCAATTTTTAATTGAATTGTTTGGGGTATTTTTGGTGCTGAATTGTATGAGTTCTTAATAAATTTTGGATATTAACCCCTTACTAGATATATCATTTGCACACATCTTCTCCAATTCAGAACATTGTCTTTTCATTTCATTTTATTTTTTTAAATACTTTTTATTTATTTTATTGATTTCAGAGAGGAAGGGAGAGGGAGAGATAGAAACATCAATGATGAGAGAGAACCAATGATTGGCTGCTTCCTGCATGCCCCCTACTGGGGATCAAGCCCACAACCCAGGCATGTGCCCTTGACCGAAATCAAACCTGGGACCCTTCAGTCCCCAGGCCGACGCTCTATCGACTGAGCCAAAACAGCTAGGGCGTCTGTTTATTTTATTGATGATTTCCTTTTTAGTTTGATGTAGTCCCATTTGTTAAATTTTCTTCTGTTTCCCTTTAGCATCTGTTTACTAATCATCTACTATGTACCATGCACTTTGCTTATTGGTCCCTGACATCAAGGTGGAAGTGCAAAGTAATTTAGACTAAATAAATTAATTGGTGTGTTTAAACTACAGTGTTAAAAATGTCAGAGAAGAAGCACTAAGATCTTCCTGAGGAGTTGTTTGTGCTCATATTTGCAAGGTAAGTAGGATCTAGATAAAGGAGGGGGGAATGCTTGAAAGAAGAAGAAACAAATGCAAAAAACAGCAGAGGAGGACTTGAAATGTTTGTGGGAACTGTATGTCCAGCGCTGCTGTTACTTAGCAGCAGGGCAGGAGATGAAGGTGGATAAGGAGAAAGTTATTATCTTATAAGAGTCTTACGTACCATTTAAAGGACTTCAGATTTTACTTCGTAGGCAACAAAGAGATTGACATTTCTAAACATGGTAATTTTATTATAAGAATTGTGTTCATAAAGATCATTCTGTTATTTCTGAGGAGAATTAATAATAACTACTTTTGGTGAGAGGTAGACAAAATAGAGAAATATACATAATCATTATCAGAAATGAAAGAAGGGTCATCAATACAGATCTTACAAGTGTTATAAAGATAACAAGTGAATAAAATGAACCACTGGGCACCCATACATTTTACAACTTAAATGAATTGGACATTTTCTCTGAAAGACACAAACTTCTAAACTGACTTAAGAGGATCCAGAGCACCTGAATTGTTTTATACTTATTAAAGAAAATGAATTTATAGTTAAAAATCTATAATTTCAGGTCCAGTAGCTTCATGGGGAATTGTACCATACATGTAAGGAAGAAATAATACCAGTGTGAATGAAACAAACAAACAAAAAAATACAAGAGGAAGAGGCAAGTATTATTCTGATAAAATTCAGACAAAAATTATACAGAGAAAACTACAGTACACACTAGTAACCCTGATGAATATGCCCAAAATCTTCAACAAATATTAGTACATCCTATCTAATAAAAGAGAAAAATGGTAATTGGCGTACGACAATACCCTTTTCATTGGCTAATCAGGGCTATATGCAAATTAACTGCCAACTATGATTGGCAGTTAACTGCCAACAAGATGGTGGTTAATTTGCATATGTAGGCACAATGCAGGGAGGCGAAAGGGAAAGCAGGAAGAAGCCCCCTGCCACTGACAGTGATCGGAAACCCAGGGGGGAGCTAAGAGCTGGGGGGCAGGGCAAAGGCGGCCCTGGGGCCGCCTTTGCTCTGCCCCCCAGCCATGATCGGAGAATCAGGTGTCTTTGCCGCCCTGGCCAGTGATAGCAGGAAGTAGGGGAGGAGCCAGCGATGGGAGCTGGGCACGGTTGAAGCTGGCAGTCCCAGGAGCTAGGGGTCCCTTGCCTGGGCCTAAAGCGTAGCCCACGATCGCGGGGCCGCTGCAGCTGCGGGTCCCCGCTGCCCGGGCTGGACGCCTAGGCCAGAGGCCTCAGGCCTGGTCAAGGGGCCGATCTGGTGATTGGTGATCGGAGGGTGATGAGGGTCAACTCCTCTGGCCGAGGCATCAGGCCTGGGTGGGGGGCGGAGCTGGGGATTGGGGGGATATGATGGTCCCCTTGCCCAGGCCTGAAGCCTGGGTCAGAGGCGTCAGGCTTGGGCGGGGGGTGGAGCAAGCGATCAGAGGGAGATGGGGGTCCCCTGCCCAGGCATGATTCCTGGGCCAGAGGCCTCAGGCCTGGGTGGGGGCCAGAGCCAGTGATCAGGGGGAGATGGGGGTCCCCTGTCCAAGCCTGACACCTCTGGCGGAGGCGTCAGGCCTGGGCAAGGGGCCGCTCAGGCGATCGGAGGGTGATGGGGGTCAACGCCTGAGGGCTCCCAGTATGTGAGAGGGGGCAGGCTGGGCTGAGGGACACTCCCCCCCACACACACCCAGTGCACGAATTTCGTGCACCGGGCCCCTAGTTTAATATAATAATATATAAAATTGATAATAAAATCATGATCAAGTAGTGGTTTTCCTCAGAATATAAGGTTGTTTCAGCATTTACGGATCAACCAATGTAATTTATAACATCAGCAGATTATTGGGGGGAAAAGATCTAAGTAGATATAGTAATTGTATTTAACATGCATTCATGATGAAACATTTCAGAAAAATATGAACCAAAGGGGAATTTCTTGATTTGATAAAGGACATCTATAAAAATTTACAACTCTCATCATACATATTCTGTAAAGCAGTGGTTCTCAACCTTCTGGTCCTTTAAATACAGTTCCTCATGTTGTGACCCAACCATAAAATTATTTTCGTTGCTACTTCATAACTGTAATGTTGCTACTGTTATGAATCGTAATGTAAATATCTGATATGCAGGATGGTCTTAGGCGACCCCTGTGAAAGGGTCGTTCGACCGCCAAAGGGCTCGCGACCCACAGGTTGAGAACCGCTGCTGTAAAGGGCCAGAGAATAAATAATTTAGGCTTCATAATTAATGGTTGGGTGTGGCTCTGTTACAATGAAAATATTTGGAAAACTGTCAAAGGGCCGGATTTGGCCTCTGAGCCATAGTTTGCCAACTCATGTCCTATATTTGATTGTGGTGGTAATTATATGACTGTATGTCAACATTTTAGAGGTCTGTGCCCTAAAAAAAAGTTTAACCATCAGAAAAAATATTAACTGAGTGTGATTTTTATTTTGAGTGAATGGTTTTCAAAGTATATTGTGTACTTTGCCTTGCTTTGCAATCAAAGAAATCTAAGTGAAGATTTAATCTAGTTAATGTTCTGTAAAAGCAACTGCATAAAGTTGGTTATATAACAGGAAAGCATTGGCAGTGCCCTAAGTGAGCAATATTAGGGCAATGGTTAAGTAAACAGCAACATGTGCCATCTTGGGAACATTATGTAGCCATTGAAATTATAATCTGGAGGATGTTTAATCAGTATAATATTCATGTTACGATAAGTAAAAACAGCAGATACAAAACTGTATAAACAGTACAATCTCAATTTTACCAGAAAATATTTTATGTATGTAAATTATAAAGAGATGTGAGCAAGAACTCTCTATTTGTAGGGAGTAGAATTATGGGTAATTTTGATTTATTTTTCCCTTGCTTTGCTATTATTAAATGTTTTTTTTTTTTTTTACACTGAAACATTATCAAAGATACTAGAGAATAAATGGTTTAGAAAAAGAAATACTTAATTCCATTGAATTTTTAAAAATTATATTATTGAGTTATAAATAAAAAATAAAACTTAAATCCATTCAAAACCCTTATTTTGGATGTGACTGTGGTATGTTCTCACTTCCTGTCACTATTATCTTGGAAGTAATTTATACACTGATTTATACAAATTAATATACATGCTATTTGCAATTAGATTCACTACCAAAAAATAAGAAAACCTTTCAATTTATCATTCAAACTGGGACAATTTTGAGAATGAAAGGGGCACTAATAATAACTAATCTAGAGTAACAGGTACAAATCTGAACACGTGGTCACACATTCACCTGAATTAAGATTTAAACCTCATATTGTGAATAAAAAGTTAACCTTTAGCATTCTTTCGTTTTCCTTCTTTTTGTAAGAGTAAACATTTTAGGGATAGCATGTATAAATGAACAAAAACAGACAGTAACATGCACAGGCAACACTTTTTGCCAATAATTTGCTTAATCACTAGATTGCAAAATCGAGATTTGAAAGTAATTTATTCTTGATGGACTTGATATAATGAAAGGAGAAGGAAAAGGAAGAGAACCTGTTTCAAAAATGATTTATACCAGGTAGGCTTTTCTGAAGTTTATAAAGTTCCCTTTGAAACTGAAAGACAGCGTGTAGTACATTATATTCTGACCTTCCAGCACATTTTAACTTTTGGTCGAGCTCTTAAACACTAAAATGGAAAATGTTTTATGATAATCATTTACAAATATTAACATCTGATGCCTTAGAGTTGCTGTGTAACAGACGACATGAAGTTTCACAAAGGTCAATGTGACTAAATAGAAACTCAAATATAATTTAAATTGAGGCCCGGCACACTAAATCGTGTGTGGGTATGGTCCTTAGGCCAGCCTGTGATCAGGGCCATCTTCCCCCGCTGCCAGCAGCTGGCCCCGCCCCCCGCCGCCACCCACTTGGGTTCCCAGTTTGCCATGGGGCAATGGGAGCCTGATGGCTGGGGGGGAGGGATCTAGAGGTTGGCTGTTCCCACCCATTTGCCAGCCCCACCCCCACCGCTGGTTGCCCTCTGTGTGTGGGGTGACCGGCAGGGCGGGGATCTTGGCCTGGCGCTGCCCGCATCCCCTGCCACCCACCCTGGTTCCCCGTTCGCCATCTGGCGATCAGAGCCTGGAGACTGGGGGGAGGGACCAAGAGGTCAGCCATTCCACCTGCTCGCCAGTCCAGCCCCCTGCCACCACCCACCCCGGTTCCCTATTCACCATCAGGTGATGGGAGCCTGTTGGCCAGTGGGGAGGGACCATGCTCATTGGCCCCACCCCCACTGTGGGTTGCCCTCTGTGTGTGGGGCAGAGGCCTTGGCCTGGTGCTGCCTGCATCCCACACCACCCACCCCGGGTCCCCATTCACCATCAGGCATTGGGAGCCTGCCGGCTGGGGAAAGAAACTGAGAGGTGGTCAGTGCACCTCATAGTGACTGGTTGAGCGGTCGTTCTGGTCGTTTTGCCATTATGGTCACTGGGCTTTTATTATGCAGGATAGTTATGATTTGTACCAACTTCTGTAGTTATTGAAAAAAGAAAGTGTCTGAATAGGGGAAAACACATTTGTACAGAGATGAGCATAGTGAATGTTGGAGAATGCATAAAATAGATCATGTCTCCTCTTTGTTAATTAACACTCTTATAAAGTGGTGACAAAGCAAAGAAAACCCAACCACCCATAAAATCATACACTTAAACCTATGCAGAGTACTTTCAATTTTTGAATTAAACCCAAATCATAAGCTTCTACTCCCTCTGTCCCATAATAATAGTAGCAAGTGAATATTTAAACAGGAATTATTGGCGAATGCAGCTGTTAAGTTATGTTGTAGCGCAAAATTGCAGAGCCTTCAATCAAAATCAATGTTTCATGACATCTGTCATTTGTTTGGACACATCTTTCAATTTTTAGGTTAATCTAATTATTACGAATTATAACTATTTTTCTAATTTCATCTGCTGATTGAAATCAATTGTTTTATTTCAGTTGAATATCAACCCATTCTAAAAGTAAGATGAAAAAAAGAGAGTTTTCAAGCAAAGATTGAGTTGCGATTGTCCAGTTCTTGATGCATCAAAAGAAAAAGGAAAAGTTGCAGAAAGGTGAAATTACGTTAGCTGCAAAACAACTTAAGTGCAACAGAATGACCATATCAAGAATCTGGAAACGTGCTTCCAAAAATAATTGTCAAGGAGAATCTTATGCTAATGTTGATTCTTTGAAAAAACAAAACTGTGGACGTAAATGCAAAGATTATGGAGGAAAACTTGAAAAACCTAGACATATTCCTCTTAGCAGAAGAGGCACCATATTAGCCTTTGATAATATTTCTCCCAAAATACTGGATAATATTTTTCTGTCACTTCAACAAGTTATGCTGGAAGCAATGAAGAACGATGGCTCCAATAACTTTAAGCTCACGCGTGCAGGGAGAGCAAAGCTTCGCAGCCAAGGGATCCTACCTACAAGTTTAAAATGCAGTAACGAAATTATTGGAAAATCCAGAAACTATCTGAACACTCAAAATAAAAATTAGGAGTACTATTTTTAACTTATTGTTTAATTTAATCTAGTTTTTTTTTAATAATAAATGTTGCTTTCTATATTTATTTTCTTTTACTACTTTTATTATGGTACAAATTACATTCATCAATTGCTACTATTATTATGGGACAGAGGGAGTAGCAGCTTTCATAGTCCCATACAGCTAATAACATTTTAAGTGCACTTTGGTTTGCTTTAACCAAAGTAACTTGAAAATTATGGCACACAAGCCAAATATGGCTCAGTGGTTGAGCATGGACCTATGAACTAGGACCTATGAACATGGTTCGATTACCATTTGGGGTGCATGCCCAGGTTGTTGGTTGGGTCCCCAGGGAGGGACATTCAGGAGGCAGTTGATCAATGATTCTCTCTCATCATGGATGTTTCTATCTCTCTCTCCCTCTTCCTTCCTCTCTGAAATAAAAAAAATACATATTTTTAAAAATTGCTTTGAATTTTAGAATAAAATTCCAGTTTTGTTGGTACTGGGATTAATGGATAGAGGGCAACTATTGTTTGTTTTTCTTCTATGCTATTCCATGGAGTCAGCCAGGCACTCAAAAACCTTTTATCTGTTAAACTTCACAAAAATCTGAGAGGCAGCTTTACAAATGAGAAATCTGAGAATTAAAGTATTTAAGTATTATTGCTAAGGACTAAGACTAGCTATTTCAAGCCTAGGTGTACATGTGCTTAAGAAAGCATTATAGTGTCAGTTACATTCAAGTATGCATAAATCAATTTGTAAGATAAACATAACTCACTTTTTAAATGTCTTATAGGTTCATGCGCCCCTAATTTCTATGAAGATTACCAGGCAGTTAATAGTTTAAAATAATTTTCTCATTTTAACATCAGAAATATGCTTTGGAAATAACACTATTCTATCCACTTTGATAAAAATGTTCCTAACTAAACATTCATTCCAAAGCCCCTATGAAGAATTACACAGATTTAAAAACCACACCAAGGCACGAAAGCTGATTTTGTGTTGCTTTTATAATTCAAAATATAGTTTAACTTCAAAGGTGCACTGGATGTAAACAGAGAGAAGGCTCATGTGGCCAGGACATCATGGTGTGACTAGCAAAGGGCACAGCATGGTGAAGGCAGAGCTTGGTGAGGGAGCACACCAGGATTTGAACCCGCCACCGAGGGTCAGATAAATACCTGACCCTCGGTGGCCTCATTCCTTCCTGCCGATGACTTCTAACTCCCCACCTCCACAAAGCCTAAACTTCTGAGGAAGGAAGTCACAAACGAAGATGATAACCCAGTACGTTGCAAAGTCCCTGAAGGAAATAATGACAGCAGTCAGCATATTATAATGCTCTCTCGGGTTTCCACCAAGCTTTGAAAGTATGATGTTCTCTGAATTGTTCCCGGATTTGTTCTGAGAAGGTAGCTGGTACTTAGTACCCAGGTCTGTGATTCTATCCACTAGAGGACAGTAGTAAATGTGCACAAACATATTTAAAAAAAAAATGTTACAGTGTGGCTCACTGAAATAAAAACCTACCCTGCAGAAAGATGCCAGCCAAAGAATACAGGAATAAAATAAATTTAGGAACAGTATTCTGAATAAAACCACAAGCAGTAGAGGATTATAGAAATTTATGATCTTGTAAAAATTTAAATACCATAGTATATAAACAGGCAATTGCTCTGGGACTAGATCCCACATAAGAAGTTAGTTGTGCCCTGACTGGTTTGGCTCAGTGGATAGAGCATTGGCCTGCAGACTAAAGGGTCCCAGGTTCGATTCTGGTCAAGGGCATGTACCTTGGTTGCGGGCACATCCCCACTAAGGGGTGTGCAGGAGGCAACTGATCGATGTTTCTCTCTCATCGATGTTTCTAACTCTGTATCCCTCTCCCTTCCTCTCTGTAAAAAATCAATAAAATATATATTTTTTAAAAAGTTAGTTGTGTTGATAATGCAAAGTCCGTGAAGTCATCAATCATCACACATGCAACCTTGCCTGTCCTGGCAGCGAGGATGTACAGGGTGCTCCCAGCCCTGTGCTGGGCTCGAATTTCCCCAGGATGCACTACATAACTTTTGCCTCTTTACAGCACAGTCCTGCACTCTGTGTATAGTAAGTGCTTAATCAAAGCTGGTTAATCAACCTTAGGTACCCCCTGAACTTGGTTCCCTGTTTTGCTGCTTCTCAGCTTTTTTATTTGGGGCAAATCACTTCTCGCAGGCTCTTTTGATGTTTTTTGTGGATTCAAGAATTTCTGAGGACACTTTAACATCCTAAATGATATGTTTAGCCATCTCACCTTTGGGGAGTTTTTTTTTTCTTCCTGCCTTTTCTTGCCTCAGAATAAGTCAGGCCTTCTAATTATGATTTTTAACACATTGTCATCCCAGATTGCTTCTTTTTTGATATGAAGTTTCTGCATAGGTAAAGTAAGTTCGGTGGCAGGTAGACTGCCTAAATTTGTATCCATGACTACTTTTCTTAATCCCAGACTCCCTGTCTTGAATAGTGAATGGGGATACTATCTGTCCCACAGTGTTGCGGGAGATAAAATGAGATATAGTAATATTTAAAGCATCTAGCACAGACTTCTAACAAATATTGGTCTGTTCTCTTTTCTCTGGCAGGTCTTACAGTCTGTGACTGTATCATCTTCTTTTCATTTGTAGGCAGGATTTTATGTGGAATCTTGTTAAAATAGGATATTTTTAGTACATGTTTTTAATACATATTACATCCTCTATAATATAACTACTAAATATAGAAATGGCTTAATATTATTAGGACACAGGTAATTACTAGTAATAGCACCCCTTCTCAAAAAAATCTTTACAGTAGGATTCTACATTTTCTAAAATCACTGGAATAAATCAATGTTTACCCTACATATTGACCAAATTTGATAAAAACGTTTTTATTGATGAATCTGTAGTTAAAATCTGATGTTCTGATTTTAAAGTTATATGTGATTAAAGCAAATTCTTTAAAGGACTGTCACCCTGTAATTTTATGCACATTTAAAGGCTCATTTTGTTAGAATTAGCATGTATTGTCATCCTTACTCCTAATGTGATAAGATGCAAACACCCCGGTGTCTGAATCATTTATCCATTTGTGACAGTGAAATAAACCCACAGCTAAAACAGAATTAAGAAATTAAGTGTTTTAATTCCATCAAAGGCAAATGACAGATTGGTTTTGGAATCGCTGTTGACAAGGCATAGATATAATGCCTGTGACCAATAGAGTCATGGCATTTTATCATTTCCTGACTTTATAAGTAAGTGGGTGTGTGGAAATCCCAATTCTTCTTGCCCCAGCAGGAGGAATGAAGAGATGACTGGATAGCTGGCCTTCCTTTCCCTGCTGAGGGCCTCGTTTCTGTAGGAAGAACCCAACAAACCAAGAGGCCTACAAAGACCTTTGAGAGAGGGTATCCACTCAACGTGCAGGAACACAGACATTGTCTGCCTTGATCCAAAAGTGTTCTGTGTTTCTGGGTTCTCTCTCTCTCTCTCTCTCTCTCTCTCTCTCTCTCTCTCTCTCTCTCTCTCTCGGTTTCTCTCAAGAATGTGTTCTTCTTCGACATAAATGACTGTAAAACATTTTTCAAGGAACTGTCTTTTTGGGTAAATGCAGTCACACCGTTATAGGGGATGTTGACTGTGTCTGACTTGAGCTAAAGAAAGAAGCTTCTGCCCTGACCGGTTTGGTTCAGTGGATAGAGCGTCGGCCTGCAGACCAAAGGGTCCCGGGTTCGATTCCAGTGAAGGCCATGTACCTTGGTTGTGGGCACATCCCCAGTAGGGAGTGTGCAGGAGGCAGCTGATCAATGTTTCTCGCTCATCGATGTTTCTAACTCTCTATCCATCTCCTTTCCTCTCTGTAAAAAATCAATAAAATATATTTTAAAAAAGAAAGAAAGAAGCTTCCTACATGCACTTAGGCAAGCCAGGTGGAGAAGCAGAGCACAATACAAATCTATAGACTTCTGAGACATATAAACCAGAAACTGAAAAACCAAGATGTAAAGGCTAAAGTGAGGAATAGCATATTTTTCATTAGGGCAGGCCTATCACCAGGAACCTGAAATAGATGACATGATTCCTCTTTTGTCAACTCTTTAGTACTTCCAGAGGCAAATACCTCATAGCCTGTCTACAGGCTTTTCACAATGATGCCCTAACCAAACTTTACCACTTTATCTTTGGCATTACCAACGCCCTTCCTTATCTGCATTCCATTCCCAGCACTCCCTTTCCTGATCCTTTGGGTGCTTCCTTGGAATACCTTTTCTCCACTTCTGATGAACTGTGACTCAACCCCCAAGGCTATCTCAAATGCCATTTCTGAAATCAGTAGCTTTCTTCGGATCTCTTCTCCCTAACCATAAGCACAATTAAGTTCTTCCTTCCTCTGCATTTCTAGAGCCTTCGCACTTGCCTAAACATGGCACTTGATACACTGAGTTAAAAAACATATATGGTATCCCCGGTGCCACATTTATTACACTTTCTTGCATGCCTCCATCTCCTCTACTAGCCAGCGAGTTCTTCCCCCGGCCCCACCCTCACAATTCAGGGCTGGGAATACAGGAGCCATTAAGTAATTTGTGTAAACTTGAATATTCTCAATACATTTATTAAAATCCATAGTGTCCATGTGCACAAAAGTTTAAAATATTCACATGCAAATAAAATGGGTTCTGTCAATCTGTCCTTTTGAAAAAAAGAGAAAGGATTGTGTAATCTTTGCAGATATTTCTTCTCTGAGTGTTTGTGTATTTACTAATGAATCATGAAGGTATTTTTAGCATCTCAAAATTGAGTTTATTTAATGTGGGAAAAGTAATAGATTCATTTACTTCCCTCTATTTCAAAAGCTAATTGTTGAATTTGCTTTACTTTAAAAATATTTTTAAAAGAAGTATACATTTACATAAATATACAGTTTGGTGACTATCAAATGTTTCTTAGATTTAGGTTCAACTTACACAGGTGTTGGAATTATTAGATAAAAACACGGCTGATACACCAGGCATAAGGGAAGCATTTAAGTTAAATTTAAAGTGGCTTGAAAGTCTGCCTTTTATTGGTAGATCATAGATTCCAGGAGTTATGAAGTGACATAATTTAATGTTAGAAAATTAACATATTTGTACTTTAATTAGAATGCCTGGAAGTGGAGAAGGTTGTGGAATATTTAAAGATGAAATTGTTGAAAGAAAGTCAGCTTGGCCAGATGGTTAGATCTGGAAATTAGAATCAGAAAGAAGAAAACCCCATCCAACAAGTAAGTATAGAGATTAGCAATAGGACCCTAGACATATTTAACTAATTCATAATCAAATAACATTTTAAATGAACATTAATAAGCATAAAAGGTGGTTGAGATTTTGGTACTCTCCTTAGGGAAGGTGCTCTGTCCTTGCAAGAGAGAGGTATCAATCTCTTAGTAGGAGAAGTGGTTCCTTCCTTAGGCTCTATAGGAGCACCTGACCTGACAGAAAAGGCCTCCTGAGTCACTCATTGTTTCAGGAACAGGAGGTACCCATGCTACTGGCTGAAATGGGGATATGGAGAGCAAATATTCCCGCCAAAAGGAACAGCAAGAACAGGCTGTCTTGATTACCAGTAGTTCAGTGTTGCTGGTGGGTGATGCTGGAAGGGCTTGGTTGGGATGAGGCTGGAAAGGCAGAAAGAGCCAGGACTCGGGCACTTGTTCTGCCACATAAAGGCAAAGGGATGTGAGGGAAATAGCTGCAGTGACTCGACTTCCCAATATGGCTCCCTGTATGGAGAGACCAATCGTTGTGGATATGTGCTTTCTTTCTCCAAAAAACTTAGGGCCATTTTCCGGCTTTCACATATGACAAAGAGATAATCACCTGGGAGCATCTAACTCCACTCTCATAAAGTTTTATGATAACGCATATAACAGTATTTCATGTCTCCCAGTGTGAGAAAGCCACAGGGAGCTTTCCAGCCATTGTGAGAAGCTGTGCCTCATGCACAATAAGGAGGGTGTGGTTTATAGGACACACAGAGCTATTTCCAAGAAATAAAACTCGCCAACAGGTTTAGACACAAAGTCTTAGTTGCACAGATGGCTAAATAGACTTGGCTATGACAGGTATAAAGAGTCATTCCAAGCCAGCAAAGTCTGCCAACTTCACTCTGAGGAAGGTTGGGGGTCGGTTAGCGTTTGGCAGCTATGTTTACAAAATGCATCTCAGTCTGTGTAAAGGCTAGCTTTACCTCACCCTGGTGTCATGTAAGTACCCGTCATGGGATAGTATATAAGATACCACTTCTTTCAGTAGCTCCAGTTAAGGCTTTCCATAATGATAGGGTTCCACTGAAATAATGAGCTTCACCACATTTATCACTGAAGTCTCTTTCTCTTCAAAGTCTTATGAGGATCAGAACTATAAATGTTAGAAACAGCAAAAGTAAGATATTTTGAATCTGTTACCTGGATGTAATTTCCATTTCCCTCATTCAGTTCTTCAAACAGTAAAAACAAATATAGATTCTCAATTTCTTTCCTTTTTTTTAAAAAGAAAATTTTTTTAATCTTCACCCGAGGATATTTTTTCCATTGATTTATTTTTTTAAAATATATTTTTATTGATTTCAGAGAGGAAGAGAGAGGGAGAGATAAAAACATCAATGATTAGAGAGAATCATTGATGGGCTGCCTATTGGGGATTGAACCCACAACCCAGGCAAGTGCCCTTGACAGAAATCAAACCCAGGCCACTTCAGTCCACAGACCAATGCTCTATTCACTGAGCCAAATCAGCTAGGGCAGATTCTCAATTTTTTTCTTCCCAGCCTACCTTCTATCCTACAAACACACACACACACACACACACACACACACACACACGCATATACACACACAAAGTTGGGGAAAAATAGTTCTCCCAGAAATATTTCAGATGGTGCATCAAAAAGGAAGTGCCTTTGGCTTCTAGACAGACATACCTTTTCCAGATAATAGTTTCTCCGAGACAGGTTTGGACAAAAAAAAATCAGCCACCAACTGTTTGCAGTGGGCAAAATTAGGTCTCTGAATGTGCAGAATTCACTATTATGGTTGTGTTTTAGAATTCTTACCTTATATATACTTTTATTATTTACTTGGTGTGACAGATATTACAATACAAAGATTATAAAGAAGCATTGAATAGTCATATAGGAAAATGCATTCTAATAAGATAATAATTAACAAGGTATTTCTCACATTTAGTGTGCACACAAACACAAAGACAAAAGCCTGGTATGGCCACTATTAAATCCTACTATGGTTCATAAACATTTCGATGCACTATGAAAATGAGTCTTTGTAACCAGGGAAATGGCCTTTGTTCTTCATCCAAAGAGAACATGGGAGATGGCTCAACTAACTATAAGGAACTTTTAAAGCTTTAAAAGTGTTATTTTTAATTCAACTCATTGGTAATCTTTATCCTCTAACTCACTTGTGGCAACAATCAGTGTGGCTAGGACAGCAACCAATTCCAGGTGTCTCTGCTTGACTCTATTGTCCCATCCTTGCTCATAATAAGTTATGCATTGGATTGACCACTATATAAGTGGTCCATTGACATTTGGAGGGATAACTTGCCAACTTTACCGAAATTGTAAACCTGAAACAAACAAACAAAAAATTATAGTGGTTACCAGATCCAGAGTTCTTATGAAGCACTTATTCATCTTCTGATACATCTCAATTTCTTTGAGGAAACATCTTATCTTACATTTCAGGCCATAAGGTTTTGATGGGTTTTTCCTTTGCCTCAACTTCGGGGGTGAGCCGTGGGCTGCTTTCAGCCATTCAGCATTTCACATCCCTTTGACTAGAGTAATTGATTTGAGGATTTAGTTGGGAACATAATTGGCCAGTGAACAAGCCAAGTACTTTTGCTTATCTGTTAGCAGAGATGAGTTCCATTTTGTAGACCTGAAGCTGAAAAGGTATAAATCCTAAACCACAATAGCTGCCTAGAAACCAAGGGTAGAAAGCATCGAAGACAGTGCATTAAAAAGAGCCAAGTCCAGAGATATAGAGGATCAGGCCTCGGGGACTTCATTGGAGTCCCTGAATGCAGGCCCATCTAAAGCCAGCCTGTCTCATGGATTTCTCATTACAGGACTCAGTTGATTCCTTATACATAGCCATTTTGGCTGAGTTTTAAGTTATTTCCTATGGAAAGAACCCTGTCTAATGTAGCATATCGCCTTATCATTGAAGCACCAGCTTAGATTTTTATCTTCTAAGGTGTGACTCCATAAGAAGGATGACAACAAGTAAAACCACATTCTGACAGCTGCCAATGATGTCAAAAAGAGGATCTCACCCTAACCAGTTTGGCTCAGTGGATAGAGTGTCGGCCTGTGGACTGAAGGGTCCCAGGTTTGATTCTGGTAAAGGGCATGTACCTTGGTTGTGGGCACATCCCCAGTAGGGAGTGTGCAGGAGGCAGCTGATTGATGTGCCTCTCTCATTGAGGTTTCTGTCTATCCCTCTCCCTCTCTGTAAAAAATCAATAAAATATATTTACAAAAAATGGGATCTCATTTTCCTTGATGTGATTATATATATTATCCTATTTAATAAAAGAGAAACATGCAAATTGGTGTCACTCCACTACCCTTCCCATTGGCTAATCAGGATGATATGCAAATTAACTGCCAGCCAAGATGGCGGCTGGCAGCCAGGCAACTTGAAGCGAACATGAGGCTTGCTTGTTTCAGTGACGGAGGACTCCATGTTCCCCGCCTGCCGCTGCCGGCCTCTGAGCTTGCAGTTTGAAACACTGTTACAAATATAGAAGCTAAACAAAACCCCAGAAACCTGCTTTCAGCCAACTGGGATCTCAGAGCTGGAGGTGAAACTGTTTTGATTATAGAACCCAAACAAACCAGATACCTGCTTTCAGCAGCCGAGGCCTAAGAGCTGGAGCCAAGCCTCAGAGCTAAAGCTGGCCCAGAATTAAAAAAAGAAAAAGAAAAAAAGGAGCGGTTGGGAGCTTCAGTCACCCGCCAGCCTGAAAACAGCCCTCAGCCCCTCACCCAGACTGGCCAGGCACCCCAGTGGGGACTTCTACCCTGATCGAGGACACCCATCAGGGCAAACCAGCCGGCCCCAACCTGTGCACCAGGCCTCTATCCTATATAGTAAAAGGGTAATATGCCTCCCAGCACCGGGATCAGCAGAGCCGCGAGGCCTCCCGACACCAGAATCAGCGTGACAGGGGGCAGCGCCCAAACCTCCCGATCGCCCTGCGGCTCTGTGTGTGACAGGGGGCGGGGCCAAAACCTCCCTATCCGTCCTGCTCTGTTCCTGACAGGGGAAGGCGCCCCAACGCCCTGATCAGCCCTGCTCTGTGCCTGATAGGGGGAGCTCCCCATCCCCTGATCACCCTGCGGCTCTGTGTGTGACAGAGTGAGGCGCCCCAACCCCCCTGCCCCCGCCACGGGTCCTGCTCTGTGTGTGATGGGGTAGAACCATAACCTCCCCATCAGCCCTGCCCTGAGTGTGACAGTGGCAGTGCCCCAACCCCCTGACCGGCCCTGCTCTGTGGGTGATAGAGGGCAGCACCCCAAACCCCCCCCCCACAGACCCTGCTCTGTGTGTGACGGGGTAGAGCCATAATCTCCCCATCGGCCCTGCCCTGAGTGTGACAGGGTGTGGCGCCCCAACCCCCTGATCCACCCTGCTCTGTGTGTGACAGGGGGCGGTGCCCCAACTCCCCTATTGGCCCTACTCTGTGAGTGACAGGAGGGAGCTCCCAACCCCCTGATCGACCCTGCTCTGTGCATGACAGGGTACGGAGCCCCAACCCCCCTGATGGGCCCTGCTCTGTGCGTGACAGGGTGTGGCACCGCAAACTCCCCATTGACCCTGCCTTGAGTGTGACAGGGGGCAGTGCCCCAACCCCGCAATCGGCCCTACCCTGAGCGTGACTGAGGGTGCCATTGTAACTTTCTGATCCGCCCTGCTCTGTGCATGACAGGGGGTGGTGCCCCAAGTCCCCAATCAGCCCTGCTCTGAGCCTGACCAGGGGCTGCACCTAGGGATTGGGCCTGCCCTCTGCCACCTGGGAGCAGGCCTAAGCCAGCAGGTCGTTATCCCCCAAGGGGTCCCAGACTGCAAGAGGGCACAGGCTGGGCTGAGGGACCCCCCTTTCCCCCCCGAGTGCATAAATTTTTGTGCACTGGGCCTCTAGTCTATATATATAAAAGGCTAAGTGACTCTCTGACCAACCAACAGTCCAACTGGCCGGTAGGTATGATGCACACTGACCACCAGGGGGCAGATGCTCAAAGCAGGAGCTGCTGAGGGACAGCAACTTTGCAGAGTGCCCTCTCACACTGTGGGACCCCTAAGGGGATGTAAGACTGCCAGTTTCTTCCCAGTTCCCACAGGCCAGGCTGAGGGACCCCACCTGCCGGAGGGACCCCGCTCACTCTGCAGACATCCTTCGAGCCCCAGCAGGTGTGGCCAGCTGGTGAGGGACCATGGAAGGTTGGCTCCAGGGTGTGTCCGGCCCGTCTCGCCCAGTCCCACTCCATCAGCCACCTTCTACTTAATTTCCTTTTAATGTGCATGAATCCATGCACCGGGCCCCCAACTTTCTATATATATATATATACTTTCAATATATTATATGTATACTAGGGGCCCGGTGCACGAAATTCGTGCACTGGGTGTGTGTGGGGGGGAGTATCCCTCATCCCAGCCTGCTCCCTCTCACATACTGGGAGCCCTCAGGCGTTGACCCCCATCACCCTCCAATCGCAGGATCGGCCCCTTGCCCAGGCCTGATGCCTCTGACAGAGGTGTCAGGCCTGGGCAGGGGACCCTCATTTCCCCCCATCACTGGTTCTGCCCCCAGCCCAGGCCTGATGCCTCTGGCCCAGGCGTCAGGCCTGGGCAGGGGACCCCCAGACCCCTCCGATTGCTGGCTCTGCCCCTTGTCCAGGCCTGATGCCTCGGCCAGAGGCGTAGACCCCCATCACCCTCCGATTGCCTGATCGGCCCCTTGCCCAGGCCTGACACCTTCGCCAGAGGTGTCAGGCTTGGACAGGGGACTCCCATCTCCCCCCGATCACTGGCTCTGACCCCCGCCCAGGCCTGAGGCCTCTGTCCCAGGAATCATGCCTGGGCAGGGGACCCCCATCTCCCTCTGATTGCTTGCTCCACCCCCCCGCCCAAGCCTGAAGCCTCTGACCCAGGCTTCAGGCCTGGGCAAGGGGGCCATCATATCTCACCAATCCCCGGCTCAGCCCCCCACCCAGGCCTGATGCCTCGGCCAGAGGAGTTGACCCTCATCACCCTCCGATCACCAGTCACCGGATCGGCCCCTTGACCCGGCCTGAGGCCTCCGGCAGAGGTGTCAGGCCTGGGCAGGGGACCCCCAGCTCCCCGCGGTTGCAGGCTCCGCCCCTGCCCAGGCCTAACGCCTCTGGCCTAGGCGTCTGACCCAGGCAGCGGGGACCTGCAGTGGCAGCGGGGGGCGCCACGATCGCGCGGGCTCCGCTCATGCCCAGGCCTAACGCCTCTGGCCTAGGTGTCCGGCCCGGGCAGCGGGGACCCACAGCTGCAGCGGCCCCGCGATCGTGGGCTTCGCTTTAGGCCCAGGCAAGGGACCCCTAGCTCCTGGGACTGCCAGCTTCAACCGTGCCCAGCTCCCATCGCTGGCTCCACCCCTACTTCCTGCTATCCCTGGCCAGGGAGGCAAAGGCGCCTGATTCTCTGATCATGGCTGGGGGGCAGGGCAAAGGTGGCCCCAGGGCCGCCTTTGCCCTGCCCCCCAGCTCTTAGCTCTCCCCTGGGTTTCTGATCACTGTCAGTGGCAGGGGGCTTCTTCCTGCTTTCCCTTTCGCCTCCCTGAATTGTGCCTACATATGCAAATTAACCACCATCTTGTTGGCAGTTAACTGCCAATCTTAGTTGGCAGTTAATTTGCATATAGCCCTGATTAGCCAATGAAAAGGGTAGCGTCGTACGCCAATTACCATTTTTCTCTTTTATTAGTGTAGATAATATATTGAAACAGAGTTCTTTTTCGGGAATTAATAAATGTCTGATTGATTAAGCAAAATGAGGTTGGGGTTGCTATTTTTTCTTCCAGCAATCCATAAAGCATGGAAGTACAACCAAGTGGCTTCCATAGGAAAAATAAACCATAGGATGATCTGGATCTAATATCTTAAGGATTAAGCAGTGTTAGAAGAGAAAGGCTGTTCTGATTAACAGAGACCCCTCTAGTGGCCATAAACAGGCCCACAGAGGGAATGAAAATCCTCTTTTCTCATCTGTACTGCTCAAGCCTTTTACTCCTTGTCATACCCTGCAGCTGAAGTTATCTCATTGTGTCCAAGTAAGTCCAAATTAAGTTGGATGATGAAAAATTGCAGCCCGTAGGCAAGTAGCAGTCTTGTGCATTGGATAGTTTGGAAGCTGACAGGCCCCAAATGGCTCATAATTCACCAGAGAAGAGACGGGGTCAGCTATTTACTGTGCACTAGTCAGTGGCACTATGAAAATCTACTAAAGGAAATGTGACACCTCGTTAAGTCCCCAGAGTGGAGGCTGGAGAAACAGTGTCAGTTATGCAATGTTTCACCGCACCAATCTGAAGCTTGTTTCGAAGATCCTTTCAGTACCTCTTAACCAGCGTGAAGGGCACAAGTGCTCAAAGGCACCCTACATTTTATATTTGTACAAAAATGTTCTACTATACCTGCCATAAAATGTAGCAATTACATCTAGTGAAAAGCAATACTAATAAAAATAGATAATGATGTATTTCAGCATCCTTCCTTTCATCATATCATCTGACAGAAAGTATCATAAATCATCTAAGAGTATTCTATTGTCCTTTGAAATATATTTGCAATTAATTGAAGTAAGTTGAACTTTCTAGAATAGAAAGTGGGGTAGAGTGAAAGAAAAGCAAAAGCAAATAATCCTAGCTAATAAAGATGGAATATGCAAATTGACCATCACTTCATGACAAAGATGCCAGCACTCACAGACAATAAGGAGGGAATATGCAAATTGATGCAACAAAGATGGCACAGCCAGGCTGTGAAGGCAGAAAGGTGACTCCGGGCCGGAGTGAAGGTGGTGCCGGCAGCCAGGGGAAGGAAGGCCTATTCTTGCATGAATCCTTTTGCATTGGGCCTCTAGTAATAAATATGTACCCATTTATTTTAAAGATAATCTTGAGTATCTGAAAGTAGAATAAATAATAATTGATCAGAAACAAAAATAAATATATGAAACTCAAGACAATATAAGTGTGATAATTTGAAATGTTCTGTTTGATAGAAATCTTTCAAGATGAAATTGGCCACCTAGTGTGGTTCTGATAATGGGTTGGCAGGCTTGACCCTTTGAATGCCTGCATTAATATTAAAGCCAAGACAAGTCTGACTTACAGAATCTTTAAGGACCTCAATTCATATTTCTCACAGTCTAATGAACCCTGCAGTTTTACTAGCTCAAATGATGAATAACTTCATAAAGAATGTATAGTTAGACAATGACTTATGTAAATCACTTTTAAATATACATTGCAACACTTTTGCTCTTTTAACAATCTAATGCCTCACACCACCAAAGATATTATGGGACAAGGTGTCAGCTAGCCAACTGTCACCTTTTCTTCTAACTTGGAAATATTTGTACTTAGATGTCCCTTCCTATCTTCTCTCCATGAGCTACTGGCATCTTAAGACATTTAACATCAGCACATAAAAACCGGGGCACCAGCTTTTGGCACAAAGGATGTCATAGTGGTCTTTTTAATGCCAAACATCAGTAGATCAAAAGAGAGTAACGTTGCATAATTCTGTGAACAGGAAAATGGAAATATGAGCAGCATTAATCAGATGAAGGTTATCTCTGGGAGTTCCTAATAGATATGAAAATTTGAGATGGACTCCAGGATAAGATAAGATAGGATGAGATCAGAACATAAACAACTTCTTCAGTGGAGAGTCCAGATTAATCCTCTCAATTTAGATGCTTACAAGTAAGACAACTGAGAAGCAGAGCTTAAAAGAACTTGTCCCAGTCACAGAGCTGAGAAATGGAGGAGCCAAGATTTCAACCGAGGAAGGGAGATCCAAAGCTGTCCCATTTAACTCACTCCTTAGCACAGCCACACACGAACTATAGGGATGTCTTCAGGTGACATTCCAACTCATTCAGAAAATTATTGACCAAAATTTAAAAATAATTCATTGGAAGCTTCTGAACAGACTATGAGTTTCTGTGTGTCATCATCATTCTCTGTTCTTTATTATTATCATAGTCTCTTAAGGAGATTTTCCATGTTGTTTAAATTTTTACAGCAAAAATGTATGCATTTGTCACCGTGTTCTTCAGTATGTCACTCCTCCCACAAATATTTATGGAGCGCCTTCAATGTGGCCAGGCACGCCTCTAAGTGCTGTGGCTGCACCAGGGAACAAACCAGTGGGCTTTTCCTGCCTCGTGAAGCTGCATTCTAGTGTGGAGAGACAGGAAGTAAACATGAGAAATAACTACATTTCATAGTATACAGTATAGACAGAAGGTAATAAAAAATAAATCATGGCAAGTAGGGTTGAGCTGCTGGGGTAGGGGATTCATTTATTAAAATTTATTAAATTAATATTTGGGGTGGACAGTGACATTTTAGCAAACACTTGAAAGAAGTGGAAAAGGAAACACGTGTGAGAGGGTTCACTTGAAACTCAGGCAGACAGGGCAGGAGTCCAGTGGAAAACAAAGGCAGGTGGAACATAGGCAGGGGCAGGCACGGCCGTAAGAGCAAGCCTAACCATAGGAACCAACCAAGCAGAAATAATAGAATGTTTTTGGACTCAAAGTGGGAGGCATGGGAAACCCAGGGGGGGGGGGGCCTGCAGCAACAAGGTGTACGAACGCATAGAAACACAGAAAGTCCAGCATAGGGACAGAGAAAGAACACAGAGAAACAGGGAAAGTTCAGGTCCAGTGCTGGGCAAGAACAATGAGGGAACCAATTGGGTGACGACACAGGTAGACATATAGTAGCAAATACACTCCCCTGGACTTCCCTGGACTACAAGGCTTTAATGGGAAGCCTTCTATTGGGTCCTCCTCCCCTTGCGGGGAGTCTGAAACTGCTTGTAATATTTTCCACACTTTGATTAAATCTTCTGGTCTGAGGAGTTCATTCTTTGGCATCGGGAGACAGAACCCCAGGAAAAACACCTCGGCTCTCCATTCTGGTTATCACATGGACATCTGGTGAAAACATTATGGAGATAAGAAACAGTAGGGAAAGAGTATGAGGTAGAAATGTGTGTTTGAAGGCTAGGCGGAAGGGCTAGGTGTCTGGGGCAGAGTACACAAGGGTACAGTAGTAGGAGATGGCATTCAGATAGGTACTAGATGAAGTCTTACAGTCTTACAGAGACTATAAGAAGGAAAAGGTAGAAGCAGGGGTATTCATTATTGCCATAATCCAGGTGAGAGCTGGTGCTGACTTGGACCATGATGGTTAAAAGTGAAGGTGGTGACAATGATGCAATTCTAGATAGGTTTAGAAGGTAGAGCCAACAGAAATTCTCAAGCCTGACATAAAGAATAAAAAAGAAAGAAAGGAGACAAGAATTATTACAAGGTGTTTGACAATTTTGGATTCGTGCAAGGGTGGGGTCCCTGCGGAGATGGGGCCTCAGCTCGCACCCCCAGCCTTGCAGCCTTGCAGCCTTGCAGCATCACCTGGTACCCCACCTTGGCCTGATGCTGCTCCCTCACCTGCTCCACCATCCTGCCTGCAGGGCAATCAATCAGGCCCATGACCCCTCACCTGGCTCCCTCAGTGCCTGGGAGCCGGGCGGTGGCCCCTCCCCACACTGCCTGCCGTTGCTGGTCACCATCTGCAGGGTGATCAGCGGGGCGATTGGGCCCCTGCTCCCACCTGCTTTGGCCTGGCGCTGCCTGCTCACCTATTCCACCATCCCACTGTGGTCCTGCTCTGGTTGGGGCACATCAGGACCAGCAGCACCTCCACTGCTGCCTGCTGCCAGCACCATGTAGCCAACACCCACCATGCTTTGTGCTGTCTCCTAATGGTCAGCGCATGCCATAGTGAGCTATCGAACTCCCAGTCTCCCTGTTGAACTCCTGGGTGAATGACCGCCTGAGGGGACAATTTGCATATTAGGCTTTTATTATATAGGTTGTTAAGATGAGGTGGAGCGAGTTTGAGAGTAGTTTTATGATTCTGGAGTTCAGAGACATCTGGACTGAAATGTCCATTTAGGCAAGGGGTCTATTTAAAGCCATGAGACTGGATGCATAATGCCAAATAGATAAATACAATCTATCATGAGCCATTTTCCAGACTGAATATCCAGAGAAATACCTCTGGTTGTAGAACATCTAAAATGCTAGATAAAAGATAATAAACTTTAGATAAATATGTCTGAGCTTAGTAATAGAAAAAAAACAATCAGAAGCCAGACTAAGAGGAAAGAGTGATTGCACAGTGGTAAGCCGAAATCAGAGTTTGTTTTGATCTGAGGGCATCTGTTAATTTCTGATGGCCCGGTGCCTGGGTTTTAACTGGCCACACATGTTCAAGACTGGAAACTCAGCTTTGAGCCCCCAAAGTATGGTGGTTGGATCAGAGCTATTTCAGTAAAGCAGAAAACATCAAATTACAACCTTTTCAGAGAGTGCATTAGGTTAAATCAATGTACCACTGGAAAAGAGATAGCCGCAGACATGGGACCGGCTGGAGGCATATACTTCTGTGAGCTGGGGAAGAGCTCCTGTGTGGTCCATGGAAACCCTCGGTCTGAAAATTGTTTCTAACATAATCTTAACTTGGTGATAACAAGGATTAAGCAAATCCAAGCAATTCCTCTCTGGAGTCGAGTTGAACAAGTTATCTGATCACAAAACTCAGCTCTGAACGTTTACAAATCAAGTTGAGAAAGCACATGACAAGCAATATCTGCAGGCCAAACACGTTCTGCGCCCTCAGCCTTGGCTGCCCGAGGTGGTGTCTGTAGCAGTCCTTCCCCAGACACAGACAGGCTGTTCCAGGAGCTCAGCCTAGACATCCTGCACAGGCCTCCTCCACCCTGTGACTTTGCATTGGCTCACTCCTTTCTGCCTGAGGTATCCTCCTGCACATGTTCTCATTCTGGGGGGATTTTGTCCCATTCCCAGTTCTCACCTTGCCCTGCAGGCTTGACCTCAGCGCAGGCCCAGTAGTCTTGGCTCCACTTGCCTGGGCAGAGATATTCAGCAGGGAGGGTAACACGAAGCTTACATTTTTTTTAAGAAGTGACATTGATAGATATGGTGTTCAAAGATACAACGTTCAAACATGAGCATATCTTATAAAGGGAATAAACCCTATGCCAAAATATTAAGTTATCTTAAATATTAAATATCCAAGGTGGAAAAGAAATATGTCATGGCTTCCAAATCTTTTGCAATTTTGAAAGTACTTAATTCTAGTATTTTTTTCAGAAGGATACATGCTTTAGCATAGAGATCACATGAAGCAGGCTAACTTAATGAGATTTCTTTATTCTCACTGTTGAAGAAGACATGGAAGAATAAAAGTGTGTTGTTGTTTTTTTCTCCAGAATTGTGAAGTCATCAAGGGACTTTGTGTTTTGTGCTGAGGCCTGGAGCTCTAGCAGACATGACAGTGAGCAGATCCCTAACTTGTTTAGGGGTATACCCCCTGAGTCCCCAGATTCTTACAGCTCCTCATCTTGCTCTATTTCCCACCTTGCTCACAAGGGTTACATCAGCTCCTTAAATATACATACCAAGTGCTCTTCTGCTCCAGGCCTTGGCACAGTGATTCCCTGACTTTGTGCGTTTACATGGTTAGAGTCTTCTCCCACATGAGACCGCATCCTGCCAACCCAATCAAAAACAGACTTTCTGGACCCACTCCTACAATGTTCTTCTTAGCCACTTGTTTGTTTCTTTTCTAAAAGTTATCACCTTTCCAATTATTTTCTGTATCTGAGGATTTCCTTGTGGTCTGTCTTCTTCATTGGAATGTAAGGTCTATGATGGAAGGAATTATGGCTATAATTTTTACTAATGTATCCCCAGTGCTGAGCACAGTTCTTAGAGGACATAGATTTGCAGATATTTGATAAATACTAATGCAAATAAATAAGGGAATGAGTGGACCACCTGGGCAAAACCTTGGGGAGGGGAGGAGGATTAGGCTACAAGTGGGTATGAGTGCCAGGAAATAAGTGCTGTTCAATAAGAATAATGGCTCTAAATTCAAGCCAAAGAATAGGAGGTA
Source organism: Myotis daubentonii (assembly GCF_963259705.1). Lineage (NCBI taxonomy): Eukaryota > Metazoa > Chordata > Mammalia > Chiroptera > Vespertilionidae > Myotis > Myotis daubentonii. The sequence continues at coordinate 19,060,502 of NC_081842.1, read as the reverse complement.
TCATGAAAACCACCAAGCAATTTGGAGCTAGCTAGAAAAGCAAACTAGGATTAGAGCCTGGGAAATGTTACTGAATAGGAAAAAAGAGAACTTTCACACAGATAAACCCATCGTGTTACTTGGTGAAGGAAATATAAGTTTAATAATGACATGTTACTTGAAGTAATTTTTATTATTTAGAAGGTTAATGGCAGTATGACAAGCTGAAGACGGAAAAAATAAGTTAGAATTAAAAATTACTGGGATGTGTCCCAATAAAAGAGGCACTACAGGGAGGTAATAAAAATTCATTTCTGGTCAAGAATTTGAAAGGTGCTCTATAGAATGCTACTAAAAGAATCATGGCAGAAGCACTAAAAACGTGATTATAATAAGTAATAGAAATGTCACCTGAGATAATATGAGGATCTGATACTCAAGTAACAAGCTTGAGTAGGAATTAGAAGCTAATGACTTCTTGCATAATTGTCTAGTTCAAATAGCAACAGAATCATTGAAGTGTTGAATGATCATAGCACATATTTTGGGTCAGATACTTGATTGCATATGTTTTTTCTTTACCTTTTTTTAAAATGTGCTTTTGTTGATTTCAGAGAAAGAGAGAGAGAGGGAGAGAGAGAGAGAGAAACATCAATAATGAGAGAGAATCATTGATCAGCTGCCTTCTGCAGGCTCCCTACTGGGGATTGAGCCCACAACCCGGGCATGTGCCCTGACTGGGAATCAAACTATGACCTCCTGGTTCATAGATCAACGCTTAACCACTGCACAACACCAGCCAGGATGTATATGTTTTATTAAAGTATGAAAAACAGTTGTCTAAGTTCAGGCAGAATGGATTAATAATGTGGCTGGTGCAATCTCCCAGGCAAGGTGGTGTAAGAGGGGACAGGAGTGAGAGAGGAATGCCAGATGTTGGCTTTGGGGATGGATAATATGGTTAATTCTCCCTCATAGGAACAGATTAGGCTCTGGAGACAGACAGACAGACAACAGGAAAGGGCAATCAAATGACAAAACAACTACAATTCTTAGCGATGGGAGTCTGAATCCAGCTCCTCCTTCATCCACCATTTCCCTGACTTTCAGTCACTTTCCAGTGTCATGGAGAAGTAGAGAAGTAAAGCCCAGAAATCTCTCACGAGGAGGCAAAATGCATATGGCCAATCCTCTGTGAGAGTCAGTATCTTGATCAAAATGTAATTAAACTGTATATGAGCTGTCATACAAATGTGAGAGGTTCATGAGTCAAATACATCTACTCTAAACTGGGGGAGATCATTAATGTTTAAAGTTTTTGTGAAAGTCTGTTTTCTGCTGAATGTGATGAGAAAATGGCATATACTGACATGCCTTCCAGCTCTAAGCAAAGTCAATCTCACGGGCTATTCTTTAAACCTGAAAAATGTTCTGAGGGAAATCCCATTAAGGTTGTATTGGAGAACTGAATCTTCCAAGCTTAAAATTAAAACAGTGGCAATCATAAAACCGACGGAAGACGTGAGGTTGGATATCCACTTATAATGAGGCTTCATTTTCCCAACAGTGCCAGAAAGTTGTTTCACACAGATGCATTTTCCACCAAACTGAAGCAATAGAACTATTTTCTGAAATATAGCATGTCACACTGCTTGGCCAGAAGAGAATGCTGAACTTAATCACTTCTTTTCCCTGTTAGGGGTTGACTCAAGACCATCATAATGCATTATCTTTGGTAATGACCTGAGATTCTATTGACCAAATGAGTCCAACATACTTTACTTCTGTAGATCTATCAGATTTTAGAGGTGTTTGGTCTTATTCCTTTGGCATTAGTTTCTCTTCTCTTATGTCCTTTTTTCAAATTTGTTGACTTTTTACATCTACTTTGAATACTTTATCTCTTTTTTTATATATATACACTAGAGGCCTGGTGCACCAATCCGGGGCCAATTGGGGCTCGTCAGCCCGGGGAGGGACTGCAGGAGGTTGGCTGTGGAGCACACTACCACCAGGGGGCAGCTCCTGCATTGTGCATCTGCCCCCTGGTGGTCAGTGTGCATCATAGCTACTGGCCAGTCATCCAGTCGTCAGATTGTAACAGTTGCTTAGGCTTTTATATATATAGACTAGGGGCCCGGTGCACGAAATTCGTGCACTGGGTGTGTGTGTGTGTGTGTGTGTGTGTGTGTGTGTGTGTGTGTGTATATGTGTGTGTGGAGTGTCCCTCAGCCCAGCCTGCCCCCTCTCACATACTGGGAGCCCTCAGGCGTTGACCCCCATCACCCTCCAATTGCAGGATCGGCCCCTTGCCCAGGCCTGACGCCTCTGGCCTAGGCGTCCGGCCCGGGCAGCGGGGACCTGCAGCGGCAGCGGCCCCACGATCGTGGGCTTCGCTTTAGGCCCAGGCAAGGGACCCCTAGCTCCTGGGACTGCCAGCTTCGACCGTGCCCAGCTCCCATCGCTGGCTCCACCCCTACTTCCTGCGATCACTGGCCAGGGCGGAAAAGGCGCCTGATTCTCCGATCATGGCTGGGGGGCAGGGCAAAGGCGGCCCCAGGGCCGCCTTTGCCCTGCCCCCCAGTTCTTAGCTCCCCCCTGGGTTTCCGATCACTGTCAGTGGCAGGGGGCTTCTTCCTGATTTCCCTTTCGCCTCCCTGCATTGTGCCTACGTATGCAAATTAACCGCCATCTTGTTGGCAGTTAACTGCCAATCTTAGTTGGCAGTTAATTTGCATATAGCCCTGATTAGCCAATGAAAAGGGTAGCTCGTACGCCAATTACCATTTTTCTCTTTTATTAGTGTTGATACTAGAGGCCTGGTGCATGAAATTCATGCAGGAAGGGGGATTCTTTCAAACCAGCCTGCACCCACTCCAATCAAGGACCCCTAGGGTGATGTCTGACCACAATCTGGGACTGCTACCTCCTAACCACTCACCTGTCTGCCTGTCTGATTGCCCCTAACCCCTCTGCCTGCCTGCCTGATTGCCCCTAACCTCTCTGCCTGCCTGCCTGATTGCCCCTAACTGCCTCTGCCTGCCTGATCACCCCTAATTGCCCTCCCTTGCTGGCCTGATCTCACTCCCAACTGCCCTCCCCTGCAGGCCTGATATGGCCCCCAACTGCCTTCCTCTGCCAGTGTCAAAAGCTCCACCTCCTAGGCAGCCATTGGCTTCTCACAGTTGACCTAGATTTGGTTCTGATTGGTCAGTTTCTATGCCAGTCAGTGTCTCTGGGCCTATCAATGGGGCCTGATCAGAAAGGCAGGGCTGATCAGCAGCCCTGGTGGAGGCCTGGAAAGAAATGCAGGTGCATCTGTTGGCCAGGCTGGGAGAGAAAGAGAGGCAAGTTCTGATCAACAGCTGCCACAGAGGCTACGGATCAGACCCTGCCTCTCTCTCTGCAGGCCTCTCTCCGGGCCTGATCCACAGCTCCCTAGGTAGTCAGTGCTGGGTCAGGGGGCCGGCAGCAGCACCTGCCACTGCAACCCAGCACTGACTTCTGGTCTTGTCGAGCCTTTGGTGATAATTGGTCATTATGACCCTGGCTCTTTATTATATAGATATTTTATTGATTTTTTTTACAGAGATGAAGGGAGAGGGATAGAGAGTTAGAAACATTGATGAGAGAGAAACATCGATCAGCTGCCTCCTGCACACCCCCTACTGGGTATGTGCCCCCAACCAAGGTACATGCCCTTGACTGGAATTGAACCTGGGACCCTTTAGTCAACAGGCCAACACTCTATTCACTGAGCCAAACCAGTTAAGGCTCTTTATCTCTTCTTTAGAGTAAAATGTTTTGGCTTTATGCTAACTGTTTCACAAGGGCATTCATCACTCAGCAGTACTTTTTAATTGCAAGTTTATTGTGGAGTTCTAAATGGTTGAAAATGTGTGAAACCTCACATCTAAATTAGCCACAAGGAAACTTATTATTCTTTTACACTGAGTAACTTGAAAATAAGGTAAACTTCAGTATTAAAGTTCAACATGTAGAAATTCAAGTTTAAGAATAAGATATGACTATTTATGAGAGATATTTGTTGGAGTATTCTATAAACAAATATAATCTCATATTCCCAGGCTACTGAAGCCAGTATTGTACATATCACTTTGTATCATGGGCCTTGATATCCATGTTAATTTATGCATGATGCACATCATTGAATTCTAAGATGTAAAAGGGATTCTGAACTGATTCATCTGAATAATATATTTAATTTAAAAATCCATAACTTAGGCTTTATAATTTATTGTAGATGGTTTTGGGTTCTTGTTTCACGCTCCCTTGCAGATCCTGAGTCTGGCATCTGTTCTTTCAAGGAATATGTAGAGAAAAAAAACAGCCAGACCTGTGTATCCTAATGCTTGAGGCTTTCCAACTGTCTACATAGATTAAGACCTCTGCTAGGAGAAATGCACACTGTGTGGAGAAAAACAAATTTAATCCAAACCCTGAGCTATGAGCACTGGCCGAAGTTAACCTAGAAAATTATGCAGTGGGAGATCCAGCTCTTTTGTGTTTCTAGTTGACTCTCTTGTAATGATTCCATCCTTCTCTTCCACTGCATGTTTACTACCTCATTTATCCTTTTCATGCTTATTCAACTTTATTCTAAATATGTACTTCTTTCATATATGCAATCCTTTCTCCAAAGAGAACAGAAGCTCTGAAAATATTTATTTAGGAAGAAAGCATATTCAGAAAGGTACTTTAAACTGTATCATTCATCTCCCCAAATGTGTATGGATTGAATCATGAACAGTTGGAAACTGAAGAAAAAGTGTCATTTCTTTTCTTTTTTTTGTTTGTTTAATCCTCACCCAAGGACATGCTTTTATTGATTATTTTAGAGGGAGAGGGAGAGAGAGAGAGAGAGAGAGAGAGAGAGAGAGAGAGAGAGAGAGAGAGAAACAGAGAGAGAGAGAGAAAGGGAGGGAGAGAGAGAGAAACATCGACCAGTTGCCTCCAGCATGCCCCCCAAATGAGGATCAAACCCACAACCTGGGTAGTAACTGACTGGAATCAAACCGATGACCTTTTGGTGTAAGGGATGATGCTCCAATCAATGGTGTACATGGCACCCAGAGGAGAAAATTCTTGTACATCTTTAATTGTATGTGTTTTCCAAAGGTATGCAGTAGTCTCTTTGGCTTAGATAAAACTGCTTAAAACAGAGAAATAAAAACCTAAAGCAAAGATATACCAGTACCTAAAGACTTCAGGTATCTATAAAGTCGGATATCTGGCAAAGCACTTCAGACTGACACTCACCATTTTTCAGAGAAGATAGCAGAGGAACATGTAGTACATAAAAAAGCCTTCCGAGGAGTCTGTTTTACTTCAGCTAATAATGCATTTTAATTAGGAGGGACCTCAGTTCCATTTGTTGTTATTGACTGTTTTATGCATTATGAATATAAATAGAACCTTTTCCTATCATAAATAAAACATTTTCAAATATTTTTTCCTACTTGTTTGAAAGCTATTTTTAAATTTCAGAAGTTTTTATATATTTTTATTGTCAAACTATTTTTTAAAAGTTTTTTTCTTTATTACTTCTTTGGATGTGATGCTCCGAATGTCTAATTTCTCACCAATATCATGTAGCTGCTCTTTTATTTCCTTTATGGACTTTTTTTTTTTTTACATTTAGCATGAAAATTTATTTGAAATTTATTTTAATACATAGCATGATATAAGGATTGCACATTTTCCATATATTAAGAACACACAAACAAAAGATTTTAGAGCATGTTACAATACATCCTCTTGGTCTTAGCATTAATTCTTGTAGAGTGACTCAGGTCAAAAAGTTGTAATATATTAATAATCTTCATTTTAAAGTTAAGAAAACTTTTCCTAATATAACATCATTCTCCTGAATTTAGGAATGTATTTATTCAAATTCTTATTGTGAGCCAATTGCCACCAGGAATTAAGTGCCGAGGATAACTGAATTACACAGCTATAGTGTTTACCCTCGAGCTCATGGTCTAGTTGAGGGGAGAGGTGGCTCTGAATGCAGAGCATTATGGTAAAGGCTATGCCATTAGGCTCTGCCTAAGTTACCTTCCTAGCAGTGATGGTTCCCAGAAGAGGAGAGATTTGAGCTGCGTCCCAGAGGATGAATAGGGATTCACCAAGAAGACAGAGGCAGGAGGCATTCTAGGTCAAGATGGAGCAATTGGCAAGATGCACATGTGAAGTATGCCAGCGCATAAAAAAATTATGAGAAGTATGCTATAATTCAAATAAATGTGCCAGAAAGGATATTGTGCTTGGAAAGGGCAATCTTGTGGCTGTACAGAGGAAGTATTAGAAGATAGAAGAAACTGGAGCTTACTGGTTGAGTGTTATTTCAATAATCCAGGTGAAAAATGGTGTCAGTTGAAGTTGTCGCAATAGGGATAGAGAAGGGAAATAGAAAAGAGAAGTACTCAGACTTCCAGGTTTTTTTGTTTGGTAAACTGAGTAGATTGTGTTACTAAAACCAGACTATGTTATAAGAGGCACAGCAAGTTTGAGAGATCACTTACCTCTCCGATATTGAGTTACAGGCACCTAAAGACTGTCCAATCACTGTTGGTTATTGGTAGCTGGAGTAGAAGAGAGATATCTGAGCTGAAATTAAATCTTTGGGAGTCATGGTTGGTAGATTGAGAATTATGAACTCAAATGTCTACATGGTACAATTGCTGGGTAGAGAAAGTAAATGAGTGAAGTAGATAATAAGGAATGATGGGGACTGTCATAAACTGGACAGAGCATTGTTCCATCTCAGTGGGACAGCTACAACTCAGGTCTAATCCATTATTGATGGGGGCCCGTGGACCTAATGCCTCCAGTTTCTTTCTTATTTTCAAGAGAAATCAGAAACTTGGATTTTAATACAAACTTTCCCAATCTCTAACTAGTTTAAGATTTTTTTTTAAAAAAGCTTTTTGAGCCAAAAGCCACATCAAGTTGATGGACACCTGTGTCATAGATAACAATGCAAATTGTAAACCTGAATGAAATTTCTAAGAAAAATGTAGTCTGAAGTGAGAAAAGAAGAACCTCAGAATGAAACTCATAAAAACTTGAGTCTGAAGCGAGAGCCTTGAACCAGGTGCTGCACAGTATAACTCATACATTTTTACTGGTGGGCGAGTAAAAAATCACATTTTATTTTACAACATAAAGATGTGTCTTATTAAAATTCCATGAGTACCAATTTCAAGTAAGTCCTCAATCCAACTACACTTCTTTAATCAACTCACTCTCATCCATCCTTGTCATCATTTTAAATCTTCACTGTATTAAAACTCTGACCCTCATCACTAACTCCAACCATTCCCTCTTTCGCTGGTGACCCCAATCATAGAAAATAGAAACTACCCAATAGGAATGTCTCAAATCCCTGACACTAAGCATATGATCCTATCTTCTACAGCTCTCCCCTCTTCTCCTCTCCAGCATCTCATGAATTGTACACCCTCAATGCCTCTCTCCATTGTATATTCAGAAACTCCATCTGAAGCTTTCTCTAGATTTTTAAACAGGTTCAAGCCTCTTCCATGAACAAGAATAAAAAACAAAACAACCACTCCCAGTCTCACAAGTTACTCTACCTTACTCTTTCTTCTTCCCCCTTTTACAGTCAAAGTTCTTGAAAAAGAATTGTATACACACCCCGTCTCCAGTTCCTTTTCTCCCCTCACTCCTTGGACTATCTGATCTAGCTTCTGTTTCAATCCCCTACCAGACTCTCTCTTGTTAAGGTCACCATGCTACCAAATCCATTGAATGTTTTCAGTCCTCCCCTTTCTTGTCCTCTTAGCATCATTCAACCCTGCTGGCCACGCCACTCTTCACGACCCACTGTTTCCCTGGCTTCTGTGACAACCAGCTCTTGTGGGCTTCCTCCTACTCCTTCTTTAGATCACATCTTATTCTTCACCTCCCCTGGGAATCCTGCCTTTAATGGTTCAAATATCACTATTATAGGCTCTCTGAGGGCAATAAAACTCTCCTTTGTACCAATTTTCACTGAGAACTTTTATATTTGTCTGTGTGCTCCCCCACTTGTAAGCTGAGGAAGGCAGCAAGCATACTAGTTTTCTCATCATCATGTACACTGTACCTGGTTGAAGGCCTGGTGGCTTAACAACTGTCTGTCTAGTGGGTGAATGACTAAATGACTGACAAAGAATGAATTTAAAGCCTGGAACTGAAGAAAACAGAGGCTGCATCACTTGCCTATTTCATGAGAAGGGTTGGGAAGGGCTCTCCCTCCTTGCTAGCCCAGGGTACTGTCCCTTTTTTTCATATATCTATCTGCACGCTCATAAATAGTCCCTTTATTAACATCTCCACTGACCTTGACTGGGTGTACATTTATTTTCTGTTGGAATCCTGGCTAATATAATAGGCATCATTTCTATTTCACAGGTAAAAGGCTGTACCCAGGATAATAAAAACAGTAGGAATTTCAAGGTAGATTAGCTAGCTGTGGGTTCAAATCCTGTACAAATTTGGCCAAATCAAACTCCTTTCTAGCTGTGTGAGTCATAGAAACTTATCTGTAGCTGTCTGAGTTTGGGTAAGTCATTTATTTGTTTTTAAATATATTTTTATTGATTCCAGAGAGGAAGGGAGAGGGAGATAGAAACATCAACGATGAGAGAGAATTATTGACTGGATGCCTCCTGCATGCCCCGCAATGGAGGTCAAGCCTACAACCTGAGCATGTGCCCTGACCGGGAATCAAACAGTGACCTCCTGGTTCATAGATCGGTGCTCAACCACTGAGCCATGCTACCTGGGCTAGGCAAGTTATTTAAACACTCTAAGGCTCAGTGTTCCCTTTTGCAAAATAGCTCCAACACATTTCTGTGAGTATTATAAGTGGTCAACATTTGCAGTAATCATTGTAGCGCAAGGCACAGTAGTTAATAAAAAATGTTAGTTTTGTGTCCCTATAAGTCATAGTCTTTGGTAAAATTTTATATATAGTTCAACAATTACTGACTCAATATCAGTGGTCTCTCTGAAGGGTAAAGTTTTGATTATTTTGTAAGTGCATTTTGTAAAAACTATAATCAAATAAGATTCTTATAGACTTCCCTTTGTTGTTTTTGTCTTAGTTCTTCTTTTTTTTGCATATTTAACTACAGAATTATGCTTAAGCTTCCAAGATAAACCTCTACTTTATATTTCACAATAGTGAAGTCAGAATAACATTATGAAAACAAAATCTTCCTATCCACCTTCTAATTTAAAAAGTTTCTTGGCAGGTTGGCTTAGTGTAGAAATTGTTCATCCAATGGATTTTATTAGTGATTCTAGCCATCATCGATACTAAATCTCTCTTTTTGACATCCTTTTCCTATTGGTGGATTTGATAATTGCTTATCTACACAGAGGGAAAGATTTAATTCAAAGCTATCTCTGAAAGCTCCTTAAAAGACGGAGAACAACTTTTCTGCACATTTGGCTTGAAAAAACTGTTCCACTCTGGGGCTTTTCAGGTATTATCAGAAATAATTTGTAAACCAATTGGCAATGGAAGTGGCATTGGCATGCTTTATTGAATCTGATGTTTTGTACAACAAATATATTGAACGAAATATGTCAGCTCCAGGCACATTCCAATTTTATTACATTTAACAAAACTGTCACTTGGAGATTTCATTACAAAGTGGTACACTAGGCCTGAGCCTACCAGGAAAGAAATAAATTGCTATTTAAAAAAAAAATGTTAGGCTCTCACACTGCCAATTCCAAAGGAGAACTTTTCTTTTTTATGTTAAAGAATTCATTGTCATGGATTTTAGAGTTGGAAAAGAGGGCAGAAAGAAAGCTAATGTTACTTGTATATCCACATGTACCAGGTATTCTTCATATTTCATTTAAAACCCCCAATAAATCTTTCGAGGAAGAAAGCACCCCCCAGTTCACTAAATTCAGACAGGCTAGTATCTGACCAGGAGTCCCCCATCTTGGAAGTGATGGATTTGGGTCTCAACCATAGGCCTTGCTGATTTTCAAGTCCATGTTCATTCTACTCCAATCCAATCGTCAGCTCTATGTTGTCAGTGCAGCAATTTTATTAAAGAGATTTTATTAAAGAACTAGAGGCCCGGTGCACAGATTTGTGCACATTTAAAGGAAATTAATTAGAAGATGGCTGGACATGCCCTGGAGCCACCTCCCGTGGTTCCTCACCTGCTGGTCACACCTGGGCCGGCTTTTAAAAAATTACTAAAAACCTCATTGTACTTTTAAATTAGGAAATTTTCTCAGCTTCTACCTGACCTCAAAGCTTTCTCTCCCTATCCCATTGCTCTGTTCTCAATTTAAGACCTCATCATCTCTTGCCTGGATTGTGGCAATACCATTTAACTTATCTCCCTGACTCTTGTTTTGCCCAAGCCAATACATTATCCATATTAGTATTTTAATCCCTATTAAAACTTTTACACAACTTATCACCACAAATGAGATGTAGTCAGAATTACTCAATACCATGTGCAAGACATTACACAATCTATTCCCTATCTAAATAGTCAGCAATCAATGTAACGTCTCATACCCTTTGTTCCAGGGTTATGGTATTTCCCTAAATCCATTATGATTTTTCATGCCTTGCAAGCTCTACATGTTTTCCTTAACACTCACACCCACTTACCTGGAGAAAATTTAACTTTTAAGACCCTGATCAAAAATTACCCTTTCAATGTAGTCTTTTCTGTCCTTTGTAAATGAGTTTATACCCAAATCATTATTTCTATTTTTTAAAATATTCTTTTATTGATTTTAGAAAGAGAGAAAGGGAGAGGAAAGAGAGAAACATCAATGTGAGAGAGAAACATTGATTCAATGTCTCTCCCATGCACCCCAACTGGGAATCAACCCCCCAACCTGGGTGTGTACTCTGACTGGGAATCAAACTGGTAACTTTTTGGTGTATAGGACGATGCTCAACCAACTGAGCCACACTGGCTAGGGCATTATTTCCATTTTTAAGAACAATACTGTAGTTAAGTTATTTATTTGCATTTGTCTTCTTCTAACAGGTTTTGAGCACTTTGCAAGCAGGGACTGTTTAGATATTCAATAATTATTTATAAATGAATAAATCTATTAAGACCTTTAGAGCTATGTCCCAGTTTAAAAGCAAATATCTATAAAAATAGCAACTTTAGGGATCTAATTCATTACACTGATGCTTCAGAAACATTTCCATCTGACCTTACTCGTGGAATCTTCTAAACTTGCCAGAGCATGCTAGAAAGTGAAAATGTCTGCTCATTCATAAAAGCTGGGGAGAGGGCTCAAGAAGAGAGGAGTTAGTAGACTGGTGGCTAAAAATTAAGAAAGAAACTATAAGAAACAGAGAGCAAAAGGGGAAAGCAGCACTCAGAGAAGAAGCTCAGGTGTCACAGAATTGAAAGAGGGACATCTGGAGCTTTAGAGAAACTCAGGGATAGGTTTGATTTCCAGAGCATGGAGTGCGGGAGGGAGGGTCATGGATTAAGACAGGGCATCATTAGGATGAGCTAAGGAAGCCAGAGCAATAGTTATAACCTGCCAGAACTTGTGTCCTTCCATTTCTCAAGCCAATATTGGAATGCCACACAAACCCTAATAATAGTAATCAGCAGCATGTCACTCACAATTCTCCTGTCACTAGGAAAAAAAAGACAATGAGTTTGGAGAGAAACAGACATTTGAAATTGACCAAACCAACCCAAACAAAAATATCAGGCAAAGAATGGTGTCTTTTTTCTTCACCAGTTTAGATCCTTTGCAACACAAGTTTCCTTGTCTCTGTTGATCCTCTAGCACGTGACATTGACAAGCCAAGGAATGTAAATGGCAAAATGGAAAGGAGAGAGATGCAAAGCACTAGAAAAGCACAAGACAGGATAATCAGATCCTTCATAACTGAAAGTTGGTTGTAGGCACAATTAAACAATCATTAGTTCATTTCTTCATTCCACAGGAAATTGGATTGCCCACATTTTTCTGAGCATGTATAAAACATGATATGAGAACTAACAAACATTTGATACTGTATGACAATGTCACACCCACAGGTGCAGTCAGAGCACACTCTGACCACTGATGCCTCCTAATTAGTTCTCATATCTGCCGCCTCTAAGCCTGAGCTGTCCAACACAGTAGCTGCTAGCCGCATGTGGCTATCTAAATATACATTTTAAATGACTAAAATTATAAAAATTCAGTTTCTGTGTCACATTAGCCACAGTTGAAATGCTTTATAGCCACATGTGGCTACTGTATTGAACAGCACAGATGTAGAACATTGCCATCATTGGAACACACTTCCAATTCACTCTAAACAGCCCCACTAAGCTAAGCTTGCTTGTGCGTAGTTTTAACATAGCTCTTCCATGCTCAGAAACTTCTGACAGGTTTCTTACTGCCACCAGGATAGCACTTCTCAAAATGTAATGTATGTTTATATCATCTGGAGAGCTTGTTATAATGGAGTCTCTTATTTAATAGGGCTGAGGTGAGCCCAAGATTCCGTATTTCTATTTAACTCCCAGATATCACCTGGGGTGTTTCTTCAACCATGAATTTCAAAGTTCTGTCTCTCACTAGCCCCACGTGATGGTCATCAGCTTCCAGAAAGGACCCTCCTTTGTTCCAGCACCTGTTTCTCAACACTTCCTGCTGATGACATTACTCATTCAGGCTCTTTTCCTATGTTCAATCAATTTCTGCAGCTTTGGGAAGATTCTCCCTGGTGGCTCAATCACCTCTATATAGATGGCCTGCCACTTTCAGTGCTACCCTCAGGCCAGCTTGACAACCTGAACTGCCCAGGCCCTACCCCTGGAGATTCTAGACATTAGATTTTAGATGGGACCCAGAACATGCTTGATTATTAGGCTGTAGGTGATCCTAATATCACTGCTTCTCTAACCAAATTCTGAGAAATCTTGTCTCAATATACTTCTTATCTGAAGAACTGACTTTGGGACTTAAAAAACTTATAGATAGCTTACACTGATATTCAACTGCTTGTAGTGTTTCTGGCATGTTTCAAAATTAAGTATTAATAATCTATATATATCAAAACATGTCTAGAGCTGTGGATTCCTGATCATATGTACAAATCATTGAGTAAGATGTTGAAATCTCATGCAGAGGTCCCATCCCCAGAGATGCTGATTTGAGTGGTAAGGAGATAGGTATTTCCCCCCAAAGCTCTGTATTAAGTGCCCTGTGGCTGCTGAAACAGAGTACCACACATTTGGTGATTTATGACAATAACAATTTACTTGCTATGGTCCTGGAGGTTAGAAGTCTGCAATCAATGTGTTGGCTGGGCCATGCTCCTTCTGAAGGCTCTAGGGAGGAATCTGTTCCATGTTTCTCTTATGGTTTTGGTGGTTGCTAGAAGTCCTTGGCATTCCCTGGCTTAGAGCTGTATCGCTCCCAGCTTCTGCCTTCTTCATCACATAGCCTCCTTCTCTATCTGTGTCTTCAAACCTTATTCTTCTTATAAGAATACCAGTCATGGGATTTAGGGCCCACCCTTATCAGGTATGGCCTCACTTGAGCTTTATCACATCTGCAAGGACCATTTTCAAATAAGGTCCCATTCACAGGTATCTCAGGTTAGGACTTCAACATTTCTTTTTGTGGGATATAATTCAACCTACAAGCTCTCCAAGTGATTCTAATACCTACCCATCTTTTAAGAACTATGTCTCTAGACTCTGGTTCTGAAACGTGAGCAGACACCAGAGTCACTGGAAGGCTTAGTAAGACAAGGATTGCTGAATCCAACCCCAAGATTCAGTAGGTATGGGATGGGCCCAGGAATTTACATTTTTCTAACCAGTTTGTAGACCACTGGTGTAGGGGGAAAGGGAAACAAAATGTATGTCTATTTCTCCTACCCTTGGAAAGGCAGCGTAGGAATCCCCTGGGACCTTAGAAGAAATGCAAAATTTTGAACCTACCCTAGACTCTGAGAGATTGCATTTTACTAAGATTCCCAAGTATTTTGAATGTTTATTAATTTTTTTAAAATATGTTAGAGAGAGGAAGGGAGAAGGAGAGAAATATAGAAACATCAATGATGAAAGAGAATCATTGATTAGCTGCTTCCTGCACACCCTCCACTGGAGATTGAGATTGAAACCTGGGCATGTGCCCTGAATGGGAATCAAACCTTGAGCTCTTGGTCCATAGGGTTATGCTCAACTACTGAGCTATGCCTGCCAGGCAAATTTTTAGAAGCATTGTTGTATACTATTCAAAATAAAATTATTGTTAAATGGCTGGATTATTTAATGAGGAAATGGATGGATAAAGAAATAATCCTATATAATAAAAGCCCAGCGACTGAAATGGCAGAATGACCAGAGACCCCCAGCGAGTGGTTAGGGGTGATCAGTCAGTCAGGGAAACAGTTAGGGGAGATCAGGGAGGCAGGCAGAGTGGTTAGGGGCAATCAGGCAGGCAGAGGCAGTTAGGAGAGATCTGACAGGCAGGCAGAGGTGATTAGAGGCAATCAGGCAGGCAGAGGCAGTTAGGAGAGATCTGACAGGCAGGCAGAGGTGATTAGAGGCAATCAGGCAGGCAGACACAATTAGGGGTGATGAGACAGGCAGGTGTGTGGTTAGGGGTGATCAGACAGGCAGAGGTGGTTAGGAGCAATCAGGCAGGCAGACACACTTAGGGGCAATCAGACAGGCAGACGAGTGGTTAGGGGCAATCAGGCAGGCAGAGGTGGTTAGGGTGATAGGCAGGCAGGCAGACACACTTAGGGGCAATCAGACAGGCAGGCGAGTGGTTAGGGGTGACCAGGCAGGCAGGCAAGCAGTGAGGGGCCAGTGGTCCCGGATTGCGAGAGGGATGTCCGACTGACAGTTTAGGCCCAATCTGCAGGCAGGATTGGGCCTAAACTGGCAGTCAGACATCCCCCAAGGGGTCCCAGATTTTGAGAGGGTGCAGGCCGGGCTAAGGGACCCCCCCCCCCATGCACAAATTTCGTGCACTGGTCCTCTAATGAAAGAATAATAAAGCAGAGCGTTCAATGGCCTATCTCCTAGGAGGCAGACCAGGAGTCTTCTAAGTCTGTTGTCAAAGAAGTTGTCTTAGCAACTATCAAAGGGGTGGCCTGTCATCACAGTGGCTATAAGGAATCTGCCTGTTTGTTCTTCAGCGACTGAGTGTTCGCTGCTTATTTGGCCTTTTCCAGGCTTTTAACCAGGAAGTTCCATGCTTTCCTCCCCCTGCCCCTAGCCCCATGACCTCATCTTAACATTCTATGTCTTTACTCTCAGCACACTGTTATTTGTGCCAAGGTCTGAAATGGAAGGCTGCCTGGGATACAGAGAAAGTGTAGATTTAGTTGTGACCTGGCTCTGGGCCAAAAGGGTAGCAGGTAAGTTTCAGAGTTTCAGCTGAAAAAGAAAGAAAAGCTTTTAGAAAACTTAGAGCCAAGTCACAACATGCCATATGTGATTTTCTTTTGGCAGATATACTGTAAAATAAGAGTAGAACAAATTCCCCGGGGAATAGTAATTGACCTATAAATGTCATTATTGATAGATTGTGTTTCTGGAAACATTGTTCTAGAGCTAAAGTGCTCATGTGAATCTCAGGAAGGAATTTAGAATTAGGCTTTGAAAGTCTTTATTCATCTCTTTCCACTCCTGATTTTCATTTGCCTCTTGGAGAGTTGTACTTTTGTTCCCCCCTCTAATCAAGTCACGTACCCAAGCAGTCAAATACAGTCATCTTCTAAAAGACCAACATTTCTTTGGAAAAAGTTGTTTTGAAAGATTATTTGATGTCATTTTTTTAAATGGAACTATTTCATACCCACATTGAATCATTTGATAGAAAGATTGATAGAGTTCACATTAAGGTTTGCTTTTTTTAACCTGCCAATTTAAGGAAGAGTTGATTTCATTTTAATAAAATGGGTTTTGTCTGGAGAGGCACAGTCTGATTTCAGGGAGAAATATTATTCATATGTTGCATCCTGCCACATGGCTCGAGGAACATTCATTTAATGTGCTGTTGCCTCTTCTTCCTCTTCTGTAAAATAGGATTAACAAAATTATCAATCTGGCTCCCAGATGTTTATTAGATTTAAATGGAACACACATCTTATAACCAAAAAGAAAAAAATTCTCTCATGTCTTTAGCCATGTAATATAGATACATTTCTGTAATCACCATTTAATTCAACTTAATTTAAATTTTATTTTCTTTCTTGTATGAACTTATAAAATCAGTTTCCACATTCTGAATGCTTAATTATGGCAAATAGGATTTTTTTGCTTTGAAATCAGCCAGTTACATGCATTAGAAGCTTTAGAATAAAGAACAAAATTAACAACTCTAGAAATCTCTTTATTTGTGCGTGATGAGAAATGTTTTTTACCCAAATTCAGGACGAAAAATTCTTCTTCTTCTCCCTCTCACATTCTCTACAAATAAATTGCTGAATCACTGTGTGTGGCAGCCAAGTTCAACTCTATTGGGCATGCCTCTTTAAGAATTGCCAGGGGCACCCAAGGTCTCTCTGCTATTTCTAGATAACAGGAATAGAAGAGCAGCCTGGTGCCACACTCTGAACAGCTGTGTGTGTGTGTGTGTGTGTGTGTGTGTGTGTGTGAGAGAGAGAGAGAGAGAGAGAGAGAGAGAGAGAGAGAGAGAGAGAGACTATTATGTTCTTCTCTCTTATTAAAGCTGATAGAGACTATATCTCTGTGAGTTTATTGCAAATCACAGATTGTAAAATTTCAGCATAATATGGGGATCTTGAGAAAACATGTAGTATGACCGACCCTAAATTGTGGCATGATAAAATGTTGATAGCTCAGGCCGTAGGTCAGAAGAGTTGGGTGCCAGCTACCGAGGTATATACTGTTAGTTACATTCCAAGATTAGTGTGAGAAAACTTTTGATAACTAGGACTTTCCTTTTCTCACAATAAAAATAAACCACAGGCTGCAAATTAACTCTACTTTTTTTTATACCAATAACATTTTATTGGTTTCCAGTGCTATTACCTAACACCATCTTTCTCTTCCTCAAATTAGAAACAACTCTTTAATCCATCCTGCAAAATGCCTATTATAACCCTTGAATTTTTTCCATTAGAAATATCTTATATAATAAAACCCTAATATGCTAAGTGTCCGGTCGGCCAGTCAGCCATTCAACCAATCAAAGCATAATATGCTAATGATATGCTAAGGCAGCTCCACCGCTCTCTATGACATGCACTGACCACAAGGGGGAAGACAGTTGACTGGTAGACTAGTTGCTATGATGTGCACTAACCACCAGGAGGCAGGCACTCCAACTGGTAGATTAGCTTGCTGCTGGGGTCCAGCCGATTAGGACTGAGCAAGACAGGCTGGACAAGCCCTGGAGCCCTCCCACAGTCTCTCCCAGGCTGGCAACCTCCTGCATCCCTCCTTGGCCCTGGGGTTCCTCTGCCTGCCCTGCACCCTCTTGCAATCCGGGACCCCTCGAGGAATATTGGAGAGCTGGTTTTGGCCCTATCCTGCAGGTCAGGCTGAGGGACCCCACTGGTGCACAAATTTGTCCACTGGGCCTCTAGTTCATAATAATGTAGTAAAGGACTGATGAACACTCAATGAAATTGTAGATTACTTTACAGATCAAAAGTATTAGCTCTATTAGAGAAAGGAACCAGCTTAAGGTCTAAAGGACTTTTACCCAATAGAATGAATTTGGTTGAGTATTAACCATGTGATACTGAGCATTAGTGTTCTTTTTTTTTTCTGCCTAATAAAAGAATATTAGTAGTACCTACTCTAAAGGGTTATTCTGAGAATGAAATGATATAAAACAATGTTTTTAGCATGGTCCTTGATATGTAGTAAATGTTATGATATGACAGTCATGAAAAATTATGATCTGTATTAGCATGGAATTCTTTAGTTTTATCCATTTAGGGTTTGCTCAGCTTCTTGAATCTGTATGTTCATGTCTTTTGTCAAATTTAAAAAGTTTTCAGTCATTATTTTTTTAGTTACCTTTTCAGCCCTACATTCTTTCTCCTCTCCCTCTGGGACTCCGATAATACCAATATTAGATATTTTGTCATTGTCTCTCTCTAAAGTTTATATATATATAAATATATATATACTAGAGGCCTGGTGCATGAAAATTCATGCACTAGAGGGGGGATCCCTCAGCCTGGCCTGCCCCCTCTCACAGTCTGGGAGCCCTCAGGGACAGAAGGTGACCCGGCGATCAGGGGAAGGAGACGCCCCATCACACCTCTGCTGCTGCCATTGCTGGCAGCACAAACCTTGGGCGGCCCTGTTACCTGCACTCCAGGCAGCCCTGGGCGGCTGGGCAGCTAACATCTGAGGCTTGTCTGTGCCTTAGGCCAGCCCTGGGTGGCTGGGGGTCTTAGGGGACTGGGGCACTCTGGAAGCAGGCATGCAGAGCCCTGCAGGCCCGGACTTGCCTCACGCCTGCCACCTGGTGGGGCTGAGGGGACTGGGCACCACCATCTTGTGGCTGTGGGCGCTGCCATCTTTGAGGGTGGGGCAGTCAATTATCATATTCTGTCCTTATTGGCTGTGGGCATCTCCATCTTTGCAACTGTGTGAGGGTCAATTAGCATATTCCATCTTTATTAGATAGGATATATATATATATATATATATATATATATATATATATATATATCTGCTTTTCATGTTGAATAAATTCTACTGGTATGTCTGTCTTGAAGTTCACTGATTCCCTTTACTTTGAGCCTATCCAATGAGTTTTTTTGGTTATTATAATTTTTAATTATATAATTTCCATTTATTATTTTTTTAAAATAAATTTTATTTATTTGCTTAAATCTTTTGTTTTGTCATTTGTATCCAGAGAGTTTGTAATTTCTTGTTGAAGATATTTTATGGTGGCTGTTTGAAAATATTTTTCAGATAGTGGTAGTATCTGATTCCTATTAGTACTAGCCTCAGAGACAGAGAGCATTTCTCCTGCTCTATACTCCAGCCACTCTCTACAATATGCTTTCTACTCTGTCTGTGTAGTGTCACTGGAAGAGCTAAGTACCTACCTGAGATACCACTGCCACTAGGTGAAGGGCCATGAGCAGCCTGAAATTGTGGGTTATGGGTTG
The DNA here is from genome assembly GCF_963259705.1 of Myotis daubentonii. Classification (NCBI taxonomy): domain Eukaryota; kingdom Metazoa; phylum Chordata; class Mammalia; order Chiroptera; family Vespertilionidae; genus Myotis; species Myotis daubentonii. The sequence goes on along the minus strand of NC_081842.1, from coordinate 19,041,355 downwards.
CCTTCTGCTAGGGCCTTTCCTAGAACTTCTGCCACTGCTGGGGAATTCAAGGAGACTCTGGACTTGATTGCTTTCTGCCAGTGAGTGGAGGGAGAGAAGAGATGCCTGCCTGGATCGTCTGATGCTCAGTGGAAGGTTGAGAGTTGCTTCATCTGGGTGGCTTTCTGTATTGTATAGTGGATTCTGAGACATTGGCCTTGGGCTGCCTTCAGCTACTGGGTGGAAGGCCAAGAGACACTGGGCCTGCTGGTGCCATCAGTGTGAGTGAAAAAACTTGTAACTGCCAGAAGGTATGGGTCATTGAATGGACATGTATCTTTAATACATGAGTTATTTTTCCTAGTTGATAACTCCAGATTTTTTTCTTAGTGCTATTCTTCTTCGTAAGTGCAGTATTATGCACTTCAAAATTTCTTAAGAAGGTAGACCTCATTTGAAATGTTCACACACACACACACACACACACACACACACACACACACACGGAAACACAAGAAATTTTGGGAGGTATTGAATATGTCTATTATCTTGACTCTGGTGATGGGTGCTTGCACATGTTCAAATTTATCAAATTATAGGCATTAAATGTTTATAGCTCTTTGTACATAAATTAAAACTCAGAAAAACTGTTTTAAAAAGATGATTTCTATAAAAATCTAATCTCCATTTTGTATTAATTCTCTTAGTTAATTACTAGTAGTCATTTTGATGCTGTTTTACATAGTTTTAATTGCCCATTAACAATTTTGGAATTGTAAGAAATGAAAAATATTTTAAAAGAGCACAACTATTACTAGATATTAGACTGAGAGGTTAATATTAAAAAGAAGAGCATTTGCTTTGCATTATTATATGAATAATAAATTTAAGTGGCTAGGTTTGCTGTTATGCCAAAAAGCAGAAAAATAATTGTTCCAATAACAGAGCTCTGCCAACTTTAGTGCGTTCGCCTTTCAAATTAGTTTAATTATTAAAGCCATCTTTAGTCCCAGAAAATTAAAACTTGACCAAAGGGCAAATGATTTATTATGTAAATATTAATTCACCAAATATTGATAGATTGACTGCCACTTGCTAAGTTTTAATCTGCTTTCATAAAAATAGCCTTTTTTATAGAATGAGTTTGACTATTCTGATTTTGTGAATAACTCCTTCATTTTCTCTCTTGATAGAATAACCTGTCCATTTAGCTTTGGTTGACCTCATATAGACCATGACATCTCAGTAGAAAATTGGTGTCTAGTGCAACAGCATTGGTGGCAAAGTGGCAGATATCCTGCAAGTAGCCAGGGACCCTCCCTGCCAGCTGGAAGGGCTATGGGTAATAAACACAGCCAAACATGCCCACTTCAGACCCATGAAGTAGGGAAGATCAGGGTGTATCATAGCAATCACCAAGCCACACCAGCATTTATACACTATTATCTCACTACCACACCCCTTGACTTATTTAACTTTACCTGAAGTAACTATTGTTTAATCTGAAGTATTATTTATAAAATTGATAAGATTTTATATTTTTAGAGGTAATACCCATACTTGTACTTAAGAGAAAGTTCTTAACATTGGGAGAACTCCATTCAATTGAAATACAGTCACATTTAATGCACCTAATAACAGCCCAGATTTTACATCTAAATAATACCCTGTATACTATATTTGCTATGTAATAGATTATTACACAATATTTATATTTCAAAAAGTGGAACTGAATAGGGGAAAGTCACTGATCTGTCCAGACACAGATCTTGTGTGGCTTCCACAAATCGCTTGGACCATCTGGGGCTAGATGTTTCTGGAACTCTTACATAGTATTTCCTTTTGTTCTTCTTTGGCTCATGAGCAAAGTCTGGGATCTATCTTGGCTGATCTTGGAGTACTGTGCAATCAGACCTTCACCAACAGCAACAACCCACTAAACTTCAGACTAGGAGGGCCCCAGCACCTCAAGGTGGCCCTTGATTGCCAATGTCCTCTGTCAACAAGCTGATTCTTTAGGCTCAGAGTTCCAAAGGAAAACTTGGCCCAATTAACTATCCCTCATTCAATTCTTTCTCACTGCCCCCCAAAACTCAACCAGTCCAGTTATGTAGCAGTAGATTCCAACCATAATAGGAAACCCAGGTTCTACTGCTTACCTAGGCCTACCCACAAGAAGTGAAGGTATAAAGGTAAGCCATTATTGAGCATGGACCTTAGTGAATAATGAATATATGGGTTAGCAGCTGACAAACCTTATGGTGTGAACTGTGGAAATTCATTCTTTATAAGCATTCACATGAATTTCTTTCTTTCTGTTCCCACCTAAGATTCTTTAAGTCGGTCAGTTTCTTCTCTATTGGGAGGTAATGCCTGGGAGTGGAAGGATTAAATCGGTTGTTTATAAGCCTTTGATAGGCTCAAGTCTAGAAAACTTGGAGACCTATGGAACCAGCCAAATAATTGATGCTGGTCTGGTAGAAACTCTGGTGAACCCCAGAGCACATTCTTAAAAGAGTGGCTGCTGGTTTACCTGTAACTGAGGTTTTCAGGATATGAGATTCTCTGTGCTAATACTGGGAAAATCCTGGGCAACTGGCATGAGTTGATCACCCTAGTCTCTACTCTACACAGCTGACTGCTCTACATTTGAACTTTCATTTTCCATCCTTCTTTTCTTTACTATGTAAAATCTGATTTTTTTCATGTTAGGAATTAATTCAAATTAAGAAATAGTCGGTGGATTAAAATAGATTTTTCTCATGGGCCTTTCACTTTAAAAAAAAAAATCCTTTTCTAAGAGATGAGAGTGTGGACCTAGGGGGAAAGAGTCAAGTTGATTATCTTGGTTTTCTTTCAGTCTGGATCTTAAACCAGAGGCAAAAATGTACCATTATGGCTCATTTTTCTATGTATCTCACTACCCCTACAGGTTCCACTGTGTCATTTTAGTAATGTTCTTGGTCCTTGTTAACTATATATATCCTCCTTGGGAAGTCCTCAGAGGTGTATGTGAGAAAACGGAATTCAGAGACCTTATTCATGGCCAAACTCTCAACACAACTAATAATCTAATCACCACAATGCTCTGCTTGTTATTCTGTCCTTTTACCACTGATCCTGTCACTCTTTCCTTTGTACCTTCTAGAATTTGCTTATTTTTTTCATCACTTTTCTTTTCAGTACCAGCCCCTCTCTCAGCATTATCCTTTCTAGAGGAGATAGGAACTACCTTATAGAAATGGCCCTCTTTTACACCTTGAAACTTAGGTATTTTTCTTTATTATTATCAGGCTTAGAGGAAAGTGAGTCATGTTGTCTCTTGACCAAGTTAACTCTACCACTTCTGTTTTTAATCTAATTTCTCTTCTAACTCTCCAGGAAAATTCCAAATCATTTATTTGCATCCCTCATTCTAAGTCCTGGCTCTTTGCTGCTTGCCTGTTAATCCGTTCAAGCCTCTTCCATCTCAAAAAACACACACAGAAAAACAGAAATACCTCTCTAGATCCTCCAGCTAGCATCCTACGTCTTCTCATTCCTTTACACCACAGCTCTTGAAATGCTCTTGTCTAGCACCCTCACTTCCCATTCCTTCTTAAACACTTTGCACTTGGGCATTTTCCACAATCTAATTAACACCCTTACTTAGCTTACTTAACATACTTGATGCCAAGAGAATCATTTCATTTCTTAACATACTTTGCTCTCCGGAGTATTTCACGGAAATTTACTCACACTTTCCCCTCCATCGTTTTAGGTAAAGAATTTCATGTATGTGCATGTGTATTCCCTACATTTTCAGCCTTTTCTCAGACCTTCTTCATTGTATCCTCCATATTTTTTCCCGGTTGTATACTTGACTCACTCCTCACACTAACCTTGGTGTTCTCACTCATGGCCCCAGGACAAATTATCACTGATGTCTGATGACTCTCAAATCTATACCTGTGGCTCTAAGCTCTCTTCTGACTTTTTTTTTTTTATTAAATCAATTGCAATTTATTACACTACTAGGTTACACACTCTTCTGACCTCTTGATTCATAATATGCAGTTCCCTATGGGAACTATTACCTGAATGTCCGAGAATTTTAAGACATGTACGAAATTGATCTTGCCTTTTCCAGCCTCTCATCATATTCCTTGTAATTGTTACCACAATTTATTCATTTTTTTCCCCAGGCATCAACCTGAGAATCCTCTTAGAACTTTCCTTTTTCCATTTCCCCACACTTAATTAGTACTATGTTAATTTGAATCTTCCGAGAAGCTGACACCAAGATGGGATGGGATGTACAAGATACTATTGGGAGAGAGGGGAACTGTGAAGGGTAAAAGAAAGGAAGCAGCTAACTGAGCTTATTCATTGGCTGAGAGTAGCCCATGGGAAATCTGCCCTTGTCATAAATGAAGTGTTGTATCTAGGGGATAGAAGCTGAGGCCATCAGTAAATTATATTGCATACTGCAGGTGATCTGAGAGGTGCATTTCCAAACCCCATCAATTTCACCTCCTAAATATCTGTCATACTTCTTTTTGACCCATTCCTCTGAGCATGGCCTCATAATGCTGTTCTTTCTGCCACCAGTCTTGTCTGCCTTTCTCTGTAGGTCATTCTCCAAGCTACTGCCAAAATGCTCCCTTTCACATGCTAATCCAATTTGATAAACTCCCAGCAACCTGATTACAACCATCAGGGGATAGTCCTGGATAAAATCCAAGCTTCTTAACTTGGCGATGAGAAAGTACCAAAATTCTACTGGGCCTGTCTAGCTATATCTCTCAACACTTCCTCTGCCCCTCAGAAATGTAGAGTGCAGTGCATCTTCCTCAGTTTCATACCTCATGCCTTTGCACATCAAGTTTCATCTGCCTAAAACGTCCACACTCACTCCCCACCACTCCCACCCCTTTGCCCCATGGCCTCATTATTAGCTGCTACATGACTCAGAATATTCTCCTAAATCAGTAGTTCTCATCTGGGCAGTGGAGAGCTTTAAAACAAAACAAAACTGATGTTTGAGTTCCATGCCCAACGATTCTTATTTAATTAGTCTGGGGTATGGCTGGACATTAGAAGTATAAGAGCTCTCAAGAGAATTCTACTGGATAGCTACAGCAGAACTGAGAGACACTGCCTATTTAGCTTTCCTCTAGGATTCCCCAAACTCCTAAGGATGAGTTTGGAGCCCCTGCTCTGGGTAGCATCTGACAACCCTCTCCACATGTTTGCATGCAATATATATGCACCTGGTATAAATTTGCTTTACTTAATGGGTATAAGAAAAGTTTCCTTGTGATTATTATTTTTAAAAATCAGGCTAAATCTGACTTTGAGCTCTTGTCTAGGAGTGAGAAACCCAATATCAGTCGTTATTAGGGGACTGGTCTCACTCTCCAACACCAGAGTTAGATAATTGTATGAGAGCTGATATTAAGTGGAAAGAGTTTGAGGAAGAAACTGTAAACTTCAGTCCTCCACCCAAGCCTGATGTGCCATTGGTGAGTGGCTTTACTCTGCCCTCACTAAACCAAACCAAACTTTCATTATTGGCTTGGTGATAATTAAAGGGACATGGTTTGTTTGAATAATTAGTGAAAATACATACTGATGATTTAGAAAAATTGCTAGAGTCCTGTCACTAATAACTCTCCTTTGAAAACAAATTTGAAAATTAAACATTTAAATGCATCATTTGAGAGAAAAAGTTAGCAACTGTTTTTTAAGTGGGTACAATTGGTTGTTTTAAAAGAAGTAATGCTTTTGAAAAACAACCAATTGTTTCTCTGGAATAATGTTTCAAATGAGTGTGGAAATTTTGGTGGAAAGTTCATGTAACCAGTCAACTAAAATCTACTGATTCTATTTACCTCACAAAAGAAAAAATCATATATATACACTCAGGAAATTTGGCTCTTTGGAGTGTCTGAATTCTTGTGCTGGATAAGAAAGATCTGGGGCAGTAGACTTGGCTTTGCCTCCTGAGGGCTTGCTTTAGCCAATGTTGTGCACTGGAATCAGGAGTTAGATGGCATACAAGGCGGACCCCGAACAGAATGTGTGGCGGCCTGCTTCATGGGAACATAGGACACAAAAGCCTAAGTGGAGAGGCAGAACTCAGGTACCATGTATGGGAAGAGTGACCAAAGTAAGAGGTAGCAGACTAGAAGAGAGGAGAGGGCCTCTGGGTGTACCTATAAGCCCTTCATTAGACAGCAGTGTATTGACTGTGAGTAGGTTATGAGTTGGGCAGAGCTTTAAACTGTCTCAGCTATCCCTGAGAAAGAAGTCAAAACAAATGACACAGTAGCACGAATTAAAAAAAATAACCAAATGCCATTTTCTAGAATAGACCAAGAGGACTACTCTGTGATTAATAAAACATCTGGGAAATTTTTGAAAAACAAGGGAAACAGTCTTAGGCGCATACAGACAGAAAATGTAAGTTATCTGTGAAAGAAAGGAAGCTAGCCTGGCCTCAGTTTTCTTTTTGGAAAAATTAACACTAGCAAGAAATGAAGCAACATCTAAATCATTATGAAGAAAGAGGTTGTACCTAGCAAAGTTCTTGTGTATGTAGGGTACTAGAAGAGATTTTCAAACACACAAAGATTCCAAAAACATTTACCTTACTTGCACCACTTAAAAAAATGTAAACTACTTGAAGACATGTGTAGTCAACGGAAGATGACTAAAAATTTAACACTTTAAGAATGAGAAAGTGATTGAATAGAAGATTGGTGATAAACATCGATATTAGTTAAATATAGAAGTAGGTCAACAATTAGGCCACCCAGGAAAAGATATTTTACATAGGCTACATTTCATTTCTATAGCAACAAAGCAAGCAGAACCAAATACATATGTAAAGAGCTCTCCTGTGATGTGTCAAATGCTTATAAGACATAATATTCTGTCATCCAAAAAACTTTTTTCTTGGCAAACTTAAAAATCAACCTAAGACATAGACAATCTATCCTCATATAATAAGAGAGGAATATGCAAATTAACTGCCAGCCAAGATGGCGACCAGCAGCCAGGCAGCTGGAAGCTAACATGAGGCTTGCTTGCTTCAGTGACGGAGGAAACCAACATTCCCCACCTGCCTTGCCGGCCTCTGAGCTTGCAGTTTGAAACATTCTTACAAATATAGAAGCTAAACAAACCCCAGAAACCTGTTTTCAGCCCACCGGGATCTCAGAGCTGGAGTTGATACAGTGTTTCAATTATAGAACCCAAACAAACCAGATACCTGCTTTCAGCAGCAGAGCCCTCAGAGCTGGAGCCAGAGCTAAAGCTGGCCCAGAATTAAAAAAAAGAAAAAAAGGAGCAGTTGGGAGCTTCAGTCACCCGCCAGCCTGAAAACAGCCCTCAGCCCCTCACCCAGACTGGCCAGGCACCCCAGTGGGGACCCCCACCCGGAAGGGTGTGTGACCAGCTGCAAAGAGCCATCATCCCCTCACCCAGGCTGGCCAGGCACCCCAGTGGGGACCCCCACCCTGATCCAGGACACCCTTCAGGGCAAACCAGCCGGCCCCCACCTGTGCACCAGGCCTCTATCCTATATAGTAAAAGGGTAATATTCCTCTCAGCACCGGGATCAGCGGAGCCACGAGGCCTCCTGGCACCGGGATCAGTGTGACGGGGGCAGCGCCCAAACCCCCTGATCGCCCTGCAGCTCTGTGTGTGACAGGGGGTGGGGTCACAACCCCCTGATCAGCCCTGCTCTGTGTGTGACAGGGTGCGGTGCCCCAACCCTGTCCCACGGGCCCTGCTCTGTGTGTGATGGGGTAGAGCCATAACCTCCCCATCAGCCCTGCCCTGAGTGTGACAGTGGCGGCGCCCCAACCCCCTGATCGGCCCTGCTCTGTGGGTGATAGACTGTGGTGCCCCAACCCCCTGATCCGCCCTGCTCTGTGCATGACAGGGGGGAGCTCCCCAACCCCCTGATGGGCCCTGCTCTGTGTGTGACAGGGTACGGAGCCCCAAATCCCTGATTGGCCCTGCTCTGTGCGTGACAGGGGGTGGCGCCGCAAACTCCCCATCGACCCTGCCTTGAGTGTGACAGGGGGTGGTGCCCCAGCCCCCAAATTGGCCCTACCCTGAGCGTGACTGAGGGTGGCATTGCAACCTCCTGATCTGCCCTGCTCTGTGCATGACAGGGGGTGGTGCCCCAACTCCCCAATGGGCCCTGCTCTGAGCCTGACCAGGGGCTGCACCTAGGGATTGGGCCTGCCCTCTGCCACCCGGGAGCAGCCTTAAGCCAGCAGGTCGTTATCTCCCAAGGGGTCCCAGACTGGGAGAGGGCACAGGCCGGGCTGAGGGGCCCCCCCTTCGCCCCCGAGTGCACAAATTTTTGTGCACCGGGCCTCTAGTATATATATATAAAAGTCTAAGCGACTGGACAACTGGATGACCAGCAGTAGCTATGATGTGCACTGACCACAAGGGGGCAGATGCTCAACACAGGAGCTGCCCCTTGGTGGTCAGTGCACTCCCACAGCTAGATTGCCACTCAGCTGACAGCCATTTACTATGGATAAGTCCTGGTGGCCCCAGCCTCCACCCCCACAGCAGGGGCAGCAGCAGGCAAGTGGGAATTGCCACCCTCCTCCTCCTCCATTTTCCTTCCAACCCTCAGCCACTGTCCTTTCTGCTTCAGTGGGTAGTGCTGGAATTCCCTTCCCCTGCGCGGTGTGTTCTTGATGCCTACAGCGGGGCCTGTGTGGCTGGAGGTCTCCAGGAGCAGGCGCCAGTTGCTGGGCTCAGGGCTGGCGAGCACTGCTGCTGTGGTGAGAGCTTCTCCAGCCTCTGCAGCAGCGCTATAGAGCGGTGGTGGCAGGCACAGCAGGGGAGCGGGGTGGTGCCCAGCCCAGGCTCCAGCTCTTCCCTCGCCTCCTGCCACTTTGCACACTACTACATCCCCCGAGGGGTCCTGGATTGCTAGAGGACTGAGGCCAGGCTGATGGAACGCACTGGTGCACTGATCTGTGCACTGGGCCTCTAGTATATATGCAAGTATGATCCTCACATCATTAATTATTGTAGAAAAAATTTGAACCTACATAACCAACAATTGTAGAGTGGCTACCCAATTACACAAGCATTGAAATAAGTGGAGAAAAAGCTGTAACGCAGAGATTGTTGTGAGATATGCAGGTGTGTGATCACAAAGATTCTGACAGTATGTTATTTCTGGGTTTGCAAAACTGCTGAGCCAGGATGCATGGACCAACTTCCCTAGAGAAAGGCCATGTTTATTTCACACTCTTAAAATCTGTGCTCTGGGAAGGAGTATGCAAACAATCATTCCTGTGCTGGGCTGCATATCTGGCGCTTTGGCCAGACGGGTCATGCTGTGCTGTCTGTGCCTAAAACACATAGATAGGAAGGTCCTGACATCAGGCCAGGCCTTGAGATATGGTCTCCTGGTCCCTTCCCAGCACGCAGGCCTTCTTTCTCTGAAGGCCCGGAAGTCTCATTCTAAATTTGGGAGACAAAGGACTGGAAAAAGTATAAATAAAGAGAGTTTCCTCCATACTGGGGGCCCAGAATTTGAAAGACACATTTTTCTCTGGGCCTCCATAGAATTTAATAATAAAATGTAACTCCTGTAGTCGGCACTGCAGTTCAGCCTCTGCTTCGGCAGGGTGCTGTAACTGTAGTCGCTGGCCAGCTCAATAAATCCTCGCTTGCTGTTTAAGACCTAATTAGAATCAGTGGTCTTATTCTCATGAATGTCACTCCACAACAATTCCTGCTTTTCCTAATAGTTAATTTAAACACTGATTGTAAAATTTTCCCTAACAATGAATTTACATTGTAACAGTGTTCATTATTTTCCTCCGAATTGTGTACATCCAATCCATCTAGAAGGAAATCCAAAAAGAGCATTACTGAGTTCTTATCACAAAATCTTCATAAAGGGGAGAGTTCAAGAAATAAAGGATTGAATAATATTGATACACAGTTGGTGTCTAGTAAGTATTTATTCAAAATTATTTGAAGAGAGGGTTTGCATCAACAAAGTTTTGAGTAGCTTCAGAACCGGTATGGAAAATTATTGTTCAGCAAATGTTCACTCATTGTTCAATGCCCCCATCTCTTTGGAAGGAATATTGTCTCTATCCTATTGATGATGGGTTTGGCTGTGTGACTTGTTTTGGCCAATTGGATGTTGGTGAAATAAAACTAGCAGAGGTTTGAAATATACTTGTGAGTTTAGATATAGTCTTTTGCCTTTGCCATGAAAATAACATGCTTAGGTAGCCAGACAGTTTTAACAGGAAACACAGCCAACTCAGTCTAGATCAATGAAACTGCATCAATTTGCGGGTGTGTGAACAAAAATAAATGCTTGTTACTGTACACAATTGAGTTTGGGGGTTACTTCTTATGTAGCATATAACAACAGTAGCTAACTGATACAGACTTGGGGACAAGACAGTATATTAAAAACTATTGTAAAAAATTTTAATATTGGTCAAAGTTGAATGCAAGAAATGGTTGAATGTTACTCTGGGAAAAAAATGTAAGAGTAAAAGCTAAATGTATTTAGAGGGTAAGCTCATGAGAGAAGGAAAAGGGAAGAAACAAAAAGATTATTCAATAGTTGAGAGGCTTAAAAGCATGTAACAAAACCCTCCAAAAATGGGAAATGAAAGGTAACACATAAAATCTATATTTCTACCAGGTCATTTAATTTGTACTGCCCTCTGTTTAATCATCTGCAAAAGAAAGGGACAGGAGTTGATAAGCTCTTTCAGAATTAAAACATAATAAGCCTTTGAGATCATTTTAAATCTATTTAGTAAAATAAGCTTAGAAAAATATGCAGAAATAGATGCATTAAATGTTTTAAAGGAAATCAAATTTCCATTACCTTTGGTAACCCTGAATTTTACAGTCATTTCATATTCAAGTTACAAAAAGGAACCTTCAATATTACTCAACAACAAATCAATGCAATAAATAAATAAAATTCTATCCTAAAGGAAAAACTGATTTGAACAGATTAAGATTATTTTTGGTTAGATATATTAGGTAAAATTCCACCCATTTCCTTTTAGCTCACTTCCCTCCTAAATGTCAAGTAATATTTAAAAATATCTTTTATATGTTATTGTTCCCCATATCAAAGAAACACTTTATCCTCCAATAGTCCCATAAGTGAAACTATATCCTTTAAAACATTTTCATTTAAAAGAATTGCAAATGCAGCTGAGAAAATAGACATTTCTGTTGGGTTTTGTTCAAATAATCACTCAGTGACAAATTTTGGTCAATTTTGTATTGTTACACAACTAAGGGTTTAGAAGTGCTAGAGATTCTAACAGATTCTGGAAGGTCACCTAGTTGAGAATACTGAAACCACCCAATCTGTTTGAAGAGTATTATAAACATAAGCTAGAGAATGTATGATACAACATTAATCATACGGATCATAGCAAATATGCCAAAAGTGCCTTGCATTTTCAGAGGAGTTTGCTTTCAAGTGGCCACATGATGAATTGATAGGGCGTTTGTCCTGTGTGATTATCTTCTGTGAAAAATTCAAAGGAAAAGTGCAAAGCCTTAGTAAGAAAAGGTCTATGAACCAATAATTGGATTTTACAAGAACACTGATGATTTACATAAAAGTTTATTACATTCCACCCAGTTAAAAACTTACTTGTCAGTGGCAAATAATTTCAAGAACTTAAATATTACCCAAATCTCAAGCTAAAATTCTCATTTGGCATTTAAGTATGTTTTTCACATTCTTCTAATTAACAGAAAGTATTAAAAAGTAAATTGAACTCATCCAGTTATACTTTATCCATAACTTCACTCATATGGATAGTCATTCAATACTTCTGTTTTGCTGACTTTATGCATAAAAACCATGACAATCAAGTTTTATTTTTTACTTCTTAAAACCTTTAGTTAACCCAGTTTCTCCTTTATATTTAAAGAAATTTTGTCAGTTACAAACTGTATGGTGATTTCTGTATTTCACAATTAATTTGCTGTTTTGCAATGAAGAATCAGAAATAACTTTTAATCATAAATTAGAAAAAAACACATTTACCAGAGTTTCATCAGAATCACTTGGTATTTTATTTTATTTATATCTTTAAAAAATATGTTTTTATTGATTTCAGAGAGAGGAAGGGAGAGGAAGAGAGAGAGACATAGAAACATCAGTGATGAGAGAGACTTATTGATCAGCTGCCTCCTGCACGCCCCTGCACTGGGGATCAAGCCCAAGTCCACAGCCTGGGCATGTGCTCCAACAAGAATCCAACCCATAACCTCCTGGTTCATAGGTTAGCAGTCAACCACTGAGCCACAATGGCCAGGCTCACTTGGTATTTTAAAGGGTAAAATGATGGCTTTGATATGAGCAATAAACATGTATGCATTCAAATAATAGAAATTATGGTTGTAAAATAAGATTTAGGAAGGGGAAAAAAAACACACGTAGGCAAACAACTTCATTTCACTAAAAATCCTTCATTCAACAATTACCTTTTATAATGGGTACACACTAGAGTTGTGAACCATTATATAGAAAACTAAATAAAGAGCACATGAAATATGCTGAATTCTCAAATCTTAGGGACATGAAATTGTAGCTACAATGTGGGACCCATAGGAATCTGAAATGTATTGGCAATGTCCAGAACATTCTTTAAAAACAACAACAATTAAAAAAAATTTTTATTTGTTTACTCTCAATTCTTCAGAGGATATTCTACTTCATAAAGAAATATCTCAAAGTAAGTATAGGAAAAGAAAAGCAATGAAAGAAACTGTCCTCAAATGTTATATTGATTACTTAGAGAATAACTATAACATAAGATTCAGCAAACCAGATGCCATCAGAGTACAAAACAATTCTACCTATGTTCAAAGGAGGAGAGATAGTAAGAGAAAGAAATATTCGTTGAATAAATCGCATTTATTTATAGTTTCCCACGTACCAGATGTTGTGCAAGGCTTTTAGCAGACCATAAAGATAAGGAAATATGATTTCTGCTCCTCAGGGCTCAAAATCCAGAAGAAAAGATAAGATATGACACACCCCCATACCAGTCTGTGAGTTGAAGAGTGGCAGGACTGTATCTTACTTGTCTTTGCATTTAAGTTACGAATGAATCTCACTAGATGCTGAATTCAGAATTGTAAGAAATCAGTGATTTGCACCCAGATACTTATACTAAAACAAAACTAAGCTTTCCACTCCCCGCCTCCCCCCCTACTTAATCTTTGCAACAACTCTCTGAGGTAGCAACAAGCAAATGATGAAACTGAAAGTTAGAGAAGTTAGGTAAATTGTCCAAAGTTGCACAGCTAATCTAAGGTAATGTGCATCCAGAATTCAACCTTTTCATCACTTTTTTTCATATTATTACTGAGTGATACAAGCTATGAAAAGATATAGCTAAATTGTCATAAAGGTCAAAGGAAGAATCACTCCAACGAGGAAAATCAGTAGAGGCGTCATAGATGGTTGGCCTGGGGACTGTAAGATGGAGATAATTCTTAGGGCTGGGAGTGGGATCCAGATCTGCATTCTCCTGTAGCTACCAGCAAATGTGGAAATTTCAATTTAATTTAATAGCGTATTTTGGCCATTGTAAAAAATGCTGCAATGAACATAGGGGGCAGATATCTTTTCAAAATAGAGGGTTTTGTTGTCTTTGGATAAATACCCAGAAGTGAAATTGCTTCTTTAGATGGTACATCTATTTTTGTTTTTTTTGAGGAATCTCCATACTGTTTTCCATAGTGGCTGCATCAATTTGAAGTTCCAACAGTTCACAAGGGTTCCCATTCTTCCACATCTTGCCAACACATATTATATACCCGAAACTAATAGAACTAATATAATAATGTATGCCAACTATATTTAAAATTAAATTAATCAGATAAAATTAAGAATTCAATTTCTCAGCTGCACTAGCCACATGGGTTCAATAACCATTTGTGGCTTCTGGCCACCATAATGGTCAGCACAGAATTGTAGAACATTTCCATTTGCACAGTTCTATCGGAGAGTACCATTCTCAACCAAAAGGACTCTAACCACTCTCAGCGAGAAAATAGCAAAGGCAGCAAAGAAGCAAAGTTTCGGAGAAAATTGGGGTGCTGAGCTTGGTGAGAACAGAAGGTCCATATCAGTATATAGGACATGACAAGTAAGTGTCAGGTATATTTTGGATGATCTTTAATGCCAGAAAGAAGAATTTAGGGGAATTTGTTTCTTAATGAGAAACATCGAGGATTTCTCATCAAGGAGGTGATATCATTAGATTTGTTCTTTAGAATAATTATTTGGGAAGTAACTCACAGAACTGATTGGAATAATGAGAGCTGATGGTTGGGAAACTGGTTATGAGACTATTGAGCTTGGAATGGAAGAACTGGAAAGGATGTGAGAAATTAGAGGTAGAACCTCCATGAGTTGACATTCTGAGGAGAAAGGGAAAATAATTTTGAGTAACTGGGTGATGGCAGGTTCAGAAATACAGAAGTCAGGAGATGGAGTGGGTTTGTTTGGAAAAAAAGAGAATAAGTTCAATTTTGAACACGTTGAATTCAAATTCTTATGAGACATGTATCTAGAAATGTCCATGAAACGCTAAGAAAGTTTTCTAAATACTTATTTTCACAGAAAATAAATGGTCAGCCTGTGAAGATAAGAGATAGTGAGATCCGGGGAGAACCAAGATGGTGGCATAGGTTAACGCCGGAGTTTGCTGCTTTGAACAACTACTTCAAAAGTGAAACTAAAACACGGAACGGACATCACCCAGAACCACAGGAACGCTGGCTGAGTGGAAGTCCTACAACTAGGAGGAAAGAGAAACGCACACGGACACTCAGAGGAGGCACAGTGGTGAAGTCAAATTCTGAGGTGCGGAGGGCGCGGTTGGCGTTTTCAATCGGGAGGGAGTCGCAGACTCTGAGCACCAGATACGGGCGAGTCCTTAGGGACCCAGACTCAAACGGGAGAATCGGGACTGTCTGGCTTCGGTCAGAGCGAGTGCAGCTTTCTCTCCGAGCTTTGCAGTGGGTGCTGGGACTCAGAGAGGCAGAGCCCCTGGGGACAGGACTGAGAGCCGCCATAACTGCTCTCTCCGGCCCACCCTGTTGATCCTGTGCGACCCGCCCCGCCCAAGCCCTGCACAGAGGCATTTGCCGGATAGCCTCAGGCAAAGGCTAGATTAGCACCTCCCTAGAGGACAGAAGTTCTCTCACTGCTGACACAGCTGATTCTCATAGCCACTTGGCCTGGAGGTCAAACCCTCCCTGGAATTAGCTACAACAATCAAGATTTAACTATAAGACTTCGAACAAAGACCACTAGGGGGTACACCAAGGAAGCATAACAAAATGCGGAGACAAAGAAACAGGACAAAATTGTCAATGGAAGAAATAGAGTTCAGAACCACACTTTTAAGGTCTCTCAAGAACTGTTTAGAAGCTGTCGATAAACTTAATGAGATCTACACGAAAACTAATAAGACCCTCGATCTTATATTGGGGAACCAACTAGAAATTAAGCATACACGGACTGAAATAACGAATATTATACAGACGCCCGACAGCAGACCAGAGGAGCGCAAGAATCAAGTCAATGATTTGAAATGCGAGGAAGCAAAAAACATCCAACCGGAAAAGCAAAATGAAAAAAGAATCCAAAAATGCGAGGATAGTGTAAGGAGCCTCTGGGACAGCTTCAAGCGTACCAACATCAGAATTATAGGGGTGCCAGAAGATGAGAGAGAGCAAGATATCGAAACCTATTTGAAGAAATAATGACAGAAAACTTCCCCCACCTGGTGAAAAAAATGGACTTACAGGTCCAAGAAGCACGGAGAACCCCAAACAAAAGGAATCCAAAGAGGACCACACCAAGACACATCATCATTAAAATGCCAAGAGCAAAAGATAAAGAGAGAATCTTAAAAACAGCAAGAGAAAGAAACTCAGTTACCTACAAGGGAATACCCATACGACTGTCAGCTGATTTCTCAACAGAAACTTTGCAGGCCAGAAGGGAGTGGCAAGAAATATTCAAAGTGATGAATACCAAGAACCTACAACCAAGATTACTTTATCCAGCAAAGCTATCATTCAGAATTGAAGGTCAGATAAAGAGCTTCACAGATAAGGAAAAGCTAAAGGAGTTCATCACCACCAAACCAGGATTATATGAAATGCTGAAAGGTATCCTTTAAGAAGAGGAAGAGGAAGAAAAAGGTAAAGATACACATTATGAACAACAAATATGCATCTATCAACAAGTGAATCTAAGAATCAAGTGAATTAATAATCTGATGAACAGAATGAACTGTTGATTATAAAAGAATCAGGGACATAGAAAGGGAATGGACTGACTATTCTTGGGGGGGAAAG
The DNA here is from genome assembly GCF_963259705.1 of Myotis daubentonii. Taxonomy (NCBI): domain Eukaryota; kingdom Metazoa; phylum Chordata; class Mammalia; order Chiroptera; family Vespertilionidae; genus Myotis; species Myotis daubentonii. The sequence goes on along the minus strand of NC_081842.1, from coordinate 19,024,966 downwards.
GGGTGTGGGAGATGTGGGAAGAGACTGGACAAAAATCGTGCACCTATGGATGAGGACAGTGGGTGGGGAGTGAGGGCGGAGGGTGGGGCGGGAACTGGGAGGAGGGGAGTTATGGGGGGAAAAAAAAGAGGAACAAATGTAATAATCTGAACAATAAAGATTTAATTAAAAAAAAAAGAGAGATAGTGAGATCAAAGTAGTCATCACTGGTAGAAATAGAGCAAATTCAAGAGTTGCAGAAGCATTATAAAAGTTAAAGTTGAGAGTTGGGGCCAAGACTAAAACAGTCTAATTTATCTCTAAGGCTTTGGAAAATTGTGTGCTTTTTATTTTTTTAAAATATATTTTATTGATTTTTTTAAAGAAAAGAAGGGAGAGAGATAGAGAGTTAGAAACATCGATGAGAGAGATCGATCAGCCGCCTCCTGCACGCCCCACACTGGGGATGTGCACACAACCAGGGCACATGCCCTTGACCGGAATCGAACCTGGGATCCTTCGGTCAGCAGGTTGACGCTCTATCCACTGAGCCAAACTGGTTTAGCAAATTGTGTACTTTTTATAGACTTGTTGGTTTAACATCATTTTCCAAATAGGCTACTACTAGAAAAGTCCCTACAGCATCAGTTTCAGATTGCTTGCTGATGTTTTACATGTTGATGATAGTGGAGCAATACTTTTGGTTGTGTATATGAAGAGTTATCAGAAATTCATGTAAGATTCTCTTAAGTTCTACTATAGCCTTTCATACATTACCCGGTATACAAACTATTGGTATATTTTATTGAAGCAGATAGAGTGTATCAAGGGTTATAAACTATCAACCCTATTGTTTCCAATATCACAGAGAATCATGGGGATCCCTTCACCTTGGTATTAGTAGATTCCAGGATCCCTGGAGTGAATGTTTTTCACAGGAGTTTTTCTGGTCACCTTCTAGATTCCTTCAGTGTAATTGGTCCTGGAGGGAAAGAACCAGCAATGCTATTTAAAAGAGAGAAAGGAACCAAGATGGTAAGTTAGAGTTCTGTGTATTTGTATAGCTTAGTGAGTAGAGACAAGAGGAGGCAAAGATCTTTCTTACAGGAGATATTTCAGTCTTTGTCACAAGCTAAGACAATATACTTCTGACAACCAGGATTTCAGGGAACATAAGAATCTATAATAATAAAAGCATAATATGCTAATTAGACCGGACAGCTGAACGACCTTCCAGACATTCCGGACGTCCTTCCAGATGACCTTCTGGACGTCCTTCCAGATGACCTTCCGGACGAAACCGGGGCTGTGAGGGCTGAGGCAAGCCACTATGGCTGCGAGGGCCAAGCCCCTTGCACAAATTTCTTGCATTGGGCCTCTAGTCTAAAATAAAAAATTGGTACTAGCTCAGAATTCTGAGTTTTACATGGCACATTTCTGAACCTAAGGCAATTTTTCTACCAGGCCTCATCTTGTGCTATTGAACTCATAAATGCAGATTTTGTTCAGTGATTTTGTTGCTTTTAAAGGTTAAAGCCTTATAATTTACTCACTTTCCAAGTCCATAATTACTAAAAAGCCCTTGAAACTCCTTCAGTTAGAAAATTTTTAATGAGTTAATTCAAAATACTCCTATGAGATATCTTGAGTTCAGAGAGAAAGAAGCCAGGGGGTTAGGGGGAACATGAGAGGTTACCTTAATAACCTACAGTAGAGTCAGGGTTGAAATTCATACCCTCCAAATCTCAATGACAGTTTACATTACACAGAAAAAGCAGGGTTCACTTTATAGAAAATGGAAGACAATGAATAAGAAGACGATACCTTGATGGTATTGAGAAGCTAGTCATTAGCTATAACAATTAACTGCAATTGCCAATACTCACAAAAAGGTAAGATGTTTTACACAAGCAACTATTACTCAGTAAAAGATGATTCTCTCTAATGGTTATAGTTGTGGGACAACCAGGCCACCAATCAGCTAAAGATAAAGTGAAAGTGAGTATGTAACTGCAAGTCTAATGTTGACAGTATCTATCTAATCCCAAACACCCAAAGGAAAAGTGAATGTGTTTTACTTTCACCCCAATATTTTGTCTGCCCAATGTTAAATATACAAGTGTCTGTAAGGGTTATTTTTAATTTAAACGAGAGAGAAACCTTTAATGTTTGATCTGATGATGGATTTTTCACTTCTTTCCTTAATTGTAGCAACACAGTTAACTGAAGACTGGAAAATAGAACTTACAGAATTGCTGTAAAAATTGATCTGTATTTTTCCATTAGCACGACATGCAATTGAAAGTTTGATTTCTTGACTATAAACTCTTCATTATATTAATCATAGATAACAGTGAATATGTCATAAAAGCAAAGGTAAACAATTACAGTTAACAAGTTAGATTTAGTTCAGGGTTGAATGCTCCTGTGCAATGCTTATGTTGGAAATTATAAGGAATATGTTCTGACCTTTTTCTGGAAAAATTCAGCAACAATTTTTAGATTTTTATAATGTATTTTGCCAGCTTTAAATAAGTGGATGAATTTTGCATCAACTGACACGTCTTGAAATGCTTGTACAGTATTTTGTCTAATTTTTTGAAAAGTAATCAGATGAATCAACTTTGAGTTCCTCCAATTTATGATTTCAGCTGTGTTTCCAAATTAAAATTAATTAGGAATGGGCTAATTTGTGTGTTGTAAAATCAGATTTAACTACCTATATGCCTGCTACTTTAATAGTCTTGATTTTTTATAAGGCTCTTGTATAATGGTTAAGAGGGCTTTCTCTGGAAGAAAACTGCTCTTCTAATTACTAACAGTGAATCTTGGTCAAGTTACTTAATTATGTCTCTGTTTTTCCACCTATAAAATGAGTATAGTAAAAATACTTAACTCATAGGGATGTTGTAGCATGTAATTCATAGGATGTTAGTTAATATATCTTAAAGCCCTTAGAATAGTCCTATCACATAGTAAGAGCTATAAAACCTGACCTTATGTTACCATAGTTTGTTATCTTACATAACTAGAGTCCAATACACGGGCAATAAATGCAAGAGAAAATATTGCAACAGGTTAAACTTTGATAGTGATAAAATAAAAATCCTAGGGGATATATCTTTTTTTTTTTAAGTGTTAAGATTTCAATAAAGTTTCCCTCTTTTAAAAGAATCATAATATTAATCATTAAATAACTTAAGACTAACACCTACTTCTCTTAACTACTTACTGATATATACTAAAAATTTTATTTTTTATATTTAAAATTTATCAAGACTAAGTTAAGTTGACTTACTTGGGAGTTTCTATGATATGATAAAGCCAGTCACATGAAGAATATTTATGTTTTTACATTCTCACTGTAAGTAAAGCAGTGTATAATATCCAAACTGCTAAGTAACTGTGATAATTGGGAAAATATACCCTGGGTAATTAATATCCACAGAAAACTCTAAAAGCTTATTTAGAGTTTCCAAGTTTTTAATTTATTTTTGGTTGGAACTGCAAACTAAAACAAAGATTTAGCTACTTCTCTGTTTTGTAATTTTCTAACATTTTCTTTATTAGTGTAAACATGGAAATGACCAGAATCAGGAAATAAAGCTATTTAAGGTTTTAATGTGTGTTATGATGAAACAATCTCTGGAATAGGTTCAAGTTGGTTTCTGGAAACACATTTTGGGCTGACACAGACCTTAGGCGAGTATTGGCTATACCAGTTAATAGCTATTTCATTTTGTATAAGGTACTTAATCATAGTAAACCTCAATTTTCTCCTATGTCAAAGAAAGGTAATAATACATACTTTTTATGATATTTGAAATTTCAATTATCCTGTATAATAAAAGCCTGGGTGGCGGCACACCCTTGTGCGACGCCCTCAGGCGACATTGTCACAAGATGGCCGCCACAAGATGGCTGTGCACAAAGTGGAGGCGGGGCCCAGTGGCTCTGCATGGCACAGAGGAGGCGGGCCCCGCGGAAGAGGTGGGTTGCAGCAGGGGAGGGCAGTTGGGGGTGATCAGGCCAGCAGGGGAGCAGTTAGGCATCAATCAGGCTGGCAGGGGAGCAGATAGGAGGCAATTAGGCTGCAGGCAGAAGTGGTTAGGGGCAATCAGGCAGGCAGGCAGGCGAGCGGTTAGGAGCCAGCAGTCCCCGATTGTGAGAGGGATGGCAGTCGGACGTCCCCTGAGGGGTCCCAGATTGGAGAGGGTGCAGGCTGGGTTGAGGGACATCCTCTCCTCCCCCCTGTCCCGTGCATGAAGTTTGTGCCCCAGGCCTCTAGTATAATATATAAAAATGCATTATATGTTCCCTGGCATAAATAGTTTAATGAATGTGGTCTGCTATAGTGATGATGATGATGATGATGATGATGATGATGGCTATTAGCTTTGCTTTATTAATGCTTTGGTCTTTTACCACTGATAGGTTTACCTATTCTAACCCATTCTAATGTGGTTTTTTTCCTACTTCTATAAGTCTCCTTTGTCCTTAAGAATCTTTGTATTCCTTTTAAATAAATATTCCTCAAGGATTACCTCATTTCTATCCCATTTCTCATAATGCAATCTTTCCTAAGATATCTAAAATTCTTTATATCTTTAGATATTTTTTTCTGACTAATGGTTGAACACCCTATCTCTGGCTCTGAATTATCTCCTAAAATCCTATTCTGATTGGCAAACTTCACTGAGATGTCCCACCACCACTACAACCAATAATGTACTGATAAATTGGCTCTCACAAAAAGTAATTTGTATAACTTGCCAGTTTTCTTTAGTGTAAATACTCTCATGATGTCCTATTTCAAGCTACCATCTTAACATGACTGAATGCAGAGTTCGCAAAGATGTGCATACTGGTCCAACACAGCACTGAACTGCCTACAACTTGTAATGCCCCAAACCAAATTCATCATCTTCACGCCAACCCTTCACCAGTTTATCAAAGCTGGAAACATCAGAGTCAGCCTTCATGGAATCTGAGATATTTGTCAATTGTCCTTGCCATACCCCTGCATCTTAGCTGTGCTCCTGCCTCAGCCTGGACTGTCCCTCCCCATACTCATCATGGATGTTCTTCTTCAAGCCTGAGCTCAAATGATGAATCCTTTGATAAGCCTTCCTCACTTGACTCTCCAATGAGAAGTGATCACTACTTCCTCTGTATTCAAACTGTATATCTTTTTCCTTAAATAGAAATACCTAGAGTTGGCTCATGAAAAGCAAACCCAGATTTCTCTTGTGAGTAATGGAAAAGTGTGGGAATATGGGTTTGAACTTCTGAGGTCTGGCCTGCAGCCATTCACCTTCCGCTCAGAAGAGTTTACTAGTAGAATGGGTGATAGCCAGCAGGATGGGGACCTCAAAAGGGAACCTCTCCCCTCATGTTTTTATCTGAAGGTGAATCTTTTACTTTCCCTGTCAACACAGTTGAATGACGACTGAAACTTTACAGTGAAGAATTCAAACAGACTCAAGAGAAGCAGGAAAGAAAGAAAGTGCCCCGTGTGTAATCAGACAATGTGACTCATGCCAGCCTGAAGGTTTATTCATAAAGCTTATCTTTCAAACAGCTTTTATTTTTTTGTTATGCTAACTATTTCTTCACCAAATATAATTTAAACTCCTATCTGCTAGAGTAGCATTTTACTCATTTCTAAATTGCCCTTACTGACTAGCAATGTACTATGTACATAATTCAATAATTTGTGGGCATAATTTATAAATGCATGATATGAGAATTTATATTTCAAAGTATAGCTTTAGCATATTGTGACAGGTCACAAAATATAAAAAGCCATAATATGCCATCATCTTGAGGATCCCTCCCATATCCAAACTTTTGTGATTGATTGACCTTATAAGTCATTTAATAAATAATAAATTTATTTTTGTTTCTATTTTTCTTATGGAAAAATAATAAAAGTACACCATCCAAAAACACACCATAATTTATTAGTGGGAAATATCTTAACTTTTCGCCTTTCTTTGTCAATCAGAAAGAATGAGAGCTGTGACTTGGTTATCCCATTCTAAAATATCAGGCAATTACTTCTAAAGAGTCTGATCTCAGAACGACTTTACGATTGTAGAAGTTTTTGTCCTTTGAACCTTATTTGAAAACATCTTAAAACTTTAATAATTTTTCTTAACTTCAGAGCCTTGAACTTCTGGAACAAAAGAGGAAGATAAGTTGTGGCAAGGACTGAACCTGAACCTAGAAGATAAACTGGCCAGACACGAATGGATGTGCTTGGTTTAGCTCTGTTGAGACTTGCTACTCATTGCGTAAGCATTCCCGTTCTGTCCTTCAGACCCACCTATTTCCCTGTAGTAGAAATCAGTGAATCATGTTGAATCTTGAGTAGGTCGCTGTGATCTTTACCTTTCTAAGGTCTATCTTTTGCTTTTGCCTCTGATCACCGTTTCCTTGCCCCTTACCTGTCTGTCTCACATCAGTATCTAACAGACATCTGGATAGGAAAATAGGTTTAGAAGGAAATTTGGGATTAAGAGGTATTTTGGAGATAATTAGGCTAGAATTCAGGATATGTGGTTTGGTTCTAGGTCTTATTGGTTTAAAGTAGCTGTTTAATTTTGAATGAGTCCCATTATGTTTCTGGATATAATTTATACAACTTTTAAATTGGAATAAATATTACTCATGAGTTTTTACTCTTCTCGTACATCATGATTTTATATAGGTTGCTTTTTGTAAATAGATTCTGCTGATATCTACAATACACTAATAAGCACAGAATTAGATATGATAGTACAATATTATGGCATTACAATACCAAGAAATTAACAGGATCAAAGCAGTTCAGGGGAAGAAAAGAAAATAGGTTAGAAGAGAAAGACCTAGAAAATGGGGGGAGGGTAGGCTTACTCACCAGACTTGTCATGTAAAATGTATTTTGCACAAAGGAAATGGTTTAAAGGGGTGGGATGTGCTGACAACTTATTGTGTTGCTTGTTATAGACATTAGTTTCTATTTTACACTGAGAATGTCTGCTTCAGTGTTTTACATCATTAAATTTACATTATTATCGGTACCTTTTGCTTCACCTTTTATTTATAATTGTTTTCTTTATGATTGAAGACATACAGTAAAGACAAAGAATAAAATAACAATTATACTTACTACCCAGAATCATTCTGGTATACTTTCAATTTTCCAGTGTTTATTATTTTATCTGTACATGATATGTCTGTTAGTTTGGGTTTTTCCAAAATAAGATTCCAAGACAACGATTTGAGTGCAAATAGTTTGGGATGAGCAGGGAACATCAGCAGAGTGGTGGTATGATGAGGGCATGGAAAGCAACTAAGAAAAAATACATTATTTAATTTAATTCTCTAGTGGGTAACTGGAACTAATCCCTTAGAAAAAACTCTGGGAAATGGTACAAAACACAGGTTTCAATGACCCCATCTGACTGGTGACTGGTGTAGGAATGCTGGGGGTGGATGTTAAACTCTCAGTACTTGTGGCTCACTGGCAACCGTCTTCCACAGTTGAGGGGGCTAACACTTGGGCACAGAAATGTGGTTACTGGCAGAAGGGAGTCAGAGCACACAGAAGGACGGGAGGGATATGGTTGGAGCACTGACAGAGTCTGTGTCAATATAGCACCTAATGTTTTTAGGTAAATGAATCTATTTTTAATAAATACGAAACATATTTACCATAAACAATTTAAATAAGTTAGAAAAGTGAAAATGGCCTAAATATTTAAAAATCACTCCAAATTTGACCATTTGGGAGTAAACATTGTTACTTTTAGATGAACATCATTCTCATTGTGTGTGTGTGTATGTGCGCACATGTGTGCACGTGTGTGTGTGTGTGTGTGTGTGTGTGTGTGTGTGTGTAGAGAGAGACACAGAGAGAGACACACACAGAGAGAGATCCAGTGAATTCTTCATTTCAGGAAAAATTCCTTCTATCTTTGGATACATATGCTTTATGTGGTCAGATTCCTCATATCAGGAGTGTTGTGTATTCTTATGTTGAATTTTCTTTGTCCTCCATATCTATCAGCTTTTCTGTGATTGCCTCCTGCACATGCCCTGACCAAGGCCAGGCCCTGGGAGGAGCCTGCAACAGAGGTCAGTGCCTTTGACCTTAATGGAACCTGGACCCTTCAGTTCCCAAAACTGGCTAGGGCTTTCATATGCATTGCATAAGCTATCTCAAGCATTTCTTTCAGGTCAGTATTTTGATTTTCAGTGAGATCTGTTTTTATTTTACCTTCCTTAATTTACTTATTTCCGTGATTATGTTTATAGCCTTCTTTTGTTTTCCTCAATCTAAAATCTCCCCCTTTTCCTCAGTTTCTTATTGTTAATCATCTTCTATGAGCGCTTGAATTCATGTTCCCATTAAGGTGAGACCATTGTGATGAATTTTCTTGTGCTTTGAAGTTTGTTTGCTTTAACGTTGGGCTTTTTATCTTTCCTTGGAAAATTACATTTCTTGCTTGCTTGTTTTTTTCTCTTCTTTATATATTTTGTTTTGACTTGTTATAATATTTTTACACATTCCTCATGGCATTGCCTCTCCCATTGTTCATAACTGAGCAATCCTACTCAGATGTTTTTCTAATGTGAATACACTTGTGATTCTTCTTAGTATAGCTGAATCAAGTTTCTTTTGCCCTTTTACTATTTGCAAGATATTTTGTTTTCTATCCATTTTAAGAATGGCAAAGGTGAGAATTATCATATCAAGAATAAAAATGCTATTTTTATAATAATACTATGGTTTTGGTCTCTCTTCTGAAATATTGTTAAATATCTTATTGAAGGAGTCAAACCATCTCTTTTGGCGACTCATATTCATATGGTGGCTATACTAGGATTTTGTACTATTTCATCAATTCAATGTGTCTGCCTCACCTTTCTAGGTTAATAATAATTCAGCTTTTTGGCTTCAGGATAGGAGGAAAAGGCTAATCTGTCAGTTTACTGTCCTTTAAATGGGAAATTGCTTAGCTACTGACATATTCCAAGGTACATTTTCAGGTGAAAGAATACTCAAGAATTGACTGTAATCATTTACTTATAATGAAATTACAGATATATGGCGTCCATGATGGTGATAATAATTGGGTGAACCATTTAGTTTTTTTTTTTTAAATCTCTATGACAGGGCAAAAGCATTTGCTATGCTCTAGTTTTAAGGCTTTGTTTGCGTTTCTGGCATTCTGTTGTAGAATTGACCTTCAGTCAGTCAGTATCCAGCCCTATTGTTGAGTGCTACTAATAAATTACATAATTATAATTTTTAAAAAATCCTTACAATGCATAGAAAAAAATCTGAATTGTAGCAGAGGTTAAACTGCCTGGCTTTAGGATAATTTCTAGATAATTTATCTTATGATTCTAAATAGGTATATTGTGATGTAAACTATGTAGCGTAAAAACGCACGACAATTAACTGTGACCCCATGACTGTTATCAAATGAGATAAACATAATACTAAACTAAAGGCATCTGTATCAGTTAGAACCCACAGCAGATGGAAAAACTATTGAATCATATTTAATAGAAAAGACAAGGGAAGCAACAATGAGTCATAAAACACCCTTACGAAGGGTCTTAGTGGGATGGTCTCACCACCACTAAATTGGAAGGGGCAAGAAGAGGGAAGGTTTACAGATTAGGTGTCATGTGTCAGGGCTGCTCTTTGTATAGAGGAGCACATTCACAACTGAAACCTTGGCCTGGGAGGAAGAATATGGGGAGGAAGATAATCTGATCCTACTCCCCTTCCAACCTCCAATCTCTTATCAATGCTTCTCATTGGCCAAACTCACTGGGAGCCAGAGGGCAGGAGACCAGGTGTTAGAGAGACTAGAGGTCAACTTCCAGGGGCCCAGTAACGCAGGAAAGAGGGAATAATGGACCTGGAGGGGCAAATGGAGACCAACCAGCACAGCATCTTACCCTACTATTTCATCTTCAAAAGTTATTTAAAGAACAGGAATGAGTTCTTTAGCTATAACAATTAGGGGCATGATTTTCTGCATTTATATACCTTTACAAAAGTCAGTTGTGTGCAATTTGAAAAACAAAGTTGTTTTATGCATGTCTTACATAAATAGGCACTCACATGCAAAGTTGGTCCTACTGTTTTCATAGCTAATGCTTATCCAGTGCTACGTGCAAGGGACTTTTCCAAGAGCTTTACATGGATTTACTCACTTTCTAGTAGCAGATATTATTATCATCCGTTTTGCAGGTAAGTAGACTAAAGCTCAGAGAGGTTGCCTCAGGTTAATAATAAGAACTGGATTTCTAACTAAGCCAGTTCTAACTCAGGCATCTGTCTGCACTGCATTTCCCCTTGACTATTATCCTTATACTAAGTCTAGGCTGTTAGCACACAACCTTGCCAATTGCTTAATTTTGGAGTCTCATGAGTTTTTGTGTCATTTTTATTATAGTTGCATAATAATTACTTAGTTGGCAAACTAACTTAGTTCGTCTAAAAGAGATGACCCACTTCCCAAACTCTACACAATATCTGAGAATCATAATCCAGGATGCTCATGTTAAAAGGGAATTTAGCCTTTAATTTGTGACTGGTCCAGTCACATCCCCTGTCAAACCTCGTTATCTTCTTGTTGATTCACTTACCCGATCAGCTGTAACTCCTGTTCTATAAGCTTTAAAACCATCCTTCTGAAATACTGCATTACTCCTTAACTGTGGCACTATGAAGGTATTTTGTATCATGCACGATACTAACAGCAATTTGTGGCAACTTCTTCAAAGGGAAAGCAATCTAAGATTCTTCCTATGCAACAGAATTAAGAATATGCAGATTTTGTAAGAAAAACAATGACTTTAGAGCTTTTGAATCTAGGAATGAAAAGGTCAATTTGGGAAATGCCTGGATGACCTGCTACTCTCCTATACTGCTGGCAGTATTGGAATAAATGCTCTGGTACTAGTAAAAAAATTTTTTGGGGGGAAATGCCTTAACTAACTCAGAGTGCCATAACAAAACGCCATAGACAAAGTGGCTTAAACAACAGAAATTTATTTTCTCATAGTTCTGGAAAATGGAAGATCAAGATCAGGGTGTCATCATTGCTGGGCTCTGAGGAGAGCTCGCCTCCTGGCTTGCAGTGAAGCATAGTAATCCCTCCTTTGGAAAACTGCTGTTTGAACTACTCTGTTATTCTTAGACAGGCTCGTATTCTGTAGGCCATCTCTGTTATTTTTAGACTGTAAAATAACTTTGTTTTTTGCTTGAATAGAAAAGATAAAGCCATCTAACTGATACTGATATTGATGCCAGGTGTCTGTATAAATACTCAAGGTTACAGGTGTTTGTTAGATATGATATGTACTCAAGGTTACAAATTGTCTGTAAAAATAACTTACACAAGGACCTAAAAAAGATATAAAAACAGAATGCTTCCTTCTTTGGGGGTTCAGAATTTGAAAGAAGTAATCTGCTCTGAACCTACACGCAATAAAGATGACTCCTAACTAACTGGCTTATTAAGGCATCTTGTCCAGATCACTGATTTGCGATATAACAGCAATGGCTGCCTTCTCACTGTGTACTCCCATAGCCTTTCCTCAATGTGTTCCTGTAAGACAGGGATCCCTCTTTCTCTTCCTCTTCTCATCAGGCCAACAATCCTATCCCATGAGAACCTGACCCTTACGGTGCTTTGAAATTCAACATATGAATTTGCGGGGAACACTTTCAGTCGATAACAGGAAAATCTTTTTCCCCCTGATTAGATCAGTAAATTAAAATTATTCTGAACTTTATGCCCAGAATAATTTTCTCAAAGCAATTTAGAAATAATAACCCAAGAAAGTTTATTTTAAAAAGCAAACCAGCGATTATTGATACGTGAATTTCTAAATATGGGCCATTATATGGAGTTTTATTAGCATTTTGGCTTAATTCATGTTAAATTGATATCATATAATTTGTAAGGCAGATTACACTTGAAATTGCAAGGATAATCAGTGTTTCATTTAATTGTTGCCTCCTTCCCTAGGCAATGTAAATGCAGATGACTATGGTAATTGGGGCGGATGGGGGAGGCAAGGATTGATTATTTTGGATCCTTTCTGTTCAGTTGGTTTAGTGAATCCTGGAGGCTCTTAATTGGGAAAAGTGATATGTTTCTGTGCTTGTATCAAAAAGACTTAAGGTTCAGATGAATACAAAAAAATCCATAATTTCTACCACCCCTCAAATGAGAAATTTTATATTCTTACCTATGAGAGGCTTGTTGTTCTTGTACAATCTTTTTTTCACTCTAAGTTTCTTTAAGATATGGTTTTTAACCAGATTTATTAGGAACACTAATATTTGGGAGTGGTGGGGCACAGTAGTACAGTGATTGTAGGGGTGTAATTGCTCTGAGCATTGTGAAGAATGGAATGATTTATGAGCAAGGACAGTTGAGATATTCTTCCACGAGGCAACTTATGCCTTTCACTTAACAGCTTGTATGGCTTTATGTAACCTTTTAGACTTTGGTTTACTTATTTGTAATTATAAACCTGGGCAGGAAAATTAGCCAATTAGCCAAGGTTGATATATATATAATATCTGTCTCTGATATCTTTAATGACTAAAAATGACTTTTTTTAAACCAGGAGACTACATCTATTGTTCTGCTGTTATCTCAAAAAAACTCTACATGCTTTGAACTTCAATACTGTAATACAAAAATCAATCAACTTTTTAAAAAATTCAATACCAACACATTTTCCCCTTCTTTAAAATAGAAAAAAAATGCCGCATGACTGTATGAATCCTAATGAAACCGCAGTGACAGTTTGTACTGTTTTTGTTCATCAGGTGATCAGATAAAATGCTTTACAATGCCTCTTGGATTACCTAATTACACAAAATGATACCTGTAGTGACAATGTATACTATCAATATTGAAGGATTACCAGTTGATTATAAAAGCAAATTCAAAAGCACAATTTTTTAAAACTATCAAAAACTTATAGAAAGTTGAAAGTGATAGCACAAGAACCTTTTTATTGTCCAGAACTATCCTATATAATAAAACCCTAATATGCTAAGTGTCTGGTCATCCATTCAACCAATCAAAACGGAATATGCTAATGATATGCTAAGGCCACTCAACTGCTCACTATGGTGTGCACTGACCACCAGGGGGCAGATGTTTGGACCAGTAGGTTAGCTCTCCTTCATGTCTAGCAGCCCTCCTACCCAGGGGCCCTCTCAACCCACTGAGGCTCTGGCACTCTGATCTGGGCCTGTGCCACTCCCACAAGTGGCACAGATGCCTACCTCACTCTGTTCCACTTAATGGCTTTAAGACTAAATTGTTTAAGGAGGGGAGGGAGGGAGGGAAGGGAGAGGGAAGGGAAGAGAGGGAAAAAGAGACAAAATTACAATTTTGCAGTAAAGTATATACCTTTAAAATTCTGCAACTTAATTTTTTTTTCTCTTACAATTTCTCAATTTCATATAAGGAAACTATCAAGTCACTCTCAGGCAATTCATACTCTATTTGAGCATACTGGTCAGAAATTGCTTTGAAAATCCCTTTAAGTAAATCTTAATGCTTGCCTGTGGGAGCCTCCTGATCTTCAGCAGAGAACACCGAGGGAGGATCTAGTCATTGGGAGAAGACTAATGATGGATTTCTGAAAAGCTTTGTTCAGGAGCTTTACAAGTATGCAATTTAAAGTGTCTGCTCAGTAAAGAAAATAATAGAGCATGGAAGAAATGAAAGATCTTTTGGTGAGGGGGAAAGCTTTCCCTTTTAAGGTTGTAGAACTGTTATGATGAAACTGACTTGAGGCCTGTACACTTTCTGCTGTTCAAATATAAACTTTAACCCCAATCTGACCTCCGTGAGGTGTATGTAAACTGCTGAAAAAACCTGTCTGCACACTTTGAGAAAATGTCCAGACAAGAGGGAGCCAAATGGAGTGAACTCAGCTTTCTCAAGTCTCTTACTTCCCAGAATGATTCCTGGTGCTCTATGGCATTCAAAAACCTGTACTGCTGTTTGCTGGCTCTTCTCCTGCTCTCGCATATTAATTCTCCTGCTTGTAAACATTTTATAGGCTTCTGCTTTGTTTCATCAACCAGACTGTTAAAATTTTGATTATAAAAACAATACATTTAATAATTATTTCATTGTGTTTGGGGGGATATCATCCGAAATAGCTATGGGTATATAATTGTAAAATGCATGAATGAATGAATTGTAGAATCAACCAATCAATTAACTCAGGTATCTGGTATTAACCATACTTTAAAAACATTTTCCATCCTAAAAGCCACCAGGTTTAAATTTTTCAAGAGAGGAAAAATATCTATTGCTCTCATTGATAAGGTTGTCACTTGTTATGAATTCTGTAATTTAAAAAAAAACAATTTTCTCATATATGTTCCCAAGTTCATATAAGAAAATATCTTTAGTCATGACATTCTGAGGCAGTTCATCCATTTATTTGCACATACTAATCAGAAATTGCTAGAGCAGAAGATATAGTTCCCCTTATTTGTAAGTTAAGGAACAATTTAAAATTTAATACTGTATTTCTACCCTGGCCCAAAGAAAATACTTCAACATCATCAGATATTGAGTACCATTAATGGAAGAGCATTACAAATCCCTTGAGAAAAATATGTAGCTTCATCAATCTTAGGGTTGGTCTGTTATTCCAACTTGCCTTTGCTACACCAGTTATCCTTAATAAGTTAAACAAAATCTTAAGAATACTGTTACTGTGTATGTGACAAACAGAACATCTCTTCATAACACGAGTTAAAGTACACCCCTCAGTGTCAGCAAATGCCATTGGAGACAATGCTATATTTTTCCTCCTGAAGATTAACTCTTTACACACATTTTGAAGGGGCTAATAATAAACAGCAATATGGCATCTTTGGCTTAGATGCAACCCAAGGTAGGGATTTTATATAAAAATATTGAAAGTACAACACATATTTTGCCCTTTTCCCCCTAAATGTACTATTTTTCTATCAGTGACTACTAAAATAGTAATTGTACCAGATAATGACTTGACTTACTATATAATTCAGAAATGAAGCCCCCTCCAATTGCTTTCCTGCTTAAGTCCCTCTACTCATACTGTGGTCTACCAGGCCAGGCATGATGTGACTACTCTCCCTCTCTCTGAGCTCATCTCTTACCACTCACTCCTCTATTTCATCACATGTTCTAGCCCTACTGGTCTCTGCCTGCCCCTAGGACAGGCAAGCCAGTTTCTGCCTTTGTGCCTTTACTTTTTAAATATATATATATATATATATATATATATATATATATATATATATATATATATATATATATATATATTTTATTTCAGAGAGGAATGGCAAGGGAAAGAGAGATTGAAACATCAATGATGAGAGGAAACCATTGATCAACTGCCTCCTGTTCGCCTTCTACTGGGGATCCAGCTTGCAACCTGGGCATGTGCACTGACCTGGAATTGAACCATGACCTCCTGGTTCATAGGTCAATGCTCAACCACTGAGCCACACCGGTTGGGCTGTGCCTTTGCTTTTGCTTTCTGTTTGTATGTCTGGAAGCTCAAAGAACGGCCTGGTAGATATGAAGAAGGCGCACTCAGTCACCTGTTTTTTTGTATCAGCTCCTTCCATTTCAAATAAATATGTACTGTAAATAAACAGCAAGGGCTTTTCATGCAATATCATTTTTTAAAAGTCCCTCAAACTTCTTCCAACCTGTTGCTGCCCCTGTATAGAAAAAATGGAAGCTTTTCAACTTGTCTAAAAGCTCTCCGATTTCTCCACACAGCTAGCTCGGCTCAAATGCCACCCCTTCAGAGAGGAATAATGTCATATTCTTTTTCACCTTAGTCCCCTTTTCCTATGTTCTATTTTCTTCATAGCACTTGTAATTGTCAGAGATGAATTTATCTTCATTGCTGTGTACCCATCATTTGTATTTTCCTGGGAGACTGTAAACACAGTGAGAACAGGAATTGTTTCTGTTTTTCCCCATATCATATTCCCAACTCTTAGAGCAGTGCCTAATACACAGGTGTCTCTCAAACATCTATTTGTTGAGTGCATAAAAACTTCTTTGCTTGACAAAATTGGATACTTGGCCCAAATTCTGAACCAGATGACTCTAGCAATTATATTTACCAATCATATGACAATTTCAACTGCCCCTATAACCAGTATTTCTTCAGAATATTTAAATCTTGCTCTATTTACAACAGGACACCTTTAAATAAAAGCAAATGAATAGGCTGGAAAACACAAGACTGTATTTATTAGAACTCCACTTTTAGACCCAATTAATCAAAAATGGAAATCATCAAGTCTCCATCCTTTTCCCCACGCCTGCTGAATGGCTCTACCAGTTGCCTCATTCGTTGTTCAAGCTAGAAATTTAGAAGTCATCTGAGGTCTACACAGCTCCATCTCCTTCATCTTTTCCACATTCAAAGACTCATTGATTGTGCTTCCTAAACATATTTTCTGTCCATTTGCAATGGCGGCCACTCATGTTCTGATTTCATTATGTCTCAACTAGTATGCACTCAATATATTCTGTTGAATTTGGAATATTCCCTATTTTGGCTATACATTTTTTTCTTTAAATTGTAGTTTAAGTATCTCAATTTTTTGTGATATTTTAAAGGGTAATCATGCTAAAAAATCAAGGAATTGTTAAATAGTTCTAAAAAACAGTTAAAAAGAGAAAAAAGTTTAGGGTACTTTTCATGGCAAAGCAGACTAAATTTTAAGTAATATTGGAAGACAATAATAGCAATATGGAGCTAAATGCATTGTGGAAAATTCACATTGTTCAAGTGGTATAATTAGGCAATTTCATACATAGAGCTATTGCTTATATCTAATTAGGATCAACTAATTTGCTCCAAATTATGTATTTTTTTTTTTTATCAAAGAAAGCAATCTTGAGAGTTCTAGATATTTATGGTTTTAATTATTTTCATTACTTGCTCTTCTGGCAGATCAAAAGGGATATTTGAATATTTCTGATGTAAAGTAAATATATAGTAAATAGTGGACTAGTTGAAACACTTTTTTAAATTTACATGCAATGAGTTGAAAAACCCATTATTGTTATTTTAATTTTTTTTTGAAATGTACAATGAGGGTTATTTTTTTTTAATGCTGCACACCTAATACAGTGATCATTCTCTTATTATGGACAAAGACATCGATATAAGAGCACAAAAAGATTAATGTCATTTTCAGCAGTTGATTTAAAAACCAAGTTGTTGTGAAAAGAAACGCTACAGTCTACAAGTTAAGATTTGTTGTGCCATATAATGGAATTTGACAAGGCTGAAAAGATTTCAAGTCCTAATGAGTACTGTATGAATGCTAACAGAAATACCGTGGGGAACGGCAGCGCTTGCCAGAATTGGATTTGGAAGCAACAGGAGTAATACATCCTGGCAACCAGGGTCTGCTTGTTTAGAGTTTGAGGCTTGAACAACATTATAAATAAGACACTCAACAACATCACAGTTCAGAATCAATACATTTTATATTCAGCTTTTCAGAACAACTGGTTCTCTTGATCTGCCTCTGAGAACACAGTGTTCCTTAATACTTCCTTCTTGACCCTCTGCCCTCTGGCTTCCTTCCCTTTCTCTCTAATCACCTCCTTAGTGCTGTGTCTACCACTCTTGTCTCTTTCCAGTCTCCTCTTTGCTCATTTACTCCTGCTGATCACTGCTTCCTTCTGGGTTTCTTAGGCACATATTTCCTCCTTTCCTTCTTGCTACCGTGGCTATCTTGTTTCCTGAGTTCCTCAGCCAAATCCTTTTAATTTGACTCCATGCCTCTGAAATTTCCCTCTCCCTACAGCTAGCTCATCCATTGACATCCTCAGGAAGCCTCTGTCCAACTGTTTCTTACCTCAAACTCCAGCATTTACCATTTATTGAGCAATTACTAAGTGACAGGCAGTAGCACAAAGAGTTTCATATAGATGAGTTCATTTATATGTCACAAGAACCCAGTGAAGTAGTTATTATGAACCTTATATTTTGGATGAAAAAACTGAGTCTCAGAAAGGTTATTTTGTGCCCAATTTCTCATGATTGATAATTGTCTATGCTAGGATTTGAATTGAGTCTCATTCTTACATGCTATGGAATATTGACCCCCAATTTGTTAAGCATTCATATAACAAGACTTGCCCTGACCTTATTCTGTGATTTAATTTTCACCCCATTCATAAGACTTCAGTTTCTATCTTGTACTGTATATCTGGTGACTGGGTTCCTCTATTTCTGAGTTTCTGCACTGGAACCCAATTACTCTTATTCCTCTTTGCCTAGCCAAGAGAGAACAGGGGATTTGGGAAAGAAAAGGACATGTGATATCTAGCTTTTTTTATTTTCCTTTTTTCACATTCCCGGTGTTTGACGAGCAGAGTCCTATCCTATAATGGCATTACAAGGTCATGAACTAATACATGTTGGCTCATGACTCAACGGGTCAAGATGGGGAGAGGCTGGTGCTGGACTCCTAAAAGGAACCAGTTTCAGTTTCAGCACCAGTGTCACCGGAGCTTTGAGACAGAATATGTCACCATGGGTGTTGTTAAAACCCCTTCTCTTCCTCATCTTTTCAGTTTGTTTCTCACGAGCCAAATTTCTTCTCTAGTTTGAGGTCTTACTTTGGGCCTTTGCCATGCTACTGGCCAGCTCCCTCTCTCTGGTTTCTTCTTGATCTGTCACTCTGATTATATGGTTGACTTTGCCATTCCAGTTCCTTTTTTGGCTGTCTGTCCTCACAGGAACCATGAGTTCAAACCTATCCACCCTACAGGTGTTTTGCCTGCATTTGTGAACATCAATGTCGCAGAGCCTTCTGCTTGCCCTGTCCTCCCTACATCTTCCTCATCCATGGGCAACCCTTTCAACACTTAGCTTCAGGCTACCCTATACCATAAAGTCAATAGGGCCAAGTTTTTATAAGAATACAGGCCTCTATTCAGCAACCATTGAAATTTGTGTATTTTCTAGGGTCTTAACTTCCATCTTTTCATTTGCACAAATCTCCCTAGGGACTCATTTTTTTCTCATACATTTCTTATGACTTCCTCATCACTTCCAAAATCTCTCCAGCATTGAGTGTCTCTTCTGAAATCTTTTCCTACTCTGAGTCTTTTTATTCTGTGTAAAAGGGATCCATGGGTATACTTCTTGCTTGCTTGCTACAGCTTCTGAGCAAAAAATAAATTAATTAATAAATCAAATCAAATCACAGTATCAGCTCTGATTTCTCAAATGCATTCATTCTTTTTCTTTAATATGAACTTTATTGAGGAATAGTACACATACAATAAAATGCACTCCTTTTAGGTGTACAATTTGATGAGTACTGACAAATGCAGATACCCATAACAAGCACCTCAGTCGGGATATGAATCAAGTCCATCTCCCTAAGAATTCCATTCTTCAGCTTTGCAGTCAAACCCTCATCCCCGCATTGCCCTGGCCCTAGGCATTTCCTGTTCTCTTCTCTGTCACTAGGGTCTAGTTTTGTCTGTTCCTGACTCTGATGTAAATAATCTAGAATGTATTCTTGTGTTTGGCTTCTTTCATGTCCTGTAGTATTTTTGAAACTCATCCATGATATGTGTATCAGTAGATTGTTCCTTTTTGTTGCTAAATAGCATTTTACTGTTATTATCTAACATAGTTTGTCATTCAGCTGTTGATGGATAGTTGAATTATTTCCAGGTTTGGCTATTTCCATTCTCTCTTCTCCTCTACTCCATTTTTTTCTCTTCCCTTCTCTTCCCTCCACTTTCTCTCTCTCTCTCTCTCTCTCTCTCTCTCTCTCTCCCCCTTTCTCTCATTTTTTCATTTAACTTTTTATTTTGAGATCATTATATATTCACATGCAACAGTAAGAACTTATACAGAGAGATCCCATATACCTTTTATTCATTTTCTCCTAGTAGGGCATAGGGAATATAGTCAATAATATTGTAATAACTATGTAAGGTGTCGGGTAGATATTGAAAACATCAGGGGAACACTTTATAGTATATGGTTGTCTAACCACTATGCTGTACACCTGAAACTAATACAAAATAATATTGAATGTAAACTGTAATTGAAAATAAAATTAAAAGAACTATAGTAGAGTATTGCAATGAGGATATTGTCATTAATATAGTGAAGGTATATAACATTTTCATTACCACAAGAGTCCTTTATGCTATCATTATATAGTAATATCTACTTCCCACCCTCTCACACTCCTTCTTTGATTCCTGGCATTGGCTAATCTGTTCTCCATTTCTATAATATTATCATCTCAAGAATATTATGTAAATGGAATAATACAGCAGTATTCTTCTGAGATTTTTTTCCCATTCAGCATAATGCTCTGGAGATTCATCCAGGTCATTGGCCACATTAATCATTTGTATGTATATCTTGAGCCCTGTGATCTTGCTGAACTCACTTTATAATTCCAGGACTTTTATTTTAGGTTTCTTGGGCTCTTCTACATGGGCAATCCTATCATCTACAAACAGGGAGACAGTTTTATTACATCCTTTTCTACCTGTATGTCTTTTATTTGCTTTCCTCACCTTACTACACTGACAAGAACTTCCAGCACTTTGTTGAATAAGTGCAGGAAGAACAAAACTCTTTGCCTTGTTCCAAGTCTTAGGGGAATAATATTCAGTCTTTTGCTATTAAGTACAATGGTAGCTGTAGTTTTTGTTTGTTTGTTTGATTGGGTTTGTTTCCTTAATATATGAGCTTTATCAAGTTGAGAATATTCCTCTCTGTTTTTATTTCTTTGAGAACTTTATCATGAGTAAATGTTATATTTTGTCAAATGCTTTATCTTCATCCATGATACTATCATGTGATTTTTCTTTTATAGTCTGTTAATACTAGTATAATGACTATATATGTATATATTTTTAAAATATATTTTTGTTGATTTCAGAGAGGAAGGGAGAGGGAGAGAAAGATAGAAACATCGATGATGAGAGAGAATCATTGATTGGCTGCCTACTACACACCCCCTACTGGGGATCAAGCCTGCAACCCCAGCATGTGCCCTTGACGGGAATTGAACTCAGGACCCTTCAGTCCGTAGACTGATGCTCTATCCACTGAGCGAAACCAGCTAGGGCTAGATATATTTTTAAATATTAAGTGGACCTTGCATCCCAGGTCCCATTTGGCTATAATTCTTTTCATATATTCTTGTAGTCTATTTGCTAATATTTCATTAAAGAGTTTTGTGACTATATTCATCAGGAATATTGATCTATTTACTGTCTGGTATTCATATCAGAGTCATGTTAGTTTCATATAATAAACTGATAAGTGTTCCCTCTTCTATTTTCTGAAAAAAATTTTGTAGAATTGGTGTGAATTTTTCTTTAAACTATTTTTTAAATCTCCTGTGAAACCTATTAAGCCTGGAGATTTCTTTTTTGCTGGGAGAGGAGGTTAAGTTACACATTCACTTTCATTAACAGAAGGCTATTAAAATTATTTCATACTAGAAGCCTGGTGCACGATTCGTGCACCAGTGGGGTCCCTCGGCCTGGCCTGTGGGATCAGGCCAAAACTGGCTCTCCAACATCCCCCGAGGGGTCCTGGATTGCAAGAGGGTGCAGTCCAGGCCAAGGAACCCCACCAGCGCATGATCAGGGCCGGGGAGGGATGTCTGTCTGACCGAAAATGAATAAAAGGTATATGGGATCTCTCTGTATAAGTTCTTACTGTTGCATGTGAATATATAATGATCTCAAAATAAAAAGTTAAATGAAAAAATGAGAGGGGGGGAGAGAGAGAGAGAGAGAGAGAGAGAGAGAGAGAGAGAGAGAGAAAGGGAAAAGTGGAGGGAAGAGAAGGGAAGAGAAAAAATGGAGTAGAGGAGAAGAGAGAATGGAAATAGCCAAACCTGGGAGGGCTCTAGGGTGTGTCCTGCCTGTCTTGCTCAGTCCAGATCAGCTGGAACCCAGCAACAAGCTAACCTACTGGTCGGAGCGTCTTCCCCCTGGTGGTCAGTGCATGTCATGACGAAAGGTTGACTGGTCAAACTGTCTTCCCCCTGGTGGTCAGTGCATGTCACAGGGAGCAGTTGAGCAGCCTTAGCATATCATTACCATATTATGCTTTGATTTGTTGAACGTCTGACTGGACACTTAGCATATTAGGCTTTTATTATTTAGGATTGGGGTTGTGATAAATTCAATTCATATTTTTGGAGGAATTTTATGTAAGATATCAAATTTTTATGTATAAAATTGTCCATTCCAATATTACTATTTTTTATGTAGAATCTTTAGTTATATCCCATTTCATTCATCATATTGATAATTGTTTTTCTGTCAGTCTTGCTAGATGTTTGTCACTTTTATTAATTTTTTCAAAGACCTATATTTTTGTTTTGTTGATTTTGTGTTTTAAATTTTATTAATTTCTGTTTCTATCTCTATTATTTCCTTCCTTCTGATTTTTTTCTTTTCCTTTTTACTCTTCTTCTTCTGTATTTGAAGTGAGTTTCTTATTGACAAAATAAAATTGGTCATGTTTTTAAATCCAGTCTGATAAACTGTGTTTTACTTGGTGTATTTATATTTAATGTTTAAATTTATCATATTTATCATGTCACATTAATTTATTAACTATGCTGTTAATATGCAATACAATTAACATCGCATGAGGATGTTTTTGTCAGTGGAGAAATACTCATAAAAAGGTTAATGTTTTTTGAGATAGAATTGACATTTAAGGTTTTGTCATTTTATTTTTTGTTTTCTGTTTATTCCTTCTGTTTTTGTTTGTTTCCTCTAACATTATTAAGAAATCTCTCTCTTTAAAACTTGGTATCTCTAATCTCTGTCTTTGCCTCAAGCTCCTAACCTATTATCCTCAATAGCATCACCACAAGACTTCCTCAGTGATCAGTACTCATGACGATTGTTATGGTTTAAAAGTGATCTCAATTAAATACCATTATTTTCTCATTTCTAAATTTAACAGACTCTTTATAGTCGTTTCTGCAAACAGTGACCCAGGTTTTTCCTAAAACTCTCTTCTGTAGAAGGCCATCTGGAATCTTCTATGACTCCAATTCTTCCTGCTCAGTACTTTTCTCTGTCTTCCTCGATGTGGGTATTGCCAGTGGTTCAGCCCCTCTCCCCAGCTGTCACTTGCACACAATCAATTCCCAAACCTCTATCTCTTCCTATACTTCTACCTCTGTCTTAAACTCTGGAATGGCATTTCTGAACTCTGTAATGTATCCTGTACCATTTTCAACGGGATGTCTTTTAGTATCTCCAACTTAGCAAGTATGCAGCCTTCTCTATCACCACGCTCCTACCACACTCACCCTCCCTTGGGAGACATTACTAAAATACAATTTATAAGCTAAGAATTAATGCCTGGCTGACAATGGCTCAGTGGTCGACCTACGAACCAGGAGGTCTTAGTTCAATTCCCGGTCAGGGCACATGCCCGGGTTGCAGGCTTGATCCCCAGTCTGGGGCATGCAGAAGGCAGCTGGTCAATAATTCTCTCTCATCACTAATGTTTCTCTCTCTCTCTCCCTCTCTGATTATCTATCTATCTATCTATCTATCTATCTATCTATCTATCTATCTATCTATCATCTATCTATCTATCAATGAATTATAATGGTGGAACTGATTTTAAAAGAAAATAAGCAAATGTGAAAATTTCAATCTCTGTGCTGCTGAGCTGTCTCAGACAGGCAGAATTTTTTCAAGAACAGGATAGATGCTGATTATCATGACCTGTATTTTCAGGGTTAGGGAATTCTTTCAGTTCTTCCACCTTACTGGAAACGCCTTTCAAGAAAATTATCTCTCTTTGTTCTTTAAGCTCTGGAGGCAACTTTATGATCCATAATTAGATTGAACAAAAGGCAGATGTCTGTTATTGTGACTGGGATATAGCTGTTACATACTCATAAAGTAGCATTCTAGTTGGTAAATGATTCTCTTGTCAGTTTGCTTCATGTGAGTCAGTGCCCCAGAGTCGGTGAACTCTAGGTGAACTGTTGACAGATCAAGTGTCTGGATCTGTAAAACCAAAGACCAGCCTCTGGACTGTAGTGGTTGAAAATAGACCATGAACCTGAGAAGTGAGGCCCAGCTATGGAGGTCAGCAGACTCTTCTTGTTGATATATTTTTAGCCATACACTTTGCCTTACATATCCTTGTCCGACACAGTGCATATCGCAGTGCAAAGCGTCAAAGAGTTCAATTCTTGTTTATCATCTGACGTCAGATGGTCAATGGAGTTTCCAAAGAACAATGTTAAATGCATTCAATCCCACAATGAGAATTTCTAGGAGACTAATTCTCAGTCCCACAATGTGAATTTCCAGGACGCCCACAAAGCTTCCATGGTGTGAAAGACAATAGAAATAGTAATATCAATAGAAACAGAAATAATAAAAACAACAAAGAAGCACATGAAGTGGCAAAATCCATAACAGCCTCAAGAATGGTATGTTTACCACTTATTGAGTGTGTTCTTTGGTAGGTGCTCTGCCTATTTTATTTCATTTAATTCTCCCAACAATCTATGAGCTGCAAATTATTCCTACTTAGTTGAGGAGCCCACAGCCAAGGGGTTTTTAGTCATTTGCCCATGGCCCACAAGTAGTAAGTGGCAGAGGTGGGTTCAAATCTATGGCCCCAAAGCCAATGCCCGTAAGCATAATGGACATTTGCAGTTTTGCTGTGAACTGTTCACACCAGAGGGAATAGTATAAAGAATTAAGCTGTCAAAATTTACATAAATCTGAGTATCAATTATATTGTTTAAAACTACAAATAGCCATCCTTACAGGTAGGCTATCTGTTGCTTTAATAGTTTCTTTGAGAAAGGTATAGTGTAGTTTTTGACCAGGTTCTCCATTAAGAAATCAAAAGTCGAGTGAGACCCGTTAAAAGTACATAAATATGTGTTGGGTTGCGTGTGTGTTTCTGAAATTAAAATCACAAGCTGACTCGCTGAGTTATTGACTCTGTTCTACCTGATTCTATTTGTTTTGGTAGAGTGCTGATCATAACTCACTCTCCTGATGTCCTGACACACTCATGGGTCAAGTCCACAGTTTGAAGAGCCCTGGCATGTGGGAGGAATGTTTTCATAGGCGTGAAAACCCTCAGTCCTTTGCTAACTCCACCTGTGAAAGTGAAAACCTGGCTCTCCCCAGCACACCGAGGTGATAGGTTTGGATTACCTTTCTGTTTGAATCTAGCACCAGGGAATTTCTGCCTGCACACAGGTGGTTTCTCATCAGGTAATCAGGCAGGGCTGCACATTTTCCCCCTCTGGGCAGTACTGATTGCCCCCACTACTTCCCACCCCCTTAGACCCATGAAAATAGACATGGGTCTATTTTCAAGGGGCTGCAGCCTTCTCAGCCCAGGGACCTGTGTCCATCCACAGCTGTCATTCAGACCAGGACCATCGGTCCCAGCAACAATGCTGGCTGGGAATGTCAGACCCCAGGGTCCACCTTACAGCAATATAACCTTGAGACTTAAAGCAAGTCAACAGGCTATTGACATTAACATGGATTTCTAGTGGCATCTGTTTTGTCTTTAATGCCCCCTCCCATCAGACTTCTAAACCATAACAAATCTACTTTGAATTTAGGACAAGCTTTTTGCACCGGGAAATGGAAACTCATCATATTTGGGAGCAAAATTCTAAACCTCCTGCAAAGAGAGTATAAACTTACCAGTCCGTTAAAGTACAAGAGAGAATTTAAAGGTATTATATTTACTTGTGGAGAGAGAAGGTCCTCTGACTCCAGTCCCAAAATTACTTTGAAAATAAAAAGGTGCTCAAAGATTTATGGTAAAATCTCCTTAACCCAGAAAGATAATTATCTGTATAATTTCTATGTGTGCACTAAATAAATATGCGCGCGCGCGCGCACACACACACACACACACACACACACACACACACACACACACACCCCTCCTAAAGCTGATGCTAATAAGTGAGGATTCCCAAGTGGCATGTAACACATGCTTAATAAACAAAAGTTGAATGAAGGAGTTGTATTGTTATTACCACTTAACAGACGAGGGAATGGAGGCTGAAAGGCTCAACTATTGCTTAAGCAAGTACAGTTAGTAATGGCCCAGGATGGGGTATCTGTCTTTAAACTAAGCATTGTTTTACTATCATCTCTCCAAGGTGAGGCTCAAAAGTCAATCAGCTTCTTTGTTGTTATCTCTCAAAGTGAGCTGAGAGCCAGGACTGACAACCACTGTGTTAGATCCTGAAACTTTGGTTCTTCCTTGTAAGGTATAAAATCACCGTTTTTACGACTGGGAAAACATTCTAACTAACTGAAGTTCTCAAAAATAAAGTCTGAATGACAACACAGATCAAAACAATCTCTCCATTTGCCATGGATAAATGGTGGTGGACAGAGACTTGGCTTGGGTGGTGAACACACAATACAGTGTACAGATGATGTATTGTATAATTATGCTCCTGAAACCTGTATAATTTTCCTTAACCAGTGTCACCCACTGCGCACTTGCCTTCTAACACTAAGGAAAGAAACAGTAATGCCTTAAGCGTGCTTTCATCCCATAAACACATTTTCATTGCACAGCAGATGTGTATTTTTTAATAAGCTTGAGAGAAGCAGGCAATGTAGACTAATAAACAGAAACCACAAAGGGTTCTTAGTAAGATTATCCCCAAAGATTACAAACTAGAGAAAAGATTACGGCTAATATTTGAAATACAGAACACTAGTATGGGAAATATTTATTAAGGTTGCATTTCATATTTTCCTCAAAGATTAGGTCACATTCCTATGAAAAATCTCAAATCATGGTAATCTTGCCAATTATCTTGTACCAGGATTCGTTCTTTAACACTTTACTATATTACAGTCCAGGCTACACCTTAAGAAACGCCTGCATTAATTCTATACATCCTATAGGATTTGCCAGGTGGTATAATAGTACATGTCAAAATGTGGGGAAACTTGTGAGTATTAACACTATAATAACATAGAAGCCATCAGACCACATTTCATAGTTTTATTGAAACTTTTCAGCTTTAATTGTCTATGGTAGGTACAATGATATCAAGGCTCTGCTGTTATTATCAATAGCAGAAGCAAAGTTGACTGCCATGCCTTAGACACACACGCGTGCGCACACACACACACACACACACACATACACACGATATTGTTCATTCCTGCATGCAAACGTATAGGAAATGTACATTCCTTTTATTAGAAACACAATTGTGCACAATTAGGTTTGGAATTTGTTAAGCTACCATTGATTTAGATAAACCTGAGAAAGCTCAAAAAGTCAAGTAACACTGTTTCCATACTGCTCATTCAATATCACTATTAATCACAAGGAAACCCAGTTCAATTATCTATATTAAGTCACAGATAATATAAAAATAAACATTTTTGCAAAAGCACAGACTACAATTCAAATTCACAAATTTTGATATGTCACGTATATCCCCCTTCATATTAATTTGTAATGATGTGTATAATACAATGTACAACAGAATAAAAATGTAACAGAATTCAGCAGCCAAATATAATACGGTTATCACTATTAACACCTAGAATTAAAGTTATCAACTGAACAAATGAAACAGATTAAAATTAATAGCAGTGTTAAACTTGCTGGTAGTGTGTTACTTAGATACCCCATCTCAAAGATATTAAGATTCTACTAATTCACCTTAAACAGGAACACAGCACAAAAATTTAAGCAGAACTAAGCACAGTAACTGATTACACCAGCTGTCTCCTCTCCCCATCTCCCTAAAGTTTTTCTCTAAATTCTAATGTTGCTTCGATAGTGCCCAACCCACCAGACTTCTAAGTGAATCTACTTTGAAGTTAGGACAAGCATTGCATTGAGAAATAGAAGCTCTGATCATATTTGAGGGTACAATTCTAAATGTCCTGAAAAGACAATATCAACTTTTCTATAATTTTATATACAGACCCAGATGTTTTCTATTTGCTATTGATCTAATAATAGTTTGACACCAAAGTGTGTCTGTATAGAAAGAACCCTAAATAAAAAGTTAAATGTGCAAAAGGGTAGCTGGAGAAAATCAATTATATCACAAAACAGATTTCCCTATTTTAAATTAAAAAAAATCTGAAGACAAAAATTTCAAGATACTAATATTTGAAAAGCATCATAATATACAATAATTCATTTTATGTGTGTATCATTTATTATGCAAATATACCAGTGCGACATTAATATTGTACATTGTAATAAATATAATTTACACCAGTATGTGGAATCTTTCAAGAAAGTCTTTCAATCTGTACAACTGAAGAACTGTAAGCTTCATTAATAAATACTATGATAGCTACAATTTGACCAGCAAAGTTAAAGCTTCAATCGATCTCTTACTAGTTATACATCTTTCTTGTCACCAGTCCAATTCCAGCCGCTCTAAGCACTGATGTCTTTTGTGGCCAAAGGCAGTGTAGTGTACTGCCAGTGTAGATGAGCAAACTTACAGGACATAGGTCCACATCACAATTTGAACTTTGTAAGAATTTTCAGCCAAGACCTGGAATTGAAGAATTCTGTAAAGTACAGTAGCAGATTTCATACATCGCTGTGTGTCTGTAGTTGTAATGTTTCCACATCCCCCAAAGCCCCAACAGATAGCTGTTATCCAACCTTTTTATTCCGAAGAATGGTCTTGAAAGGGTCAAGAGTTCCATTGCTGGCCAAGTGACAATGTCATGGTTATAACTCTGAATTCTACACTCATGCTGTAATCTCTTCCTGGTTTGTCTTTTTTATCATTTCAATGCAAACTTGTTCATGTTCTCAGAGTCAAAGGTATAAGTTGTGTGCCATAAGACACCTTGAACTTGGCAATAAAATAGTCTTGTATTGTGAAATTTTGTTAACTGATAAACCCCATAATTTTAGCAATTCTTTCACCAAAATGCCAACAGACTTCTGCCTTTACTAAAATACTTATTAATGTCATCATAGGTCACGAATCAGATTTTAAGATCACTGCTTCATCTTGACCCTCATTTCGCCATTAGCACACACAGACTCTTCCCAGAGACCTCTTTTTGCCTGGAAGGAGTCAGTGAGATCATTCTTGTTACGATTTGACATGCATTCACATGCCACCATTGTCTACTGCGGGATGTACGAAGCTAAAGAAGAAACACTCTGAAAAAAAAAACAAAAAACATGCCACGAAGTAAAAGGGCATTTCTAGTCACTGCCCACCTCCTCCATGGACCCACGCTCCGCAATAAAGTTCTCCGGAGGCTGAAACAATGTGCTTAACACATACTGTAAGTCAGCTGGGCATCCTGAGACCTAAAAGGAAGAAAACTAAAGTAAATGATGAGGAAATACTACAGAAATGTGTGCCAGGAGCCTTTGAGTTAAAAGATGGTACAGGCTTTGAAATTTCCATTTTGTTCCATTTCGTGAGATTAATCTTGTCTCACTGAACATGAGATGTGAAAGGGACAGTACCGTAATAACATATTTTAGACTTCCTTTTTGAGGGTTCCAGACAATGCTGTAGGACCCTAACCAAGTAAGAATCCAGCTAACCTTCTCTTTCCTCAAAATGAGGAGGTGCAGGTAAGAGATCTAAAAAGTTTCTTCTACAACAATTCTGTGCATCAACACTGAACATGCAAAAAAAGAGCCACTTTTTAGGAAGCTAAATACAGCTTTTCTTCAGTGGTCTTAGTGACCTGAAACTGGATAAACTGAAGTAACTTTTTAAAAAAATATTTTTGTGATAAACTGAAGTAACTCTTAAGAAGAAACTGAAGGTCTCATAAATTTGCAACCCACCCAGGCATTGCACAAACTGAAAGCAATCCCCGGCTTACCTGTCACTATGTCCCACAGGTTCTTGCCTTAAGACACAAACCCAATTATTTACTTATACAGTGATTTCAAACAAGTTATTCCACCATGAGCTGCAGACTCTGCTGTTGGCTTTATTGGGGCTAGTTTTCACAATTAAACATTCCTTTGACACTGGATTTATTTGTTTGGAGCTATAATTTGTGTTACCTCACCCCATTATTCTACATTATATAGAACGTTAAGTTTTTTAAGGGCCAGAAATGCAGCAAATCAATATTCATTGAAAATGGTTATTAAAATTATTGAAGTATTTCACAGATTTCTCATTAATGCTTGGCAGAGAAAAAATGTAAAACAGTGGTATTCTCTTACAGACTATTAGTAGTATGATTAGTCGTTTCTACAACTTACTTTTCACTGCTGTGGTACCTTAGGTACTTACATTTCATTCTCCTTACTTCCTTTTCTCATATATTTCAAGGTTTTTTCCCCTTTAAATAGGAGGATATAAGATCTAGTGAAGGATTGTAGCTTCTCATTCTATCAATACAACCTACATGAATTCCGCCTTCTTTTCATATTGCATTTAATGTTTCCCAACATTTCAAAGAAGCAAAAAAGAACCTTTAAACCATGATTTTAATTAAAAGTTTTAATCTAAAAATGTCTCCTCCCCATTCCCTGCTGCCTCATACATTTGAGAACATGCTTGTAGGCTATGCACTGATCGACTGTCAACCACTGTCCCTCTGATAATACCACCCTCAACTTGCTAACAGTTATTCAGCTTTGCTCTGTAATCTAACTGTGATTTTTCAAAATTGTTTTTACAGATGTGAGGGAGCATTTGTACTGGAACATAAACAAACTCCTGAGGCATTGCACAGCAGTGATGCAAGTCAGTGTCTTTATCACAGGAAGTCTAACAGAGTTCATGGTGTTTACAAGGAAAATACAAGCACTTTGATTATTTTGAATGCATTTCCCCCATAAGATAATACAGAGCCTCCTCCACAAAAATGCATACACACTTTGAAGGCAGTGTTTATTAAAACACACTTCATTTTCAAAATGTAATAGAATGTACAGCTCTCAGGTGTTAAAGTGTGTATGCATTTTTTTTGGGTCATCCTGTATATGCAGGCTTCCATCATCAAACACTTAGCACCCAACATATAGAAAGCAGTTTTCTGAAAAAACAAACAAACAAACAACAACTGGGAAATGACTTTTTAGGCTTTTAAATTCATTGGCTTTACTTTTCCATTCAAGTCTCTAAGAAACTTAGCTACCACCTTGCTGATAGGACTGAAAATGACACCCAGCTGAGACCTCTGTTCATTTGCTATTGAATGAATCGCATTTAGTGTTTTGCTATATACCAGGCTAACTTTAAGAATATGGAGCTTCAACTTGTTGCCACCATGGATTATTAAGAACATTAAAGACTAGATGCATCACCAACTCAAGGTTTAGGTGATCCGTTTTCCTGGAGAAATTATTAATAACAAAATAGCTCCAGGACTCAAGTGCACTTGAAACAGAAAAGCCTGTACATGCTAAAGGCAGAAGAGCTGGTAAATGTTTAACGGGGGCAGTATCTTTTTATTATGCATACTTCTGGTGAGAAAGAAAGGAGGCCTTGAAAGCTAACCCAAACAAGCTTAAGTGTGAGCGTGGACATTTCCAGTTCTTTATTTTTAAACTCACTACTCTCTGGGTTTGATTTTTTTCTTCTCTAAACTTTTAGAAACTTAAAGGCAGGGGACAAAGCACGTGGCTCGAGCAAGCATCCTACCAGGTTGCAACAGTGGGTGTTGGGGGAATCCTTGCGTCTTCACAAGCTTGTATCTCCATTCTGCTTGAACTCGGATAAAATATTGAGGGTCATGTCTTCACTCTTGGACTGCAAATTTGCCTCGCTTCTTCGGGAAGCTTTCCTGGTCGCCCGGGAGAGCCTCCTTCTGAAAGTGTCTCCCGCCAAGAAATAGAGAATAGGGTCCACGCAACTGTTGAGACTGGCGAGACCTCTCGTCACCTGGTAAGTGGCGTACACCCTGTCATTGAAAGCACACATTTCTGGGGTCTGAAAATCCAGCCGGGCCCGCAGATTCATCGTTTTCATGACGTGGAAAGGGATGTAAGACACACCAAACACCGTCAGCACGATAATCACCAGGTAAATGGATTTCCTCCTCAGAGGCGAGTTGTCCAGGTCTTTGTAAATCAAAGCTCTCACGATTAAGCCATAACAGCCCAGAATCAGCACCAGGGGGATACAGAACATGGCCACGGTGGTGCACATGCTGTAGATGAAGTAACTTCGCAGGTACTCGTCGGCGGTGGTGTCGTAGCAGGTGATGGTCTTGTTTTTCCGGACCCCGGTGCCCGAGTAGAAGAGGATGGGGGAGATGCCCAGGACCACGATGAGCCACACGAGCATGCTGATGTACACGGCGTTCTTCTTCTTGAGCCTGCCCAGCGACTGGAGCGGGTACACCACGCCGCTGTAGCGGTGCGCGCTGATGCAGGTGAGGAACAGGATGCTGCCGTACAGGTTCACGTGGAAGATGAACCTCTGCAGCTTGCACATGGCATCCCCGAAGATCCAGTCGGTCTTGTTAAAGTAGTAGAAGATGAGCGCGGGCAGGGTCAGCACGTACAAGAAGTCGGCCACGGCCAAGTTGAACATGTACACGGAGATGCCGCTCCACGGCTTCATGTGGAAGACGAACATCCAGATGGCCACGCTGTTGCCCAGGAAGCCGATGATGAACACCAAGATGTACACGGTCGGCAGGTAGTAGAACTGGAAGCCCGTCTTGGTCAGCAAACACCGGAACGAGGCGGCGACCGCGGGGGTGGAGGCGATGGTGCTGTTCCCCCAGGGGGAGCCCGGGCCGGCCAGCAAGGCAGCGTCCGTCCCGTTGGGGACCGCCGACCACAGCACCTCGGCCATTCTCTCGTCCCGGACTTAGGCGGAGGCTCCGAGGGGCGAAAGGCGGCGAGAGGGCGGCGGCGGCGGCGAGGGGCGCAGCGCGCATCGGAAAAGCGGGCGGGCGGAAGGGAGCGGGCACCGGGGATCCCCGCGGGAGGGGGCGCGCGGGGGTTCGCCCACGCCGGCTCCGGCCCCGCGTCCGCCGCGGGCCATGAAATCCGCCAGAGGCTGGGACCGAACCGGGCTGGCGGGCGGGCGGGCCAACAACTTCCCGGTCCGGCTGGCAGCGCCGAGGTTACACAACAGGGCGCGCGGGGCACGGCCGCCGACAACTTTCGGATCGCGCTTCCCCGAGGGGCCGCTGGTCTCCGCCGGGGGCTCGGGGGGCCCCAGCCGAACTCACGGGGTCGCGCTCCGGCGTGGGGAGGGCGTTCCCCAGCCTCCTTCCCCGCAAGATCAACTTCGCTTGGGCATCTTCCTCCTCCCCACCTTGCAAGCCGGTCGCTCGGCTCGGGGGCCCGCGCCGCTCCCGCGTGGCTGCAGACCCGTGCGCTTCTGGATCGCGGCCGTTCGCGTCGGCACTGCTCCCGGACCCTCTCGAGGCCCGGCCAGGTCCCGAGTGCAGGGGGCTGGCGGGAGCGCCGGCTCCCCGCGAGGGTGGGCGGAGTCTAGGCTCCCGGGCGCTCCGCCCGAGGCGAGGGGCGTGCCTGCCCGGAGCCCGCCCGGCTACCCTCCCGCGATCTGCAGCGCTTTCGCCCCCAGTCCGAGGTGTCTTCTAGGAGCGGGGGGTCCGCCGTGGCCCGGGCGCTCCGCCGCTGCCCCGCCGCTGCCACCGGACTCGGCCGCGGGGACGAGGGCGCGCCCGGTCGGGGCTGGCTGCTGGGGAGCGATTGGCCCGCGAGCGCTCCCTGCGCTCTTCCGCCAGCTATCTCGGCGAAGTGAAGTTGCTGACACACAGGAAACCCTTCTGACCGCTCCGAGCCTCCCGCCTGCAGCCCGAGGGCCCACCCGGCCGAGGCAAAAGTCGGCCTCCAGGGCCGCCAAGAACCAAGCCAGGTGCTGGCAGGTTCCGGGCAGCCGGCAGTCCCCGCTGGGAACGCCCTGGCTTTGCCGGGTGCTTCTGCACTGAGACCAGATTCCTCGCGCATGCAGGAACCTGCTACTCCAAGAGAGCCCAGGCTTTTAAAGGAGGGAGGGGAGGAGAAGGGGAGGGGGGAGTCTCTTTCTGCCCTTCCAGTCTGCTTTTTCCTTATTTCAATCTTGATTTTATTAGTTCATCAAATTTTAATACACCGGCGTCATTGGGAACCTCAACGTGAGAATTTCTAAAAGGGACTAGTCAAATTATTGGTTTATGCTTCATGCGGCTTCAGCACAATTTAACTTGATACCTATCACCTACCACAGCCCAAGCTCCCCAAATTCTCCAGTCCAGTACATTTCATTAATGATCAGAGGCTGCACTACAAATAATTCAAAATATATTGTTTGGGAAGTAAGTTGAATGTTAAATGCAGCTCTATGTAGGAGAGACGTCAAGGACACTCAAAACTCCAAAGTGATTAAGGTATGGTTTGGGGTTTTATTACCAACCTTATGTCTTTAGGTTGCAATGATTAGTCACAAGCATCTCCAGTAAGTACCTTAGGTATATAGGTTGGGACTTTCTTAAATACTACCTTTATTGAAAAACTTGTTTTCATGGCTTGAATGCATCAAAAATTTAGCCAATACATTTCAAAATTGTATTTTAAGTTTAATTGGAAAATAAATGAAATTGTTAGCTGTTCGGGGAAATATTTCAAAGGACCCCAATAGGAATATTATCTTGTACTTCTTGATATTAACTAATTAGTGGAATAGTTTATGTGAAATATTTACAAAGGCTTTTCTCTTAGATGAAAATAAAATCCGAAAAGAAAGTATCTGTAAAATATATACCATAAAGATTGCTTTCTGGTCCTAGATGTTACATGATAATTTCTCTTTAAAAATGCTCAAAGGCCCTAACAGGCTTGGCTCAGTGGATAGAGCGTCAGCCTGCAGACTCAAGGGTCCCAGGTTCGATTTCGGTCAAGGGCATGTACCTTGGTTGCAGGCACATCCCCAGTAGGGGGTGTGCAAGAGGCAGCTGATCAATGTTTCTCTCTCACCGATGTTTCTAACTCTCTATCCCTCTCCCTTCCTCTCTGTAAAAAAAATCAGTAAAATATATTTTAAAAAAATGCTCAAAGGAAAACCACCAGCCCCTGGCTTTGATACCACAAAGGAAAATTCCCGACAAGACCCAGATGGTCCTTTAGAGGAACCCATATAGAAAGGACCGCATCCAAACACGTGGCGTTGGGAGCACAATGGTATTTTGAATTGTGGTCAGTAGAACAGCATGAGAATAAATGATAAAACTAGAGTGAATGACTTAAGGGCCTGAATGCTGTTGTTTTGAAAACAAGTCTTAATCGAGTTCAATGCTACTGGCCTCAAGTTTCTCATCTATAACATAAGAGAGTTGGATTTGATTATCTTTTTATTTTTCATTCCAGTCTCCAAATGAAGTGATTCTATAATTCTGATCCCTAACATTTTCATATTGTTTGATTGGGATGGTACTGACTGGGATGGTATTCCATTAAGAGAGAGAAGGAAGCAAGGAAACCCATTAAGAAGAGTTCCATTGTTACTCAGTAGGTCTGAACTCCTCTCTACTTTGCATTTTTCATTTGTAACATAAGGAATATGTAACCTCACTCAGAACTCTTTTGCAAATGCATTAACTCATAATGCGAGTGTTTTGAAATGTACACTTAGTGCAAATACCATTAAGTACACTCAGAAAACTTGACACTTCATTAGGAATTTGGAGGAGACAGTTGTCCTGAGTGTACCACGGCCTTCTTTTCAATGATATTAAAGAGGTAAATTTTGGTGTGTCTCGGTTGAGCACTGTCCCATGCACCAAGAGGTCAGGGGTTCGATTCCTAGTCAAGGCACTTGGGATCCATCCCCAGTAGGGGGCCTGCAAGAGGCAGCTGATGTATGTTTCTATATCACTCTCCCTCTCCCTTCCTCTCTCTTTAAATTCAATATAAGCATATATATTTTTTAAAAAGTAAATTTTGTAAACACTGTTTTACATTCAGCATATTTAACTACATATTTATGTTTGTTATATTTTAAATCAAAATTGTGCCTTATGGAAATAATTTACATGTATTCACTTATCGTTTGTTGATAACTTTTCATTTGTAAAACACTAGATTTAACGAAAGAAAAAAATTAAGCTCCATCTAAGACCCAATAACATGTTGATAATTATTGATATTTGAATACCAATTATAAATGCCTTAAAGGTATGAAAAGAACATGGTGTATAAATTTAAGCAACTTTCCTAAAACTCTTTGTATGCATTTGTTTTGTATTTAATCAATGTTGTAAATGTCTGACTTCCAGTTCTCCAATTTAGTTGGAAATGTGAAGAACATATATAGCTAACCATAATAATAACACATAACTTTTTCTTTTATTGCTTAACTAGGGGCCCGGTGCACGAAATTCGTGCACTGGGTGTGTGTGTGGGAGGGAGTGTCCCTCAGCCCAGCCTGCCCCCTCTCACATACTGGGAGCCCTCAGGCGTTGACCCCCATCACCCTCCAATCGCAGGATCGGCCCCTTGCCCAGGCCTGACTCCTCTGGCCTAGGCGTCCGGCCTGGGCAGCGGGGACCTGCAGTGGCAGTGGGTGGCGCTGCAATCGTGCGGGCTCCGCCCCTGCCCCTGCAGGATGCCTCTGGCTGAGGCGTCCAGCCCGGGCAGCGGGGACCCGCAGCTGCAGCGGCCCCGCGATCGTGGGCTTCGCTTTAGGCCCAGGCAAGGGGCCCCTAGCTCCCGGGACTGCCAGCTTCGACCATGCCCAGCTCCCATCGCTGGCTCCACCCCTACTTCCTGCTATCACTGGCCAGGGCGGAAAAGGCACCTGATTCTCCGATCATGGCTGGGGGGCAGGGCAAAGGCAGCCCCAGTGCCGCCTTTGCCCTGCCCCCCAGCTCTTAGCTCCCCCCTGGGTTTCCGATCACTGTCAGTGGCAGGGGGCTTCTTCCTGCTTTCCCTTTCGCCTCCCTGCATTGTGCCTACATATGCAAATTAACCGCCATCTTGTTGGCAGTTAACTGCCAATCTTAGTTGGCAGTTAATTTGCATATAGCCCTGATTAGCAAATGAAAAGGGTATCGTCGTACGCCAATTACCATTTTTCTCTTTTATTAGTGTTGATGTATTACAAAGGGTATTACATATGTGTGTCCTTTTTTTTCCCCCTGCCCTTGACAATCCCCTGGCCTCCCCTACCCCCCAGTGTCTTATGTCCATTGGTTATGCTTATATGCATGCATACAAGTCCTTCGGTTGATCTCACATAACTTCTTATATAGTTAGCACTATGCACATTATACCAGGATTATCATCTTTAATCCTTAAAAATATCCTATGATGATAATTGACAATTGTATTCCTATTTTATAAGTGGTGAAACTAAGGCACAGAGAGATTAAGGAACATATCCATAGTCAAACAGTAAAACTCGGATTTAAGCCTAAGCCATCCATCCCCAAAGCCCACACATTTAACCACTATTCTCTGATGTAATACACACAAGTACAGCGCACTGATAGGAAAATTAACTTTTAGTGACCACTACAGTTGAGCATAAAAAGGATTATTCCCGGAAGACCTGAAAGGTACTGATGGTCAAAGAGTCTTTCAGATGCTTCCCAAATGTTCTATCTCTCTACTTACACTGTTAAAAATAGCCAATAATTTATATATGATCTGAGAAGGACACATAATCATGGGGAAGTCAGATGTGCTTAGCCTCAGACTCATAAACAAAAATGCTGCCCTTCTTGTGTTTACAAAGATTCTCATAACCATTGTTAGGAAATCACTCCTTTCTCCTTCCTTTAAGTCACAGAAGATCCAGCAGCCATTGAGAATCAATGCAAAGAAAATTCTAATCAAGGCCACAAGCATAAGAAGAAAAAGAAAACATCAGATAAACTTAAAATATAAAGTTTCTCAACTTTAAAGTTGAGACTGGGAAATATGCGATTAAGTAACCATACCATTATGAATGCTAACCCTGATTTGGGTGGCAGTGTGAAAGAAGAGAGTGCCAGTGGGCAGGACACCTAGTATGATTTTGCAGAGAGGCACTGAGACCCCGACTTAGGAGTCAAGAGCATCCTTGGAGAGGTCCCTCCAAGTATAATAAATAAGATGTGGTAGCTTCTGAGATAAACCTTAGGAAAGTGAGACTCTTTTATTACCCCCCAAAGAAAATAGGAGAAACAAATGGAAGGGCTTAAGGAACTCACAGCCAGTGTCCCCCAGTGAAGTAGGAGAAGGCCAAGGTGGAAGGGAAGTGGACGAGGCGCATACGGAGGAAGAATGAAAGGATTGTCCTGTGCTGTGAAGGGCCCAGCTGCTCCTATAAATTATGCACTTGTCATGGATCCAATAAGTAGACTTCCTGAAATTTATTTCATTAAGTATCACAGCAGGGTGGAGGACACAGAATAGGAGACAGCTGGGTTACTCCAAGGTTGAAATGAGGAGAGGAGCCCATGAGAGCAGGAAGGCCCCGGGGAAGAGAGAGAAGGGGAGAGAGAAAGTGGGAGGTGGAGGCAGGGAGGAAAGCGCAAGAGGGGGAGGAGGAGAAAGCAAGGTACATGCTCATAAACAGGTAGCGAGATCTTTGGAAAGCTCACTAAGCATTGCTTTTCCATGATTTAGCTTTAAATCTGGGTGGCTGTCAGGGGAGGGGTATAGGAGGTGGTGAGATGATACAGGCTACATGTTCCTGTAGTCAGAGTAATGTCCCTATTGAGTATTGGCTCCTTGGCCCATAACACTGGGCCAGGTTTTCCATCTGCGCCCTGTCACTGGCAGGAACCTGCAAAATCCAAGGCCATTTAGATCTTGCATCCTTCAGAAAGTTTCTTGCTCCCAGAGTGCTCAGGAAATTGCTTTCCTGTATTCCCCTTTTAATATTTACTTCTCTTATCCCCATCCATAGTCCCTAGTTTGGGGCACTTTATAATATGTTCCAAAGAACTTCTTAAAATCCAGAATAAAAGTCTCCAGCCCTGGCGTTGTAGCCTCAGTCTTTCTCAAATCATCCTTATCAGTAAACATCCCCTTGCTCTCTCTCTGTTTCTGACCTCTCAGGGTTCACTAAGGCATGTCTGCCAACATTTACTGGTAACAGAAATGCCATATTATATGCCAGTTCTTCTACAGTTTCTCTATACACTTATCTTTTTAAGAAGACAGGGATATAAATATTTATAAAGCCTGTGGGTGCCCAAATATCTTTAGAGCCAGATACCCATATCTGAGGTCTTACACCATAATCGTGGACTCATATAAGGTTTCCATAGTAGCAGAAATGATAAGAATATGAAATTATTTGAGTTATTTGTCATCATTATTATATCCACCATAAGAAAATTGTTAATTTGTGGTACATCCATATTTTGAATATATAAGCTAAGTTCCAAATGAAAATCATGGGTAAAAATGAAGAGATACTTGTTTTCTTATGTTAAGGCACATCTTCCTTTAGCTCACTCCTGGGGTGTTGATTTCAACCATGTCCTGAGTGCTTCACATTTTTCATTGTTAAAGTTGATAGCAGTGTTGTCACTCATATTTCAGATTTTGAAATTTGGGTCTCTGAAATGTTGATAAAAAGTGTTCATCAGTAGCACTCAAAATGTAAACCAGCTTTAAAAATAGTGTCCATTTTATAATCTTTTAGGTTAGATTCTTGTAGAAAGGCTGGCAGAATGGGCTAACCCAGAGAGCCTTCTTACAATGAGACAAACTTTGAACACCATTCTGGAAAGATATCTGGGTGACCAAAGAAAGCACTCAATTAGTTAACATACTAGGGTGAAATATTCCAATTTCTTGTCTATGAAAACAATAAAATGAAATAAAGAAAAACCCAAAATAGAAACAGTTACTTGTAGTTGACAAAGAACCAAATAGAGACTAGATAATGTTTCAAATTGGGGAAGTAATTGGTTAATCCCTGACAAATTCTTGTGTTTTCAATTATAGTATTCAGCAGAACTTCAGCATCTGACATTCTGATTTTCATTTCTTACTTTTAGTTCTAGACACCTGGTCCTATAGCTACATATTTATCTTAGAGACTGCATCGTGGTCACTATAACTAGTAAGTAAAATATTCCCTTCACTCATTGGCAACATCTACTTTGAGTCTCTTAACACAGTGTCTCAAAATTGAATAAGCACATAGATCATTTGGGGGAACTCACTGAAAGGCAGTTGTAGATGTGGGGTGGAACCCAGGACTTGCATGCCTAACAAGTTCCATTTGCTGTGCAAGCTCCTCATCCAACCGGTACACTCTCTGAGTAGCAAGATTTTATATGATCTTGCCTGACATTGCTTTGCTAGCTCAACTTAAAACTAATGTATCTGTTCCAATCCAGCGACTAAAATGCCTTAAAAGTTTAGGAATCTTGAACTGTGGCCTACCTGTGTCATGCGCTATTTGGAATGCTTTTTATGGATTAGCTCATAGCACGTGATTTTGGAGAAGACAAAACCAGTTCGATGTTCAGTTAGGGCTATTAACAGCTGCATAACTAGTCACATTGCCAAACCTGTCCTGTGTCAATGTTCTTAGCAAATCACTCCTACATCACAAGATAGCTGTGAGGATGTGATCACGTAAAGTGCTTAGGACTGTGCCTACTACATAGTAAGTGCACAATAAATGGTAGCTATTATTACTATGGTCATTGTCATCATTATCATTTAAAATACTGTCATTGTTTTTACCTTGATAAAGGGACATTTGCATACAAGGAACCAAAGCCATTATTAGAAGGGTATAGGAGTGTGTGCTGTACAGGAAGTGGACAAAGAAACTAAAAAATCAGGGATTTTGTCTATTGCCTTTACTTTTTCTATTTAACCACATACATTTCTTTCCCTCTCTTTTTCTTCTTTTTTTAAAAATATATTTTATTGATTTTTTACAGAGAGGAAGGGAGAGAGATAGAGAGTTAGAAACATCGATGAGAGAGAAACATCGATCAGCCGCCTCCTGCACATCCCCCACTGGGGATGTGCCCGCAACCCAGGTACATGCCCTTGACCGGAATCGAACCTGAGACCTTTCAGTCCGCAGGCCGACGCTCTATCCACTGAGCCAAACCGGTTCCGGCCCCTCTCTTCTTCTTTACCTCCCTTTCTTTCTCCTTTTCCTTTCCATCTCTCTGTTGATGATTTTTTTCTCTTTCTATGTGGACATGACTCAACATGGCTATTCACAGCTTAGTATTATTTCCAACAATAAATTGCTAAACAAAGAATCTGGATTGACATGATCCAATTCACTTTGGCCTGGAGGAGAAGGGGAAGGGTTGAGCAATCAGAACCTTCTTCCAGGAGAAAGAGAGAGAGAGAGAGAGAGAGAGAGAGAGAGAGAGAGAGAGAGAGAGACTACTTCCCTTAGGGGGCAATATGGGTGCAGGGAAGATGTGATCAACTAATAACACTTACCTCCAGTATAGAATGTAATGTGAGTATAGATATGATTGGTGGGTGGGGGAAGGGAGAGGAGTAAGAGAGGGATTTTAGGAATGCAATTGTAAGAGGCAAGTCCAAAGCCTGGAGGCTACAGGAGTATACCTGTGGAGAGCCT
The DNA here is from genome assembly GCF_963259705.1 of Myotis daubentonii. Taxonomy (NCBI): domain Eukaryota; kingdom Metazoa; phylum Chordata; class Mammalia; order Chiroptera; family Vespertilionidae; genus Myotis; species Myotis daubentonii. Next base: position 18,983,367 of record NC_081842.1, on the reverse strand, counting down.
GGTGGAGCCATGCAGAGCCTGGTGGAGTAATCAGTGCTTCAAGATTGGTGAGGGCAGGCCCTGGGAGCTTACTGTTGCGGCACAGAAGATGGTGAGAGTCAACTACCAATGAGAGTACCCAAGTGGAGATCCGCAGAGCAAATGGAAGAGCTGAGCAGAATGAATTGACTAAGAAAACAGGAGGCAGAAAAATACTGTTTTCTCTTCTATTTTTGTCTTTGCTAATGGTGTGAGGAGGAAAAGTATGAAAGAAAGGAAGAAAGAAAGAAAGAGATAAAGAAAGAAAGAAAGAAAGAAAGAAAGAAAGAAGAAAAAATGAGAAAGAAAGGAAGGAAGGAAGGAAGGAAGGAAGGAAGGAAGGAAGGAAGGAAGGAAGGAGGAAGGAAGAAAGGAAGGAAGGAAGGAAGGAAGGAAGGAAGGAAGGAAGAAGGAAGGAAGGAAGAAAGGAAGGAAGGAAAGAAGGAAGGAAGGAAGAAGGAAGGAAGGAAGGAAGGAAGGAAGGAAGGAAGGAAGGAAGAAGGAAGGAAGGAAGGAAGGAAGGAAGGAAGAAGGAAGGAAGAAGGAAGGAAGGAGGAAGGAAGGAAGAAGGAAGGAAGGAAGGAAGGAAGGAAGGAAGGAAGGAAAGAAGGAAGAAGGAAGGAAGGAAGAAGGAAGGAAGGAAGGAAGAAGGAAGGAAGGAAGGAGGAAGGAAGGAAGAAGGAAGGAAGGAAGGAAGGAAGGAGGAAGGAAGGAAGAAGGAAGGAAGGAAGGAAGGAAGGAAGGAAGGAAAGAAGGAAGAAGGAAGGAAGGAAGAAGGAAGGAAGGAAGGAAGGAAGAAGGAAGGAAGGAAGAAGGAAGGAAGGAAGGAAGGAAGGAAGAAGGAAGGAAGGAAGGAAGAAGGAAGGAAGAAGGAAGGAAGGAAGGAAGGAAGAAGGAAGGAGGGAAGGAAGAAGGAAGGAAGGAAGAAGGAAGGAAGGAAGGAAGGAAGGAAGGAAGAAGGAAGGAAGGAAGGAAGAAGGAAGGAAGGAAGAAGGAAGGAAGGAAGGAAGGAAGGAAGGAAGGAAGAAGGAAGGAAGAAGGAAGGAAGGAGGAAGGAAGGAAGAAGGAAGGAAGGAAGGAAGGAAGGAAGGAAGGAAGGAAGGAAGGAAGGAAGGGACTCTTTGCATTCCTACTAAGAAAGTGGAAGTCTTTGTTCAAACATAGATAACTTAAGAGATTCTGATTCCATTATGGAAACCAGCCCAAGGCATGGTAATTGCCACAAGGACTCTAATTATTAATTCAGTTGGGAGGAGCCTAAGGGACATATTTACTGTAATTTAAGTCTCTGGAAACAAGGAGTTCACATGAGCTTCAGAGCAGCAGAGAAGTTGAATTTGGTTTCGATTAAGAGTGGAAAGCAGGAGAAAATGGAAAGCAAGGCTGGAAACTCTTCGTGGTGGTGATTGCATTAACCAGTCATGGCTGAAGCTCTGTTCATTCTTCTCAGGCACAACATTTGTGCTATAGGATACATTATAGTTTACTTTAGGAAGGTGCTATGAGAGAGCAGCATCCCCAAAGTAGTGGATGCTAAAATGAAATTGGCAGGCTGGTAAGGGATTGGAGAGGAAAGAACAGTGAGGCAAGGGGGAGCCAAGCTTCACTACCAACCCAGTGCTTTTCATTTAGAGACAAAGATTATTACCAGCATGGAGACCCTCAGAGATGTGCCAAAGATAGACCCACGGAGTCATGAAATTAGTCTTCAGTAAATATGGAGAAATGATCCAGGAATGGAGGATAAAGTTGATGTCCATAGTTACTAAAAATTAAAAAAAAATAAAAACAAAGAAAATGAATTATTTGTATATAGTTGTGTTGGGGAAGAATACTGTCTTTATATATTCACTGAGAACATGTAATATGTCATAATATAATGTTAGGTTATGTTGCAACCAACAAAAGGGGAAATGAAAGAACTAAGCTGGGAACATCTGCTGAGAAAAAAAAAATACTGGAAAAAGATGTGGGGCTCTAAGAGCAGGAAAGGGCATGCAATGGGCATTTCAAGAGCAAAAGTGGAAATGAAAGGAAAAGGCGAAAGGAAACAAACATAGTAGGTAGAATGAACAAGAAATAAGTCTGTCAGTAAGCCAGGATGACTTCAGGCCTCAGAAGATTGATGCTGTTCACTGTGAAATGAAATGTGTACATGTATATGTACACATAAATGTGTGTATGTTTGTTTGTGTGTGTGTGTGTGTGTGTGTGTGTGTATTAGAAAAGAAGAGCAGGACTGAAAACGAAGGGGGAAAGCACCGTGGCTCTTCAGTAATGGACATTGTTGGAGGATTATTGATTATCATGTGGATAATCTAAAATGCTATCCACATGACATGTTATCAGACTTTAACATTCCAGAATGAATGATGTGATGGCATTTTTAAAGAAGCTTTTTCTAGTTTAATGGCCTTAGCTGGATCCCTTCTGTAGACTGCTGAACTGACTTTGTCTCCTATGTTGTTGGCTTATAGGGGGCTGTTAGAATGACAAGTATGAAATAAAGCGATTCACCAAACATTTTTAAAAATGTACTTCATTTCTAATAAAATAATGCAAGTAATTGCCCACAAACAGGATTATTATGGGAAGGAAATAGATATTGCACACACACACACACACACACACCACCACCACCACCACCACCACACATATACAGTAAAAACACAAAAATACAGAGGCAAAATTTCATACACTGGGCCAACCAATGTTAATGTTTGCTCAACAAATGATTTTTCTTAGTTATATTCATATGAGTATATATTTATATGTACATTATAAATTAGGATTCTATATGGTTGCATACTGCCTTTCTGCCAGTATATACATATCTTACCATTTTCTTAATGGTGACAGGATACTACTAGTATTATTGAAAGGTCAAAGGAAAGAAAACTAGAGTTTACTGGTATTTCTAAACAGAAATGACTGATGCAATTGCAGAGGACTTGATACATACAATACAGAGAAACACTATAAAGAGATAAGTGGAGGATTAAAAATGGCAGCAGAGTAAGTGGATGTTGCACAGACATGCTCTCAGGAACAAATAGGTATTACAACTAAAATACAGAAAAACTCCTTGCATAATCAACAGAAAACTTGCAGGAGAGAACCCTGATACCTGAGGATCAAAAGTGGAGACCACACAGAGACTGGTAGGAGGGGCAGGGGCTTGAAAGGGCTGGCTAGGCACCCACAGACAGCAACTGAAGTCCCAGAGAGATATCTCAGCTGTGGGGGGTTGCCACTGAGAACTCAGGGATCTAATCCCCAAGCTGGGTCCCCTAGCAGAGAGCACTAAAACTGAGAAGGGTACCCACATAACATCTGGCTGTGAAAAGCAGTGGGGTGCTGTCTTACAGAGAGTAACAGCTGAAACTTCAGGCACTGTCTTAAAGGGCCAACACACAAAATTCCTGGTGGAGCCACACACATTATGCTCTGGCAGAGTGAGGGTGAAGTGGACTGGAGCTGTGAGAGTAGAAGTCAGGACTGGGGACTCAGGAGATAGAGCTCAGAAGGCAGACACCCCAAGTTTCCTGGACTGCGTTATTCCCTCACACAATAGAGGACATCTTTCCCACATAGACAATTGCCTTGCTTGGGGGGAAGACAGTTGACACACCTTATTGGAAAACACCTTGTCCTGAGGCCACTTACGAGATTAAAAATAACAATTCCAGACAGAAGCAACTGCTCCACCCTGTTGCAAAAAAACTCTTGACCCAGCAGGGGACAATTGCCTGAAGGGCAATTCAAGTTGGAATTCTATCAGTCTGTAGGCAGAGGATATTTCTGGAGGCTTTAAGTCTTTGCCTGATCTATTTGGTTAGAAACAGCCTTTAACACTGTCCTGCATTAGAGAGTGAGAGGTGTAGAGGATCTACCTAATACATAGTCACAAACCCAAACCAAAAACCAAAATGAGGAGGCAAAGATACAACCCCCAATGAAAGAACTAGAGAATTCTCCAGAAGAAGAGATAAATAAAGCAGAGATAAGAAATTTATCTGAAACATAGTTCAGAGTAATGATGGTAAAGATGCTCAATAGCATGAAAAAAGATATAGTAACTATAAAAAAAGAATAGTCTGAGATAAATAATGACATAACACAAATAAAGAACACCTTGGGAGGAATGCACAGCAGATTAGGGGAAGCTGAGGATCAAAGCAGTGAATTAGAAGACAGAGTTGAAAATATCACTCAATCAGAAAACCAAAAGGAAAAAAACAATTAAAAAACAGGAGGACAGCTTAAGGGAGTTATGGGATAATGTGAAATGTAACAATATTAGAATGGCAGGTGTGCCAGAAGAGGCAGAAAGGGAGAAAAGGACAAAGAATGTGATTGGAGAAATAATGGCAGAAAAATTCCTTAATCTGGTAAAGGAAAAAGTTACACACATTCAGGAGGCACAGAGAACCCCAAGCAAGAAGAACCCAAATAGGCCCATGCCCAGTCGCATCATAATTAAAATGCCCAAAACTAAAGACAAAGAGAGAATCTTAAAGGCATCAAGAGAAAAAGCAAACTGTTAACTACAAAGGAGCTCCCGTAAGGGTGACACCTGATTTCTCATCAGAAACTCTACAGGGCAGAAGGAAATGGCATGAAGTACTCAAGGTAATGGAAAGCAAGGACCTGAAACCAAGATTACTATATCCAGCAAGGCTATCATTCAAAATAGATGGTCAAATAAAGAGCTTCCCCGACCAAAAAAGGCTAAAGGAGTACATCACCACCAAGCCAGCATTACAAGAAATGCTAAAGAGATTGCTGTAATGAGAAGAAACAGAGTGAAACCTAGCTATTCAGAATTAAAATAGCAATAAATAAGTACCCATCAATAATAACCATAAATGTAAATAAACTAAATGCACCAATCAAAAGACGTAGGGTAGCTGAATGAATACAAAAACATGGCCCAATTATATGCTGTCTATAAGAGACTCACCTAAAAACAAAAGACACACACAGGATGAGAGTGAAAGGATATAAAAAAAATCTTCCATGCAAATGAAAAATAAAAAAAAGCTGGTGTAGCAATACTCATATCCGACAACATAGACTTTAAAATGATGGCCATCACAAAAGACAACAAAGGTCACTACATAATACTAAAGGAATTGACCCAACAAGAAGATATAACCCTGGTAAACATATATGTACCCAACATAGGAGCACCTAAATATATAAAAATCTTTTAGAGGACTTTAATAGAGAGATCGACAACAATACAGTCATAGTAGGGGACTTTAACACCCCTCTGACTTCACTGGATAGATCTTCCAGACAAAAACTTAACAAGGAAACAGAGACTCTAATGGACACACTGGATCAGATGGATTTAATTGACATTTATAGAACATTTCACCCCAACGCAACAGAACATATATTCTTCTCAAGTGCACATGGATCATTCACAAAGATAGACCACCTGTTGGGACACAAAACAAGTCTCTACAAGTTCAAGAAGACTGAAATCATATCAAGAGTCTCCTCAGATCACAGTAGAATGAAATTAGGAATCAACTACAGTAAAAACACCCCAAAACATTTAAACATATGGAGGCTAAATAGCATGTTATTAAACAATGAATGGGTTACCAAGTAGATCAAGAAAGAAATCAACAACTTCCTGGAAACAAATGAAAATGAACACACAACAACCCAAAATATCTCTGGGACACAGCGAAAGCAGTCCTGAGAGGGAAGTTCATAGCACTACAGGCATACCTAAAAAAAAAAAAAAAAAAAAAAAAGAAAGAAAGAGAACATCAAGAGAATAAATAGAAGGAAGGAAATAATAAAGATTAGAGTGGAAATAAATATCATAAAGACTAAAAAAAAAATACAAAAAAAATCAATGAAACCAAGAGCTGGTTCTTTGAAAGGTTAAACAAAATTGATAAGCCATTAGCCAGACTCATCAAGAAACAAAGAGAGAGGACCCAAATAAATAAAATCAGAAATGTATATGGAGAAGTAACCATGGACACCACAGAAATACAAAGGATTGTAAGAAAATACCATGAACATCTGTATGCCAACAGGCTGGACAATGTGGATGAAATAGACAAATTCATAGAAAAATACAATTTCCCAAAAGTGAATCAGGAAGAATCCAAAAACCTGTATAGGCCAATAACAACTGATGAAATATAAGCAGTAATCAAAAACTCCCACCAAACAAAAGCCCACGTCCACATGGCTTCACGGGGGAGTTTTACCAAACATTCAAAGAAGAACTAACACCTATACACCTCAAACTATTTCAGAAAATCCAAGAGGAAGGAACACTTCCAAACTCTTTTTATGAGGCCAGCATTATACTAATTCCAAAACCAGATAAAGACACTATAAGGAAAGAGAATTACAGGCCAATATCTCTGATGAACATAGGTGCTAAAATCCTCAACAAAATATTAGCAAATTGCATCCAGCAATATAATAAAAAGATCATACATCATGATCAAGTGGGATTTACTCCAGGGATGCAAGACTGGTACAATATTCATAAATCAATAAATGTGATAGAGCACATAAACAAATTGAAAGACAAAAATCACATGATCATATCAATAGATGCAGAAAAAGCATTTGACAAAATCCAGCACCCATTTTTGATAAAAACTCTCAGCAAAGTGGGGATAGAGGGAGCATATCTCAACATGATAAAGGCCATATATGCCAAACCTACAGCCAACATCACACTCAATGGACAAAAACTAAATCCATTTCCCCTAAGAACAGGAATAAGACAGGGATGCCCACTTTCACCACTCCTGTTCAACATAGTACTGGAAGTGCTAGCCACAGCGATCAGACAAAATGAAGAAATAAAAGTATTCCAAATTGGAAAAGAAGAAGTAAAACTGTCATTCACAGAGGACATGATATTGTACATAGAAAACCCCAAAGACTCCATCAAAAAAACAAAAAACAATACTAGACTTAATAAATGAGTTTGGCAGTGTAGTAGGATACAAAATTAACACCCAGAAATCTCTGGCTTTTTTTATACACCAACTAGTTGCCTGGTGCACGGATTCATGCACATTGAAAGGAAATTAATTAGAAGAAATATTCTAATATTGCTATTCACCTTTTCTCTATAATAGAAGTGTCGGAGATGAAAGAAAATTAGTAAAATGTATATGAAAATAATATATAAACTGATTAATAAATAAACAATAACAACATGACATAACAACAACAAATACATGATATACAAACAAGCTGTAACAACAACAAATACATGATATAAAAACATGATATAAAAACATCAATGACTGGGACAAAAACATCAATGACTCGTACACCTATGGATGAGGACAGTGTGTGTGTGGGGGGTAAGGGCAGAGGGGGGGTGGGAACTGGGTGGAGGGGAGCTATGGGGGGAAAAAAGAGGAACAACTGTAATAATCTGAACAATAAAGATTTAATTAAAAAATAACAATGACTGTAAATTGATTAAACTTATTCTAATATCTCCCTGTATACCACATTAAGAGTAAAAACACTTTCAGAGTGCTTGACTAATTTCCCTTGTGATGAGTATTTATAACTTTAATGTCACACATTCTTCAAACTTGAGAGAAAGCAATGCATAACGGGTTCAGGTAGGAATATTCCTACTCTGTCTAGAGCAGAGATGACACGCGAACTCATTTTTTTGGTTGATTTTTCTTTGTTAAATGGAATTTAAATATATAAAATAAATATCAAAAATATAAATCCTTGTTTTATTATGGTTGAAAATATCAAAAATTTTCTATATGTGACATGGCACAAGAGTTAAGTTAGGGTTTTTCAAAATGTTGACATGCCGAGCTCAAAAGGTTCGCCATCATTGTAAGGCAATGGAAACTAAGGAGAAAATAAGCAAATGGGACTACATCAAAATAAAAAGCTTCTGCACAGTAAAAGAAAGCATCAACAAAACAAGAAAGCCCACTGCATGGGAGAACATCTTTGCCAGTGTTATCACCAATAAGGGTTTAATCTCCAACATTTATAGGGAACTCAGGCAATTGAACAAAAGGAAGATAAAAAATCCAATAAAAAAAATGGGCAAAGGACCTAAATAGACACTTTTTTAAAGAGGACATACAGAAGGCCAAGAGACATATGAAAATATGCTGTAAGTCACTAATCATCTGAGAGATACAAATTAAAACGATGATGAGGTATCATCTCACACCTATCAGAATGGCTATCATCAACAAATCAACAAACGACAAGTGCTGGTGAAGATGGGGAGAAAAAGGAACTCTAGTGCACTGCTGGTGGGAATGCAGACTGGTGCAACCACTGTGGAAAACAGTATGGAGTTTCCTCAAAAAATTAAAAATGGAGCTCCCATTTGACCCATTAATCCTGCTTCTAGGAATATATCCAAATAACTCAGCAGCACCCTTCAGAAAGAATATATTCACCCCTATATTCATGGCAGCACAATTTACAATGGCTAAGATTTGGAAACAGCCTAAGTGTCCATCAGCAGATGAATGGATTAAAAACTGTGGTACATCTATACAATGGAATATTATACTGCTGTAAAAAAGAAGGAACTTGTACCATTTGCAACAGCATAAATGGATCTGGAGAGCATTATGCTAAGTGAAATAAGCCAGCCAGAGAAAGATAAATATCACATGATCTCACTCATTTGTGGAATATAACGCACAACATGAACAAAAAATAGAGCCAGGGGAGGAGGGGAATATTTTAGAATATACTAGAAGTAATCCCGTTATTTTCAGATTTTTAATATCCCCTACAACTTTTGTGATATTATACTATATTAGTACAGTTTTTTAAATATTATATTTAAAATTAAAAAAAAGAGAGAGAGACAAAGGGAGCCTAATTTCCTTAAGGGATATCATGGTGCATCTAATTAAGTTTAGATTACAACTTTGAATCAGGTATACAATCATTTCCTTTTCAATAATAGACAAAACTTTTACTTTTTAAGTTACTGCAAAAACTTTATAGCACACCATTCCCTGCTCAGAAGTTTTCAGGGAGAAAGGAATCAATGTGATAGATGACATACATATCAAACATAAAAGAGCTAACACTTAAGGTACAAAAAGTAAAATGAATATTTAGTCTGAATTCATTAATAGAACAAAGATGAAGTGATAAAGACAATAAAACCCCGAGGAAAAAGTATTTAAAAACACATTAATAACCATACACGAAGTTCTAATAAAAGCCATTCAACCAAAAAGAAGGGCAAAAATATTTATTTATATGAAAAATATAAGGAAGATTCAAAGATAAATTGGAAATTAGAAACAGGAAAGTAAACATAATGAAAAATTAGAAATTGTTGTTTTTGAAAATAGGGTGAGCTCAGCCAAGTGGTTCAAGGTATAGTGGTTATTCATAGCCATAACAAGATACTTATACAAGTAATAGTAAATATTTAGTGAGCACTTATTATGTCAAGTCCACAGCACTTTACATTTTTAAAAAATTTAATCTTTGGAAATAATAAAAAAGTCATTTTCTGCTGAAGAGTTGGGGTTTTATAGCAATGGACCAGACAAACAGAAAAGATAAAGGAGAATAAAGGCATTGACACAAACACAAAGACCTAAACTTAAAAAGGAAAATAGGCAAGTTAAATATAAGAAAACTAGAGGCCCGGCACATGAAATCTTGCAAGACCCAGACCTACTGCACCAGCGAGACCCAGACCCCCAGTGGGACCCAGACCTGCCGTGCTGTGAGACCCATCAATGCTCCTCCTGATGACCGGTCATTTGGTTGTTATGACATTATGGCATTACAGCCACTGGCCTTTTATAATATTGATATCCAAGTAAATCAATACCCACAAACTAGAAGCTGCTGATATTGATGATGAAGGCATAGAAAAGCTCACCAAGAAGCAACAGAAAATGATACTATGGGCAAAGCAGAGTTGCCACACAGAACATTTTGTAAAATCCCCCAAAATTCCTGATTAAAACCAATATAGGAAAACCTGGCCATTCTCCAAAAGACGCATGTAAGGATCAAGTCCCTCCTAAAAGGGAATACATTATAGGAAAAGATTTGGGAGCCAGATGGCTGAGATGAACTGGAGAAAGTCACATGAAAGCTGGATAAGCGGACAAGATGGAGGTTTCAATAAAAATCTATTGGGCATGACCAGAAGGAAAAGGAAAGATCCAGACATTACAATCATGGGTAAACTCCCCCTGGGAGAGCAGAAATGCAGAAGCCTATAAGTGAGTAAAGGAGACTGGAGAAAGTGCCAAGTGGGCAAAACCACATTATAGAAAAGATGCATAACCCACATCATAGAAAAGAGGCGGAAGAAAAAGTTGAAGGGAAAGTGCATGTAAGAAATTGATTTCCAAAGCCATGCAAATTGTTGGTTGGGGAAGAGTAATACATGCATACAGAAGAGTTCTTTTAAGTGCTATCTATACTAGTGACTCTGTAAAGATAAAATATTACATATAGAAAAATAAATATCAAAACACAGATGCCATTTCATTTGCTAATTTCTGGCATATGAGTAAATGGGATCCATTAGGTTTAAGGTATTGAAGCTATGAAAGTTATCCCAATGGTCTTTCTATAATGGTATCACATTGAGAAGACCATAAGGAGACTTGCAAATTGGTTCTTTCATATCGATTTCCCTTGGGGCACAGAGGAGCCTAAAATGGAATGGCTCACTGCCTTCTATTGTAGCTTGTGTAACAATATTGTAGCTTGTGTAACAATTCATTGCTCTCAATGAGATTTGTTCTTTCTCAATAAGGGAATCTCAATACTATACATGTTGGTGCTTTACAGTAGTAAAGACACTGGGGTTTCATAGTTCCTGTAAGTCATGTGAAAATGATTGAAGTTTTCCTTTTATCCTCAGTGCAGAGAGTATGCCAACAATCACATAATAATTCTTTATTTTTTTCTCAATAATCTTTACACTTTGCTTCCCCAAACTCAGCAAGTTGAACTTCCAATGTCTCTTAGTTCTCTTCTCTGGTGAAAATGTTCAATAGCGACAACTAACAAAATAAGGCCTTTTCAATGTAAATTTGGATGACTTTGTAGGAATGATAAAAATGAATGTGACCTTGAACTTGAAACCCTTGGCACGTACATATCTCTTAGGTTGCAAAAAGAATCGGTACTGGGGCCTGGCCTCAGCTCTCCCACTGCTGCATGATGGGTACTTTGTCTCCTTGTTCACAGTTTCTTTGTCTGTAAATTGGGAGTATTAATTTCTATATCTGCCAATCTCTTGAGATATTCTGAGAATTAGATAATGGACTTGAACTTTGACCTATTTGGAAAAGCCAATGCTACATAAACTTAAGAAAGTGTTGTTTTATAACCTTCTGTTTTGCAATATAACTCTTTAGGTACCTGAGATTCTCTACCCAGTCAATTATGTACTCTTTATATGGCATCTATTATAAAAGTGTCTCTAAATATTAGTTTTTACCCTTTAGTAATATTTAATAACATGAAATCTGGATTATTATTTTATTACAGGCAATTTTTTAAAACACAAAAGGAAGGGGGTAATATGAATCTGTATGCAGCAAAAGTATTTTTCATTGTTTTTCTTAAAATAGGACTTTCATCATGCTTTCTGTGCTCAAAGGACTTACATTCCCTACAAATGTCATTAAGTTGAGATTTTTAAAGACTTTATAATAGCCTCAAGTCTACCTTTCTAAACCCTATCCTCCTATCAAGGAAATACTGTTCTATTTCCCGTGTTTCTGTGATAACTCTGGCCTCTCAACCTTTCTTATGACACTGATTCTTCCTTTCACTCTACTCTCTGCCTTTCAAATTTTTAAAAACATATTTTTGTTGATTTCCAAGAGGAAGGGAGAGGGAGAGAGAGCTAGAAATATCAATGATGAGAGAGCATCATTGATTGGCTGCTTCCTGCACACCCCACACTAGGGAACGAGCCCGCAACCCGGACATGTGTCCCAACCGGGAATCAAACCGTGACCTCCTGGTTCATAAGTCGACCCTGAACCACTGAGCCATGCCATCTGGGTTGCCTTTCAATTTTGTATCCTTTAAACCCTTCAAAAACTGATGCAATGGAAAATTATACTTACATCACACACACACACACACACACACACACACACACACAGGTATATGTGTATATATGTGATATTTTATAGTCAAAGCCAATAATAAAATGCTTATTTTATACATTTTTAACTTCACTATAAAATTTAAAGCTTTTGTTTTCAAATTCTCTCCCTTATTCTTTTGCATTCTGTTTGATGTGAAGCCCCCTGCTTTATAGTCGGCACCCCTGGGGAACTTTGGGAATGAGATAGAAGAGGAAAAATTTGTAGATATCCATTAGTTAATGGATAGTAAATTCCAATTTTTTTCTTCCCCAGCATTCCAGGGGGAGTGAAGATCTGTTTCTGATAGAATCACTGCTTTTGCATGGATCCTCTTACTTCTTCCCTTATAATTACTGGAGTTTTGCAAATTCTAGATTTTTTTTTGTCAAAGCAAATTTTTTTAAAAAAGGTGTTTATGATGAAAACAAAGTTCAAAATGAGATGTTTATTGCAGGTGACATCTTCACTTTGTATTATAAAAATTCATTAATTTATTCAAAAGATATTTATTGAACATAGGTAATGTGTAAGGAATTAAATAGCTTATATATTTTGAACTCTTATTAATGTACATAAACTATATTTTTATTAAAATGTTAATGTACATTTTAAAAGAAAAACAAATTGAAAAACTGTGTAATGAGAGTAGAAAAGAATCAAGAATAATAGTATATTCAGAACAGTCTTTTAAAAAATCTACCATAGTTTACCTTAAATAATATTTCAGGATTCTCTTAAATATTGTAGATACATTTTTTTCCTTTTCTTTTTTCTGCCCTTCTCCCCCGGTTGTATACATTGCTAAAATAGTTATAAAGGATAAAAAAATATTAACCCACAAAAAGTAAAAAGAATGAGGAATGAAACATTAAGAGATGAGAGATTTAAAATACGTATTTGTAATGATTTAACAGAGAAAAAAAAAGCTGTTTCTTGAAATAGAAAACTTCCCAAATGAAAGAGTTCTTCATCACAAAACTTAGAAGATGTCTCCAGGAACTGGAGAGTTAATGTTTCAAGAAGCTACCTGGGAATGAAGCTCATAATGTATATTTCTGGTATTTGATAATCTAGTGGTCAATTTTAAATAGATATGTGCCCTAGCTGGTTTGGCTCAATGGATAGAGGGTCTGCCCTCAGACTAAAGGGCCCCAGGTTCGATTCCGGTCAAAGGTATGTACCTGGGTTGCAGGCTTGATTCCCAGCCATGGTCAGGATGCATGGGGGAGGCAACCGATCGATATGTCTCTCTCACATCAATATTTCTCTCTCTGTCTCTCCCTCTCCCTTCCACTCTTTCTAAAAATCAATGGAAAAAATATCCTCCCCTGAGGGTTAACAAAGCACCACACACACACACACACACACACACACACACACACACACACACAATAAATTGATATGAGAAATAACATATTATTTCTCTGATTTTTAATGAACGCATTAGGATCTACCTCTATCAGCTAATGAAAAAAAGCAAGTGACTTCAACATAGGTACATTTATTTTTTAAGGGTATAGAATAGTTCTGAACTGATAGGCACAGTAATTCCTTACTACCCCGTGTCCCATCTTTCCTGCCAGAGTGATTGTGCTACAGTAAAAATATGCTCTTCTACCTTTATGAGGGAAATAGAATCAATATAATTATATCAACCATCCTTGAGTAGGAAATTAATGATTGGCCATGAGCCTGTACTCCCCAGCCTCCTCCTTTTCTTCAAATGATTGCTCCATGTAGTCATCAGTCATTAATTGTCCATCTAGGTAGAACATCAGATCAATATGCAGTTGTATTTTAACAGAAAAAAAATATGTTACCAATTGTTAACTCTTTACTAATAAAGAATAGTTTCAATAAGCAGAAGACATAAAACAACTTACTGTACCGTGACAAAGAGGTGTTGCCATTTTGTAATACTAGGATGTATGGTGATACATTTTGCAAAGCAGGCACTGCATCTAAAAATCAAATGAAGAGATATCTATGAGTGGCTAGCTCATATCATATTTTTAAGCAAACTTTAAAATTTTTTATTGATTGATTGATTTGAGAGAGATCGAGATCAATTTGTATTGTATTCCTTGTCTCTTAGCTAATGTGGAACATAGCCAATACTTCCACATTAAGTAATTTACCTCACTGTAGGAACTTCGCAGACTTCAAAGCCTACATCAGGCAGTAGGCTTTAATTTTTTTAAATATAATATTCATTATTTTCATGAGAGAAAAATGCTCTATGTTGGTGGTAAGTGAGGGGGCAACAAAAGGTGATCTTCTGGGATTGAATAGCTAAGCACTACCAAAAGAAATTCCAAAACAGATATTTAATTCAGGGGGAAAAAAAACAAGACTAGCTAAAACAATATTTTATTCACAAAGGAAAAATCATTTGAGACTGAATAATGTGTCTGGATACTTTAGGTATAAGAAACCCATAGCAGAATTTTGCAAAAGGGATTCTAAGTAGGGTTTAAATCCTGCCAAATGAGTTCTTTCCCTTAGAATTTGTCTTCTCAGCTCTCATCCTAAGGATTATTTGGCCAGCTCTAAGATTTATTGCTTATAATAAAATACATAAGGTATGCTTGTTGATGTGCTCTCTAATTATATTTACACTATGGGCCCGGTGCACGAAATTCGTGCACTGGCTGTGTGTGTGTGTGTGTGTGTGTGTGTGTGTGTGTGTGTGTAGGGGGGGGGAGTGTCCCTCAGCCCAGACTGCCGCCTCTCACATACTGGGAACCCTCAGGCGTTGACCCCCATCACCCTCCAATCGCAGGATTGGCCCCTTGCCCAGGCCTGACGCCTCTGACAGAGGTGTCAGGCCTGGGCAGGGGACCCTCATTTCCCCCCATCACTGGTTCTGCCCCCAGCCCAGGCCTGATGCCTCGGTCAGAGGCGTAGACGCCCAACACCCTCCGATCGCCTGATCGGCCCCTTGCCCAGGCCTGACGCCTCCGCCAGAGGTGTCAGGCTTGGACAGGGGACCCCCATCTCCCCCCGATCACTGGCTCTGGCCCCTGCGCAGGTCTGAGGCCTCTGGCCCAGGAATCATGCCTGGGCAGGGGACCCCCATCTCCCTCTGATCGCTTGCTCCACCGCCCGCCCAAGCCTGACTCCTCTGACCCAGGCTTCAGGCCTGGGCAAGGGCACCATCATATCCCCCCAATCCCCGGCTCAGCCCCCCACCCAGGCCTGATGCCTCGGCCAGAGGAGTTGACCCTCATCACCCTCCGATCACCAATCACCGGATCGGCCCCTTGACCAGGCCTGAGGCCTCTGGTAGAGGTGTCAGGCCTGGGCAGGGGACCCCCAGCTCCCTGCGGTTGCAGGCTCCGCCCCTGCCCAGGCCTAACACCTCTGGCCTAGGCATCCGGCCCGGGTAGCGGGG
This sequence comes from Myotis daubentonii, assembly GCF_963259705.1. NCBI lineage: Eukaryota > Metazoa > Chordata > Mammalia > Chiroptera > Vespertilionidae > Myotis > Myotis daubentonii. The sequence goes on along the minus strand of NC_081842.1, from coordinate 18,967,806 downwards.
ACCCGCAGCTGCAGCGGCCCCGCGATCGCGGGCTCTGCTTTAGGCCCAGGCAAGGGACCCCTAGCTCCCGGGACTGCCGGCTTCGACCGTGCCCAGCTCCCATCGCTGGCTCCACCCCTACTTCCTGCTATCACTGGCCAGGGCGGCAAAGGCGCCTGATTCTCCGATCATGGCTGGGGGGCAGGGCAAAGGCAGCCCCAGGGCCGCCTTTGCCCTGCCCCCCAGCTCTTAGCTCCCCCCTGGGTTTCCGATCACTGTCAGTGGCAGGGGGCTTCTTCCTGCTTTCCCTTTCGCCTCCCTGCATTGTGCCTACATATGCAAATTAACCGCCATCTTGTTGGCAGTTAACTGCCAATCTTAGTTAGCAGTTAATTTGCATATAGCCCTGATTAGCCAATGAAAAGGGTAGCTCGTACGCCAATTACCATTTTTCTCTTTTATTAGATAGGATAGTGCAGTACAAGCTACCAGTCATACAATGGCAATGACCTTTGTTATTAAAACACACACACACACACACACACACACACACACACACACACACACCACGACCACCAAAACTCTCAAGCCTGAAAGTTGTGCCCAAGGGAAGTCTTTTACTTATAAATGGCAGGAAATGCACCCAAAATTGACTTAAAGAGGGAGCTGATTCACTCACGTTACTGAGTACAATAGGGGAAGGCTAACACACACATATTCTCTCTCTCTCTCTCTCTCTCTCTCTCTCTCTCTCTCTCTCTCGTTCTCCTCTATTCTTTCCTGCTTTCCATCTTTTGCTCTCTCCACTCTTCCAGCTCTTCCAGGTCTCTCTCCATTTGCTGCATACTTACTCATGTTTCCCACTGTAAGGAGGAGATGGCTTCAGCTTTCCCAGATCTCACACCCTCTAAGTTTCAGTCTAGCAGGAGGGAGAATTCTCCTGTCTCTTCCCAGAATTCCTGGTGAATGCTTACTTTCACTCCTGCTGGGGTAAGGTAAACTGTTACTGAACTATTCACAACTGCAGAGAGGAAAATGGGACATAATGATCAGCTTAGAGCTAGGTCTCTTATTCCACTCTTGAACCCTATCTATACTAGTTTCCTATGCCTGCTCTAAGAAATTACCACAAACTTTAAGTAAATGGATTAAAATCACGTGTATTTTCTTACAGTTAAAATTAATTTCACTGGGCAAAAATCAAGCTGTGTGTTGGGGGGTGTGATCCTTCTGGGGGCTCTAGGGCAGAATCCACCCAAGTGCCTTTTCCAGCTTCAAGAGCTCCATTCCTTGGCTCTTGGCCTCTTCCTCTACCTTCAAAGGCAGCAGCCTAATATCCTGATTTGGTGGTCACTGTTGCCTTAATCTTCTGTAGTCAAATCTCTTCCTCCCTCAGGAAGTCTGTGGTTTCATGTAGGGCCCAACCAGATAATGTGGGATACTCTCCCAATCTCAAGATGCTTCACGTAATCACATCTGCAAAAATCACTTTTGTGCCATATAAAATAGCATTCACACAGTCCAGGAATTGGGACCTGGGTACTTTTATTTTAGTTAACTGATCACATACCATCTAAGCATAAAAACAGAGAGAAGGGAAGAGAATGAAAACCCAACAAATGCTGGGAAGATAAATAAAAAATATCCAGTGCTGAAGTGTATTAGAGACTGTTTCTGATTCTTCGTCTTTTGTAATAATATTAGCAAAGCAAGGGCCCTCCTTGAGCTTCTAATTATAATTTAACGTGAAAGCCACACTACTAAGTGTATAGAAAATATAAGTGCATAGTGGGAAACTATAGGATTCAATTGTGACTTCAATTTTGCCTGGCATAACATGATCTAGTCTAAGGACAGTTTGGGCAGTAGGAGTCTCACAACATGATAATATTCACTCCTTTCAGTGCCTCTAGGCTGGATCTGCACTTTCTTCACTTCTTAAGAAAATGAATCAAATAAGATTTTCAGTCAAGCACAATAAAATAGCTATAAAATAGGTCAGTTGACAATAAGTGTATTTTCTATCCCAAAACCTACATGAGAGACTAAATATCAATTAAAGCCTGATATTAAATAACTAGAGGCCTATTGCACGGAGAGATTTGTGCAATAGGCCTTCCCTTCCCTTGGCTGCCGGCACCAGTTTTCCTCTGGCACCCGGGACCCAGGCCTTCGCTCTGGCTGGGCTCCGGCCAGAGCCCCCACCCCAGCCATCAGGCTTCGCGGCTCCGCTGATCCCAGGGCCATGAGGCCTCGCGACTCTGCTGATCTGGGGGCCGTTAGGCCTCGCGGCTCCTGATCTCAGGCTGTGAGGCCTCGCGGCTCAGCCGGCTTCGGGCCATTTGGCTTCACTCTACCACTTGGAGCCTAGGTATGCAAATTAACTGCCATTTTTGTTGGTGGTTAATTTGCATATTGCCCTGATTAGCCAATGGGAAGCGTAGCAAAGATACGGTTAATTACCCTTTTTGTCTTTTATTAGATAGGATAGATATTTTGTAAAATGCTTTATCTTGACCAACTGCTACACTTTTAAGTCCTCGCATGTATAGAAAAACTCTTCTTACCAGTAAACTGTTTTCTTGTGTGTGTGTGTGTGTGTGTGTGTGTGTTTTGTGTGTGTATGTTATTGGGTTGCTTTTCCTCAATGCAGTCAAATTATAACATTTTCTCCTCATTTTCAGATTCTGAGAGGAAGATGAGACTTTAACTTGGAATTAAAGCTCTCTATCCTCCAGCGTTCATAGTCCTTGACCTGCTTGAACAAATGGAGTAAAGGAATTATAAGGAAGGCTGACTATGTTTCCAATGAGAATCAGAAGATTTGGATGTCAACCTTGATTTTAGCTAGTATTAGCTGTGAGGCATTGTGGAAAATACTGCACTTCTATGATCCTGTTTCCTTATCCATAAAATGGGACATAATAGTTAGAACCCAGGGTTACGGTCTGGATCAAAGGTGAAAAGCACAGTATCAGCACCCAAAATTATGGTGTTTTTTTTAATCATTGTGTCAATTGCTTAATATATCATTTTATTTAAGTATTTAATGAACAGTCACCCTGTGTATTGCCCTTGGGAGCCTTCGACCAGCTATGCACAGTTCAGTGCTTCTCAACCTTCCTAATGCAGTGACCCTTTAATACAGTTCCTCATGTTGTGGTGACCACCAACCAAAAATTATTTTCGTTGCTACTTCATAACTGTAATTTTGCTACTGTTATGAATCGTAATGTAAATATCTGATACGCAAGATGTATTTTCATTGTTTGCAACCTACAGGTTGAGAACCGCACCCATGGAAAGCTATTGAATAACACCTAACAGAACACACTGCACATAACTATGTTTGAAATAAATTTAGGCAGTATTTTAAATAGTTGAATATATTTAAAAGGATTTATTTTTTAAAAAAGCATTAGTTAATTTTCAGTTACTGAAAAAAAAAAGCCTCTTAATTTTGGACATGATTCAAGAAGATTTTAAGTATAAAGTGAGATACTAGGCAATAAAGGCTATCTTAGTGAATGTCTTCAGCAGATGACTTCAGCAATCTAGGCTAGATGCTAAAATTGGTAATAATTTGAAGACTTCTACATTCCTATGATTCATGTATTTGACTATACCTATCAACATATCTACACGCTTGATGAAATTCTGTGAAAATAGCTATGCAAAGAGCAGTTTTAAACACAAACAAAGGTGTGGCTTTGTTTTCATATTAACAATGGCCTAAGTCTGTTTATTTTGGATTAGCATATATTACTAATCATATAGCTAAAGCTAGATGTATTATGTTTAAAAAGTAACTTTAGCTCTAGCTGGTTTGGCTCAATGGATAGAGCATCAGCCTGCCAACTGAAGGGTCCCAGGTTCGATCTGGTCAAGGAATTCCTGGATTGCTGGATTCAATCCCCAGTGGGGCGTGCAAGAGACAGCTGATTGATGATTCTCTCTCATCAATGATGTTTCTATCTCTCTCTCTCCCTCTCCTTCCTCTCTGAAATCAATAAAAATATATATTTTTTAAAAAGTAACTTTAAAATAGAAATTTCTAGCCTGACTGAAGTGGCTCAGTTGGTTAACTGTCATCCTGTGCACTGAAGGGTTGCTGGCTCCATTTCAGGTCACCGCATGCACCCGGGTTGTGGGTTTGTTCCAGGATGGAGATCATGTGGAGGGCAGCCCAATGATGTCTCTCTCTCTCTCTCTCTCTCTCTTTCTCCCCCCTTCCCTTCCCCTCTCTAAGCATGTCCTAGGGTGAGGATTAAAAAATAGAAAAAATAGAAATTTCTATTTATATTTTCCCTTCCTCTTCTTACTTCAATGCTATAAATACAAGAAAAAAATGAAACTATAAATACTGGTAATCAAAATAATTTAATTATTAAATTGATATTGAAAAATTATCTTCCTTTTTCTGGCACTAACATATACAGTACAAACTGTTAAGGGCTTAAAGAAAAATATCGACATAGTTAATTTTTCAGCTGTTACCAAAAACACTGTGAGGAGGCCAATTTTAGTTAACAATCCTAAAATGTACTAAAGTTATTTTAATTTTATAACCTCAGACTTAAGTAATATGGCACTAAGAGATCCATCTATTATAACCCCTACATAGTACTTTTCTATTACTTCATTAGGTGCCCTAAACTTTTAATGAGTACAGATGTGATTTTCTAAAATAACTATTACCTTTAATTTTAAACAAAAAAATGAAATAACTTGCTGGCATTGCCCCACAAGGAGTACAATGTTCCAAAATTATATAAAGAAAGAAAAGCTCAAATTAAGTTATTAGTACCTGGTGAAAATTTTATAAAGCCAACATAAGTAACCTTTATTTTAGAAGAATAGTTTTTGACCTTATAATTTTTTCTAAGGTCTGTAATTATTTGAGCAGTTTCTGCAAAAGAGCCACTTGCATGGGAATATGCTGTGACTTCGACAAAGAGATTAATTTTTTTATCAGCAGGAGTGAGAGAGATTTATGTTATACAAAAAAGAAAACAGGCAAGCAAAATCATCCATCTTCCATAATAATGACCTTCTATTTATTAAGGGCCACAGGGGAGGGAGACCATCAGTCTGTAGTTGAATTCTGTCTACTTCATGCCGTAGGGAGGGTGAATCAGAAAACTTGTTTGGTTAATTTTAGTAAGTTTTTAAAAGCTACACAGCAGCATAAAGCAACACAATTAGATACCGATTTTCCTAACCTGAACCGAGAGACATAAATCATATTCCATCCCAAAGTTCTTCCCGAAGATGTTAATACTCTTCCTCTCAGGCCAACTGTGGTTAAATATTTTGATCATTAAGGTGAAAAAATAGATGCCATAGGTGAGAGAAGGTAAGGGTGCACCATTTTAATGAAATACTGGACCACTCAAATAGACTTCTATTAAACCAGGTCAAGAAATATACTTAGGCCCAGACAGTGGCTCAGTGGTTGAGCGTCGACCTATGAGCCAGGAGGACATGGTTCAATTCCTGGTCAGGGCACATGCTTGGGTTGTGGGCACAATCCCCAGTAAGGGGCATGCAGAAGGCAGCCAATCATTGATTCTCTCTCATCGTTGATGCTTCTCTCTCTCTCCCTTCCTCTCTGAAATCAATACAAATATATTAAAAAGAAAAAGAGGATGGGTTTAGGTGAGGAACTGGTGAGCAGGCCTTCCTGGATAAGGGAGTGATAATGTGCTAAGATGGGAAGCATTTTTGCAATGATGAAAACCTGCAATGTGGTGAATGTATTTGGAAAGTCCTGAGGGTGAGGAAAGACGGCAGTGAGTGCTACATAGGTATTCAGAATTCAAAATTGAGGGGCTTTGCAGGCCAAGTTAAGAGGTTTGGGTTCTATTACAACAACATTTATTATGGAGTTACTATGATATGTTTTATGACAATATTCTGTTAAGAATAAACAAGTAGTTATTTTAATTTTCTAAGAAACTTCAAAGTGATAATTCCTTAAGTATTTGCAAAATGGAGTTGCTTGATTTAAATTTGTCTTTTTCAATGACATTCAAGATAAAATTATGATGGAAACTTCAGAAAGAGTATTTGTAAGGAAAATTCAAGAGAGCTGGGAAATTCTTGGGGAATGCACTCCGGTGTTTCTTCCGGAAGGAGAGACTAATAGGTAGAAGGGGAAGGACAAGAAAGGAGGATGACAAAGCTGTAGGAATATTCCTGAAGTAAGAGACTTATCCTTTTTCCTTTCTCCTTATTCAATTGTCCTCTCCTCCTGATAACTGTCCTCATCCATCTTGAATCTTGCTATGATAAATTGTCTCAAGGAAGAAAAATCTCTGACACACAAATAAGGGAATATTTTAATATATTGGTGTTGAGAAATGAATTACTCAAGACTTGGTTTTAAAAAACACTTTTGCAATGTGAGTTGTTACCAATTATATGTTTTCAACAAACTTGAAGGAGGAATCCAAATAGCATTTGAAGTGTTTATGATGCATCTCTATGTGATTTGGGCATATAATTCAGAAGGAATTCAAAGAATTGAGAAATACTGCTCTAATAGAAATTCTTCTATTCCACGTCCTTAGTTTATATGAATAAATTTCTTAGCATTTGCCTTCTCCTTCAAACACAATTGAAAGGGATAATAGGAATGAAAGTGATGCTGAACCTATCTCAGTTTAAGACGCAACCACTTATCCTAACATGTGCAATAAAATTATACTTGTTAAACATTACCCTATCAAGCTTATTTCTCATTTATGTTGTTTTGATTAATTATATATTTTTACTATTGTAAATGTAACTTAATCCTGGAAAAATATATATTATTGATTTCAGAGAGAAAGGCAGAGGGAGAGATAGAAATATCAATGATGAGAATCATTGATTGGCTGACTCCTGCATGCCCCCTACTGGGGATTGGGCCCACAACCTGGGCATGTGCCCTGACCAGGAATCAAAGTCATTGATCGACGCTCAACCACTGAGACAGACTGGCTGGGTGGTCATGGAAATATATTTTAACACTTAGGATATTATGGTCATGCAGAATATTACTACTATTAATGGAAATAATAATAACAAAGCCTTAAATTTCAACTTATATACATATTTTTGATGTAGCAAAATATTCCAGGATGATTAATAAAATACTTTAAAACACAGGTTTATCAACACTAATAAAAGAGAAAAATGGTAATTGGCGTACGAGCTACCTACCCTTTTCATTGGCTAATCAGGGCTATATGCAAATTAACTGCCAACTAAGATTGGCAGTTAACTGCCAACTAAGATTGGCAGTTAACTGCCAACAAGATGGCGGTTAATTTACATATGTAGGCACAATGAAGGGAGGCGAAAGGGAAAGCAGGAAGAAGCCCCCTGCCACTGACAGTGATCAGAAACCCAGGGGGGTGCTAAGAGCTGGGGGGGCAGGGCAAAGGCGGCCCTGGGGCCGCCTTTGCCCTGCCCCCCAGCCATGATCAGAGAATCAGGCGCCTTTGCCGCCCTGGCCAGTGATAGCAGGAAGTAGGGGTGGAGCCAGCGATGGGAGCTGGACACGGTCGAAGCTGGCAGTCCCAGGAGCTAGGGGTCCCTTGCCTGGGCCTAAAGCGGAGCCCACGATCGCGGGGCCGCTGCAGCTGCGGGTCCCCGCTGCCCGGGCCGGATGCCTCAGCCAGAGGCCTCAGGCCTGGTCAAGGGGCCGATCCGGTGATTGGTGATCAGAGGGTGATGAGGGTCAACTCCTCTGGCCGAGGCATCAGGCCTGGGCGGGGGGCTGAGCCGGGGATTGGGGGGATATGATGGTCCCCTTGCCCAGGCCTGAAGCCTGGGTCAGAGGCGTCAGGCTTGGGCGGGGGTGGAGCAAGCGATCAGAGGGAGATGGGGGTCCCCTGCCCAGGCATGATTCCTGGGCCAGAGGCCTCAGGCCTAGGCGGGGGCCAGAGCCAGTGATCGGGGGGAGATGGGGGTCCCCTGTTCAAGCCTGACACCTCTGGTGGAGGCGTCAGGCCTGGGCAAGGGGCCGATCAGACGATCGGAGGGTGATGGGGGTCTATGCCTCTGGCCGAGGCATCAGGCCTGGGCAAGGGGCAGAGCCAGCAATCGGAGGGGTCTGGGGGTCCCCTGCCCAGGCCTGACGCCTGGGCCAGAGGCGTCAGGCCTGGGCAAGGGGCCAATCCTGTGATTGGAGGGTGATGGGGGTCAATGCCTGAGGGCTCCCAGTATGTGAGAGAGGGCAGGATGGGCTGAGGGACACTCCCCCCCCCCCCACACCCAGTGCACAAATTTCGTGCACCGGGCCCCTATATTATATAAAGATAAAATTCTGCATAGGATATGAAATGAAATAGTAATTCTGGGGATACACCATCCAGTTTAGAGGGTTAGGGTTAGGGTTAGGGTTAGGGTTAGGGTTAGGGTTAGGGAGATAAAGAAACCATATAGCCCTAGCCAGTTTGGCTCAATGGATAGAGCATTGCCCTTTGGACTAAAGGGTCCCAGGTTCGACTCCAGTCAAGGGCACATGCCCGGGTTGCGGGCTCGATCCCCACTAGGAGGCGTACAGGAGGCAGCCAATCAATGATTCTCTCTCATCATTGATGTTTCTATCTCTCTCTCCCTCTCCCTTTCTCTATGAAAGCAATAAAAATATATTTTAAAAAAAGAAACCATGTAAAGTTTTCAACAGTTAAAGAGCTGTTCATGTATCATTTAAAGGGACAATGTGACTATGTCACAAATTGCTAAGGCATTAGGAGTCCATTACATTGAAAGAGTAACATCATTGTTGATTTTAAATATTTATAACATACCAGAAGCCATATCTTTGCAACCATTTAAAATAATCATGAACAATTTAGAAGTCAACTTAAAAACATGTTTGATTAATTATATTAAGTTTTTCAAAATTCTCTTAGAAGGTAAACAAACTTTAAAAAAATGACTTAGTAGACAAAAATGATGAAACATCCTTTAGAAGAATAGTAGTCTTCCAGATAAAATTTTTACTAGAAGGCAGGTTTATGGAACTGAAAGCCAAATTTCTCGCAGTGGCCTACAAAGCCCTGGACTGTCTCCAGTTCTCCCTTCCCTACTGTTCTTTCCATGGATCTCTCTACCTTAGTGATACTGTGCCCCTGCTTAGTCTTCAGACACTAGACAAGATCCTGCCCCTGCATTGTACACTGCTTACTCCCTCTACTTGAAAAACTTTCTCCAGATGTCTTCACGGCTTGCTCTGTCCTCTCCTTCAAGTCACTGTCTTCTACTCATTGAAGTCTACCTATCCCATCCTATGTAAAATGGCAATCTTTGCAGCACCTACTCTCTTCTGCTAGACCCCCAGACACACAGTACTTTTAACACACAGTGTTATTGAATTATTCACTAAGAATGTGTCTCTAACCCCTAGAATGCAAGCACCATGAAAGGAGAGATTTTTGCTTCTTTGGCTCACTGTAGTATCTCCAGCACCTAAAATAGTACCTGGAACTTAGTAGGCTTTCCATAAAGGATGTTGCATGGATGAATGCAGGTTGTTTCTAAGATTCATAGCCTGCACATCAAAGGCTACTTTAGAAGAAAATAGCAAAACCTCTTAAAGATTTGATTTTCAAAGAAATTGTCTTGTCTCTGTAAGTAGGAATAATGGGAGTCTATCATCATGAACGAAGGAACCAAAGAAACATGCCATCTTTATTTCCTATTAGTCATTTTCTATAGATATAAATTGACCTCACTCCTCATAGGATCACCAAGAAGCTGACATTCATTCCTTTTTTCATTCTGTCAGTTAGCTAATTAGGAAACATTTATTCAGCACAAATTGACGACTGTGCTATTGGTGCAAAAGTAAATAAGAATCTGTTTTTGCCCCCCAGGATCGCACAGTCTAGTAAAAATAGAGCACTTCTTAATTTCAAGTGTATATTTCTTCAAAATGTTTTTAATTAAAAAATTCTACTTCTATTTACATTCATCTATAAATTCAATGTACTCCCCCAAAAGGAACATCATTGAATTTGATGAGGTAATTAAACAGCGACATAGAAGAACAAAAGACCAAGAATAACCAATATATTTAAGAAGAGAAGAAAGACTCTGTACCAATAATCTCTGTATCTAATATCAAGTCTTCTTACAAAGCCTTGGTAATTAAAAGTGTGCTATTGGCACAGGGATAGACAAACACAACAACAAAACATCATGGAGAGCCCTGTACACGTGGCACCTCGCAATAGGACAGAAATAGCATCACCGATTAGTGAAGACCCAAACCGTAACAATATTTAGGAGAAAATTTTAGAGACTATATTTATGATTGTATGGTATGAAAAAAATGTCTTCACAATAGTACTAACACAAACTAGTCACATAAAAGAAAAGGTTAATCTACTTATCCAAAGGCATCATGAGCAAATATAAAAGATAAGCATAGAAAGAAAAGATAAACTTAATATATAAAAGAATCAATGATTATTTATAATATATAGTTTATATCAATCAATAATAAAAATACCTCCAAACCAATAAAATGGACAAAGCATAAATTGAGAGGTTATCCAAGTGACAAACAAATGGAAAAAGTTCATGCTTAGAAGTGAACAAGAATATTCAAGTTAAATCAATAACAATGAAACATTTAATATTCGTTAGATTGGTAAAAATTTAAAAGTCTGATAATTCCAAGTGTTGGAAAGAGTATGGAACAAATATAACATAATGTTGAGTAAGGGATATGTTGGTTAAATAACTGAGAAGGGCAATTTGGAAATATGTAATAAATTAAAGGTATTCTAACTCTTTGACTTATACTGTTTAGTATACACCTTGGATAAACTCTTGCATATGTGCACAGGAATCACATAGAAGTATGCTCATTATGGCTTCTTAATACAAGTTATATATGAGAAATAACCAAACAACAAAGGACAGGAAAAATGGTGTCTTATGTTCACATGCAATACTATGAAGCAGTTAAATAAACGAATTAGATACACATGTGACAAAAATGATTAAATAAGGGGAATAAAAGCAAGTCAGAGTGATAGGGGCAGCATGATATCATTTATGAAATGTTAAAACACACATTCAAATCTATGTTGTGCAAATATGTAATAAAAATGGGTGGACAAAAACTACCACCAATTCCAGAAGTCCATTACACCCCATATTCAAAATATGTTTTGTACATTTGCATTTTCTGGGTAGCTTTAATCAAGTTATTGTAAGAATATAAAAGACATAAACAGCATCCATCTTTTCCCTGGGAAATTCTTTCCATATCATGATTTTAGTGAATATATCCTTTGGATATAAGAATATGTACTGCAATAGTTTTTTAGACAGTTCCATTTGGGATGCCCACCCACCACCTAAAACTTGACATGTGAAAGACTGAACTCATCCTTCCTCCCAGTACTCACCTGCCTCAGGTTCCTATCTCAGAGGAGGGCTTAGCCATCTAACACAGTTCTCAGGGCAGAAGAGGATATGGTTCCTACCTCCTCCCTCTTCCTCAGTTCCCACTTCCAATCAACAAAGTACTCCCAATCCCACTTGTCAAATATTGATTTCAGCCTTCCTTTTCTCTCCATTCCAAATGTGAAACCAGGCGCAGGCTTCCTTGTTTGCAGGCTAGATTATTGCCACAGCCTGCTAACTACTAAGCTATTCACTACATAGCAAATCTAACCCTGTGAATTTCTAATGCAGTGTTTCTAATATGAAAAATCTTCTCTTACTATGCCCCCAGCTTAAAAGTTTACAATGGTATCCACTTGTCCTTAAAGGTTGGACTTCTCAATATGGCCAGAGGGTTCTTTATAGTATGACTAGAGGCCTGGTGCACGAAATTCATGCACTGGGGTGGGGGTGGGGCAGATCCCTCAGCCCAGCTTGTGCCTTCTCACAGTCCAGGAGCCCTGTGATTGATGGCCCCAAAGAGGGAGGCCCCTCCCACCACCACAGTGCTGCCTTGGGGCAGCTTGGGACTCCCTCTTTGGGGCAATTGATTGCGCCCCGCAGAGGGAGGCCCTGCCCACCCTCTGCAGCCCACCAGTCAGTGGCCTGGGCCTTCCTCTACAGGGTGATCATGGGGTGATGGTGGAGCCCCTGACCAACCGCATCGCACCTGCCTTGGCTGGCCTGGCGCCAGTGGGTGTCATAGCGTGGTCATCCAGAAGGTTGTCTGGAAGGATGTTCGGCTGTCCAGTGTAATTAGCATATTATGCTTTTATTATTATAGATAGATGTTGGTTTGCCTCTTTCTCCTCCCTCATTTCTCATTGCCCCTTTCTTTTCTGCTCAACACTTCAGCTAAAGTGAACTTTTAATTCCTTATGTTTATTCATCTGATGCTTTGTGCATCTGATGCTTTTTTATTCACCTCCTCGGCCTTTACCCAGCTAACTTCTGTCCACTATTTAGATCTTATTCAGTGTGTTATTTCTTCTAATTGCTGTCTGAATCCCATGCCACTCTTTTGTGCTGCATAGGCCCCAGACTGAACAACAACAATTCACATCATGTTCTATGTGAATGGTGCCTTTGGAGTTATGCAATGCAGCAATGGTCTATCACAGTGCTGACCAACCACACAGTGGGAAATGATTGTCTCCTGACTTTTCTTTCTCACTGACTCACTAAGTAGACAAAGGACATCACACCTGAGATGAGAAGTCAATGCATAAAAAACCCTCTGACACTTCACCTTTGTCATGAGGCCGTATTAGCACATACCTCTCCTTATACACTAGGATATCATCTTAGGCAGGGGTCCTCAAATTTTTTAAACAGGGGGCCAGTTCACTGTCCCTCAGACCGTTGGAGGGCCGGACTATAGCTTAAAAAAACAACTATGAACAAATTTCTATGCACACTGCACATATCTTACTTTGAAGTAAAAAAACAAAATGGGAACAAATACAATATTTGTATTTACATGTGGCCCGCAGGCCGTAGTTTGAGGACCCCTGATCTTAGGAGAAAATGCTGAGGAAGGGAAGGCCACCTAAGAAAATGAATATTTTTATTCAAGAGAAAATTCATTTTTTTATATTTCTTTAGGAATATAAAAGTATATTCCCTATCTATCTATCTATCTATCTATCTATCTATCTATCTATCTATCTATGCCTAATCTGCAAATAGACCAAACGGCTGAACAGCTGAACAACCGGTCACTATGACGTGCACTGATCACCAGGGGGCATGCACAGAACATGGTGGGCATCGGCACCAGGCGGCAGAGCATGGAACATGGTGGATGGCGGGAAGGTGGAGCAGGTGAGTGGGGGTGCCAGACCAAGGTGGGGCGCCCGTCTCTGTTGTCGGGGCAAGCCTCTGGTGGTCACTGAATATTCTTTGCTTCCGCACACCACGGTCCCACCTGGCACTCGTACATGCTGCTGGCGCCGGCCCTACTTGCACCTACTGCTGGCACTGCAGCCACCACTTTCACCCACTGCCAGTGCCTGGCACTGGCCCTGATTGCTCTGAACTGTCAGTGGTGCAAGTAGTGGCTGCTGGCCCTGATTGCCCTCAGGGCTTCTCCACCACCCCCTGCTCCTGAAGGGTGATCAGGGCTGCCTTGCCAATGACGGCTCCACTTACACCTGCTGTCGATACCAGAACCACTTCTCGCACCCACTGCTGGTGCTGGCCCTGCTTGCACCCGCAGCTGGTGCCAGAGCCACCGTTTGCACCTGCTTCCAGCGCCTGGTGCCAATCACTTGGCACTGTCAGTTGATGTGAGCAGCGGCTACAGGCCCCGATCACCCCTGAGGGCTTCTCCACCTTCCCCTGCTCCTGAGGGGCGATCGGGGTTGGTAGCTGCTGCTCCCACCTGCTGCTGGTGCTGGCCCCAATCGCTGCATGCTGTCAGTGGGTGTGAGACAGGCCAGCACTGTCAGAGCATGGGAGCAGAGGCTGCGGGAGCGGGGCTGCCAGCAGAGAGGGGCCCATGGTGCGAAGGGCTGGGTGGGGGCATGGAGGATGGGTCGAGACCTACCCCTGTGCCCACAGAAGCCTCACAGCCCACAGTTCCTTTCAAGGTGCACAAATTCGTGCACTGGGCCCCTAGTGGAATATAAGTTCCATGATAGCCTGTTGTATTTTTGCTTTTTCCTGTTTGGTCCATTGTTGATTTGCTCCCCCTAGGAGAGTGTTTTACTCATAGTAGTCCCTGAAGAAAGGTTTTCTGAGTGAATGAAGACAAGTTGTTTTATGATTATGGTACAGTGGGGCCTTGACTTACGAGTGTCCCGACTAACAAGTTTTTTGAGATGCCAGCTGTCTCTCGGCCGAATTTTTGCATCGAGTTGACAGAGTAATTTGAGTTAACGAGCTCCTTAACGAGATCCTTAAGGAGCTCGGTCTCAGAACGAATTGGATTAAACTTAAACTGAACAAGGAGGGCCCATGACAAAGACTAGAAAGGAGCTAGGTGAGCATCCATGTTGCTGCATTGTGTTAAATTAGTGCATCAGAGTACCAAATTGCAATTATTTAGCACCAGTCAGCCTTGTAAGATTTTTTTAATTCATTTGGGGACATGGCAGAGGAAGGAAGGAAAAAAAATTGGGGGGAGTAGAATCACAAGAATGATACAATGGATTGCCAGGCTTTTTAACAAGTGACATTTCCATAGCACTTCACGGACCCTCCCTTAGAACTTACAGTGTATGATCTCTGCTACTCACCAGTGAAGGTGGAGACCAAGAAGCCATTTCCTTCCCGTCAAGATAAGAAAAAATCTCTCTACCCTAAATAGAGTTCCTGTTGAAATTTCTTTTTACATCTCAAGGGTCATACACTAAAAGTTAATTGTCAGGAGCTGTTTGTTCTCTTTCAACTGTGTTAATTTTAAAGAAGTTTTCTGCCTGTTCATAAAGAATATGAAAAACAGAAGAAAAGAAATTTTTATGAAATTGGGCTGTGTGGTTAAGGCTTCGTAAACTTTTCTTTCCACATCACTCTAGAACTCCATGAGAATATGCTGAGATTCATGGGTGTATTGACCAAGAAGGTCTACCTCTAGATATTTAGTTACAATGATGATTTATTTTATCTTTTCTATTGAAAATATCACTGAACCTAGCCTTTTCCCATTTCCCATTCTAAACTACATATTTAAGGTCACTCAATGGTGATGAATTTCTTCCCAAATGCAACTGAAATCTAAACCAAAGAGATTATAGAATAATGTAACTGCTTGGTCAAGTTTCTATTTTTAAACATGTTTAAACTATGTGACTTTAAACACTGGGAAACCCCTGGGTTAGTTTTTTTGCTTTACTTCCACCCACATTAGTATGTGTCAGCTAGTGTTAAATAGAGTCCTTTTTAACGTGTAGATCTTGAAAAGTGGATTTCTTTTAGGCAGAGTACACTCTAACAGTTCAGTGATGGATTACATGTTTGGGGAAATATGATCTTACTTGTTATACTATCATTTAGTTCATATTCAATAATATTTCACTCAGTTGATTTGATCTTGGAATAATTTGAAGAGATAAATGAGATAAATATGTTTCAATGCCAGCTTAAACAAATTCCATTGATCTTTATCTGCTGCCTCTGGTAAAATGTATCTTGAGGCAGGGTGATAGAATGACACGGTGTCAGACTAGTTTTTATTGGCTTTTAAATTGTGCTACCTTAGACCAACTAGGGCCTTACATAAAAACTCATTTTTCACAGCACCCAATGTAGCACATCCATTCTCAGGGAGACTGGGAAATGTAGCCATTCACGGATGGTGCAAGGAGATGTATTCTTCACTGTTGTCCACAACTGTGAAAAATAAAAACATGTTTATTTTTCCTAGCCTTAATTAAAAAATTGCATAATATTGACGTAGGCACCCCATCTCCTTAATTCATTTACTTCTATGACACATCATAATGAAGTAATTTCGAAAGCTTTAGCCCAGCTGTAACTCTAGTTGTTTGCAACTGACAGAGATTCTTATACTGAATCTGGTAGCTGATCTTTAATTTCTATATTAGTCGGTCTCCCTGAAGGGTTGATCTTTTTACTGCTATAGCTAAAGCTCAAACAAACTGTCTTCCACCTGAATGTTGTTTTAGTTATGGAAAGCTGAGTACAACTTCGTATAGTCAGTGGTCATCACAACATTTGTTATTGTTGATTGTTGCCTGTTTTACACATAGTTCCAGCTCTTTGTTGGGAAATAAAGAAAAAAGAACTTAATAGATAAGCAATAAAGAAAATAGATTTCTTCATTTACCTTCTATTTTAAAATCAGTTGCATGAAATTAAGAAGAGCTACCATACGACCCAGAAAACCCTCTCCTGCGCATATACCCCAAAAAACGCAATGTCAAGCTTAATATCGATTATGTACGTCTCTAGTGATAAGTTATTTTCTCACTATTGTATGTCCTGGACGTGACTAGTGTACTTAAATTATTCTGTATAGAGTGGCAAATTCTATCAGCATAAGGAAATTTCCTTGGAAATAGAATTTTCCCTATGATGTTTGACTATAGAAAACCTTTTCAACAATTTAAAAAATACTCATTGAATAGAATTGGGTTCTTCTTTAGATAACATATTAATAAATTAGATCTTAGCTGAATTTCTTATGATGTGAGAAGCCAAGCAAGATAATCTGGAAAAACATATTCAGCCTCAGATAAATAAATGGTCCTGGGGGATGATGAACTGAGAAAGGGAAGAACAGGGAAGGGGCACTGACCTCAAATACACAAAGTATAGCCAAAATAAATGTGCTTACCTAGCATTTTAAACAAAAAGCAAAAAGCAAACAAGCAAACAATAACAATAACAAAGGTAATGGTTTACTCAATCATTCCATTGTTTCATGGCCATTACAAAAACTAATACAGAGGAAAAAATATCAATAGTAATTTCCATCACCATGAAATACGTAATGACAATCCCTGTCATTCATAGTACTCTTTCTAAAAGAAACTCTTACCATAGCCATGGCAAGTAAAGTAAATGGCACACAGGGGGGTGAGGGCATGAGTATGTAGGGGGCGTTATGGGGGGTTAAGGACACATATGTAATACCTTAATCAACAAAGAAAAAATATTTTTTTTTTATTGCTTAAAGTATTACAAAGGGTATTACATATGTATCCATTTTATCCCCCCGCCCTAGACAGTCCCCTAGCCTCCCCTATCACCCAGTGTCTTATGTCCATTGGTTATGCTTATATGCATGCATACAAGTCCTTTAGTTGAAATAAAATACTTTTTCTAACTACAAACTCATCATTTTTCTTCCCCCCCAAAGAAAACTAAATTAAAGTCTTTTAATTTCTCATTTTAAGTAATGGTAAAATTGTTCCTTCAAACTTTCTTATACCAGTAGTAGATTTATGCTTCTTTCTAATGTGATAAATATATTCCCAATTATATTTTAATATAATTTAATTATTATAATAACTGAACAGTGACCTGCTGAACTTGATTGGCAAAAAAGATTAGAGCATTTTTAGAGAATAATTTTTATAGAAAAACTCATATTTTCTTTTTAGTTTTTAAAAATATCAAAGGAAGCAACTAGTAAGTGGACTGATATTTCTGAAAATCCAGAGGGGACCACTTAAATATTATGAAGGTCATGGATAAACATATAGATATATCAACCACAACCTTTGCCTATCAATTCTTAATAAATTTGTTATAACACCTTATTGTTTCAATGCTAGATTGTTGAAAATTGAACCACACAGGGCAAATACATTTTCAAGTTCCAAAAACATATGAGAAGAATATATTGACTGGGGTCAAAAATTAACAGTGAAATTCAGAACTCCTCACTTTACCTCCATCTCTTTACCATTAAACCACCTAAGGTGTCCAAGGAAGCAAATTGTGGACCATGCAAAGAATTCTGCAAGCCTAGAAGCTTTCACTGTTTCTTTGGGATGAAAAATGAGAGCAGAAAGGCCAAATTAAATGTGGCAGCAAGTTGGTAATGTGCTCATTATCATTTTTCTGACAGTGATTTATTCTTGAATCTGTAATGCAAAAGTATAATGACCTTTTTCCAGAATTAAAAGAAAAAGTGTTCTGAGACAGAAAATACTTACATTTGCTTTCTCTCTAACAAGAAAAAAAAAATAAACATTGCACCAGGAAATGAGAATGTTTAAACAACACAAATGCTACTATTCAACCCATTTTCAAGTGCCAGGACAGAATGCTTTCAAATGCTTAATTTGGTGTTATGCTCAAGTTGGAAATACATAATACTTAAAGAGGGAGTATTTCTAAACACCTTTTATGATTATCTAAAAACAAAACAAAATAAAACAAATAAACAAAAAACAACCTCTAACTACATAATCTAGAATCATTTCTTCTACTACAGTAGTCTTTTGACCTTTGTCTCCATGTACTTCACAAACAAATGGGAGAAGATGTATATTATGGTACATTATGTAAGTGATTATATGGCATAGCAAGGAACAGTAGGAAAGTGTTATGTATGCTAAAATGATGCATACACACTTAAAATACTTTAAAATCTCAGAGTGTAAAAATCTAAACATGCTTTTTATCATTGCACATTCTCATTTCCATGAATTTATACATATACGTATATCATATTTTGTTGGCACCTTCTTTGTACAATTATTGAATATTAAGCCAAGGTGTTACATGTGCTATTACGAAAGGTTGAAACAATACTGCATGCTAGGTGTTTTTAACTCATTCTATAGATGAAGAAATTAAATCCAGAAAGGGAAAGTGATTTGTCCAAGGTTATAATGTTGAAATCAGAAGAAGTTAAGATTATAAAGGTCTCTAGCTGTAAAGTGTGTGCTTTCTCCATGTTATTGTAAAGGTACTGTTCATTGAATTAATATGTGCTGTTTTTGAGACTCTCCATGTTGATTTCATCTAAGTCTCATAACAGCCATATGGTACATCCATCATATTATGAAACTTATTCTACAAAAGTAGAAACCAAACAGAGAAAGGCTAAATAAGTGGTTCATATTCATATGCCATTAAGTACTGGTGTCTATAATGTAGGTCAATGGAACAAATTTTAAATTTATTTTTCTATATGAAATGTAGAACAGCTTCTGCTTCTTGAATTAATTTAATTCAGTACCACTATTGTTGTTATGATGTGGCGTTTTAATGCATTGGGATCTAAGTACAGTTATTATCATGCCCCCAGTAGGCCCTAGATTTTCAGTGGATACTTTTCTTTGCACTCTATGCTCTACCTATTTAGAAAAATCCCTCTTAAGCCTATGGCTCACTAGAATAGACTCTAATGAAAAAAAAGGCTTAGTAGAGGTCAATTATTAAACTAGGACAGGATAAATATAGTACATTTGCCTACCATTTGCTAATCTGCATGTGGTTTATAATTTCACATATTATAAACATTAACTCTCTATTCACTTTAAAATGTAAAAATAGCCAGTCTTCATTTGTTGTATTTGAAGGAGATTGAATAGTAAAAATTATTTTGTGCAAAAACCATATAAAGTTAGCAATTACACAGTTGTTGATTAGTCATTACTTTTAAGTCAGACACACTGATTATTATCTCTCCACCCTCCCACTATGACTCATTGAAAAGGGAAGAAAATATGCTTGGATGAGTTCTACTTTTTACTTTTCAATGAGATGTTGAAATTAGGTGTTGTAAGCCAGACACTGAATTCATTCTGCCTTTCTTACCTACATGCAAAGTACTTGCTTATTTTGAAAAATTTAAAATATAATAGTTGGCTTTGCAAAGTACAGTGATTAGCCCAGAGCTCAGCAAAGACACACAGTGAAACTGCCTTCTGTCTGTCTGGCTTCCTCTCCATGAACAGAAGTTTACCAGAAAGAGGGTAGTCTTTGTCCAGGCCCAAGGGTGGTCAGGGCATCGTATGAGCTTGTCCCTCTCATAAACAGATGTCTTCCTGGTGGAGCCGTGCAACTCCATATCTTATCTATAGGCAAACTTTTGTTTTTGACTGTTCAACAATATTTCTAGTCTCCAAGCATGTTCCTCATCCACTCCCCTTACATCATAGAGGACAGGTTTTCTTCAGATTCATTTTTGTTGCAGCGCATCTTCAACTCTCAGCTAGCATCTTCAACTCTCTCTCTTAGCTGAGAGAGAATCAGCTAAGCTTATTCTCTGTGTATATAAAGTTCAACATTGCTGTGATTTTCACAGTCTCATAAAAACTAGCCAAGCATCCAAGAAATACAATTTTCATAGATTGCTAATCAGAGAATTTCAGAAATTTAGAACCTTGAGACATCTTATCACTCATATAGACCACCAACTCCTTTATTTCTCAGGGTAAGACATCCAATCCCAGAGAAGTGGCATGGCTTTGCTCACCCCATGCAGTGGGTGAGGAGCAGTTTTGGCTGCTCTCACTTTCTGCTTGATGTTACTAGAGAAGAATGTTTAGAGTTGGTAGTCACCATTGTCTCCTCCTACCCATGTGTTGTGACAGTTTTGGAAAAAGTGGAGACGAGAGAGAAAGAGAGAGAGAGAGAGAGAGAGAGAGAGAGAGAGAGAGAGAGAGAGAGAAAAGAGAAAGAGAGACTCAGATGCATTCTGACTCTATGTTGTTGAGCCTTGTCAGTATAGGCCTCTCCAATTTTGGGGGTGCACCCTCTGTCTCCCTGATTAAGTCTACAATGTATACTCAGTTGATATTGCCTTTCTCAGGTCAAGAAATGACTAAACTGCGACACAGGAGAGAGTTGATATTTTTGTCTGTTTGTCCTTGTGCTAAAGTTGAGGCCATGTAGGGGTCATTCTGAATGTGAGTGGATATTAGAGTGAAATCTGAGAGCTAGAGAACACTTTTCCAGATGAATCTGTATTTAATTAGGCAGTCAAGCCAATCTAATTTGACATTTGACAGCTTAACTTTCTGATCCTAAAAGGCAATTTGTGAGGCAAAGCATTATTAAAAATAAACTTAAAGGCCAGACTAAGATGTTAACTTTTAAGGTGATGGACAGTAATATTGTGGTTCTAATCCCAATAGCATTATAATTATCATATTAAGTATACCAACTTTATCACCTTAATTTTTTTCAACACTTAACAAAAGGATATTACAATAGAAAATGCATAGATAATTTTTAAATAAAAAGAAATTATACCAAAAAATACAATTTAAGCTTTCTAGAATATTGCATAGAAAAATTTTAATATAAAGATGAGTTAAAACAAAATAATCTACCTATATATTTTTATAATATTTATTCACCATATATATGGTTGTTTTGATATGCATTAATTCTGTTTAGTATTTCACCTTTATATATCAGAATTTTTATATGGACATTGATGCTAAATATAAAAGGAAGCCAGTATAATAGTAGGAGATATGATTAGTTTCTTTTTGTGGATATTCATAAAATAAATGGAAATTAAAACAATGAAACCTATGAAATTCATGTGAAGTATTCTGATTTGTGTATGTTGAAATTGATATACTTCCAAAATAGGTGGTTTAATTTCAAAGTCATTAAGTCCAAAAAAAATTTATACTGAGCCCTAAAAATCTTTAGCTCTCTAATCGACTAATATCATTACATTCAGTTTTGGCTAAAATGTATATATAAAATTCTGATTGCAAAGTTTTTTCTAATATAAACAAACTGGATATTGCTAACTGGCAATTTTGAAACTAGTTCAATTATGTCAAAGCAATGCTGACTTTATATAGACATTAAAATATAATTTTCAAAATTAGGTAGTAAAATAAAAAATTTATGTTATAATATTGGGTTAAAATTAGAATGCTGTTGTTAGAAGTATATTTATTCAAGAAACGGGAAAACTGAAGGGTAAGATAGAAAATGAAAACTACTAACTTACTTTACATAACCTTTTGTTACTCTCATTATGTTGCTTAGTTCAGTTAAAAATGTAATTCTCTCCCTCTTACCCCCACCTTCCCCTACCTTCCCTCTAAGATTTGACGGTCTGATCAGTGCTTCTCTGTCTCTGGATCTGTTTTTGTTCATCAGTTTATGTTGTACATTATAATCCACAAATGAGTGAGATCATGTGATATTTACTATCTTTCTCTGACTGACTTAAGGACACATGTGTAATGCCTTAATCAATAAAAAAAATGTAATTCTCTGGTATCACAAACAAGATGTAAGACACAAAATAAAAGTTAAAATTTTAAAAATCATAAATATCTCTAAGAAATGAAGCAGATTAAGAAATCACTTCCAAATTCATGAAAGACCAAATGAATCCCTATGAAAACACAAATAACATAAGCAAAGTCATAAATTTAAAAAATAAAAAAATAAGCCTAGGAACAAATAATACACTATTTTTATTTTTTTCAGAATTCCACTGACATTTTATAGGCGGACAATGATATCATTTAAGTGGTATCTAAACTGAAACGTATATATTCAATTTATGTAGGAAATTCATTTCTCATTCCTCCATTCTTACGTTGTTTTATAAAAACACTTTGAGTTATACTAGCTGATTAATTCTTAGATTTTGCTTTCCCAGTATATAACTTTTTGCTACCTTTAAACTATGATGAAATCACTGAAGTATTTAGAATGCAGCTGTAGGGAGTCTACTTAACAAATCAGTAATTCATGCTCACATGAGAAGAAATTTTCAGTTGCTCTTTTCAAAAAAATAAATACATAAGTGTTTGTTGCAATTAAGAATTAGGCAGAGAAAATTATGTCTATCATGGAACAAGGGTTAGTGTAACACATGGCATCTATACCTCAGCTAGGTAGCATTTTAAATGGATGTAAGTGCAAAACAACATTCTATGATAGCTTTTCAGTCAAAATCCTTGGTAATTATCTGAAATTCAAGAACAAAAGGCATCTGTGCATTACTTCTAAGGCAGACATTCAAGAAGAAGGGCCAGGGGGAGCGGGGGTGTGGAGAGACTCCAGAGGAAATGAGTCTATTTTGTGCAGGTATATAGTCCTGGGAGCTCCAACAAATTCAGAGATTTCCTGCGTCCTAGGAGCTGCAGAAGGACTTCTGGGCTCCCAGGAGTGGCAGAGGAGAAATAAGGAAGTCAGCAGTCACCCTTGAGAGAGACATGAGACCAAGAATGAATGATGTCTTATTGGTAACATCTGAGGATTGTGGAGCTGAGTCCTACATAAGCCAAAGGGTGGCTCCACAGATGCTAATTTGGATAGATGTCTTTTAAAACGAGGTAACTATCTATTCCCTAGTCCCCACATTACTTAAAATCAAATGAGAAACTAGAAAAAATAAAGAGGCTCCCCAAATTGGCTGCAATTAAAATGTCACCTTGACATTGCACAGTAAATGCTTTCTGCATGAATAAAGCCTGTAGATGCCCTGTCCTGCTTGGACAAGTTAATTCAAACGTATTGTTAATTAGGGGAAATTTTCTGCCAGAGTTTGCAGAAAATCTATAACATGGTACTCAAAAGAAAGACTTCAGCATCCTTTTTAGTGATTTATAAGGATAATGATCAAATGTTAAGAGGAAAGATGCAAGAAAAAACAGGAAAAAATAAGAGAAAGCAAAGAAATTAATCAAAATTAAAGCAATCTGTAATTTTAAAAAGGAATGAAAAATAAAGAAGAAAAGACATGGAGAAAAATCTAACTTCTAAATATTCAATATTACAAATTATTTTTCATGAAAAATGCCAAATTCAATATCATGTTTATCTTAAAGGAAAAATTTTTTCTTCCTTCCACTATCCCCACTTCAAACTTGACAGATTCAGTTAAAATATGTTATCAAAGAAACAAAAGGATGATAGGATTTGCAAGTTAGAATGGCAGTTAGAGTTGTTCAACTCATTGTTTCCCAACCTTTCCAATGATAAAAATCACCTGGAAGTCTTGTTAAGCACGTGCATATTTAACTTTCCAGGCTCCCTTCTGAGAATTCTGAATCATGGATTTGGAATGAATCTGGGAATTTGTACTCAGAAGTGCAACTACCCCAGGTGATCCATATCATGATGAAATTTTGGAAGATATGGGAGCTTTTAGCCCAGTTTCATTTCTGCAAAGTGGAAGAAAACTAATCCAAAAGTCATCTGTCCCATAAGTCATCTGGGATGTTCAGCTCCCACCGAGGACTTCTCTTTTTTTCCCCTAACTTCATTGTGGCCTTCAACTGTGACCTGAGTAAGAGTTCTAGAAGATTTCAACAAAAAAGTCCAGGAAAACTTCGTAAAATATATGCGGAACAAATAATGAAGAGCACATGGATTTTTATTTACAAAAATCTGTATTTAAACATGTTTTACAACAGTTGACTACACATTGACTACTTACATGCCTATGTTGCATCGGAGTATAATAATAAAGCTAATTAGTTAAAAATTACACATATACATATTTCCCAATACCAGTACATTTAGTTCAAAGTCAGACATCTGAGACCTCCAGCTCTTAGACCTCCTGAGTTTCCTGAGGGTGACTGAGTGAGGAGGGAGTGAGAGGTATGAAAGGACAGGTTGAGAAGTTGCAGAATGGAGATCCCTGATATCCTACTTTTCACAATGAGTTTCTATGTTACATTTTATATACCATCTTTAGTCAAAAAAATTTCGTGTAAGTAAAGTTTTATGGCTAAAACTCATCAGGAACCATTGTACTGCAGTAGGTTAACCACACAGAGATGGATATCTCAATCTTCAATAACTGCATTCACAGCTATCCGCCTTCCTTGTAAGTGTAGATAAGCAGTAGGCAGGGGAGATATAATCATATTCTTCCGAAACTAGAACATTTTAATATAGGATTTCTATCTAAGGAGGATCGAAAATCAATACTAAAAGAGATGATAAAAGGCAATCTAATAATCTAGGTTGCATACTCATCACTTTATCCTCCCTTATATATATAGATAGCCAATATCCATCCTTTACTGCTTGAAATTAAGTTATATGGATTTGTTGGGTAGAGAAAAATGATGAAGCAAATTAGATTGCAGCTATTTTCCTTAATCTGTGAAGCTAATAACTCTACTAATAAGTGCTATGTAATAGAGTTTTCTAAAGAAAGTTCTTAGCACTGCTTCACATCAGCACAGTGGAGGTTAATGACCACCATCAGGGTGAAAGCTGGTCATTGGCACAATGAGTTTACACAAAGTCAAAACACCCTTCTACCAAAGAGTTTTTATAACTAAAATCAACTTTCTAAGAGATTTCACATTTTGAATCTTAGATATACCAAAGATTTTAAAACAGTAGCCTGTATTTGGATCACACCTCTTTTAAGTTTTCTTGTTCTATTATCACTTTTTATCTCTTCACCCCCCCTAAGGCCATCAAGTCTTGTTGTTGATTAGCTTCCAGAGTCATAAAAAAGTTTCTTAAGAGAAGATTAATAATGCTAATTATTGGCAATAGTTTTTCAGTTTCTAGTTGTCTTGTCAGATCTTACAGCTTAAGTGACTATATATTTTTTTTGCAGGCATATAAGTTGGTTTTGAAAGTCAAACAGATTAGTGTGGACTTGATTCTCTATGAAATACAAAACCAAGTGGCTTTTTAATAGGACCTTGTGCAGAAACCCAGCTTAGGCTTTCTAGCTGCAAACAACAAAAAATGACTCGTTAATTAAAGTCACAAAAGAATATATTGAAACTATTTCACAGTACTCATTGAACAGACTGACATTTCTCTTTAGATTTTTCTAAATGTAAGTGATCAGACCTCTGGTCAACAGAAGACTAAAAAAGTATACCAACCTCTTGTAGACTGCTAATTAAATTTATTTTAAATAATCTATATCTAGGAAAAGGTCTAGGAGAAACTCACAATGTCAACTTCATTATTTTTGTATTTTATCTAGGGTCAGCGCTTTTCCTCAAACTAGTCAGGAGGTATGCCTCTCACTGGAAACTTCCAGTTCAAAAGTGCCAGCTCTCATTTTAAACCATGAAAGGCATACAGAGTATAAAGAAACTAGAGGTTGATGCACAAATTTGTGCACCAGTGGGGTCCCTTGGCCTGGCCTGCAGGATCAGGCTGAAACTGGCTCTCCAAGACATCCCCCAAAGGGTCCTGGGTTGTGAGAGGGTGCAGGCCAGGCCTAGGGACCCCACCAGTGCACGATCAGGGGCAGGGAGGGATGCAGGAGGTTGGCCAGCAAGGGAGGGACCAAGGGAGGGCTCCAGGGGGTGTCCGTCTCATCGTGCTCAGTCCCAATCAGCTGGACCCCAGCAGCAAGCTAACCTACCAGTCAGAGCATCTGCCCCCTGGTGGTCAGTGCACGTCATAGAGAGTGGTTGAGCGGCCTTCGCATATCATTAGTATATGATGCTTTAATTGGTTGAATGGCTGGCCAGACGACCGGACACTTAGCATATTAGGCTTTTATTATATAGAATAATCATCAAATACACACACAAAGTTGAGCAGAAGCATCAGTGACAAGAACAGATTTACAAAGATCAACGTCCTTATTGGCTAACTGAGCTGCTGCCACTACCTTTAAAATCCTGCACAAAGTCAGTCAAATGCTCAGGACCCAAGAGGTTGTTGCGACATGCTGGTTAAATTAGACTGACTTGGAGCTTCAAAGAATTATCATCTATATTTTCACGAATGCTACTTTTTGATGATATTTTGAAGTTCATTAACAATTTTGATCAACACATCTGTCTACTATGTTAGAGTTGATATATTATTTGGAAAAGAATGAGCCTCAGCAGCTATGTACTGACCTTTGTTTTAGTTTAATTTTTAAAGGTATGACGTTAGTTTAAGACACAAACATCCGCACAAAAATGAAGAGGGGAGACATCACAGCTGGTCCCAAAGGCAGTTCCAGTTTTGGAAATCTAGATCAACGATGGGGAAATAGTGCACCGATTTTTAAGAAATTTCATCTTGAAATTCTTCATTATGTATTTAAACTAATAGTTCCGAGTAGAGGATAAAAGGCATATATTCTTACTTATGTTACCAGATCTGAAAGTTTCTGCATTGCTGATAATGCACAATTAAGCCCTGATACTAAGTATCATACTTTGTAACTATTTGGTTGTGTTTACCATAAAATTATTTATAGTAATAAAAGTGTAATGTGCTAATTAGACTGGACAGCCAAACAACCTTCTGGACGTCCTTTCAAACTACCTTCCAGATGAAGCCGGGGCTGCGAAGGCCAAGGGGCAGCTGCTGTGGCTGTGAGGGCTGAGCACCTTGCACGTATTTTGTGCATCAGGCCTCTAGTTTATCATAATAGTTCATAATTATTGAAAATAAACCCATATGCCTACCTCTTTACGTGATAAGAACTTTGATTGCATTATTTCATTCAATAACCTTCACAATTATCATACGAGAAAGGTATTATTATTGTCTTCATTTAAAAAATAAGCAATCAAAAGCATGGTGGTTTAAATAAGTTACCCAGAGTCTCATGACCCATAGACCTTGGTCCACTAGGCTTGGACTGAGCTCCTGACTGCTATAGGTATATATCCATACAGAAAGTTTGCCAGAAATAGACTCAGTCACTTCTGTATCAGACCACAGACTACACTAATAGGGGACAGATTTGTTTAGGATATGTCATTAGTACTGTCATGCAAGTTTTTTTTTTTTTTTTTTTTTTATATTTCACCATGTCTGTCCTCCGCAATGGCCATGCTAAAAGGAGATTCTTCCAGTAGCTTTGGTAAATGACCGATTATTTATCTTATAATATAAATTGTTCTAATTAATTTTCAATAAATGAAGCCCAGTAGTTCAACACATGCTTCAAAATAACCTTATTAGCTTGGATCGTGTGACGAATCTTAGAGTACAGTCTAATTAAGCTCCGTGTAGAACATACAAACACTTCTTCACTGGCATTGGAACTGCTGATTAGTGGCAAACCACTCTTTTACATAACGAAACTTGGGTTTCTGTGCAAGGCTGAGAACTTTTGAAAGGAGCGATGGAAAACCAGCCAGAAAAAGTGCTTTAGGGCCTTACTCCTCACAAAACCTACAATTACATTCATTCTTATTTGAAGAAAAAGACATAGGTCTTTTTCTTTTCTTTTTTTTTTTAATCTGGATCTTTACAAAGGGCCTGATTTTTAACAAAAAGAGCATTAGATGTTTGAGAATTTTCCAACTGGCTAACTATATTTTCCCAGGCTTATTCAAAACTTATTTCAAACATCTGAAGAAACCTAAAAAGGAATATATGCCAAATAAGGCTTTGGTTTATCAGCTTAACTCCTGACAAATAAAAATAGGAAATGTGTATACAATATCTCTTACTTGCCTAAAATGACCATCTACCAAGGAGTGTTTTAAAACTTATAAAAACTTATAATTGCTCATCCCATCTCCAAACATATTTTTACCATTGACCATTAATATGTATTTTTCCATGTTTATGTATAAATTATAGACATGTCCCATTCTATAAAATTTTTATTTATTATAAAACATGCACAAATATAGAATCTTAAAAGAATGAGATAAACTTATAGTGAATAATTATTTATTTTACTTTTAACTGCACAAAAGCAAAAAACCTTTTGCTTGTCACTAAAAATAACTTTGGATGCTCAGATTTAAAATATTTGTCAGTTAAGCAGTCTACTTAACATCATTAACTAATGTAAAAGACAATGCGTATACTTAGGATGATATTTTTCATTAACAGTGGTGGATAACATTTCTATTTCAATGATCTTGACAATCTCAACTTTGTGTCTGACATCTGACACATGTTATTAGATCATCATTGTTACTTTATGCTATAACTAAGCAAGAGCTTATACAAGGAGTCGAGGAAATGTTTGTTTTGCCCCTTTTTTTGCACTTTGCCTTTGTACTCATTATTAGTATTATCTTCTATCTGCAGCTTCCTCCCAGGAAGCTTTTTAAGCCACTGCCAGTGGTCAGCAAACTCATTAGTCAACAGAGCCAAATATCAACGGTACAACGACTGAAATTTCTTTTGAGAGCCATATTTTTTAAACTTAAACTATATAGGTAGGTACATTGTTATTAACTTAATTATGGTACTCCTAAGGCTTAGGAAGGGCCACACTCAAGGGGCCAAAGAGCCGCATGTGGCTCGCGAGCCGCAGTTTGCCGACCACGGCAAGGATATCATACATGTGTGACAGTGACCTTATGACATAGGGAGCTAGCAAGGGTCCCAGGGTCCATCCAAATAAATAAATAAATAAATAAATAAATAAAACCATTAGTAAATTTATTTTCCTTCTGGTTTTTAAAGATAAATAATAACTGTGAATTTAATTCCTGATATTCTCCTCCAGGACCCTGATAGGATCACTGTGCCAGACAACAGAGATTTTTAAAAATATATATTTTATTGATTTTTTTTACAGAGAGGAAGTGAGAGGAATAGAGAGTTAGAAATATCAATCAGCTGCCTCCTGCACACCTCCTACTGGGGATGTGCCCGCAACCAGGGTACACACCCTTGCCTGGAATTGAACCTGGGACCCTTCAGTCTGCAGGCCGACACTCTATCTACTGTGCCAAAACAGTTAGGGCAACAGAGATTTTTGAAATATAATATGTAAGATCTTACATAAAATCTCCTGCTATGTAAGGAGACCTGGGTTACCTGTGACACTAATGTACCCTTCCAAAAATAGTAGAATGTAACAGGAGGTGGTGATTTGTGCACTTGTGACAACTGTGTGCTTCATAATGAGACTATTGGTTTTGGACACTAGTTTTACTATTTGTAGGTTATATGACTTAGGACAATGTATTGAACACTCCTTGCCTCAATTTCTTCATCTGCAATATGGGCTATATACACATGGGCTACAATATCTGACAATACACATGGTTGTTCAAAGGATTAAATGAGATAGTCATGATATCTGGTAATATTCACTAACTGATACTTGTAGTACTGGGACATATACAGGATTCTTGATGTCCACAAAGAATTGTTTTGAGGATACACACTTGCATTCCTGTGCTTGGCTTCCTGCAGATAATTTTGCATTGGAGTTTTCCTTATGGGAGAGACAATGGAAAGAGTGCGGATTCTGCAGTTAAGTGAGACTGTGTTTAGAGTTAGCTTCGTCACTATCACTTGCCTGATTATGTACAAATTCCTTAGCCTACCTCTTCTCCAATCTAGGGATAATAAATCCAATAGGCTGAGTTGGGGAAAGTGTAAAGGAAGATAAAATATAAACAATGGCTGGTAAGCATGAAAATTATAGATATTATTATAATTATTACTACAATATTACTAAAAGGTGGCATAAATAAAATAGCTATCATTTTTACTGTGTGTTTTTTTAATACACACCAGGTGCTTTTGAATTATGCTAATCATTTTATATCAGGACTTTGTTTCTAAAAAAACCCCAATTCCATTACATATGTTAGAATCAGTCCAGATTATAAAGCTTCTGCATATAGCATGATACCATGAGTCTCCCAGACACTAACTAACAACCTAAAAGTAAATTTTGAATAAGCAAAGTCATAGTTTTATTCAGGATTCAATGTATTTTGAGTGTCACTGTGAACCAGGCACAACATTGATACATAAACCCAAATTCCTTACCCTCGTGGAATTTAAAATCTAAAGGAGGAAGAGAGCCTGTAAACAAATTAAATAAGTGAAGTAGTACATCAGATAGTGATGAGTGGCAGCGGAAAAATACAGCAGGGAAGAAGAGTAAGATGTGTCAGAGTTGGGTTTATTCACATTTTAAATAGAGTGTTTAGGAAATCTCCCCCTGAGAAGCTGATATTTGCATAAAGATCTGAAGCTGAAGAAGCAGGTCTTGTGACTACCTGGGGAACAGGGTAGGTCCTCCAAGCACAAAGGTTAAGTGCAAAGGTCTGAGGCTGGACTAACCAGGGAGCCTCAATGGGGCCAGAGGGGCTGAACAGAGCAATGAAGGACACCCAGTGGGAGATGAGGACAGAGATGTAACAATAGATGCCAGCTCTTGAACATCATTGTAAAGGTTCAGGATTTTAAATCAAATTAAGTTGGATACCCACAGCAGACTCTGAGTAGAGAAGTGGCATAATTGAACAAAACCATTGTGGTAGCTATGATGAGACTTAAAGAAATAGGAAGAATATGTAGGAGAATTTTGCAATCACCCAGAAGATGGGTGAGCTGGGTTTTGATCCCCATTTGGTAGTAGTGGAGGCTGTGAAAAGGACCTGAGGGTTTATATATTTTTGAAGCAGAGACAACAAAATTTGGGGATAGACTAATGTGGAATGTGAGATGGGAAAATGGGGAGGAGCAGGTTTTAGGCAGAAGATCATAATCTTAGTTTTGGACCCATGAAGTGTGAGATGCATATTAGAATTCCAAGAAAGTATATTAATTTGTCAGTGTCTGGAAAGATCCCAAATGGAGATATAAATGTGTTAGATATAGTTAAATATGGGATATGTTTCATTTTTACCCTATGCAAATTGCTTACCCAGTCAGATTAATGTATGTCATGGCAACTCTCCCTTAAATAGAACAGTAAATTAAACAGAAGTCAATTTGGATAAATAGTGAGTCTCCCAACAGAAAACTCAGGATACATCGAGCATCATCATTTATGTATTAAATTGAACTAACATTTGAGAATAAAATTACGTGTTTCATTTTTGTTTGCTTGAAGGCCTTAGAATGAATAAAAAAAGACACTGGGGTGGGGAGTGACTTCAGAAGAACAAATTAAGGACACTAATAAGTCAATCAAATGCTGAAGAAAAGAATTTTAAATCCAATTAAAATTTGTAAAAACTAATAGAAACAAACTCAGGGGATAGTTTGATTAATATTCAGCAGGTTAGTAATATGCTACCTGATGCACTAAAAAAAAGTCTATTTCAGTATTTAGGTGTATGGTCTGCACACATGTGTGAACATATATATGTACAAACTGGCAGTACATATGAGGTGCCATTTGCAACACAGAGATTTCATCATGCTATTGCAATTGTCCCATTCCGTGTAATTTCATGGCATTCAATCCCTGCGGATTAATCCCTGTCTATGTGTGTTTGCTAGTCATGTATTTCTAGTTCTAGCAAGCCTCTCCCCCAGACAAGCCTGCTTATCATAATTGCACTCATCATCAGAGATTCTTTTCTTTATGAATTCTTCCCCAAACTCTCTAAACCTATGTGATCCTCCAATTCTCCATAAATGCTGAACTTTTTGAAATGCTTTATTTGGCACGCTGAGAACAGAGACTCAAGAAACATGTATTAAATGAGTGAATAAATAAATGAATTAAAGAACAAAGCACACTCTGCACTCTCTTTGCAATTAGCAATGAGTGTTTTCATGTTAAATGGTCTAAAAGTCCTGCCCTAAATACAGTGGGGCCTTGACTTACGAGTGTCCCGACTAACGAGTTTTTTGAGATACCAGCTGTCTCTCCGCCGATTTTTTTGCAATGAGTTGATAGAGTAATTTGAGTTAACGAGCTCCTTATTGAGCTCGGTCTCGGAAGGAATTAAACTCATAAGTCAAGGCCCCACTGAACCTCCACTTAACGTTGCCGTTCCCAGGCTTCTTTGACCTCCTTACCCCTTTTCTTTCTTTACCTACTTACCCAGAAACTTTCTGGGAAGCCTGCTTTGGGGAATGCCTAAAATAAGGATGGGCTACTAATGCACTGTGAAGTCTCATATTTAAAAAACAGGGGCCACTTCGTAATTTTCAAGTTTAATGAAAATAGTGGTAGCCCAGGTTTTTGTTATATTCTCCATGTCAGTGAGTTTCAACCTTGGCTGCACATTAGAATCACCTGGGAATCTTTAAAAAATCCTGATTTCTGGGCCTCATCCTCCGGAACTTCTGTTTCTTTGTTATAGGGTGGGGCCACAACATTAGTAACAAAGAAACAGAATTTCCGGAGGATGAGGCCCAGGAATCAGGATTTTTAAAAGATTCCCAGGTGATTCTAATGTGCAGCCAAGGTTGAGAACCACTGCTGTAAATATTTGTAAACTCCTAACATCTATGCCTCCTTTTTTTTTTTTTTAAAAAAAATATATTTGTATTGATTTCAGAGAAGGAGAGAGAGCTAGAAACAACAATGATGAGAGAGAATCATTGATTGGCTGCTTTCTATATGCCCCTGACTGGAAATCAAACCATGACCTCCTGGTTCATAGGTCGATGCCCAATCACTGAGCCACTGTGGCTGGACTATGCCTCATTCTTTATGCACATGATGCATTAGTGGTGTAAGAAGAGACGAAAATATGCATTTCTCTGTACTGCATTAGTAGTAAATTCCCAGTATGTTAATACATCAGTCCTTAGAAGTGATTAAAGGAAACCAAATAAGAATTGATTTGGAGTTATATAACCAAAGCAAAACAATAACTACAAACTCTCATTCAATTATATCTATTAGTATAGAGGCAGCAAGATTTGAAGATGTTTCATATGGCCATGATTCTTTCCTTTTTGCTTTTTAAGCAAGATTTCCTTGCTAAGTATTCAACCTAAAAGTATTAGTCACTCTGTTCTACGATTGAAGAAAAATAAGTTGGAAAAAAAGAGAAAGAAGAAAAAGTAACATAAAAGATTTGCCACACATTTCAATATCATTATTTCTAGAGATCAAGGTTCAGCAAACACTTTCTAAAAAAAGCCAGAAAGCAAATATTTTAGCTGCAACGACTCAACTCTGCCATTATAGCATGAAAGCAGCGAATGAACTAAAGAATGGATGTGAAAGTGTTTCTGTTCAATGTTATCTACAAAAACAGGCAGTGGGCTGGATTTGGCTCATGAGTCAAATAGTTTTCTGACCCCTGTCATACAGAACAAGATCTCCCCATTCTATAGTTTTAACCGTGTGTGATGGAGCATGTGACCTCTAGAATGCTGGGATTTAAGAGGTTCCGCGAAGTCAAATATTTCCTCACATTTGTTCTACCTTACCAGTAGTTCCCTAGGTTCTCCTTCGGTCTCATTATTTTAGCCACTTCTTTGGTTTAACAAACTCCCACAAAGACTCTTCTTAAACACAGGAACAGATCAACACTCAGTAACTCATTCATTTATTCACTCATCTAGGGGAGATCTTTTGTAGATGGCCTATAGATAAGTTTTTTGGGGGGGATTGTTGGTAGGGTGAGGCAGAGAAAAGAGAGCTGAGGAGCATCCGGGCTTTCTTGAAATTTCAGGCCAGCTGGAAAGAAACAAGGAAAGGGAAAGATAGAGCTTGCCAAAATCAGACCTCCCTGGTCTAGTTTCCCTCAAGCTGTCCTTGGCCTATCAGTAGAATGTAATTTGGGCTCAGTTCTCTTTCTGTATCTAGAAATATAGAATATTGTTTGTGAAATAACTTGGTGGGGGGATAGGAAAGAGAGAGTAGGAATCAATGCTCTACTTGGGCACATGGGAGCTTTTATTTAATGTCTTACATATGGAGGTCACTGAATACTGGTAAATGCTTGTTGCTTTAAATTATTCACCTCCACTTTTAAAGAGCTGAAAATTTCTCCAAACTCGTTCCTACCCTTTCGCTTGTTGATTTTATCGCTTTCTTTCCAGTTCTTGCTTCTTCATGGCCAAAATGAAAGAAGGATGGTGAAAAAGAGGGGCAGAAAGGTGATAGGACAATAGTTGGGTTTGAAGGACAAGAAATAGGACAATTTTGATTTTCCCATTCTAATCTCAACCTCTTTCCTGACATGAAATAAGCAAAAAGTTTACTTTAAAAATTATCTAAACAAAGACTATCTTAAACATCAGAAAACATATTTGGGGTTTACTTAATTTGAAGAAAGGAAAGGGGCACTCCAATGAAAAGTTAGAACGACTCATTTTTCAATGTAATTTTAATATGTATATGGGATTTGAAAAACCTGTCTGTTCTTTACCATGGACAACTTTCAACTTCTCAACATTTACATTCTGTTATTATACATCAGAACTTATACGTTCTTTTTTTTTTTTTTTTTTTAAAAAGACACTGCCTTTTTGTGATCAAAGTAAACTAAATATAGACCCTCATGAACCATATATGTTAATAAGTTCCAAGTTTTTAATATAACATTTATATCATAGCATTTCAAATTCATCTTGCCTGACCAGTGAAGACATAAAGGATGGTAAACTAATAAAATAACCTATAAGAGATCTAACTTTATGGAACATAATTGTGTATTTATAAGTACTTGGAAAATGAAGTTCTTTGCCCAGCATTTCATACAGTAAATGCATGGCAGTGGATATGAGTATTATATATAATATAAACAAAATATAAAGGTTAATCTAGGATGCCAATGAAAACATGGTTCGTAAGTCTCCTGTTTTTCTTAGTTTCAAGTTTCTTGAGTGATCTGTCCTGGCTTCTAAGTTACAAACACTTACAACTAGAAACAATACCATGCAGCCCTGCGAATTAGTCCAGGTTTTCAACTACAAATCCCTTTTCATTTGCTTGCATATGTTTCTGTTTTATTTTTAATATTTTTCTCCAGATTGAATTTTGGACTTTCCCCTCTCCATTTTTGTACAGTCTCACACTTAGTAATGAGCTGAAAGAATCCATGTGCTAAATACAATAACAGATCTGAGTTAATTACCCTGTAATGTTCTTGACCTGGCTGATGGGAAGCTACGTGTTTTTACTTGGTGCACTCATTTGCTCCAGGAGCTTACAGGAGGTAGCCCCACCGAAGGTTTAGGATGAAAGGCTTCACTTTGTCTTCAAAGAGCAAAGAATTCTCAGGTGGATAGGAAGGACTTAAAAAGGTCATTTTGCCCTTCTTTTGTCATAATGACTCATAAAGATAATCATCAGATGAATCCCAAAAGATGCTCTTATCCAAGAAAAGAATCCAAAAGATGTTTAATGTGTATGTACTTAAAATGCTTAATGTGTGTATATTTAAAGTGGAGGGAGAGAGAGAGAGAGAGAGAGAGAGAGAGAGAGAGAGAGAGAGAGAGGCAATAAATACTAAATGACCCTGTAAAGTCTATTACATCTTCCAATCTGGTCTCCCTAGCCAGACCCCAAGAGCCTCAATAAACAGGCCATGAACATGCTCCTCTAATGACCTGATTCACCACTGTCAGCAAAGGTGACATTGAAATCAGAACAGCATATGCATTTCCTATCACCAGTGGTAAAAAGATCCCTTTCTCTTGTGCAGTGATGTGTTTGGATTTGCAATATGATTTTATTACTATCGGACTGTGAACGTTTCACTCTCATAATACTTATATATATTGCTTGTGGTGCTCGCCTGGTTTCTCTCACCTCTGATAACTCAGTCCTTTCCATATTCTTAAGCTTCACAAATCAACCTTATACATGAGATTGCCCCATCCTGAAATCATTTTCCGTTTCTCAATCCCCTACAACCGTGGTTGGCAAACTGCGGCTCGTGAGCCACATGTGGCTCTTTGGCCCCTTGAGTGTGGCTCTTCCTAAGCCTTAGGAGTACCCTAATTAAGTTAGTAACAATGTACCTACCTATATAGTTTAAGTTTAAAAAATTTGGCTCTCAAAAGAAATTTCAATCCTTGTACGGTTGATATTTGGCTCTGTTGACTAAGGAGTTTGCAGACCACTGCCCTAGAACATTTACTGTCACACCTATACTAGTACTTAACATCTGATCTGCTTTTGTCTAAATCTTATCTTTCCAACAAATGGAAAGTGCATTTGATTCAAGTTTCTATCTTGAAACAAATATGGATTTTGAAGCAGATGGTTTTAGTGGTTAAGACATAATGTTTTAAACAGACATTTTAAAATGAAAAGGTAGAAGGAAATTTTGGACCAATGGTTTTTTGTTTTCATTCCTTTGTACCCATCTGACATCAGTAGATACTGGCTGACTAATGGAAAGCAATATCGCTACATTTAGATGAAGTTGTACAATGAGGTAAATGCTGAAGAATTCTCAGAACCACTTCTTGTATCACAGAAACAGAGTGTCTGTCTCTGCAAATGTTTAGGGATTTTGTTTTTCTTCTTTGTTCTTGGTATTTTATTAGTGTTAAGTTTCTATCTTTGCCATTTAACATGTAGACATTTTGAACATTATTTATATGGATAACTTTGTAAATAGAGTTAGATTTAATTTTAACTTAAATCCACTATCTAATTATTATTTCCCAGTTTCTTTTTTTAAAATATATTTTTTAATTTTTTAAAATATGTTTTTATTGATTTCAAAGAGGAAGGGAGATTGGGAGAGAGATAGAAACATCCATCATGAGAGAAAACCATTGGTCAGCTGCCTCCTGCACGTCCCCACTAGGTATCAAGCCCACAACCCAGGCATGTGCCCTGACCAGGAATCCAACTGTGTCCTCCTATTTCATAGGTCAATGCTCAACTACTGAGCTACACTGGCCTGGTTTTGCCGGGGTCCAACCCCAGCAGGTCCAGGGGTTCCCAAAGGCGTAGACGGAGTCGGTGAAGAAGGAATGACACGGAGACAGTGTTCAGTTGATCAGGAGCCTAGCCAGGATCTCCAGCCAGGATCTCCAGCGAAGTTCTGTTTAGGATCTCCAGCCAGGTTCTGTGTCCATGTTCTCTTGCTAGGTTCTGTCTCTAGGTTCTAAGGCCAGTTTCTGTCCAGGATCTTTTGCCATGTTCTCTCCAGCGAAGTTCTTCTGTCTCTAGAGAACGTTCTGTGTAGGTTCTGTGTTCTGAATTCTGTCTTCTAAGTTCTGTGTTCTATTGTCTAGTTACATCTGTATTTATACCAGTTGATTCAATCCTATCAATCTCTATTCCAAAGGTTAGGGCGTTTCTTATCTCCATTCCAGGGAGTAAAGATTATGTAGCTTAAGCATGATTGTTCCTAGTTAAAGTGATTAATTACCCGCCTGGCACTTAGTTAAGAGGTTTTATTCCCTCCCTAACTTCAGGGGAAAATCCCTACCTGGGGAAACAACCTTTCTCAGAGACCTTGGTTAAAACACATAGTGCCAAGAAGGTAGGCAAACATATTAAGAACAGTATGACATATATGCCAAGTCCTTTGAAACAGCAAGGATGGACCGGCTCCTGGTAAATTCCCCCTTTTTTATTTTTTAAAAGCAAGCATTAAAAAGAAAAACCTCAAATGCTCTCTTATATCCATTTTAAGAGTAGGATTGGCGCTTTCCGCTATTACCTGAGTCCTGATCTATCATCCCAGGGAGAGCTTGCCAATCCCGCACTTTCCCAGGGTAGAAAGGCTGCAGTGGGGTTAAGGATAAGGCTCCTTGGGCCTACCTTCTCCCATGCCATTACATTTACCTTTTCTTCCTCAGAAAAGCATGGACAAAATGTTCTGATTGGGAGTAAGAGCATGCCGGAGGATCCTGGACAGGGACTGGCCTCGGAGCCTGGAGGCGGAGCCTGGCGAGAGAGCATGGCAGGGGATCCTGGACTGAACCTGACTGCGGAGATTGGAAGGAGAGCCTGACTGGAACCTGGTGACTGAGCCTGGCTGGAGATCTCAGACAGAACCTGGCTGGAGAACCTAGCGAGGGAACATGGCTACAGAACTTGGCTGGAGATCCTGGCTAGAGATCCTGGCTAGGCTGCTGATCAACTGAACGCTGTCATCGTGTCATTCCTTCTTTGCCGACTCCGTCCACACCTTTGGGGATCCCTGGACCTGCTGGGGTTGGACACCAGCATCTGGCGCCCGAACAGGGACCCCCTAGGTAAGCGCCCTGCACTCAGGACGGATAGGACTCCACCGTAGGAAGAGGGTGGATAGTCTTCGCCGACTCCGTCCACACCTTTGGGAATCCCTGGAACAGGAATCCCCTAGGTAAGACCCCCCCCCCCCTTGAAAACCCCCACACTCGGGACGGATAGGACTCCACCAGGGTGCTACAGACCCCCCCTATAGAGGATAAATAGGGTAAGAAGGTGGATAATACAGAACTTAGATTGAGAAGATGTGCCATACTGAGTCCAAAGAAAGAAGACTCTGTATTGATCTTTAGATTAAGATGTGCCATACTGAGTCTAAAGAAATAAGACTCTGTATTGATCTTTTAACATATATGCTTGCTAGCAGAGGAATTAAGGTTACTCCCAGTCAGACAGAACGTTTTATACAAGAAATATGTCCATGCTTTTCTGAGGAAGGAAAGGTAAATGTAATGGCATGGGAGAAGGTAGGCCCAAGGAGCCTTATCCTTAACCCCACTGCAGCCTTTCTACCCTGGGAAAGTGCAGGATTGGCAAGCTCTCCCTGGGATGATAGATCAGGACTCAGGTAATAGCGGAAAGCGCCAATCCTACTCTTAAAATGGATATAAGAGAGCATTTGAGGTTTTTCTTTTTAATGCTTGCTTTTAAAAAATAAAAAAGGGGGAATTTGCCAGGAGCCGGTCCATCCTTGCTGTTTCAAGGGACCTGGCATATATGGCATACGGTTCTTAATATGTTTGCTCACCTTCTTGGCGCTGTGTTTTAACCAAGGTCACCTCTCCGAAAAAGGTTGAATCCCCAGGTAGGGATTTTCCCCTGAAGTTATGGAGGGAATAAAACCTCTTAACTAAGTGCCAGGCGGGTAATTAATCACTTTAACTAGGAACAATCATGCTTAAGCTACATAATCTTTACTCCCTGGAATGGAGATAAGAAACGCCCTAACCTTTGGAATAGAGATTGATAGGATTGAATCAACTGGTATAAATACAGATGTAACAAGACAGAAAGACACAGAACTTAGAACACAGAACTTAGGAGACAGAATTCAGAAGACAGACCCAAGAGAGACAGAACCTAGGCACAGAACCTACACAGAACGTTCTCTAGAGACAGAAGAACCTTGCTGGAGAGAACATGGCAAAAGATCCTGGACAGAAACTGGCCTCAGAACCTAGAGACAGAACCTAGCGAGAGAACATGGCAAAAGATACTGGACTGAACCTGACTACAGAAATTGGCAAGAGAACCTGACTAGAACCTGGTGACTGAACCTGGCTGGAGAACCTGGACAGAACCTGGCTGGAGATCCTAAGCAGAACTTCGCTGGAGAACCAGACCAGAACTTCGCTGGATATCCTGAACAGAACTTGGCTGGAGATCCTGGCTAGAGATCCTGGCTAGGCTGCTGATCAACTGAACGTTGTCTCCGTGTCATTCCTTCTTCGCCGACTCCGTCCACACCTTTGGGGACCCCTGGACCTGCTGGGGTTGGACCCCGGCATGGTTTATTTCCCAGTTTCCAATCTAAAATCCCACTGACTAAAATGATCAATTATAAACCTTTTATTTGTGCACCCATCCCTATTATGAAGAGAAATATTTAGGAGAGAAATATTTTCACAGATCCATCAAAATACAAAACCATCAATGGCTTGACCTCTCCAGTATCCAATTTGTAGACTCTGGGAACAAAGTCTTTCTAGGAATGCTTAGTTTTAATAAGTAAACACTTAGGATTGCTAACAGTGAAGTCCTCAATTTACAGAGATATCAATCTACAAAGCGTTGACCTCACAAGCATTGCCACTCCTGTTAGTCACAGCAGTCTTTCCTGCAAACAAGCATGTGCTTTTCACTAGAGAGCGGGAAAACACAAGGCAAAACTGTGTTGGCAGTCACCCCTCCACTCAGCATTTGTGGAGCATTTGTGTTCATCACCCCGAGAATGTAACTGTCATCTGCATAAATGAATAGTGTGCCATATCTGACATTTAAAGTATAGAATTTAATTCATTCGTCCACTTTCAAATATTTACTGTGAACCTGCTCAATTCAAGGCTACGTCGTATGTGTTAAAGGTGCAAGAAGAACCTGACCTTGCCTTCCCTGAACTGAAAGTTCCTTGTAGAGGTTGATACTAAAACCTGAAGGACAAAAGGCAACGTACCGTGTGAAGATGTTGGGGCAGGACATCGCTGGCAAGAGAACAGTGAGGGTGGGAATCCAAGCGACCGTCGAGAGTAAGGGAGGCACTGGCGCAGCGTGTTTGAGAAACAGAAAGAAGACTCGTGTGGCCTGAACATAGAAATCAATCCAAAAAGGAAATTCTGTTTCGATGGTAGTGGGTAAAACAAAAGATTAGAGTGATAAAGTGAGAGATCACTGGGTTCAGGGAAGCTTTCATCGACGGAATTTCATAAAGTGAAAGCTCATGAAATGAAAGGTGAGAAGTTCAGAGGGTAACAGAAGGCAGAAGGCATTCAGAGGGCGATGCTGGACACAGGCAGAGAAGCAGGGGACAGCAGAGTGTAGAGTGGTGACAAGTGTGGAGCAAGGCGGTGAAGAACGGGGGGCAGGCATATGTCAGGATTGCTAAGGGCTGAAAATAACAAGAATGCAAACAACAGTGGCTTGAATCGTTAGGAACTTAGTTTTCTGACCAGAAGTTTTGTGGTAAGAATTTACTGACAGCGATCCAGTAGCTTAATTATATTAGGGCTTAAGCTCTGTCTCTAGGTCTTCCCCTCATGGGATCAATGTGGCTGCCACAGCTGTGATGATGCCATCCCTACCCCATGTTACATGCAGGGAGCGAGGCACCGAATGGCACAGAAAAGAACTTTGTCTCTTGGAGGACGTCTTTCTTATGGTGGAAAAAAAATTATTTCCCAGTTAACTCTCCAGAAAATTTCCCCTTATTCCTGTGTAGTATGCCCACCTCAGAGGAAGAATCCAATTTTCCCCAAATCAAGGAATCTGATAAATGAAGATTTTCTTAGCAAGGAAGAGGGAAAGGAGAAATATCTATTGTGGTGGCAAGCATAGTGTCTGCCAGAGCAGGAGCCAACGATGGAGGGCCTACAATTTGCTTGTGTTAAGCAGTAGATTTTCCTTTGTGGGAAACAGACCTTTGACTGAAACCTCACTTTTGATAGCTTAATGGTCACCACATTTTTTTGTTCCTTTACATTTCTCACTTGAAACATTTTTTTTTTGTCATATAACTTTGATTTTTTTTCCCTTACTCTTGGCCTCTTTCTATCTATGGGTTTTGTGGATGAAATAAGCATTGCTTTAATTCCTTTATTGGTTTTTAAGCTAATGCATTCAAATCCAATAAATAAAATCTTATAGAATATAATTTTTTTTCTATACAGTTTACAATACAACTTTCTAATAGATTTTCTCAGGGGTCACAAATGTAGACACATATATTATTTATACCACCTGATTAATCATTATGTAAACAGTGAGTCATATATATTAATTTTTCTTTCAGGAAAAGTGAAAATGGGTCTCATAGGAGAACTCAGAAAATTTAAAAATTGATATAATTTTTGCTTTCCTAAGCCAAATACCTAATAAATTATATTTGTTATTTAGCCAGGAAAAGATACAAGACTAACAAGTTTGCTGCTGATGAAAAGCATTCCCCGCATTTCATTTGCTTGGTTCTTTTATGCTACATTAAGTGAAGGCGTCTAAACAAATGCCTGTCTGCTCAGGAAGTTCTCCCAATTATGCTACAGGCAGTTTATTCTGGTGTTTGCTTATTCTGCCTTGAGGAAGAAAGAAAGGTGGTCAATTCTTATTACAATGATCCTTCTACAAATGAATGCATTGTCCATTTACTATTTGTAAGATAGTATTTTTTTTTTGAAATATGGACTCTAGTAAGACACTGTGCTTAATACTGAGACCCATTAAGGATATACAAATGAGGGGCTGATTAATGCCTCCTGCGAAGTTCTAGCTTGTGGCTGAAACTTCAGGAAATGGTTTTAAAAAAGGCATAAATAGACACAAGCCTATTGCTTTGAAAACGAGATATTGCGCTTTCCCCACTACCCAGCTGTAGTGGTTGGAAATGGTGGTGTTGAAGCAGAAAAGACATGACTCGAAGCTTACTAAACTTTTCCATGGGCTCTAGCCTTGACTCTCTCACTCACGGTCCTTGCCTGCTTCTCCTATTGCCTATCAGGGCGCCAACACTCCTGCTGCCATTACTGCCTTGGCTTTTGTACTCCCATCAGCATGGACCTCTCAGCAGAATAGAGACCCTCAGACTCCATGGTGGGGCCCCTAGGACTCAGCAGGCACCCCAGAGGCCATTTAGGACGTCCTCGGGAAAGCAAATGCAATGCAAATCAAAATGAACAGCAATAGAATCAGACTGATTCACTTATTGCCTAACCAGTGCTCAGCTCAACAATTTTCTTTCACTTTTAATATTAATTTAGATTTGGGGGAAAATATGGTTTCTATCTTTTCTTTTTTGAACTTGAGTGCTGTCCATGATAATAATAATAAAAAAAATCCTGTTAGCTTGAAGGACTTGTTTAATGAACCAAGTTGAAAGATTAGATTCAAATGATTACAGCTAAGAAGCATCATTTAGGAAAGAACAACATTTTTCCCCTTTCCTAATACCTGGTAGAGCTGTCAGCTTTTGACCAGATGGGCTTAAGGGGTCAGCCTGCCCAGGGCACCAATCTCTCAAAGCAGAGAATAATCACTGACTCTGCTGAAGGAGGTGTATTGATGGAACTCCTCCCTGTGCAAACATAATATGAAGTGGAAAGGACTATTTTGTTGAGCTACTTGGGACCAGGCACGTGTTGTCTCAAATGTGTTGCTAAGAAGCCTGGCAAAGAGTAAAAACAAGGCTGGCATTCTGCCAGCTAGGGCATGAGTTTGGAGGTTGAATAGCATGGCACACGAAAATGGGCTAGAAGGAGAGCCTCCCCAACAATGTTGTTTCTTAGTTTTCTTTTTTATAAGGAATTCGGCCTCATGCATTCTGTTGGACAGATAATTAGAGAAAATCAGTGTAAAAGGGTACATATTTATCTGCTGATGCACAATATTATGAAGGCACCACACATCCTGGTCTTACACTAGGCTTCAGGAGCTCCAACTTTGTATATCCAGCCTTGTATGACTGAAGGACGGCAATACCAGGACGGTAATATTTACCTGA
Organism: Myotis daubentonii; assembly: GCF_963259705.1. Taxonomy (NCBI): domain Eukaryota; kingdom Metazoa; phylum Chordata; class Mammalia; order Chiroptera; family Vespertilionidae; genus Myotis; species Myotis daubentonii. The sequence goes on along the minus strand of NC_081842.1, from coordinate 18,923,980 downwards.
CGAGCTCTTTAGATATTAATCTAATGAATAATACAAAATTACATTTTAGCATAAATAGCACAGTGCAGGTGCTCAATAATTACCTTTTAATAGGTTCATTCCACCTGTCTTATCATACTGTCTAATGCAGCCGTGGGCAAACTACGGCCCGCAGGCCGGATCCGGCCAGTTTGAAATGAATAAAACTATTGAAATAAAAGACCGTACCCTTTTATGTAATGATGTTTACTTTGAATTTATATTAGTTCACACAAACACTCCATCCATGCTTTTGTTCCGGCCCTCCGGTCCAGTTTAAGAACCCATTGTGGCCCTCCAGTCAAAAAGTTTGCCCACCCCTGGTAATGTAACAGATGAGGAGTAGTACAATGCTATCCTATGCATTTTAGGATAGTGCATTGTCTAACCGCTATTTGATCTGTGGTTTATTTGTAAATGGAGAAAATCTTCTAGGCTAGAAATCAGTGGAGAAGTAAGGAAAACCCCTGATATTTCCAGTACCCAATTGGCACCACACATAGATATTACAATATCATTGACTACTAGAGGCCCGATGCACAAAATTTGTGCAAGAGTAGGCCTTCCCCCGGCTGCCAGCAGTGGTTTCCCTCCTGCACCAGGGACCTGGGCTTCCCTCCAGCTGCTGGCTCCTGGGACCCAAGCTTCTGAGGGAGGCCCTGCCCACCTGCCACAGCCCACCAGTCAGTGGCCTGGGCCTCCCTCTGCAGGGCGATCATGGGGCAATGGCTGGGCCCTGACCAATCGCATCGCACCTGACTTGGTTGGCCCGGTGCCAGTGGGTGTCAAAGCGTGGTCCTGGATGGTCCTCTGGATGGTTGTTCTGCTGTTAGGGCCGTTCAGTCGATTTGCATATTATGGTTTTATTATATAGGATATTTCCTGTGCTGTACTATACATCTGTACTTCTCAAACCCTTCACTTTTTTCACCCAGTCCCCCACATATTTTTAAAGGCTCATTTTGCTGCTATGTTAAGCCTACATTGTAGAAGGGAGTTAGAAGCTATTTTAATAACCTACGAGAGGGGGGATGAGAGCATGGACCAGGACGGTGAGAAGCAGCTGGGTATGTGCTGAAGGAAGAGAACACACACTTCGTTGATGGTTTTGATAGGAGGTTGGTTTTGATAGGATAAGAGGGAATGAGGCGTTAAGGAAGAAAGACTCCTAACAGCAGGGGAGGATGCCTTATCCTCATTTAAGATGTTTCCAAATGTAATAATTACCAGTCTATGTAAAGCCTCCCTGATAAGGAGCATACATTTCTGGGGCAAGCTCTCCTTTCTAAAGATCCATGAAATTGTTACTTAGTGAGATATTGTTGCTGGGAATTTGAAGTGAGTTGCCCTTGCCAAATAAATTTATAGGAGCAGTTCAGTGTTCATAAACCTTGAGACTGTTTTAGGGGATATTTTTACACAACTTCAGTAATTTGTAATCATAAGCAAAATATTTCACTAAAGGGACAATAATCTAAGATGAGGCACATAGGGAAGAAAAGCAGTTTTTTTACAGTCAGTTAAAATTCTGTGCAAAGAGGTAAAAGTAAAGTGTTTTTTTTTTTTAAAAAATATCACTATAAATTCAAAATTGTTGGGACATAAATCTGTATTGTTACTACTTTTAATGTTCAAATGTACACTTAAAATTTTTATCTCATCCTTTACATACAATAAAAACTGGCCATAAACACACACAAAATTGATGTAGGACCGTGGAACCAATGAGCATTTTTCTATCTCTCCAGAGATGTGAGAGATTCTACTTTCTTTTCTTTTGCTTTAAAATGTTTTAATCACTTGCAAACAAGTTCAATAATGCTGAAGGAAACTAAAATTACAAGGAAAATAAAAATGAGGTCTACATAGAAGCCAACAAAAACCACGCGTTGGGGTGGATTAATAGAGAAAAGATTGTGGTCAGTTCAAGGCTAAGTTAACAGTTCTTTCTTTCACCAGGAAAGAGACTTAAAGGGGGAGAACCTATATTGACTTTAACTAAAGCAAAGCAGGGTACAGAGCAGAAACTTCCGCATGTTAGCAAAGGGTATTTGTTTCCTCCAGACGGTAAGAATTTAATTTAGGGAAGCAAAATAAATAGCATAAGCCAGGCAATGGCCTGTGGAAGAAAGCTCAAGTCAAAATGCAGACAGTAAATGGAATGAGTGCCGACATTTCAGCAAGAAGAGGCAGGTGGCACTGCCTTCAACCTACCAAATTGTTGCTAGAACCCAAAATTCAAAAGAATTAGACAAGGGGAGATTTAGCAGATGTTAATATGTTTCTATGATTTTTTGGCCCAGGGAGTAAAAGCCAAACAAGCCATAGGTTAATCTAGGTAATGTTCAACTTTCGTTAACCATCATGTGTTAAGCATGTTACAAACATTATCATGTTTTATGTTTCAGCAAATGCACTATATTTTATTTCACTATCCAGTTAGCAGAAACTCCGAAAATCCAATTTTTTTTTCATATATTTACACAGGGAATAGATATTGAGTCCAGTGTTTGAGCACCATGCTATTTCCTCTAACACACGGTGCTTCTTGCTACAACAGGCAACTTTTTAATATCAGAATTTAGTTACTATATTTAGGACCAAAAGCTTTAAAAAAAGGAATCAAATAAAGGCTTGTCTGCATTTCTAGCTTTCATTTCGAATCCCCCTTGCTTATTTCTCCATAGTTGTAGTTGTTTCAGTGAAAAAAAAATATTACTTGCAATAAAATACACTGTAACAAATAGTACTTGCAACAAAATATATATCCAATAGAATAAGAGTAAAATGATAGGTCAAAGTAATGAGAGACAAGATATGCGGAATTATTATATGACAACCTAGAATACAGGAAACAGTTAAGTACAAAAGCAGGCACAGAGCTTTCTAGTAAACACAGATAAAAGGGCAAAACACTGTTGTTCATGTCCAATTATCTAACAAAAAAGATAAATGCAGGATCATTAAGGCTCTATTCTCTAAGAAGAATTAGGAGCATGAAGAAATTTTTCATGTTGTGACATTAAGCAATTTAATAAGTATGCATTATTCATACACCAAAAAAACGAGAATGCTTTGGAGGGATCCTATTTAGTTTTTAAAAGTGGGAATGTAGGTTCATAGGTAGGCTCACCAGGAGGATGTTTTTCTTCTCAACTTGTAACCTGTCAACAGAAGGAAATGGTCAGGTGCCAAATTGCTAACCCTGTGGGAAAGCATTCTGAGAGTCACTGGCATATATTCCCAGATTCAATGGCTTAGGTTTTAGGAGTAATATCCCTTTTGGCCAGCTTTATATTCTAGCTCCTTAGACTTCAGGTAAATTTGATTTGGGCATGAAAGTAATAGATTTACACATTTTTTCCCCCCAATGCATAACTTAAAGCTATTTTCCTACAGTTTCCTTGATCTGTTTTTCTACTGAAGTAAATAAGCAAGTACATCTAAAGTCCAGTAATCAATACTTGTAAACACGCTGGATCAAATTTGGCAAAAATTAGAATGTCTGCAAGAAAGGGGAGTAAGCGCACTTGTACATTTCCTTATTGCCAGTAACTTCATTTGAGTCAGTGTAGCGCAAGGACCGGGCATCCGCAAGGTCAAGAGGTTAGAGTTGGGACCTGAATTTTGAACTCTGACTGCGAGGGGAATAAATCACACCATGCCTCTGACTCATGATCTCAACATATATGTGAGCTATTGGTGACACAAACTTGGGCAGTTTCAGTCATATGTGTCCCACTCCTTGAAGTCATTTGTTATCTGTTTACGTTATGACTGGAGACCACAGAGAGATTTCCATCCAAAGGGAAACCCACACATTTGAGGCTTTTTGCCAGTTCCTTTGACTGCACGGGTTGAATTTTGCATTGTTCCACAGGAAACGCAAAATTTGTTACGGTGAACAGTTGCTTTTTCCTGCAATGACTGTCACGTGAGTAACTAAATTCTCAGAATGTGCCATTGTACTCATCAAGTAGAAGCAGGCTGTTATCAGTCAATTTGAATGCCTGGGTTGCCAATGGGAAAGTAATCTATTTCTTCCATATTTCTTGGATGTCAGCCTCAACCAAACAATGTCTTGTAGAAATTACAGACCTAGTCGCTGTTATGTGAGAAAAAATATGACCCAGACACATTGTGAGAGAGAAAGAAAATGTTGGCGAAGAAAAATAATTTTGCTTGCAGAAAAACAAAGTTTTAACTGAGCGTTGGCTTATGTTGTTTCAGCTTTGTATTCAACATAGCCATGACCTTGAATGAACACCATTTGTTAGATAACCACCAGAGGAGAAATAAAAAACATAGTATGATTCAACTGCCCTCTTTAAATTTCAGAAAGTACTTTAGGACTCTTAAAACTGGTCTATAAATTGATACATGCACGATAATTGAGAAGTAAAAATGGTATTGCTCGCGGGAATAGGTACTATTATTATTTCACCAGAAAAGCCTTATGATATTAGAAGGTAGAATTAGAATATAGAAACAAAGGCCTATCCCGCACCACATACATAATAGGTAACCCTAGAGCAGCAGAAGGAGAATGTAGGAGACTTGAAACCCTCTCAGGCTCTGCTTCAGAGGAATCCAACCTAGACATTCATATTTCAGCTGAGATCTCTTTCTGTCCTATTCTAAACAAGTTTTGATAAGGCAGCTGAATCCTGTATTCTGAGCACTTCACAAGGTCCTTGGTTTGTGTATGCTCAAAGATGTTTATTTGAGGTAAATGTTACCTTATTATAAACAATTTTAACCTGCTAATGTTTCTTTCCTCCAACTTTTCCTCTAAGTCTCCACCATATGGAAAATTAGGAACTCAGTGGTTGAGCACTGACCCATGAACCAGGAGGTCACGTTTTGATTTCCGGTCAAGGCACATGCCTGAATTTCAGGCTCGATCCCCAGAGGCCGCCAATCCCCAGAGGCAGCTTATCAATGATTCTCTCTCATCATTGATGTTTCTATCTCTATCTCCCTCTCTAAATTCAATAAAAGTATATTTTTTTAAAAAAATTAAAAAATGGAAACTCACATGGATATTAAGTCTTTTTGAAGAACAAGTTGATAAAGAGAAAATAATAAAAATACCAATTTACCAACAGTAAATCTCTCTTTGCACCTTTATTTAACTGGAATCTCAACCAGTCTTTGTAGATTGATATTTGGTCATTTGAAACTTTCATTTACCTAAATAGCTTCAGGACCAATTGATAAAAGTTTCTAGAATATATTTTAAAAGAAAAATTTGAACACAATGTTATATTAAATTTAAACACAATGTTATATTAATATTCTTCCTATTCTGTCATTTTTTACAATATAAATAACTTTAAACCCAACGATTCCATTTCAGAGTATATTATCGAAGTAGTTTCCAATGTGCATGAAAATCCATGTATAAAATGTTCATTGAGGCATAGTTTATAATTCAGTGGTTCTCAACCTGTGGGTCGCGACCCCTTTGGCAGTCGAACGACCCTTTCACAGGGGTCGCCTAAGACCATCCTGCATATCAGATATTTACATTACAGTTCATAACAGTAGCAACATTACAGTTATGAAGTAGCAACAAAAATAATTTTATGGTTGAGTCACAACATGAGGAACTGTATTTAAAGGACCAGAAGGTTGAGAACCACTGGTTTATATGAAGGAAAGATCTCCAAGATATATTTCCTAGTGAAAGATTCAGGACTCAGAACACTGCAAGAGAAAATATAAACCAAATTATATAAGAATCCACACTATACAGTTAAATAGTTAAAGCCTCCCATCACCCATAAGCACATACATGTTAACTGTATAGAGAAATGTTTGGGTGAAATTCATACTGATTTATTAATATTAGTTACTTTTGATGAGAAGAATGAAATTTGGAGAGGTTGATAGAAGGACGTTTTATTATTTTACATGCTTATGCATTGCTTAAATATTTTTTTACAAAGAGAATGCTTATGCAGTCTTTGTTTTTGTGAAAAACCTCAAATGCATAATTATAGAAAAAAAAAGAAAATTATCACAAAGAAAAATGAAATTAACCATGTTTTACTGTCTATCTCAAATACTGCTACTTTCAAAAATTCTTCCTCTTTTTTATAAGATACATCCTCTGTGGTTGAGTATGTATCATTCTTACAGTACTTTTTCAATTCAATATTTATTAAAGGGCTACTGAGATTCAATTATGAAAAAGATATTATCCCTATCACCAAGGAACTCACAACTAAGAGAAAAAAAAGATGCATTAACCATAAGGCAATGACCAGATGGCTAAAATAGACAGGTCTGAACAAATTGTCATGGGCCTTTTGGGAGGCATGCTTCTAACATGGCCCGCAAGGTTATTAGCTGGTTTGTTACTGGCTTTGGACCTAAAGAAGCACAGGTAGGTTCAGGATTTTCTTCCCCATTTTCTCTCTGCTTAGTCACCCTGCCATTGAGCACATACTATGTGCCAGGCAGTATCCTAAGCACATTATGTTTTTACATCCTTTAATTCTCTTACTCCACCTTTGAAATAGAAATTACCATTACCCTCACTTTAAAACAATGCTAGGTAAATTGCTTTGGGTCCCAAGAGAAAAAATAGTGGAGCCAGAATTCTACCCCAGGAAAATTCTGTCTGACTCCAGAGCCTAGACCAGTGATGGCGAACCTTTTGAGCTCAGCGTGTCAGCATTTTGAAAAACCCTAACTTAACTCTGGTGCCGTGTCACATACAGAAATTATTTGATGTTTGCAACCATAGTAAAACAAAGATGTATATTTTTGATATTTATTTTATATATTTAAATGCCACTTAACAAAGAAAAATCAACCAAAAAAATGAGTTCGCGTGTCACCTCTGACACGCATGTCATAGGTTCGCCATCACTGGCCTAGACCCTAGCCAATATTACTAGTATATGCTATAATCATCTTGGATAACCTAATGCTACCACTTCCAGGAGGAAACATAACAAGTTTTACTATTTAGTATATGTACTAGGGCTTCTTAAAAACACACACAAATATCTCCATCATTAATATTTGATTCTTTCCCACACTTGGTAATTTTCTGTACTTATCATAGGAAGAATGAAATGATATTATTAGGTATATTTTAAATCCTCACCTGCTATTGAAATACAACATGAAAAATGGATGAGAGCTCTATTTGTCTCTATTTCTGACTTCTACACTCTTCAGTGGTGTACATTTGTGTCATAGCTTCTAAGATGATACTGAAAAATAGTCTGTGATGAGCAATCTGACTATCCTTTTTTTTAAAATATATATTTTATTGATTTTTCACAGAGAGGAAGGGAGAGAGATAGTGAGTTAGAAACATCGATGAGAGAGAAACATCGATGAGAGAGAAACATCGATCAGCTGCCTCCTGCACATCTCCCACTGGGGATGTGCCCGCAATCCAGGTACATGCCCTTGACCGGAATCGAACCTGGGACCCCTCAGTCCGCAAGCCGACGCTCTATCCACTGAGCCAAACCGGTTTCGGCAGACTATCCTTTTTTAAAAAAGTAAATTGTTATTGATTTCAGAGGAAGGGAGAGGTAGAGAGAGATAGAAACATCAATGATGAGAGAGAATCATGATTGGCTGCCTCTTGCTTGCCCCACACAAGGGATGGAGCCTGCATCCCAGACATGTGCCTTGACTGGGAATCGAACCATGACCTCCTGGTATCTAGGTCAACACTCAACCACTGCCTCATGCCGGCAAGCCTGACGATACTTTCTTATGATCCAACTATTCTAGAACCATATCAGAGATTCATCAAACATGTGTTGCCTTCTCTGTATGTCAGTATTGTGACTTAGGAATTTCTAATTTAAAGCAAACAAAAAACATAGTGGTGATGTGGAACTTGATTCCTGACTAAGAACCAAGAAGCTCTTTATCATCAAGATTTATAGAAACCTCACAGCAGGATTACATATGGTATCTTACCTCTCTTTGAGGTTGTTTTATGGTTTGTGTTATAATTGATGTTCATTTTTAAAATACTATGCGTTAATAATTCAAATTGTAATATATCTCTATAAATGTATCCAAATATTGTGGTGTGGATATATGTCAAAAGCCCATTAAGTTATTTATGAATGTCAAAAGTTTGAAATGCCTTGCTATGGGCCAATTGGTGGTAACGGGGTGGGGGAGGGGGAGAGGGAATCCATCTATATATATAAAAGCCTAAGCTACCGAACTACTGAAAGACCAAATGACCGGTCGAATGGTTGCTATGATGTGCATTCACCACCAGGGAGCAGATGCTCAATGCAGGAGCTTCCCCCTGATGGTCAGTGTGCTCCCATAGCCAACCTCTTGCAGTCCCTACCACCCGGCTGAACAGTTCTAATTGGGACTGGGAAATATGGCCCAATCAGTCCCAGTCGCCAGCCAGGCCGAGGGACCCCCCACCTGTGAATGAATTTGTGCACCGGGCCTCTAGTCTACTATAAGTAAGATAGAGTTGCTCATTGTCGAGAGGCTAGTTCTCATGATATTAGAACTAAAACTTATTTATTTAATATAGGAGCCTGTTCTGTACTATTTAGCATGACAGATAATGGGAATAAAAGGAAGTTTACATCAGGAAATCCCTAGTCTAGAGGAGGTTAGACTTTTTTTTTTAGTACAGTTGAGGTTATATAGACAGACAAGCAAGTAGAGTAAGCATGCTCTGGGAAGCCACAGGATGAACATCTAATAAAGAAACACTGACGCGTGTGCTGGATCTTGAAGGACAAAGAGGAGAACCTTGTATTGGGCAGTTTGCTGTTTATTCGGGAACCACTTGGGAACCTTCAGGGAATATTAAGCAGTGGAATAGCACAATTATGTCTTACGTTACATAATTAAAAAGCAAAACCCTTTTATGTTATCACAGAACTCATACTGACAATGTGCAACTCTGCAGACCACTTCATGGTAAAAACACTGAAACTAGAACTAGAAGGGAACTTCCTCAGCCTGGTAAAGGGCCCCTAAGGGAAACATCACATTTCATGGCGAAAGATGGAACCCTTTCCCCCAAGACCAGGAACAGGACAAGGATGTCCACTGTCATCATTTTTATTCAACATTGTACAGAGGAGTCTATCCAGGGCAACGAGGCAAGGCAAAGAAATAAGAGCTATTCATATTGCAAATGAGGAATGGAAGCCATCTCTACTTGCAGAGGACATTCTCTCCTATGTGAAAATGCTAAGAAGCATCAACAACAAGCTGTTAGATCTAATAAATGAGTGCAGCAAGGTTTCAGGATACAAGATCAATGTACAAGAATCAATTGTATTTTTTTACATTATACATTTACATGAATAATCCAAAAATGAGATTAAGAAAATAACTTTATTTGGAATAGAATTAGTAATATGACAATAATTAAGAATATATTTAACAAAAGAAAAGTCAGATTGGTACACTGAAAACTGCAAAACTCAAATGTTTGTTATTGGTGAATGGATATACAAAATATGGTATTTCATACATAGGGATATTATCCAGCTACAAAAGGAATGAATCACTGATATATGCTACAACAGAATGAACCTTTGAAACATTTTGCTAAGTGAAAGAAGCCAGACATATAGTGCTACATATTGTATGAATAGATTTATATGAAATGTCTAGAAGAGGAAATTCCATAAAGATATAAAATAGATACAGATTTCTAGTAGGATAGAGAAATAAGGAATGGTCGCTAATGAGTTCAGGATTTCTTTTCAGGGTGATAATACTCTGAAATTAGATAGTGCTCATTGTTTTATAATCTTGTGAATATACCAAAATCCACTGAATTGCATACTTTATAAGGCTTATGGTAATAGAAGTATATCTTAATTAAAAATCATGTTATATAAATTACAAAGGAATAACATTAATTTGTAAATAAGTGATTTACTAGTAAAGTATATGTTGATGTATAGGTATTCAATAAATATTTCTTAAAAGAGTGAATACATCATATATCTATGATTAATAATAGACATTATATAAAACTACAAAACACTAAAAATAATTAAGAATTTAAATTAATCACCAGAAGTAAACTACAAGATAAAAAAAAGAATTATTATTGAGGATGACAGCTCTTATAGATGTTTAAACCATTTTCCTTATAAAAAATGAGAGTACTGTACCACTTATTTTCTAAGTGACACAATGTAGAATTACAAAGTAATATCTAAATATAGTGTCGATATAGTGTTGTCAAATATAGTGTTGTCAAAATTACTTGATAAGGATTATTTAGAATGGGCACTGAGTAGGTTCATTAGGGTTCCATTTAACATTTTTCATCTCATGGCACACATAAACTAATTACTAAAATTCTGCATCACACCAAAATATATTTTTTGCTGATATGACAAAAAAATAAGTATAATTTTGATTCGTTCACACTGGACAGTTGTTGTCATTTTTTTTTACATGACAATCTAAGGGAAAAGAGGCCAGTGTCCCTGACAAAACATCAGGTGTTGCATGTTTTAAAAATTCTTGTGGCACACCAGTGTGCTGTGGCACCTCAGTTGAAAATCGCTGTATTTAAGATTTGCTATTTTGAAAACACTTCAGGTTAATGTGGGATTTTAGGAGCAATTAATCAACTCTGATTGTAAGAAAGACTGTCATCATGCTAATCCAAGACTGTTCTCCAGCACATTCTGTACCTAAAGTTGATGAAAATACTTTTTTACTTTCAACTTTCAGTTAGGAGACATATTTTAAGGATGGTTATATTTCATCCAAACTTATTTAGCTAAAGATAGTGATCAATTTTGACTTCATTTAAGATGAATATGACAGAAAGTGGAAGTTTGATAAAATTGCTCTTAAAATACTTTATTCCTAACTTTATTAGTTCCTTTAAAATGATCTCACCTGAGGTATATGTAAAATATGCACATATAGGTACATGTGTGATATATAAATTAACAAATATATATTCACTTGTGTATATTCAGGCAATTTAAAAGCAAATCATACCAATTATCATATATTTCAAAGAGAAAAGAGAACAGAGTTTTAACTGTAAATTGTCATAACTAAAAATAAAACAATGACTAGGCTGCAATCTGTTAGCTTATCAGAAAACATTGCTGTGTTGAAATAGACATTCAATTTATATTGAATGTATGTTCATGTGAAGTTTAATGTTCTTGGTGCTGAAAGGTGCATTTTCTTGGTATATGTTAAATGGTGCTGAGATGCACTACTCCAATTGCTCCAGAATAAAACTAACTTTGGAATTAATGTCTTTGTTTCATAAAAGAATGAGACCAAGTGAACACACTACCTAACTGGCTTTGGCACTTATAGGGTGGTTTTAGAATGAAAACACTATGTGCACCTATTTGTCTGCCAGATTTACAAGTGTCTCCAACTTATATTGAAGCTCTTAATGATGACATTCACACCTGTGAGGATGTTGTCTTTGCTAGGTGACATCCTCAAGACTCAGGGATCATAGTCATTTGCACAATAGGCATTTTTTTCCCCCTACACACACACACAAAAATATAGCAATGCTGCCAAAAGAGGATTGTGGAAGCCTACGCACAAATGCATTTGAAAGAGAAAATATCCACTTTTATACCCATAGATATTCCTTAAGGTACATTTTATCAAACCATCTTACTTTTCAAATCAACGAACTGAGTTGCAGGTAGGCATGTGCAGGATCACACGTGGCACAGCTGGGTCCTGAGCTCAGGCTCCTGACCTCTGCCTGCTACACGTCCTTCCTCTACAGCTGGATTGAACATATGTGTCATTTCTGTAATAGCTCTCCCCTTAAGTGTGGTGAAGAAAGCACCAGAAAGTTTTCCTTGAAGGTATGCATGCTCTTTTAATTGATGTTATAGTACCAACACAGCAACATTAACATAACTGAGAAAATTCTCTCACAGCCATGCAACTTACAAAATGAAACTGTTATCTCTCCTCAAAGGCTTCTAGGCTCTGGCAATAAGCAAGCTTTACATTTACATAATTGCCATCTCAATGTGGTCACAGCTGTGACATCTGCGTTTCTTACATTAGCATACAGAGCCTCTCTGTTGCTATACATATTTCATGTTTTTCATCTTCAGAAGCTGCTTAATATTTTACTGTTCTGGTACTAGAAAGAACTTAGTACTTCCACAGATGGACATTTAAATGGCTTATATTTGTTCTCATTTTTTGGATAGTGTTACAGTGAATATATGTTTTAGGTTTCCCCCCCAAATTTTATGTTGATGCCTTAGGTTCAATACCCAGGTATGGGATTAACTTGATGAATAGTATCTATAGTTTTAATTATTCTTGATTCTTATAATATGGGTCTCCAAAAAGAGAGCTCTACCATTTAAATTCTGCCAATGACACATAAGGGTATCTTTCATTATGTCCTCACCATCAGTGAGTATTATTATTAAAACTCTTTTCAAATAGTCCAAATGCTGTATTTTATTTATTTATTTTTAAAATTTATTTAAAAATATATATGTTTTATTGATTTCAGAAAAGAAGGGAGAGGTAAGGAGAGATAGAAACATCAATGATGAGAGAGAACAATTGATCGGCTGCCTCCTGCACGCCCTGCACTGGGAATCGAGCCCACAACCCGGACATATGCCCTGACCGGGAATCAAACCATGACCGCCTGGTTTATAAGTTGACACTCAACCACTGAGCTACACCAGCCGGACCAAATGCTGTATTTTATATTAATTTATTTTGTATTTTCATATCTGCTAACTTATTAAATATAGAAAACATTACATATTATTAAAATAAGTATTAAATATAGAAAAGTATTATATCATTATGACATACATCAAAATATAACAGATTTTGTAATTATATATATTATTGACTGTAGAAAATATTAGAAACAGAAAAATGACTATTTTTGTTTTTATGTGCATAGCTTCATTACCTTTTGAATATTAATTACCTCTTCCTTGACCCATTAATATTAATATTATTTTATTTTTAATATATTCAATTTTCTTTAAAATTTTATTCACTAATTATTAACACAATCAAACAACTGCTAAATGCTTAGTGCCTATAACTAGCCCTGTATTAACCCTGAGGACTTCACAACCCCTACCATCAAGGAGCTCCCAGTTGGCCTGAAGGAATAGTTAGATAGACCAAATATTAAAGTACGGATGGGCAGGGTTTTCCAAGGAGCTTCTTTACTGCCTTTTAATTTCCATGTTTGACAAGTGGAGTCACACATGTGCAAGGGAGGAAAGCTTTAGTTTGGTAGCTCTTTGCTGCTCCTAATGGACTGTGTCCCAACATAGACTCGGTTTCTTTGAGAGTCGGAGGAGGCCTGGGCGTGTTCACGCTCAGCCAGGGCAGGTGGAGGGACTTGGGCTTTGATACATTGGATGGCCATCACGGATCCCCAGACCAACTGAATCACTTCAATGAAGTTCTCTGAGGATAGCATGGCAACATCAACTCTTCAATGTCATCATCCTACCCCATCTTCTTTCCTGTTTCATTCTTCCTACTGCCAAGGTGACTGTTCACAGGCAAGTTTTATCTCCATGTGATGCTGGCCATGTAAGAATATGGTCATGGGCTGCATTTGAAAATGTAATGTGTGTAGATGTGTTTTGAACACTGAGATGCATCACACACACTTTAGTTTTTACTTCAGTTTTTTTGAGTTATTTCTTTTCTAGATTGATGAGTTGTGCTCATCCACTTACACATTCTCTTTTTTTATAGGCCAGGATAACACAGCCAGATGAGTAACAGCTTATACTGCGCTTGTAAAAATTGGACACACGTTTCTCCTTCCCCTTTGATGAGAGGATCACTACATGTGGCAATTGTATCTGTTTTTCATTCATTTTTAATGAAAAAAGTAAAATAACTGTCAACTGGAAACATGTTTACAATATTATCAAGTGTTTGGAAGATTTGACTCATATCTCTTGAGGTGGTAATAAGCCATATGAAAAGAAAGAGTCGTTAGTTCTCGAGCTTTGACATGGTCTAAATTAAAATTTCATTTTCTAAGTTTGGATAATGAGGAAAGTTCCTGGAAAGCAAAATGGAACAATAACAGCTTAATTATTAATGTCAACACCAAGAGAAAACATTCACAAGTGCAATAACTATTATATTTGGTTAATTTTAAGAATAAAGAAAACTGTAAAATTATCTAAAATCCATAAAAAAATTTGTATTTCAGAATTGGAAATCATATGAGAAGTATGATAATAACAATGAATTGTATTTCCTAACCTCACTATTTCATGGCCCTTTATATTTTAAATAGTCTCTGAGGTTGATATTCTTATTGGCAGATGGGTAATCTATCTTTAATATTAATTAGACTTCTGGTAATTGCTTGAAGAAAAAATATATAGAAATGCACATAAAAAAACACTTTAAAGATGACATGGCAGTATTCCATCTTTTCTTATGGCTGAGTAGTATTCCATTGTTTACATCTTTTTCCAATCATCTAGCAAAAGACATTTTGGTTGTTTCCATGTCTTGACCACCATGAATAATGCTGCAATAAACAAAGAGATACATATTTCTGACAAATAAATATTTTCAAATTTTTGTGACAACATGGATGGAGCTTGAAAATATCATCCTAATTTATATAAAAACCCTGGGTCAGTCACACCCGCAATGACCAGGAGGCTCCACCAACTGAAAGTCAGTCCTGCAGTCAGCTCTGGGTTGTCATGGTGACCCAGCACTCCCTGAAGAGAGAGGCCTAAAGAGAGAAGCAGGGTCTGATCCGTAGCCTCTGTGGCAGCTGTTGAACAGCACTTGCCTCTCTTTAGCTCTGTTCAGCAGCTGCACCTCCATTTCTCTCCAGGCCTCCACCAGGGCTGCTGATCAGCTCTGCCTTTCTAATCAGGCCCCATTGATAGGCCCAGAGATTCTGACTGGCATAGAAACTGACTAATCAGAACCAAATCTGGGTCAACTGTGAGGAGCCAATGGCTGTCTAGAAGACGGAGCTTTTGATGCTGACTGGCATAGAAACCAACCAATCAGAACCAAATTGGCCAGCAGAGGAGGGCAGTTGGGGGCAAGATCAGGCCTGCAGGGGAGGGAAGTTGGGGGTGATTGGGCCAGCAGGGGAGCAGTTAGGTGTTAATCAAGCCACCAGTGGAGTGGTTAGGGGCTGATCAGGCTGACAGGCAGGAGGCAGGCAGGCGAGTGATTGGGAGCCATCAGTCTCGGGTTGTGAAAGGGATGTCCGTCTGCCGGTTTAGGCCCGATCCTGTGGGATCGGGCCTAAACCGGCAGTATGATTTCCCCCGAGGGGTCCCAGATTGGAGAGGGTGCAGGCTGGGCTGAGGAACACCCCCTCCCAGTGCATGAATTTTGTGCACTTGAGCCTCTAGTGTTAAATGAAATAAGTCCCATGGAAAAAGTCAAGAATCATATAACTTCACTTCTATGTGGGGTATAAAACTGAAAGCAACAAACACATAAAAACAAACAAAAACTCATAGACACAAGCAACACTTAGGGGGAAAGGAGGGTGGGGAGGAGGTAGTAAAATGTAAAGGCGGTCAAATACCAGTATATGGTGACAGAAGGAGATTTGACTTTTGGTGGTGGACACACAATATACAGATGATATATTATAGATCAATGTCAGTCCAAAAGTACTTTGCAGAGATGAAGGTATAATTGCAATTGAATATTATTTTTGAACATGGTGAAATATAGATTGTGGTTAGGAATTGAGGCAAGGAAAAGTTATAGCTTTGCATTGAGGCCTGATTTCTGTCAAATGAGCTAGATTTATACCAGAGGTGGACCACTCCACATATCCAGTCATAAAACACTGGTATTGCTAACTGTTCTCACTTTGTAGAAGGTATAGCTCTCTTTTTGGAGCCCCACAAATGCAACTTAAGGTGGTGGAAATACCCTGAAGACTGTAACTGCAAACTTCCCCTGAGCTCTGTCTGACATGACGGAATCTCAGCTGGCAATTGTTTTGTGAGAATGTAATGAATCCCAGGAGCAGAAATAATCAGTCCTGGCGTTCTCCGCCTTATTTAAAGAATGGTTTATACAGTAATATGAGCAGCAAGAAATCCACTCTCCTCCTCCAGCTGGAATAGTCACGCTGGGCTGATCTATTTAATAATTCCTGGCTAAATATTTACAATGAGCTGCTTTTGTTTTAAAGCTTGGTCAACATATTTAGAAACTATGATGAGTTTATTTCCAGCAGTAACAAATTGAAAATCTTGACTTCAGAGAAAAATAACTATATCTGGTATAACATTTTGATTCATGTCAGTATTAGAGTAGAACACACGTCATGATGGGTGTGAAACCCTGAGCTCTCCCTACCCAATGCTTACAAGAAAGTCGGGGATTGTTTTAATTGTTAACTTAACAGCTGTTCTCTCTAATATGTACTGAAGATTATAAAACTTGAACTAATTAATCAGCACGTAAAAGTAGCATTGGGGGATTATCATCTAGTGTTTTAATTAGATTTCATGAGAATGTAATTTTGTTTCTGTGAGATCCCACAGAAAAAAAAGGGAAAACTGTATCTAATTATGATTCAACTTTTTGTAATGAGCTTTTCCCAAAACGAAGCACGTATTGAAAAAAATACTAAGAGTAAAGATATTGAGTTATTTCAAAATAACCTACCACACACATACTAGATAGGATGTGTTTTTCAGCACAGTTGCCAGACAACCCAGAGACGGGGCTTAATTTGGGGGCTCCTCACTTCATCCTCTGCACTCCAACCACATTGGACCACCAACATGCAATTCTTACTTCCTCTTTAAATAGCATGAAAGGTCCTGTGCTCTCTGTATAATTTCTCTCTTCTCTGTCCACTCCTCTAAGTGCTTGTTAAGTCACCCTTCCAAGTTTGTAACCCTTATGTGTATACAAGTATATAAAATAAAGCATATGTGTAGAGAAAAGCACAAAACAAGTGTACAGTTTAACGATGCATTGTTTTTACTCTCTTAATAGTACCTATTGAGCAACAAAAATTCTTTATTTCAATGTACTCAATTTGTAATCTTTTCTAGTTAGTGTTTTCTGTGTGTCATATTTCATAGTTTTTCTTAGCTCAAAACACTCCAGTATTGTTTTGCCCTTTGCAAATTGTTCTGTCTTTCATTATTTACATAGAACTTTTTTTTTATCTGTGTTTTTATATCTGGTATGAGGTAGAATTCAATATTCCAGCCAGAGCAAAGACGTTGAGATTTCAGGAACGTGAGTTTGATTAGGAGAAGCTGGGGCCAGCAAATGAGGCAGGAGGAGGGGAAAATGAGGTTGCAGAGGCAGACAGTGGCCAGGTAGTAGAGAGCATTGTGTCCCTTGGTAAGCATTTTTCATTTTATTCTAAATGTATGAGAAGCTATTAAAGTGTTGAGAACAGGGGAGTAATAGAGGAGAATTATATTTTTATGAATTGTTGAGTACTGCAATAATAATTAACAGAGACTCTATAGAAAATGCAGGTGGGCGGGGCCATTGGG
This sequence comes from Myotis daubentonii, assembly GCF_963259705.1. Classification (NCBI taxonomy): domain Eukaryota; kingdom Metazoa; phylum Chordata; class Mammalia; order Chiroptera; family Vespertilionidae; genus Myotis; species Myotis daubentonii. The sequence continues at coordinate 18,906,440 of NC_081842.1, read as the reverse complement.
GAACTTTTGCACTTTGCCAAGTGAGGTGATGGAGCTTGGAGTAGGATGTGGAGGTGAGGAAACCTGGACAGACCTGAGGACCGTTTTGAAAGGAAAGCCAACACGATTTTCTGATGGATCAGATCTATGTTTGAGAGAGAAAGACGTATGAAATATAATTCCAAGGTGATGATGTTTCCCAATATAGGAAAAATATCAGTTAAATTTCATTGACTTCATGAAACTTTGGTCCTGGTTATGAATGTTTCCAGAAGTAGTCTGTACCACCAATGTTGCTTTTGATGGTGATGATTCTGCCTACAACTCAAGGGGGTGCTTGAACTAAATATAGTATTCCCCCCTTTTCAACAGGGAAATGTTCCAAGACCCCCAGGAAATGCCTGGAACCATGAATAGTGCTGAACCATATATGTATTGTGTTTTTTCTTACACATACATACCTATTATAAAGTGTAATTGACAAATTTGATAATGCCTTCCTAATAATTGCATATGCTTACCAATTGCTATATTTTCAAATGAACATAATAAATAATGACTATACTTTTATCAAGTATTCTCATGATACTTCAGTGAACCCCCTTATCTGTGGTTTTGCTTTTTGTGGTTTCAGTTACCTGCTGTCAATGGTGGTCCAATAATATTAGACGGAAATCACAGAAATGAACAATGAATAAATCTTAAATTGTTTTGTGTAGTATGATGAAATCTCAAGTTGTCCCATTCCATCCCTCCCAGACATGTAACACTCCTTTGTCCAGCATATCCACACTGTTTATGCAACCCCCCACTCCCACTTTAGTCACATAGCAGATGTTGTCTGAGTTATCAGATCAACATCACAGTATCACGGTGGGTGCTTAGGTTTAGGTAACCATTACTTTACTTATATTGTTATAATTATTCTATTTATTATTCATTACTGTTGGTAATAGCTAACTGTACCTAATTTGTAAATTAAACTTTATGATAGGTATGTATGTGTAAGAAAAAACAATACATATATGGTTCAGCACTATCCATGGTTCCAGGCATTTCCTGAGGGTCTTGGAACATTTCCCTGTGGAAAAGGGGGTCTAGTATATTTGGTTCCAGCACCCCCTTGAGTTGTATGCAGAATCATTAGTTCCTAGTTTTCAGCTGAGGAATATAAGATATGATATATATATAAAAGCCCAAGTGACTGTTACTACTGGTCGACCGAACGACTGGTCACTATGACAACACACTGACCACCACGGGGCAGATGCTTAATGCAGGAGCTATCCCCTGGTGATCAGCGTGCTCCCACAGCCAACCTCCTGCGGCCAACCAACCTCCTGCTGTCCCTCCCTGCAGCCAGTGGGCCCCAATCAGCCTGATCAGGACTGTGTGAGATGAGCCCTGATAGCTGGCCAGGCTAAGGGACCCAACCCATGCACGAATTTTGTGCACCAGACCTCTAGTATTTAATAAAAGGTGAAGCTGGATCTTCACCTAAGTCTTATGACTCTAAATTCCCAACTTCTTTGGGGTGTCTCATGTAAGTTCTGTAACAGCAATGTCAGCGGCTGAGCACAAAAAACACTTGTAAAGTGTTTGTTAATTACTTCATGGAATGGGGCACACCTGTTGTATATAGGCAAGAAAATTTGAACTATGAATTAATTACACTAAGAGGCTAAGACCCTTCTACTTAATGGTTTTATATATTTGTTTGTTTTAAATTAAGTTTAATCTAGAAATATTTTAACTTTTAAGGCCTATACCTATTTTCTAGCGTAAGTTTATGGACTTACCCTGGAATATGCCTCAGCTAAATTTTCTTAATCTGTTTGTTTGAATTCTCTTTATCGAGTGAATGTGAATTGAAGCATGAATGACAAATAACAAAATGCTATTTCTACCTGAACTTAAAAATTCTACAGAAAGACCAACTCATCAGCAGCAATTAGTGTAGAAACCCAGATGGTCAGATAAAACAAACCATCAGTTGATTTTATTAATTTCTTAAGGAAATGCTTAATGTTGAGATGGGGTCTTCAGAAATGTACCTAAAATATGGTATTTTGCCAATAGGCTAATTTAATTAATTCCAACTGGGTTAATTTGAACACATTACCATTGTTTATCTAAAGAGAAAGAACAAGTACAGTAAGTTCTAATGTAGTGGTGTGAACACACAAGACTGAATTTTTAAAACAACATAAGGTCAAGTAACAAGAATTTCTCATCTGAATATGTTGACTCATCCCTCTCAGAGTAAGAATGATAACAAACTTATAATGACTGACATTTATAACTTCCACAAAGCACCTGTGCATATCATTCTAATTTGATCTTCTCCATCACCCTTGATAATTAAATAGTTTACATTCATCAAATGTTTGTGCAGTACCATTATGCTTTGCATACATTATTAATTTTTCCTAATAATCTGTAAGTTCAGTGAATTGATGGAGGTTTTTAGTGATAAGCAGGACAAATGGACTGTGTAAAATATGTGTAAAATAAAAAACATGCTAATATTGAAGACTGAAAGTAAGGCAATTTGGAGCACTGTCTTTGAAATCAACAAGTTTCAGAGTTTTCTCAGACTTATGAGCTTCTGACATTCATATTCTTAGGAGTGTTTATTTGGCTTCACTTGGATATTATCCTCATCTCCTTGTCCAGGTGTTCAGTCTGGTTAAGACTAATTTCTGAGCTTTGAAGGTAGAACTAAAAGAAAGTTTCCTGTTTATTCAACCTGACATTTACACAAAGAATACAGAATACCAGATATAAGTTAAGGAGATAAAATACAACCAGAGTTAATGCTACCTTCCTGGTTTCCAGACTCAATAGAGAAAAAAAAGGAGAGGATTCCCAGGTTATACACAGATGGCAAATAAGTGGTTGGATGATTCCTAAAGCCTACAGGCCCCTAAAAAGATGGATCAGTCAGGACAGCTGGGTGCCCATGATGCGAATGTCTAGTCTTTGCCCTGGAGAGATAGTCAATAAAGACCTTTCTTCTGTGGGTCACACTATATGAAGGAAATACAGATTCTAAGACATAACAAATGGTTATGGGAGAAAACCATCAGGAGAGGGGAAGTGATTGAAAGGGTGTCTCTTGGTGGATCAGGGAAATGGTGAGCCTGTTGTCAAGGGTGGCTAGCAGCAGCAGAGAAAGAGATCAAATTAGGTTTTGCTATTCCCCTTGCCCACTGTGTTCCCTTGGGACAATCTTAGCTAATCTCCTAGTGTCAGAATTTTATAGCAACTTGTACTGGCTCTGGTGTCCTCAGAAGAACTATCAATAGCACCAAAGCCTGGTTAAGCATAGAGTTGATGAAAACACATGTTACCTACCAACCCCTTTACCCCTAACCCTCCACATCCCAAGATTGATGGATTACTCCAGTGTATGGCTTCCTACAATTCTACTTTTTCCTAAGCATTTAGATATAAGCAGTAGTTGGTCACAGGATGACAAATACAAATAATTTCTTAAGAAGTCTATGGTCTGTCCTTCAGATTTTCCCTAATATTAATTCCAGACAGAGTAACTGATGCCCTTAGGTAACCCTAAACTTACAGGCTAAGATAATAAGAAACTCAGTAAATATAACTATTTTGAATAACAATAAAAAAACTGGAAAACATATACCATCTGAAGCAAAAGCAGTTATTATTAACCAGTCATGTACTATTTACACATAGCTTTCCATTTAAATTCAAACTACTGCATTTAAATGTCCAAGTAATATTTGCTATAAGCTAAAGTTTACACCAATATGAAAGCTATCACTAAAAATGTAGATGCTGGTCAGGCAAAAACAATGGTGTTGTAAAGATTGCAATTATGTAAATTAAGTGCCTACATGCCTGGCACATTGTAAATAGTTAGTAGATGTAAAATCTCCCCTATTATGTATGTATTTATTTATTTATTTATATTTTTATTAATTTCAGAGAGGAAGGAAAAGGGAGAGAAAGATAGAAACATCAATGATGAGAGAGAATCATTGATTGGCTGCTTCCTGCCCACCCCACACTGGGGATCGAGCTCCAACCTGTGCATGTGCCCTCACCAGTAATTGAACCATGCACTCCTGGTCCATAGGTCGATCCTCAACCACTGAACTATTGCCGGGGTCCAACCCCAGCGGGTCCAGGGGTCCCCAAAGGTGTGGACGGAGTCGGCGAAGAAGGAATGACATGGAGGCAGCATTCAGTTGATCAGCAGCCTAGCCAGGATCTCTAGCCAAGTTCTGGTCTGGATCTCCAGAGAGGTTCTGCTGTTTATTGTCTTGTTACATCCGTATTTATACCAGTTGATTTTAATCCTGTCAATTTCTATTACAAAGGCTAGGGTGTTTCTTATCTCCATTCCAGGGAGTAAAGATTATGTAGCTTAAGCATGATTGTTTGTAGTGATTAACTACCCGCCTGGCACTTAGTTAAGGAGTTTCATCCCCTCCCTGACTTCAGGGAAAAATTCCTACCTGGGGAAACAACCTTTCTCGGAGAGGTGACCTTGGTTAAAACACACAGCGTTAAGGGGAGCAAACATATTAAGAACCATATGCTATATATGCCAGGTCCCTTGAAACAGCAAGGATGGACTGGCTCCTGGCAAATTCCCCCTTTTTTATTTTTTAAAGGCAGGCATTAAAAAGAAAAACCTCAAATGCCCTCTTATATCCATTTTAAGAGTAGGATTGGCGCTTTCCGCTATTACCTGAGTCCTGATCTATCATCCCAGGGAGAGCTTGCCAATCCTGCACTTTCCCAGGGTAGAAAGGCTGCAGTGGGGTTAAGGATAAGGCTCCTGGGGCCTACCTTCTCCCATGCCATTACATTTACCTTTCCTTCCTCAGAAAAGCATGGACATATTTGTTGTACAAAACGTTCTGTCTGACTGGGAGTAACCTTAATTCCTCTGCTAGCAAGCATATATGTTAAAAGATCAATACAGAGTCTTTTTTCTTTAGACTCAGTATGGCACATCTTCTTAATCTAAAGATCAATACAGAGTCTTCTTTCTTTGGACTCAGTATGGCACATCTTCTCAATCTAAGGATCAATACAGAGTCTTCTTTCTTTGGACTCAGTATGGCACATCTTCTCAATCTAAGTTCTGTACTATCCACCTTCTTACCCTACTTATCCTCTATAGGGGGGTCTTCAGTACCCTGGTGGAGTCCTATCCATCCCGAGTGTGGGGTTCTCAATGGGGGGGGCTTACTTAGGGGAATCCTGTTACAGGGGTTCCCAAAGGTGTGGACGGAGTCAGCGAAGACTATCCACCCTCTTCCTATGGTGGAGTCCTATCCGTCCCGAGAGTGGGGCTTACCTAGGGGTCCCTGTTCGGGCGCCATATGCCGGGGTCCAACCCCAGTGGGTCCAGGGGTCCCCAAAGGTGTGGACGGAGTCGGCGAAGAAGGAATGACATGGAGGCAGCATTCAGTTGATCAGCAGCCTAGCCAGGATCTCTAGCCAAGTTCTGGTCTGGATCTCCAGAGAGGTTCTGCTGTTTATTGTCTTGTTACATCCGTATTTATACCAGTTGATTTTAATCCTGTCAATTTCTATTACAAAGGCTAGGGTGTTTCTTATCTCCATTCCAGGGAGTAAAGATTATGTAGCTTAAGCATGATTGTTTGTAGTGATTAACTACCCGTCTGGCACTTAGTTAAGGAGTTTCATCCCCTCCCTGACTTCAGGGAAAAATTCCTACCTGGGGAAACAATCTTTCTCGGAGAGGTGACCTTGGTTAAAACACACAGCGTTAAGGGGAGCAAACATATTAAGAACCGTATGCTATATATGCCAGGTCCCTTGAAACAGCAAGGATGGACCAGCTCCCGGCAAACTATGCCGGCTGGGATCCCCTATCTTTTAGTTATGTACTTAATAAGTGAGGAACCAGATTTCTGTGTGTATGTGTGTGTGTGTGTGTGTGTGTGAGTGTGTGTGTGAGAGAGATTCCTACTGATATAACTTCAGGCACTGTATTAGTTTTCTGAGGCTGTTGCTATAAATTATCACAAACTTGGTGGCCTGAAACAACAGAAATTTATTATCTCACAGTTCTGGGTGTCAGAGTTTGAAATTGGTAGCACTGGGCTGAAATCAATGCTGGTAGAAGCTCTGGGAGAGAATCTCTTTCTTATCTTTTCCAGTTTTCTTCAAGGAATGGCTGCTGACATTGCTGAGCTTGTGGCCATGTCACTCCAGTCTTCAAGGCCAGTCTTCTACTCTGTCTCACACCCCCTCTTGCTGTGTATCTCTTGTAAAGACACATGTGATTACATTGAACCCACCAGGAAAATCGAGGATAAGCTCCTACTGTCAGGATTTTAATTTAATCACATTTACAAAGACACTTTCATGTCATATAAGGTGACATTCATAAGTTCTAGGAAGTAGGATGTGGGATCTATTTTTCTGCCTCCACCATAATTACTTATGCTAACAGGGTAAGTGCTCAATTAATATTTGTTAAGTAAACTCTCTTTCCATAGCCTTTTTAAACTTTACTTTTATTGTTCACACTATTACAAATATCTTCATCCCCCCCTTTGTCCACCTCCTTCTCACCCCCGTCCCTTGCCACCCTTTCTCTGTGACCATAGACACAGACAACAGTGTGGTGATGGTCATGGCTGTTTTTACTGCCTCTCCTAGCTCCTATGATCTGTGTTACTGATAGTACTTTGTCCTCCCTCCATCAACTTTCTACATATGTTATTTGTACATATTTATAGTCTCAGTGATCTTCTAACAACATAATTGTGATGTAGTAACAATAGACCTGTAGTCTGGAACTAGATGTTGGTTTTAAAATTTTGAGTTGGGATGGGAAGTAGCAAGCAACAAGGAGATGGTTCACTTTTAAATATGTATTTTTTACAAGTCTATACAGTGTGCTGGTCATTTTTTTTCAATGAATTAATCAGAAGACCATTAAGGACTTCTGTAACTTAGAAGTGAATAAGTTTGCTATTGGAAGTTCAAGTTATAAGGTTGACATAGCCTGTATAACTCCAGAATGGTCTTTAAGACAGTGGGTTCATAGTTAAATGAAGAATATAGTTATCAAAGGGACGCTGTGGTCAACAATGGAATATCTTGAGCACATGAAATACTAGCAGAAGTAACTGGACTTGGGCACAGGATAAGCTCTGATTGATAAGTCTCAATAACTGGCTCTGTGGGCTGGGACATAGGTTATTTTCATACTCTTTAAGAAGCCTGTTGTAGTTAGGGAGAATTTTATAGTCATCACTTAATACTGAAGACAATTATAGTTGGTCTTTGTCTTCTCACATAGAACTATTCACAAAGAGATAATGAACTTGTGATGGAGACATAATGCTCATAGCTCTCACCAAGAGCAAATACATTAGAATTTTTCTTCTTTGTTCATCATCCTAGAATGTGTTTTCTGAATCCATTCCTTGAATCAAGAAATATTTATTGAGAATCTATCATATGTCTGATACCTAGGAAGGTGCTGGGCATACAACTAGGGAGCCAATGGATCTTTCTCCTTTCCTTGATACTGAAGAAATCTGCAAAACTTCAACCCGTTACAGAAAACAAACAAGTAAGCTGATGGGTTCGCAAAAATACACCTCTAGCACCAAAAATATCTTCATCAAGTTCTACAGTTTCACAACTAAGTTAACACAGACCTAGTATCAATATTTATTCCTTTATTTATTCATGATGAATGTATATTGAGCATCTGATGTATGCCAAGTGTTCTGTAGCTATTAATAATATAAAATAATGAATGAGAAGACCATAAAAATGTTCGTTTAATTAATTAGGTAATTAGGCTCTGAAAACATTGAAATAAACACAGATATTGAATCAACTAAATAATAACATCTTGCTTACAAAAATAACAGATGTGATAGTATGTAGGCAATATGATTAATTAATGCAGATAAAGATATATGTCTTCAAATTTTTGTCATAAAAAATAAGTGAAAATATGAGGCTTAGTATAAAATTGTACATCTCAAAAGAAAAAAGTTTCAAAGCTTCAAAATTGAAAGACAACAGACTTCAGTATGTAATGTTTACAAGCAATAAAGAGTCTAATCAATAAAACCATGAGGAGTTCTTTAAGAGAAAAATATTTCAAAGAAGCTTCAAATTAACCAATTTCTGCATCAGACTACATGTGGGTTATGTGCCATTGAGTTGGCTCTGACTCCTGGTAATGCTATGAATGAGTGATGTCCACAGTATCCTGTCCTCAATGGCCCTGCTCAGTTCCTGTAGACTCATGCCTATGGCTTTTTTTAAAATCCTCTCCCGATGATATTTTTCCATTGATTTTTAGAAAGAATGGAAGAGAGAGGGGAAATTCAGAGAGGAATATCAACATGAGAGAACCACATCGATTGGTTGCCTCCTGCACACACCCTGCCCAGGGCCCCAGCTGGGAAGGAGCCTGAAACCAAGGTACATGCCCTTGACTGGGACCCTTCTGTCCTCAGGCCAACACTCTATATCCACTGAGCTAAACCAGCTAAGGCCCTATGGTTTTTTATGGAGCCAATTCTTCTCATATTTAGTCTTCCTCATTTCCTGCTGCCTTCTGTTTTTCCTGGCATTAATATCTTTTACAAAAAACTCTGCCTTCTCAGGATTTGCCTGAAGTAGGACCACATAGTATAAGTAAAAATGCAGAAACTGTTAATGTAATCAAAATAACAGTTGGATGACTATGTGGAAAGCACACACACACACACACACACACACACACACACACACAAAAAAAAAACAGGTGAAGCCGCTTCTGGAGAAGTGATGACTCATGAGATAAACTCATTATGCAACAAGCATGACTCATTGTTATTTCATGCTACTGAGAGTGGGATCAACAGGTATTCTCAGTCTCCCCACTAAATGAAACATTCTTCACTAGTCCATCTTTATGTTCACCCAACACTTCTACATTTAATTGTAAATTGTGTCATTTGGCCCGTTGATAGACCTATAGCAACCTCAAAACTCCCCGCAAGGAATACCTACAGGAAGCAGAGCCGCAGTCCCAGGTCCAGCTGGTTCACCACTGCATATAAGTTTGCCCCATGTTCTCCTTGCTTGGGTGTTTTATTTCGCTTGGTAACCTGGTGCCTTTCCCATTTACTCCGTTACAGATGAGATGGGGTCAAAACTACTAAAGGCATAGAAGTGACAGCTGACAGTAAGGAGGGAGATGAAAGAAGCCGAACAAAAAAAATCACCAGTTGTCCAGGACAAACCTGTCCATGTGTCTCAGAAATCCCCAAAGGTAATGCTAGATTGCAGCTCTTTAAGTTCATAAGCAGCAGCGTGAGTCATCAAGAAAATAACAATCCATGTTCAAATATTTCTCTTTGACTAAGACTTGGGAGTTTGCAATAAACTAAACTAGAAAGCTTTGTCATTTAAGGGAGGGGTCAAACTTCACTCTCAAACTTAACTTGTTGAAACCTTCATTTCCTTATAAAAATGCTATGGCACTTTCACCAAAAGATGCCTCACCAAGTGCTCTGAGATAAAGGTTGTATCTATAGAAAGTTAAAATAGCATGTGATGAAGTCTACAGTGCTCAAGTCCCAAACATTACATTCAACATATAAAAGAATATTGTAAATGAGTTTCTCATTCCAATGGACTCAGTCTAATCTAATAATAGACAAACAGGGTAATTGACCGTACCTTCGCTACACCTCCCATTGGCTAATCAGCAAGATATGCAAATTAACCATCAACAAAGATGGCGGTTAATTTGCATACATAGGCACGAAGCGGACCCGCGAGCAACGAAGGTCCTTAAGGCGGCTCCGGCCGGAGTGAAGGCCTGGGTGCTGGGTGCCGGAGGAAAACCGGTGCTGGCAGCCAGGGGAAGGGAAGGCCTATTGCACGAATCTTTTAGTGCAACAGGCCTCTAGTAGTAATAATAATAGAAATAATAGCAGATAACACTTATGTAGCACTTATTGTGTGTCAAGAATCATAATGATTTCCTTACAAAGATTATCTGATTTAATTTCCTATCAACCCTAAGAAGCAGACATTATTATAATTCCAAAATACTGCCACTTTCTTGGTGAGCCTCAGGTCCTACTGTTGACAAGGGGAGAGCTGAATTTGAATTCTGGCCATTTAATTCTAGAAACAGTGGAAATCTCTGATTCAGGCAGATTTCTTCTTCATTGGATCAGACATGAGTATTGTTTCCAAAGGTAACATTTCTTTTTCAAAATGTTACTGTGCACTCTCTTAAACCTAAACCTATTCAGGAAATATATTTATGTGCTTTCAAAGTGCAGTTGAAATTCTTAGTAATTTGTGCAGGGAATCAAAAAGCAACAAGAGAGAAATTGACAATTTTAAGGTATGCTTTTAACTAGCAGAAATCAATCAACAATGTGTGGTTTCATCAATTTCATGAATAATGTTGCAAAGCCTAAAAAGGTCTATGTATCTTTTAAGTTGCTTCTTGAGTAAAAGCTGTCTTAAAACAAACTTGCTAATTTGTGAAATGAGGAGTCTAAATTAGGAAATATATTAACTATAAGAAAAAATAGAGAACTTCAGCTTAGTTATAGGAAAAAATAAAGACTTTCATATTATTTTCAAATGGATATAGTATATATGTATAGCTATCCAAATACATAGCTATTATACCATTTTTAGTAAGATATTTTTAAGTAAAGAACCTATGTTTTGAAGTTCTGCTTCAAAAAGGAAGACTCAATTGTTATTGCAGATATCAATTTGTTTATAAAAACAGATTAAGATTCTAAAAAACAGTTTCTGGTATCCTGCAATCCAATTTCTTCTCACCCGTGCTTAGCAAATGTGTATGCAGAGAGATTACAAAGATATGCTTAATTAAAATCGAATGATCACATATACCTTAATTAGCAGAACCTGAGAATTTATGTGAGTTCAAATTCATGCAATATTTTAAACTCTTTGTGTAATTGACTGCCTTATGATTGTGCTTTCAAATGTCAAGGCCAGAACAGGGGAGGTCATAGAAAGAATCCAGAATTATCTGGTCATTATGTGTTTATTTGAATGTTATGCTAAGGAAAATTTTAATGAATACAATAGCAGCAAATTGCATGCTGATGATTCAGGCTCCTGTTTAGTTTGGTATTTTCAGGAAACTACAGTTACCTTAGCAACTAGCATATCACATGGGACGTGCTGTAGCATGCAGAATGTCTCCAAGTCAAAATCTTGTCCCTCTGCAAGAAATCATACCAGGAAACAGAAAAATAAATAAACCAGCCTCTTCTCATAATGAATTATGCTTATCAATAATTAGGTCATTTATATTTAAATAATTTTTTCTTTGCTACAACTCTATCAAAATGGAAATATGCATATTACATTAATAAAAAAATAATGAAACTACATAACTTAAATGTACAAAGTGAATCTTCAATTGAGTCAATCTTTATATTCTGTTGTCTAACATAAGCCCATACAACTGAATGATCTTTTTTTTTTTGCTGGGGCGGGGGGCGGGGGGGAGAGTGTTATAGTTAAAATACTCTTAAAAATGTAGGTGATAATTTATTATCACTAAACACCAAGAAGTAGGACTTTCATCTTCATGGTAGTAACTCCAAAGCTGACAAAATTATCATTTTAACACTGTGCCTTTACAAGCCTAAAACAACCAGTTTTAAAGTGAAAGATGTAATTAAACTGATTGCTCTCTGAATTGTTGAGACCGAGTGTTACTAATTTAAAGGCAAATAAATGCCTGAAGTTTTTAATCCTTTACACGTGCATCGCAGAAGAAACAAATGTCCGTTGCTTGCCTCCCAAGAGCTCCAGTTTTTCAGTAACAAGACAGAAAAAATGCCTGGCTTTGCACAGTTTACGTTCTCATTGGGAGAGACATGCAATAAAAGAAATAAACAGGATAATTTATCGTGTGGTGACTTCCAGGAGAATATGGAACAGACCAACTCTCCCTCTACCTCTTTCTCTTCTCTTCCACTCTGGGACAATTCAGCCCTCCAACTGGATGGGGCAGACGGGACAGAGCGAGGAGGGGAGGGAGATCAGGCAGTGCTGTTTGCCATCAGAGCCTAGGCAGGCCAAGGACACCTGCTCAGCCAGGAAGAGTCCTAGAAGAAAACGCACGGAGGGTAGCGAAAGCCAGGTTTCTCACTGTTGGAAAGGGAGTTTTAATTTAAAAAATGGGAAAATTAGAATAATCCTGCCTGTCTGGTTGGATTGGACTGGGAAATTTATACTTGCTAATATATGTGTAGAAAAATATAGAAATAAACACATATGTAGAGATGCAGACACCTTATAATATATAACAAAGATTTCTAATATACATAATGTATATTATAGAGAAAATATATATTAAATAAATAATTATGTTTTATATTAAATAACATATAAAAACGTACATTTTATATCTCTTGATAGAAATAGCTAGGGAATATATTATATGACTAGTGGCCCGGTGCACAAAATTCGTGCACATTAAAAGGAAATTAATTATAGGAAATATTTTAATATTGCCATTTGCCCTTTCTCTATAATAGAAGTGTCAGAGATGAAAGAAAATTAGTAAAATGTGTATAAAAATCTTCCTCCTGTCAGAGTCTGGGGCACACTGTGGGACCCAGAGTCAAGTCCCCACCCACCTGCGTACACCTTGATATTGCGTGAGACCCAGACCCGGCTGGCCTCACCCTCATTGGGCGAGATCCAGACCTGGCTGACCTCAACCCCATCAAGACCTGCCAGGCCGGGGCACAGCCTCAGGGCCCTCGTCAAGCCCTGCCAGGTGGAAGGCACAGCCTCAGGTCTGCTGTCAAGACCCACTGGGAGAGGGACACAGCCTCCAGTCCCCTGGCCTGGTGCCGGGGTGGGGGGCGCAGCCTGAGGTCCCCCATCAAGCCCTTCCGGGGTGGGGGTTGTGGCCTGAGGTCCTCTGTCAAGCCCCACCGGGCGGGGGGGGGGGTGCAGCCTCAGGTCCCCCACCCCGGCCCAGCGCCATGCAGCCTCAGGTCCCTGCTGATCACTCCTTATAGGTTGTTACAGGAACCCCCACCTCCATTGTGGGCGCAGCCATCTTGTGTTACGGGAACCCTGCCTCTGCTGTGGGTGCAGCCATCTTGTGACAGTGTGGCAGAGTGAGGGTCAATTTGCATATTACCTCTTTATTATATAGGATAATGTATAATATATGTTATATATTATATAAAAATTTACACTGAGAGAAATCAAGCACCAAAGTCCAATCGCAGTGAGCACACATAGAGCCCAGACCTTGTGTTCTAAATATTATTTTTCACTAAAAGAAAATAGGGCTCCTTGCAAAGTTGGTTGATTCAGAGCAGGGAAGGCACAAAATGAGCCCAGAAAGGAAGTAAACCCTGAAACGATGATTGAACTATGCCAAAAGGAAAGAGAAGTGAGCTTGGAGAGGCTCCTACTAGTCAAATCTGTGAGTGTGAGCATCAGAATAAATGACAACAACAGGTTAAAACATATGGAATAAAATAGGGAACCATTAGTTTGAACAGATATAAATAACTAACTAAAGAATTGTAAATTTGACAAGGAAAACTATATTTACAGCTTTGAAGTACCTCCCCACAAAATGCTTGCAAATTACAAAGGAAAATGAGTAACTTTCTAGTGGAGAAGCTTGACAGACACCACTGTAATCAAGTGATCAAAGAGAACATCACTTACAAAGGGTGGAATCGACCTCATGTGCCACCCGGGAGGGAGCAAGGAGAGGGACACAGCATCATTTCTGTGATGTTTTTGCCAGTGATTCATAACACAATCTCATCATAAGGAAATATCAGGTGAATCCAAATGGAAGGACAACCTACAAAATCACTGGCCTGTAATGAGGTCATGAAAGTCAAGAGGAAACCAAGGAACTTTTCCAGATGGAAGAGCCTGAGGACAATGAAATGTAAAGCATGATTTGGAACTGGATCCTTCTGTTATAAAGGATACATTGCTGGCACAACGTAAACACAGCCAAAGGCTTACATGGCAGGGCGTTTTGATGTTAATTTCCTTTGTGTTCGTTGCATTGCAGTTATCTACAACTGAATGCCCATGTTTGTAGCAAATAGTCCCTAACATGGCAGCGTGATTGGGGCACCAGGTCAGCGGCATCTTCCTAGCAAGTCGGACAAGGAACATCTTAGAAGTACACTTCTATTTTTTCTCTGTTTGTGACGGCTTCAAAATAATGCCTGTGCATAACGGCAACACGGTAGATGGCGGCTGCACATGGGCAACTCTTTTAAATTTGTATGTCAGGAAAATATTCTCAGAAGAGGTGGTATTCCAAGCTGAGAGCTGAAACAGAAGAACTAGCCATTCACAGACCTGGCTGAAGAAGACCTAGCTCGAGGTGGAGGGAACAGCTGGTCCCGAAGCCCTCGGGGCATGAAGGAGTTCAGTGAGTTCCAAGAATAAAGAAAACGAGTGTCGGGTAGAGCAGGGCCTGGCGAATAAGAGAGAAGTGATGAAAGGTGCGTGGACAGCCTCTGGGGAAGGGCCTCACTGGTGATGATAAGAAGTTTGGTACTTTATTTAAGGTGACAAGGAAAATCATCGAAGGACTTTAGCAAGAACGGAACACGGACTCATTCATATATTTAAAAGCTACTCCGCAGAGAAGGGGGACAGGAGTGGGTGTAAAGAAATAAATTAAAGGGCTATTTGTTTTAGGAGTAAAAAAAAATGGAGGAAGGCGTTCTATATTTTGGAAGTAAAAGTGATGTGATTCATCACGATCACTACGGAATGAGGATATTGAAGAAAAGAGAAAAATGAAGGGTAGAAAGAGCAACTATTCCTTATGTAGAGCTTACTTATTTAGTGATCAGTGGCAGGCAGCCTCTAATCACCTCACCTAAATGTATTTGCTCATTTAACCCTCCTAACTTCCCTGGGAGACAAGTACTGTTGTTAGCCCCACTTAGAGATTCTGAGGCAGGAAGAGGTTACGTGGAAGGCTGAAGTCACATGGACAGTAGGTGGCAGAGCTGTGATTTGATCCATAACGACATACTTAACTATACAGTGTAGTTGTTTTTTTTTTTTCTAAATCAACTTTTTGAGGTGTAATTTGCATATACTTTAATACACCACCTGTAAGTGAATCGTTCAATGAATTTTTTTACAAATGTCTAAGACTATGTAGCAACCACCACAATAGAGATACAGAATATTGCCATTGCTTAAGAGTTTCCCCTGTGATGTTTCGGAATTCATTTCCCCACCCCCCACGCCTGATCCCCTAGCTCCAGGCAAACATGAAAATGCAGTCTTTCACACTCATTTAGTTTTGCCTGTTCTAGAATTTTCTTTAAAGGTATGTACTCTCTGTGTCTGGCTTCTTTTACTTCAAATGTTTTGTAAGGCTCCACTATGTTGTTACATGAACCCAGTTTGTTTCTTTTCATTGTGGAGTTCTATTCCATCATAGAGACAGAACACGATTTGCAATCCATTCACTATTTGATGGACATTTGTGGGTCCCCCCCCCCGCCCCCCGGTATTTGGCTATTTTGAATAAAGCCACCAGGAAATTTGTGTCCAAGACTTTTTTATAACACTTTTTTTCTTTCATTTCTTTTTTAATAAACAGCCTAGGAGCTGCATTGCTAGGTTGTGTGTGTGTGTGTGTGTGTGTGTGTGTGTGTGTGTGTTTATAAGGAACTGATAAAACAGTTTTCCAGAGTGGTTGTGTCATTAGATATTTCCCTCAATTATGTATAAGAATTCCACTTGCTCCCCATCTTTGACTGAAGTTATGGGTTTGGGGGGAAGAAGAATACAGAGGTAAAGTGGCATTTTCATCCCATCCTATCAAGGGTGCATAGTACAACATAATCTACCACCACTGATGTTGACCTTGATTGCCTATTTGAGATAATGTTTGTGAGTCTCACCACTAGAAAGCTACCCTTTCTCTCCTTATCACACTGAGTTCTTTGGAAGGAGGTGACTCTACACAGTTCACGGTTAGGGAGTGGGGAGTTACACTTCACTTCCTTGAGGGCAGACTATCTCCATAAGTTACAATGATCGATCTGCCTTTATTTAAGGTTTTGTTTGTCTCAGTTTCAATCACCCTTGTGCAAGTGCAGTTTAAAATGTCGAACGAAAAAATCCAGAAATAAACAATTCGTAAGGTTTAAATTGCATGCAGTGCTGATGAAATCTCGTGCCGGAAGTGAGTGAATCATACCTTTGTTCTGCATATCCAAGCTGCATATGCTCATTAGTCACATAGCAGCCCGCTCCGTTATCAGGTTAACTATAGTGATGTTGCAGGGCTGTGCTCAGGTCACCATTATTTACTTAAAAATGTCCCAAAGCCATTGACATAACTTCTATTACAGTATATTGTTATTTTTTTTCTCTTATTAGGTATTGTTGTCAGTCTCTTATTGTTCTTAAATTATAAATCGAACTTTATCGTAAGTATGCAAGTACAGGAAAAAAACAGTAAATATAGGGTTTATTACTATCCATGTTTCCAGGCATTCAATAAGTGTCTTGGAATGTATCTCCAAGGATAATGGAGGACTGCTGTATTTGGAATTGTTATACGACTAAGATTTGTCTCTTGTCCCTCATTATTTATTCATTCAATTATTTATTTATGTTAGTATGAATTCATGAATATTTATTTTATACTTTAGGTTGTAATGCAGTACTACTTCATTTATTTTGTTGTTCAAATCATTCTAGCTTTGGCTACTGGGAGTTCTTTCTGTCTGCTCCTATGTCACCTTGACAAATACCCATTGATGTAAGGTTGCTTTTTGTTGTTGTTTTTGTTTTCTTGTGTGTGTGTGTGTTTTAGCACTTCTTACTTTCTGGAATTATAAATTCTTCAGGTTCAACTAGTACATTCCCTGCCCCAGTTTAAGAACTGGTTATTTATCCAAGGAACCCTGGGTCCTTTTATTAAGAAATGGTGTTAAAAACAAAATTTGGATGCTAGGTGTGCTCTGTCTTTTTCCAACATCATCTTGGGTTTTTCAGAGGCTTTGCATTTCTATAGATAAACCCACTGGTATTTTAATTGGGATCACACTGACATCCTCCTAGGTTTTAGATTGAATCCAATGATTGCATCCTTTTCTGAAATTGGAAAATCTGAAAGACAATTAGATGGGGATGGAAATCAAAAATTCTATTTTCAGCACTTTAAATTTAACATCCAAATGTTCTAGTGTAGCCTCCATCCACCCTCCCAGCTTTTGGGACCAGAAAACTTTAGTGCTTGTTGTGAGATAACAGGTGCAAAATGAGCATAAATTAATCAATTAATTATAGAATGTCTTAAATTTTTGGCTGCCAACATCCAAATTCATTAGTTTATCCATGACTGATTTATATACTTCTTGACATGAAGGATTGTAAATTTGTAACTGCTGCTATTTCCCTGTGGCTGGATAGAGTCTAAGAAGAGAGGAAAGAATCTAACATTTTCTAATTACCTATCATGCTTCAGATATTATTCAATTTTTTTGCATACAATATATATGTCAAGACTCCAAAAATGGCTATTATTCTTCCCAAGTAGTAAACGTGGAGATTAAAGTCTGAGAGATTAGTTAATTTTTCAAAGTCACATAGCAGGAGAGATGGTGCTGAGCTCCAATGTAGGATTAGGTTGCCTGATAAATTATTGCATAGGATATGCACTAAAAATTCTATGTATTGTTTCAGCTGAGATAATTAGGCATTCTGTATTTTTATTTGCTAAAACTTGCAACCCTAATCCAGGAGCATTTGGCTGCAAAGGCTGTGTTTCTTCTGACTCAAAATGCAAACACAATACATCATGAGACGCACGAGAATCTAGAAAATATTTTTCCATATTCTGTATGTATATATATATGAAAGTGGTCTATTGTCTACACTGAAAAAAGCATGATATAGGACTGAAGATAGGAAAAAAATGTTTTATTTTTTATTTATTTGGGGTTTTTTATTGATAGTTACATGAGCTTTTAATAAAATTAACCTTTTGCTTCAATCAACTGTCATCAAATTGGAATTTTTTCTAACCCAATAATTCCATTACAATTTAAAGTGTTTTTAAAGCACTTAAAAGTACAATCTAAACTATCTAAAGAAATAGACACAATGTCTTATCACATTTGATGCCCTCAATCTCTAATTAAAAATACCAGAGAGGTAAGAGTACTGATGGGACAGCAGCTGCTCAGTACACTAGAAGAAATAATTGGTACCCTAACTTGCAATCAACTCTCAGAGTAAATTTAAATTTTTTATCCAGAGCTTTAAGTTTTTATGACAATAACTCTTCTTGTTTTAGCCTCAGAATCTTTAATTAAAAATCTTTATGATTTTTTTATTTTACCATATCTCCTGATTTTTATTTCAATATATGTACATTCCTAGTTCCTACATTAATAAGTTTATGTGCTACACTTTTGTAAATAGAAGAAACAATGTAAGTTCTTAAAAATCACATATTTTTGTAACCTTGGAGTATGAATGTAACTTTCTAAACCAAATATCAAATAAAAAAAAACTATAAAGGAGAAGATTGACAGTTTTGCCATACAAAAATGTAGAACTGCAGTATAGTTAAAAACACAGTGTCAAAATTGTCTAAAGCCAAACTGGTAAAAAATAATTTGCATATGGTAGCCAGTAGTTCATCAACTAATTTATTCAAACCATGTATTGACTAATTCATTCTTAGTTTTATATTTTAAAAAACATTCATCATTGTATATATTGTTATTTTTGCCAGTATATGTAAAATTTTCTGTTCTTTTTATTGTTGCTTACATTCTAATCACTCTATCAGGACTCACATTTCTTGTTTTTGAGTTACATCCTTTATTAACTATTTCAGTAGGAGTCATGGATGGTACATTGTCTTCCTTTCTATATCTGTGTTTTATTCTAACTCTTGAATGATAGCTAATTATGCAAAATTTTCAACAGTCAAGCTAATTGTTCCTTTAAATGAATGCAGTCTTTCCCCACTGATATCTTTTGATGCTTTTCTGTAGCATTAATGTTCTGCAGTTTCACTGTCTGTATCTAGATATAGATATATATGTGTATATCCTGATCAAAAGGTTTTTTAAATTAAATTACAGAAAATGAAAATAATATGCTACCTTATATCTATATATTAATATGCAAGTATTGAAACCATAAAATGTAGAGATCAGAATCTATGTAGACCTTAAATGGACCCAAATTTAGAAGTCACGTCATTTCCAATTGAAGGTCAAGATTCTGCAGAAGCAACCACATGCCGAAGTAGATGTAGGGTAACCAGCATATAGCAGAGAGGGTGGGGCTGGGAAAGGCACCTTGTTGGTTCCCTGACTTGGACTTTGGACTTTTAAGGACTCTTCTTCGAGGGGAATTACAATTTCAGTAGCAGCAGCTCAGGCAGAGGAGCGGTGGCCTGGGGCACATTTGGAGACTGTTTCAGAGCAGGAGAATGCAGCTGAGCGGGAAAGGGAACCCACAGCAAGCAATATGGAATTTGCTGCCTTCTGGAAAGATCACGGGAAAGGTCACATTGTTTCATGACTCCACCTGTACCTCTCTCCTTTTTTTTCTTCTTAATATATTTTTATTGATTTCAGAGAGGAAGGAAGAGGGAGAGATAGAAACATCAATGATGAGAGAGACTCATTGATCGGTCACCTCCTGCACACACCACACCAGGGACCGAACCCACAACCTGAGCATGTGCCCTGACCTGGAATCGAACCATGACCTCCTGGTTCATAGGTCAATGCTCAACCACTGTGCCACACCACCCGGGCCCTCTCTCCTTCTGAAATGAGGTGTCTGGGGGCCAGAGAGATCATAATAACTTGGGCGAGGTTGGGACATGGTGGGAGCTCTGAGCTGGAATTGTCCTGCTGCCTTTCATCAGAGATAGATGCTGACTTCCTCCATCCCCGGTGTTGAAGACTTAGCCAAGTCTTATGCCATTTGAGGGGAAGCTTTGCTTACAGTTTTGGCTACGCTGTCTAGTGGTCATGGAGGTGGTCAAGGGGAATTAGGATGGGGACTAAGAGTAAAAGAAGCTCTGCATCCCGGAGAAAGGGTAATAACTTTTATTTCAGAAAGGTGAGGATTTGTGTAATGCCAAGTTTACCCACATGAACTTGAAGAGATGAGAGTAATAAAGTCTGAGAAGATATCCTTCTGAAAGGGGAAGGTATACACATGAGCTGAATGTCCTTTGTAGGGAGGCCCCATTTTCTAAGGGGAGAGTATAGCAGGAATAATATTTTATTTTACTACCCATTGTGTTTTTATCATGAGTCAAACCTAGTTCTTGGTCTTCTTCAGCTCCAATTATAAAAAGCCAGGCTTAGGTGTCTCTATCACAGTTGTTTTTATAAGCTATGGAGTAAGGAGGAATGAGGATGTCATGTAAATTAAGTTTCCCCAAAAGGAAAGTTCTGACATTTGGAGTAGGAGGTAATTGAGAAGGGCGCAATAAGAGAGAAAGGAAGGGCTGGAGGAGAGACGAAGAGACAGAAAATCAGATCTCAATATCTACTTCTCCAAAACACAGCTGAGGAAGATATCCAAAGCAGAGTTGTTTGGGTCACATTGTCTTTGCGACTTTGGGATAACACTGCCTCCAGTGTGCCCTGGGCTAGAGCAATGTAACAAAAATTGTGAGATTTTAGGCTCAGAGGGGGCCAGAGTCCAGGACCCAGTTTCCCATGGGGATGCGGGGTTTGCGGGAGATTCCACAGTTGCCACATGCCCATGCAAAGTGAAGTGAAAGTGCCAAAAGGACCAGGGACCCGAAGAGGCAAATCCAGACCGGGAACTGGCAAGAGCTGGGACCTGGTGTGGGAATCAAGTGTAGAGTCCACAGGCATTAATAGTAGATGTCAGCTGCTTGGAGACCGGAAGAAGGGGGATGTTAGGGATGGGTGTAGGAAGGAAGGTTGCATTAACCAGGTGTGTCTGACATTTTGACATCTGGGTCTTTGTTGAGCCTGCCCCTCCTGTGGCTTGTCAGTGTCTGGAGATCTTTAAAGGGCTCCTGTGGCTTGCAAGTGCGTCTCTCACATGCAGACCAAGCAGCATGAAACCTATCCCCACAACCACCTCCTTCATTGAGCTCTTATACTCCAGGCCACTAGTCGCCTGCCCTAATCACTCCAGGACCAGGTACCAGACTACTAGGGACAGCCTCTACACCCAGAGCCTGCTGACACTCATTCTAGCCAGTCCTACACCCCCGTACCCTGGGTTGTCTATTTCTTCCTCGAGGAAACCACAGTAAAGCCTCTTGCCTGCCTTTGTTTTTCCCTCCTGACTGAGCCTGGGGCTCACCATGCAGCTCCCTGTGTGGAGTGACCCCTCCTCTTGGGAATGGTGAGTAAAAAACTATATTTTCAATGACAATTATCTCCTGATCTGTTGGCTTCACCATTCCTGAAAAATAATAAAATTTATTTCAAAGGAGGCCAATACCCAGAAACCTGTGGAACAAGATAGCACATCCATAGGCCAGCTTGCAGCAGAGCCACCTCCTAAGGTACATCATCTTCCTTCTCTATCCTGGAAACATGTGGGGAAGGAGCAGGAGCAAGGGAGGTTCCTTGACAGGGGAGAAATTATCTGATTTTTGAACTGAACTAATATTTACCTAAAAATGACCCCTTACGCCAGAAGAATTGTAATTGGAAATGTTTAGCCTCTCCTGACCCACAATAAACTTGCATTGGCCATTTGGTGGACATATGGGTTCAAGAGAAAGGGGAAGTAAATTAGAGAACATAATGATATTCTTTCATATTTGAATTGAATTTTCTGCCCTAGTTTAAGATTCCAGTCTTCCATAATTTTTAAAGAAATAAATTCAGTTCATTGGGGTTTATTTGTAATTATAAAGTAACACATATTTATTGCAGATAATTTGGCTATTTATAATTCAACTGAAAGAGAAACATTTTATTTGTTCTCCCATAATTTTTGGAATGTATTTCTCCATATATTCATTTAGTGAGCACATGATGTGCATATTAACTCTAGCACGTTTTTCATTAAATAATATTTAATTCGTTAAACAATTTAAGATCATTAAGAGATCCTACTAATCACTACTTAATTCATTTATCCAATCCCCTGTTGTTATGTATTTAGATTATTTCTACAGTTTTCTACCCTGAATAATACTCTAATAAACATGTAGGTACATTAAACTTTGTGTGCATCTTTATTGTTTTTAACTCGATCAATTAATAGAAATGAAACCAGCAGTTCTATTTTCAAGACCTTTAGATCTCATGCACATTTTTATGGCTTTTTATTTATGTTACCAAATTTTCTCCAGCTGTACCAATTATATACCTACATTTTGTTTTTTAAGTTTTTATAAAATATTTGCCAATGGAAAAAATTGCACCCTGTTTTTTAAAATCTCTTTTCCTTGATAGCCAATAAAAATTGGGAATAAAAATTTCTACTCTCTCTAGGTTAACCTTTTATTTAAATGGATTATTTACATAATTCATTACTTTTCTCAGGATACACATTTCTTGCCTATTGATTTCTAAAAGTTCCCTCTGTTGTAAGAATTATTAACCTTATTGTCACCTATGTCACGAATTTTCTCCTGTCTCGCCATTACCTTCTAATTTTGTTTTTAGAGGCTGTCTTTCATTCTTATAAACAACTATCCTGTGCACATGTATTTAATGATGAAATACTGAGATGGGTTTATTTCCAGTACATTTCTCTTTAATTTGCAACTGTTCAAGAACATTGAGAATATGCCCTTCCTGGCAGGGCATAATGGTTGTAATAAATTAAGAAAACAAGTTTAAACAAATATGCACTTACTCAAATGCTGCCTACCAGCAGCTCTGTTCTCCCAGCTCACGGGGACTTCACGTGAGTTTCAGGGAATCTCAATGCCCTAAAACATCCTCGTCCTGAGAGAACAGTTAGTATAGTAATAACTGACAATGTCCATGGTTTTCTAGTTCTTTCACATTCTTCACAGGGAGGATCTTGTTTAACTGTAGAAGCTTGTTAATATTGCTTCATAATACAGATGAAGAATCAAGCTTGCTGACTTGCTCAGTGACATTCGGGTAGTGAGTGGGAAGGCCTGGCCAGTATACACATGTAGATTATGTAGATCTTTTCTCACCTGGAATTCTAGGCTTTTTTTTTTTACAGGACTATTTCCTCAATGTGAAAAGATTATAAAAATATCTATCTCTAGGTTGAGAAAAGTAGTGAGAAGTAAAAATATTATGTCTGGGACAATATGTGATAAGTAAAATTTGAACACAGGTTAGGTTTCTATAAATTAAATCTTATTGTCAATAACTATGCTTAAACTTAAAAGTAACCTGAAACAGGCAAAAATAAAATGCAGAATCTTGCCTTTCTTATTCTAGAATCCAAGCCCTATGGAGGGTCCAAGCTTATAATTCTTTAGAATGCCCTTGGGACAAGAATGAGGGAGTCATTGGTGTGTTGTGTGCTCATCTGTGAAAGTGCAGGCTCTGGAACATAGTAAAAACAATGGACTAAAGTATATGGTTGTTACATGTTTTTCTTATTCCAGAGGGAGGGAAGACCTCTGAATTGTCACCTCTTTCCCTAACACATACTCAATCCTACTCTACTTCTTAATTCCGTCTTAATTTTCTGCATAAAACATCTCTTCTCACATATTATGTATATTTTATTACTTATCCTTTATGTCCAGATACAAAAATAAAGGTTCCGTGAGAGTTGCAGCTTTGTTTTAATCATTACATTACAGTCAGCCCCTAAGACAGTACTAGCACAGTGAGCATCAAATACATATTTGTGGCAGAAATAATAGGTAAGGACAGAGATGCTGGATTTTCACGTAGACCACAAGATGCCTCATGTCCTCCCCTAAGTCCATAAAAGGATATCTGGGATACAGTCCCCTTTACCACCTCCTCTGTCCCTGGCCATCTCCAGGGTACTCCAGTATTTTTTCTGATTTGGCAATTTTCTTGAAAATTAATATTTAAATGATGATACACTAATGTGACTATAAAGCACAACTAAGTTTGTTAAATTACAAAATATATTTTCTTTTACCACTATTCTAAAAATATATCTCGACTCTAAAAGAATAATATGATACTTTGAACAGACACACTCGAATATATTCACCCATATCACATAGGATGCCGTTCCTTTTGAGTATTTGAGACCCCAAATGACAGTGACAGAAGAGATATACCTATTTCTCTTACATAAAAGCCTTAAGGCAAACAGTGTAAGACTTGTGCAGGGCTCAATTACATAAAAATTTTAAGTGCATGGATTTTAACTTGTTATTCTTATTGTTATATGCCCTTCAATCCCAAGGTCATATCCTGGACCAAAAATAGCAGTTTTAGCCTTAGCTGGTTTGGCTCAGTGGATAGAGCGTCAGCCCACAGATTGAAGGGTCCTGGGCTCCAATTCAGTCAAGGGAACGTACCTTGATCGCAGGCTCAATCCCCAGTTTTGTTTGGGGCATGTGTGGGAGGCAACCAATTGATGTGTCTCTCTCACATTGATGTTTCTTTCTCTCTATCTCTCTCCTGTCCCCTTCACCCCTTGCCCTCCTACTCTCTCTAAAAATCAATGGAAAACATATCCTCGGGTGAGGATTAACAACAACAAAAAATAGCACCTTCAGTTCCAGCAATTGTGTCACATTCCAACCTGTAGGAAGGCAAAGAGACAAAGAACTGGCAATAGATATGTGACAATTCTCTATTAATGAAGGTTCAAGGCTGCCACATGACACTTCTGCTTATAT
The DNA here is from genome assembly GCF_963259705.1 of Myotis daubentonii. NCBI lineage: Eukaryota > Metazoa > Chordata > Mammalia > Chiroptera > Vespertilionidae > Myotis > Myotis daubentonii. The sequence continues at coordinate 18,881,593 of NC_081842.1, read as the reverse complement.
TTTATTGGTCAAAACTTAGTTATAGGGCCCTAACCAGTTTGGCTCAATGGATAGAGCATTGGCCCACAGAAGGGTCCTGAGTTTCATTCCATCAAGGGCATGTACCTTGGTTGAGGGTGCGGTGCCCAGTAGGGGGCGTGCAGGAGGCAGCTGATCAGTGTTTCTCATTGATGTTTCTAACTCTCTCTACCTCTCCCTTCCTCTCTGTAAAAAATCAATAAAATATATATTAGAAAAAAAAAACTAAGTGATATGGCTTCATCTTGCTTGAAGGGAGGCAGGAAAATGTAGTCTTTATACAGCTAAAAATTGGTGACTTTCCTAAGAATGGATATAGAAGAAAACTAATAGTTTTTATCAAGGCATCCAAATGATTGTTTTTCTATTCAAATATTTATACCTGGAAACTGAGTACTTATTCCAATAATGCTGTCATTGCCACTATTTTTTATCTCTTTTCAGAGACTACAATGCATTTATATATGTATGTCCTCAGAGGTCTCAAATATTTAATCTTGAAGAAAATATTTGATCTTTTTAAACATCCAAAAGTCATCTCAGATGAAGTTTTATGGGTAAGATATGTGAAAAAATAATTAGTAATGTCATTTTAGGACAAAAAGTTAGATATAACTTCAAATTTATAAGTCCAGGGTGTCTCTGAAAACAGTTTCCAATGAGATGGTTTAATACAAAGGCCCCCTGAGCACCACCTACTCCCCTCCACTAGCACCAACACTATCAGTAGTACTACCTTTTAGTAAAGACTGAAAACTTATGAGAATGACACTTTCTAAACATAGTACTCAAGTAAGTCAATTTAATGTCCCTCAACTTGTAACTCCCAGGCTTACATTCATTAGTCTGAATACTAGGCTATAATAACCAATGGCATATCATTAAAACACTTCCTTACAATTGTCATTCTATTTTCCTAGGATGGAGAGAAACTTATCTCTAAAATTTTCATAAAGGCTCTAAAATTAATATCATAGAGTAGAAAAGCTACTTGGGACTGATTTTAAGATGCCATGTGAGCCCAGATGGAGTGAATGTCATCCTTGCTGGTTCGATTCCTGGTCAGGGCACATACCTGGATTGAAGTTTGATCCCAGTTGGGGTATATACAGAAGGTAATTGGTCCACGATGCTCTCTCACATGAAAATCTCTCTCTCTCTCTCTCTCTCTCTCTCTCTCTCTCTCTCTCTCTCTCTCTTCTCCTTAAGTATGTCCTTGGGTGAGGATTTTTAAAAAAATTCCATGTGATATTGAACTTCTACCAATTAGCTGGAAGATATCAACCTCTGAAGTGAAGTGCTAATAATTTTGCATTTTTTTGTAAGGCAGTTCAAAGCATTCCATTTTGTTCTTTTAGAAATATGACTTAGAATTCAACACCCATTTTTGATAAAAACTCTCAGCAAGGTGGGAGTAGAAGGATCATACCTCAACATAATAAAAGCCATATATGACAGGCCCACAGCCAACATCATACTCAACGGACAAAAACTAACACCATTTCCCCTAAGAACAGAACAAGACAGGGATGCCCCTTCTCACCACTCCTGTTCAACATAGTACTGGAAGTGTTAGCCATTGCAATTCGGCAAGAAGAAGAAATAAAAGGCATCCAAATTGGAAAAGAGGAAGTAAAACTGTCCTTATTTGCAGACGACATGATATTATACATACAAAACCCTAGAGATTCCATCAAAAAGCTACTATACTTAATACATGAATTTGGCAATGTAGCAGGATACAAAATTAACCCCAAGAAATCTGAGGCATTTCTATACACCAATAGTGAACTTTCAGAAAGAGAGATTATAAAAACAATCCCGTTTACCATCGCACCAAAAAAATTAAGCTACCTAGGAATAAACTTAACTAAAGAGATAAAAGACCTCTACTCAGAAAACTACAGGACGTTGAAAAAAGACATAGAGGAAGACATAAACAGATGGAAGAACATACCGTGTTCATGGATTGGTAGAATCAACATCATTAAAATGTCCATACTACCCAAAGCAATCTATAAATTCAACGCACTTCCCATTAAAATACCAACGGCACACTTCAGAGATCTAGAACGAACTCTCCAAAAATTCATCTGGAATAAAAGAAGACCCCGAATAGCTGCAGCAATCCTGAAAAAGAACAAAGTAGGTGGGATCTCAATACCAGATATCAAGTTGTATTACAAAGCCACTGTTCTCAAAACTGCCTGGTACTGGCACAAGAATAGGCATATAGATCAATGGAATAGAATAGAGAGCCCAGAAATCGGCCCGAACCAATATGCTCAATTAATATTTGACAAAGGAGGCAAGAACATACAATGGAGCCAAGATAGTCTCTTCAATAAATGGTGTTGGGAAAATTGGACAGATATATGCAAGAAAATGAAACTAGACCACCAACTTACACCATACACAAAAATAAACTCAAAATGGATAAAGGACTTAAATGTACGACAGGAAACCATAAAAATTCTAGAAGAATCCAAAGGCAAGAAAATCTCAGACATATGCCGAAGCAATTTCTTCACTGATACAGCTCCTAGGGCACTTGAAACTAAAGAAAAAATGAACAAATGGGACTACATCAAAATAAAAAGCTTCTGCACAGCAAAAGAAACCATCAACAAAACAACGAGAAAACCCACTGTGTGGGAAAACATATTTGCCAATGACATATCTGATAAGGGCCTAATCTCCAAAATTTATAGGGAACTCATACAACTTAACAAAAGGAAGATAAACAATCCAATCAAAAAATGGGCAAAGGACCTAAATAGACACCTTTCAAAAGAGGACATTCAGAAAGCCAAGAGACATATGAAAACATGCTCAAAGTCACTAATCATCCGAGAGATGCAAATCAAAACAGCAATGAGGTACCATCTCACACCGGTCAGACTGGCTATCATCAACAAATCAACAAACGACAAGTGCTGGAGAGGATGTGGAGAAAAAGGAACACTTGTGCACTGCTGGTGGGAATGCAGACTGGTGCAGCCACTATGGAAGACAGTATGGAGTTTCCTTAAAAAACTGAAAATGGAACTCCCATTTGACCCTGTGATCCCACTTCTAGGAATATATCCCAAGAAACCAGAAACACCAATCAGAAAGGATATATGCACCCTTACGTTCATAGCAGCACAATTCACCATAGCTAAGATCTGGAAACAGCCTAAGTGCCCATCAGTAGATGAATGGATTAGAAAACTGTGGTACATCTACACGATGGAATACTATGCTGCTCTAAAAAGGAAGGAACTCTTACCATTTGCAACGTCATGGATGGAACTGGAGAGCATTATGATAAGTGAAATAAGCCAGTCAATAAAGGAAAAATACCACATGATCTCACTCATTCATGGACAATAGAGACCATTATAAACTTTTGAACAATAATAGATACAGAGGCAGAGCTGCCTCAAACAGATTGTCAAACTGCAGCGGGAAGGCCAGGGAGGGTTGGGGGGCAGGAGGTAGGGGGGTAAGAGATCAACTAAAGGACTTGTATGCATGCATATAAGCATAACCAATGGACATAAGACACTGGGGGATAGGGGAGGCTAGGGGACTGTCTAGGGCGGGGGGATAAAATGGATACATATGTAATACCCTTTGTAATACTTTAAGCAATAATAATAAAAAAAGAAATAAATAAAAAAAAAGAAATATGACTTAGAAAAAATTACAAGTGCTGTCTATATTTCAAATAGATCTAGAATTTGATATATAATTCCTTCTTCTTTTGAATCTTTATCAATTTTTACAAACCAAGAAAGTAGTTCTTTGTTAGTTTTTCTGAACTCAACTAGATGTTGAGCACTTTGGGGTCTTTCCCAGATAGTAGTGACCTTCCTGCATGTCCTAGTAAGATGTCATTGTAGTGTATTATAGTTACCCCTTGGTCTCTGATCAGACTTAAGGTTCCTTTAAGGTTGAAACTGACATAATCATCATTTCAGCAATGTGCCTAGAATTTTGCAGGCATTTAATAAATCTTGAATTGTTTTAGAATCTCCTACCTTAATTTCCAAAGACACATGTATGTATGTGCCTGTATCTGTTCTTTTAGCCAAATTTCACTGGGAGTTACTCATAAGTACCCACTATGAGTTGTCTTGGGATGTGATTCTCCCACCAATATTATGCAAGGGAAGAGAGGGAAAAGGAATAGGGGGAGAAGAAATAATAGAGAAGGGAGAAATTGTAAGAGGGATAGATGATACTCAGAAAATTGATTAAGTATATTGATTAAATCTCAAAAGTGGTTTTGGTCCCAAAATAAGTTTTCTTAATTTGTTGATTAGTATGACCATGAAAAAAAAAAAAAAGGCAGGAAGAGGCATTAAGAAAAAAGGAAGAGTGTGATGAGTGAAATATCTGAAAATAATTTGATGCATTTTAGAAATTCTGTTAAAGTATATCATGCTAATAAGTCAAAAGAGAAAATTATAATCTTTTCAAGTGATCCTAAACCTCATTTGATGAAATTTAATCTGTTTTTATAAACATCTCTTTGGTAGTATAAAAGTAGATACTTCAAAAATAATAATAGTTACTACTGTATAGCACCTCTCTCAAACTAAAGGTCAGCCCCAATAATCTTTATGGTGAACCACTGGTCAAAGCATTACCATTAAAAGCACAAACAAGACAAGAATACCCACCAATACATCCATTATGTACATCTATTATGTACATTGTTCTAGAAATATTAGCAAAAAATATATATGACAGAAAGAAATGAGCTATATATACTGAACAAAAGGAGAAAATTACTAATATTTGGAGATATAATAATTACATACTTGGGATAGTGCTAGAATAAAACACTAGAGAAATCAGTAAGTTGGAGGATCAAAAAATAAATATAAAAAGTATTAGATTCATTTTATGTAAACAGTAACAAAATATAAAATATAATAAAAAGAAAAACCATGCTTAAGGCTCAACTTTTATGTACTAAGAGCCTTGAATAATTTAGAAATGGCCATCAAATAAAATGTCTTGGCAACTAGCTTCATAGAATTAAGGAAAACCTAGGATTAGATGAGATAGAGAATGACGGCTATGAAATTAATTGGCATTAAGGGCAGCACTCTGGTGGGCCATGGTAGACAAAGAAGAGTAGATAAACCAGTTGTCACATGGTGTAATCTAGAATTAATTCAGAGGCTTACTAGATCTCTTCTAGAAAATTAAGACATTGTTGGGGGCGGGGGGGTGGGTCCCCAGTAATTGAAATGGGAGACTAATTTTTTTGGTTTTTATGCTTTACAAATAGATCTATTTTTTTCTTTTTTGTTTTTTCTTATTATTATTTTTACTTTTTGACATGGGAGACTTTACAGAACAGTTAGTTTGGGAACAGTTAGTCAGGGTTTCCCAAATCCCAGTGAGTATTATTTGCGATCAGAAGCAATTTTTTTCTCTCCAGCCTGTTGTACAATTTGTCCCTTCCTTGCTGGAAGGCCGGGTAATGATTTTTACAGATGAGGAAACTAAGACACAGAGTGGAAAAGTAACTTGTCCTAGCTCACACACCTATATTCTTTGTGGTAGAGATGGGATTTTTAATTCAGGCAGCCAGGTTCCAGAATTTATACTTCAATCACTGCACTCTATTATAGAATAAAGTACAGAGTAAACTCAATTCTTTCCCCTCCTTCCAAATACACACACACACACACACACACATACACACACACACACACACATTTTAGCAAAATATATGAGAGACAAATGACACTGGGTACTTTTGATAAGAGTGGCAGGGGTGGGAGGGAGAGAAAAGATTTTAATTTTATAGATTTCTGTACTGCTTAATTTTTCTTAACATGTGGCTGTTTTATTACTGCTTTAATATGAACAGAAACACAAGAAAAAGTGTGTGCAAAGACCCTGAAGTAGGAAAGAACATTCTTTGAGAAACAAAAGGAAACTGCAAGATTGATGCATAGAGAGGGATCCAGGAGAAGAAAGATAATGATGAGCTGGAAAGGAAGGCAAGTCTTTGTAGGCTATTTGAAATACATTTTGGAGCTTGTCCTAAAAGTAATGGGAAATCATTTAGCATTTTAAGCATGGGAGTGACATGATCAGATCGATGCCTTTTGAAAGGATCACTGGGTCAACAGTGTGAATAATAGATTGGAAGGAACAAAGGCAGATGCTAGGGACTATTTAGGAGTGAATTAAAGTGATGCAGAAAAGAAGATGGTGGTGAGAGTTGGACTGTGACAGTGGCAGTGGAGAAAGAAGTAAGTGGATGGATGGCATGGATGGCAGCAATATGACATAGGCAGGAAAATGTGATATGGTGATTGGCGGGTTGGAGAGAGAGAGAGAGAGAGAGAGAGAGAGAGAGAGAGAGAGAGAGAGAGAAAGAAAGAAAGAAAGAAAGGAAGAAAGAAAGAAAGAAAGAAAGAAAGAAAGGAAGAAAGAAAGAAAGAAAGAAAGAAAGAAAGAAAGAAAGAAAGAAAGAAAGAAAGAAAGAAAGAAAGAAAGAGAAGAAATAAAAATGACTCCAGTGTGTTTGTTGCAACAAACATATTCTGTGTGTGTGATGGTGCCATTCGCTGCCAAGGAGGAAGAAATGGGGAAAAACAAGTTCAGGTTGGAATATGTGGAGTCAAGTTACCAGTTAGAAATCCAAGCAAAGATGTTGAGCAGGCAAAGGATAAATGGCTTTGGAGCTCAGAAGAGAGGTCTATGTTGGGCACAACAATGGTACCATGGAAGCAAACAAGAACACCTGGGGAGAAAGTGGCTCAGGAGCAGAGGCTCAGCGATGAAGACCAACTCTCAGAAAGAACTCAGCAAATAACTGAATGAGCGGAGCAGTCAAGGAGATGTAGAGTGAGTACCATGAAGAAAGAAAAGGGAAGTCAGATGGACATCATAAAAGAAAAGGGGAATATAGGGTCATTCAAATCCGGTCTATCAAGGGAGGTTAATGAATGAATTTCATCAGTATAGGTTGATAAAGGGATTTATTTTAAAAGCATTCTAGACCTTACACTTAGAGCTGATCTAATATCTGATACCTTTTTCCAAGATAGTATTATGTAAATGATAATATTAATTATGATATTGCTGGGATAATGTATGTTTCAGAATAAAAGAAAAAATCCATTTGGCCCCTTTGCTCTGTTGGAAAATATAGACTAACATAATTCTGACATTCTTTCAGTTATTTAAAAATTAACATAATCAGAATATCTAAGTTCCAAAACAGACCATTTAATTAAAGGATTTTAATTGAACTTCAAGTATAATAGATATAATCAAGGTACAACAACATGATTTCCTGGTGGTCAAATATGTGATTTTTAAAAATGTGTTAAGGCAAAATTCTGCCAGTATCTCAGAATTAATGACATATAATTGATTGAGTTTATGGTATTTTCATTCTCAATTTTATTTTTTTAGTATTTGTAGAGTGTGTACCATTCAGCAAACAATGTTTTCTTAATTTTCCCTTTATTGATTAAGATATTACAAATGTGTCCTTATCCCCCCAATGTCCTCTCATCTCCCCAATCCTGCCCTCACCCTCACCCCCTGTTGTCCACATCCATCGCTTATGCTTATATGCATGCATACAAGTCCTTTGGTTGATCTCTCCCCCTCAATGTTTTAATATGGGGAATACTAAGGTAACTTAACCCAAAGTTCTTGCCCTCAGGGAGCTTGCACTGTGGTGGGGGAGAGTGGTGATAGAATCATTTATTGCAGTAATGCAAATATGCACAATTGATTGAGGGAGCTCAGTATCCGATACAGAGATTTTCATGGGCAGATAACATAGGCACTGAGCTTTGAAGGCCGAGTAAGAGTTGGGTAGAGGAAGTCTGGAAACAAGCATAGTAGGAAGAAGCAAGGGCAACATGAGTAGTCAGGCAAAGGAAAGGTTACTGTGTTCAGCAAAAACACAAGCTGTCTGGTATTACTGCAGATTGACGTGGAGGACCATAAGTGAAAATACTTGAGGCTGGATTGCCAAGGATGGGTTTAGGGGTTATCAAGGCCATAAGAAACTTGGATTTTAAGCTGGAGGAAAATGGGACCTTTTAAGGGTTTGATGTAGATTGGTAATGTGTATACCCTCACTCACAAACACACACACAGACACACACAGGCTTATTTATTTTCAAATTATTTATTTTATATGAAATCAGGCCTCTGTGCTCTGTGTTGAAAATCGATTTAGAGAGAATATGACTTAGTGTCAAGCAGATAAGAAAAGGTAAGAGTAATTTAGGAGAATAGTTTTAAAAAAGATAAGCAAGGGAAGTAGAAGGATAGTGAGGTATGAATACATTTGTAGTGGATATTTATTAAGTTTTGCCTGCACAGGACCCTTTTCTCTGATTCTTCTAATAAAAGTCAGCGTCTTTATTTGGGGAATGGATCCTCATCTTCCTCCCCAACCCCCTCCACCAGCATCACCGCCATACCAAACGTGGCTGGGTACCAGGCTGGGTCAAATCTGTTCACTCCTCCTACTCTCTCACCCTACATGCCCCCCACCCAACCCCCACCACCACAGTAACTGGACCAAGGTGAGGAGGTACAACACAAGCTGATCCAAAAAAATCATTCTTAGGATTGGAGTTAGGAGAGGAAGGAACCTTTCCTCTCTTTATGAATCTGTGAGCCTGGACTTAATTGCCAGAGAGGATGCAGCCAAGACACAGACAGAAGCAGAGATCAGCATGGGATGGGACCAGAGAGACTGATATCTGTAGAGAGACACCTGGTACCGTGAATTCCCTTGTTCCCCAGATGTAGTTTCATCAGTCAAGATGATACAAGGGTATACAGTTTCCTTTTTGCTTCAGGGAAATTTAAGTTGGGTTTCTGTCTCTTGTAACTCAAATGTCATCACTCATACAAGATTCAGGTAATTATTTAGGAAATACAATGAGAAGTGTTTGTAACGTGACACTTTGCAGGGATAAGAAAACAAGAACAATACTATTTATTTGGTTATCAGTGGGTGAAGCATGGTGCTGTTCACTGAGAGAGAGAGTACACAGAAGGATGAACAGGTTTGGGGGAAAACACGATGAGCTGAGCTTTACACATGTTAAGTTTAAGGTGGCCTATCAGCCATGCAGGGGGTGTTCAGTTGACAAGTAGAGCTAAATAAATCTGAATAGATAGACTTGTATCCACTTCCGGCAATTTCCAGGCTGTAAAATTATCACATAAAGATTAGAGATGGAAAGTTCAAAAATGAAGACATGAGACAGGGGAAATATGCAGTGTGAGTGCCGGGAGCCGGTCCATCCTTGCTGTTTCAAAGGACCTGGCATATATGGCATACTGTTCTTAAAATGTTTGCTCACCTTCTTGGCACTATGTGTTTTAACCAAGGTCTCCTCTCTGAGAAAGGTTGTTTCCCCAGATAGGGATTTCCCCCTGAAGTTAGGGAGGGAATAAAACCCCTCAACTAAGTGCCAGGCGGGTAATTAATCACTTTAACTACGAACAATCATGCTTAAGCTACATAATCTTTACTCCCTGGAATGGAGATAAGAAACGCCCTAACCTTTGTAATAGAGATTGATAGGATTGAATCAACTGGCATAAATACAGATGTAACAAGACAGAAAGAGACAGAACTTAGAAGACAGAACCAAGAGAGACAGAACCTAGGCACAGAACCTACACAGAACGTTCTCTAGAGACAGAAGAACTTCGCTGGAGAGAACATGGCAAAAGATCCTGGACAGAAACTGGCCTCAGAACCTAGAGACAGAACCTAGCGAGAGAACATGGCAAAAGATCCTGGACTGAACCTGACTACAGAAATTGGCAAGAGAACCTGACTAGAACCTGGTGACTGAACCTGGCTGGAGAACCTGGACAGAACCTGGCTGGAGAACCTAGCGAGGGAATATGGCTACAGAACCTGGCTGGAGAATCTGGAGAACCTAGCAAGAGAACATGGACACAGAACCTGGCTGGAGATCCTAACCAGAACTTCGCTGGAGATCCTGAGCAGAACCTCTCTGGAGATCCAGACCAGAACTTGGCTGGAGATCCTGGCTAGGCTGCTGATCAACTGAACACTGTTTCCATGTCCTTCCTTCTTCGCCGACTCCGTCTACGCCTTTGGGAACCCCTGGACCTGCTGGGGTTGGACCCCGGCATGTGAGCAAAACAATGGGATGGCAATGAAAATCTGGAGAATGTCAACTGCTAAGTGTCCCGGTAGAAGAGCACATTAAGCAGATAGAGAAAGAGATATCATAATAAAACAAAACAAGGATGTTTGGGATTATAGAAACTAAATGGTGAAGAATATCAAGAAAGAAGTTGATAACTGTTTAAAAAGTTAGAGTCCCGGTGACAGAGAAGTCTCCATAGCAACTGGAAGAGCGATTGGTGGTCTTCTAGAGAACTATGTTAATAGAATGATGAAAAGAAAAACACAGTTCCCACAGGCTGGGATGAACATGTGAGATGAAGTTCGCTGCAAATTTTCGTAAGCAGAGGACAAAAGTTGAAGAGGAATACAGACAAGGGGAAACCACGCATATGCATACACATACACATGTGTGCATGTAGTATTAAACTACATATATATGTAACATATAAATAATATATATATAAAAGAGCTACAGAATTTACCTTTGGGTCCAGAACTCCTAGGGGCAAAATGGACCTTCCCCTGTGGTCTATGTACAAATAAACACCTAGTGTTGTCTCAGTGAGATGAGCATCACAGGCAATCTAGTGGCTGCTTCTCCAGACACCTGGAGGAACTTCTGGAACTCTGGAACTAGTGTCTGATGACCAGATGGTCCTTTTAGGTGCTTTTCTCTTCCATTGCAAAGTCAGCTCTCCAACTCCATCAGCAGAGAAAGGTGCCCTGTCATCGCTCACAGGACCCCCACAGAGGACAATTTGTATAGCTTCTCTTTGCCTCCTTTAACCTTCCTGAAATAGGAGGATAATGGGGTAATAATGGAAATTATTTATTGGAGTCATTGTGAGGATTAGATGAGTTAATGGGTGGAAAGAACATAGAACAGATCCCGTGACACAGTCAATGCTCAATATATTAGCTATCATCACAGCAAAGATAATTCATCTTAGCTTCTACTTTCACTTGAAAATCTCTTCCAGCTTGCACAAGTGTGTAGGTAGAAAAGGATGCCAGTGCTCACACAGATTCATCATTACCTTGAATCCTTAGTTATAGACAGAAGTCCCAATGCCAGAAGCACTTTGGACTCGCCACCCGGGCATTTAGCACTGATTTTCCCACTTTCCCTGTCAGTCTTCTCTCTCGTAGTCATATCTCTTCCTTTCAACGCCAGGCCCTCAGGTGTCCTTTTCGTCTACTCAGTCGGACGCCGAGAAGTGCTACTTTTCAGCACCACAGATAACATGACATCATTATCACAGGAGGTGGGGCAGGCACATGCACTTCATTCCTGAGCCAAGCATTATTGCTGGCACCTGCCCAGGACTCTCTTTCTGCGATGCATCTAGGGCTAGGCTCATTCCTCATAAATGTTGGATACACATTCCATAGAGTACGCAGCAACTTAAAAAATTATGAAGACTGATTAGGATGAAGTGCTTATAGTATGACATAATAAGAATCAGAGTTCAAAAATCCAATCCACAATCTATTTCAACTCTGGAGATATATGCAGATGTGTGAGTGTGTCTATTGTGCTTGAAAACACATAGAAAAACTGGAAGAAAGAAACACACAAACATTTAAAAATTGTATGTCTATGAGTGGGATGATTCTATTTTCTCTCCTATACTTTTGCAATTATTTACAGAGATCTGTTGTTGCTTTAAGATTTAAAAAAATTCTATTTTGTGAGCTGGATATACAGAGAAGTTGCCCTGACAGTCACAAACTTTCCTTCCTTATATTGTTCCCAGGCAACTCTGTGGACAATTGGAATGCTCTCAGAGCAAAGCTTTTTGTAAAGTTTACCTTGAAAAACACCCGTGGCAATCCAGAGCTTAAGTCATTGAAAGAGAAGAGTTTTGCTCATTCTGGTCTTGTTTAAAGTGACAACATTGTTTGGTTTTAATGTTCTTTCACAAAACAACAATCTGTGTGTCTATCCTCTGTCAGGCTTTCAACCCTGGCCATAGAGCAGGGAACAAAACGGATGGAAAAGGACATCTACAAGATAAATGTTTCTTGATATTATCTCAGAATACAATGTTTATCAGTTAACTAAAGCTGGATATTATAACACAGAGGAATGCTCCTTTATTTTTGATCACATAGTATATACTCATTCTACCCATAACTATACCATCATTTTTTCACCCTGTACTTGTTCCTATCACACTGTCCTGTAATCACCCACCCCTGACTGAGGTTGCCATGGTTCTCTCTCAGGATTCCTGCTGGCAGGCCTGATGGAGTTAGGGACTGGGGGTGTCTGAGGGTCAGGGAAGGGAAAGAAAAGGAACTAACAACTGTCAAGCAAGTTTTTATTTTATCTCATGGAATCCTTATAATCTATGGGATAGATCATAATATTAACTGCTCTTTGCAGGTGAGGAAACAGGTTTAGTGGGATTGAACATCATTTCAAGTGCCATACAGTTTGTAATGGCAGAGCTGGGATTCAAAGCCATGTCTCCCTGACTTAAAAACCCGTGCTCCTCACTGGCTGGGATGCTTCATTCTTGTCATACGCAGGGTGAAGCAGGCACAGAATGAGGACCCTGGGCAAACTCTCCCATCCAAAATCTCTTTTACAGTGACCAATTCAGTTAATAAATTTTATGCAATTAGTCAATCTACCAATATTCACTTTTTAGATTCCTTCTCATTTTCTAGAAGAATGAATATCATCCATTGAGATTATTGTCCTACCAGAAATTGATTTTTAATGGAAAAAAGAAGAAAAAAAACACTAAGAAAAATAGTTTATTACAAGACACTGATTCCTTAATTTAAATTGTTTAGCTAACCTCCTTTCCTCCCTCCCTTCCTTCCTTCCTTCCTTCCTTCCTTCCTTCCTTCCTTCCTTCCTTCCTTCCTTCCTTCCTTCCTTCCTTTTTTCCTTCCTTCCTTCCTTCCTTCCTTCCTTCCTTCCTTCCTTCCTTCCTTCCTTCCTTCCTTTTTTCCTTCCTTCCTCCCTTCCTTCCTCCCTCCCTTCCTTCCTTCCTTCCTTCCTTCCTTCCTTCCTTCCTTCCTTCCTTCCTTCCTTCCTTCCTTCCTTCCTTTATTCACTCAATGCATATTTGTAGAGCACGTAGGTAATGATGAATATACGCACCAGAAGATGAAACATGGGAAAACAGGGATAAGAATTTTGTGGAGAAGGGAGAGAGCCAGTTCTGCCTGAGGAGTATGAGGGGACCTCCAGGGAGCCCCCATCTAGGTGAGGAAGAGCAAGAAGACCCCAGGGCTCAAAAGGGGGGCATTTCCAAGACATACTTTGCCTCCCCATTCGGTCTTAGGACACTGCCTCCAATGACAGTCACCCTTCCAAACCTGATTTCCATTTTTCATCAGCTTTATTGAGATATAATTTGATTTAGATACAATAAAAATTCATCCACTTTAAAGAATTTTCAAACCCAGCCAATCTTTGTAAACTCATCCAGTTGACTGAGTTTTGACAATATATAAACCCATGGGACTAAATTCCCAGTCAAAGTCCAGAACACTTCCATAAGCCCAGGCAGTTCATTGGCAGTCAGATCCCACCCCTGTACACTCAGTGATCTACTTTCTATCACTCTAGATCAGCGGTTCTCAACCTGTTGGCCTCGACCCCTTTGGGAGTCAAACGACCCTTTCACAGAGGTCGTCTAAGACCTTCGGAAAACACATATATAATTACATATTGTTTTTGTTATTAACCACTATGCTTTAATTATGTTCAATTTGTAACAATGAAAATACATCCTGCATATCAGATATTTACATTACAATTCATAACAGTAGCAAAATTACAGTTATGAAGCAGCAATGAAAATAATTTTATGGTTGGGGGTCACCACAACATGAGGGACTGTATTAAAGGGTTGCGGCATTAGGAAGGTTGAGAACCACTGCTCTAGATTAATATCACTAGGCCTGCTTTTAACCAAACCCTGGGTGGATGCCATCCATGGTGACTGTAACGTCCCATTGCTCTAACTGTACCCAGCTTCTTGGATGCTCACTCTGTTTCTCAGAAAAGTCATCAAAATCAATGACACTTTCTCTGGAACTGATGCCAGTCGCTTTTCACAAGTATCAGGTAGTTACAAAACCTATTATCCCACAGACAAGGATTTCATAGAGACTGAACCTGGCTCTGGAGCCCTAGTTTCTGGCAATGCAGCTGAACTGGTTAAGGAGGTCTCCCTTTGGTTTCTAGGAATGATAGTCACCGTTGCACAAATACAATTTCCCGTGTGTATGAAGTTTTTTTTGGATGCTGAGTGCTGAGGTTTTGCCTGTTTGTTTGTTTGTTTTTACCTGTCTTGTAAGAACTTCAGTGAGGACATTTGCAAGTATTTGTTCTTGTACTATTTTAGCTTTAAGAAAATTGTTCTACTCAACGATTCGCTGTCCTGGACTATCTATCATTCACAGTACTAGAAGCAATATGTTGGTAACGGCTGTAGGAGTAACATCCACTATTAAAAACAATAGCAACTTGTGCTTTTGTGAGATAATTCATAGGCAAACGTATGCATTCACCTACTGAACTATAATAAGAGAGATGTCACATACTCTTATCATAAGAAGCTGTGCTTTACTAGTAAAATATGTATGATTCACTTAGTATCTGCTTTGCAGATATTTTTGTTATGGGAAGTAGATGAGATATCAGTGTATATACTGAAACAAAAAGGGTCAGAATTCACCAGATTGTATTACTTTTATTCAGCATCCAAACCCATTGCTTCTCTTATGCATTGATAATTATAAGGGACACAAAGCAGAAAAGAAAAAAATGTAGATTTTTTTTGTTTATTGAATTAGAAATATTGATAACATAAAATTTTACCAACTCCAGGAAGCAGTTCTTCCTCTTATCATTTTGCTATCTATACATATAAGAATAGTTTCTTTCTATTAATCTATAAATTATAAATCCATAATTTTTGTTATAACGAAGTTGCAGTTTAGAAATGGACTTCTCTGCAGTTAAGAGTTTCAAGAATTCTTTAATCCCAGCCAATTTTTGTGAGCCTGTATTCTGATGAGAAAATTAAAATGAACAGAGATGTAAGTGTGTTAGCAATAATTTATCTAACAGATTTTCAAGAAGACTCAGACCCTATATCTCCACCCCAACTTTTAAAATCATCCATTTGTGTTTAAGAACATTATAGGTCCAATATGGGGAAAACGAGAGAGAGAGAGAGAGAGAGAGAGAGAGAGAGAGAGAGAGAGAGAGATGCAATAAAAGGAATCCCGATTCTAGAATGCCAAGGTCATATATTTTAAACCAATCCAAGAATACACCAAGTATCAGAGCCTTGTTTTTCCAGGAAGAAAACAGATTCTCAGATACTCTAATCAAAGCCCTTAAAAACTTCCATTTTGGTTTTGGTTCTATTATTTCTCCCTCACGCAATTCTCTTCACTCTTTACTTACTATCACAATTAATATGGAATACCCAATGCATTTTAATTGATTATATGAGTCAACCATTCATTAGTGGTGTGCTATGCAACTCCTATATGTCAGGCCCTATGGTGGGTATATTTTACTATATGCTGCACAAGATAGATCATTAGAGAAAAGCCTGTAAGTAAGCCATTGCAAGTAAGTAAGTTACCAATGATTTGGAAAGGGTTATTAAGAGCTAAATGTAAAGGGTTACCAAGAAGACAGAGGAGGGAAGGTTATATACCTTTACCTTTTTTTTTCTCCCTAGAGAATGTGACATTTAAGCTAGGCTATTTAAGGTTTTTATATTTTACCAACAGTAATAGAAACCAATTTGAGTTATCTTAATAAAAAAGCAAAACAAGTTTTATTACACAAATTAAGTGTATCAGGATGACCTTCAAGTCAGTTGTCACAACATCCTATCTAATAAAAGAGAAACATGGTAATTAGCGTACGACCCATTGGCTAATCAGGGCGATATGCATATTAACTGCCAACAAAGATGGCGGTTAACCGCCAACAAAGATGGCACTTAATTTGCATACATAGGCGCAATGATGGGAGGCCATAGGGGAAGGACAGTGATTGGAAACACAGGCGGCAGGCAAGAGCCAGGAGGCACTGCCCCTGGCCCTGAATCGGAGAACCGGCTGTCTTTGCCTGCCCCCCTGCCAGTGATCAGAGAAGCCAGAGTGGGGCACGGAAGAGGCCGGCGCCCGCCTCTTCCTTGGCCGCCCCTTCCAGGGATAAGCAACCGGAGATCCCACAGCAGGAAAGGGGGGCCTGCAGCCAGCCCCCCTGTGCGCCTGCCCCTGGGTCGCTGTAGCGATCAGGGAGCAGGAAAGAGCGGCCTCTAGCCAGCCCCCATGTGCGCCTGCCCCTGGGTCACCATGGTGATCACGGAGCAGGAAAGGGGGGGTCTGCAGCCAGCCTCCATGTGCGCCTGCCTGTGGGATTGCTGTGGCGATCACAGAGCAAGAAAGGGTGGCCTGCAGCCAGTTCCTGTGTGCGCCTGTCCCTGGGTCACCTGCCCCTGGGTCGCTGCTGTGATCCCAGAGCAGGAAAGGGCGGCCTGCAGCCAGGTCCTATGTGCTCCTGTCCTTAGGTCGCTCTGGTGATCCCACAGCAGGAAAGGGTGCCCCACCCTGGCCACAGCTCAAGGGAGAGTACAACATGCAGTGGAGGCCAGGAGCCTGAGAGATCAACAGAGAAGGGCACCTCCCAGGTGTGGCTGGGGGCAGGCCCCCAGCAGACACACACACACACACACACACACACACACACACACACACAAACACACACATAGGACGCCTGCACCGAGCCTCTGCTGCCAGACTGTGGCCATCAGTAGGACATCTACTGAGAGCTCCCAGACTGAGGGGCTGGCTTGGCTGAAGGAAACCCATCCCCCAGTGCACGAATTTCATGCACCGGGCCTCTAGTTTATTATATACATGTGAAAGAGAGAGAGAGAATATATGACTTCTTGAAGATCTTTTTAAGGAAGACGTATTAGTCTGCTAGGACTGCTGTGACAAAATACCACAGATTTGGTGGCTTAAACAACATAACTTTATTTTCACAGTTCTGGAGGCTAGAAGTTTGTGATCAAGGTGTTGGCAGATGTGGTTTCTTCCTTGGCATCTCTCCTTGGCTTGCAGATGGTCACCTTCTAGCTGTGTCCTCACATGGCCTTCCTTCTGTGCACACGCACCACTGGTGTCTCTTTGTTTGTCCTCATATTCCCTTTTTATAAGGCACCACCCTAACAATCTCAAGTTAATTGATTACCTTTCTAAAAGCTCTGTCTCCAAATACATCCTGAATTACAGGGATTAGGGCCTAAATGTCTGGATTGGGGTAGGAGTAGAGTTCAGCCCATAATAGAAGATATAATACTTTTGTTATGGAAGACAAGAATATACAATGATAGTAATAAAAAGAAATGGATTACAGATCATTCCTTCACATAAAATTAAGATTCTATGATTTATTTGTTGTGGAAGGTAAGATATAAGAAGGATTTTAAATGTCTCTGAGTTTTACACATTGGCCAGCTGGATGTATGGCAGGACACTTAACTACAATAAAAATATGGATGGGTAAAAAAGAAGAATTGGGACAAATTAGGGCAATCACTTATTCATTCATCCAACCAATACTTAGCAGACTTTTATTACACATCTAGCTCTTTTAAAGAAACAAAGTCCATAACATCATCTAGTTTACACTCAGTGCCTCTCTAAATATGTATCACCTGAGGTATCTATTAGATATTTACAAGATTAGGTATAGAAGAGTGGAGATGTCGAGGGAGCAGTTTAATGTATAAATTCGGAACCTGCTTTGGGTAGGCAGTGCGACTATAAATTTAGAAGTCCAAGCATACAGTATATATCATTAAAGCCATGAAGCTGAATGAGTTAGGCTAAGAAGTTAGAAAGCTAAGAAACAGTCTCTGAATCAAATAAATATGCATGGGTTATAAAGAAGAGGAAGGACCAGTAAAGGAGATAGGGTCATGGGGGGCAGAAATCAACCTGTGAAAAAGGAATAATGACTTAGCTTTGAGTTTGTCCAGCTGAGATTGCCTGCAGAATTTTCACATATGTACCTTCCAATCAGCATTATAGAATAATACTTTTAAAATACACAGTTTATGTATTCAAGTCATAACAGTAACTCTAGCTAACCGCTCTAAGCATAGAAGTTCTAACTCCAGGGCTTTCATGCATTATCTACACCAATCTGTGGTCAACAGGAAACAACTCCAGCCTTCAAGGAGTCTGTTCTCTTGCAGACATTACACTGCCTCTGGCAATCTTGCTTAAAATCTTAACTTGTTTAGTGCAGGCTGTACAAAGCTAAACTGGATTGGCCCTCATCAGCACCAACTGTAAGCATCTTTACAATATTGACAGCTATCTTCCCACCGACTTTTGATAACCATCTAAATAAATTTCCCTTGGTTCCCACTATTCTCACTGAGTCCCCAGAATGCAATAAGGATTTCTCTTTCTTTTCCATTTAAAGCCTTTAATTACTCCCCCAGACATCCTTTCCCAGTTTGGCAGTGCCAAAACAGACTTCAGGGAAAGATTTTCTAGAATTAAACAAACGAATTACATCAGTGTTTTCCTGTTCTTTCAAGAATTAGGGCAAAATTATGTCTTTGTCATGTTAGTCCATGCAAAAGTTGGGCCAACAAGGAGGCTGGCGATTATTCCCAGGGGAGAATGTTAAGTGGTCCTTCATCATCCATCACAGCCGATGATGATAATTCTGGGGAAAACAAAAAATGAAATCTTTTTGGCTCCTAGGATAAGACCTTCATTTCCTTTCAGACACTGTTCTCATTTCGCCATTACCACATTCACGCTGCTAGTCGAGTGCAGCTAATGTGCCCTCGTCAGCTTTCTCCCCAGTCTCTCTGAGTCCCAGAGTCATTATTCCCATTTTGTCTTTAAACACAACCCATCTTTTGATTAGTAATCACCTTGTCCAAATCTGTTCAAAATATCCTTTTCTCAGAACACACACACAAAATGATTTTCTTTAAAAAAATACATAAATATAATTTTGGCTACTTTTTTTACTTCCTCTTAATAATAAGACTGTTGTTACATGTTCTCCAGTTCCAACTGTGGCCAACACTGGAGGAGGAGTCAGACTTTTGAACCCTAGCCTCAATGAGTGGCACATAATAAATTAAATATAGACAAAGTCGACATGAACTTGGTCAGACAGATGAGGGATGAAAGCCAAAACTCTGGGTGTGTTTTTTTCTCTCTATTATTTTCTCTCAAGTCCTCATCTTTTTCTTCTCACTTTTTTTCTCTCAAATTTCCCACCTCCATTTGGGCACAGAGTGCAGACAGACCGCAGCCCTCACCCACAATGTACACACGGGTCCACAAGCCACAGAAATCCCGGGCTCCCTCCAAGAGCAGGGACAGAGCAAAGCCTGGCACAGATCAGCAGGGTCCCGGAGGGTGTCAGGGCAAGAAGGCACCTGGGAGATCATGTCACTCAGGGGGAGCACACTCGGCTATCTTCAAGGCAAGAATGTGGCATACATGAGCAAAAGAGGGTGCAGCCCACTGCAGAGAGCACGCTCCATGCAGACAGCACTGATGCGACACATCTCCAGACGAATATCACCATCCAGAACTGTGGGATCGGTGTTGCCAGAGCCCCTAATTTACTATTGCTTTTGAGAGAGTATAGTAAGTGATGTTTATTTTTTATTGTGTGTAAAATAACTTGAGTCTATAAGTCAACTAGTTTTTTCCTTGACACCATTGTGCTTAGGGACCACCGAGATGCAACCTCTTGTTTTATAACAAGAAAACAGTATTCCAGGGGTCCCCCTAAGTCACATGATGATTAGCAGGAAGAGCCCAGACCAGTGTACACATCCCACTCTTCTGGAATGTTCTCCAACTGTTATGGAAATGAATTTCCCAATTTAGCAAATTGGGAAAAAGAAAATATAGAAGGTGAAGGTAATAAGTAATTTTGAAAGATAATGAAAATAAAAATAGTAATATTTACAGTCCATGTACAATGTTTTGATATGCTTTTTGTGTTTCTTTCATTCTGTGTCTTTTTAAAAGAAGAGAGAGAGAGAGAGAGTGTGAAAGAGAGAGAGAATCTATTTTTGCTGGCTTGATGTGCCAAAAAACTTCCTTAGGATTATAGATGGATTATATCTTTTAATCTTATTTTAGAAACTGGAGACCAAAGTAGGCAAACAGTAAATGAAATGAGACCCAAAAATCATAATTAATGTAAAACTCCTTTTACATAAAAATTTTTCAAAGAATTCAATAACTGAGGAAATTGTGTGTGAACTTAGTTCCTGAAACATGTTGTAAGGCAAGTGCTGGGATCTGAGACAACTCTAAATGTGCACAAGATAACTCAGACATTGAGGGTAAGAGTCTTAACCTCCGACCCGCCCATCTCCTCCTGAGAAATTGAAGGCAGGAGACATACGGGATTAAGGTATTTCTAATGCATATTTAAACGGGGGCTTTGCTAGGAGCCGAGTAGGAGAGATTGAATGTGTTCATCTCACTAAAGGCTCAACATGTTTTGTGAATGTGAGCACAGTGGGCAGGGCAGGGGGGAGTAGATTGTCTTGCCCATTCAAAACCAGGATATCTAATTTACCTCTTTCTTTCACTAATTCAACACACGGTTACTAATTCAGCACAGTTTCAAGAATAGGGGGAGATAGCAATGAACAAGCCACAGGAGACCTTGCCCTTATAGAGTTTATAGTCCATCAAGCAGACACAGACAATAAACAAATCAAAACCAAATAAATCAGTGGTTCTCAACCTGTGGGTCGTGACCCCTTTGGGGGTCGAACGACCCTTTCACAGGGGTCGCCTAAGACCATCGGAAAACACATATATAATTACATATTGTTTTTGTGATTAATCACTATGTTTTAATTATGTTCAAATTGTAACAATGAAAATACATCCTGCATATCAGATATTTACATTACGATTCATAACAGTAGCAAAATTACAGTTATGAAGCAGCAATGAAAATAATTTTATGGTTGGGGGTCACTACAACATGAGGAACTGTATTAAAGGGTTGCGGCATTAGGAAGGTTGAGAACCACTGAAATAAATGAATGATGTAGTTTCCAATAATGCTACACGCTAAGAAGAAAAAGAAAAGCAGAGTACAATAACAGTGTTGAGCATGATGATGAAGGGGAACTATTTTTAGCTGAACCGGTTTGGCTCAGTGGCTAGAGCGTCAGCCTGCGGACTGAAGGGTCCCAGGTTCGATTCCGGTCAAGGGCATGTACCTTGGTTGCGGGCACATCCCCAGTGGGGGGTGTGCAAGAGGCAGCTGATCGATTTCTCTCATCGATGTTTCTGGCTCTCTATCCCTCTCCCTTCTTCTCTGTAAAAAATCAATGAAATATTTTTAAAAAAAGGGGGGGGGAACTATTTTTAGATATTTATACCAGAACGAGTATAACCCAAAGGTAAATATAGGAGAAAAGAGGGATAAAGAGCGCCAAGTTCAAAGGCCCTCTGGCCAGAATGAGATTGAAAAGTTCGAGGGGCAGAAAGAGGCCTATGAGGCTGGAGGGTACAGTAAGTGCCAGAGAGGTCATGGGGGAATGTTTTCTATCGGGACGCCAGAGGCTCCGTGACAGAAGAGAGCAGGAACCCATCACTCCTCTGCAACTGGAACACAAGAGAAACTCCAGAAGTGAGAGGGTCCCTCAGCTCTATGCACAAGCAACACAGAGGCCCAGGAATCTCCAGAGAAAGCGTCTCTGGCTTTGGCAGCTTCGAGCCAAGAAAGGGGTTTGGCTTATTGAGTAAACCCTGGACAGAACTGGAAAAATGCCCACATCTTGCTGGTAAAATACCATTCAGAGCCCATTCATTACACAGCCGACTTGCTTCAGCAGAACATGGACCTAAAGACAATGGATAGAGCTCTTCTGACCTGAACAGACAGCCTTCTCCAGAAGCAGGAGGCCTCAGGGGCTGCACGGCCGTGATTTTTCTGTGCATCTTACCTGCTGGCCTTCGTTTTGCATTTGTTTTTTAACATAACCCCTCTAGTGTTTGCATACATTGGTGGCAGGAGTGTAAATTGGTACATGCTGGCCATAAGCATCAAAGTGGATAAAAAGTATGCTTTCATTTGAGCCAGTAATTATATGTCTATGCATTTCTCTTAAGGAAATGAGCAGAGGTGCTGAGATGAGACAAACAAAAGGAGAAAAACATAAATGTCCAACAATAGTACATGGGGTGACAGGAGGGCACTTTTGCAGCCATTTGCTATCATGTTTTAGGAAAAGAGTCAAGACAGAAAAACATTCTACAATATAATTTCTAAGTACAGAGGCTACAAATTACTATGTGTGACATCAGCCTGATTTACATGTTCATATTTTACTTACATTACGTACTTTAATATATGAAAGTGTTCACAGTGGTTCTCTCTTGATGGAGTTAAACTGTCAAGTTTTCTTTCTTATTGATTTTTCTATTTTCTGAGGGCTTTATAATGAGCACTTTAGTTTTGCAATTTAAACAACTCTCTCAAAATGTGCTAATGCCTTTCTTGAAAGCTCTGTGTCCAAAATGCTTACTTGAGACTTCCTTAGGGCTAGCTAGCCTTCTACCTTGTGGTCTGGGGGCCATTCTGGTCAAGAGGATAGTAGGAGACCTGAAGGCCACTCCACCGGCCATTTGTCACAAGTCCATATATCCCAATGTCCCTGTGGCCCCTAAATAATAAGATAAAATAAGAGAACAAAAACAGGCGGTGGCCCTCTCCTACATTGCAAGTCCAAATACTCAAAGTATTTTCATATGTTTAGATTAAATTTTAAAAGTTTTGTGCTTTTGGTAGTGATCTTCTCCTCTTCCTACTGGAATTATGCTCCGCAGAGCAGATAGAAGTCCATTTTGTTCATGCTTCAGTACCTGAATGGAGTCTGGCAACAAACTACATAAGTATTTGCTGGATAAATTAATGAAGAAAGAATGAATTTACAAAGGACTTGTATGCATGCACACAGACAGTAGGGGGGTGAGGGCATGTGCTGGGGGGTGGGGGGTGGGAACAGCCTGGGAAAAGGAGACATATGAAGTACTTTAAACAATAAAGAATGTAATTTTTTAAAAAGAGAATGAATTTAAGCCCTAATATGGGAACTCAAAGAGAAACATGGCATAAAGGCCTTGATAAATATGCTTTCATTCAGGTCAAAGGTTAGTAAAAAATAAAAGCATAGTACTTAGAAGAACTGAATTTAACTTTTTGCATGGGTATACTATCTTACAGATGTAGCTGAAATTTTCTTTTTGCTTCAGCAGTATTTTAGGAGCTACTAATTTCTCATATGAATGGCTTTCAACAGTGGTTTCTTTTCCACAACAAGCAAGAAGATTAAGGCCTATGGGGGGGGGGGGAATGATATTTATAGACTAGCTTTTCTGCCAACTTACCCATGAAGACATAGAATGAAAGGTTGTGGGGGGACTTCATAGAGAAGAAAGAGAAGTAAAGTAAATGAGTCTAGGCAAATTGCAACCATTCTATAATTATTTCTTTTATGCTATTCAAATTAAAAAGTTATAGATGCAGGGACCATGCCACAAAGCCCCATGGTACTTTATACAATCCAAGTAAGTGTCCAGGATCTTGAAAATGTTCTTATAACTAAACATAGTGATTCCATTTCATGGATAAAGCTAAGGACAAATAATTATTGTGGATAAAGATTTATGTATAAACAAGACTGAACCACAGATTTGAAGAAGAAATTCTATTTTATACATGAATCACAGGCTGTTAGAGCTGAAAGGGAGCTTAGCCATATTAGTCAGAGTTCTCCAGAAGATCAGAAAGACAGAGGGAGAGAGGGAGGGGAGGAGGGAGGGAGGGAGGGAGGGAAGGGAAAGGAAGGGAAGGAAAGGGAGGGGAAGGGAAGGGAAGGGAAGGGATGGGAAGGGAAGGGAAGGGAGGGGAAGGGAAGGGAAGGGAAGGGAAGGGAAGGGAAGGGATGGGAAGGGAAGGGAGGGGGAAGGGAGGGGAGAGGAGGGGAGGGGAGGGGAGGGAAGGGGAGGGGAGGGAGAGAGAGGGACAGAAATTTATTTTAAGTAATTAGCTTATACATTTGTGAAGACTAGCAGGTCCAAAATCTGCAGGGTGAGCTTGCAGACTGGAGATCCGATTGTGTGGCTGGATTTGGAAGACAGAGTGTTGTGGAAATAACAGGAGTTGCTTTGGAGGCAGAGCCCTGTCTCTGCTACTATTTAGTTTGGAGGCTGCAAAAATATCGTCATTGCTAGGCCCCAGGTTCTTCATTGGTAAATAGGCACAACCATGTCATAGAGCTCATCTGCCTAGCTTATTGGGTAAAGATGCCCAACCCTCCCACCACCTTCTCTAATCTGGCCATTACCATCTCTACTTGTAAAGGCTCAACAACACCACCAACCTCACAGGGATGCTGCAAAGAAGAGAGGGAACTAAACCCCATAAAGGAACACCCAGGAGGCTCTCATTACTTATAAGCGGAAGGCTCAGATCTCAGTAACTGAACCGAGAGGGCTGGTGGAAGAAAAACGGGTCAAGGAGGAATGTCATCTGAAAAGCAAGGACATAATGATCAACCCTTGCTCAGGCTCTAGCAGAACAGTTAGTCAAGCTGGGGAATACATAGAATATCCAGCATGAAGGGGTAAGACTTTAGACCTGTAAAGTGACACCATGCTCAAAAAAAAAAAAAAAAAAAAGCGAGCAGAAACCATAACAATTTGAAAATATACTTGGGAGACCCAGGGAAGAGTTGATGCTGCAGTTCAAGTCCAAAGGCCAACTACAGGCAGACAGAATTACCTCTTCCTCGGGGACAGTTATCTGCTTTACCCAAAGCCTAGTAATTTAACTGATAATGTCATCTTAAAAAAGTACCTCTAAAGCAACATCCACTTGCATTTAACCAAATGTCTGGGTACCCTGACCTAGCCAACTTGACACATAAAATTAACCGTCACATTCGCCCATATGCATATTTGTAAAGACTCTCAGAGAAGTGAAACTTCCTAAGCTTTTTGACAAATAGACCATTGAAATGTTTCCTTAGTATTGACACATATTTTTCCTAAAGTCGGCAATATGTCCTTGAGGGTCCTATCCAGAGCTAGGAAATATCAGACAGTACCTTTTACTCTTTTATTTCAACTTTAAGGATAGCATGTCTTGTTCCAAAAGAATATAGCTCATTTTTTCAGAAACCTAGACGATCTTATTCACTTTGCATCCCAGAAGCTCCTAGCACCATGCTTTCCATATCCTAGCCATTCAGTCCCTGCTCACTCAATTAAAACCAGGCCTTGTTCTGAATGAGCTCAATCAGAGAGTTGTGGTTCATCACCAAACTTCTCTAATTTTTATTTTCGCTTTATAAAAAATAACAGAATGTACCAATAATCCCTAACATCATGTGAGTGCTAGCTACATGAAGGTGTAGGCGTTCAGAGGAGAGCAAAGGCAGGGACGACTCTTCATGGAGGAGGTGAGATTTTGAGGAAGAGTATGGTGCATGTAGTCAGAGAGGAAGGTGGAATAATATTGCAATGAAAGAAAATCGTGCATGAAATGAAAGAGGTGAAAACGGTAAGGTGTGCTCTGTGGGCAGCAGATTGTACAGAAAGTTGTTGAGAAAAGCTATGGGAGCTGTAACTGGAGAAGTACAGGGTGACACACTTGAAGACAATATACATAGTTTGTACTTAAAATGATTGGGGTGCTGTTCATAGTTTTTGAATTGGGGAGTAACATGATAAAATGGCATGTTGTGAAGGGGGAAAAAACCCTACACTGGACATATAAATATTTTCTATTTAAACTATTCAACATGTTCTTTTTTTCTGATGCAGCTCATTTTCTCCTATTTTTGTAATCAGGCAGACTAACCCAATTCCATGTATAAATCATGCAACACTAAGCTGCAAATCCATGCACTACCAAAAAATAATTTAGAAGTAATTTTGTCATGAAAATCATTTCAGTACCGTTGTCATAACTAATACCTGTTATTACATTTATACGCTATTACTTGTCAGAGGAAGAATTTAAACAGGAAAAACGTGGGCTGCTGAGAACCCCATTAAAATGAGCCATAAATCTAGGGTGAAGGGAAGAGCAAGTTTCAAAGTCAAGACAAAAGAGACACAGGTTGCACCCAGATGACACATTAAATATTCCAGGGAGGAAGGGAGGGTTGTTGGCTTGCAGCTTGTCTCAAGCAGGAAAGAATGGACGGTTTCAGTTCAATGGTGTGGCTGGTTTCGGGAAAAGACAGAGCGTTGTTGTGGGAATAAGGGGAGTTGCTTTGGAGGCACAGCCCTGTCTCTGCTACTGTCTGGTTTGGAGGCTGTGCAAATATCCTCAATGCTAGGCCTCAGGTTCTTCATCGATAAATAGGCACAACATGTCATAGAGCTCTAGCTGCTAGACAAACCCTGGTCGGCAAACCGCGGCTCGAGAGCCACATGCGGCTCTTTGGCCCCTTCAGTGTGGCTCTTCCATAAAATACCACATGCGGGCGCGCACATACAGTGCGATTGAAACTTCGTGGCCCATGTGCAGAAGTCGGTATTTTGTGGAAGAGCCACACTGAAGGGGCCAAAGAGCCGCATGTGGCTTGCGAACCACGGTTTGCTGAGCTGCAGTTTGCTGACCACTGGGCATATTGGGTAAAGATGCCCAACCCTCCCACCACCTTCTCTAATCTGGCCATTACCATCTCTACTTGTAAAGGCTCAACACCACCAGCCTCACAGGGATGCTGCAAAGAAGAGAGGGAGCTAAACCCCACAAAGGAACACCCAGGAGGCTCTCATTACTTATAAGCGGAAGGCTCAGATCTCAGTAACTGAACCGAGAGGGCTGGTGGAAGAAAAACGGGTCCAGGAGGAATGTCATCTGAAAAGCAAGGACATAATGATGGATCCTTGCCCAGGCTCTAGCAGAACAGTTAGTCAAGCTGGGGAATACATAGAATATCCAGCATGAGGGGGTGAGACTTTAGAACTGTAGGAGACACCATGCTCTAAAAAAGATAAGAGCAGAAACCATAAACAATTTGAAAATGTATTTAGGAGACACTGGAGTTTAAGGAAAGTGATCTACTTAAATATTATGAGTACTAAAGATTGAATTTGTAAATCTTTCCTTAACAGAAAGTGGGAATATGGTTGCATCATGACCAATAGGAATGAATATATTTTACTGATCCACAGAAAATGTATCTAAGATGCCTTGTCTAGAATATATTATCAATTTCCTCTGTACAGCTTTGTAATGAAGTCTATGCCCACTGCCATTTGCTTGAATATTACTAAAAATCTACTCACTTCCAAATCCATATAGTCTTTTATGCTTTGACGAGGAAGAAAAGATGATGAGAAACATGAGACAAATGTCTGTCAATTGAGAAGGCTGTTGAATTTCAAAGCATACAATTAAAGGCTCTATTTATAGATACTAAGTTCTAGATTTTCACAGTCAGGAGGAATTTTAGTCTCTTTTCTATAGATGAGGCTGTTTGTCGAGACTAATTATATATATTTAGTTGGTGTTACTCTCGAGGCTATGATTTGAATAGTGGATTAAATTTCTCCCAAGCACCATGACCAGAGAAGATGATTTATTTTCTGTAGTGTTGCCCTAATATGGTCCTGACAAGGAGCTGAGTTTTTCTTGTAACTTGTTCCTTGGGTTGCTAAAGGCTTGCTTTACTCATCCAGGTAAAAGTCCCTGCTTGTTCACCTCCTTCTCTGAACAAAGGCATTTGCACCATAAACCAGTTACTGAATGTTTCCCCTCAGGCCCTGGGACTAGCTTCTCCCAGAGAAGAGGGCTGTTCCATTGTTTTTTGTCATCTTTCATCACAGAAATGTTTCCAAAAGGCAGCAGAAGACAACCAAGTTGGTCTCTGCTGTCATGAAAAGGGTGATGGAAATGGGTTTCTAACAATCTCGGTAATAAATATGTGCTGGCACGTGAATCCGGATTTACAGCAATCAGAGCTACACGCGTTTCCATGGAATCGTCTAAGCGTAGTCCTTCCGGGGTTGGTATACCAAGACCCGAGCGCTGGTTGTTTTGGTTTCCCTGTTACAGCTGATAACATCAAACATTTAAAACTGAGCTGCCCATGCAGCTCCCAGCAGCTTCAAGTTGGGCGATGTTATCGGTGGTTACAAGAGGAACAGAGAACTCTGAGGCCTGGACTCTGTCTTGGCTTGTAATTTTCTTTCCGTTCTACCTCGAATCTGTTTTTTATGTAGAAAGAAGCTTGGTATCAATATGTGACTGAACACTAGGATGGATATATATATATATATATATTAAAGGGAGCAAAGAATTTGGAGACATTGATGAGAGGGGGATAAAATAGAGACATACAAAACTATATTTGCCTGTTGAAAATCACCCTGACCCTTCTTCACCTGTACATACATATTAACAGCAAATTGCAGGCATTCTGCACAACAGTACCTGCTTGCAAGCATTGTAGAATGCGAGGGCATCCCTTACCCCTCCTAAGGAGGCCGTGTCTCCTGATGTCTGCATCCTTCTATGCAGCCTGGCTACACAAAGCAGGTTAATTCCAGACAACAGAGCCGCTGGAAGCGGGGAGCTGAGGAGATGGAGAGCTCTTTCAGGAGTGCCGGGGTTCGTCTTTCCTGAAGATCTGTATCTGGAAGCTTCAAAAAATACAGTTGGCAGGGGAGAAAATGAGAACGCCCGTCCTAAGGCTCTAAACTCACTTTCCTAGTCCCCCTCCCCACCCTACTCCCAGCCAGTGCCTGACATTTTGCATCAGCACCCACAGCAGGCAGACAGCTGCTTGGGGGGCTGGCTGGGAGGCAGCCACAGGAAGAAAGGCTAAAAAACAAACGGAAAACACATAGGTTTTCCTGAAAAAAAGATTGGCAAGATAATGTTAAAATACATTAATCCAAGAGTAGTGTTAATATATTTAAGTTTGTATAACATTTGTATGAAACGGAGTACCCGGGAGAATAATGGTGGGGGAAGTAGCAAGTGATGAAAACTATTTTTTCTTGATGCAGTTGACCTAGAGCAGGGTTCAGCCAGGTGGGTGCCGTGGACATACATGGAAAGCTAATTAGACAAGAAAATATTAAGAAGAAGAGAATGCCCAATTTGAAAATATTTTATTTATACCATTATCCTATTAAATATTACTAAAATTGTTATACCTGACTATTTAAATGGCTCTTAAGCCTGGCTCAGTGGTTGAGCATTGACCTATGAACCAGGAGGTCATGGTTCAATTCCCAATCACGGTACATGCCTGGGGTTGCAGGCTCCATCCCCATTGTGGGGTGTGCAGGAGGCAGCCAATCAATGATTCTCTCTCATCATTGATTTTTCTATCTTTCTCTCCCTCTCCCTTCCTTTCTAAAATCAATAAAAATATATTTAAAAATATAAATAAAGCAAAAGGCTCTTAAGTTCCCTCTAACTTCCTTCAGCTCTGATTTGATTCCCTGCCTCGGTTTCAATTTTATTCCTTTTCTTTTGGGTTTGAGAGAGGAAACAGGTGATAAAAATTATATTCTTATAATTCAAACTACTGAGATGAAAACAAAAGTTTGAAAATAATAATTACCAAACGTTAACCTTTCTTGGGTTAGGCTGGTTTACTTTTGGCAAAGTGCATTGACAATTCATCTGTGCCATGATCAAAGGCATTACCATATCCCAAATCCCTGAAGTCTGTCTTGTCTCCTGCAGCAAGGTGCATTAGCTGACTAATAGTATTTCCAGAGAGAAAAGGGGAAAGGAAAAATGCTGAGCCTGACACAGAGAAGCGCTTAATAGACTTGTGTACATACATTAGCCTGTGACTCACATTGATTAGCAGAGCACACTGCCAAGTGCATCTCAGAGGGTCCATCATTAGCACTCCCTCCGATCCCGCCAGCCTTCTCTCCTCTCCAATTATCTTACAGGCTTTCCAAGCAGATGCTTTAACTTAATATTTCTTCAAGGATGAGAGAATTTAAGCAGGTTCAAGCAAACCAATTTGATGTCTCATTTTCTTGGCTGGTTTCAGCAAATATTAAGTTCCAGATTTTTGTTTTATTTATATGGTCTATATCTCTGTTAATATCTCAAATCAACTAATACTAAGTCCTTAGCTGAGGTTTTGTGGTTTTTTTTTTTTTAAAAAACACACAAATAATTTAGGTAACACTAGGCTACAAGGTATGAAACACACAAAAACGGAACAACTGATAATAAATACATTTCATTTTGTTATCCAAGTTGCTTCCCCTGCCTGTTTTCTCCCATCTATCAATATGGAAATCGGAGATATGACTGGAAATGAGTTGTTTTCCTTGCATGATGGAACACTGATCATTTTCCATTGCCCTAAATCAAGTCCAGAAATGAAACAGATTAGGATCCCCCAATTTAAACATTCACTGAGATTTGGGTGATGGTTTCTCATTCCCCTTTCACACTTTCAAGAACATTCTGTAAAGACATCACTCACAAGAATTTTTTAGACCGACTTCCTACAACAGTTTTCTTGGTGTGGGGTTGATAACCTGCATCGCCACTCCACACACCATAGAGAGGCTAAAATGATAATAATCTAAAATGTAATCAGAAATAATAAGAAACTTCTACGTCTTGTTTATATGTTCTCTAGCTACTCATGCTCTTTCCGAAACAGCTGGAAGAGGTGTCTCTTTAAAATGGCTCCTGTTAGGATGAAAAATTCGTGTTTAATAATTTATTCACTTTAACATTTTCAGGGTTGAGCTAGGGAATTTTTCACTCTTTCGTCAGCCCTGTCTTGTGCCTGCTCGCCTTGCCCTTGAGATTTCAGCTGAGCTACAATGTGTGTCACCCCGTTCTTCCTCCTGCAGAAGCCCTCAGGGCTTGATTCTCCTGTTGTTTGACCCTCTCAGGACCCCAGCCAGGTTCCGTTGTTTTATTCAGCACATGGCTAGAGCACACCCCCCCCCCCCCACACCTTCTCCTTCTTTCCTTTAGCCACTTTTGCTGCTTCCCCATTTCCCTTCCACACCTTGCCCTTCTCCCCAACTCTAATCTTAACACAAGCCAAAGGTTTAGGATCCTAAGTCCTACTGGCGAAATCACGCCACTGTGCAGTCGCTGGCCCAGATGCCCAGGCACAGCTGGCCTGCTGCCCCCTCTGGCCAACTATTGATAAGTTCACAATAAGTGGTCTCTGGCCTCTTTCACAATGGCAAGTCAAAACCATCAACAAGCTGTCCAGCTGTCCTTTGCTTCCCCGGCTGTACCTTTCTCTTCTGTTTTCCAGAGACATTACGGCTTGACAGGTGGCCTCCCTTCTAATCTCCAAAGCTCATGCATCCGTCTCTCCTTTTGATGGTCTTTGCTACTTGTCAGACGTCTCTTAGGGAATTTCATCAGCATTTCCCCCCTCTCCTGTGTCTTCAGTGTTTTCCTTCTGTATCCCCACATTATGTCTTCAACAGACTGTGACCTGATTTCTGCCGCCACTTTGAAAAATTTTCCTGGGGAAGTTTGTCAATGACACTCGATGTTGCTCCACGTAAACTTGTTTTAATTATGTCGGTTGATATCCTTATGTATTTGACACAGTGGATCATCTCGTTCTTCCTGGAATGCTCTCCCTTCTTCCCTCCGTGACCACACACGTTCGTGCTTCTCCTCTGGTATTTCAGATTTTTCTATTTCAGCCTTCTTCTCAGATCCTCTTTTCTTATTCATCTCCTAAATGCCTGTGATCTTGGAGGGAGCCGAAAGGTGGTGCCAGGATTCAGAGCCAGACGTAGAACTCCAGAGCCCAGCTTCTCAGGCTCCGTATTATGCAATGGCTGACCCCACTGGCCACCTCCACCACTTACTAGATGGATACTTTGGGGCCAGTTATTTCACCTACTTGAACACCGGCTTTCCCATGCACAGCATGCAGGTAATAATGCAGGTAGAGTTTCTGTGAGGAATAGCTCTAGTAATAAGTGCTAAGTGTCTATAAATACAAGCTTTCCAATCAATGATGTCTATTATTATTTTACTAGAGGCCTGGCGCACAAAAATTTGTGCACTCGGAGGGAAGGGGGGGGTCCCTCAGCCTGGCCTGTGCCCTCTCCTAGTCTGGGACCCCTTGGGAGATAACGACCTGCTGGCTTAGGCCTGCTCCCAGGTGGCAGAGGGCAGGCCCAATCCCTAGGTGCAGCCCCTGGTCAGGCTCAGAGCAGGGCCAATTGGGGAGTTGGGGCGCCGCCCCCTGTCATGCACAGAGCAGGGCGGATCAGGAGGTTGCGATGCCACCCTCAGTCACGCTCAGGGTAGGGCCTATTGGGGGGTTGGGGCACCGCCCCCTGTCACACTCAAGGCAGGGTCGATGGGGAGGTTGTGGCGCCACCCCCTGTCACGCACAGAGCAGGGCCAATCAGGGGGTTGGGGTGCTGCCCCCTGTCACGCACACAGCAGGGCCCATCACGGGGGTTGGGGCTCCATACCCTGTCATGCACAGAGCAGGGCCCATAAGGGGGTTGAGGAGCTCCCCCCTGTCACTCAGAGAGTAGGGCCAATAGGGGAGTTGGGGCACCGTCCCCTGTCACACACAGAGCAGGGTGGATCAGCGGGTTGGGGCGCCGCCCTCTATCACCCACAGAGCAGGGCCAACCAGGGGGTTGGGGCACCGCCACTGTCACACTCAGGGCAGGGCTGATGGGGAGGTTATGGCTCTACCCCGTCACACACAGAGCAGGGCCCATGGGGGGGGGGTGGCAGGTTGGGGCGCCACCACTGTCACACACAGAGCTGCAGGGCGATCAGGAGGTTTGGGCGCTGCCCCCTGTTACGCTGATCCCGGTGCCGGGAGGCATATTACCCTTTTACTATATAGAATAGAGGCCTGGTGCACGGGTGGGGGCTGGTTGGTTTGCCCTGAAGGGTGTCCTGGGTCAGGGTGGGGGTCCCCACTGGGGTGCCTGGCCAGCCTGGGTGAGTGGATGATGGCTGTTTGCAGCTGGTCACACATCCTTCAGGGTGGGGGTCCCCACTGGGGTGCCTGGCCAGCCTGGGTGAGAGGATGATGGCTGTTTGCAGCTGGTCACACACCCTTCAGGGAGGGGATCCCCACTGGGGTGCCTGGCCAGTCTGGGTGAGTGGATGATGGCTGTTTGCAGCTGGTCACACATCCTTCAGGGTGGGGGTCCCCACTGGGGTGCCTGGCCAGCCTGGGTGAGGGGATGATGGCTGTTTGCAGCTGGTCACACACCCTTCAGGGTGGGGGTCCCCACTGGGGTGCCTGGCCAGTCTGGGTGAGGGGCTGAGGGCTGTTTTCAGGCTGGGGGTGACTGAAGCTTCCAACCGCTCCTTTTTTTCTTTTTTTTTTTTTTTTTATTCTGGGCCAGCTTTAGCTTGAGGCTTGGCTCCAGCTCTTAGGCCTCCGTAGGTTTCTGGCCTTTGCATACAATGTTGCGATCCTCCTGGCTGAAGTCTGGCGGTATTTGTTACAATGTTTGAAACTGCAGGCTCAGAGGCCTGCAGCCACAGGCGGGGAACATTGGTTTCCTCCATCACTGAGGCAAGCAAGCCTCATGTTAGTTTCAAGCTGCCTGGCTGCCGGCAGCCATCTTGGCTGACAGTTAATTTGCATATCTCGCTGATTAGCCAATGGGAAGGGTAGTGGTCGTACACCAATTACCATGTTTCTCTTTTATTAGTGTAGATTGGTTTATGATCTCTCAAATATTTATCTGTATATTCAAAGCCAAGCCTGAGATAAAAAAAAAAAAATGAGGTAAGAAGATCTTTAGGGTGGCATTAGGTTAGGAAAGGAGAGGGTGGGACATTCTTGTTACAATCCGAATGAACCAGTGTAATGATCATTTCAGCAATTTACCTTTAGCCTAGTTCTCCATGAAGTTGAAGAGATTCTGTTCTTTGGAGAGGCACATGGACTTGAATGCCTCCCCAGCACTGTGAGCCAGAGCTTCCAACAGTCTCCTCCCTTAACTGAAACTCCATAGGGACCAATGACCCCAGATTCACAGCTTAGGATTATTGTTGAACACCAAAGGCAGAAACATTTGATAAGAATCTATTAAGTAGGTCAGAACATTTCTAACGTCATGGGGAGTTTCTCTACCTATAGGTTTGTAATTCAATTCTGTTGACTCTAAAGCTCTTGACAAAGGGTAACTTTTTAATAAAAAGATAAAATCATAATCGTCATCCAAATATAAAGTAAACATGTATCACATATTTTATTTAACTCAGTTAATGAGGGAGCCAGTGAAATGTTATAACCAAGTCAAAGAAGAATCCTTAGACCACACATACAGAGGCTCTTGGGAATGTGGAAATGAACATACAGTTAGATGGGAAACTGGCCATGTGCACCTGTAATAACTAATTAAGTTCCACCACACACAATGCATTTGTATTTCTATGGATAATTTTTGAAATTAATATTAGAGATGTAAAATTGGCCAAAAGACCATGAGAAAGAGAGCCATAACCCTAACAAAGCACTTAGCAATTTTTCTGCCCATTTTCAAACTTTTTCACATTTCTTCCTGACAGTTTATCTCGTAAAGCTAAAAAGGATTTCAACTGTACATTTTGTTATGTCTTGATACTGTATACAGACAGATAAACGATAACCAACCAACCAGACAGATTTAGAATATGCTAAGGGGCTCCAAAATAATATATAGCAGTCAGAGTCTGTATAAGATAGAGAATGCCAGATTTCTCCTGGAGCCAGTATTTTGAACACTAGATGTTCTCATTCCAAAAATGACAGTGAGTTTTGCTCTATTCTTTTATAGTAGACAGCAGAAATTATAAAAGCAGGAAGAATAAGGTTCCCCTCATTAGAGTATAATTGAATAACAGCCTGGCTGTGGTGGCTCAGTGGTTGGGCATCGACCTATGAACCAGGAGGTCACAGTTGGATTCCCAGTCAGGGCACATGCTCAGGTTGTGGGCTTGATCCCCAGTAGGGGGTGTGCAGGAGGCAGCCAATCAATGATTCCCTCTCATCATTGATGTTTCTATCTCTCTCTCCCTCTCCCTTCCGCTCTGAAATCAATAAAAATATATTTTAAAAAAAGAATAGAATAACAACTGTTCTAACTTACATTTCCCCCCTCATTCTTCCTTTCTTCACTCCCCTTCTGGGTTCCACTGTATCAAGCTTGACACAGAACCTCCCTGGGAAGGAGAGGGGTGGGTGGTGGTGCAATGTACACGCAGCTCCAAGGAGCATCATGGTGGCATTTCCATAACCAGCTCACAATGGAATCCTTGTCAGAACTCCCTACGCTTTGACCCTGATGCTGAGCGCCAAGTCAGGGCACATGCCCCACAGTTCATCCAGCTGAGCTGGAGGAGAGCAAGGACGATGACGTCAGTGTTGGCAGTCTGCTTAAGGACAACAAAGCCCGAGCCTGGTGAATTACATGGAGATAGATCACAACCCTCCGCTCTGTATTTACAAAGACATCAGCAATAAACACACATACCTTTCCTTCAAAGAAAACCACAGAGACTTTCAATCTCCTGACAAAAGGAGAATCGACTTTTTAAAATTCATGGATAATTTAGAAAATACTATAAATATAACATGAGCCCCTCCTTACTAATTTGTCAATATCGTGAGAGCATAAGGAAAGGCTGTTGTCTTTACTTTTTCGCCAACTACAGCCCCTTGTCAATTGCAGCTATAGCTTTCAACGTCAGTTATCATGTCCGCCTTTATAAAAGTTTACGACTTTCATTTTAATAATAACATAGACAACAGCAAAGATTGCAGTTCTAGAAGCAGTTTGGGACAGGCTCTCTTCAAATTCCTAGAGCACTTCTGAAGAGGCTCCAATCTTTCTTGAAGAACAGAGTTTATATCTGATTTCACCGCCCCTGAATAACAATAACAGTAATTAAACAGTGACTTTCAATCTCTTTATAAATACCTTTCATTGTTAAACTGCTCCTTCAAAGAGATAACTAATCACTGTTTCTTTTACAACCCATTAAGCATGGCTTTTAAAAACGAAGCTAATATGTTTAGGTGCCTCATTGGTGAAGACTTCCCCAATAAAACAGGGCATAGGGCCTGGTGGAGTTTGCAAGCCAACTCTTCCTTTATTCGCAAAAAGCAAAATCCTATTATTTGTTTGAGAGTATTGCCATTTACTAAGAGACAAATGGGTATTTAATTGAAGATCAAAGTCAGAAATCCTTGTAAATATATTGTCTCCCTAAGCACACATACACACAAAGCCTCAGAGAAGAAGGCACTTGTATATTGTTATTGAATTTCTATAGGGGAAAAAAATGTGTTGGGAGAGTTATAGCTTCTAATCCTTGCAGAACGAACTAAAAACCTACAGTTCCAGTTCTGAAAAACAAAAGCAATTTTGCACTTATTCTCACTAACCCTTGCCTTTCCTAATAATAGATAATATGGGACGAGTGTTTGATACCTGCCAAACACTGACCTAAATGTTTTACATTCATTAATAATTAATTCTTTATAGCCCTTACAACAACATATGAGGTAAGTATTAGTATTATCAGTTTCTTTGTGGATACAAAAATTGAGGGTTTGAAAGGCTAAAACTTGGGCGAAGTCACAGAGCCATAGCAAGCATTATCTTTCCTATGTTTTGCAACAATGGCTTAAAAAACTCAGTAGTTACAGTGTTGAGATTCTGACACACAAGTAACCATATCTGGAACTGCTTCTTAGGCTCTGTATTAATGTTTTCTAAGCCCTTTGCAGTTCACTTTAGGGTTCTAACATGCACAATACAGAAATTTCTTTGTCTTTTATCAACTCTTTAGCTCAAAAATTCCAGTTTCCCTGTAAAGGTCCTTTCCCAGGTCCTCCTTGTGTTTTTCTCTTTTCCTCTGACTTCATTAAATTTTTAAATAATACTTTCCTTGGCCCACCTGGCATGGCTTAGTGGTTGAGCATCAATCTATGAACCAGGAGGTCAAGGTTAGATTCCGGGTTGTGGGCTCCATCCCCAGTGTGGGGCGTGCAGGAGGCAACTAATCAATGATTCTCTCTCATCACTGATGTTTCTATCTCTCCATCTCCTTCCTTTCTGAAATAAATAAAAAATACATTTTTAAAAATAATCATACTGTCCTGGTGTCCTTTATTTATTTTACTTATCCAATTATTATCATTTTTTTACTGACATGTGATCTTTTTTATATCTTTTCAGTCTGATTCAACAGGCACCGAGTTAGACGAGCAACAGTAAATGCTAAGGCTACAGGGACTGTATTAAGTAATAGTTTGTCAGAATATTTTACTTGTTGCTGATCTAATATTTTAATTGTTTAAAATGTTAGGTAATAGAGAAGAAAATCATCATTGCCCCAAACACAAAAAATAATGACATTTCTACCATGAAAGAGCCAACCCTCTTCATGTACTCTCTTCGGACCTGTTTCTTGGGGAGACAGGAAAGCATCAGATTTTGCCCTCCCAGAAGCTCCTCAAATGTGTGAGCTGTTTTCAAGCTGTGTGGACCTACTATTAAAACTGCAAGGAGGGAGGGCTGAAGCTTGATCATTAACATCTTAATTACCCTTCTTTCTTTGATGAGATTACAACCTTCAGGACAAAAATAGGATGTGGGCTTCCTGCATAAGGGAGGTGGAGTCTTCCATTAGCCTACTGACCCTCTCTGTTAGATCACACCCATTTCCTGAATTCACACACACACACACACACACACACACACACACACACACACACACCCTCTTCTGTTATTCAATAAGCCTTTTTAAGGAGTCATTACTTTGTCCTCTCTGAAGGCTGAGATCCTGCCTTCCTTGATGAAGCGATAGTCTCCTGCCCTTAAGAAGCACACAGTTTAGTGGATGAGGAAAGTGAAACCGGGAACTTTCAAATATAACTCAATGTGCACGATGGAATTTTTGAAGTACCGAGTAATTTAGGAGCTGGTGAGATTCCGGAGGCCTAATG
Source organism: Myotis daubentonii (assembly GCF_963259705.1). Lineage (NCBI taxonomy): Eukaryota > Metazoa > Chordata > Mammalia > Chiroptera > Vespertilionidae > Myotis > Myotis daubentonii. The sequence continues at coordinate 18,843,367 of NC_081842.1, read as the reverse complement.
CAGAGTGCAAAGAAGTCATTCTATTCCCCTCGCCCTGTGCCCCTGCCTCCTCACAGTGTAACCAGTTCCCTCCCAGAGACAAAAGAATGATTTGAGAAGCCCAGTGCAAAAGGAAAATGTAGAAACCAAAATATGAAAATTTTCCCTTTCTTTGTGAGATCTCTCTCTCTCTCTCTCTCTCTCTCTCTCTCTCTCTCTCTCTCTCTCTCTCTCTCTCTCCATATCATGATGTCTTACGTTTGCTATTTAGTGTTATATTCCCTGGGGCACAGAGTCAGCCTTCAGAAGTGCTCTATCCCATCACTCACTCAGTGCTGAGCCCACCAGTGCTGGGTTCCTCGTCCTGCCAGTCACAGGACTTCTGCCTCTGGGACTAAGTAATATGTCATGTCCCAGTCAGGGGCAGGAGAGTGAAGCCAGACATTTTCCTTTCCCACTGGGCCTCCTCTCAAACCTGTGGTGGGCAATTGCCTTAACTTTAAGAGGTAGCAATCTCTTGCCAAAACCGGTTTGGCTCAGTGGATAGAGCGTTGGCCTGCGGACTGAGGGGTCCCGGGTTCGATTCTGGTCAAGGGCATGTGCCTTGGTTGCAGCTGATCGATGTTTCTCTCTCATTGATGTTTCTAACTCTCTATCTCTCTCCCTTCCTCTCTGTGAAAAATCAATAAAAAATATATTTTGAAAAAAAAGGTAGCAATCTCCAAGATAGGACCTGTCAGTAGCTGGATTGGGGGGGGGGGGGGGGAGAGACTTGCACCAGCAGGACATGTCATGGCACTGCCAGCTTCAGGCAGTGACAACCACTGTCCCCTTCTGCCCCAAGAGATGCCATTGGACACTTGCAAGTGATCCTCTCTCCTCACAACCTTGCCCAGATCACAGGGGTGAGGGAGTAGGATGGGAGGACAGCAACACCAGTAGGGGTAGATGAAGTCAGGCTGTTGCCCAAGAGGTGAGGGGTCAGGGGAACAGGCTGCTACTGAGAACACTGGAAGGCAGGGAGGTCAGGGGAGAAGGAGGCACGTGAGCTGTGAGCTGAGACTCCAAGCTTACTACATCAACTCTACTGTTCAAAGTTATAATTATCATTTTGAACATCAAGGCAGCAACCACCGAACATTAAATTCTTGCTATGAAGCCCTTCTGAGGACACGGTGCTGGGCCTGTGTGACTGCACTGGCCTTGTGCTCATGTGGCCGCCCTGCTCCTTGCCAGCAATCCCCCAGGTATCATCCTACCGGCGTCACGTATCTATTACTCTAAGAAAGAAAGCTGCTGTGCATCCTTCTTGAATTTTCTTTGTCATTAACATCTAACAATATTAAGTCTTCCAATCTATGAACAAAGAACGTTTCTTAACTTATTTAGGGTTTTCTTTTCATTTCTCTAAGCAATGTTGTATAGTTTTCAATATATAGATCTTTGTCAGACTGATATCTAAGAAGTTTACATTTTTGATGCAGTTTAAATAGCATTGCCTTTTAAATTTTAATTTCCCAGGAGATTACATATTTCCTTTAGGACACAGCACCTGTTTTAATTTTTGAGGGCACTGTGTTCAATCCTCATTAATTCAAAACTCCTGCAGAAATTTTCCAGGGATTGTACTGCCACCTTCCTCTTTCTCACATAAGTCATTGAGGCGAAGTCCTGCTCTTGCTCACACAAGTATACCCAGCCGGCTGGTGCACTATATAATAGGCAATTGGGAAAGGTACTTAGTGAGGAAATAAATGAAGTTATCTACTCAATTGGGAGGATAGCTTTAAGGGAAATTTTTTTTTATAAACTCCTGAGGGTGATCCATTTGACAAGAACACCTCAGATGCCAAGCCTCTTCAAGGACAGAACAGAAAATAAGGATATTTTGCTTAGCCAATGCGGCTTGGTGGTTGAGCGTTGACCTATGAACCAGGAAGTCACAGTTCAATTCCTGGTCAGGACACATGCCCAGATTGCGGGCTCTATTCCCAATGTGGGGTGTGCAGGAGGCAGCCAATCAATGATTTTCTCTCATCATTCCTATCTCTCTCTCTCTCTCTCTCTCTCTCTCTCTCTCTCTCTCTCTCTCCTCCCCTTCCTCTTTGAAGTAAAAAATATATATATTAAAAAATAATATTTTGAGTAGGCTTCCTTTGAAGTACCATAGGTCACACACTCTAGGGCACATGTGTATATCTATATGTATTATATTAATTGCTGGGAGACCAGAGTGCCATTTAGGAAGTCACTTTTTCCAGAGCACTAGATAGTGTTTGGGTCTCTAATGGGATTAATTTAACTAAGACAGTTAATTGAGTCAATTCATTCCCCCAGAGAAGTTTTTACTCAGCCCCATTTTCCACTGAATTAAGGACACACGCATTTCCTTTCTTTTTTTGTATTTATGTTTTGCATTATTCCTTTGGTAGCTTAGCATTTCATTTACAAAATGAATTAAGAAAAAAAGATTAATTATGGATTCTGGCGGAGCTGTAAAGCTTTTGGTAAAAGCTTAGAGTGTAATTTATTACTAAAATCACAGAAGAGTGTGGTCTTAGGAGCCACTGAATCATATTCTGGAACATGGGTCTGGAAAAACAAATCTCTAGCCAAATTTAATAGATTTGTTTAAGTCATGTAAACTGGGAATCTGAAAAAAATAAACATTTGTGTGTGCAAATATTAGTATGTGTCACAATCCTGTATTCAGCCTCAGAGTTAGAGCTATTTTTATAGCTTGGTAAGCACACCCAGAAGTTTTAAGTGTCATGCTAGTCATTCACATCATTAACCAAAATAGCACTCAAAATAGCATTATAATCCTCATAATACATATGACCCAAGTTTACTGCTGCGTATATGAGTCAGATTGGGACTCTTTAGATTTGTATTTGGGTTCAAATTTGTCATGGTTGACAGTGTAATGTTGAACAACCAGTATTACTCTTTTGTACTAGTTTGATGAGACTGCCATAACAAACTGCCACAGATTGGGTGGTGTAAACAATAGAAATTTTTTTTCTCACAGTTCTGGAGGCTGGATGTCCAAGATCAAGGTATCTACAGGTTTGGTTTCTTCTGAAGTCTCTCTCCTAGGTGTGCAGATGGACACAGTCTTAGTTCAGGATGCTATAACAAAAATACCGTAGGCTGAGTGGCTCAAACAATGAAGATTTATTTCTCACAGGTCTGTAGGCTGAGAAGTCCAAGATCAAGTCATTGGTAGAGTCAGTATCTGGGGAAGGGCCGCTTCCTGATTCATAGTCTTCTGGCTGAATCCTCACATGGAGACAGGGGCAAGGGAGCTCTCTGAGATGTATTTTATCTATAATAATAAAAGGGTAATATGCTAATGAGACTGAACGTCTTCTGGACATCATTCCAGACATCCTTCCTGATGAAGCTGGGTCTGGGGGAAGCCAGACTGGGTCCCGGGTGCCTGCCGGCGGCCAGAAGAGGGAATCCTGGGTCACAGGTGCAGGAGGAAAGCTGGTGCTGGCAGCTGGGGGGAAGGAAGGCCTACTCTTGCATGAATATTCATGTATAGGACCTCTAGTAGGGTATAAACCCCTTTCATCTCTACCTTCATGACTTAATCTCCCCCAAATGCCCTATCTCCACAAACCATCACACTGTAAATTAGGTTTCAACATATGAGTTTGGGGGTGGGGATACAAACATTTAGTCTATAGCAGGTACCTTTTCTCCATGTGTTCACATGGCCACTTCTCTGTGCATGCATGTGACTGGGGCGTTGACTGTGTGTGTCCTAATGACTTCATCTGATAAAGACACTAGTCAGACTGGATTAAGGTCCACCCTAATGACCCCATTTTACTTTAATTGACTCTTTAAAGGACCTATCTTCAAATACAGTCATATTTTGAGTATAGGGGGTTAGGGTTTCAACATGTGAATTTAGAGGAAACACAATTTGGTCCATAACACTCTTTAAGCCTTTGCTTCTTCATTCATAAAATGTGTGGATCAGCTAAAATATCACCAAAAGCTGTTCAACATTTAAGGGTTAATGTTATTTTGAAAAGACTGCCATTGTCTTTTCTACAAATAAATACTGTGATATTTAATGTCCTTAGTTGCAAACATCATAAAATGATCCTAGCTAACATAAGATGAAGGAAATTTGCTGAGAAACTGGAGGGAGGAGGTGATTAGGGAGTAAGGGGAGGGCAGAGGCTTTGATTAATAAACTGGATGGACCCTAGGAGCTATCCCCTGATTCCTTGCATTCAGGCAGGAAGGGGAGGTCTGGCCTGTGGGGTGTCCACTGTGGGAGGCTACAACCAGTTCCCACCCAAACTCCACACAATGAAAGGGCGGGGGCATAGTCCTGAAAGGGCAGTGGGAAACCACAGCACGATAGTGATGGTATGGAGGAGCATTGCCCCTCAGACCCTGCAAAATGACAGATAGCCACTAAAAACAACTTATGATATTTAATTAATGTTAAGTTAAATGTGGCAGGAAGAGCTGATAAAACAATAAAGCAAGCAATCTCCTGATGTTTTAATGGCTCTTAACAGTCATATTTTGAAAAGAAATAGTCTAAATCAAATTCAAATTAGCTCAGCTGGCGTGTCTCAGTGGTTGAGCATCGACCTATGAACCAGAAGGTCACAGTTGGATTCCTGGTCAGGACACATGCCTGGGTAGTGGGCTCAATCCCCAGTAGAGGGCATGCAGGAGGCAGCCAATCAATGACTCCCTCTCTCATAATTGATGTTCCTATCTCTTTCTCCCTCTCCATTCCTCTCTGAAATCAATATAAAAAAATATATTTTTAAAAACCCTCAAATTAGAAGTAGCACTTTTTAAGCGCTACTTAAAAAGATTCACTATCATTTTTTAACTCAGAAATCTTGCTAGGCTTTAGTTATCTCATCTGTGAAGTGGGAATACATCTGCTTTATTTGGTAAAAGCAAGACTTGGAAATAGATGAATTTGGGGCTTATGCCTTAATAACTGTAAGCTTTAAGATTACATATTGAAGATGTGATAGATTTTCCCCCCCTATCTTTCATCAAAGTCCCTGTTATTCATCTTCCACTGGTTCCTTTTGCAAAGGTTAAGTCTCCCAAAGGAGGAAAACTGCTCATTATAAATTGATGTTCTTATTGATTTTCATAACCTCAATTTCCTTATAGATATTTTCTTATGATTAATTCTGTTATACAATTCTTTCCCCCATAAGCTTCCTGGAAATTGCTATCTGCATTATACTAAAATGCTAGTAATCGCACTTAATTACCCTTTTATCCATAGATTTTATTACATGCTCTATTTTCCTCAACTGTACTCTGAAATATAAAGCGCATGGGTTTTTGTTTGTTTTTAAATATGTTCTCTTGTTGGTCCAAACTTTAGATATACAAAAAGATTATTATTATTACAGCCTACCTATTTAAAACTTCTCTTTAGATATGAAACATTATTTTGGATAGCCTAAGAATTTCAAGTTTTTATTGACCTCATTGTAATTATTTTATTTCTGAACATTTTGAAACCTCTTTATACTGATTCATATTTGCTCATTTTTAGTTAAGGAATCTGAAAAACCTGATTGCAGTGTATTAGGCTTTTCCTTTCCATCCCCAGTAGGAACTGATATCCCCAAATGCTTACTCATTTAACATTAATAAGTAACAACGTGTCAATTCTGTTCCAGACATAAGAGTTAGTTCTCACTAATATTCCTCCATAAACCATGGTAATTATTGCACTGTCTTGTTTTGCTTTTTTTTTTTTTTGCTAATAAAATTTTAGTAGTGAAAACAAAAGACTACCTTTGCTCTACTGTGTTTTCTTATGCAAAAACTAGAGGCCCAGTGCATGAAATCGTGCACAGGTAGGGTCCCTAGGCCTAGCCTGCATCAGGGCCATCTTCTGCCTGCTCTCCAGTCCCAGTCCTGCTCTACTGCCATCCACCCCATTTCCCCATTGGCCATCCAGTGATCAGAGCCTGAGGGCCTAGGGGAGGAACCAAGAGGTGGTTAATGCACTTCATAATGACTGGTCAAGTGGTCGTTCTGATTGTTACGCCGTTATGGTCACTGGGCTTTTATTATATAGGATAATGGGGACACTATCTATTCACTTCTTGCAAACACACCTCCAAGAATAGGGAATCAGATGAGATCACTAAATTACCTGAAATGGATCTCATAAAAGTTTCCAAACTTTTAAATCAGTAATTTTTTTAAGTAAACTCATACATAGGGCTGCAGTTATTTAAAACAGCCACATTTGCTGTTTTTTCTAGTACAAAGATAGTGAACAAGTCCAAATTGATAACTTTTTAAAACTTCAGCATCACTAAATGAGAACAATGAGTCAGTTTTGATAAACATAAGACCTTGAAAAGTGGAATATCATTATAGGTGACATTTGTAGTCATATCAACTTCAGACTCTCATTCACTTTTGTATTTTGCTGAAGTTACATAATTTCAAAAAGATCTGGAGTTGCAAACAGTAATCTTTATTTTCCAGTTTGCTTCACACTCTAATATTCTTCAATGTAATCTGGACACTGGAAACAGGATATAGTTGGTTGTTTTTATTTCAAAGTTAAATCCCTAACCACATCTGCCATCTGCTCACATTCCCTTCCACAAAAATAAAAGTCAGACAAGAAGTTTTCTTTCACCTATAAAAGATAATATCACACCTTGGCAGGCTACCCACTCACTCGCTATTGCACAACTACTGCTAGGCATCCAAGCCCAGGATAATGTTTAATTGGAGTTGGCACTTGTGAGCTATGGCAGTGTACTCACTCATATAGTTTTATTTGAAAGAGCAAGCACAGGCCTGAATTTTTACAAGAAAAAGAAAACAAGTCTTCCTAATCTGTGCACATTTGCAAGAAGTTCAAGTATAAGCGGGTAGATTGTAGGTCCTTCTTCCAAGGACTATCCTCCAACAAGTTGACCTAGAAGAACTACTTCATGAGTTAGCTGTGTTTCAAGAGATGTAATTTGAGAAGCTCTAATCTTGTCCAACTACTTTTTTATGGATGAGACAGTGAGGCCAAGGGAGGTCTAGTAAACACACAACACACTTCCTTCCCATTGCTCATGCCATTGTCTTCACTTGAACTCCATATTCCTTCAATACTAACTGGCAGAATCTTACTCATTGTTTATGATCTCCCTCCCCCTCCCCTCCCCCTCCCCTTCCCCCTCCCCCTCCCCCTCCCCTCCCCCTCCCCCTCCCCCTCCTCCCCTCCCCCTCCCCCCCTCCCCCTCCCCCCTCTCCCTCTCCCTCTCTCTGGAACCCAGAGGATTTGAAATGCAATTAACATGTTTCCTTATTTCATCCTATATCTGAGAGCATAAACCTCTTCCTCTCACTTTGTTATAGAGCTTACAATGCCTAACAGTAGGCCCTATACATTGTAGGCACCAATTCACTACTGTTTATTGAATTGCTCATCTGAAGACATAATCCTCAGTAGGTCATTCACATCAAAATGGTTTATATTTTACTTGATTTAATGGAACAGTTGTCTGCAGTCCCTTTCACATTCTTAGAATTCTGTATATTTCTTCCAAGGCTTTCATATTATAATATTTTTTCAGCTGTTTTGGTTCTTTCTCATTGAATACTCTTAAAAATATTACAGTTTAAATTGGCAATTTTTACAGTATTCGAGGAAGTGCTACAAGAACGGTAAGAAAGTGTCAATAGTCTCTGATTCCCTGTGTGCTTTAACTGAGGAGTTGGTACAAAGTTAAACAATTGACATTAAGTTTTTTTCAAAATTATAATAAATACATCTGTCTTTTTTGTGTTTGATAACACATTGTCTTTTAATTGTGAATAGGTGTGTGTTTTTCATAATCCTCCCTAACTATACAGGATAGTATTTATGTATAAGTGTTAGTCTATCTTTTGTGGAAGGTTTAATTTTTCCAGAAGCAGACACTGAGATGGAATTTGGCAAACACAGTGTTTATTAGGCATCAATATCCTCTGAAGGGAAGGGGGTAAAGCAGGGTGGGGCAGAGGGAGAGGTTCCCATGGAGAGCCCAGGCGCGTGCATGGCACATCCAAGATGACGCACATTGGGTGGAAATGGCTGGGCCTTTATACCCCTGTCTGGCTCAGTCATTGGCTCTGTCCTGCCTGGGAGAACATGTGCTTGAGCAAATTGCCTCCCTGCAGATGGATCAAGTCCTGAGGAAGCTGACAACTGGAGGAGTCTGCTGAGACAGAAACTCCTTCCTTGGGGGTGATCTGGGTGGCAACTCTCTGTGTCTATAGCATCTCTTTATACAACCTGAAATGGGGACAGAGATTATTTTTTATTGTTTTTGAAATTGCAAAACAGACAAACAGCTAAATTGACATTAGTCGGTCCGCAGTCCCAGCTAGACATTCATTAATGAGCCCATGACTCCCTCAACGTACATGGGCTATTTATTTCCCTACAATCTGAATGCTGCAGCTTCACAACGTTGATTACATTCTACACAGCGAATCCTGGCATCACGTGATACTGGTGACACTGAAATATCCAAACTCAAAATCTCCAAGAGTGTCTGACTTTCTTAAGATTTCAGTTTCTGCGATAAGTAGAATTGACTAATTAGCCAGACCTCTAGAGGATTTGTTCAGTTTCTCTGAGCAGATCAACCATTTCAGGAATTGGGGATTTGGATCACTTGTCTGCAACGTGGCAGTTATGACTATGTGATAAGAATGATGAGAAATTAAGATTGTAAACTCCTTTGGAAGAATCACAAATCAATCTGACTTGTAACAAGGCAGTTTCTAATAATAGAGGGTCTCTTTCCTGAGACCAATTGTATTTAGATGGTGTCAGATGCCAAGTTTAAAAGAAAAAATTTTGCAATACTTCAAACTCAAATATCTCAATAATGATGACATGTTCATTGGTAGCTGGAAAGTTCTGTTTCAGATTTTTGCTTTCACATCATCTATACCACATTGTAAAATTTATGTGTTTTGGCCTAAACCTATATTTATGTTTTAAAACCTTAAGAATAAACCTTTCTTTTACACAGAAGTAGTTTGAGGGCTATTCAACTTTTATAATAGTTTTTATTACTAAAATATTTTGGTTCGTTTTTTAAAATTTCTTGTTGGATGTGAAGCAACAAAAATATAAATTTGAATTAATTTTATAACTACTCTCACCATTTCAAGTCCTGCCTTTACTGCCAATGAAACCACTACAATGCAATTATTTTTTAATAAATGAATGGTACTTTCAATATTGTACTGAATATATATACCTTTGCCTGGGAGATTAATGTGTGTGTGTGTGTGTGTGTGTGTGTGTGCGCGCGCGCGCTCCTTTGTGTGTATCGTGTGTACTTTATTAAGAAAAATAAATGCAAGCAAAGACTAAAGGATATGTTGATTCACTGAATTGCAATATTTTCTCAAAGGAAAACTTACGACTTTTTGGAAAAAATATGCCAAACTAGAAAGATGGAATTATTTTAGACATCAAAGGAAAGCGATATCATGGTTAAGAGGGAAACACTGTAGTAAAAATATAGAGGCTATGAACAGCACAATTAAGAAGTATATTTTAATAATAAACAGAGGTCTATGACTTCACCACTAGAAGTTTAAAAGTTATGTACACATAGACACTAACCAAAAATAATCACATGTTAGTTTTTAAAAGTAGTCTCATCATATTTAAAAAAATTAGCATATAGACTTCCTGACCACCATGTAATTAATATGTAAATCAATGACAAAGAGGACAGTGAACATTTATTTTTAAACTACAAAATATATGGCAAAGTAACACATGGGTTAAAAAAGAGTAAATCATAATGGAAATTGTAAACTATTTAAAATGGAGAAAAAGTGAATATGCAATATATCAAAACTTGAGGACACAACTAAAAGTAGTTCTTATAAAGAATTTTATACCTTCAAACGTATTTAAATACTAATTATAAAAAAGTGAAGATTGAAAATCAGTTTGAAGTAAATTGAAGAACCATATAATAAAAATAAAGGCAAATATTAAAATATTAAATAGAATAGAAATAGAAATAACTAATAACATAAAATCAGGTTATTTTAAATAAATAATAGATAGATAAATGTCCAGCAAAACATGTCAATAAAAGATGACATAGAAATATTAGAAGGAATGACAAATTTGAGGAAGGGATAATTATAGATAGGGTTTTTTTTTAAAGAATACTATGTGAATGCCAATACATTTAAATACTTGGGTAAAAGGGATACTTTTCTTAAAAAACATATTACCAAACTTGATGCAAGAAGAAATATAAAATATTAATATGTCAAGGGCTATGAAAAATTCCTCTGCATTTCATTGAAGAACAAACATCAGGTGTAATGATAAAAGTTTTGAAGTACAAGCATTCAGCTCAGGAACAAGAAAAGGCTACCTTCTACCATTGCTCCTAGTAAACATTACAATGGAAGTCCTAGCCCAGGCAATAAGAAAACCAAATGAAAGAAAAGATACAGGAATTGGAAAGGAAAAGAAAAAAATTTCAATATTTGCATTACTTCATTGCCTAAAATATCCATGAGATTACAAAATACAAGACATAGGAGTGTTAAGGCAAGAACTAACAAATTTTAAAATGTAATCTAAAATAACATAGCAATAACTAGTAAAATATGGAGAATCTAGAAAAATATGTGGTTTTCAATATGTAAAGTGTGAATGAAATCAAAGTATACTTAACCTGTTCTTTGAATTCATGATGCCCTTCAGATAAAGCATCTATAATAATAAAAGCGTAATATGCTAATTAGACCAGACAGCTGAACGACCTTCCAGATGGCATTCTGGACATCCTTCTGTACAAAGCCACGGTGGCGGGGGCTGAAGCAGAGGCAGGTAGGGGTGATCAGGCAGGCAGACGAGTGGTTAGGAGCAATGAGGAAGGCAGACGAGTGGTTAGGGGCGATCAGGCAGGCAGGCAGAGTGGTTAGGGGTGATCAGGCAGGCAAGCGAGTTGTTAGGGGTGATCAGGAAGGCAGGAGAGTGGTTAGGGGCAATCAAGCAGGCAGGCAGAGGTGGTTAGGGGTGATCAGGCAGGCAGTCAGGCCAGTGGTTAGGAGCCAGTGGTCCCAGAGGCAAGAAGCAATGTCCAACTGCCAGTTTAGTCCTGATCCCGCAGGAATCCCTGTGGGCCTAAACCGGCAGTTGGACATCCCCTGAGGGTTCTAGGGTTGTGAGAGGGTGCAGGCCAGGCTGAGGGATTCCCCCACCCCACCGTGCACGAATTTGGTGCACTGGGCTTCTAGTAAAAACAAATAAAGCAATGGGAGAACTTGCTTTGAAATATATACATACACAGTATAATTCTCCATAATATCATAAGAAGTTAGTAGTGTGAAAAGTGGAAAAAGGGGAAGGATTGATGTATGTGATTGGGAAGGGGTTAAACAGTTATCCCTAGCAGTATTGCATTCCTTTCAATCTTAACCTCTTTGGTGAGTATATAGATGGATATTATTCTTCTCCTATACCATCATATTCATTGTATATCCTATATAATAAAAGCCTAATATGCTAAGTGTCCAGTTGACCAGTCAGCTGACCTGTCGGCCATTCAACAAATCAAAGTGCAATGTGCTAATGATATGCTAAGGCTGCTCAACCACTCACTATTATGTGCACTGACCACCAGGGGGCAGACAGTTCACCGGTTGACCAGTTGCTATGACATGCACTGACCACCAGGAGGCAGGCGTTCTGACCAGTAGGTTAGCTTGCTGCTGGGGTCTGGCTGATCAAGACTGAGTGAGATGGGCCAGACATGCCCTGGAGCCCTCCCATGGTCCCTCCCTGGCTGGCAACTTCCCACGTCTCTCCCTGGCCCCAATTGTGCACCGGTGAAGTCCTTCGGCCTGTCCTGTGCCCTCTTGCAATCCAGGACTCCTTGGGGGACGTCAGAGAGCCAGTTTTGGCCTGATCCTGCAGGCCAGGCCAAGACCCCACTGGTGCACGAATTCATGCACTGGGCCTCTAGTATTTTATAATTCTCTAAACCATTATTTTCACTACACACACACACACACATATATATATATATAATTTTAAAATGTTCCTGACAATTATGTGCTCCTTTTATGGGGCTTAAAAAATACCAGCAAAAACTGTGAGTTATGGAATTTGGAAAGTCAATGGGCTCACTTGTCATCATTATACCTCAGTTGTTCTCGCACATTCAAGACATAAATCTATTATACATTCAGGTACAATGATACAGGCCATTTTATTTATTTCAAATGCAGTGATTCTTTGATTAATAATTCTCAGAATTTAACAGTAAAAAAATGTCTTTCCAGACACAATAATCTCAGAGTCCTCAAGTTTCTATTCATTTGACAGCTGCCATCGCAGCAAAGATTCATTTTTATCTCAAGGGGAAAAGGGAACCTGCTGCAAAATGTTCAAATTCCAGATTCACTGAAGCATTAAATACAAGTTACAAATCTGATACCACAGAAGAGTTACTAAAGTCTAACTATCGTTAGAGTAGAAAAGGTAAAAATGTGCATTTCCCTTTTAAAAACCCTGAAATATTAAGCCAGAATATTGAAAAGTATCAAACATAATAAAAAATGAGCTTTTTTTGTTTTGTTTTGCTCTCTTTTGTTTGCTTTCATAGCATATGGAACAGAATAGAATTACCCAATTTGAAGAGCAACTAATACAAGAAAAATCCTAGTTTCCTAACTACATAAAAATGAGTATATTAAAAAATTCTTTATCAACATAATTTAATGTCTGTGTTGATTTTAAAGTATTTGACATAAAAATCAATTTTAATTCTCATATCTGTTTGTAAAGTGACTTATAATTTAGTATGACTATATAACTCAGATTTTAGAAACTTAGAAACCAAACAGAACTCAGGTTCTCTTTGTGTTCCACCCTGGAAAAGACACTTACTCTGTGCTTTCTGCTGCTTTGAGATAGTCCAAGTTTATAAAACACTTCCCTACTAGGAGAAAGTTCTAGAAATTCAGAAAATCCATAGTGTTTAAGAGAAGCGCTATTCAGTTGATTTGGCACATCAGGATTGGAACTGGGACGCATACTCTTCATTGTATTGTTTCACAAAATGTTGATGTCACTATTTCTCTTTCTGGCCTTTGGATCTGTCTGATTCTGATAGAGGACATTAAAGTCTCCAACTATAATAGCAGATTTAACTATCTCGCCTTGCAATCCTACTAGTGTTTGCCTGACATAATTTGATACTCTGGGGGTGCACTGTTACGTCTTCTTGGAAATTGACCCCTTTATTGTTACATAATGTTTCTCTTTATCCCTGATAGGTTTCCTTGCTTTAAACCAGGCTTGTCTTTTATTTATAAAATAGTAGGACCCTAAACATCCTATTTATGTTTTAAATGTTATGGGATTTCAAATTTCCCAGAGAGAAGATTTTATGGTTATAGCATCTAAAAAACAGAGTTTTAAAACCAAACTAAAATCCAGGTTTTGAAGGTTTCCAAAAATATGACAAAATCACAAAACCCAGACAATGCGAGTAACCATGTCCCATTCTTTTTCCTAATCATGTAAAATCTGACACAGGACTTCTGTTTTCCTAGGTCTAAGTTGACCCTTTGGGATGTTTCAATGGCCTCTAATAAAAAATTAGAAATCTAAGTAACTTGAGCATCAGACTTGAAGACTATTAGATGTTAGCTGCTAATCACCTATTTGATTTAGTAAAAATAATCAATGCAGTGAATACTTTGGAATATACAACTTTACCAATAATACAGTAACTTCATTTCCATGGCCTGTGTTAAGAGTTTAACCAAAAGTGCTCAGTGACATGACTTAGTTTAAAAACAAAGAAATGATGTGTCAATGCAGGTTTATTGAGTGTAACAACTGTACCACTTTGGTATCAGATATTTATTGTGTGGGAGGTTGTACTTGTGCAGGAGTAGAGAGTATGTGAGAACTTTGATGAAGTTCTCACATACTGAGAACTTCAGTTTTGCGTTGAACCTAAAACTGCTCTAAGAAATAAAGTCCATCTACACTAATAAAAGAGAAAAATGGTAATTGGCATACGACGATACCCTTTTCATTGGCTAATCAGGGCTATATGCAAATTAACTGCCAACTAAGATTGGCAGTTAACTGCCAACAAGATGGCGGTTAATTTGCATATGTAGGCACAATGCAGGGAGGCGAAAGGGAAAGCAGGAAGAAGCCCCCTGCCACTGACAGTGATCAGAAACCCAGGGGGGAGCTAAGAGCTGGGGGGCAGGGCAAAGGCGGCCCTGGGGCCGCCTTTGCCCTGCCCCCCAGCCATGATCGGAGAATCAGGTGCCTTTTCTGCCCTGGCCAGTGATAGCAGGAAGTAGGGGTGGAGCCAGCGATGGGAGCTGGGCACGGTCGAAGCTGGCAGTCCCAGGAGCTAGGGGTCCCTTGCCTGGGCCTAAAGCGAAGCCCACAATCGCGGGGCCACTGCAGCTGTGGGTCCCCGCTGCCCGGGCCGGACGCCTCAGCCAGAGGCTTCCTGCAGGGGCAGGGGCGGAGCCCACGCGATCGCGCCCCCCCCCCCCACCCCCCGCTGCCACTGCAGGTCCCCGCTGCCCGGGCCGGACGCCTAGGCCAGAGGCGTCAGGCCTGGGGAAGGGGCCGATCCTGTGATTGGAGGGTGATGGGGGTCAACGCCTGAGGTCTCCCAGTATGTGAGAGGGGGCAGGCTGGGCTGAGGGACACTCCCCCCCCCCCACACACACACACCCAGTGCACGAATTTCGTGCACCGGGCCCCTAGTTAAAAATAAAGAAGAAAGCACCTTCTCTTACAAACAGTTGACTTGCCATTTACACAATGTGTAAAGCGAAACAAGCCAGTCAGAGAAAGACAAGTATGACATGATCTCACTCATGTGGAATCTAATGAGCAAAATAAACTGTTGAACAAAATAGATCAAGAGACACAGAAGCATGGAACAGACTGTCAAATCACAGAGGTAAGGCGGGGAGTGTGGGTGGGTGGGAAGAGATCAACCAAAGAATTTGTATGCATATATGCATAACCCATGGACACAGACAATAAGGTGGTGAAGGCCTGTGGTGGGGCAGGCTAGAAGAGGTCAGTGGGGGCAAAAAGGGGACAGATGTAATATTTTCAACAATAATTTTTTTTAAAAAAGAGAAATAATATTTTTCTACATATAACCTAAGATGTGAGTATGTAATATCTGCCATTTTCCTGCCAACAGAGAACACCATTATGGGACTTGTATGCACAAGATGTTGGCTGTGACTGTTTTCGGAAATAAACTTTTAGGATTAAAGTAGGTACATTCTTTACTTCAGAATCAGATTTAGGGCGACTCTCATCATTTCTTTATTTTTGTTATTGAAAATAGAGTTAAAATGAATAAAGGGTCCAAAATACTAGGGGGAGGGAAAGCAAAAGGAAATAGACCATTTTGTTCAGAAGGAATGTCACCAGAAGTGGTGGCCATGCTGTTTCAAACAACAAAAAGGAGGCACTGATCCAATGTATCTGACCCTATTGAAAGCAATGTTATCTCTCCAGCCCATGTCAATCATATTTTTGAATCAAAAACATATTGAAACATGCTATCATACGGGATAAAGAAAACATTGTAAAAGCTATGTGCATGCGCACGGAGTTCATAATTTAGGAAAGATCACAACTACCTTTCTAATTGTTTGCTTGTTTTTAATGCTTTCTTTTCTCTCTCACACTGCAAGAGAGTTCCCTAATGCCTTACTCTGCTGTACAGATTTCTTTTGTGGGCTGTTACCCAACCCTCAACTTGTATGATCAGCAAAACTTGAATGAACTTCTCTACTGTCTTGTTCTAATTCTACTTCACAGGCACTTTTGGCTTCTTAACAAAATAAGTAGGTGGCTAACTAAAGATGGAAATTGGGGCTTATTGGTTCTGTCCCTGAAACCACAGGAAACTGGAGATGTTGGCCAAGCATTCAATTTTCAGTACTTCATACATAAC
The DNA here is from genome assembly GCF_963259705.1 of Myotis daubentonii. Taxonomy (NCBI): domain Eukaryota; kingdom Metazoa; phylum Chordata; class Mammalia; order Chiroptera; family Vespertilionidae; genus Myotis; species Myotis daubentonii. The sequence continues at coordinate 18,827,360 of NC_081842.1, read as the reverse complement.
TTTGGTGGATCTTTTGATTGTTTCTCAATTCTTTGTATACATCCCAGACTTTTTATCTCATAATTTCCTGAAATAACCAATGCAACGTGCTATCCTCTTAGTACACACAGTGGCTTTGAGTCATTCCAAAGCAGCCTAGAAATTTTAAAATTCTTTTAGTTTAGTATTTCTATATCTCAGACATGAAAATCACCTACTGCTATCACCAAGGGCTGCTTAAGGGTTTTAGCAGAGCAACCTCTACAGGAATTCTTCATCTGATAGACTCTCTACCACCCTTATTTAAAAATATGTATGTTTTTTATTGATTTCAGAGAAGGAGAGGGAGAGAGAGATAGAAAGATCAATGATCAGAGAGAATCATCGATTGACTGCCTCCTGCATGCCCCACATTGGGGATCGACCAGGAATCCAACCGTGAACTCCTAGTTCATAGGTGGATGCTCAACCACTTAGCCACACCAGCTGGGCATACTACCCTCAATTTTATTCCCAAGTTTCTTATTCTTGTTTATGAATTAACAACTCCTATTATAATTATATATTGGATTAGTTTTTATTGCTTAACTTGTGTTTTGTTACCATTTTGTATGTTTATGCATCATTTTGATTTCTGAGTTATTTTTCAGGTAGTTAAAATATATTATTTATATATCTACCATCCGATTATCCAGTTCTTATGACAATAAGAATATAGTGGACAAATATTTATCCTAAAAGAGAGATAACTCTCTCAAGTTGTTCATATAGTGACTGTCCTGGCATACTCAAGAGAACTTAGACCTGTTATCCCTAGCCCCAAACATACAAATTGAACCAATGAGGGAAAGTAGATAAAGCATAGCTGTAGGTTTGGTGTAAAGAATGAACTTTCTAATAATTAAATCTAACAATGCACTAAGAACAGGAAGTTGTGTGTGTGTGAGGTCCCAAGCACTGGAGGTGTAATAACCAAGACCAAAGAGGGGTGTAGTCCAATGAGAAATTAGATCCCTTACCAATCCTGACTTCCACAGTTCTCTAATTCATCAAGAGAACCACATACGGAATATGTGTGCATATACTATTTATAGAAGTCATGGGGAAAATTCAGAGATCTTCACTAAAACTAGGACTTCACATGCTTTTTTTCCAGCCCTGGTTCTGTCCGGACCTGCTGTGTAGGGATTTGGAGTAAGGGGTTTAATACTTCAGTGCTTGTTACTCGTTCATAAATGAAAAGGTTGGCCCCTAGTGTCACAGTTACTGTAAGAGAGATCTGAATTCCAGTCTTGGCTTTGCCACATGTTACATGTGGGCTAATCATCTCACCAATATAGGCTTTATTTTTCTCACAGGTAAAATAATTGGGTTAGTAAACCTCTGAAGTCCTTCCTGCTTTGATATTCTAGAGTAAGAACATATCTCAGGGCTCTTGATTGAAAAGCAGCAAGTGAATATGACAACACTTGGACTTAGGAACTAAGCAACTATTGTTATGTATGTAGCCAATCATTCTCATATAATAATAATGTCAAAAGATATAATTGCCTTTCTTGTATGGCCTTAGGAAATAGTTTACGTGTCAGTAGGCAAGCAGGAAAAAAAAATATTTCTATATTATTAACATCTATTTACGTCCAGCTAGCGTGGTTCAGTGGTTGAGCATGAACCCAGAAGCCACAGTTCGATTCCCGGTCAGGGCACATGCCCTGGTTGCAGGCTGGAGCCCCAGTGTGGGGTGTGCAGGAGACAGCCAATCAATGGTTCAGTCTCATCACTGATGTTTCTCTCTCTCCCTTTCTCTCTGAAATCAATAAACACATACACACAAAAACATCTGTTTAGAGGTAACTCTCAATTCTCTTCTACTAGCAAATATGTTTTCAAATACTCATTCCCTCAGCAAGTATTTATTGAGCACCTGCAAAGTTCCAAACACAGGGGTGCCAAGTACCGGGGACAAAGTGGAATAGACACAAGGAAACAGACATTCCCTTTCCTGGAGAAGTTCACTGCCTGGTGGAAAAAATAAACATGGAGTAGGCAATAATAATAAACTAGAATACTACAGCGTAGACTAAGATTATGGACTAAATAGGGGATAAGTGCTTGAAAAATGTACATGACTTGTTCTGGGCACTCCAGAAAAAAAAAGGGGGGGGGGGTGTTGAGTTTTTCTCCTCCTCCCTGTTGCTAGGTATAAATAAGGCTTGGCACACTGAGTCATCAAGACCTAAAATTCAGCGGCGGTCATACCTTCCTTCGTGTGGTGCAGAAAGTGCACAGTTAGTCGTCACAACTTGTTACAGAAACAGATCCCTGTCTCACTGCTCAGTAAAGCTAATCCGCTTTGAACATGATAAGGCACGAAGAGGCTGGCTCCCAGAGACTGCCCTCTGCTCCGTTCAAACGCAGCCCAGAGCCCCACGGCCAGCCAGCCTATGTGCTGTTTGAACAAGACGTCGTTCTGCCCGTGATCAATCCCGGCTTTAGAGTCTAGTTTGGAGAATCAGATAAACAGATATCGGTTTTCTGCTTTCCCTTCCTCCTGTCTTCTGTTCCAATCCACCCCCCCACCCCCCCACCCCCAGCCTGTAAATGGGCTCTGCTCATTTTGTGGGTGGGTTGAAGAGTTTTAGACAAACATTGAAAGGCTCCCTTATTTAAAGATTTCTGCTCGGGACTGATGTGTTCTGTCCCGGGAGGACACTTGGACAATGAATTGCCTCATTGTTTTCAGGGGAGAGCGATTCAGGGAGCCATGTGGGTGTCGAGCTGAAAGGCTGCAGTGCCTCCCAGCCAGCTTGCTGCGAGGCTGCCCCCAGGAACAGGGCTGCCTTCACATCTCATTCAGCAAAACTGTTAAAAATGCGAAAACAAAGCAGGCATTTCACATGTGCGAAAGGTCACTTGCAGAAAGCCCCCGTGGAATTCAGCCTCGTTTAGATTTGACCATTTTTCTGATGTGGACACCAGTCTTCCAAGCCATTTTTCTAAAATGATTTAGACGTTTGGCAACTATTTCAAAGACAATCCTCTATTTCTTTTATCGTGATAGAGTCAAGGCAGTCAGGGACCATCCAGATTGAAGGACTTGACTATTATTTGATTGATACCGACTTTGTTTCAGAAATTATTTTAAGCGGCCATGCTCTCTACCCTAAGATGTCTACCCTAATTACAAACTCCCACCCAGACTCAGATTCTACTTGGGGATCTTCTTCCAAAAATCTTCTTCCACTCGCTGAAATGACACTGAAATGAGAGCCGGGGCAGTGCCAGAGGATTGCCATTCCATCCATAAACGAGCAGGACTAACCAGGCATCTCAGCTTGACCCACGCTGCCGCAGCTGCCAGCCCCACAGCTGGCTGGCAAACACAGTTGGCACAAACCTGGGGCACCAACAGCACAGTGGGTTAGAGCAGCGCCACCACAGGCCCTCAGAATTTTGAGGCAGTGAAACTGAACAGAAAAACAAAACCAACGTTTGTCCAGGTTTTTCTCCGGCTATGCTCAGAGACGTGGCCTCTACAAATTCAGCCGCCCAGCTGTGGCCTTACTGAACTGACTGTAAAACTTATCTCTTTTACAGGAGCTTGGATTCCTTGCTGCGGGACAGGGATTTCAAGCCGTGGGAACACACATAAATACCAGACAGGGTTTTTGAACAAGTGGCTGCACTAACGTACATTGTCCGACTCCCTTCTCTACTCAGTCTGTTTCTTAGCTTTCTTTCAGCCTGAAAAGCCTTCTGGCCAGGCCCCTCCACCAGTAGTCAATGCTCATTTTTAGAAATGTATATTAAGTGAACTTCTCAGCAACACTGGGTAATGTTGACTGTACCCTTTTTTTCAAAAGTCTCTCTTTCTTTGGTTTCTCTGATGCTTTTCTTCTACCCATCGTGGCCTTTTCTTCTCTCGGTCTCCTTTTGATTGCAGCCTTCACTTTTACTCTTTCTTAAATGTCATGTTTAGCTCTGGTTTTATATTCTCTTCCTAGGCCAGTGATGGCGAACCGTTTGAGCTCGGCCTGTCAGCATTTTGAAAAACCCTAACTTAACTCTGGTGCCCTGTCACATATAGACATTTTTTGATATTTGAAACCATAGTAAAACAAAGATTTATATTTTTGATATTTATTTTATATATTTAAATGCCGTTTAACAAAGAAAAATCAACCAAAACAATGAGTTTGCGTGTCATAGGTTCGCCATCACTGTCCTAGGCTATCACACCTGCTCTCAAGTGCGTGGGATGGTTTCAATCAGCACTTCCAATGCGGCCCTGTTGATTGAGTGCTAGTCCTGTATAGTAAATTGTCTCCAGGACATAAGCACATGGATACTCTCCAGACCACTCATAATAAATATATTCACAATAGAGCTCTTCCTCTGTTCCTCTACCTGCTACCTGCCTTTGTTGTCCCATATCCCATTAAATGATGTACCACCTACCAGAGGGAAAATGAGGAGTTAGGTCCTTCCCTCTCCATCACTATCTAATCCATCACCACGTCTATTGAGTTTACTTTCTTAATGTCTCCTGAATCTGTCTCTTCTTCTTTCTGTCCCCTGCCACCAGCTGCCTCCCATAGTCCCTCAGGGCTCCCTATAATTTAATACATTTTCTAGCCAGATTGTTGGTTTTAATAAACATCTAACTTAAAGCCAGCAAATGGCTTCCCAATGCTTGTGGGATGAATTCTAAAATCCTATCCATGGCCCTTGAAGGTCCAGTGCTGGCCTCTCTCCAGTCTCAATTTGGGCCACAACTATTCATTAGCTATGATGAGACTCAATTGGTTTCTCTTAGTGTCTGGTCTTTCTGGCCTTAACATCTCTCACATGCTATTCTTTCTCTCTTTGGTATAGAGAGATTTCCTCTTCCATGTCCTTCTACTTTCAAACTAAACCTCACTCCCTTACCCAATGCTCTGTAAGCCACTTTTATTTCCCCTGACATAGCAGCCATTATATTTTATTTTAACAGGTTTTCTTTTTAACAATTGTTTTCTTCCAATACACAGCAAACTCATTAAGGGCAGGATCTAATTTATCTGAACTTCCCCCAGTGACTGAGGGAGCATAAATATTTCTGAGAGAATAAATTAATGGACTTTTCATGCATTTTTGTGTAATGATGAGTATAATTATAAGCAATTTTTAAATGCTTTACAGAAATTGTTGGTTAGGAAATAAAAGGTTTTATTCATCTATTCACGGAAGCAAATACTAGCATTTGTGTGTTGGTTGATATTTAAAGGCGATAATAATAGGGTCGTGTTTCTATCATCCCCACAATAGAGAAGCCAACTGTTTGTAAAGCACTTCTTTTGTGGAAAGGAAAAACTAAACCCATTTTTTACTTTCTTTCCCCAAATTATTAATGTTGCTGTGCATCTCTGCTGGATCTGGGGGGCAGGAGAGAGTGGCACATGTCAGCAGCAAATGCACTGGCAACAGAGAGCAAAGCTGAAAGCCATATACACATGCAGCACCTCGCAGACACCAGAGAGGAGGAAAGAATAACAGGCAGACTCTCCCCTCCTCAGCCACACTCCTGTGAAGCTGCTCCTCTCTCCCAGGTGCACCCTGGGAGAGAGAAGGGTGGAACTTTAAGAGGGAAGCAGCTCTGCCTGGGAGGTTGAACTTGAACTGACCAGGTGAGACCCTGAACTGCCTGAACAATCCCCTGAAGGAGACTTGTAAACAAGGAGAGACTGAGTTACCCACAGGAGTGCGTGTTGGCTGTCATCACAGAGCAGAAACAAGGACCTGTGAGCAAGTTGGGTTTATATTGGGGGAAATGAAAGAAAATTAAATTTCTGGTCGTCTGGTCATCTGAGTCATAGTGTCTAAGTTTAAATCTAATGTGGAGAGAAGTTGAGTCCTCATTATGATGTGTAGGAGGCTGCCTGCTCATCTGAGGGAGCAATCTGAGTATGTAGCTAGGTCTCAGCCACTAATTCAAGGAAGTCTCAGTTTCAGATGTGAATTCTTCTCCTTCCCAAGCTCTTGTTCTTTTGTTGTTATTTTTAATATATTTTATTGACTTTTTACAGAGATAAAGGGAGAGGGATAGAGAGTTAGAAACATCAATGAGAGAGAAACATTGATCAGCTGCCTCCTGCACACCCCCTACTGGGGAAGTGCCCACAACCAAGGTACATGCCCTTGACAAGAATCGAACCTGGGACCCTTCAGTCCGCAGGCCGATGCCTATCCACTGAGCCAAACCGGTTAGGGCCCCAAGCTCTTGTTTTAGTGAAAATCTGAATCAGAACAATCTGCCATCACAAGGAAGCCCAATCCAGACCCCATAAGAAAAGGGCTGTGTGCGTTCCCTAGGTCTAAGGCACCTTGGCTTCCTTCATCTTCCCCCTTTTCAGCATGTCTTACGTCTCCCCCTTCCCAGCTCTCAGCCTTCCTTTTCAGCTCGCTCTCACTTTTAAAAAGGGATAAAAAGGAAAAATTTAAAAATTGAGAGTTTTTTTAACCCTTTCATATTCTCTTCTTACCTCATGAGGATTCTCTTTAAAAATGTTGACTGGGCATATAAATCAAGGATTGAGAAAGTCTCCAGATGACATATAAATGAATGTCTATAAAATGCAATGTGGATAATGATTTTTCTGTTTATCTACACATAAGCTAACTGATCATCTTTGTAAGTATTGAATATAAGTGTAATTACAACTATCAGTGATAAAACAATAACAGCATCTCAGCAAATTTTACTCTGGGAAACTAAACTCAGGACCGAAAGTAAAATTCTTGCAATTGGTACACCTGATAACATTTCTCAACAAGGCAACTTTACCACATTGTCAGTAAAAAATTATCTTCCTCTCCTTCTCTAGTTATACTAGGACTTCTTTTTTTTTAATATATGTCATTGATTTGTTTACAGAGAGGAAGGGAGAGAGATAGAGAGTTAGAAACATTGATGAGAGAGAAACATCCATCAGCTGCCTCCTGCACACCTCCTACTGGGGATGAGCCTGCAACCAAGTTACATGCCCTTGACTGGTATCAAACCTGGGACCCTTCAGTCCACAGGCCGATGCTCTATCCACTGAGCCAAACTGGTTAGGGCTACCCTAGGGCTTCTAAAGCAGTCTGTGACCTTAGCATAATGGAAACTTTTATAGAATTTCCCAACAACTTCTTAGACTTAGAGGGTCCATGAGCAATACTACGTTGATGTAAATACATAAGAAAAATGGAATGTAACTCTGATCACCTTGTCCTTGACAGATACACATTACACAGCCTCACTTTCACGGCTGTAATCTATTCCAGTGCATGGATGCGGATGTACCATTTATAGTCATGCAGCTGAAAGTTATGAAACTGTTCATTGTCAAGGACAGGCATGAGGCTTGCACATAGGAACAGCCCCTCAGCATCCACTGAGCACCATGTCTGTACTAGACCTATAGAGAAATGAAAGGGGCCTCTGATTGCATTAGTGCACTATAGCAACACCTGTAGGCAGATCCTTAAGGATTCAACCACGCAGGTCGGGCTGGGGGAGGCAGACGTGGCTGAACTCTACAAAGAAGGGCCTCGGAGAGTGATGCTCACACATGAGGCCCGAGTATTGAAAGTAAGATGTATTAAGTGTAAAGTCCTGATGTTTAAAATACACCATGCCTTTGCCTGTAAGGGTGAGGATGGGAGTTTTAATTAGGGAAGTCCAAATGTTTTGAAAATTAAATAATAATGGCAAAGAAAAATAGGATTTTATAATGAATCCTCTCTGGACTGATATATATTTTTTATGCAAGATCTAAAGTTTTAGGCTCATCTTGGTTAGGAGAATTAGTCCCTTGGTCACCACAACTTCCAAATCAATGTGTGTGTGTGTGTGTGTGTGTGTGTGTGTGTGTGTGTGTGTTTTGTAAAGCCGGATTTGGGGCGCTTCCAAAAAAACAGGCTTCCTTGGGCTGCTCCCAGAACCTCCACTTCCGGCCAGGCCCAAAACACAACAGCAGTGGCCCATCTTGTGATACTTTGGCTCCTCCACTCTGACCACCAGCCAGAAACTGGGGGTGGAAAGAAAAGAATTAACATCAATAGAAACATTTCCAGTTTTTGCAAAATACAAGGTTCAAGCTAACCAAAAATATGGGGGTGAGGTGAGGGTCAGAAATCAGCATCACAAATTATATCTTGCCTTTTGGCTGCAGTATCACTCACTAGACATAAATTTCTGTGAAAGCAAAGTCCATTTCTATTATCACTTCTCTTTTTTCTTCAAAATCTAATATTGGGCTTGCACACTACTAGATGGCAGTAAATATTGGTAGAATGAATGAATGAATGAATGAATAATGAATACAGAGATCAAACTATGTGAAATATGGCTGAAGGACAATAATAAACATCTATTTATTTTTCTTCAGATGAAAAACATTACATGCTTGATTTAATTAAAATTAAAAGAGTTTTACAGCAATTCTTTCTAACACGCAATATTGTCAATGCATAACATATTCTTTCCAGAGGGCCACAAGAAGCAAAAACAGAGAAAAGCCTTTACTGCCAGTATTTCTACCCAGAGAACCCTGACCTACATTTCTACTGACCAACGCCACGAGGACACAATTTCTTTTGAGCTCAACAGCCTCACTGATTTTGCTTTCAGAGCTAAAGAGCTATGAAACTTTACCTGCAAACAACATAGTAAAAGAAGATGGGAAAGGATGTAAGAACCATCCTATGAGATGCGGTTGCAGGGTAAAGAGGTTGAGAGTTGGAAGGAGGCTGGTACGACTTCATCATTCATTCACAGACATTTGCCATTTTGAGTGCTGCTCTGTGCAAGCAGAGGGTGCAAAGGTAGACACCAACCCTTACACTTAATGGTCTTATACTCTGCTAACTCCTTTACCAGCTGGCTGCTTTGTACTATAATTGCTTCTGTTAAAAATAAAATTTAGCCCAGCCGGCATGGCTCAGTGGTTGAGCATCGACCTAGGAACCAGGAGGTCACAGTTATATTCCCAGTCAGGGCACATGCCTGGGTTGCGGGCTGGATCCCCAATGGGGGGTGTATAGGGGCAGCCAGTCAATGATTCTCTCTCATCATTGATGTTTCTATCTCTCTCTCCCTTGCCCTTCCTCTCTGAAATCATTAAAACTATATTTAAAAAACAATGTTTAAAATAAATAAATAAATACAATTTATTCTGCATAAATGTTTAATAGTTCTGGTTTATGTGTCCACATATTGTTATAAAATTTAATTATGTTACAGGTATCTATGGTTTAACGATTAACATTTATTTTATTAAACCCCTTTTTCACACTAACTTGTTTTGATTACTATTCTTATTTTCAAGAATTTTAAATATGTTACAAATATAAAATTTTATCTGAGATCTCCTAAAATAAAAAAAGAACTAGTGCACTTATTTTAAAAAGAGACTATCTCTACATCTTCAAAACATTCGTATCGCACATGATTCTCTAATATTAGCTAATATAAAATCCATATTAAAATTTCCCCATTTGACATAAAAATGTTCTTTATAGCCAGCAGTCTTTCTGGGTATATACCTTAAAACTCTCACTCACATGCAAACCTCCCATCGTACACACACACACACACACACACACCTTGCATAGTCGTATAGACTTTTGTCCCTGTTTTCTTCAGGCTATAGTGGGTGCTGGTACTCGGAAGCCTGTCCCTCCCTTGTCATTCCTCCTTCCCCCACCACTCCCCCCGCAGCCTCCCTAGCACAGCATAGAAGGTGCAGGTGGTCAATTTTATAATTAAAAACATTTCTGAACACACTGTTCCAGAGGAGCTCGTTCCTGCTCCAAAGTCGTCTTAGGACTTGGCCTGTTCTAGCTATTGTAGCAGCTCTCAAAGAAGCACTTGTACAATGTGAAAGAAAACTTCCCTTGATTTTTGGCCGAATTTTTGTACTCAAGGAAGCACACAGGAAGGACAAACAGCCCTCACTCATATTGGCACAGAGGACAGAGCTGGGCAAGTGTCCCCAGAAAGCCGGGCCTGCGTTCATTCCCTCCCCTCCTGATTCTAGTTTCTAGAGCACTCCACAGATAGAGTTGACTTGCACTAGTATTTCCAGCCACTGAGAATAACAGTGTGAAAGCTGGATCACACACACACACACACACACACACACACACACACACACACACACAGAGGACCCTCAAGCACGCTCGCACTTTTCTGAGGCAGATGTGAACTTTCTTTCACTCTGTATGCCGGGACTTTTACTGATACTCCCAAGAACCAAAAATTTGATTGGTGGTCAGGATAGGGGAGCATTTTCTTATTTTCTTTCCAGTTTACCAGAAAATGTTTTGTGGAACCACTTGTTTAAGTTTTTACATTTTAAAATTATGCCTTAGTGGCAGTGACTGCTTAATCCCCAGGCTCCAACCTGTCCCGCATCCTCCAGAATGTCATTGAGTGCACTGATCCAGGCACTCCTGCCTCCCAGAGACCGCCTCTCTGTGAGCCAAGTGCTGATGGAGTGAGGGGATAGGGACATGGAGTGGGGGGAGGGGGTTGCAATGCAGATTGCAATCCTTCACCAACTCCTGAGTGTAATCATCAGAGCACAGACCCGATGAAGACATAATCCAAAGATTCTGTTTCCAAAGGAGTTACTAGGTTTTCTAAACATTTTCTGAAGCAACACCATTTTTCCAGAGTCCTTTTTCTTCCAGGTTTGCATTTTCATCAGTGTTAGCCACGTTCTCCAAGGCCTGTGCTGTCTGTGGTGTCCTATAGGATGCAAAGGATTTGTCCAATAGGACATTTTAAAAAATATTTTTTTATTAAATTCAGAGGGAAAGGGAGAGGGAGAGAGAGAAGCATCAATGATGAGAGAGAATCATTGATTGGCTGCCTCTTGCACGCCCCCTACTGGGGAACCGAGCTTGAAACCCTGGCATGTGCCCTTGACTAGAATTGAACCTGGGACCCTTCAGTCCGAAGGCTGATGCTCTATTCACTGAGCCAAACCAGCTAGGGCCCAATAGGGCATTTTTGTGCACATGGGAAAGGGGAGCCCTCTGGGCACAGGCAGCCCCTCCCAGGGAATGGCTAGGCAACACCAGCACCTTTGTGCAAAGGAAAAAAGGCTCTCTTCCCCCGAGGGGACATACCACAATGCAAGGGACTCGGGGAGTGGAGCTGGCTGTGTCTGTCCCAGCCCTCCTGACTGGCTGAGATCCCTACTCAGACTGCAGAGCCTTCCTTGGCTGCCCTGCCCCCAAATTCCTAACTGACCAAGTTAGGGGCTGGCCTTTGTACAAGCTTGTATTTTAACATGATGCATGGTTCTGCCTCAGTATTTTTGTTGCATCTATTGTATTATCATCCATGGCTTTATCTGCATTGGGCTTCAAAGGTATTTGTGAAAACAAGAAAAATAGAAAGAAAATGAGGTCAGAGGCAAGTAATCAAGGAGGTTTGAAGAAAGGAGCCCTCTGCAGTCATTAGGGAGGGAAAGAGGAAAGCAGTGGCTCTACTAGTCTGGCTGATGGTATGAGACAAATGACACATTATAGGGACGATTCACTGCAGAAGCAGAACTCTGCTAGTACATGTGTTTCTGAGATGAACAGCAATAACACAAATCTCACTGTTGGAGACAGTGCTAAATAAAGTGTACCTGTGCATCCATCTCCTTTCACATTATGGATATGTATGCATGCCACATTCTCTCTCTCTCTCTCTCTCTCTCTCTCTCTCTCTCTCTCTCTCTCTGTATATAAACACATTGTTTGTTCATGGCTCATAGTTATCATAATTTTTAAGAAAATGGATATTCATGTCTTTCAGTCTTTCATTATTCTACTTCTAGAAGGTCCCTTTACTCATCCTAAATCTAATTATTGTCTGGTGGGTGGAACAAACCTAGACCCTACTTTAAAATCTCTTTTCTGTTATTGTAATGGAGAAGATTAGATGAGAATTATTCACATTCCATGCTGTAAAATTATAGTTACTGTGCTGTCATCATTTCAACATAGAAAAAAATGTTTAAAGTTTTGTGACAAAGGCATAAGATAAGGAAATAACTCTTATAGAAAAAAATTAACATTGGAATTAAGTGCCATCTGATACTTTTGGGAGGTCTTCAGAGAAATGATAGAGGAAGTTCTTTTGACTAAATTGGCCCCCACCAAAAAAAAAAAAAAACACACACAACAATATCCCAGACTTTTGTTACTGTGGAAAAGAAAAATCCTGTCTCCTCATTCCATTTTCTTACTCCTTAAATCTAGCAAATGCTAAGAGCACAAATACACAGTAATTGAGTTAGGGCAACGTAAGCTTCCTTCCTCTGTATCAGTTGAAAGTTTCACTGTTTGGAGCCTGTGTTATTTGGACTCGTGAACTCCAAGTCCATTAAAACGTGATCTACATTTCTGTAATTTGGGACACAAGGGACTAAGAACAGCATGAAGAAACTCAAAACCCATTCAAAGTCCCTAAGCACTGGATAGGGCTTTCCCCTGCCTACAGTGATATTCTAACCACCTGACAACCTATCTGATCATACTGATTCCTAGAACCTGTGGGTGTTTAAGGCTTGACAAACCTGCCTCAGAATTAAAAACACTCAAAGGCCTGCAGGAACCAGATAGAATAGGAGTGAAGCAAGGGAGGGTTTGCCTATTAAACATATGAACTATTTTGCATTTCCCTGAAGATACACACTTTCCATTTTTCTTGAAGCATGTGGTGGTGTTGGCACAGCCTGGCATGTGTTACTCCATGATGGACAGAGATGTACGCAGCAGAGGAATATTTCCAAGGCCGAAAGGAAAAGAAATAAATCAAACGGACTGCTGGTGTGATGACTGGCAACTGTTACCCAGCCTCAGTGTCAGAGGCAAAGAAAGTGGTCAAATGTGCCCCATCCTAGAAAGCTCAGGTCTCGCCTGATGGGAGCGGCTGCTTCTCAGCCCAGGACATTGTTGTTATGTGAAAATACAGATAATCATTGTTCCCCATCTTCCAATGTTTCAAGAGAAGGTGGAGCTCCGGATCGTGCAATTTTAAAACGGTAGCTTAACTTCTTTAAAATTGGGTGAGTCCAGGCAAACACACAGGCCCTGTTTCTGGAAACCTCTGGCCTACACCACTCATCTGAACGTAAAGGGGCTCCACATGTTCTTGAAATTCACACAGAAATCAGTGAGCAACATGCATCCTGATGTAGAAGAATTTGCTTTCAAGTCTGATGCAGAGCACAGCCTGTCCCTGCTTTTATTTGCTGCTGAATAATGGGGCTTAGTCTCTCCTCCCAAGTGTCCGTGATGCTCTGATGTACTGATTGCAGCTTTTTTTCAGCATTCAGTGTCCGTGCCATGTACTCAGGAGAACATGCCCTATTTTGGCTGTGTGCTCCCATCTTAGATACGTATTTGCACCTACCGATCCCCAGGTGAGAAAGTGTCTTGGTGCTTCTCACTGGTTCAAGAATCCTGTCTACGCTGATAATGGTTCCATGAGTCCCTGGGAGGTAGAGTAGGTGCACTTGAGGAACAGGATTATGCAAATTGTCAGATGCCTTAGTTGCCTGTTAAGACATGGCTGAGACCCAGAGCCCCAACCCTGGATCTTCCATTGGCACCTGTGCTCTTTGTTTCCTGTGTATTAAACACACCAGGCAAACATAGGCTATTTTACTACTCTGACCTTCAGGCATAAACTAATAGGTGAGAAAATCAAGGGTCCTTTGAGCAGGAGGCCTCGTCTAGGGGAGGCTGCTTCACGTCCTCCTTGACTTCCATTGTTTCTTCCAAGAAAATTCCTTAGACCTCACCTAATCACCTCATCTGGGTTGGAGCAAAAAGGAATGAAACAGAGATCAAACACCAAACTTTTCTTCCTTAAGATTTGGCTTGGTCCAAAGTAAGAAATTCACTCTTCCTTCTCTTTCTCTTTTTTTAAATATATTTTTATTGATTTCAGAGAGGAAGGGAGAGGGAGGGAGAGATAGATAGAAACATCAATGATGCGAGAGAATCATTGATCAGCTGCCTCCCGCACGCCCCCAACTGTGGTTCATAAGTCAACCACTGAGCCATGCCAACCAGGCATTCCTTCTCTTCAGGCACTTTTCTTTATCCCACTCGGCCTTCCAAGGATGAGGACATCCCTGAAATAGAATATCTGACAAATTGCAATTATAGAGCATCTGCAAGTTCTTCTTCCTCCTCTCTCTCTCTTTCTATCTTTATCTCTCTTTCCCCTCCCTCTTTTGTTTTCATGTCATACCCTACAATTGTCCAGAATAAAATAGTAATAAATCTAATGTCACTGATTTATCCATAGCACTTAGCAAGCTCTGAGGATAAAGTAAGAGTGCTCAACTTTTCCAGCATTAATCTCTTTTGCCTTTTGCCAAATCAAGATTTCCCTGAACTTGTCAAGGTAGACATTTTCAAATAAGCAGCAATTTGGTCAACTCCAAATCAAGAAACAAAACTAACAACAACAAACAGAAAAGAAAAAAAAAAGTTTTTATCTGTCCTTTAATTTAGTCCAATGCTTTAAATATGGAAGAGTTTTTAGTTAAAAACTCATCCCAAAGTTCAATTTTTTTTTTAATGTTTTGTTGATTTCAGACAGAGGAAGGAAGAGGAAGAGAGAGAGAGAAACATAATGATGAGAAAGAATCATTGTTTGGCTGCCTCCTGCTCTAGCCCACAACCTGGTCATGGACCCTGACCGGGGATTGAACCTGTGACCGCCTGGTTCATGGGTTGACACTCAACCACTGAGCTACACCAGCCAGGCCCAAAGTTCAAGCTCTTAAATCACAAAGTCAATCCAGATTTTTGCAGTTTGAACTTTTTCTATATTAATTCCCTGTATGCCATTTCCTTTCAGGTTTAATCTCCAAGTTTTAAAGGGAATTCTTAATTGTATAGCCTAAACTGGGGAAAACTAAGACAGAAATAACCCACACTGTGTTACAGCTTTATTAAACTGCTGCCACTTGACATTAATTCTGTAAATACTGACCTTACCATGTCTTTAAGAGCTTCTTTTCAAATAGATTCCTTTCTAGAAAGGAAAGAACCGACAATCCCGAATCCCAGCCACTGTGTATGTGCATGTCCAAAGACACTACTCGGCTCTGTGCAGAAAGCGAGACCCCCATCCCATTCGTGTCTGAGCGAGAACATCTGCGGTGCAGACAGGAAACAGCTAATCCTAACGTGCTGCCCAATCTGTAGCTGGAGAGGAAGCGAAGGCAGGTGCAACGATAAAGTGCTTCCTGGTCAGTAGATGCTACTCAGATGCTCTTCTCTCCCTTTCATCAAGTTGCTCCCACGTGTCAAAGTAAGAGAACCAACTCTGTTAAAACTCAACCTTCCGGCGATTCTCAAACACAACACGATTGCAAGCCTGCCTCTGCCAGCTCAGGGACAGAACATGGTTTCGTGAGAGCCACATACCACGACCCTCTGGTTCATCAGAGAAGAGTGAAGTCATTTGTATTGATGGGCCCGGCATCGCGCCAGTTGAAACAGTCTTACACAACCCAGCCGCCCGGGATGATTTGTACATCTTGGAAGCCGGCACAATAAGCAGCTTAAGATCCTTGGAGCTGAGAAATGAAAACAAAGGATGTGGTCTCTCTGTGACTCCCTAACCTCAGGGATCTGTGTGGTTTCCCTGGTTATAAATTACCTTAAAAGAAATGGAGTGCTGGGTCCAGACAAATTATTCTGTGCAGCAGGATTACAATGACTGCACTGCCATGCCAAGATGTCAGAGAGTTGCTCTGGTTTTGTTCCTTTTTAGATTCTGCTGCTGTCATGGTTCTTTCTCCCTCCATAAGTCACCTTTTGGCTCGGCCAAAATGAGCTGCAGACTGCAGAGTGTCAAGGAAGTGAGACTTGGGTCTCCCAGCTGTGTTGCTCTGAAACGATTCAGTTAGAGCACAAATGAGCTGCACACACATAGTTGGGCTGGGCAAAGTTCATGCTCAGGGGTGGGGCCGCCTACAAGGACTCATTCTGCTCTGGCTGATAAGGAAATGTGTTTCCTGTTTCCCTCTGAGCACAAGAAACTTAAAGTCAGAGCTGAGCCCACATCAGAGAGCACTTTCACCTCCTAACTTGAGACTCTGGCCTTACTATTAAAAATCTGCCTTTGGCTGAAGAGCTCTTGTTTGGCCTCTGGTCTCCCTGGGGAGAAGAGGAAGGGACTTGCTGGTCTCTGTCCTCTCTCCCCAACACCAAACTAAGGATCCTTCTGCTGTACATCTGAAACTAATACAGAATAATATTGAATGTAGGCTGTAATTGAAAAGTAAAAAGCATAATAATAAAAATATGCAAAATAAATTGAAAATATGTATATTTTTAAAACAACAAAACAAAGAGCCCTACAAAATATCAGAACTGAGAGACATGTTCACCTTATTCTAGATTACTGGCTGACTATTTTTATAATAATACATGTTTACCTCAAAGTTAATGTATCATTAAATACAACGTGGTTTTCCTATAACGAACACATCTTTTCTTTCCCTTTACCCAACATTTATTCTCCTTTTTATGTGTGGGAAATGTTCCTTATGAGTGTCTGTGGGGGGCAGGGACCTCCTCCCATAAAAGAACTTGAAACATTGCTTCCTCCATGTCCCTTGAAGCCAGGGCACAGGCACATGCCAATTAGATGCTATTTGGGGGGCTGAGGGGGGAGTTGATTTGGGTACCATGATTCAGAGATGTCTGTATCAGGTTAGGGGGGTGAGACCTCTGGTCAGTGTCCAGCATGAATGTCAGTGCTACAAGCCTCAGAGTCCGTACCCAGAAATGGCGGTATCAGTGTTTACATGAGGCCAGTTCGGGACGCTTGGTGTCAGGCAGTGAGTTCCATTCTTGCCCAAAGCCTCCAAGCCCATAAACCAAATTAATTTATGTTGCTTGCAACAAAAAACCCTGACTGAGCCCGGCCAGTGTGGGTTGGTGGTTAAAGGTCAAGTCAATCCATGAAGCAAGAGGTCACCAGTTCAATTCCCAGTCAGGGCACATGCCCGGGTTGCAGGTTCTATCCCTAGTAGGGGGCGTGCCGGAGGCAGCCAATCAATGTTTCTCTCTCATTGATGTTTCTATCTCTCTATCCTTCTCCCTTCCCCCTCTCTAAAATCAATAAAAACATATATTAACAACAAAAACCACAAACCCTGACTGGATTATTTTAGGAGCCTCAATCCAAAACCTTTTTTCCCAGTTCTCCTCTCCTCCCCTCACAAACTATCCATCCTCCCTTTCCTCTCCCTCCTTCCCTATCTGCCTCCTCTTTCCTTTTCTCTTTTATTCTCTTCCTTCTCCCTTCCTTTCCCCCCTCTTCCTCCTCCTTCCTCTTCCCACTTCTCTTGCTCCTCCTGTCTCCTTTCCTATCTTCTCCTTCACTGTACCTCTCCCTCCCCATACTGCTCTTTCTTCTCTCCCAATCCTTTCTATCACTTTCTCCCCATCTCTTTATTTTGTCACTTACGTTCAAGCCATTATTAATAGTCCTATCTTGAAAGTGGCAGGAATAGAAAGAAACTCTCCACTCCATTTTACATAGTTGATAAAACTGAGACCTAACAGGTGTAGACAAATTGTGCCACTCAAACAGCTAGAATGCAGGGAGCCTTTCCCCTGATCTTATTCTCTTAGCCCTGTGCTAAAGAGTGTTCTTCACATGTTCCCTGAAGATGAATGGGCTATTCATTGATTTCTACAGCTATAAAGGGATAAGGAGAAACATTTAGTAGAGGAAAGTTTACAAAATATTATACATTTTTTTCATTGCCTTTGAGATAGCAAATAGTAAACGAATATGTGTTTACATCTGGCCCATGTTTATTTGGTGACTTATGTGGTTATATGGTCATGGGGAAAAATTTGGAGTGGAGACCTGGGAAATCACCTCTGTTCACCCAGTCAGTTAAGGGTATCTGTTATCTCTATTGGTTTTATAAACAGGGAAAAATCATTTGACAGTTTGCATATACTGACAGTGTTCTTTCAAAAGCCTGGTCTTTTTCTCTAATTTAAAGTCACCCGGGGCCTTCCTATTGCACTTGGAGTAGAATCTGAAGTCTAAGTAGAATGACGTATCACTGGGACCCTTGTGAGGTGAAAGGAGCCCTGAGAGTCATCACAGTGGGACAGCAGGCCCAGGCTGAGACCACATCAGCAAACCCAGACACATGGATGCCCTTTCACATGGCCTGTACTTCCTCCCTAACCTTATGTGGTACCACCCATCCCCCAGCACACTTTGCTTTCAGCACACTGGCTTTTTTTCCCCCTTGAATATCTTAAGCTACTATTTTTTCCCAGTCTTTGCCCTCTCTCTGCCTCTGCTGGGAACTCTCTCTCCCCTTATCGATTCACTCAGCCCAGACTCCATTCAAATTTAGTTTCCCAAGGGTGGCTTCTCTGACTATCCTAAGTCTGCTCATACCTCCTGGTCATCCTTTATTTGAAACTAGAGGCCCGGTGCATGAAATTCGTGCATGGGGGGAGGTGTCCCTCAGCCCAGCCTGCACCCTCTCCAATCTGGGACTCCTCGAGGGATGTCCAACTGCCCGTTTTGGCCCGATTCCAGTGGGAATGGGCAGTCGGACATCCCTCTCACAATCCAGGACTGCTGGCTCCCAACTGCTCGCCTGCCTGTCTGCCTGATTGCTCCTAACCACTTCTGCCTGCCAGCCTGATTACCCCCTAACCACTCCCCTGCCAGCCTGATTGGCGCCTAACTTCTCCCCTGCCAGCCCGATTGCCCCTAACTGCCCTTCCCTGCTGGCCTGGTCACCCACAACTACCCTCCTTGCCAGCTTGGTCATCCCTATCTTCTCTCCCCTGCTGGCCTGGTTGCCCCCAACTGCCCTCCTCTGCTGGCCCGGTCACCCCTAACTTCCCTCCTTGCCAGCTTGGTCATCCTTAACTGCTCTCCCCTGCTGGCCTGGTTGCCCCCAACTGCCCTCCTCTGCTGGCCTGGTCACCCCTAACTTCCCTCCCTTGCCAGCCCAGTCACCCCTAACTGCCTGCCCTCCCCTGCCAGCCTAATTGTCCCTAACTGCCCTCCCCTGCCAGCCTGGTCACCCCCAACTGCCCTCCTCTGCTGGCCTGGTCACCCCTAACTGCCCTCCCCTGCAGGCCTGATCACCCCCAACTGCCCTCCCTTTCAGGCCTGGTCCCTCCCAACTGCCCTCTCCTGCTGGCCTGATTGCCCACAACCGCCCTCCCCTGCTGGCCATCTTGTGGCCACATGGGGGTGGCCATCTTTGACCACATGGATACAGCTATCTTGTTTGTTTGAGTGATGGTCAATTTGCATAGGACTCTTTTATTAGATAGGATAATCATGTCTATTTATTGGTTTAATATCCAGGAAGACAAAGTCCTCAGAAGTGTCTCTGAAGTCCACTTTATCTACTGTGCTTAGGACTGTGATGAGCACACACCAAGGACTCAGATATATTTGTCACATGAATGAATACAGGGTGGGGCAAAAATAGATTTACACTTATTCATATGGCAAATAGTACAATAATTAATAAATAATAATACAAGAATAAAGTGTTTCTCATAGTCACAACTGCAAACCTACAGTTGAAAAAGGACATTATTCAACTTTACTAAATGAAGGTTGTAGATGTGCAAAGACCTGTTTACATAGCTACACACCAACACATACACAACTTTGCAAAAACACAATTCCTGTGACAGCATCTTTATTTCTTCCATTTACAGTAACATTGTAGAAAGTTGCATTCATATCAATGGCCCAAAGGCAGCAATCCCTTTCAGAGAGTTTCATACACTGCATAGAAGATGGGATTCACAGGCTTCCTCACCAAGCTTGCCACGGTTCACTTCCTACTGTTCTTATTTCATCTTTCCCTGGGTCCAACAAATTTTTATTTTTTCAGAGAATCTTAAATCCCAGGTAGCACATCATTTTGCCTACAGATGCTTCAGCATGTACTTCTCAGAGGCAACATTTGTTTGGTAGTATAACTACACTGTGATAATCTTATCTACCAAGAATAATAAATAATTCATTAATATCTAATACAGAAATTGTGTTCAATTTTATCTAATTATCTAAAAGTGTATTTTAATCATTGGTTTATTTGAATCAGACAACAAACAAGAACCAAATATTGCTTTTCATTCATATATCTCATACGTTACTTTTGATCTATAAACTCCTTTCCATTTGTTGAAGAAGCTGGGTCATTTGTTGTTTATAATTGCTCACATTATAGATTTGGCTGACTCTATCCTTCTGGAATCTTTAAACTTTATCTTCCACATTTCCTGTAAGTTTATAGTTTATGAATCAGTATCTTTTTTTTTTCTTGGTGTTACCTACTTCCCCTTAGACCACATCATGAAGACTACAGCTGCACTTTTAATAATACTCTGATTGATCACTGGGTTCGGGCGTTGTCAGTCTTATCTATCTACTATAACCCCACCACCTGACACACACCAACTCTCCACCTAATGGGTACAGTAGTCATTAATTATAATTGTTTAAACCTATTACTTCATGAAGAATTTCAAAAGAAGATTTTTAAAAAGCCTATCGTTTTTCCTTCCTTTATTAAGAACTCTTTTTCAACAGCTATTTGGTTGCCTTAAAAGTTGATACTCGCAGGAAAGACAGGATAAATGCTTAAGTCTTTTTTCACATATCAATTTTCAGGACAATGAGTTGATAGTCTAGCAAAATTCAAAATTGACCATTGGGTTTTTGTTTTTAACACCATCACTAATTCATTGATTTTTAAATATTTTGTTTAATATGTTCAATTTAGAGTAATTACTTTTATACTTGATTTCTCCTAATGCTGACCAATGGGAGCTCTTCAAGTTTACTCTTGTGTTCTTTTTATTTTTTTCAGTTACAACAATCTGTACATTTCCTGCTCCAGACCTGGAATAAGCAGTTTTCCAAGGAGTCTTAGTTCTTTTTAATGGGAAATATATTTTTATAAACCACAGTCTGAACACCAGGAATGTTCATGGTTTCCAGGTGTTCATTACTTCTAGGAGTTTTTAGTGAAACAAGTGAGAAAATATGCATTTTGTAGAAAAAATAAACATTATTCCTAAGTTCATGCTGATATTTTCATCAAATCAAATAAAAGGTTTCAGTATTTTTACTTAAATTCCTTGGTTTTATATTTATATCTCTTTTTCCTTCCTCTGAAAATATCTTGGCTCAGGATACCATTAACATAATTCATTATTTGCTTTCTTTCAATATATAAAATAGTTTCAAAATAACTGTAACAATATTTCAAGGAATCACAAACTTACTGAATTCACTCTTCTAAATTTGTGTGTGGTTTTTTTTTTTTTTTTTAATCCTTAGAATGTACCGTCAAAATACTATGGTTTAAAGCCACTTGAAATGAGTCTTTCTCATGTCATTGCCTACTTGATATACAGTTTGGTTCATTTGTTTCAGGTTTTTGTAATCATTATTTTTAGGAATTGGTTTTGATTTAATTTTTTAAATTATGAAATAGCAAAATGATCTCAAAATAAAAATCACAAAACAAAGTATTTTAGAGAAGTCCAGTTTCCATCCCTGCCTCTCTCCTCTGTTTCTCTCTCCCTTACAGGTAATATATTTATTAGGTTTTGCTTTAACCATATACAGGGTGGGGGAAAAGTAGTTTACTGTTGTGAGTACGCAAAACACGGAGTTTATTCTTGTATTATTATTTATTAATTATTGTATTATTTTCCATTCAAACATTTGTAAACTTACTTTTGCCCCACCCTATATATCCCCCTTTTATTGTGCAAAAGATAGAACACTATTGGCAATTGTGTGCAGCTTGCTTTTTAAAAATAACTTTTTATCTTAACATATCTTGGCAATAACTATTAAAATATAGAGAACTATTCCTAATGTTTTTAAGCCTATATAGTACACTACTCTTTGGCCACACCTAGTTTATTCAATTCATCCTGATAGGCATTTGGTTTGTGTCCAGTCTTTTTCTCTTACAAATAGTTGGCCAGTACAATTTTTAGACTTAATCTCACTGGGCAAGGAATGGAAAGCCATGTTTTGTCACAGTCCATTTAACAACCTTTATGGAGTGTCCACTATCTTAAATGCCCTGGGGAGGCGTGTGCACATATTGAAATGTGGTTCCTGCTCTGGAAGAATCCAACTGAAGCATGAATTTCTTATACATGGCTTTCTTATGGCTTCACCACCTTTTAGTTTTGTATGTTGTATGATCTTGGACAGGTTAATAAACCTCTCTGGGTCAGTGTCCTAGTTTGTGAAAAGTGATAATGGGATCTACCTCCCATATGTGTCATATGCATTAAATGAGATGATATTTTTAAAGGCACAATTCCTAACACATAGCAAGCCCTCAATAAATGTCAAAAGTGGGTATAAATGTTTTAGATAAAACACACCACCAGCAAAAGTTGGTATCATTAATATTTTTGAAGGAGTGTGATAGAGAAGGAAGAGCAAGGACTTTTTGGCATTAGTCAGCTTAGGCTTAAATACAAACTCCACCACTTCCTCTCTCTTCCCTTGAGCAATTCACTTACCGCCATCCAGCTTCAGCTTCCTCACCTATAAAATGGGAAAAATACGACTATTTCCCTTTGTTTGTTTTGTTTTTTGTGTGTGTGTTTGTTTTGTTTTGCTTCTCACAGACAACTTCTGTCACATAGTAAGAAGATGATAAAAATTGCTTTATATTTCTATCCTGCTCTAACACTCTCAGTACAAAGACAATTCAGTTGTAGAGCATTGGGATCCAGCCAACATAAACTGTGGTTCCTGGGCAAATTGACTTGTGCTTATGCAAAGCAGAGAGCACCAAGGGCCTCTAGTCTGCACAGATCCATTTTCTTGAAACCAGAACATTTCTTAGTTTATCTGAAAACCTATCTCTCTCTGCAATGAAATTCTCTTCTGTTCCTCTTTCTGCCCAATAATCTTTTGCAACACCTACGATGCTTTACTAGAAACTGTGCTCTTGGGTTCAGATGATGATCAAACTCAAGGTAAAATAAGCTTCATATTAACATTGGTTCATATGATCACACAGGTTTCAGGTATTGGTTTCTATGTTACAAGTTCTGAATATTGCATTGTGCGCCCACCACCCAAAGTCATAAAACTCAACACCAAACAAACAAATGGGCAAAGGACCTGAACAGATATCTCTCCCAAGAAGACATACAAACAGCCAATAGATTTTTGAAAAGATGTTCAACCTCACTAGCAATTAGGAAAATGCAAATCAAAACTACAACGAGATACCACCTCACACCTGTTGGAATGGCTATTATCAACAAGACAGGTAGTAACAAGTGTAGGAGAGGTTGTGGAAAAAGGGAACCCTCATTCACTGCTGGTGGGAATGTAAACTGATACAGCCACTATGGAAAACAGTCTGGCGATTCCTCAAAAAATTAAGAATAGAGCTACCATATGACCCAGCAATCCCTCTCCTGGTTATATACCAGAAAGACTCAAAATCATGTATTCACAAAGATATGTGCACCCCTGTGTTCATTGCAGCATTATTCATGGTGGTCAAGACATGAAAACAAGTGTCCTGTGATGGAGGACTGGATAAAGATGTGGTACATATATATGATGGAATACTACTCAGCTATAAAAAGGATGAAATCCTGCTATTTGTTAACAACATGGATGGGCCTTGAGAATATTATGCTAAGTGAAATAAGTCAGTCAAGAAAGCTAAGAACCATATGATTTCACTTATATGTGGGATATAAAACTGAAACTCATGAACCCAAACAGCAGTGTGGTGGTTGCCAGAGGGAATGGGGTAGGGGTGAAGGAGGTCCTAACATATGGTGATGGGAGAAGACTTGACTTTGGGTAGTGGACACACAGTGAAATATGTAGATCTTATAATATAAAACCATATGTATATGGGCAGGTGATTTTCGACAAAGGAGCCAGAAACACACAATGGAGTAAAGATAATCTCTTCAATAAAGGGTGCTGGGAAAACTGGAAAGCCACATGCAAAGAAATGAAACTGGATTACAGTTTGTCCCCATGTACAAAAATTAATTCATGATGATCAAAGACCTAAATATAAGACCTGAAACAATAAGTTACATAGAAGAAAACATGGGTATCAAACTTATGGACCTTGGTCATAGAGAACATTATAAACTTGACTCTAAAGGTAAGGGAAGTAAAGGCAAAAATAAATGAATGGTACTATATCAAACTGAAAAGTTTCTGCACAGAAAAACAAAACAAGACAAAAACTGACAATAAAACAAAGAGGCAGACAACCAAATGGGAGATGATATTTGTAAATAGTTGCTTTGACAAAGGTTTAATTTCCAAAATATTTCACTTTAGGACAAGACAGAAAACAACAAACATCACAGCAACAGCACAGTGGAGGTTTCAAGATTCCCAGTTATAGTTTCTGACAACCCAATCATTTTATATTTGTGGTGATGAGACTCAGTGGACACATGTGTGGTTATGAGAGGCCATGTATTAAGGATCATGCCAAGTCAGGGAAGACAAAAGCTCAATGATTTCTCTACCATTTACACCTACTGAGTTATGACCCTTCTTCCTCATTCAGGTTCATATGACTAGCTTAATTCTCATCACTTCAGGTTATTCATCATCCATCTCAGTGATGGGGTGATATGAGTGCTTGATACAGAACACAGTCATTGGACAGAGTCTCACTTATCTTGGATGTGGTGTAAATACTTAAAACCTGGAGTTAATTTTGCAGAAAGGACTGATCAAGCATCATGAACAATTGCAAAACATGTATCCCACAGAAGAGTGTGAGATGACACTGAAAGGCAGCCTATACTTTCCTCACTAAACCATGTGCCATATGACTTTGTCTTTCAGATTACTGGGAGCCTTTTCCAGTTTGATTTAAAGCATTCTATGGGCTAGTGGTAGCCAGCCATGCAACTATGCAGAGTTCATATTTTTGCAAAAATTAAGGGAGATAAATCTAGAGTGGCTTGCACATAGCATGTAAATAGTGGTGGAAGGAGACTTAACTTGGGGTGGTAAGCACAATATAATACACATATGATGTATTATAGAATTGTTCACCTGAAACCTATAGAATTTTATTAATCAATGTAACCTCAATAAATTCAATTAAAAACAAAAGCATGTAATTAATGTGTGTTTTTTTATTTCCTACATTATCTCAGTGGTGAATTTTTCCTTCAACAATAACTGTAGATTGCTGGTAACAAATTGTACTTAAAATTACACTGGCCACCTGACTATATCCTCTTAGCAGAGATAATCAAATCAAGAATTCAGTCTCCAACAGTAAAATTTAAGCCACATGCTATTAAAAAAAGAATCCCAGCAATGTGGGACCCCTCATTCTCTGATCATATTAGGTCATCATCACCTACTCTGTTTACAAATGCAGCATGTCATGGGTTAAATTGCTACCTTCACTTAAATCTAAAACCCACCATTTTTACATGTAAGATGGTAGGCTGGAGTAGCTTATCTCAAAACTCCAGCCTACCATCTTACATGTAAAAATCAGCTTTGCCAATTGTCTGCCAAAATAAAAATTTCCAAGTTCATTAGAGCCACACAAAAATTCCCTGTGACCTTAACAGTTTGCATTAACACAGTCCATAGTACTGATACCATCATTTCCTTTGACTGCTTTGTATACTGCATCAGTAGATTTAGCACACTCAAGCATATCCTGGCAGCATACACTTCAATAATTCTTTTATCTAAAGATTTACAGGGAAAATAAATGAGATCCCATGACAAAGGACACGCAGGAGAGAATTTGTTTCTTTTTCAATTAGATGTGCTTTGTGTCATTGATTTTTAAGCTCTGGGAATCCTATTACTCATTTTTATGATCATTGAAAGTAAGAACCTCTAACATAATAATAACCACTGTGTGAAATATAATTTCTTACCATCTAGTCAACAGTGTGGCCACTGAAGCCACAAAACATGAAGCTGCATTTGTGCTGAGAGAGACACAGTGCCTCCAGCAATGGTAGGAGCAATGGGAGGTCAGAGATCTTTTGTGAGGGGGGGGGGGGGGGGGGAGGCAGGGTGAGCTCTCCCTCAAGGGAATGGGACAAAGGGCAGCATGGTTGTATCACATGCCAGGGACTCCAAACCAGAAAGGATGACTTGAGAGACCATCCTTTGCCATGCGTTCTGGGAATTGCTATTTCTGCCTGAGAACCTCTTATTTGAGGTTCTCCTGAGTCAGCCCACAAATGCTTTCTCATTCTCTTTCTATCCTCTGATTTTAGTTCATGTCATTACAAAATTTCTCAGAAAAAAAAATTCTCCCTTAGACATTCCACTTTCATGGCTATTCCTTCCAAACAAAGGACAAATTCAGACAAGAATTTACTATTCCCAGGTATCAGTTCACTCACTATCACCTGAGGCAAAGTCTAACTATGTGGGCAACACAGGTGTGCTGAGGGTTGTGTGTAATGTCCGTGACATAAGACAAAGTTTCTGTCCTCTAAGAGCTTATAAACGCCTCACACCATATTGGGAATACCTGTCACCTTGTCTGTCCCCCACCACTAGACTCTAAGCCAAAGCAGGGACAGAAACAAGACATGTTCAGTCCTCAATAAGTTGATAGTGTTTAATACTAAATATGCAAACAATGAATATGTATTGATTGGATGAGTGAATTAACTGAAGGGAATCAAGGATGTGGCTTGATTGAAGTAGAAAATACTTTAGATGGAACAGAAAACATAGAAATTGAATGAGGGGCCATGTAGGGGGTCTCAAGTGGCTGGGTCCAGAGACTACGCTGAAAAGCAGTAAGAGAAAACTGGGTGGCTAGGACTCCCTCCAGTCTTTGCATAAAGAAGTTGGGACAAAATTTCTGCCTGCCGGAAGTTGCAGATTTAGTTCCGAAGCATAACTTCACAAGATTGTCCATACGATGCTGTGTAGAATGGAAGGTACACATCTGTTCCCCTTTATTCACAGCATACATGCAGGTGGACAAATAGCAGAATGTGAATATAACAAATGCCTGGTGACTATAGAGTAATGCGATTGGTCTTCCTACCAATGGATGTAGTTTGGGTACATCATTGCTGATTGTCGTAACTGCAGCATCTTTGGCCAATAATCAGGGGCTAAACCAGGCTAAAGTGGGTATTTCCACTCCTGCTCCTGATCTAAAAGGCCCAAAGTTCCTTTCTAAGAACAATTGTTGAAATCATGAGAATGTAGAAGGAAATTACTAGGGTTGGATTTTCAAGCCACAAAAGCCTATCTCCACAAACCTTCAGTCTGACCAGGTCAATGATTTACTCAACGTAGATGTTCCATGTAGAATCTGTTGAAGATAAGTTAGAGTTTAATAGAATTAATAGTTGTAAGGTAATTTGAGATTGAGCAGCTTCTGGGCTCAGAGCTTACAGCATCTTCCCCATTATCTCCATTCTGTACTGGGGTGCCCTAGAGATGGAATGTCTCTTGACTTAAGGCATTTTTCTTTCTCTCACCACCCCTACCTCATCTTGTGACTGATATTTTGCCTCAAAACTGGTTTTTCATGCCTGCCCAGTCTTCTTGGATGAGAAGTTGCCTTCAAATTGGATTCCCTGATAGGATCCCACTGCCTTTCCCCATTTATCTCCATCTCCACCCTACCTGAATCCAGAAAACCAGTACTCTCAAACCTTAACATTCACCAGAATCCCTTGGAGGGCTTTTTAAAACACAGATTTCTGGACTCTATCCTCAGAGTGTCTGATTCAGGAGGTTTGGGATGGAACCCGAAAATTTGCATTTCTGACAAACTCCCAAGTGAGGCTGTTGAAAATTGCTACAGTAGCTCATTTTGTCTTACCTGGACTCCACCATAAGGACAAGGTCTAACCTCTGACTTACATTTGTAAAGAATTCAGACATAAGATACAATAAAATATTTTAATAATAACATTTATTGGGTACCTACTGTATATTTACTCATTTCCTCAAAAATGGGTTAGTTATCATTAATGTACTATTATTCTCATTTTAAAGATAAAAAAGGAGGTTTAGATAAATCATACAGATTTCATAATGGCACACATCTGGATTACACTCAGATTTCTCCAAACTCAAAACAAAATTCTGGTCTCTCAAATTGTGCTCACTGGCTATCCTTTGGTGGTGTTTTAATGGGGTGAAACATCAGATTTGCATGTTTATTCATGACATTTTCCCCAGTGAAACTGGAATAATCAAATGTGAGACGACTTCATATTTCCATTTCCTTTAGAGTAATCTACTGTGGGGAGAATATCTCGTAGATTAATTTTTAAAAATATATCTTTATTGATTTCAGTGAGGAAGGGAGAGGGAGAGAGAGATAGAAACATCAGTGATGGGAGAGAATTGTTGATTGGCTGCCTCCGGCATGCCTCACATAGGGAATCGAACTGTGAACTCCTGGTTCATAAGTCGATGCTCAACCACTGAGCCATGCCGACAGGCTCATAGCTTAATTTTCAATCCATGGTTTTGGAAAGTCACGTCACCTTCTGGTTCTCAATTTCCAGATCGATAAAAGAAAGGCATTGAAGTGCTCTTAAAGTTTCTTAGCCTCTTTAAAATCCGTGGTCTTCAATTTATCAGCCAGTATTCTATTGTATTAACTTGTACCAATAAAGAACTGTCAAGGAGTTAGAATGTTCTATGTCAGAAACCATCCACATCAGAAATTGTTCTTTCAGAATGCTCAAGTCAGAACAAAGAGCCTGAGACTAGTTTAATGAGAAATGCCATCAGGCTAAGGGTTAGGCTCTTCTTCCCTGCTACCCTGAAAAACATAAAAGGCAGCATGCTACTTATATTGAGCCTGTAGTTCTGCTCAAGACACTGGTACTTTTTCAGTCATTATCTTTCTCCACTGCTTTCTGCTATGCAGTGAGACTCTTTTTTTTTACATGAAAGCTACATGTGCCTTTGAATTATGAAGATATCGTTGTCCCATCGTCAGGAAGCTCACATAACAAAGCCATCTAGGTTTTGGATGAGGGGCCTGACTGCTCTAAGCAGTGGACTTCACTTAAGTTCAGTAGCAAAGGCTGACATTTTCCTGTACCTTGTTGCCAACTTCTGAGGTGACACCCTGTCTGGAAACTACAGACCATACATCCTGACAACAAGGAGACTTTGTATAAAGAATCAGCCTTTTCCTCCCCAGCTGCCTATGGAGAACAGCACAGGAAGTGTATCTTTCATGCATCATGCTTATGAAGTGAACATTCATTATAAAAACAAATTTGTGATTGGTGTAATGTGGGTAGGAGGTGTCTGGTGGCCAGCATAGTGCTAGTCAGGAATAAAACTAGAAGGCTGCATCAATAATTTGGAAAATTATGACCCTGATAACTAGCATTTTTTTTCATTTAAAGAAAAATTCCTTAGTTATTTGACTTATATGTCTGCAATCTTATTTTTTTTTAAGCCTTGCAACATTCAAGCATTTTATTGAGAAGCTCAATGCCAAGGCAAACCCCATGCGGAAGATTTTATAAAAGAATGCAAACATTTGTGGGAGTAGAGAATGATATGGTATTCAATGTGCCTTTAAGTACTCTCTAATTCTCAGGCAATGTAAGAAATTAATTTAGTCTTCCATAACCAGCATAAAAAATCAAATAGTATAAAAGAGAATAGTATTGCAGTAGACAGAATCCCTCACACATTATGAAAGAAAATCTTGCGTTGTAAAATTTTTGTTTGATTTATGTGCCTGTACAAGTGATTGTGTGTGTGCATGTGTGTGTGCTAGTCTAAAAGGTAAAATGCATTTCTTAACGTGGGTTATGGCTGTTTTGAAACCATTGGGTTATGGACATTCTATCACTCTTCTCACAATGGTATAGAAAGGGGCTGTAGCCTGATTCTATGACATCACTGTTCCCCAGTGGTCTATAAGCCAGACTAAATAGGTATTCACAAAAACATGCCATGATTCAAGATCATGAAGAGAAGATCTGTATGGTGTTTTATATTACAGATGCAATACAACTTGTACCCTGGCTGCCAGCATGAACAGTTACATTTGATATGGTTTCGGTAGCCATTTGAGTTCTGACTTACAGACAACTGGCTGGAAAATGATTCTTATAAACACACTAGAGGCCTGGTGCATGAAATTTGTGCACTGGTGGGGGGGGAGGGGAGGGTGTCCCGTAGCCCAGCCTGTACTCTTTCCAATCCTCAGGGAGTGCCTGACTGCTGGTTTAAACCGGCAGTTGGACATCTCTCTCACTATCCAGGACTATTGGATCCCAACTGCTCGCATGCCTGCCTGCCTGCCTGCCTGCCTGCCTGATTGCCCCTTAACCACTCCCCTGCTAGCCTGATTGGCACCTAACTGCTTCCCTACCAGCCCTATTGCACCCAACTGCCCTCCCCTGCCGGCCTTGTTGCTCCTAACTGCCCTCCCCTGCCAGCCTGGTTGCCCCTAACCGCCCTCCCCTGCCGGCCTTGTTGCCCCTAACTGCCTTACCCTGCAGGCCTGTTAGCCCCTAACTGCCCTCCCCTGCTGGCCTGGTCACCCTCAACTGTCCTTCCCTGCTGGCCGGGTCACCCCCAACTGTCCTCCTCTGCTGGCCTGATCACCCACAACTGCCCTCCCCTGCCGGCCATCTTGTGGCTACATGGGAGTGGCCATCTTGTGCAAGGGTGTGGTGGTCAATTTTCATATTATCTCTTTATTATATAAGATTGTTTTGTCAGCTAAGGTTGCATAAAACAATCAATGAAAGAAAAAGTACAGGTTAAACCCAAAGATTAGCAGAAATAAGCCCCACTGTATTTCAGAGGATGAAATGATTAACTCACCCAGGAATAGGAGTGGAGAAAAATTTCCACAGGAAGGAATATGTAAGCCAGGCAGACAGAAGGGGACTTGGATTATTCAGGAAATGGCCAGCAAAGGAATGGAGATATTCTTTTCCATTTTAGTTATGTGATGACAAAGAATGAAAAAGATGTCATCAAATGACTTTTAAAGAATATGTTTTGTAATGTCCTTCAATTTACAAATATTTCATTTCATGTTGCTAGCTTATGGGTAGAAAAAGATGTAATTAACATCTGATTGATGTATAAAACTTGCTAGGCCCTCTACCATGAGCTTTACACCTATAATCTCATTTATTCTCACCTGTACAACATAATATAGTAGCCAGCATAATTTCCCTTTCATTTAGTGGCTAAATAACTTGCTCAAATTCACACAGTTTAAAAGTTAGAGATTTAAATACAAATTAGCTTTATCTGGTTTTAAGGCTAACTCTTCTAAGAACAACCTGATTCTTAGGTGTAAAGTCCAATTGGGAGGATTTTTGACATTTGGCTCTCTGGTTGCCTATGTTTGAATGTTGTTCTTAGGTAAGAATGCAGCAAACCTCTCTGAAATTTTTTGTTATTCTATTATTGAAAGAGAAATGTCTTAACATTACCCTTTGTGTGAATTAGTACCATATCCTAAGTTATGGCTTCAAATATTGAAGTGGTTTATTCTCGGATAATATCAATGTCAACTAAAGTCAAAGGGTTGAGTGAAAGGTTTCCTCAACTATTAGATTCACTCTCCACTTGTACTGAAGGATTTTGAGAGAAAATTATTTCAGGGTATTAAGATTTAAAATATAAGCAATTGAAACATCTAAATTTAAATGAAACAGACATTTCAAACTGCAGCGTTCTATTTGGTTACTGCTTTGGAGTTAGTTATTATTTCCATTTAAAGTGATAGATTTTTCTGGCCTCATTTAACAGAGAAATCTCCTCTCCTTGCCTCAAAGGCTAGTGGAGTTCCTCTTGCAACTAGGAGAGCCACCACTTTGGGACATAGTGTGATCTCAGTTTAGATGGGTGGGGAATCATGTGAATGAAAATATCCCAAGGATGTGTCCTTTCATTTTGAGTTTTTTCAAAATTTCCTTGCTCTAACAACCACTGTTTTAACTAGAGAGTTTTTCTCCATAATCTTATCATTTTATTATATCTTAGCTGGTATTGCCAATATTCTTTGAGTATTTACTCTGTGCTGGAATAAAGGTTGCAATTTAAACTCTCAAACAAATATTTGAGATACTATTATTTCTTTTTTATTATTTCTTTTGTATTAAGAAACTGATTCACATCAAGATTAAATGATTAATGATCTATAAACTTAGGCTGTGCCAGAAGTCGTATTTCAGCACAGAAGCTTTGATCTGCTGCCTCCTGCACGCCCCCCACTGGGTATTGAGCCTACAACATTGGTATGTTCCTAAATCTAACTGTGATCTTCAGGTTCATAGGTCAACACTCAACCACTGAGTCTGCCAGCTGTGCTTAACAATCACTTTTATGTGTCAAGGTCAATATAACTCAGGAAAAAGTTTAAAAATTGAGCCTACATAATTTTTATTACTGTGAATTCTTTAAAAAAATAACAACATGTCTTGAAAATTTCTGTATAACTCTTAGAGAAAGAGGTCTGACTGGAAATGTGTCTTATATGGGCTATTATAATTCTAATGCTTCAGAGTAGGTAATTATTCTTGGTCAAAATTTATTAATATCTTTGAGTTTTATATCCTTTGAAAGAAATGCAGACTTTGAAGTATCAAAATGCTTTCCTTTTATGCTATACTTTAAAATATTTAGGAGTTATCATTCTTTAGTTACATTTATAGGAGTATCAAAACACTGTCTTTTTGGGCTATAGTCTATGATATTTAGGGCTGGTGATTTTGAAGTTATGTCGTTTTCTGAAACATTTCCACCAAACATGATGGTTTTACCCATTAACACTGTGAAGGCAGATTTTCTGCAATCTGATTAACAATGGTTGAAACCCTAAGGAGACAACTTGTTATCAATATAAGCAGTAGCTCTATAGGCAGTTTTGTCCAGTGCCAAGGTTTTGAGACCAAGACAATAAAGATATAAGTTGCAAGAAATTCTCTTTTATTCTTTGTCTCTACATTCTTTCCATGCCTCTCAATGTACCATTCCTTCAGCGCCTGGGACTGAGAGTCACTTGGCTACCTCTTAGTACAGAGCAATTATAAGAAAGCACCTCATCAAATCATGCTGTGAGGGGAAAAGAAGTGAAATTATGTCAAGTGGTTGTTGAATGTCTTACAAGAAAAACGGAGTGCTTAACTTTCTATATGGGGCTTCCAATTAAATATGCATGTTAAAGCAGGACAAATAGTATGAAATAGTATTGGCTCATGGTTTCATGAGCCAAGAGGTTTTCAGAGGAATGGAAAAGTGATATAAATATAAAAACAAGAAATTCAAGTAAAAATACTGGAATATTTTATTTGAGTTGGTACAAATATTAGCATGAAATTGGGAATAATGTTTATTTTTCTAAAAAAAAAAATACTCTGATACGTAACTAAAAGTGCAAAGTGCTATCCTCATGAAGTAATTCTTCTGTTCTCTTCCAAAAAAGATAAGTAGCTACTGGGATTTGTACAGGCTCCTACCAGTAGGAGAGCCTTGGAAGAGAGCACAAACTAGAGGTCGTTGGGGAAGCATTGGCAGTGTGTTTATCTCCTTATGTCTTCCTTTAAAAAAAATGTTTTGGTACCCTCTTCCTAAAACTGGAATTAAAGTTGATGTTGGCCACCAGGTGGCATTGATGCCTTAGTAACATTACTTGAACAATATGAGCGCAATTTGCCTTTCTTAATTCACCACCTCACCTCCATATCATGTTACTTTTTCACATTTATAACTTCTCTTCTACAAGAAAAACATAACCCCCACTTAACCAACTTTAACTTTCTTAGGCTCTGTATGCTATCTATAATTTCTAAGGCTTTTCTGCATAGTTTCATTTTTTTTTCTGCCTTTCATTGCATTTGAAGCTTATTTCTTTCCTTATATGTCCTCACTTTTATCTGCAAAGATGCACAGAAAAATCTGCAAGCATTCTAGAACTATCCCTAGAATGTTACCCAGCTGGGCATTAAGCTCAATCTTGGACGATCCTCTTGGCTTTTCCTCCCCATTATATCCTTCCTCCTACACCACAGGAAGGCTTTCTCTGAGAAGAGCAAGATGAACTATTTACTTTTTAGTTACCTGCACCCGGCTCTGCTAAATTATCTCTTCTGCCTCACAGAAGCAGAAAAAGAAAGTAAAGCTAATGAGCATAAATCTCTTCTGATTTTGTCATCTCTTAACAGACATTTCTACAAATTTGCCTTTAGGGCTTTGAGACTTTCTTCATCTTGTTCCTTTTTGTTGTTGTTGTTTCTTCAGCTGGAAGTAAATGAAGTCCATGTACAAGGAGACTTCTTTAACTAGATCAGTGGTTCTCAACCTTCCTAATGCCGCGACCCTTTAATACAGTTCCTCATGTTGTGGTGACCCCCAATTTCACTGTTACAAATTGGACATAATTAAAGCATAGTGATTAATCACAAAAACAATATGTAATTATATGTGTGTTTTCCGATGGTCTTAGGCGACCCCTGTGAAAGGGTCATTCGACCTCCAAAGGGGTCGTGACCCACAGGTTGAGAACCGCTGAACTAGATGTTACTGCCAACTTCCACTTCAAATATAAACTACCTCAGTTAAAGCAACTGAGCATCTATAGAGAACTGAGCATAAAACCAGAAATAAAGATAGAAGTTAGCTTGGAAATGATCCTGTCCAAGCATCTGAAACATTTTTAGAAAAAGGATCCACATCTATATTCTCTAGAGCATGTGGGTTAAGAGGGAAGGCTTTGCCAAAACCAGAGCCTGACATTGGGCCATGGGAAGATATATAATTGCCACTTATATTTCTTTCCCAGCAAGACTCTGCACAGACATAGATGCTGGATTACAGAGTAGAGCATTATGCACAATGGCAGTAACTGCTGAGGAACCACTTACTAGTAGATATTTTACGTTTCATGGGCAGAGACTATATCATTAGTTAGAGAATCATGAGCCAAATGCCCGTTTGTCTAAAAAGCTGGTTCTTGAAGGTGTTACATGTGTTTCACATGGTTACATATCTAGCTGTGGGGCAAAGGTAGGTTTACAGTTGTAAGCATAGAGTTTATTCTTACATTATTATTAATTAATGTATTATTTTCCATACAAACAACTGTAAATTTACTGAATTTATCTTTTTTCATGTTTTGTTCATGTTCAGAATTCAACTACAGTCTACTTTATTGTTATCATACCTCCTAGAAAATTCAGCAATAAAATGTTGCCTTTAGCTGCCTCAGGGTGGTGAGTCACATGAAAATAAAATCTCTTTTCACTCACAGTACCTCTAAATATAATATTGTGAAAATTTTGAGGAGGTTTTATTGAGCAGATATATATTTTTTAAATTGTGGGAATAAATATTTATGTCTGTGGTAGTAGTTTAAACTCTGAAGGAACAATAATGTAATTGTCACTTCTTTGCTAAGCTTTTGACAACTTATACATTTAAGATAATGTATAAAATATTATAAAACAAGGAACATGCTTGAACATGAAAAACATTATTTTTATGAGGAAATTAATTTATTATACGTATAATAAATTAATTTCCTCATAAAATATAAGGCCTTATTTTAGAAATCTCTAAAATCATAAACTATTGCAGTACTCTCTGCTTCTATAAAGGAAGATTGAAAACCTTAAGTTCAGCACAATGAAATAGAACAGCAAGTGAGAACACAGCTATCTTGTTCGTAAAAATATACAAGATACAGATAAGACATTTTTTATAATGGTAGGCATATTTTTGGCATCACAAAAAATAATAAAGGAAGTATGATTTCAGAGATGTTTAAGTGAATAATAGTATGCTATCACCACATTCTATCTTTCACATTATTATTCTTAGCTAGCTCATATTCTTTTTTCCTGAACAAAAATATCAGTGTATAACGCTCCAAGAATCAGATCAGATTTTTATAAATTAATCCCAGTAAGCACTTTCTGTATGGAGAAGTTAAAAGCCATTATATGGAAGCTATAGTAAAAAAAACAAACACAACGAAACAGCAACCAAAAATCATTTTCTAAATAGGCGTTTCTAGAGTTAATCTAAGCAGGTTAATGGTGTTTCTGTTTCCTTTTAAAAGGAAATGGTATTAGTTTAACTTTATAATTTTAAAGCTTAAATCTTCAAAAGAGGAAACAGGAGACGAATAGAAGTCAGTGAAAAATTGTGGATAAAGTAGAAGCCTGACTTAGTGATCACAGTGTAACTTCAGACTCCTCGCTCTTCTTGGGATAACCCAAGTTCTGGGTGTGCCTTAAATCTCTTCTCTCTGAAATGCTCTTCAAAATTTTCCACTCACTAAACTCTCTATCCTTCATCTTCATTTCCTGGTCATTAAATAATAAAGCCATTCAGTTGATCACTTTGGGTGCTTGAAATAAAAAAAAAGCATGTGTAGCTCATTTCATTTAACAATTTCTTTAATAAGTGTTTTGAGATCCTACTAAGTGCTAGGGGCGTAGCTGTGGAAAACATAATAAAATGAATGCACCCCCCTCTCCTGGAGCTTTCAATTCTGATAGAGGCAGAGAGACAATAAACAAATAATACATCATATGCAAGCTGGTAATCAAGGAGTATAAAGAACGGTAAGGCAAGGGAACAAAACAATGGGAAGAAAGAAGATCCTATTTTAAACTGCCTATTTGAGAAAGACCCCTCCAGTGAGGTGACATAAACAGAGAACTAAGGGAATTAAGGGAACAAATTAAGTAGCCTATGGGAGGAAATGAGTTTCAGACACCGAATACAATAACTGCAAAGTCGTTGAGACAGGAGCATGCCTTGTGTGTTTGAGAGCGGTGGGAGCTGATGAGGGGTGGGAGAGGGAAGGAGATGAGGTCTGAGACGTAGCCAGGGGCAAAGTTCTTGGGGACTTGAGTTTGTATTCTAATAAGGTAAAAGGGTTGACGTTTGCATTTCGACATATTTTTCAATTTATTAGGGTAACGTTGGTTAATAACATCACATAAGTTTTAGGTGTACAACTCTATAACACACCATCAGTTTATTGCATTGCTCACTAGCAAAATCTAGTCTCTTCTGTCACCATATATTTGACCTCCTTTACCCTCTTTATCTTACCCCCATCTCCATTTCTCCTCCGGTAACCACCATTCTCTTGTCCATATTTATGTTTATTTGTTCATTTGTTGCTTTCTGTTTTATGTTTTACACTAGAGGCCTGGTGCATGAAATTCATGCACAGGGTCGGGGAGGGTCACTAAACCTGGCCCGCACCCTCTCTCAATCCAGGACCTTTTGGGGGATGTCTGACTGCCGGTTTAGGCGATCCCATGGATCGGGCCTAAACCGGCAGTCAGACATCCCTCTTGCAATCTGGGACCCCTGGCTCCTAACTGCTCGCTTGCCTGCCTGATCGCCCCTAACCACCTCTGCCTGACTGCCTGATCACCCCAAACCACTCACCTGCTTGCCTGATTGCCCCTAACCACTGGCCTGCCTGCCTAATAACCTCTAACCACTCCCTGGGGGGCGGGGCCATCCCGGGGGAGGGGTCATAGTTGTTCTGGTCTCTGATCATTCTGGTTGTTCCACTGTTTCGGTCGCTGGGCTTTTATTATATAGGATGAGTGAAATCATATGGTTCTTAATCATTTTTAATTTGACTTATTTCACTTAGCATGATACTCTTAAGATTCATCTGTGTTGTCACAAATGGTAATATTTCACCATTTTTATAGCTGAGTAGTAGTCCTTTGTATATGCGTACATTTTCTTTATCTAATCATCAATCAAAGGACACTTCGCTCTTATCCATGTCTTGGCTACTATGAATAATGTTACAATGAACATTGGGGTACATATATCTTTATAAATAAGTGTTCTCAAAATTTTTGAGCAGATACTTACATTTTAAAAAGGAGAATAATTAGGCCTTGAACTTCCATCCTCACAAGCATTAATCAGAACAGTGAAAGAATCATCCTTGGTTCTGGCCTTTGCAACCGAGCTCTGCATCTTTACCTGGGCAGGTATAGAGGGAAGCTCCATGGTGGCAGCAGACAGGCTCTGAGAGTCCTCTCTTTATCTAGATGTAGAGGAGTTGGGCTATGTCATTTCATTCACCTTTGAACTTTTTGATGATATTTTCCAATTTTATGGCTGGTATGCTTCTTTGCATTCTAAGACCCAAATCTGATCAAATACAACTATTCAGTGAAACAGCTGACTTTTTAAAGTTACACATACATATATTTTCACCAAAACAAGCTGGCTCATTTGACTTCTTTTTGGATGGAATTTGAGGAAGTTATCAACAATAAGCATGAATGAAATCTTTGTTATAACAAAATGAACCAAAATATTATTACCAGTAATTCTTTTTTTGTTGTTGTCAGTTCCTTGAAAGAACCTTTTGTTTCACTGAGGGCAAAAGTCAGTGGACACTGTTAAAATTATAACACAATAATTTGGGGAAATTAAACAAAATCATTTAGTTGTAGAAGGATGTCTAACAATGGAGTAAAGGAATTTAAATCTGTTTCTCTTCCTCAAAACAGTGAAATAAGTGCTTCTCCAAAGAAACACTATAAGATGTGTGTCCATTATGCTGTTATGCACTTGCTATACATGTGTTGACTGAAGAGTAATCTTAGAGTTAATGTATCAATGCTTCTGAGAGCAAATACACATGTAAATGAATTTCTTCAACTTCTTCCAACAATAAAATTTTGTAAAGAATGTATTTAGAATGAAAAAATAGCAATCCTATGTAATAAAGAGGGAATATGCTAATGGACCCTCACACCATTGCAAAGATGGCGGCACCCATAGCCAATAAGGAGGGAATATGCTAACTGACTGCTCCACCCTCAAAGATGGCAGCACTCACAGCCAATAAGGAGGGAATATGCTAATTGACTGCCCCACCTTCAAAGATGGCAGTGCCCACAACCAGTAAGGAGGGGATATGCTAATTGACTGCCCCACCCTCAAAGATGGCAGCACCCACAACCAATAAGGAGAGAATATGCTAATTGACTGTCATGCCCTCAAAGATGGTGGCGCCCACAGCCACAAGATGGCGGTGCCCAGTCTCCTCAGCTCTGCTGCAGTGTCTGCCTCTGGAGTCCCCCAGTTCCCTCAGCCCACCAGCCTCCCAGGGCTGCCAGAGGCTCAGGTAACCAGGGCCGGCCGAGGCTTGAGCTGCCTGCAGTGGCAGCAGCAGAGGTGTGATGGGGGCACTGCCTTCCCCTGATCACCGGGTTGCCTCCTGCACCTGAGGGCTCCCGGACTGTGAGAGGGGGCAGGCCGAGCTGAGGGACCCCCCTCCAGTGCATGAATTTTCATACACCGGGCCTCTAGTATTTACTATAATTGATTAATTTTTAGCATAAATTCAAGGGTTCTTATATGTATTTTTTACTTTTAAATATTTTTATTGATTTCAGAGAGTAAGGGAGAGGGAGAGAGAGATAGAAACATTAATGATGATAGAGAATCATTGAAGGGCTGCCTCCTGCATGCCCCAGACTGGGACTTGAGCCTGCAACTCAGGCACATGCCCTGACCTGGAATCCAACCATGACCTCTTAGTTCATAAGTCAATGCTTAACCATTGAGCTATGTCAGTTCAGGCATAAATGTAGGTATTTTTTATAATGAGATATGGGAAAGTAGAATGGGACTGTGATAGAAATTTGTTGAAGACATCTGAGAATGAATCTTTCCGTTGCTGTTTAGTAATTCTGTGATCCTGAATAAATTTCCAATCACATTTGAACTTGCATTTCTTCTTCCAAACTACATGAATAATAACATATATATGTATATATAAATATATAAATTAATTTAGTCATTAATTAATATAGGCAGTAAATAAATATTACCACATGCATCTGCTTCTAAGAGACATCCTGGTTAATATTCTCATATGAAAGTGTAGAAAGAAAGCACAAATCACCTTGTATGGGAAAAACAACCCAGTTGTCTTTTCCTCCTATATCTTCCTTTCCTGTGTGTCTCCTTTACTACTCACATGGAATACTTTACTTCTGATACTTGCAATCACCATATCTGAGAAGGTTTCTCCCCACACCAAGCAATTCTCCACAACTCCAGCTGGCTGTCCTACAATGTAACATAATTCTAACACTAGATCCCACAAGTTAAGGGCTCAGTCCCATAAGACCGTTCCCACCTTACTTCATATCAAAAGTAGCAAGTCCCCACTTACACCTTCTGTTGAATTTGGCTACTAATCAGAGGTTCCCACAACCCCTTCCTCAGGTTTAATTAATTTGCTAGAGATGCTTACAGAACTTAAGCACACACATGTTTACCAGTTTATTAACAGACTAGAGGCCCAGTGCATGAAATTCATACACAGGTAAAGTCCCTAGTGGCTGCCGACTGTCTGCTAGGAACTCTCTTCATTCCATGCCACCCCCTGGTGGTCAGCGCACATCACAGCGAGCAATTGAACTCCCAGTCAGTCGAACTCTCAAGAGGACACTTTGCATATTAGGCTTTTACATATATACTAGAAGCTTGGTGCATGAAATTTGTAATTGGGGGTGGGGGGGTTGTCCCTCAGCCTGGCCTGCACTCTCTCCAATCTGGGACCCCTGTGGGATCGGCCTAAACCGGCAGTCGGACATCCCTCTCACAATCCGGGACTGCTGGCTCCTTACTGCTCATCTGCCTGCCAGCCTGATCACCCCCTAACTACCCCCCTGCTAGCCTGATCACCCTCAACTGCCCTCCCCTGCCAGCCCGATCGCCCCCAACTGCACTTCCCTGCAGGCGTGATGCCACCTAAGCTTTTATTATATAGGATAGATATGATAAAGGATACAGATGAACAGCCAGATAAAGAGATAAGTGTGAGGTCTGGAAGGGTCTGGAGTGCAGGCACTTCTGTCCCCATGGAGGTGGGATGCATCACCCTCCAGGTGTGGATATATTCATTAACCTGGAAGCTCTCCAAACTCATGCTATTGGAGTTCTATGGAGGCTTCCTCAAGTAAGCATGATCAATCATTAACTCCATTTCCAGTCCCTCTCCCCTCTCTACAGAATGGTTGGGGAGGCTGAAAATACCAAACTTCTAATCATGGCTTGGTCTTTGTTGTGAGCAGCCCCTATCCAGGAGCCCACCCAGAGTCACCTCAGTAAAATAAAAGAGGCTACTAGTGGTCTCATTGATTAGGAATTTACTAGGGTTGGGAATCACATTTCAGAAGTGAGGTCAAAGATAAATATTAAAAACAAGAAATGCCCCTACTGCTCTTATTACATAGAAAATTACAAGGGATTTAGAGCTCTGTTCCAGGAATTGGAGCAGAGACCAATATGTATATTATCTGTTATTTTTTACACCCACATGTACATGTTAAAATAAGAACAATTTTAGTTAAAATATATGCTTTTCTATATCTATTTAAGCTCTCCTTTCTTTGAGAAACCAATTACACTCAAAAAGGGAAACAACTTCTAAAATTGTTTCTTTTATTTTTGAACTTAGGTTTGTTGAAAATAATATGATCTTTATTTCTCCTATTTTAAACATCTTAAGCATCCTGAGAGTTGCTGGGTTAGAGTAGCCAATGGTGTTAATGGTTGGCGATCTAAGATGCTATGGATGATTTAATCAGACTGATCACCCCCACTCCTCATGCTAATTCAGAGAAGAAAGAGCTGTTAAGAAGAGAGGTAGAGTACCTAGGCCAATGGAAAGGACACACCCTTAGCCATAACCATTAAGCAGGGATTTAGGTGTCTTGTCCCAAGAGTGTGCAGCGAAGCTGCTATATCTTTTTTTTTTTTTTCTGCTGAGTCACCCAGTCTGGTTATGGTCAGTGAAAGCTTGATGCCTCCTCTGTGGAAAAGAAAAGAAAAAAAAGATGGCAATAGGGGAATTTGTCACTTGAGAGATACTCCACCTCTTCTGAAATTCCCAGATACAATAAAGAAAACAGAAGAAAATTAAACTAGATAATAAAATAGTATAAAAGATGGTGAATACCTGAGATTTGTGCACGAGAGGGCATAGGAGCTCTGCACTCTTTCCCCATACCTTGTTCTATGCATCTAGTCTGTCTGGCTATTCCTCAATTTTATCCCTTTATAACAAACTGGTAATCTAGTGAGTAAAATGTGTCTTTGAGTTTGGCGAGTCTCTCTAGCAAATTAATGGAACCCAAGCAAGAGGGAGCCATTGGAACCTCCAATCTATAGCTTCTTGGTCAGAAGCACAGGTGCAACCTGGATTTGCAACTGCCTTCTAAAGTCCCTATTTGCAACTGCCATCTAAAGTCCTGGGAGAGGGGGTAGTCTTGTGACCTATAAGATAAAGGTCAAATTTCTTTACCTTTTCATTATACATGACCTCATTTAGGACATGACTTCTCTCACAATATCAGTCAATTTGAAGTTTCTTCAGTAACAATACCAAAGACTTGTTATTGATACTTCCATATTCATTATATATCTTGCTACCTTGTTAAGCTTTGTAACTAGAAATCAAAATTTTTAAGTTTTTTTCTCTTGGATTTCTGAAAATATCTGTTATGTTTGTCTTCAGCTTCAAATAGTTGGAAGTGAGTAGTAATTTTGGTGATCACATTATATTTCCATCAAAATTGTATAGATGATCCCATTGTCTTCTGACATGTAAAATTGCTGAAGAAAAGTCTCCTACCATTTATCAACTTCTTTGTCTCAGCACCACTCTAAGTATACAAATTACTCTTCAGGGTCACCTTTATATGTTCTCTGCTTCAGATCAATCATCTTCCTCATTGTCTCATTCTTTTTGTCTTTTATAGCTGTACTCTGCCAGATGCCCTTACATTTTTTATCCCTGACTTGATATTTCTCAATGTCGAAGTTACATTTAATCCATTCAGTGTCCATTTTTATTTTTCCTTATATTTTATTTTATTAATCTCTGTTTTTATTCTATAATAATATCTCTATCCCAACTTATGCTCTCCTTATATATTTCTACTCCTCTTCTATTACATCTGTGTATATGTGTATGTGTGTGTATTCTTCTGGTTCCCAAAGTAAATTAATTTCAGAAAATTTTTTCTGTGCTTTAAAATTATATTTGCTTCTCTTTGTAATGAGATTTTGCTGTAATGATTGACTACAATAAAGATTCCTCCATACTTAATATTTGTCAACCAATGAGATGTGTGAAATGACCTTGGGTTAACTTTATTTGCATTCTGTTCTAAATTCCTTCTCAGATATACAGCTGGATATCATGTTGATGTGCACAGCACATA
Source organism: Myotis daubentonii (assembly GCF_963259705.1). Taxonomy (NCBI): domain Eukaryota; kingdom Metazoa; phylum Chordata; class Mammalia; order Chiroptera; family Vespertilionidae; genus Myotis; species Myotis daubentonii. Next base: position 18,784,028 of record NC_081842.1, on the reverse strand, counting down.
ATCTAATTTTCATATTCTTAGACAGCTGCATCTAGTACAATTCTACACGGATGTGGAAGTGCAATCTACTTTCATGTCCATTGCTCGTTCTCCAACATATAATGTGATTCATTTCTTCACCCAAAAGCATTAACTATTACTCAGGCATGACTCTAGCCTCTGAAAAAAAATAAACAAACCCACAATAAATTAAACAAGCTCCTTGACGCCCTGGAGCTTAAATTATCATCATGGGAAATTGAAAACAATATGAGTGGGTAATTACTTAGAATGTCAGATGATGACAAATGTTGAGAAAACTGAGACAGAGTGAGAAGAATAGTATGGCTATGTTTCATGGGGTCATTAGTGAAAGCCTTAGTGCGAGGTGATAAATGCGTACGAAGGAAATGAGTGAGTCATGCAGCTGTCCCTGGGAAGAGCACTGTAGGCCAAGGATGTGGCAAGTACCAAGTTCTTGAGTTGGAAACATGATTGGTGGGTTTACAGAATTTTAGGGGACCAATGAAACCGGGACGGAGTGAAGGAGAGAGAAGTTGAAGGTAAAATGGGTTAAGATTTAAAAGGTAATGAGGAGATCAGTATATTCCATAATGAGTAAATTTTAAAAATCACTTATACATGCTATTATATACCACCAGAGCCACCCTTATTGCTACCCTCAGAGCTCCATATAGAAAAAACATGATCAATCTCCTGCCTAATTTTTTCCCAGCCTCTCCCACCATCACTATTTCCTGTCTAGCTGTTTTCTGGAAATTTTATACCTAAGATGTAGCGATAAAGAATGAATATATGAAAAAAATGAGATTGGGTCTTGGGATTGGAGTAGAAGCAGCGTTATAATTTACTCAAAGAAAATCATCCATGCAATAGCTTAGAGCTAGTTGCCCAGTTTACAGGTTGTTAGAGTCACTGAATTTATGAATAGGGGCAGGTGTAGACAGATTATTCTTTTCAGTCTCCTCTCTTGTGACTAGACTACACTGTGTCAGGCCAAGTAGCACAGCTAGCTTACCAAAAGCATGTTTCAGTATACTCACTCAACATTGTAGTTAGTGAACATTTGGTTTCTGTTAGAATCATTCCATCAATTTACTGTTACTTGTAGAGTGTATGTGTGCCTGTTTGCATGCATATGCATATTTTCCTTTTAATTTCCTTAGTATTTCATTTGGACATTGGGAAAGATAGCAACAAAATATATTAATAAGATAACATTTAAATCCAAAAATAAAATCTAACTTTTAGATTTTAGGGGGTGAACTTCACAAGTTCAGAATATATCTAGGTAGAATAACATAGCCTGAGACTCTGAAAAAAGTTTCAATTTAAGAAGGTTGATACCAACACAAAAATTAAATTTATTTACATAGACTCGAATTCTCTCCAATTCAGAGGAAAGGAGAGATTCATATGAATCTGAAATGACTGCATAGAAAGTTATATAATGAGCTCAGCCACTAAATAAACATATTGGGAAGAAGGAAGAAGGGGCATGCAACCTAGAATAAATATAGAAAATAGCAATAGATACGTAAGATGGGCCAGAGAAAGCTTGGGCTTAAAAAAATTGTAAAATACATAAAATAAATATGATCAGGTATGATCAGATGAAGAACAACAAAGAGCTTGCTTGAGAATGGATTCATGAGAATGATGAACTGTTCAATCCTTATTTTTTAAATTCTTTCTGTCAAATAAAATAATTCTTAGACTAGAAATACAGGAATAAGAAAACATTAGCATGAGGGAGCTGAAGGCCAAAACAGATGAATATACCTTCAGATATCACCTACCAACTCAGCTCTCCTGTCTTAGGTTTATTACATCCCAGGGGCCAAGGGAACTTGCAGATGAAATTGCTAAACAGCTGCCAACCACCATGAAGCAAGATCAAGTTATTGAATGAATGAACAAAAACCAGGTAATTTTTAATTCAGGTTTCAAAAAAGTAAAAAACATATAATGGAGAAGTGACAGGAGGAGATTTGATCTTGGGTGGTGGGCACACAGTGCAATATACAGATCATGTAACATAGAAACCCACACCTGAAACCTATATGTTCATGTTGACCAATGTCACCCCAATACATGTATTTTAAAATTAACATATAAGTCACAAAATATACCCAGTGAGTCTGAGAACAACTCTAGGGAAAGTTTTAGAATGAATTGCCTATTTACTTTGCAAAGGAAATGGCCATCAATGAAGCCACCATGAGTTAAACAAGAACAAGTTATGCCAGACTCTATTTTTTCTGAAAAAAATTAACTGAAATGGTATTTCAGCCAGACATAACTTCTTGCCAAAACTGATGTTAGAAGAATAATGTTCTTATAGAAAAACAAAAGATTAATGAAAGTAATAAAAATGTCATTTATGTGTATATATTTTTAAATATGGTATCTCCTTCCAGAAAAAAAAAGCATGTGACTCACATTTTCTCTTATTTAATTTTTGCAGGTTCTCAAACTTAACTGAGAAACTATGAGAGTATTCAGTAAGATGGCTAAAGTACAGAAAATGCATAAATTCATCAGCATTTATAAAAAAATAGCAAACATTTAGATTATTATGGGTAATGCACAATAGCAACAAATTATATAAAACTATTATGAATAAATGTGTCTAGAAATGTGTGAGACATATTACAATGAATCTCTATTGGTGGACAAAGTACAATGTGTGAATGTATGGAGACATATACGTGGTCTAGTTAATACTGTACTCATGTTAATTCTCTCCAAATTTATATACTATGTATCATTTTACTTCTGATCAGGACTTTCATTGGTGCTTGACATAATGGTTCTGAAATTCATCTGGAAGTAAAAATATACAGGAAAAAATAACTTTAAAAAATTAAATATTGCTGGGCGGTTATGGATCAGTGGTTGAGTATTTACCTATGAACCAGGAGGTCACGTTTCAATTCCAAGTCAGGGCACATGCCTGGGTTGCAGGCTCGATCCCAAGTGGGAGTCATGCAAGAGGCAGCTGATCAATGATTCTGTCTCATCATTGATGATTCTATCTCTCTCTCCCTTTCTCTTCCTTTCTGAAATCAATAAAATTATATTTTTAACAAAATGACATATTGCTTTACCAGATATTCAGTTGTACTTTTAAAATATAATAATGAAAACATGTGGTATAGGTGTCAGAACAGAGAGATGAATGGAACAAATAAAACATTCAGTAGAATGTTTCTCTGTGTTGTAATCATCATCTCTGTCATCATCACTTACAATGGTTGAGTATCTACTATGGCCAGCCACTATTCTAAGTTCTTTTGTATATCAACTCTAAACCTCATGATAACCCTGTCTCATAGCCCTAACCTCGCTTTTTCACTCTAATTTTTAATAAGATTATTTAACCACATGGCATAGTGCCAGTGTGAGTCTAATGAAGGCAGTGAAGGAAGGATTGACATTAGGAGGTTGAATCAAACAGAATAAAAAGAATTGGACTGCGTTGTAGGAATGGAAGACATTACTTGAGCTGAGGTTGAGAGAGCCACATGCTCCCTTCACTTCAACAAGATTTCTGTGATTCACAGAGGAAAATAGGGACTATCAGGATTCTTCCTGAAAATAAGTTTCCTGCTGACAACCCCGTATGACTCATAGGGTTCTCAGACAAGGGCAATGGCAGACATCAGTGGGGGAACTGATATGCAGAGGAGACAAGTCCAGATAGCGCAGGGCTCCTGGCTGTATAAGGCATCACAGTCTCCTGACAAAGCGTCCAGCAACTTGAGGAACAACAAGCAGGAATCAGTCTTCATACTAATATTCCAGATAGATGTTTTAAAGGTGTCTTAATCTGCAGGGAGAAGACCAGTGATACTCATATATTGAGACTCACAAATTATGGAATACAAACATCTTCCTTTTGTTTTTACATCTAATGATGAAAGAGTTTCCTCCTCTGGCCTGTCTTTTGAAAAGTCACAAACTTAAGAGCACTGATGACTCATTCTATGATAGCATCCACCCAGACTCACTACCCTGCTGGAGTGGGTGGACCAGATGGCTAGGTAAGGTGGCATGGCTTGAGCCAGGACTGTGAGAAAGCACCGCATAGGCTGTGAGCAGGAGGTGTGGTTTCTCATGAATGAGTTTTTATCTTTTCCAGTTTCCCTCTACTATAGATGGTCAACCTGACAAGAGAGACTGGAGCTGTTCAAAGTGGAGTGATAGGCAACAACCAGGAGAGGGCATGCACTCCCCAGGAATGCCAAGAAATACCAAGCTAAAAGAAGAGACATTCAGACAGTTAGGAAAACAGTGATCTCAGGAGGCCAGAAAACTTAAGGTTGTTTGGGATATAAGACTGTGTGTGCACGTATTTCTTCTGGGAGGATATCTTTGAAATTGTAGCTGCATTGGGTGCCATTTACTTTTCCAAAAATATACATATACATTTTATTGTGTAATAAATGTAAAAAGATAATGTTAGACTAAAAAGAACTTAATTCCATTCTTATAACTTTATATTAACAATACCAGTTTATGTATCATACTTCTAGGACTTCTAAATGAGTGGAATGTACACAAACACATTATTGCTTGAAACTAACTTCTTAAAGATGCACTGACAGAAATGTAACCTATGGCCATGTGCAAATCATGCCAGTATTCCCATTTATGTAATCCAATAAGTGGTGCCAGAAAGTGAATCTCAAATCTCACTTTTTCCTGCATTGATCCATATCTCATGGTTACTCAGCCACAAGGTACAAGCTGAGTCATGTTAGCCCCTGATGGGCTGCACATAATTAGGGCTTCAATTTAATGGCAAATTCCCCCTCCACCTTGAGAGCCAACATCCTCCCTGGGAAGGGCCACCTGTTTTTATTTGGTTAAAATAACAACCACTCTCCTCATCTCTCCCCCAACCCCTGCCACAATGTTCCGGATTAGGACTTGGTTCTGAGAGAAGACTGAAGCAGACCCCGGTGGAGAGCAGATACTTGGCAGAACCTATCAGGTTACTTCTCCTGGCTCCCCAAGCACACCTTAGCTTCTGCTCTTCATGCTGACGTTGAGATATTCCCTCTCAAAAGCTGGGCAGTGCCACACAAACACAGGTGCATGAATCTTCATGGCAGCATTATTCATAAAAGCCCCAAACAGGAAGCAATCCAATTCTCTATCAACAGGTGAATGTATTTTTTTTAATGTGGCATATCCATACAGAGGAATACTACTCCATAATAAAAAACAAACTACTGATACATGTTTCAATGTGAATGAACTTCAAAAGCATCATGTTAAGTGAAAGATGTCAGATACAGAAAAGTACCTATTTTATGATTCCATTTCTATGAAAGGTCTAGACAAGAAAATGTATAGACCAAAAGCAGATCAGTGGTTTCCCAGGGCTAGGAAGGGGAGAGAGAACCGACTAGACAGGGCATAAGCAATCTTCCCGCAGTGATACAACTTTTCTCAAACTGGATTGTGGTGATGGTTGCAGAACTCTATAAATTTACTAGAGTCATTGAATCACATAATTATAGTGGGTCACTTTTTATATTATGTGAAAAACTGCTAAAAATAAAAAAGCATGACAGAGGTCTCTCTGGATTCTCTATGGAATAGGAGTCCCCTCCCCCATAACAGTTTGCAGCATATGGCTAGGTCCCCAGATGGCCGGATGGTTATGGGAATGTTTCATGGGTGCAAGGCTGGGGGTCATTTTGTGCTCACCCAGGAATTGTTAGCGATACCTGACCAGTCCTGGGCATAGCAGGATAAATCTCAATCCACAAATTCTGTGGGCATGAATTAACATGTACCCTTTCTCCATAACGTAAATCAATTTCTGTTTTCAAAACTTCCTCCTGCTGGGCTGCTGAAACAGACATCCTGGTCGCTCGTTGGAATGCCCACTTCTTGCTCACACTCTTGAATTAGGCCACGGGGCCAAGACACCGGTGGTACAGGTGTCTCTGGTCCTTGGTCATCAGAGAGCATATTACCAGGACCCTCTCTTCATGACCCCTTCAGAGCCCAGCCCTTTGCTGCTTCAGTGCCAGCCTCAGGCATAGGAATCTTTTTTTAAAAAAATAAAATTTTATTGATTTCAGAGAGGGAGAGAGAGATAGAAACATCAATGATGGGAGAGAATCATTGATCAGCTGCCTCCTGCATGCCCCCTACTGGGGATCGAGCCTGAAACCCGGGCATGTACCCTTGACTGGGCATGTGCCTGTCAGTTTGCAGGCCGACGCTCTACCCACTGAGCAAAACCAGGTAGGGCCGCATAGGAATCTTTGAGGTCCTGCCTACACTACCGGTTGCATATCAGAGAGGTGGAGGGTTCATCTGTCCTGCAGATGGGGTTTGTTTGGCCGCCGTATGCTGTGTTTTAAAAGCATTTTAGCAAACTTTTAAAAGTCAGGAGAGTTCACTGAAAAAAATCAAAATTTCTGGCTTCTCTGAAAAGTGAGAAAATCTAGCAATAATGGATCACCTCCTCACATGGCAACAATCACAGGAGTTGAGAAGGGGCTGACCTTTCATCCGTCCTGTTTGCCATCGACCCATCCAAACCCCCAAGTACTGAGGCAGAGTGTCAGTGGACATTTTTATAATAGTTGCAGATTTTTGTTGTGTTTTGGTTTTTACACCAGGCCCTTTGCAACCATTTATGTGACCTGCCTTTGCCATAGAAGGTGTTGGAGATGCCTGGTGCACTGGATCATGCAGACCCTCCCTTTACTGCCTGCCCAGCCCACCCAATAGACTGGACATAGTCGCTGGTGTTTCCCGCTCCCCTGCTGGTGCTCATCTCTTGCTGGTCTCCGAAGAGCCTTCTCTCCCAATTTTTTTAAAAAAATATTTTTACATTTAGCCAACTCATCTTTAGCTTCTGGGGGGTTGCCTTTTAAACACCCAGATCAGGAAATACTTGTTGATCAGACAGCATGGGCGTTTTCCCTTCTGTAGACCACTCTTGAGATAACAGGAACAGATTCAAAAATTCCTATTTGAAAGGAGAAGGGGAAGAGAATATCTAAGGAAGAGCGGGAGCATAGGTTAATATTGCAAAATATTAGACCACAGGAGTAACTTCGTTTTTCAGGTAACTAATTAAGGGACATAGTCATTGAATCAAGTCCACTATCACCAGCACACTCCATCTTATATTTGGAGTAAAAAATATAATCTGCTCAGTGAGTTGTTATTCCCTGTACTTGCAGCAGTAGCATGGCTGGGCTGTTCATGCGACAGAAACGTGTACTTATATAACTAAATGCCAGCCAGCGCCTCCCTCAAATGGATGGAGACAGGTGCTTCAATTCAGACCATGGCCGGGAAGCAGCTCCCCCTATCAGCATGAGCTAAGTCACTGGCTACCCCTTCCTGCCTGGGGCATGCGTGCTAGAGAGCAAACCCAGCCTGCAGAGCAGGACATAGAGGAGGTCGGGAACCCAGGCTGGGAAGGGCCATGCCCCACTGAAGGCTCAGGTCGGAGAGAACTGCGGGAGGCCACAGAAGAAACTCCATTCAGGGGTCAACAATAAAACAGCAGCTGGCCTGCGGGCATTTCGCCAAGGACACTGGGAGAGAGCAAAGAAATGCAACGACTGCACTTGGAGCGAACTTGAGTGTTTACAGACGGCAAGGCTGGGGGCTCTGTATAAACAGTCACGGAGGCGCAGAAACAAAAAAGCTTCATCCCAGGCCCGAATGTCATCTGGCCCCAAGAAGAGGAATCCGCTGCCGGAGACAGTGCAAGTCACAGGCCCCGGAAGGGAGTGCTTATCTAAAGCTCCTGACATGATGCCAATAGCCGCTTACTCCCATTTGGCGCCAGTGATTCTCAGTAAGTCCTTTGGTAAATTTCACTAACATACCTACATGCACACATCCTATATAATAAAAGCTTAATATGTAAATTGTCCCCTCTATCAGGAGTTCGACTGCTTGCTATGACATGCACTGACCACGAGGGGGTGGCGCGGAACATGGTGGGCGTCAGTGACTCGGCTGTGGCAGCGGGCAGCAGTGGAGATGCTGCTGACCCAATGGGCCCCAATGAGAGCAGGATTGTGGCGAGATGGTGGAGCAGGTGAGCAGGTGTTCCAGGCCAAGGCAGGTGCAACCAGTGCTGGCGGCAGGGGGCGGGGCTGCTACCCAGCTATACGCCCTGACAGAGCCTGGTGGGGGCCCAGTGACTCAGGTAGAGGGGGGTGTGTGGCGGCCCGAAGGCCCAGGAGCTGCCCAGAGCCCAAAGGTCAGCTGGGACCTGCCCTTCCACACCAGACGTTTGTGCTTTGATCACCAGCCAGGCCTAGGGACAGCACCCGTGCATGAATTTCATGCACTGGGCCTCTAGTAAGTACATAAACTAACACTTCCCCTCTGGTAACCTAGAGTGAGACTTCCCTGTGGGGAGGGCAGCCACTGTGCAGCTACCTCAAAAAATTAAAGATGGAACTGCCTTATGACCCAGCAATTCCACTTCTGGGAATATATCCGAAGAAACCCAAAACACTAATATTCTCTCTCTCTCTCTCTCTCTCTCTCTCTCTCTCTCTCTCTCTCTCTCTCTCTTTCTCTCTCAACCGAACCAGGGACTCTTCAGTCTGCAAGCCAACGCTCTATTCACTAAGCCAAACCAATCAGGGCTCTTCTCCTCTCTTTTTTTTAGGGCATAAGGCAGAGGGTTTTGAAGCTGTAAGAACTCTACTTGGACACAGAGCAGTCCAAGTAAGACCCCAGAGGCTTGAAATAGTGTACAAGTTGGGGAATTATGATGTGTTCCAACCATAAAGTGAAAGAAAGGATGGAAGGAGATGAGGTTGGAGAAAGGGGTCCCAGGCTGTCCTCACATGGAAGTCATTCCAAAGCCTCTCTTTCCCACACTCCCTCTTCACTCTCTTCTCCCTTTCACCAGGTTCACCTATTTGCTTTAAAATAACCCCTCAATTGAAAATTGAAAACAATTGAGGCCTTAGTCAGGATTTTCACCTTTATCCTGAGAACAATAGGAAACCACTTGGCAGACTTAATTAAATGAATGGTCAGAGCAGGTTTTCTGCTGCATTGAGAATGGTCTGAGAAGGAATGGACAAGAAAGATTTGGACAGAGCAGTCCGGTGGTGAAAGGTAAGAGAGATCATGGTGAACTGAAGTGGTGGGAGCAATAAGATAGAAGGAGTATTGGACAGGTGTGGAAAGTATTTCTAAGGTAGAATTGATAGGTCTTGCTGATGGGTTGAATGATCTTTTACCCTCTCTGCATCCACCCCCTTGGGCATTTAACTTTGAAGTGTCCTCTGCCTCTGTCTCTGGACTTGACCATGTGCCTGGCTTTGGGTACTAGAATGAAGCAGAAGTGCAAGTATGGTGCTTCCAAGTCTAAACCCGAGAGGCCTTGCTCTTTCTTGTGTTTCTGTCATCTCCATGAGGACATTCCTGAGGTAGCTACTGGCATGGAACAGATACATGGCAGAGACTTGAAGTGCCCAGTCAGCCCAGTTGAGACTCGTCTGCTAGGCGACATAAGCCAGTCAGAGAGAGATAAGTATCACATGATCTCACTCATATGTGGTATCTATTGAACAAAATGAACTAGCAAGCAAAATAGATACAGATTCAGATTGAGAGCAGACTGACAGCTCTCGGGAGGGAGAGTGGCTGGTGGGTGGGCAGCTGGGAGTGGAGTGAAGGGATTGAGCAAAAAGAAAAAAAGAGAAAAAATTCATGGAGATGGACAACAGGTTGGTGATTGCAGGAAAGGATGGGTGTGGGGAGTAGATGAGGGTATATAGGGGATAAATGGTGATGGAAAGAGACTTGAATTGGGGTGGTAAACACACAATACAGTGTATAGATGATGTGTTATAGAATTGTGCACGGAAACGTATAATTTTGTTAACCAGTGTTATCCTAATAAATTTAATATAAAGGGGGAAAAACCCCACAACATTCTAATTCTGAAGGTTAGCACAGCCCTCTTGAATCCTGCCCAGGCAGGCCCCGTACAGTTTGGACACTCCACATGTCAGAGACCAGAATCCTGATCTTTACTCAGTTCTTAGTCAAATCTCTAAATCTCTTTTCTGCAGACTGCTTTCTCACAGAAAAAAACAAAAGCAAAACTAAAAAAAAACAAAAAACAAACACAACTAAAAATAAAAAAACCTGGCTAACTATGAGTCATTCAAATATTAATTACTTAATCAAGCTTGAGCTTGATAAATAATGAATGATAATGATAAACACATATCATTATTCTCATTTGAATACAACTGACACAGAAGTAAAACAAGAAGGCTTCAAAAACAATTCATGACACTTAGGAGAGAAAGACAAAGCTGTAGGAACTAATAATGGGAAAAGCAATCACATGCCTTCAGGATTGACACTCCCAGGGGAAAGCCAATGTTAACACAGGTATGGGCTGTTAAAATACTGCAGTACTTCTGTACTGGCTGATAATAGTCTAAGAGCCCATAGTAGTAAGAATCAGTGTAAGTAGTCAATTAATCAATACCAGCATGCTCACCGGGATCCCTTTGGGTACTAAAGCTGAGGTTGAGGAAAGTGGTCAGATTATAAACCTCCTGTTGTTTATTTCAAACATTGAAAAGACAACCTACAAAATAGAAGAAAATAAGTTACATCTCAACAAAAACAGTTTAGAAAAAGAAAATAATGTAAAAAAATAAAATTATTATCCAGGTGCTGTGGTACATTTCCCATGGGATCACAGATCCTACGTTAGTGTCGTCATAGTCTTCCTTTTCTCGTTGACATTTTTCTTTTTCGTCACCTCTCTCTATTGGTATAGTGATAGAGCAATGCTGAAACAGGAGAAATTAAGCGTGTTGCTTTTCTAGTAAACTTTAACTGGGAGTATTTGTCCAGGTCTTGTGAAAAATTAGAAGAGCTCTAACATAGAATGTTATTAGACCTGAAATAAAAGCCTAAGCATATATAGCCTACTTATTATACAAATCAAAATTACCTCCATGGTTATGAATCCATAAGATTTACAGCAAGTATATATAAAAAAATACATAGTAAAATACATCAGATTTTAAAAATCAATAATCTCACCTTTTAGTTCCACAAAGAAAAATATCCACAGTTTATTTCTCAGAACTGCATGAGATAGGTCTTAGGTAATGAAGTTATACCTTGCAAAATATTGTTGCCAGATGGTAAAATAACTATTTTTGAAATTAATATGTAAGTAAATTGCTCACCTTGGAGTACTAAGCATGTAGACTTCAAGTAGGTTTCAAACTTAAACCATCCCTTAAATTCTTTTACCAGGATTACTAATATTCCCTAAAGTACTATTCATTTTCTAACTTGTTCATTTTCATTACTTAATATACTTTTGGGAATACTTTATCTTGGGCCATGTCTAGACATACAGATGGTTTTGATAAGTTCATTTGAAAAAGAAGCCGAGTTCAGGGAAATGGCTAATTATTTTTTTTCAACTAAGCATATTTTCTTCTAAAGAATTCCACAAAATCATCTTGACTGAATTATTCACCTTTCAATTGGTTATTTTGGCACCAGGTAGTTCAGAAACTTCGTGTTCTGTGATGGGAGTTTAATATTTAGCACAGAGATAGTTAATAGAAACACGCCTCTTTGGGGGGAGAGGAGAGCTACAGGGTGGTAGAAAGAAGGCTTGCTTTTAATGACTATCAGGTTAAATGTTGCCAAATAGGGTTCATTTTCACAAGCAAAATCATATCCAAGATCTAAGCACCATTTCTAAGGGAAATAGATGTTACTGAGAAGGCCACTTAAGAATTACTCATTGAACTACACCCTGAAAAACTTCTTTAAATCAGGACAAACAATAGACATAATGACCAAAGGTGCAGCGTTCTCATGTGGCAGAAAGTAATGTTTTATTTGCTACAAGCAAAAGATAAAGGTCAAAACCTGGCGAGACTCATTGCACACCTCTTGGCAAACACAGAAATGATTATCTTTTGTTTGTTCTATCGGACATGTTCCTGGGTTCTAAATTGAGAAAGGGTGTGCATTGCTCCTTCATTATGATTCTAGACCTCCAGGTCATGATTGTTCCTTTATTCACGCATTGATTCAACAAATGTGGGAATAAATATTTGTTGAGCATCTATCACGCGGCAGTTATAAATTAGGCGAACAAAACATAGAAACCCTATATAATGCTCAGAGTTATGCTATGACATGGGGACTGGGGCCCAGTGTAATGATGTGATTTATCCAAAGCCCCACACTCCCAAATAGAAGAGCCAGGATAGAAACAGTTTCTCAGACTATAAGGACATTGATTTCTACATTGCTGATTTATTTCTTAAGTGGCATTCTTTTATTTTAATTGAAACTTATCTTATATATTTTTTAAAAGATTTTAAAAAGCTCAGCTTCCTACAACCAGATTTAAGATAAATTAATACTTCACCACTTTTGCATCAGATCTACTTTTTAGAGAAATTGTTTTAGATCCAGTTATAAATCTAACTCTTCCTGATTTCCCAGAAGTATTCACTGATATGAAGATGCTTTATGTCATTCTCGTGCATGTTATGGTAGCCAGTGCCTATGTATTTATACCCGATAATGATGTATATGTTTAAACTTACATAAATGCCATCATTTTATGCATCTTCAACTGCCTTTTTTATTTGATATTATATCTATCAGACATCCATTTTGGTATGTGGGCAATTTATTATTTCTTCTTTAACCAATCAATTACATTAATAAGCATTTTAAATTTTTCAAATGCCTATGCTTTTGCTATTGCTTTCTAATTGTATTATTATTTACTTCTAATTTTGTTGAGAGTTTCTTTGTGGCCACTCTATGAGATTACTTTTGGTCACTTGACCGGTTAGATTCATTACAAAACCCCTTTCTCATTCACAATATGGAGGTTCTTTGACCCCAAATCTGAACGCTTTACCATCAGCATAGCATAGCTGGTAATGGTCTCTCTATGCTCTTAACATTGCCCTCAGATTCTCCCTTTCACTTGGGTTCCCCTAAGATTTCAGTGCCAGAGAGGGAGGGCAATTCCACTGGGCACTGCTTTCCACACTTGCCCTACCCTTCAGTGCCCACAGATACTTTTATGAGTACCTTTTCTGATTACTCAGCCAAGTTTTCTGCCCCATGTTCTTCTTCCAAAGAGTACCAATGTCAACAAGACACAACAAATGCAAGCACATGATATAGTCAGCCGTCTTAAAAACAGCAACTTTAACTCAAGAGTACCTTGACATACTAGCAGCATAGAATTTGCCAACATGGCAGTGCAATAATTTGAGAAACCTACAAATCCCACTAGGAAGGCAACTCTCTGTGGCTGTCTCTTTAGTGGGCATATCCTGAATATTAATGGTTATCACATATCCCTTAAATCATTATACTGACTGATTACCTAACTTTGGCATTATGGTAATTCATCTTTAATAACACAATAAACATTAGTTTTTAACTAAACATTTTACACATATTTCCCAAAAGAAAAGAAAATTCATATAACACTTAAACACATGAACAAAAAATAATTAGAAAGCCACTATCAAATATTTAGATGTTATTTCATGGTAAACTCAAAGGAATTAACCTTGTACATTTAGTACATTTCCCAATATAATTGAAAAACCTAGATAAAGTCATAAAAATAATTTTCTCATGCTATATTGTGCTTTTTTTTTATAATAGGAGTAATACCATAAAATATTCATCAAAAAACTATTATTGTCAGGTATTAATATGAGGCATAATGTTTTTCCAAGCCCTTTAATTATATAATACTGCATTAGTAATAGCAATAGATATTTCCATATTTATAATTGCCATATTTTTATTGTAATGTTATTTGAATATTGAACTGACACCATTTTTATGGAATCCATTGTGCTTATAAAAGTTGCTGATGCTGATAATAGAACCTACTGCAATTTGCATTGCCACCGTTAGGTGGCAATAGTTGTTTCTTTGTAATAGACAATAAAATTTAAGTTTAGCATTTTGATTTCTATAGTGTAGAAAGGATGCATATCAGTTCACTCCAAAAGTCCTTCTGTTTTAATGGCATCTACAAAAAGAGAAACAAAGGGCCAAGTAGTTACTGCTAAATAAGACCAACTGTATTAGGGTTTTTAGAAGCCCAAGTCACTGAAAACATTATGGTACACTTGATTTTCTCTCCTTATATAATACTAAATAAAAACCATTAAATAAAACTCACATGTACATATATATTAAAATGTTTTTTCCTAAATTTTCTGTTTTAAAAATTCTGGATAAATTATTTGAAGTCAAATTAATCTCTCTCTCTCTCTCTCTCTCTCTCTCTCTCTCTCTCTCTCCTCTCTCTTCATCATTCTCTTGCTCTCCCTCTGTTCTATTTAGTTATGTATTGATTTGCTTGTGTGTTTTTCACCCCTACTTGTACATACCCAGAGCACATATTCAGTCTAGCAACTGGGTAACCCTGCTTCAATTCGAAGGCACACACTTCATAAGGACAATCCATGTTTGTAATTCAAGGCTTACTGATTTTTAATTATTTGATGGTTAATAATAATTTTTCACCAAATAATTTATTTTTCTTTAATTAAAGCAACTGTATTTGTGCATGCACACACACACACACACAGTTTCTTTCTCCTTTTCTAATAGTAACTCCAAATAAAAATTTTGTAATATTCTATGGCAGTTTTAAAAAGTTTATTCACTGTGACTATATTAGAAGCATATGTGTTATATTTAATATAAAGCAGTATTATTAAAATTACTAATTAGTATCAATAATACTAATAACATAGATATGCTCTTTGTTTGATATAAGGAACATTTATGATCTGACTGAAACTTGAGCTCTGATTCTAGAAGGCAGAGACTATATTTTGTTCACCATTATATTCCTTATCATTAGCACAGTGTCAGCACTAGTAGGCCCTCAATTAATGTTTGTAGATGAGTTGAATAGGAATTCATCAGGGTAAGAGTATTAATAACTGTGTAGAATTTAGAGAATATAGTCTCCAAACTCAAATGGAGCTACATTTGAAACTCGACCTCTGAGACCTATTAGCTGAGGGGGTATGGAACAATAAATAGACATTAATTAATTTTTACCACTTTAACATTTACTCATCATTAATATTAATTGAGCTTCAATTTTGTCACAGGTAAGATTGGAAGAAATAATGTATGTAGAGCCCCTGGTATAATAGGCATTCAGCTAGCAGCTGTTATTATTTCTTACAATTACCATAACTTGTTATTCTGAATCCTGATCCAAAGAATTTATGTAGAGGAACTATTCCCCTCCCCCCCCCAAAAAAAAGGAACATGGTGATAACTGGGCAGAAGCCTTTATTCACCCGGGTTTCTGGAACACAGAAACTGAGAAAAGATGCTGTGTTGTATTAAGTCATGCAATTTGTGGGAAGTTGTTATTCAGCAATAGTAAACTGGTACAAATATCTAAGAAATATTTAGATTATTGAAACATCCATTTAAATGTTCAGAGTAATGATAGGAATTATTTGAGGATATCAGTGTGTCTTACCTGGGACAAAGTAAATATCATTAACATGTAAAAAATAAACAGTTTTTAACTAAAGCCAAATGGTAAAACAATGAAAAAAAATAACAACAATTGAAGTTGACCTCTTGGTCTCCCGCTCTGATGGACAGCCAAGGAAAGCCAGAGCGTACTCTACAGAGAAGGTGAACATGTGGCTAAACACCACCCCAGCTCCCTGGCTTCAGATGTAGTTTGCAAGCTGAATATTCTGTTAGCATTTGGCTTCGATGCAGATCAGTCTTCCAGGAAGAAATTATGGTGATCAGGGAAGTCTGGTATTTTGGTCTATTTGATAATTAGTCATATCTCTCATTACCAAAGAATAAATTAGAATTCTCTAGAAGTCAAGCCTCCTCTCGGCATTACCAAAGAATTCCATTAACTTATAATTTTAAACTAGGTAACAATATGATTTCATAAACAAAATGCATAATTTTTTCCCCAGAGGATGCACTCCCCAATACTCATATGAATTATTTGGCAAACTAGCCTGGCTGGCATGGCTCAGTGGTTGAGTGTCAACCTATGAACCAGGAGGTCACAGTTTGATTCCTAGTTGGGGCACATGCCCAGGTTGTGAGCCCGATCCCCAGTGTGAGGTATGCAGGAGGCAGCCAGTCAATGATTCTCTCTCATCATTGATGTTTCTGTCTCTCTCTCCTTCTCCCTTCCTCTCTGAAATAAATAAAAATATATTTTAAAAAATATTTGGCAAACTGTGAAATGTGATTTTACTGTGCAGGTGTTTATCAGATGGTATGTAGTCTGTAGACCAAGCATTTCCATAAAGTACCACGACTGATCACTTTGTTCTGATATTTCAGCAGGGTTTTGGCACTCATTTCAAAATATGTCTGAGAAACAAATATTTTGAGAGTGAATGCATAATAATTATCAAATAGCAGTGTCTTATTATATTAAATCTTTCTGTCTTCTTAATTCAAGATTAGTTTTTAGAATGCAAGTACATAACTGTGTTTGAAATAATAGAAACTAAAAAATCATCAACAAATCAGCCTTTCAAATTATTCCCAGTGCATTGTCTCATTGATTTTCCACTTCACATTGCATCTTTATTTATCCAAAATGTCTTACTTTCTCACCCTCTAGAGCGACAATCAGTGAGGCAGGCTTTTTAAAAAAAGAATCTCTTTTCTTTTTTGATGAGTGTTCCAAGCTCAGGGGCATAAACCAACTTATTAGTCCTTGGGGAAAACGTGCAACAGTTCCTTTCCATGCCTATCTCTCCTAGAGATTCATTACAAAAGAATTCTTCTCTCCAGCTCAGAGCTGAAATATCTGGCGAACTTTGCTGGTGGTCCCATGAGAGTTGTTGCCTGGCATGAATAGAGGGAGAAAAATTCCTTCCCTCTTTTAATGTATTCGCTGGTTAACCTTCTGGGTGTGATTATGTTCATAAAACATTAAATTTGTCCCTACCCTGAGCTCTATACTGGCGAGCATCAATACAGCAAACTATTAAAAATATTTTTGTTCATCTAAGGCAGAAGTGTGCTAATAAATATTTACAACCTACTTTCCAGGAAAAGGGTCCACATATTAGTATTTGTCAACTTCCATGAGGTAAAATATCTCCTCCGTGACCAGTTTGAAACTACCAATGTGATGCCACTAAATGCAGAATTAGGAAGAGATGCATCATGGTAACACACACCCTTATATGTTTCCATGATGTACTATTTTCACCATACAGACACAATGAATAAGCATAACCTCAGGAAAATATATAATTATACATTACTAGAGGCCCGGTGCATGAAATTCGTGTGTGTGTGTGGGGGGGGAGTCCCTCAGCCTGACCTGCACCCTCTTGCAATCCGGAACCCCTTGGGGGATGTGAGAGAGATTGGGCCTAAACCAGCAGTTGGACATCCTTCTTGCAATCTGGGACTGCTGGCTCCTAACGGCTGGCCTGCCTGCCTGCCTGCCTGCCTGATCGCCCCTAACCACTGCCTGCCTACCTGCCTGATCACCCCTAACCACTGCCTGCCTGCCTGATCGCCCCTAACCACTGCCTGCCTGCCTGATCACCCCTAACCACTGCCTGCCTGCCTGCCTGATCACCCCTAACCACTGCCTGCCTGCCTGCCTGATCACCCCTAACCACTGCCTGCCTGCCTGATCACCCCTAACCACTGCCTGCCTGCCTGCCTGATCACCCCTAACCACTGCCTGCCTGCCTGCCTGATCACCCCTAACCACTGCCTGCCTGCCTGCCTGATTGCCCCTAACCACTGCCTGCCTGCCTGATCGCCCCTAACCACTGCCTGCCTGCCTGATCGCCCCTAACCACTGCCTGCCTGCCTGCCTGATCACCCCTAACCACTGCCTGCCTGCCTGCCTGATCACCCCTAACCACTGCCTGCCTGCCTGATCACCCCTAACCACTGCCTGCCTGCCTGCCTGATCACCCCTAACCACTGCCTGCCTGCCTGCCTGATCACCCCTAACCACTGCCTGCCTGCCTGCCTGATTGCCCCTAACCACTGCCTGCCTGCCTGATCACCCCTAACCACTGCCTGCCTGCCTGATCGCCCCTAACCACTGCCTGCCTGCCTGCCTGATCACCCCTAACCACTGCCTGCCTGCCTGCCTGATTGCCCCTAACCACTGCCTGCCTGCCTGATCACCCCTAACCACTGCCTGCCTGCCTGATTGCCCCTAACCACTGCCTGCCTGCCTGATCACCCCTAACCACTGCCTGCCTGCCTGATCGCCCCTAACCACCTCTGCCTCGGCCCCAGCTGCTGCAGCTTCATCTGGGGAAGGAATTCCGAAATGATGTCCGGAAGGCCTATTAGCATATTATGCATTAAATTTTTAGCATGGAAATTTTAAATATTTATTATCTGTTTCTTATATAAGTTATTTAATTACGTTTATATTATTTAATTTTTAATAATTGCTACATTTAATTACCAGTGTGCAAAGCTCTTGAAATTTTATCAGCGGGTTCTTAAAAGCCAGTATAAGCTCACTCCAGCACATTGCTGAAAGGGAAACATTATAGTCACACAGAGAAACAAACCACTAAAAAAGGACTTATTTATTCATGGACCTCACAAAAATTATAATCATAATAATAACAATAGGAAAGACTGCTAGGTAACCTATCCAAATCCAACTTCCTTTATTTCTTAATTTCATTTTTGTTGGGTTTGGCAATGCATTCAGTTAAAATACATTTTCCATCTTACCCTAAAGTAAAGGGAAGGCATGGGACTGTGTTCAATGATATTTGAGCAAAAGTTGTTGGTTTGAACTCTGGAAGTGTTTTGTATGTTTGTTCGTTAGTTTATTTTAAATGGCATGGATTCAGCTGACCTTCACTATTTTGCACAACTAGCATTTTCCCTTCCTCTACCTATGTGTAGTAGGTAGGATCATGGCAGCCATATTGTGAGCATGAGGTAGTTCTGAGGATGTAAGCTTCTGCTAAGAACAGCAAAGCAGAAAATAGAAGCATTCTAAGATATTGGTAATACAATGAAGTCAACTCCATTGTACATGAGACCAAAGTTCATGTATTTTTAAGCCATTTATTTTTAGATCTTTGTAACTCAAAATCTAATATCCCTTCTAAATGAAAATATAGTTAAGATTTATTGAGTATCTGTCATGTGCTAGATACCATGCTAAGTAATTTATGTATTACTACTGGAAAGTTAACACCTTTCTGTGCAGATTAAATATGCCTAGTGTGTGATTTTTGTGGACTCATTTACCCTAGGAAGGATTGATTCAATTTAAATTTATAAATGTTCACATCTTCCCTTTAGCAGATAGATCTCAGTGTTCTAAGCGTTAGATTGATCCTGTCATGCTACCAGGGGTATTTACTCAATTTCTGATCAGAGAAGTATTAACAGTAAAAATAATGGTATTGCATGTAAATTTTCCATGCTAGTCAAATACTCAACTCACTGTTTACAGTAGTAAATATCTATTCGCACTGACAAGAAGTAAGAGTGAATATAGAAAGCACTGTTCTGATGTTCTATAGCTTTCTCATAAATATTTAATTGAGGTAACTCTACTCCATTTCTCCATGCAGTTCCAAAAATTTCTTAAAATTATATTATTAAGTTAGACCTAATATTCAGACATGGAATCCCTGCTGGAATAGCAGACACAAGGAGCTAACATTTCTAGTTCCTTCCAAAGTCTATGACAGCACCTCAAAGTATAACAACTCATTGAAATCAGCTCCCAGAAGGCACAGCTGATAATCAGGTAGAAGAATGAAGCCTTTGGCATGCTTGTCAATCATTCCTATTGTTGCATCCTGTGAAGGAAGGTAATCAATTCTGAATCGTATCTCTTAAGAGGAAAACCTGCTTTTATTATAAGAAGGCTTTTCCCTTAAGATTAACTTTTGAAAAACGTCTCAGCTCTTCTTTCCTGAGATACTAAGAGAGTTGTTTGGGGGTTATTTTACCTTATCTTAAGTTGAGGTTATAGTCTTATTTTCTTTAATTCTAAAATAAAAATTGGTCTGCTTTTTAAGTCCTTAGAATGTACCCATTAACAGTTATTGGCACCTACCAACCTCCCCCAAATAATTCTCTACATCCTCACCTTCACTCAGCCCCATGTCTCTAATTTATAGCAGAAACAAATGTGTCCTGAACAGTCAGAATTCCTGACATATTCCAAGATTTATACTCCTTTTTTGGACTACCATGGAATGTTCTTTAAAACATAGTCTTTCCTAAATTCCTTCCATTTATTTCTTTAGTGTATTACAATTCAAGGGGAAAACTTCCACATTTGTATTTCTTCCCTATTAAACTGAGAATTCTGAGGAATTAAGCCAATACCCATACTAACGCAAGGATTTAGATAATGGGTGTTATTGTTGTGGGTGATGAAATGTGGTTGGAAATCCTTGGTATGTCTGATTAACTACTTTTTTAAATGAGCGGTTGCTTTTCTGGTGTCTGTTCACAGGCAGGGCTACTTAGGAGGGTGGGAATGCGCTCCACTGGGTATAAGGCTGTACCTTTTTTGTTTTTGTGCGTGTCTTCAGAAAATGTCGTATGCAGATCCTGAACTAGAAAATAACTGACAGTATAGTGACTCCTGACTCTGTGCCAGGCACTGTGTTAAGCAGTTGACATGTGTGATTTCGCCTAGAACTCACAATAAACCTAAGATATATAATTGTTATTATCTTTATTTCATAGATGATGAAACAGAAGCTCAGTCATAGCTACCAAATGACAGAGCCTGAACTCAATAAGCTTTGTCTGACTCCAGGATCTTTGAACTTAAACCTCGGTGCTATGTGGTGAACAGTAGTAGTCAATGCATGCTTGAGGATCACATAGTAGATATGGAAAACAGTATGGAGGTTCCTCAAAAAGTTAAAAATGGAAATGGCTTATGACCTAACAATTCTACTTCTGAGTATTTATCTGAAGAAATCCAAAACAATAATTCACATATGCACCCCTATGTTAATTGCAGTGGTATGCTTTTCCTCCTGTATTTCCAAAAGTTTTTAAATCAATATTATTAAATACATGGTAGAACCTAACAAAATGTACTAAGCACATTTTTTTTTTTAGTTTTTAAAATCTTTTTGATCTTTATTGCTGAAAGTATTACAGATGTTCCCTTTCCCCTGCACCTAGTGTCCCCTTCTAGCCTGCACCTGCCCTCTACCCCAGGCCTTCACCACACTATTGTCTGTGGCCATAGGTTATGCATATATGCATACAAGTTCTTTGGTTAATCTCTTCCCACCCACCCACCCACCCCTCATCCCCCACCTTCCCTCTGAGATTCCACTGTCTGTTTCATGCTTCTATGCCTCTGGATTATTTTGTTCATCAGTTTATTTTGTTCATTAGATTCCACATATGAGTGAGATCATGTGATACTTGTCTTTCTCTGACTGGCTTACTCCCCTTAGCATGATACTCTCCAGGTCCCTCCATGCCGTCTCAAAGTATTCAAACCTACACCAGAGCTCAAGTTTGATGGTGATTGATAGATAAGATTTTTCATCTCACACTATAATCTAAAAACCTATTTAACAACAACTCAGATAAGATTAAAATGAGTGATTGACTTTTTTCTTCCTTGTGGTAGTTTACTGATGTTTGCTAAACAATTCCTATGCTTTTTGAACACATGAAACAATGAAAGGACACTAACTTTCCTTCTAAAAAAATGTACTCAATAAATTTAAATGTCATACTTGTTTTGCTGCTTAAAATTAAAAAAGAAAACATTCTTTCTGACTTTTAAAGTTTGCTGGTTCATAGTGTTTTTTTAAAAAATACTGAAAAATGCAAGGAAGTTAGGGGGAGAGATTTTTAAATGAGGGGTTAAGCTTAACCATAGAAATGTCAACTTTTTGAAATGATGAAAAGCAACCTATTCAGAAAGCGGGAATTTGAATGACAGATTAGAACCTGCACAAAAGCTTTGAGAGTTTAATCCTGGTGCCTTTTGTGAAGTTTTTGAATTATAAAAATAATGAGCATTCTAAGTTGTTCTGAGGTATTTTTGCAATTGAAGTGTTATTTGGTTTAAAAACTTTCCTGTTTTAGTTAAATACAATCGCTGTTAAAATTCCTTTAAGTGTGAGGATCTATGGCTTAATTAAAAGTATACTTTAAAACAGAATGTAAGGCAAATGAAATCCACATTTGTCATAGACTCCAATTTTCCCTGAATGAATCTATATGAGCTGAAATAATTCCAAACAGGAGGCAGCTTAATTGAATGCTATTCTTTAGTATTTTTGGATATTTATAATAAATAATGTAAATAATACCCAAATCAATTGCACCATCTATGTCTATTACTTTTTTTTAAAAGTTAAAACACTTTATTTATGACTATTTACTTTTGTGAAACATTTGTGGCTTAAGTTAGGCTGTCTGAAAAACGTAGTCTGAGATGGAGGTTTGGGTCTCAAAGGTTTATTAGGGAATACTCTCAAGAACACTTCTAAGGAGTAAGGGAAGAAAATTGAGAGGAGGAAGTTTAACTGTGAAGCATTTGTGGCCCTTGCCAGTTTGGCTCAGCGGATAGGGCGTTGGCCTGCGGACCGAAGTTGATTCTGGTCTTGGGTTTGATTCTGGTCAAGGGTACGTACCTTGGTTGTAGGCTCCTCCTGGCTCGGGTCCTGGTCCGGGCTTGTGCAGGAGGCAACCAATCAATGCGCTTCTCTCACATCAATATTTCTATCTTTCCCTCTCTCTTCCACTCTCTCTAAGAGATTAATGGGAAAGTATCCGCAGGTGAGGATTAAAAGACACGCAAAAAGAACACCCCCCCCAAAACAACAACAACAACAAAACAACCAACTGTGATGCATTTGTGCAAGAGTGTTCCCAAACTGAGGCAAAGGGTCCAGGCCTTATTAGCCATCCTCCAATGGCCAGTCATTAGATGTGATCCAGGGGAAAAGATGTGCAAGGCACCCCCCTTCAAAGAAAGGACAGTTCCCCCAAGTCTGATGCAACTGTGAGCCCTAAGCACCCAAGCAGTTGGGGAAATGAGTGCCTTCATCCTGAAGGTGATGGGTACACTACAGCGTCTTCCAGGGTACTGCTGACATCATTAATCCTGAAATTTAGACTGGAAAAGAACATCTGTCATCATCAAGCCCAACCCTTTGAAACACTAAGGAGAAAGCAGTATAGATGATATCTTACAAATCAAACAACTAAACATCGGACTAATGCTGTTCAGCTGAACCCCAACTCATATATCTACCTGCCTACTCAGTATCCCCATTTGGATGCCTAAATGCCACATTAAAATAAAAACCAAACATTTGATTCTCCCTGCAGCAGTGGCACTCTTCTCCCAAGATTCCTCACTTCAGCAAGTGGTACAGCCATTCTCGCAGGTGCTCAAGTTAAAATCATCTGATTCATTATATTTTGTTCCCTCTTGCATGTCCATTACATCAGTACATCAGGTAGGCCTTTTCTGCAAAGCATAACTAGAATCCGAGAACACATACACTATTATTATCTTGGCATAAGCCAATCTCTCCACTTGACTATTGGAGCAGAGACCTCCTAGGTGATCTCTGCTTCCTCCTCACCTTCTAGAATGTTCTCCACACATAAGAGAGTGAATTGTTGAAAACTAAGAATGACCATGTCACTCTTTTGCTAAGAATCTAGCAAAGACGTCATATCTCACTCACTGTCTATCTTAACTACCTTCCATTTTCTCCTCACTTACTCTGCTCTGGCTACACTAGTCTTGCTAGCTCCTGAAGGAAGACACCAAACTCAGGCTCTATCCCAATAGCCTTTTCACTTTCTGTTTTCTATGCTTTGAACTCTGGACAGAGAAATAGATATCTGCATGGATGGTTCCGTCACTTCCCTCAGGTCTTGGCTCAAATCTCACCTATCAAAGTAGGCTTCCCTGTCCCTTCTTGATCCTTCACCCTCTCCCCCTTTCCCTGACTTCTGTGATTCCTGGGTGACCTTTCCACCACCTTTGCCATCCTGTTCTGAAATTAAACTTTGTTCTAATGTGGCTGTCAATATTGATGACAGTTTGCTTTGTCTAAAATAACTACCCAGCACATAAACAGTTATCATGGCAGAAAAAGGGAAGTTAAAGATGATAATGGGGAAAGTAAATTTTTTTATTTTATTCAGTGAAAGAATTAATTCCTTCTAGAGGGGACTGACACAAGAGGTGGTGTGACTCACAGTCCATCCACAAGATGCTAGAGAATCACCTACTGGCAGTTATATTCATGGAATTGGATAAAGGGTTGACTAAATGAGTCTCAAAATTTCTTACATATCTGAGTTTATGTGACTTTATTAGAATTCTAAAGACCATTATGTTTTATTGTTTCATGAATCCATGAAATATTTTAATTCATATTCATATCCGACTAGATAATCCATCTAAACATGCTCATGGCTTGCCATTAAGATGACTCTTCTAGTAAATAAGACAAAAAACAGATTTCTCTTAAATCATTCATTATGCATATGAGCACTTGATTAGAAATATGGCAACGGGAAACAAATAAACTCTTGAAAGTTCATTACTGAATGATGCTATCATGTTCTAAATAAGCACAGTGTGAATTTCAGACTGGCTCATTAATCATTAGAAGACAACTCTAATCAGTGGAATGTGACTCTAACTTTACTTCAGGGCAATTGTACTTGATTGAAAATAGCAGCCAATTAAGACAAAAAGTACAAGTGATTGGCAAGGAGGAAAAAGAGAACTTTTAAATCGAAGACATAATGACTTCAGTGATTAATAACATTTTAGTTGTTTAAAACTCTCAGATTGTTTTAGCAGTCCTGAATTAATCCTGCACTACGCAAATTAGAGAAATAATTTCTAAGTATAGTAGAGATACTATTCACTCTCTCCTTTCTTAGTTTGGAACCCCAATGATATTGGGTACTACAATGCACTTGCATAATGGACTATATTCCCATCCATTTGCCTTTACAGTCAGATGACCAAGTTTGGAATAATGGGATATAATTTAAAGAGTTGGGGGAACTTCTGAGGAGGCTGTTTTATCAGGAGCTGACTCAGCTGGGAGTTATATTATGCTTTTTTGGGAGGAGGAAGCTGTATTTTCTCTCTTTTTCTTTTTTGCTTAAGTAAACAGGAGCGGTTTTTGTAATCCAAATTATACTTCACACATGACGCAAGTTGGTTGAACAGTGCAAACTCAGCATAGTTGGTAATGATTAAATCTGAGGTTCATGTCCACTGCAATTATTACATGGATTAAGACTTTTCGGATGTCAGCTGACCCCTAAGACCTCTGAGATTCTAGCACTGGTTCTAGGCCTATGTGGAATCTTAAGTCACTATTACTTAGAGCAGTTGGTTATAGTATAGCTTTAATGAAATCAATGGTAGTGGGTCTAGGTAACGTTTCTCTGTTTTATGACTTCAGAATGCTCTCTTAGTCAAAGTTGGCCATATCTCAGATGATGTTATTTACCACCATCAGTAGTATTTGGAATGCAAAAATTTATCTTCACTCCTGAAACAGAAAAGCAAGGATCACATAACCTTGATGCTAACTTAGTAGGCTTTGAACACATTTACCACCATCCCAACTTAGAACCATAGAGCTTGATTAACCTGTACCGGAGCTTACTGTAGCAGAGATGGGACTAGAATATGTCAACTGATTCTAGTTTCTATGTTCTTTCCCCTACACATAATTGCGACACATAAGCTTTAGCTCTGCAGTTGGAGACCTAGGCTAGAGTCTACATTTTCATATTTACTACCTGTATGACTCAGCCTAATTTATATAATCTCCCTAAGCCTCAGTTTTCTCATTTCTCATCTGCAAAATAGGAATTATTGAATGAATTAGTATATGTTTTGAACTTAGAATAGTATCTTGCTATGCTATAAATGTTGGATACAGCTATTAAGATGAACAATAATTATTTTAATAATAAGAAAAAATACTTTCTATATTATCTTTTATGTTTATTTCCCACATCAATACATGATTTAGCATCAAAATTTATAAAGAAAAATAAATATAAAAACTGAACATGATAGAAAGATTTTGATTTATCTCTTTTAACTATGAAATATCAAGGGGGTGGAAAAAAAGGTAACTTTTTTCATCTCTCATCAATTCTGAGAATATCAAATCTTTAATTTCAGAATACCTAGACACTGTATAAAGTTGCGCTAGAGGAAATTTTGTAGTTTTAAGTACATATATAATTCAAGAGGAAAGAATTAAATAAACAAACTTAGAATTTGAAAAAAAAAACTAGAAAAATTACAAATTCAACATACGGGAATAATGAAAATGATGACAGAAATTTATGAATTAGAAAAATAATAATTGAAGTAATAGCTAAGTAAAACCATTCTTTTACATAGACTTTCCCGGTGTAAAGTAATTTCTGTGGGATGGAAATTCTGACTACTCTATGTGGGGCAATGCAGGGTGGGTGTGGGAGCCAGGAAGCTGAACTGGTGTGGCACTGGTAATCCTGACTCAAGCACTGCCCAATGACAATAAAACTTGCATAGAGATGGCTTTCCTCCAATGTTTACTCAATTTCTTTACAGATGTGTCATTATTTTATGGTAACGAAACTCACTGTGCACCTCAGGATTCCATTTGCCAAGTTTGTTTCCTCACTGTGTGACGCCTCAGCCTCTGTTTTAGAGAAATATGGTGAAATTCCTTGTTCTTGATGAGTTCTCCCCTATTCTAACTTCCACAATTCTCCATAATTCTTTTTTTTCTATTACAAGTTTACTCTTACTTACACATCTCACTCTTTCTATTTTTTTTTTTTAACAAACTCTTAAAAGGTATAGGGGCAAATGCATGTGCCTGGTCTGGCACTTTAGTAAGAATCATTTTTATTTTTGTTCAGAAGATGTTGGGATGTAAGTATTGAAAGATAAGCACAGTATGCATTTTTACAATAAACAATTTTCTTTAAGCATTTTACTGAGATAAATAATACTTTCCATGATGTATGAATCTAGTAGTACAATAGTTTTAAACTGTGGAATGTAGTCATGATATCTATTTAATGCCAACATAACCAATATCAATATACTTTAGTCTACTATATCACATACTAGAGGCCCGGTGCACGAAATTCATGCACTGAGAGAGATCCCTCAGCCCGGCCTGCACCCTCTCTCAGTCTGGGACCCCTCCTCCTTCCTGCCAGCCTGTTCCCTGCTCCTTAGCGCTGCCTCAGAGGTGGGAGAGGCTCTCGCCACTGCCACTGCGCTCACCAGCCATGAGCCTGGCTTCTGGCTGAGTGGCGCTCCCCGTGTGAGAGCACACGAACCACCAGGGGGCAGCTCCTGTGTTGAGCGTCTGCCCCCTGGTAGTCAGTGCGCATCATGGTGACCCGTTGTTCTGGTCGTTTTGCCATAATGGTCGCTTAGGCTTTTATTATATAGCTTGTTGTTAATAGTAAAGATTGAAATTATAAAAGCTTTCTTGGCTGAAACATGCACATTTTTGTAAATGTAGACTGCGGACCAAAAAATGCTTACAAATAGCTAAACTTTCTTACTCAAAAATACATCTTTTCCTAATATTCTACTTTACTCTGCTATACAGAATTTCTTATCTCTCCTTTCAGCCCCACCACCAGAAAAAAAGGATTGGATTATAAGAAATTTTGAAAGATAGTCTTGGATTCTGCTTATCTCTAGTCTGATACTCATAAACTATCAAATAGGCAATCCATCCTTTATGTTTTTTAATCTAGTTTCAGAAATATGGTATCCTCCAAGTCAAAGTGTCATAGAACAAGTGCTAACAAAAATTCAAATTAAATTTTTTTCCCAAAAGGCCAATATGAAAGACATCATTTACTTTATGAAATAAAGAGTAGTATTTCTAAATAAATGTTATTTTTTTAAATAAATCGGTAAGATTCACAATACAATGTAACTGTGATGTGTAAACATTTGCACATATTAACTGAATGTCTATTACAAATAAATTTAGGTGAGCAAGTTTTAAAAGATTTGTACATCAATTTTATATTACTAGTAGCCCTGCGCACGAATCCATGAACCAGTAGGTCACTGCCACCCTCCTATAGCTCTCTGCCCACTGCCCTTCCCTATGTAGCTCCCCCCACCCTCTCTCCCCTCCCCTCCTCATAGCTTGCTGCCCTGCCCCCTCCTGTAGCTCTCTGCAGCCCACTTGTACCTTGCATGGCCCACCCTCCTGCTGATCTGTGATCTGGTCGTGATGCGCTTGGTTGTTATGCCTCAGGGCATAATGACTAATTAGCATATTCCTTTCTTATTATATAGGATATTAATATATTCTGGTTGGGTATTTCATAAAAAGAAAGAAAATACATTATGGTGTTGGCTTCCTGTAACACAACATCAAAACAATTGATTTCTTAATATAAGTGTGAACACTGATTTCAGCCTTAACTCTTGTTTGAATTGTCAAAATGAGCAGGTATTTCTTTTATCACTTTATAAATGTAATTAGAAACAATTTAGGTAACTCAGTGGTAAAATAGCAAAACAAATTGACATTCTTTAATATTTCCTTCTCTATCTTGTCTCTCAAAGTATCACCTTCAAAAGATGCTTATCCTTTAGTTACTTATTTCTGCTCTGTTGTGCTGTAGCTTACTAAGTCTGCATCCAAAGATCATTGTCAATTCTAAGTAAAGTTTTTCATCACCCTATGACTTTTGTTGGTAACAATGAGTAGAGAGACTTTGAAAGACCTATGCTACTTTCAAAACATGTAGTAGTTGAATGAAAAGATAATGAATGTAGCACGTATGCACACTTGATTTAATAAGATGAATATTTATCTGGACATATGACATAAAAATAAAAATAACAAAAACTGTTACTCATGGCTTATGAGGAACTCGGTTGTGGCAGAATTCTACATTTTGTCCACCTTGTTATTTTCCGTCTCTTCCAGAACCTAGCAATTTTTTGACATGTTTTTTATTCTGTTGACTTTGTCATTCATCAGAGAAACTGCAGCTCAGCATCCATCTTCTGAATTGTGAAGAGAGTAAAAATAATCTGGGCCACGACAGACAATGGTATTTTTTTCTTTTATTTGGGAATAGTGAAACCTGATGTAACAATCTTATGGAGGAATTGGAAATTAGACTTGAGTGATAACATAAGTGCTAAGAAAGGGAGAAAACTGACAGAAAAATCGAGGAAAGAAAAGTGACATTCTAGTTGGAAAATTAGAGAACATTATAAAATTCACCTGGAGAGTAATGTGCCTATTGACCATTTTGGCACTGAGGTTGAAAACAGAATGTTGAAAGTCAGAAACAGCAGGTAAAATGTCAATTCCTGAAAACATCTCAGTTGATGAGTTGCCTCTCTTCTGGGGAAAAGAAAACAGGAGGAAATCTTAGCATAAACAATGGCGATGTCTATAACTTAGTAGAGGTCTTGTTTAGTGACTTGCCCATAGGGGCAAATATAACTTTATTGGCTGAAGTTATTGTATATCTCACTCAGTTCCTTAAGTTTTGAAAAAGAAAGCTATTATACATAGCAGGCAAGCTATTTGCCCAAATTAAGTAAAACAAATCCCATATCTACCGATATCAAGTGAGATAGTGTTTCTGAGATTTGCTTGACAGTGGAATCTTTTAAAGCTGATTATTTAGACTTCCAGGCTCAATACCATTATGGTAGGGAAGGGAAAAGACAGCTAGGGAGCGTTGCCCATGAAGGAAGTGCAGATACATGGCCAAGAAAGGATGTGGGTGGATTTCTAAAAATGATGGCAAAGTGATGTCATATTAACCTTTCCACAAATAAAAATTAGAAAACTTAGACACGATATTTTTTTAAAAAAAAACTACTTAAAGGTGCTAAAAAAATACCCAAGTAACCAAGGGAAATTGCACTCTGAAAAATTGTCCTTACAAAGGGTAAGAAATGCCTGAGTATGCTCCCTAAGACCATTTACTGGTATAGGAAAGAGTAAACACAGCCCTGCCCATTTCACTCAGAGCACATCCCAATACACCAACATCATTGAGGAGCTGGGGTTATAGTGTCATCATTATCTGTGTGGATAGACAAAGGGGACTGACTGTGTGAGAGGAAGAGCTGGACCTTCCATGAACCCTCTGTCTTCCACTAATCCACGGAGTGACCACAGGAAGTCATTTAAATTCTCAGAGTGACAATGTACTCATTTTTTAAAACAACGCTTATAAAGCTTCCCTGGATTAAATGAGATTATCTATGAAATGGACCTGACAGAGTGCTTGGTTCATAATTGGTGCTCAATAAATAGTTGTTATTTTGGGGTTTGGTTTCCAAGGCTTGATTTGGTTGTGTACTGTGCCAAATGCCCCTGAATGATTTGCTCAGGCTCTATCATTTCTGAGATTTACTAAACTACTTAATTCTTGCCAAGACTTTAATTGGAAGAGAATAATCCATTTTAGAACTTCTAACACGTACTTATACGTTGGAAACTTTCCAGTGTAGACTAAACTACTTTTAGTGCATCTCTGGACAACTACATGTCCTCCAAAATCTCTGTACCTTGACTGTATTCATTGTGTAAATTCCTGAAATAGGCTTAAATAATTGATTGAGGAAAAGAATAAAGAACCCCATACTGTTAACAAGATTGCATTCTGACTCCCACAAGCCTAATTACCTCCCTGAAAAATACTCTTCTGTACTTTTTGGCCGCTGTCTCTTAAAACAATTAGCTGCAACCTTGATTGTTGTTTCTCCTCATTACCTATAGGTTCTATCTTCAAAGGAGGCGCAAAAGTGAGGTATTATTTTTTAATCAAGCACTACCTAGGTACAATTATATGCTTTCAGCACTCCTTTGGAAGCAATTTGTTTTGTAGAGTTCTTCATAATCTAATTGCTCATAATTTTATGGTTTATTACAAGGAGATGCCCGGTGAAATACATTACTATGTTACTGTCCTTTCTGCTCATATTCTATTGTTTTTTCAAGTGGATGATAAGCCATTTGGTTTTTCTCACAAAATCACAATCTTTCTCTTTTTCTCAAACTGAAGTGACTGCATTTTCTCCCTTTGAGAACAGCATAGTTTCCAAAATGTTCCACACTCAAGCGCTAGAGTGTCTATCTAAGAGATGGTGGAAAGAATGAATATATGGGGTATGTAGAGAATAAGTGGATTAACCAGATATATTTAAGGCTGACTCTTTTTGAATGACACAAAAATTGTATTTACAAATGCCTTGAAATGCTTCCTATATCATCATTATTGTCTGTTTGGGTTTTAACAACCCAATGCTGACCTAATAAAAACGGCAGAGCTAATTCTTTTTCAGGCCGTTGGTATTTCTATTCCTACCATAATGGGTAAATCATTTGGAGGACATAACCTTTAATAACCTTTAACAAGACCTCAAACTATAATCTGTCAGAATTATGCCCTGAATGCTGTTCTTCCTTCTGCTTCTGCTGAACATTTACATAGCAATGAAATGTTAATAGCTCCAAAGGGAATTGGCTGGGTTTTATTATACTTTGGAAGGAACAGTGATTTCTCTGAGAGTCCAAGATATAAATTGGATAGTCTACCCTAGTACCTCGAACCCAGAGACTTTTCCAGGACGTACACCCAATATTTGGTTTGAGTGTTGAGATTGATGATGATGCTCATACACATGCACATACACACATACACACACACACATACACACACACCAGAAGAGGAGGAAGAAGGTTATTACATAGTGAGACTTTTGCGGGGAGCACTGTGCCTCCCAAGTGGGCCCCGAGTGATTTGAGAGTAGGGAAAGGAGGCTAGCTTGGGGTGTTATGGTGGTTGGGCGTGGAGGTATTGAGGGGACTGCAGGGAGAATCGGTGTGTGGTTTGAACTTCCTTCAGGAGCCAAAAGAGGAAATGCCAGGCTTCCTTACCAGTTTACTCAGATGTGGGACAGAAGGTGAAAAGGGAGAGGAGAGACTTAAAAGCCGCCAGCAGGCAAATGTTAGAAAATGAAATCAAATTCTCATTGCAATGTTACACCTGCACAAACAGGTGGCACGGATTTGACTATACCTACATACACATTCTGGCTCCTTTAGCACATCTTCCAATAAGATTCTTGTGCACTGAGGGACTTAAATTCCTGTGGCCATCCCTGCCTCATCCTTCCTGCTCCCTGGTGATACTGGCATGTGCCTCATCTCACACGGCTGTTCGTGTCTTTCTCTTGGGTTGATCAAGATGCAGAAATCAGACCTCCTACATAACTGGGACAACTACCACAAAAATGCCCCCAGGACACCAGACATTGGCAGATGTGACACACTGTCCCAAAAGTTTAATAACACAAGGGAGGGGAGCAACAGGGAGACTACTATCCCCATTGAGAGGAATTTGTCATACCTCTTAGAAGGCAGAAGTACCTACATAAGTTTGATATTCAAATAACTAGTAGTTGGGTTTTCTTCTTTATGACATAAAGAAGCTGTCCCTTTGATTATATGAGATTATAAATCGAAGTAATCTAGTAAGCGCACAGGTGCACGTGTACACACATACACACACATACACACACACATGCACGCATGCATGCATGCATGCCTGGACACATGCAGACAAATGCTGACACAGGGTTTGCTGAGTTTGTTGGTTTCCTTAGTGCTAAATGAAGAAACCTGTCTTAAACTCAGGAGACTCAGAAATTCTGGTAGTCCCCCTGGAAAATGAAACCGAAGGTTACAAAAGATGTCTCTAAATTAAAATTTATTATTTGTAGAAAATTCATAAAATGGAGCTCTTACAGAAAGTATCCAAATTCAGTTTTCCTCTAACCATTTTTTTCCACTGAAAATATATCACAGAAGAAAAACAAGAACCATTTTTATTTATGTCTAAGATGTATATTCACACCTCACTTTCCCTAATGAAATGTGGGACTGAGAGGCAAAACACTTTAACTACAGTGTCAACTTGGCATCTTGAGTTGAGTTTATTTGTAAACTTTAAGCCTCCGATGATGACCGCCTGCAGTTATGTTGTTGCTGAGCATTTGCCAAGAGTGACAGGCCTGGGAGCCACAGACTGTGTCTTTTCCTTCCCTAATCTACCACCCAGCAAGATCCTACCGGAGAGGACAATCTGATGAATGTATTTGCTTGAGCTTGGTCTTAGTTCGGATATAAAAAATTTGGATGATTTACATATATATTGCAAGGTTTAATTTCCCCAAAGTTTAGGAAACATGGTTTTACAAACAGCTTGTCCATCTTCTAGGGAAGCAAGTAAGCATTTTTGCATAATGCCGGAGTGCATAGGGCTACACGATGCTAGAAAACATTCACGATTAAGATGAATCTGCCTCACCCAAATTTGCTGAAACATTAGCGGGTGATTTTATGGGAACAAAGTTACAAATATTAGTTTTACATATGTTAAATCCTATCTAATAAAAGAGAAACATGGTAATTGGCGTACGACCGCTACCCTTCCCATTGGCTAATCAGGGAAATATGCAAATTAACTGCCAGCCAAGATGGCAGCTGGCAGCCATGCAGCTTGAAACTAACATGGGGCTTGCTTGCTTCAGTGACGGAGGACTCCAACGTTCCGGCCTGCCGCTGCAGGCCTCTGAGCCTGCAGTTTAAGAAACATTGTAACAAATATAGAAGGTAAACAAAACGCCAGAAACCAGCTTTCAGTGAGCCAGGATCTCAGAGCTGGAGTTGATACAGTGTCTCGATTATAGAACCCAGCAGAGGCCTCAGAGCTGGAGCCAGAGCTAAAGCTGGCCCAGAATAAAAAAGAAAAAGAAAAAAAGGAGCAGTTGGGAGCTTCAGTCACCCGCAAGCCTGAAAACAGCCCTTAGCCCCTCACCCAGACTGGCCAGGCACCCCAGTGGGGACCCCCACCTGAAGGGTGTTTGACCAGCTGCAAACAGCCAACATCCCCTCACTCAGGCTGGCCAGGCACCCCAGTGGGGACCCCCACCCTGGTCCAGGACACCCTTCAGGGCAAACCAGCCAGCCCCACCCATGCACCAGGCCTCTATCCTATATAGTAAAAGGGTAATATGCCTCTCAGCACCAGGATCAAAAGAGCCGTGAGGCCTCCCAGCATCAGGATCAGCGTGACAGGGGGCAGGGCCCAAACCCCCTGATCGCCCTGCAGCTCTGTGTGTGACAGGGGGCGGGGCCACAACCTCCCTATCCTCCCTGCTCTGTTCCTGACAGGGGAAGGCGCCCCAACCTTCTGATCAGCCCTGCTCTGTGCGTGACAAGGGGGAGCTCCCGAACCCCCTGATCGCCCTGAGGCTCTGTGTGTGACAGGGTGTGGCACCTCAACCCCCCCCCCCCCGGCCCAGCTCTGTGTATGACGGGGTAGAGCCATAACCTCCCCATCGGCCCTGCCCTGAGTGTGACAGTGGCGTTGCCCCAACCCCCTGATTGGCCCTGCTCTGTGGGTGATAGAGGGCGGCGCCCCAACCCCCTGATCTGCCCTGCTCTGTGTGTGACAGGGGGCGGTGCCCCAACTCCCCTATTGGCCCTACTCTGTGAGTGACAGGGGGGAGCTCCTCAACCCCCTGATCAA
Source organism: Myotis daubentonii (assembly GCF_963259705.1). Taxonomy (NCBI): domain Eukaryota; kingdom Metazoa; phylum Chordata; class Mammalia; order Chiroptera; family Vespertilionidae; genus Myotis; species Myotis daubentonii. The sequence continues at coordinate 18,749,342 of NC_081842.1, read as the reverse complement.
CCCTGCTCTGTGCGTGACAGGGGGGAGTTCCCCAACCCCCTAATCGACCCTGCTCTGTGAGTGACAGGGTAAGGAGCCCCAACCCCCCTGATGGGCCCTGCTCTGTGCGTGACAGGGGGTGGCGCCGCAACTTCCCCATCAACCCTGCCTTGAGTGTGACAGGGGGCGGTGCCCCAACCCCCCAATCGGCCCTACCCTGAGCATGACTGAGGGTGGCATCACAACCTCCCAATCCACCCTGCTCTGTGCATGACAGGGGGCGGCGCCCCAACTCCCCAATCGGCCCTGCTTTGAGCCCTACCAGGGGCTGCACCTAGGGATTGGGCCTGCCCTCTGCCACCCGGGAGCAGGCCTAAGCCAGCAGGTCGTTATCTCCCAAGGGGTCCCAGACTGCGAGAGGGCACAGCCCAGGCTGAGGGACCCCCCTTTCCCCCCCCTGAGTGCACAAATTTTTGTGCACTGGGCCTCTAGTATAAAAATAAAAATATATTACCTTCAGCCCTAGCTGGTCTTGCTCAGTGGATAGAGCATCAGCCTGTGGACTGAAAGGTCTCGGGTTTGATTCTGGTCAAGGCCACATGCCAGGTTGCAGGCTCGATCCCCAGTAGGGGCCATGCAGGAGGCAGCTGATCAATGATTCTCTCTCATCATTGATGTTTCTATCTCTCCTTCTCCCCTCCTATTTGTAATAAATAAATATATATTAAAAACATATATTACCTTTAGCTTAAAATATGTATATCTATGATTAATAATGGACCTTTTCCCTCTTTCATTAATTATTCTTTGTAAATAAGTTTTTCAACCCATTCATTTCAAATAACTAGAAGTTGTTTATTGCAAAATGTGCTCAAGGATCCCAAGGAATCAATGAATGTTTGTAATTAAGTATTTCACCTGCTCCCTCCCTTAAAAAGGGTTGTTTTTCTTGTGTGTGCCCTGATTGTTGAATTTTAATAGTTCTTTGTATATTTTGGATAACAGCTCTTTTTAAGATGTGTCTTTTGCAAATATTTTCTCCCATTCTGTGATTTGTGTTCTATATCTTGGCATCATCTTTCACCAAACAAAAGTTTTTAATTTTAGTCAAGTCCAGTTTATCAACTATTTCTTTCATGGACCATGTCTTTGATATTGTATCTAAAAAGGCAAAAACATACCAAAAGCCATCTAGGTCTTCTCCTATGTTATCTACTAGGAGTTTTGTAGTTTCACATTTTATATTTCGTCCTATGATTCATTTTAAGTTAATTTTTGTAACAGGTGTAAGGTCTGTGTCTAGATTTATTTTTTGGCATGTCCAGTAGATGTCCAGTTGCTTTAGCACCACTTGAGGAGACTACCTTTGCTCCTATGCACTGCTTTTGCGTCTTTGTCAAAAATCAGGTGGCTATATTAATGTGGATATATTCCTGGGCTTTCTACTCTATTCAGTTGATCTACTTGTCTCTTCTTTTGCCAATATAACACTGTTTTGATTACTGTAACTTTTATAGTAAGTCTTGAAGTCAGATAACAATCAGTCCTCCCACTACATTCTGCTCCTTCAATATTGTGTTGACTCTTCTGGGTCATTTGCCTCGCCATATAACCTTTAAAATCAGGTTGTTGTTATGTTTCTCTTTTCATATGAATAATTCAACTCAGTTTTTTTTTCCACTTTGGTTGCCTGGAAAATCAGTGTAAGGCATATCAGCTCAGTCACTGGAATTCTGTTTATCCTTATGGTTGGAAAATTTGATTTTCTTCTCTAATTCTTGTTTTTATATTTTTATTTAATTTTATTTTCTGAATCATATTACTTAAATGCAATAAATATAAAAATGAATGACACAATCAATCCAATTTTAATATTCTCCATCGTTCACTTGCCTCTCAATGATGGAGACCTTCTTGTCAATAAACTTGGGAGCTAAGAATATGATTACCATTCTCTCCTTCAACCAATGCATTTCATTCTTGGTTTCTGTGAATTAGGGAAGGAGTAACTCTTCTTCACAAGACAAGAGGGAAATTAGACTTCCGGTTGATCAGCCTTTTCAAGTGAGATGTTGGCTTACAGGCTCATATTAACAAAGTCTTCAAGAACCCTGATTTTCTCTGATTTAAGTACTGTCGTTGCATCGATGAGATTCCTCACATTCTGTTCTTTAAGCCTGCATTCTCTTGGTGTGCAGAAGCCTGCGTTGGTTCTTCATTGATAACATGCACAATATGCTCCAAAACCACACCGCAAGATATGCAGAACAGACAACTGCTTTAAATGTCTGTTTAGACATGTTCCCTTTCAAAGGAAAGAGAAAATTCAGTGCTAATACCAAACATTTTCCTAATTAATATTTTCCTAATTAAAATGTGGGTACCTCTACCCAATCTCAACCTTCTGGTATGCTTCTTCATTATTTCTGGTGAAATAAAATAGCTACTAATACTAGTAAACACCTTGAGCACTTGCTATGCGCCCCCACACTGTACTATTTCACATGCGTTTCACATAATCTTCTTAACAATATTATAAAATGTTGGTGTCATTTTACTCTTCAGGTGAAGAAACTGATGCACAAGAACATTAAGTTCACTTCCTAGATACCAACCTAATAACTGGAAAGCAAGAATTTGAATCCAAGTAGACTCTAAACTACTCAGTCTGTATTCTTAATCACTTAATAAATGACCTCTATCTAGTTCCAAATTATTTTTAACTACTTGAATATACTTCAAATAATCTTCCCCCCCAAAAAAAAAACTATGATTTAAAATCACTTGTATTGAAGCTATACGTATGACCAACATTCATTAACATTTTGCATGGCATTTCTTCTTCTTTAAAATTCTTCCCTAGAAAGCTCATATTCTTCCTTTAAGTCTCTAGATCCCTCAGTGGAGTCAACCTCTCCTCCTTCAGACAGAATTTGTTGCCTTGTCTTCCATGATTACTTAATAACTTGCTCATACCTGGTGATGGAACTTAATCCCATAACTACAAAACTTGTTTTAAGGCAGCTTGGCTGTTCAATTTCTTTGGTACCTCGTAGGTGCTAAATATATTCTCCTGAGATAAACATATTAGGATTCCTCAAGCATCCCCCGCCCCTGCAAATAATCATTATGGGAATAAATTCAAGAATAGAGAATGACTACACTTTTTGGAGCAAGGAAGAATAAATGCATATAATTTATGTATAACTAGAACAAGCTAAATCTCAAAGAGATGGAAGAAACTGTTGAAGCCATATCTATTCCCTATCCTACAGCAATATACTTCTGAAGATAATATCTCACAAAAGAACATCATTCATCAAGAATACCTTTCCACACTTCTCAAGAATTAAGGATCTGCACAGGACTCTGCTCATCTTCACAGCAAAGCCTGGGTTTGAGGACTCTCTAGATCACATCGAACGCCGACACTGACATCTGCTGGAAATGTCCACTGCCTACATTTTCCGCAGTTAGCTTAAAAAAAAAAAAAAGTGCACAGAAACAAGATGATACGTAGCTACTCAAAAACTACCTCCGAACCCAAACAACGAACTCAGATATCAAGAATATGTGAGTGTGAACAATCTTTGGCCTTCCTTTTCATGAGAATCTAATCTTGCCAAACAAATTTTGAAGGTAAACATGACCATAGATTTATGACTCTGAATTGGGCCCAAAAATGTATTTGATTTTTTTTAATAAAGCAAAATAGGATATATATTTCTGTAGGTGAGGGATCCAATGAGTTTCCATTTCACATTTCATAAATAGCATAGTTTGTTCTCTCTGGATCAGAGAAAAGACAAAATTATTTTGAGGCCTCAGTTTTCATGGGTATGGAGAACAGTTGTGAGGCATGGTTTCTTGCTGTAGTTGGGGTTTTATTGTCCATTCTCCTACATTTCCTTTTTGCTGTCTCACTTGTGATACAATTAAGTGTTTGAGAAAGAGTCAAAGTCAAGAATAATATATTTTCCTCTACTGTTTATTTGTAACTTTAAGTGTAATTAGATGTAAAATATTCCTTTCTACACATTTTTTCTCATTTATTGAAATTTTTGGGTAAAGGAAAAAATTCTGTGACCCAAGGAAATCATTTTGTTTTATTTTAAAAAGAACACACACCAAACCAGTATATTTGTAATTATTATCTGTAAAAATTAACTCCTAGCTTCCTAGCATGAGTCTTTCATGCTAAGAGATGTTAATATTTTCTTCTACATTTACTTCATACCTTTTTTTATTCCTTCTTGCTTTTTTGTTTTTTGTAAACATTTTAATTGTAAAATATAGCAAGTATACAAAAATGCACATAGAACACACATGTACAGTTTAACACATTATAATAAAATGAACACTTATGTAAACCGTCACTCAGATCAAGAAATACAGCATTGGCGATCATGCTTACAAACATCCTAGTTATCCCTTCTCAATTACAATCCAACCCTGGCTGTTCTTTACATTTAACGCCTAAATATACATCTCTAAATACTATAATGTTCCTGGAATTTTAATTTTATATAACAGTGTCATAGTGATTTTTTTTATGTTTTACTTTATTTGGTCAACATTCTGTGTTGCATGTAGCTTGATTAGCTTATATTCACTGCTCAATATTTTTCTGTTTTATGGCTATATTACTATTTGTTCATCTAATCTGTTGTTGATGAATACTTTGGTTATTTCTGGTTTGGGGAAGTTTCTAAATACGCTTCTCTATGCATGTCCCATGGTACATTTGCAGGCATTTTTGTTAGATATAAACCTAAGAGTGGATTTGCTGGTTCATAGGCTATATGGGTCTTCAACTTCAGTTACATTAAATCATTTTACAAAGTGGTTTATCAATTTGTATTCTACTCCGAAGTGTATGAGTGTTTCATTTGCTTCACATTCTTGCCAACACCTGACATGGTCAGACTTTTTCATTTTAGCAATTGGAGTGGGTTTGTAGTAGCATCTCATTTTATTTTTAACTTGCATTGAATATCCTCTTTTAGAAAATATCTGGATAAATCCCTTGCTTGTTTTACTAATGGGCTGTCAGTCTTTTTCTTACAACTTTCTAAAAGGTTTTTTAAAAAAATAATCTCATTTATTTGACCTCTGTTGGTGGTCCTATGAATGTTTCTTAATGTTATCATTTGTTGAACAGTAAAATTTATTGAATTGCATTACATAAATGACTTTAGAGTGAATGCTTCTTAAATCTGAGGTTCTTCAAGCAAGTGGATAGATAGATAGATAGATAGATAGATAGATAGATAGATAGATAGATAGATGATAGGTAGATGGATAGATAGATAGATAGATAAAAATAAAGCCTATTGGGAAACTACATGTCTTCAGATATGGTTCCCATTGTGAGCTGATCCTATCCTCATAGAGATTCTAAAACACTTAAGAGTCAACCTGATAAACAGGAGTTTATTTTTATCCCTATTAAATTCCCATTCTCTTTCCATCAATCCCATGGCTTTCCAACGGGTCACACACAAAATTCAGTCATACTTTTCTGCTTCCTCTTTCAATTTCCCCTCCATATCCAATCAATTACAAATCCCACTCCTTTAAATCTCTGTATTTTATGTTTCTTACTATCCCTTTAGAAGCCAGGAATATGCACCTCTTGCATCTCCAATTGTGTAGGAAGCACAGCTGATTGACAGTCCTAACTTTTCCATCCTGAATCCACCACGCATTCATGCCAAGGCCATATTTTTTGTAAGCCACTTCTTTTTTTAAAATTGATTTTTATTATAGAGCAGTGAGAAATGAAGATTTTTATAAAAATTTAATATTTTTATCAATAAGTTTTAATTGAGATATAATTTACATATGTTATTATATAATTGTTAGGTATCAACATAATGATTCAATATTTATATACTAGGGGCCCGGTGCACGAAATTCGTGCACTGGGTGTGTGTGTGTGGGGGAGGAGTGTCCCTCAGCCCAGCCTGCCCCCTCTCACATACTGGGAGCCCTCAGGCGTTGACCCCCATCACTCTCCAATCACAGGATCGGCCCCTTGCCCAGGCCTGACGCCTCCGCCAGAGGTGTCAGGCCTGGGCAGGGGACCCTCATTTTCCCCCATCACTGGTTCTGCCCCCAGCCCAGGCCTGATGCCTCTGGCCCAGGCATCAGGCCTGGGCAGGGGACCCCCAGATCCCTCCGATTGCTGGCTCTGCCCCTTGCCCAGGCCTGATGCCTCAGCCAGAGGCGTAGACCTCCATCACCCTCTGATCACCTGACCAGCCCCTTGCCCAGGCCTGACGCCTCCGCCAGAGGTGTCAGGCTTGGACAGGGGACCCCCATCTCCCCCCAACGACTGGCTCTGGCCCCCGCCCAGGCCTGAGGCCTCTGACCCAGGAATCATGCCTGGGCAAGGGGACCATCATATCCCCCCAATCCCCAGCTCAGCCCCCCGCCCAGGCCTGATGCCTCGGCCAGAGGAGTTGACCCTCATCACCCTCCGATCACCAATCACTGGATCGGCCCCTTGACCAGGCCTGAGGCCTCCGGCAGAGGTGTCAGGCCTGGGCAGGGGACCCCCAGCTCTCCGCGGTTGCAGGCTCCGCCCCTGCCCAGGCCTAACGCCTCTGGCTGAGGCATCCGGCTCGGGCAGCGGGGACCCGCAGCTGCAGCGGCCCCGCGATCGTTGGCTCCGCTTTAGGCCCAGGCAAGGGACCCCTAGCTCCTGGGACTGCCAGCTTCGACCATGTCCAGCTCCCATCGCTGGCTCCACTCCTACTTCCTGCTATCACTGGCCAGGGCGGCAAAGGGGCCTGATTCTCCGATCATGGCTGGGGGGCAGGGCAAAGGCGGCCCCAGGGCCACCTTTGCCCTGCCCCCCAGCTCTTAGCTCCCCCCTGGGTTTCCGATCACTGTCAGTGGCAGGGGGCTTCTTCCTGCTTTCCCTTTCGCCTCCGTGCATTGTGCCTACATATGCAAATGAACTGCCATCTTGTTGGCAGTTAACTGCCAATCTTAGTTGGCAGTTAACTGCCAATCATAGTTGGCAGTTAATTTGCATATAGCCCTGATTAGCCAATGAAAAGGGTATCGTCGTACGCCAATTACCATTTTTCTCTTTTATTAGTGTAGATATTGCAAAATGACCACCAGAGAGAGTCTAGTTAATATTCATCACCACACATAGTTACAATTTTTTCTTCTCAAGAGAACTTTTAAAATCTACTCTCTTAACTTTCAAATATACAATAAAGTGTTACTAACATAGTCACTACGCTGTATATTAGATGCCAAGGATTTCTTTTTAACAGGAAGTTTATACCTTTTGATCACCTTCACCCATTTAGCCCACCTCCAACCTTGACTTCTAGCAACTACAATGTGTTCTCTGTATCTATGAGTTAGGCTTTGCTATATCCTTGATTTTAGATTCCACATATAAATGAGATCATATGATATTTGTCTTTATCTGACTTATTTCACTTAGCATGATGCTCTCAGGATCCATCTATATTGTCACGAATGGCGAGATTTCATTTTTTTCATGACTGAACAATACTTTATCATGTAAACAGGGATAAGGAAATGTAGCTTTGGGTATTGTGCAATTACAGAAGGCAAATGGTAATATTCTCCTTTATCCTTATGAGCATGATAAAACATTTATCTATCTATCTATCTATCTATCTATCTATCTATCTATCTATCTCTCTCTCTCTCTCTCTCTCTCTCTCTATCTATCTATCTATCTATCTATCTATCTATCTATAATAATAAAAGAGTTATATGCTAATTAATCCGGACAGCCAAATGACCTTCTGGATGTCATTCTGGACAACCTTCTGGAACGACCAGTGGGTGGGGGGTGGGGCCAGCGAGCCTGCACCACCAGGCCAGCCATGGTGGTCCCGGCGACCCCTCTTCCACAGAGTCAGCTGGAGAGGCCATGGTGTGGGCCTGGTCCCGGGCCCAGTGTTGCCCCTTCTGCAGAGGCAGGTGCAAAGGCAGCGGTGCAGGCCCAGTCCCAGCGCCACACCTTCTGCAGAGGTGGGGAGATGGGGTGGTGCAGTCCTGGAGCTTCTGCAGAGGCTGCATGGGCTGCAACTGTGGTGCCTCAACCTCCCACAGCCCCTCCCCCAGCTGATCTGGCCCCAGATGCCTCCCCACCAGTGGGCGGGGCCAGCGCTAAGAAGCAGGGAGCCCGCTTCTGGTTGAGTCACACTCCCCACAACCCCCCAAGCCAGAAGCCGGCTCACTGCTGGAGAGCGAAGCAGAGGTGGTGTGAGCTTCTCCCACCTCCGTGGCAGGCCGGTGGTAAGGAGCAAGGTGTCCTGGACTTCGAGAGCCCCGGACTGCGAGAGGGATGTCTATGTTCCAGCTTAGGCCTGATCCCCAGGGGATCCTGGGCTGTAAGAGGATCCTCTCCCACCCCCAGTGCACAAATTTCGTGCACTGGGCCTCTAGTTAAGTATATTTTTTATTGATTTCAGAGAAGAAAGGAGAGGGAGAGAGAGATAGAAACATCAATGATGAGAGAGAATCATTGATCAGCTGCCTCCTGCACACCCCCTATCTGGAGATTGGGCCCACAACCCGGGCATGTGCCCTGACCAGGAATAGAATCCTGACCTCCTAAATCATAGGTAGACCATTCACCACTGAGCAACACCAGCCGGGCTGATAAAACTTTTAGAAGGTTGCATGACACTGAAATGAGTGGAAAAATTGTAAAGCTATGGGATTTTATGTTCCCTAGGCTCTTCTTCTGGGTCTTTCTCCTCCATTGTTCCTTAGGATGATCTTTCTCTCTCCTTCCCCACACAGCCTGCCTTGAGTATATCACCCACCAGATTTACTACAGCTATTTGTTGACAACATATATCTTCCCAGCTCTTCTTTGGGTTCCTTGAGCATGGAGACTGGTTCAGAGCAATCTTACTGTTCTCAGTGTCCCCCATGGTGCTTGGCACAGATTAGCATTCTCTAAATTCTTACAAAAGAAAGGACAGGGGGAAAAAGGTAAAGAAAGGGTGGGAGAGAGAGGGGTGGAAAGAGAGAGGGGACAGAAATAAGCTAATATGAATTTTTTAAAAATATTATTATTTTATTTTTTTATTGTGTAAAGTTTTACAAATGCCTCCTTTTTCCCCACTTGATCTCTGCCTTCCCCCCCCCCCCTCCCCCAGTCATTCCCACCCCGGGCAAGCCCCCACTGCCCCAGTGTCTGTGTCCATTGGTTATGCTACTGTGAATGCATACAAGTCCTTTGGTTGTTCTCTAACCTCCCCTTCTCCTGCTATTTGTCTCTGGATCTGTTCTTTTTTTAAAAAAAATATACTTTTATTGATTTCAGAGAGGAAGGGAGAGGGAGAGATAGAAACATCAACGATGAGAGAATCCGTGATTGGCTGCTTCCTGCACACCCCCCACTGGGGGTTGAGCCTACAACCTGTGTATGTGCCCTTGACCAGAATGGAACCCAGGACCCTTCAGTTCCCAGGCCAATGCTCTATCCACTGAGCCAAATCAGCTGGGGCTCTGGATCTATTCTTTTTTTTCTTTTTAATATATTTTTTATTGATTAAGATATTACATATGTGTCCTTATCCCCACGTTACCCCCTACCCCCCCACCCCCCCGCTCATGCCCTCATCCCCCCGTTGTCCGTGTCCATTGGTTAGGCCTATATGCTTGCATATAAGTCCTTTGGTTGATCTTTCCCCCTTACCTCCACCCTCCCCTACCTTCCCTCCAAGGCCCGACAGACCAATCAATGCCTCTCAGTCTCTGGATCAGTCCTTGTTCATCAGTTTATGTTGTTCATTATATTCCACAAATGAGTGAGATCATGTGGTATTTATCCTTCTCTGACTGGCTTATTTCACTTAGCATAATGCTCTCCAGTTCCATCCATGCTGTGCCAAATGGTAAGAGTTTCTTATTCTTCTTCCTCTTCTTAAAGAATACCTTTCAGCATTTTATATAATGCTGGTTTGATGGTGATGAACTCCTATAGCTTTTTCTTATCTGTGAAGCTCTTTATCTGACCTGCAATTCTGAATGATAGCTTTGCTGGATAAAGTAATCTTGGTTGTAGGTTCTTGCTATTCATCACTTTGAATATTTCTTGCCACTCTCTTCTGGCCTGCATGGTTTCTGTTGAGAAATCAGCTGACAGTCGTATGGGTACTCCCTTGTAGGTAACTGAGTTTCTTTCTCTTGCTGCTTTTAAGATTCTCTCTTTGTCTTTTGCTCTTGGCATTTTAATTATGATGTGTCTTGGTGTGGTCCTCTTTGGATTCCTTTTGTTTGGGGTTCTCTGCGCTTCCTGGACTTGTAAGTCTATTTCTTTCACCAGGTAGGGGAAGTTTTCTGTCATTATTTCTTCAAATAGGTTTTCAATATCTTGCCCTCTCTCTTCTTCTGGCACCCCTGTAATTCTGATGTTGGTACGCTTGAAGTTGTCCCAAAGGCTCCTTACACTATCTTCGTATTTTTGGATTCTTTTTTCTTTTTGCTTCTTCGGTTGGGTATTTTTTGTTTCTTTGTATTTCAAATCTTTGACTTGATTCTTGGGATCCTCTTGTCTGCTGTTGGATCTCTGTATATTATTCTTTATTTCAGTCAGTGTATGCTTAATTTCTAGTTGGTCTTTTTTCATATCCTCCAGGGTCTCACTAAATTTATCGGCAGTTTCCATAAAATTCTTGAAAAACCTTATAAACGTGGTTTTGAACTCTATATCCAGTAGTTTGCTTTCCTCCGTTTCTGCCATTTGTGACCTGTTTCTTTGTCTCCGCATTTTTTATGCTTCCCTGTGTTGGTAGAGTGGCTTTGTGTGCTAGCTGTCCTGAAGGGCCCAGTGGCTCAGACTCCCCATTTACCTGAGGTGGACACTCTTGGTGCACCCCCTTGTGGGCTTTGTGCACAGTGTTGTTGTAGCTGTGCCTTGATTGTTGTAGGTATCACTGGGAGGAATTGACCTCCAGGCCAATTGGCAGTGAGAATCAGCTGTGTCTGCAGTGGGAGAACTTCTGTGCTGAAGACACCCTTCTGGGGCAAGACTTGCTTCAGTGGGGCTTTGGTGCTCACTGAGTCTGCCCCCTGAGTGTGTCCCTTATGGATCTGAGGAGTTGTAATCTGGATGGTCCCACTCTGACCACTGGGTACACTGGCTCTTGGATCTAAGGAGGTGCTAATTTAGTCTCTGCCTGAGGTTACCCAGCAGGAGCTACAAAAAGATCTGCAGATTCCCTTTCCTTTTTTTTGGAGTTTGGAGGTGCCCAGATGAGGCCCAGCTGTGAAGCAATGCAAGCTGCTGTGGGGCCTTGGGCCTTCTCTTGGAAGTTCTGGGTCTGTCTGGCCCAGCTGTAATTTGTTAGGTAATTTTCTGGTTGCAAAGGGCCAGGGCATTCATATGCAAAAGCCTCTGCCACAGCCTGGGTGGGGCGGGGTCTCAAGGAATCAAAGGGCGGAGCAAGCAGCTATGGCAGATCCTCAGCCCTGCCCTAAGGGGCCGAGCATCTCAGTGTCCCGGTAATTTAATTGCTGCAAGCACCTCTGAGGGAAAGCCACCCTCAAGTTCTGAGTTCTGCCTGCTGCCAGACAGTCCAGTTTCTCCCCGTATGAGTCCTGGGTCCCCAGAGACTTCCCGGAACTGGAGTTCAGAGCAGTCGGGAGCTTGTGACTCCCTCCCAATTCAAAAAGACAGCCTCGTCCTCAGGTACCAGCCCCTTTCCGTGCGCGCTCAAGCCTCCGTACCTTTGCACTTTACTTCCGCAGCTCCTGACTCTCAGTGTGCTTTTCTCTTTCCTTCTAGTTGTAGAATTTCCACTCCGCCAGCCTTCCTGTAGTTCTGGATGATGTCCGTTTTGTCTTTTTGTTGTATTTGTGAAGTTGTTGTAGGAGGCAGCAAGTTCGGTGTTTACCTATGCCACCATCTTGGTTTCTCTCTCAAGCTAATATGAATTTAAGTCATTTTGCCATAAAGTCTCTTATAAAGTATTTAAATCTCATTAACTACAGAATGAAAAATGTCATCTCTTATTCAGGGGTTGTTAATGAGCAGTGAACAGGTGGGAGAACTGTTTGTAGGGAAATAGAGTGGCTTCCAGGCCCTTTTAAGTCACATCAGATGAAATAATTGTTCAATACATCTTTTCATGTGCCTTTCCAAAACGAGGGATCTGCTGGGAGCCAAGAAAGCCAAAAATCATGATCAGAGCTCAGAGCTTTGTGCAATAATATAATGGGAGGAGGGAGGAAAACAAAGGGACCACCTAATTAAAACAAGATAAGGACATTCAAAAGCATTCAGACTGCAGGTGAATATTCTGTACAAATCCATTTCCACTGCAATTCTTATAATTCATTCATAAGTAATTGGCTTATGTTCCTCCTCTGCTCCGCTGTTGATGGTAATGAACCCACAGGCCTTAGGCGCCTGGGAAAAGGAGCAAATACATAAATAAAAACATTTCAGCTGATGATAGGAAACGGCATTTGCATGCAAGGCAACAATCTTTGAATGTCTGACTTAGGAATATTTTAAAGGTTATGGAAAGATTGTGACTATATGCTCTCTCACTCGCCACAGACTCCTTATAAGAATACATTCATAAGGTATACCACACCAATCAGAATATTTTTTCCTACATTATCTTCTCTAGAGACAATGGGTTAGGTAATCACATTTGTTTTCGTATTCAAGAAGGGAGGGAAGTTTTAATTAAACACTTCCAAATTACTCTACTTGGTGGTACAATAAAGGGAGTGTGGAGTGGGCTGCGGCCTGGGAAATACCAGCTCATTTCTCCAGATTATTTTTTAAAAAATGGAAAATATTGAGATTCTATTCATCTTTCTAGATAATCAGCAGTTGCATTGTTTTGACAGCCTGAAAAGTAGAGTTGGGTAGAATATTCCCACTTTGCATTTTCTATGGAGGCCAGTGCCTCCCAACTGCAGAACTTGGTCCTAGGCAGCAAGCGCCACACAGAGAGGGACTAAGACTGGCTCCTGCTGGTAAGAAAGTACCTTTTCTTTGGGGAGGTTCAGAGTTGTCAACAATGAGCCTGTACTATCGGGAAGAATAAAAAAGTAATGAAATAGTGGTCAAAGCAATAAGCTCTAAGAAAATAGAGCAAGAAATAATGTTGCATTCACAGTGTCAGGAGGGAAAAGAATGCTTCTGTGTGCAGTGGCATTTAACTTAGTGGAAAGGACGAGGTGACATGTGACAGGAAAGATGGCTGAAAGGGTATGCGACCATAGTGATGTTAGACCGTCTTTGTCATTCAGGTTTCTGAGCAAATGTCGCCTCCTTGGAGAGCAGCACCTTGTCCTCATCTCCTTGGTTAATATAGTGACCCTGCTAGCAAATTTGTCTTAAGGTCTGTTGCACACACTTAGTTGTCTTTCTCAATCAAATTATAATAAATGTATATTAACCAATTGTGATGAATTAGGGTACCTGTTGGAGAGAGGGGCGGGAGAAGGGATAACCACTAAGTAGATTGACATATTGATTAATTTTAAATAGAAATTTGTGCTATAAATAATATGTATACAGGGGATGATATAATCACACAGAAACTAGTTATAATTTTATAGATTTAAGACCAAAGATTATTATAAGACATTGTTTTATAAGTCTTCCATAAAACAACATACATTTTTTACATAATTTGGCAAGACATCATGCTTTACAGTGCATTTTTATATTCTAAATTTGACAAACTTACTTAAATGGTGAGTGGTCTATGAAACAATGAAAATGAATTCAAAGTAAAAAATAAAGGAAAATGATATGAAATAATTTAAATGAAAAACAATAAATATTTACTAAAACAAATAGTAATTTTGAAAACTTATAGTAGTTAAAAAGTACCATATAATCCTGCCACTAAAATTACTTTCCCATGTAATTAAATAATTTTCAGAAAATGGCTTTTAAGCACATACCTCTATAATACTTTGCTTAGTTATTAATTAATGATTGAAACAAAAACTGTTCTTGGTTTTAATATTGTTAAAAATGCTGAAATAAACATTTACTCATAAATAGTTTTTAATATTCAATTTTTAAGGATAATAGGAGTTGGATAATGAGTAGGGTAGTTATATTATTGTATTCGAGAGGGTAGTTTTCATTTAATCGCATTCTAATTGTTTTGTGTCATACTTAAAGGGTTTGGGACAAGTGTGAGAGGTTGGAAATACTACCTCAGTGGGTTTTCAGTGTTCTATATATCTTTTTATAGCCATTACTCTGAGCAGTTCTTGCCATTCAATCTTCCCAGAGCCTAGCATGGTGCCTGGCATGAAACTCGATTTTTAATGTGTTTATGGAACTGAGTCAGTGCTAATACAAGCACCTAAAAAAGCCTATGATAAAATATTGTATGGAAGTATATCAGTGCTGCTCCAATGTAATTAGAAATATTATTTCAATAAGTATAATAACATACTTTAAATACTTTAACAGCACAGTTTTCATGATGATGCTTGCATCTGTTCTATTATTTGTTCTTGAGCACAACTGAAATAAAAGGGGAATTCAACTAGTTAATCTTGGTTACATTCAAACAGTCACTTTCAATTTGACATGGGTTGTGGTCTGTGATCATATCATGCGGGAACATGAAATAAACATTTTCAGAGTGAGTCAGAAGGACTTTGTTCTACTTTTGAGATATTCACTACATGTGCAGCAATGAGCAGGACCTGTTGCGGTGGCAAATTACAGGAAGAAAAAAATATCACTGCTGAACAGGAAAGACAGAGACAGTGTGGATATGGCTGCTTTGAAAGGGATGTCTAACCCAAGAACTAGGATGAAAATTGAAGATTAAGTGCAGTAATTAGCAAAATGGGTAATGACAAAATAGCAATCATAGTTGATATGTGTCCATTGCTTGCTATATGTCAGGCACTGTTCTAGGCACTCTATTCTTATATTAACCCAGTGGTTGCCTTCATAGCAACGAAATCAGAATGTGTTAGGTTAGGGACCAAGCATCGATAATGCTTAAAAATCCCGCAGGTAATTCCAATCTGCAGCAGAGACTGGGAACCACTCAACGATCCTGCAAGGTACATACTCGCATTACTATTTCCATCTTCTCAGGGTGGAAACTGAGTCAGAAGTTTCCAAGGTCGAAGAGTTGAGAAATGAATCCAGGTGGTGTGATTCCAGAACCCTTGATCTTACCCACCCAGTGGCTCCCGGGCTTCAGTGCCATTTCTAGTGAGCAGCCTAGACATTTATGAGTTGAAGGACGTTTTCAATGCATGTCTTAAAAAATAATCATTTTAGGAAGTTATAGCCTATTCCTATGCAGTTTGGTTCCTACCTCTATCTGGGATACTTGTCTCCCTGGGCAGTACCTATCTTTACTGTGCACAAAGTTGTCATAACCAGCCCTTCCCTCGGCCCCATTCCTTAGCCCCTCCTCCCAGATGTCACCAGTTTGCTATATCTCAGAGCCCACACACCAGTGGTTGAACTTGTGAAAGAGGAAGGGGCCCAGGCAGGGGTGAAGCAAAGCAGGGCGAGCAGAGTGGTTCTTCCTATGGTGAGGCCCCGGTGTCCAGGGTTTGACTGCTCCATGGCAATTACTAAGGCTCCTTTTGTTCAGCCTCTGCTCAGGCTTCTAATTCCTCATATGTCTTTCTACCTTCATCTTCAACTTAAAGTTATGTCATATTATGGGACTTCCAGGGTCTAGGTTTTCTGCTTAGCTTTGCCACTCTTACACTATGACTGGGCAAGAGTAAGCTGATCATCTCTTCCAGACTCATGAGCTGTGTGTCATTGTAAATGAACTTGGGAAGTCTGCTTGGCTAACTGTCTGGCTCGACGGCCCGTCATTGCTCTAAGTTTAAGTTCAGTGTGGACTGCTGCAGACTGCTCACTGATTTCCAGGCCTTCAGAGCCACCATCACCGCTGGTTTCTAAGTCCATTATGAACTTGGGTATCCTGTCTGCAATGGACAATCTTGGTCATAGTTATCAAGGTCCAAGCGATTACCTTTTAGTTAGAACTTGTGGCAGGATATCACTCATCCTTTAACCCCCTCATAGCAACTGTTTAGTGCGAGGGCACATTTACTAAGCGGGGCATTGGGCCCGAGGAGTCCCCCAGATATGGGGCCCTCCCAGGAAGCATGTTTTCTTCCGCAGCTTGGATTTGAGGTGTGTTCATCATGACCATGGCCTAGGCGTTTGTTGCAATAGTTACAGTTTCTCTCGGGCGGGATTGTGCTCAGTGCAGTGAAATCACACAAGCCCACCCAAAGCTGCAACTTAACCTGGCCACGGAGCTCTTCTCAGTTCCAAGTTCAGGTGCTGAGCACCCCAGGCTGACCCCAGGGGCCAGCGTGAGGGAGAGTGGCAGTTAGAATTTACATAGCAACCGGGAGGCTCCCAACCACCGTGCATAAACCCCCTGGTTTATTCTTTATCTGTCAAAAAAAAGAATTCTGTTTTGTCATTATGAAACCCAACTGGGGAGAGAAAAAACAACAACTGATCATTCTTGCTTCTGTAAGTCATTTCTGAAAGACCTAAATAAGTCACTAGTAGTAACAGATTTCATCGGTGTTTTAACTGCCACGGCTATTTTTTCTTAAAATGGTAAATTCAAGAGCAGGCTATCCCCACCCCACACTTCCCCGCATTTAAATAGCAAAGGTAAAATATTATATGAACAAAGAAAACGCTCAGGTAGCAAAAGGGGAGAGAACTGAGGGCCCGATTCCTCAGAAGACAAAAAGGAGATAGTCAGTCCTGTCCCCTTGGTGACCTAGGTCACCGGGCTGGGGTAGGACAGGGCAGCTGAGGATGACGGGTGTCCAGGGCAGGTGCAAACAACACTGAGGGAGCTACAGAGGGTGTGAAGGAGAGTTCCTGAACCCCAGGCCTTGGTCAGCCCCAGCACACATCTGGCTTTTGCTCTTCTGGGGATCAGAACACACAGGACCCAGTGGGTCCAAATGAAGTCCAACTCCCGAGAAGTTTGGAGGGGGACTCTGGGGCCTGCGTGAACTCACACAGCCACACTCCGCAGGTAGCTTTAGATGCACCACCCACCCCAAGTGCTGCCGATGCAACAGCCCCATCTAGGGCCGGCTCCTTGTGAGGACCCACCATGGCCAGAAGGATGTGCCGGAGGCTGGGCCAGGGCCGGCGATGACTGCTTTAATCATTTCCATGAGGCCCAGTATCTTTTGGACAGATCAAGAGAACTCTAAACAATCCTTGGGCATTTGAATCACTGTACTTCACATTTTTGGAGCTTGTCCTGATGTTAATACAATAGACTTTGAACATTTAAAGTGGGTGTATTCTAGGCTTTCAAAAGTTTCCAAATTCTTGAACAATATTATAGTATTTTTCCAGAACATATAGAGTACCTCCAATATTAGAGCAACTGCCTCAGACTCACCAGGGAACAGAGTAATAACAATTAAAGAAGTAACAAAATCTTGCCGAGTGTCCCACTTAACAGGTACATGTTAAGTGGCTGTTTGCTGTTTGAAGGAAGCTACTCTTCAAAAATGTGCCTCAGTGAAACAATAGATGGCCACATGTCACTGACCTTCAGGGTCTTTCCAAAGTGGGACCTCTGTGAGGGTCAAGGGTCTGCAATGAAATAATAGCTCTTGCAAATGATACTGTTTCCCAAAGAAGAAACTAAAGACTTCTAAAACACACTCCAGTCCTGTGCCTTGAGGACCCCTAGTGGTCACTGTAGTAATAACTCCTTCTGAACACTAAGCATCTGGAGCCTATTTCAACACCATTTTCAAAGGCATGTATATGCTGTGATTAATAAAATTAAATGCACTTAACATGAAAATATTATGACATGGTTAAAAGAAAGATATCAAAGTTACTGCCACTAATTGGAGAGCCGGATGTTTTGCTGTGACACTAAAAAAAAGCTGTAAAGCCCAGCTTTAGAGAACCATCACTTAGGGCAGCTGCTCTCTTGTCGATAAGCAGCACCTTGAGTAGTTGGGTCTACTCAGGATAACAGGAATGTTCGCTGGAACTCACCCAGGAACAGAATTGTATTAATTATAAACATCACACTAACATTATTGCAAGTTTAGACGAAGATCGTTGACCTGCGAGGAGAATTTGCAGCTTTGACCAAATACCAAGCGGCACAGTCACAGCGAGCGCACTGTCTGATCAAATTAGAACATTTCTCCACATGGCAACTCTGGCTTTCACTGGCTGTCTCTGGAAACAGAAAGTCAACACCATATGGAAAACGTGGCCTCAGCTCAACCAAGTTTTTAATTCACCCTTTAAAAAACTCACACAGACACACACAAAGGCACTATCAAGAGTGAGTTATGGCCTGGCCGGTGTGGCCCAGTGGTTGAACATTGAACTATGAACCAGGAGGTCATGATTTAATTCCTGGTCAGGGCACATGCTAGGGTTGCAGACTTGATCCGCAGTGGAGGGCATGCTGGAGGCAAACGATCCATCATTCTCATCATTGATATCTCTCTCTTTCTCCCTCTCCCTTCTCTGAAATCAATTAAAAATATATATATTTTAAAAAGAGTGAGTTATGTCATGCCTTGGCTCAGCTGTGTGTGTGTGTGTGTGTGTGTGTGTGTGTGTGTGTGTGTGAACTCTCTTGTCCCTCTAAATTAAGTGTAATCACTCTGTCTTTATTGAAATATTCTCTTAAATTGCCTGATTTCCAGTGTTAGTAGACTCCTGGGGAAGTCGGGCAAGTAAAGTGTCTTTAATAGAAAGACAGCGATCTAGAATTAATAAGACAATTTCTTTTTTCTCTTATAGTTTCCCCGCTACACCTAAAGTCCTACCACACGGCACTTAGAGTGTCAGGGAAGGGGAGGACAAGATCTCCCAGGAAGCAATGGGCGTGGGATGGCAACACATCAGGATTCACATTCTCATTTCTGGTATCAAAGGAGGGTCAGCGAGAAAGACAGTGATGCATCACCTTCCTTGCGGTCAGTTAAAACCGGATGATGATTTTCATAACGATGCGTTCATAATGACAGACACACACACACACACACACACACACACACACGTATGTGAAAGGCGCAAAAAAAAAATTTACTCTTCAATCTCAGAGACACAAAGATACTTAAGAAAGAGAAGTTTTATTAGGGCAATTTCACTTTATTTTTCCATACAGCAAAGTCAACTACTGCGGTAATAATAAAAGAAGCGTAAAACAAATCGCAGCCCAAGACAAAATACATAATTGTAAGCAACTACAAGCAGAAAGTAAGTTGTGATTACATAAGAGTAAAAGCAAGCACATCTGTCCTGTCAGCAGATGAAAGGGGTGGGGTTTCCGGTAAGTGCAACGCGGGAGCCAGCGGGAGCGGGGGCTGGCTACACAGATTCCTTAAACAAGTGCCCGTGACCACATTCACTTTTTGAGTGCTTCTGAGTTGCAAATTAGAACCATGAACTTTGAACTGTGTTTTACCTTTTCACCTGCTGAAAGAACAGGCTTGCTACGGCAATTAAAAAACAATCACAGAACAACTAGAGCTACACTGTGCTGTTGGTTTGCCTGTTTATAGTTTCAATTTCGTGAAAGTCATTACTTGTTTTGAAGATTGGTGTGTGTGTGTGTGTGTGTGTGTGTGTGCACGCGCGTGTGAACAATACACCACTGAAATTGGCAGAAACTGATTAGAATAATACGTCCTTAGTATAGTTCTTTCTCTCCTTTTTGCTGTTGTTGTCGTTGAAGCTTTAAACATGCAGTAGTTTTGAAAAATGTGAGGAATATCTGATCCATGATTTCACCTTAACGGTTGAAGTGCCTGCTATTTTTGGTAATGGTCTTCAGGCAGATTTGGCCCAGTGGAGTTTTTGTCAGTCATGAGATCTCGGGAGGATGGCCTATCTTTCCAGCTGAAAAAATCCTGGCAAACTACAAGCTGTCCACAAAAAGCAAAGCAAATGTTTGAAGGGGTACGGAGTGCTAACTCGGTGCCACTTTTGCAAGCAATTTTGCTCAGTCTCATTTTATTAGCCTTAACAAAACTCCTTGTAATTATAGACGTTTTTATTCAAAATAAGATCTTACTATTATACAGGTTTCTCTCTTTTGACTATATACAGAAGTGCAAAAAGTCAACCTTCTCTCTAGACGTCCCAACATGCTCAATTGCAGCATAATCAACCCTCAAGAGTTTGCACACACGCTTTAATTCTCATTACGTAAACTTTGAGTATTTGGATTATCAACAAAAAGTCCCTTGTTCTATTTATTGATTATGCAGCTTATTTATAACAAGGCCTGATATTCAGGGATTTCAAAAATATTAAACAATACTTTAACATTTGAAATGGATACAGTAGAAAATAAATTTTATTCTAATATCTAGGTTCTAGAGATCCTCTTATAATAACTAATTACAAACAAAATAAATCATCAAAATATTACTCAATTGTCTGCCAGGATTGTTGCGATAGCAACAACTTAACTTCTTACTTAGCAATGATTATATATTTATAAGATATCCATATAAAAGATCTTTGTTCTTTTAATGAAAACTAGACAAGAACTAACAATGACTGACATTCTTACACTTTAATATTAAATCAGTAAAATATAAATCATTTAGTTAACAATAATACGAATATTCATATGACACTACATGTAATTCAAAACTGAGTATGTTATGAAGGAAAAACTACTTTAAAGTTTTTTTTTTTGTATTTTGAAAAATTCATCAGTAAAATCTAATAAAACAAGAGCCTATAAACTGAAATGGTATTCAATTGTTAATACAAAATGAAATCTAATAAGTGTAGGAAATGAAAAACTACATTTTAACAAGAAAAATAAGTAATATTCTATAATGTAACTAACTACAATAACATGTGAAGTCACCATTACTCTCTTAACACGATTGAAATTACATTGGTATGGGTTCCAACCCGTAATGTAATAATCTAAGGCTTTAATAGATGTACAGTACAATCAGTAAAATCAACACATCAGTCTTATATTAGAAAGCATCTCTCTCAAGCATAAAAACTTGCAGTAAACTTGGAAGTATGGAAAGTTCTACAACTGAACTTTCACCTCTCCCATTCCACACTATAACTACCAGTGACCTGGCCCCTACTTCAGCAGCTGGCAGAACTGCTGACCAGAGCAAAAATACCCTTACTAGCTGCAACACCCAAACCACAAAAAGGGAATTCCTTTGGATGAATCCATTCTTAAAAACTGAATGCACATCTATTTTTTTTTATAATTTTGTAAAAGGCTTTCTAAGGCTATAAGCAGTTAATCTGAACAAAAAAAAAAAAAAGAAATTACATATAAAATCCCCCCAAGTATGTAACCCACCCGATTGCTAGGTAAATGAAACACCTCCCGTTTTCATATTTTGGTTTATCATGCATCTGATGACAGTGCTGCTTTCTTCTTTGTTTAGAGTCACTATTTTCAACGTGACTGTGGTGAAGCATTTAAGCAAATGTGGAACCATTTTTGCAAAGCATTTATAGTCTTTTGACTTTGACAGAGCTATAAATAAAAGCAAAATAATTTCCTCAAACATTTTTTTTTGTTATCGTGTCTCAGAAATGGCATATCCCTTTTGAATATCATGTTAGACAGTATAGTATGCATAAATATTACACTACAATGCATTAAAATAATTATATATATATATAATCTATTATATATATCTCCAGTATGTGTGAGTTTATCTGTATTGAGAGAAATTGTGTTGTGCTGTTCTATTGTTACTGTGGTTACATTGGCCATTTCTGAGACAGCTTTGGTTTCCAAAAAAAAGAAGAAAAAAAAAAGAAAAAAAAAGAATGGTGCCCTTTGACTGATTAGTACTAGCAAATAAGCAACAAAAGGTGGCTCTGAAAACAATAACACTGAAGAAATAATACTCTAATTTGATGTACAGTCTATGGCACTTCATGAGAATCCTTTACAACATGGTACTTAAAGCCATGATGTGCTTTAAAAGATACACAGTTGTGGTTTTGCTTGGCACATTCATCTCTGTCAGATCCCTCCCTCGCCGCATCTTACAATCTATTACATTAAAAATATTACTCTTAAACAAAAATGACTGTGCATGCACGCTCTCACCTCTAATGGCAATTTTAAATACAAGGTGCACCTTTGTTATTTGTAAACCTTGAAAGAAATAAACTTATTTTTAAAAAATTATACCTTGGTCTACAGACGTACCAATACATAAGAGAATCGTGGTTACACCATAGTCTGTCTTTTCAAGATGGCATGAATCTATTAGGAAACTAATTAGGTATGCATCTTTTAATGCATAACTCTGTGCTAGAAAAGAAAGACGATGTTGTTCTTTTATAGACAGGTATATCACCTCAGCACGAATATCAATTAAATGTACAAAGTGTATAGGCAACAGTGTGCAGTGGGTTTCCATGTTGTCTTCTCTTCTGGTTAACATGCAATATGTGGATGTCTTGTGGCTGAGGGGTTTTTGTGGGGGTTGCTGGACGGTATATACAATATGGCTAATGACCTCGTCCTTTACTCTAACCAAGCACACTGTCCTTTCCTCTTTAGTATGATCTACAAGGGAAAAAAGACAGAGTTTTTGTTAAAACAGACGACATCTCAAAACAGGTTCCAATACATACTTACTAGGAAAATTATATTAATTATATTGCTTGAGTTAGTGTGAATGCATGCACATTATAACATCTTCATTTAAAAACAAGAAACACCGCACAAGTACAAGTGGATCTAAATTTGCTGACCTTCTCTATGAGAATACAATGACAGGCAGAGTTTTGTGAAATTCTAGACTCTTCTCAAAGACTAAGCTAAAAGTGTAAAACGAATTTGCAGAATCAAGGGACAAAACATAGCTGAGCTCTTTTTTAGCACTATCGTGGTGGGGGAGAATTTAAATTCATTTTACTTCTCTGCTAAAGTCAATAGGTTTCAAGAGTAACGCTTTGGCTTACAAAATTAAGATCCATGCAACAAGCCCTATTAAACACGATTCACTATACAGATGGTCTCTGACTTACAGATGGTCTCTGACTTACGGATGGGCTCGACTTACGTTTCTTTGACTTTGCACTGATGTGGGAATGCTAAGCACTCAGTAGAAACCAGCTACTAAGCTATGATGTTGGATAGGTGAGGTTTACTAAATGCATTTTCAACTTATAATGGGCTTAGGGGGACTGAATCCCATCATAAGTTGAGGAGCATCTGTATTTGGGTGCTTGATTACCACACTATGTGTTTAGAGGGAAAAAAGAATAATACTTTTAACTATTTTGGATCATTTAACATTTGGAGCAATTTTTTCCTACAGCCAAGAAAAAGTAATATCATTCCTCAAGTTCCTGACAAATTTAAGTGAAATAGATTGTACTTGTAAGTAGATCTGTTTTTTATACAAAATTTGTTCTCATCAGAGAGTCTTCACATATTAAAAGCATACTTTAGAATACAACCTTGAGAATGAAAGAAACCACCATTTTGCTGCAATCAAAAGCAGTTTAGCCCTAGACGGTTTGGCTCAGTGCATAGAGGGTTGGCCTGGGGACTGAAGGGTCCCAGGTTCGATTCTGGTCAAGGGCACATGCCTGGGTTGCTCGATCCCCAGCAGGTGGCATGCAGAAGGCAGCCAATCAATGATTCTCTCTCATCATTGATGTTTCTATCTTTCTCTCCCTCTGCCTTCCTCTCTGAAATCAATAAAAATATATTTTAAAAAAGTTTAAATATTGCAACTCATGAAAAGAACCAATCATTTGTTATATAAATCCTATATAATAAAACCCTAATATGCAAATCAACCAAATGGTGGAACAACTGGTCGTTATGATGCTCACCGACCATCAGGGGGAAGACGCTTAACGTGGGAGCTGCCCCCTGGTGGTCAGTGTGCTCCCACAGGGAGAGGACTGCTCAGCCAGAAGCCAGGCTCTTGGCTGGTGAGTACAGCAACACTAAGGACCCCTTGGGGGATGTCCGCCTGCCAGCTTAGGCCCACTACTGGGAGCGGGCCTAAGCCGGTAGGCGGACATCCCCCAAGGGGTCCTGGACTGTAAGATGCACCAGGCCTCTAGTATACTACAAAGAGCCTAAGCTTCAATACAGACAAATCCACTGGTTTGCTAAGTGCTGGACTTAAGGTCATTTGGTATCATTTTTTGCAACCTGGATTATTGCTAAGAAATAGAATATATATATATATATATATATATATATATCTCCAAATGTCTATAAAAGCTTGAAACAGATTTTTTAATGTAAAAAGAACTCTTCTTCCAAACCTACATACTACAAATTAATATGCTTATTCAAGCATGTGGCTATTATTCAGAATAATAAACTTTATTATCAGAACTGCATAGAGCTTATGAAACAGACAAAACCATTTTCAGTCATTTACTTCATGACTGTAGCATGTCTTTGGTAGTACTTCTCACACAGAGTCCCTCCTTTCTTTCTTAAACCGCTCCCAAATATTTTCTATCCTCCTCTGCATGGGCTCAGCCTTTGCTAGCCTTCATTTTGGGTAATTATCACAAGGGCCTCTGAACTGGTTCTCTGCCGTCTCCTGACAGGGCACTCTGTCCCTTCTCCTGTGAGGCCCCTATCTCCTCTCTTCTCTCTGCGGCCACCTTCTTTGTCCGAATTCTCTTACTTTCTGACTCTGTTGGGAGAGTTGCTCCTTTATCATTGTTCCAAGAAAAATTTATTCAAACCTTTCTTATTTTAATACAGTGTGCTGAAATTTACATCTTGATCTCCTTGCCTATTCATCTTTATCTCACTGACATGGTCATTAACACATAGTAGCACCCAAAAGTCACTTGCAAATGTGTTAATGAAGAGAAATGAATGAAAGGAAGCAACAGAGAATGATCACCCATCTTATTCACCAGAGGCAGTTTTAAATGTTATGGCTCTTTTAAAATATAAACATAATTACCTAATGTGCTTCTGAGCATATATGCAAACTTGGATGCATGCATACTGAAACAACAACACATGCATATCCTTTAAGCATGGAAAATGACCACCTTTGCAAAGTATCTAAGTCAGTGTGTCTGAAGACAAGCCACAAGACTTTCACATCATTCTTGAGCAATGGCAACATTTTCAGAAATTATATGATCTGCCAAGGTGACTATTTCAAAGTACCTAGAGCTCATTTGGATGTTTAGATGTGTGTATGCATATATATGAGTGTGTGTATATATTTCTTTCTTTTTTTTAATGTGCCTCAGGCATGAAGCAATCTGGCCACCAACACAGGCATCAAGCTAGGATGAACGAAGAACTGTACCTCTGCTTTGTCCCTGACTGATATAAGAGCACCACAACCAAACAGGTGTCTCCTTGCCCACTGCCAAGGGGCTACATAAATTTATTTAAAGTCACACTGTTTGCATTCTAATGATACTGTGAGGTGAAGCATGTTCTCATTTAAGAATATACACTCCCCCACACCCTCCAAAAAATGAGGATCTACAAAAGGGATCAGGAAACTCTTGCCTGTGAGCCAAATACAGCCTATTTGTTGCCTATTTTTTAAAAAAAATATTTTATTGATTTTTTTACAGAGAGGAAGGGAGAGGGATAGAGAGTTAGAAACATCAATCAGCTGCCTCCTGCACACTCCCTACTGGGGATGTGCCCACAACCAAGGTACATGCCCTTGACTGGGATCGACCCAGGACCCTTCAGTCTGCAGGCCGACGATCTATCCACTGAGCCAAACCGGTCAGGGTATGTTACCTATTTTTGCAAGTAAAGTTTTATTGGAACAGAGCCACACCCTTTCGCTTACATATTGTTTCTTGCAGAGGTGAGTAGCTGTAACAGAAAAGAGTGGTGACAGAAACCACGTGGCACACACAGCCAACAATATTTACTATGGTCTTTTAAGAAAAAGTTTGCTAGCCCCTGATCGATTTAAGTCATATTTTTTCTTCAGGCCTGTGGTTTATTTCTAATATAAACTAAAAACAAAATTTACCTTCCCTAAGTATTATGTGTATTTAAGTGATATAAACATATTACAAATTTGTATGATAAAATCCCTCATAACCCATCTAAGATAAAAATATGAGCTCTGCATAAGTACTTTCTCTGAAAGTTTGCAAACATTACATAGATGCTATCGTTAAAAAATACCGTCATGAATATATACAATGTATCACATAATAAACTTACTGTTTAGTGATGAAAATTCTACATCTGGGTAACATACTTGTGGCTAGTCAGATGTTCGGCAGATATTATGGGTATCTAGCAAATAAAAAATTATTTAATGAATGATCCATGCAAGCAAGCCAACAATCAAGAGATGAAAACATTTCAATATTAAATTTCTTAAGAAAAGTGAAGTTCAGCTGTCAGGTGACAGTCCTTATCTGGTCAACAGAACAGTAAGTTAACGTAAACATAATGTCAAAGTAGCAACTCAGTTTTAAAATCTTTGTGTTAAATACTATTCTACCAATGTTATCGGATTTTAAGAAGTAAGAGAAGTAAAACTATCAAAAATTCATGCAGAGCAGTAATTAAAAGAAGCCCTTTTTGTTGGCCTACACACACACACACACCCACACCCCTGTGGTTTGAGTTATTCAGTAATCCAAACAGCAAAGTAGAAAATGTCTTGCCTACTTTTGTGCAACCAATTTCTAACATTTTCTTTGGTTCAACTTATGGGATCTAACTTCTTTTCCAATTTAAAATACCGGGTAGGAATTACAGAGGCGTACTTCAAGAGAACTGGGTAAGAGCATAAATTTACATCACAACCTATTTCTGAATCCTGATTGCACCTTTTTTTTTGTATTATAAATGGGCAAGAGAATTAAAAATCTTGAGAGAAAATACAATAAGAAACCAATAGAGAGTGACTTATTTCAATAGTCCCCAAAGCCAAGAGCTTCCAATATGTAGCCTGATTCTCCCCCAACGCAGAATTACGGCTGCTAACAGGAGTGGCAGCACCAGAGGTGAGGACTCTCAGAGGACTGGAAGCACAGCCTCTAACACTAGTGACCCATTTCCTACCGCGTAACCTTGAGCAAAGCCCTTCATGACTCTATGCTTAAGTTTCGTCA
The DNA here is from genome assembly GCF_963259705.1 of Myotis daubentonii. NCBI lineage: Eukaryota > Metazoa > Chordata > Mammalia > Chiroptera > Vespertilionidae > Myotis > Myotis daubentonii. Next base: position 18,722,239 of record NC_081842.1, on the reverse strand, counting down.
CCTACAAACTGGCATGAATCCCACGTCACAGCAAGGTTGGTGGGAGGATAGTGAGATCACATACATGAAGGCATTTTCGTTGTTGTTGTTTCAATTTAGAGGTCCTAGACTAAGGCAACATATTACAATCCACCGCCTGGAGTGTGAATTAATAGGTCTCGCTTTTATTTCCATTTTTCAGCTTGACACCTTTACACAGTTTTACAGCATTGGCAAATGGCACGAAAATGTGCTCCAAGCATAATGAAGCTTCTCATACCATTTTTCCTGCTGCTGCAGGACAGGATGTTGCACCCAACAGTGTAGAAGCATCAGGGATGGGGCTGTCGAAACATACCAAGGACCTTCAACACCACCACTCGATGCAGATGAAGGGCCAGCTATAAACTTCTGCAAGCATGCAGGCTGCATTTTGTGGCATCAGCTATTTCCAGCATCGCTAATGTACTGTAGGCATATACATATGTATGTATATGTAGATATAATATATGTGTGTATATATATATCCATTCCCTTGTCTTTCTTTTGGTTGTAAAACAGTATGAAGACCCAAGATTATGCATGAAATGGTCACAGCACAATGCAAAAAAAGTAAAGTGTCCCCTACAACCCAGGTGGCCAAGGGCATGTTGGAATTTGCTTTGCTATAGTTCTGCTTACACCAGCAATTCTACAGTCATGCATGGTACACACAGGAGAATTTGGCATCATCGATCTACCCCATAAATGGATTGCATTGAATCCATTAAGAAAGGCCTGCCATAGATTACTTACTAACATGCTACATACGCACAATCTAGCATTCTTGTAAATGAGTCTGATGTGTTAGCATATATCCAGGGCTATTTTGACAAGCTGCAGGAAAACTACTGAATGGTCTTTGCCAAGAAATGTTTAAAGCTTGTGGGAATCTTTAAGATGCATCCCTATACTGCTTTTGAGTTTTCAATGGCTATCCTAATAGTTTTTAGTTCTTCAACAGAATACAGTGTGTTGTAGAAATAAGGTGGCTATTCCTCATAGCAATAACTACATATTCAAATGGCACTTAATTGGTCTTCTTTTCCCAAGGGCAATGTGTTGATTCTCATCTCATACAGGCTCTTTGGAGATTCACTTGGCTACGTTTAACCTTAGTCTATGGGTTATATGAAATTTGATTTGGCTCTAAATTTTTTCATATGCTATTAACCCTACTGAACTTTGCTTTCATAACAAATATATCTGGATATTCAAGCCAAAACCTACTACATATAAATTTTATTCAATGACAATGCTCATTGAATCAATGTCAATTTTTAAATTATAAATATTTTAATAATCATTCTCTTTTAAATAGTCATTCTCGCCCTAACCAGTTTGGCTCAGTGGATAGAGCGTCAGCCTGCGGACTCAAGAGTCCCAGGTTTGATTCCGGTCAAGGGCATGTACCTTGGTTGAGGGCACATCCCCAGTAGGGAGTGTGCAGGAGGCAACTGATCGATGTTTCTCTCTCATTGATGTTTCTAACTCTCTGTCCCTCTCCCTGCCTCTCTGTAAAAAAATCAATAAAATATATTTAAAACATAGTCATTCTCGTATACCATTAAATTTAAATTTCTGAAACAGATCCCTCTTACTTAAAAGTAACCTGTGTAATTGTTATTCTATAACGTGTATGGAACACAGAATTGATTGTCTTTTTCCTTCATAACTCCCCAAGATTTAAGGTGGGCAATGATAGAAAAATTTTTTTTTCATTTAAAGAAATAAGAATCAAAATGTGAACATGAATTTAATCTATTTTGAATATGCAATCTGCTTAACAAACAAAACTTTAACAAATTTATAACAAACTCAATTTACAAGAGTGTTTCTTTGTGGCATATGTTAGATATTTAAATATTGTGCTTTCTATTAAGAATTTAGGCAAGAACTGAGAAATTGTACGTACCAGATATTAATAATAATAAAAACCTTAAAATTAGCTACATTTTTTGATCAGTCAAAATACCTGCATGTTTGGTTGAGACCAAATGAGAATTGCTTGTGTAAATATAATTTTAGTAGCTTTAGAAATGGAGCTGCGACAACTTTGGAGCACTTATAAATGGCAAAAAAGCATTCTGCTGCTCATCGTAGAGAGAATGTGTAGGCCAACAAGAGGAATCTTTGAAACCCCATGCTATTAAGCACCCACGACAGCCCTCACGTACACACGATTCCCACTGACCTCAATGGGAAATCCCCGTGCGTAAGGGCTATTGCATTGAGCCCTATCAGAGTTGGTTTTTAAGAAACGAAGCTGTAAATTAGCAAACCTGGTTGGCTGTGGCTGTTGCAGCGAAGGGAACACTTGTGGCAGATGTTGTTGCTGCGGACACAGTGGCTGGCGTAGCACCGTGCACCATGGGAACTTTCGGAGGGAAAATCATATAAGCAAACATACAGAAGAGTGTAGCAATATGGAAACCATGGCAACATGGAGGAGATAATTGGGTATGGTATTTATCACAGCAATAAGCCATGTGACGGGACATCATCACCAGCGAGTGACATGCAATCACAGCGCAAAGCAGGACAACATTCCAAGGAGAGAAGGGGAAGGGAGATGAAAGAGAAAAAAAAAAGGGGAAAAAAAAGCTTGTTACCATCAAATTAAGAAAATTGACACAAACAGGCTAACTTTGCTAAGTCACAAACAAGAATTTTATATAGTGTTCATAGACATTCTAAATCTAAATCAACATACAGGTAATTACTTCATATATATATATAGTTAACTGAATGAAAGTAATTTTTCTTATTTATTATTATAAAAATATACAATATATTACTTTTATGAGATAGATTTTTTTACACACTAGAACTCATAGTCCAATCAAAATCCACCAAAGGTGACTAAAGGAAAGTTGTGTGTAAAGAAAACATTTATGTGAGTCCATGTCAATTAAATAGAAAATGACATTTAATTGACAGGTGTTAGTAAAAGGGAAATGGACTTGCCCAATAGATATAAGTTAAACTTAGCAGTGGATTTTGAGGGGCTGTGAGGTGCACCATAGGTTTAAGATAATCAAGAAACAAAGCTGGCACCTACCAACACTTGTAGCGGGTGTCATGCACAATATTGAGCCTGCCCATCATGCATTGCAACAGGAAGGTGGATTTGAAAGGGAAAAGAATTAAAACATCCCATCACACGTGTAATTAGGAAATTCATTTGAACAAAGAAGAAAAATTGTTATTATGGGAACAGTGGCATGTAACTGTCAGCACAATCAAATCATACAATAGCACAGTGATCAATTAGAACTAGTCTCGAGTGAAGAATAAAAGCCAGTTCAACTGTCTGCTGGTACACTTTGTTTCTCCTAATTGCTGCCTTATTAAATACAAGTATTTGGGGGAAAAATTTAAACCACCTTAATTCTTTTAAAAATAATACTGTCGTTTGTCTCGTTTTAACCTAGTGACTAGCCACCTTGCCGCTTTGCCATTTCTGACTTTCACATATGAACTCATTAGCATTTTCTTTATATTGAGCACATGTTAAATAATTAAACATATTATTTATTATTAAAATGCTGAATAATTCAGTGCACAAAGCTGACTTGACAATGTAAGGAAACCAGAACATTCATTTTCATTCCCTTGGTTTTACTTTCCTGTTCATTGTAGCAGCAACCACACAGACATGCAAGGGCTTGTGATCATCCACATGGCCATTTTATTTGGAGGGATACCGAGCAATGAATTATGGGTAAAGAGAAAGTGAAATTTCTGTACTGCCTGAGCTCGGACTTTAAATGCAGGAAGAATATTTAGAGGGGATACTTTCATGTTTCAAATTGGTTTACTTGGTATCCAGGAAAACAGACTAGTTTTCTTTGCTGGTTTAGACCCTCAGGACTTCTTGGAATAGCCAATATTCTAGCAAATTTCACACACAAAAATTGGTAATTAGACTTCAGTAAAAACCTTGAATGGGAGATAACGAAGATACATACATTACATATGTGGTGTTAGCACTGATGTTCACAATTCCTCGACCACGATGTTAAATTAACAGTACATATGTATTCCTTTTTCTTTGTCACATATAAACATAAAAAATCTAATTTATTTTGCCAAGTACAGGGCACTTTCTCAACGACAGAATCCCTTGTTCTTTCTATGAGATTATTTTAGACTTTGAGATTTTAATATTTCCAATGATTTTACACTTCTATCTGAATCTTGGCACATCCTATTTACATACTAGCAGCATCTGGGATGAACATTTGTTAGAAAAATATCTGCCAATTGAGTCTTGTCAGAGACAGCGCTACCAAACAAAGCTGCCATTGACAACCACCGACTCCTCCACAGGCATCCCTGGGACAGCTGCAGTGAGTCTGTGATCACAATTAGACTGTGGCCACAATAAGCAGTGATTAAACTCCGTAATGGAGCTCAGGAGGCAGCCTCTCAGGTGGAGTTCTATTACAGCGATGGGCATTATTTAAGACACCTGAAGACCTCTGCCACTTGCTACAGCTACTGAGTCAAAGACGTGTGAAAGACAACAAAACAAACCGGCGATCACAGGGATGTTACTTTGAGACAGTAGAGCAAGCAAAACTGAATACTGTACAACTGAGTCTGTGAAAGCACTATCCTCTAATGGGAGGGCGAGAGGGTGAAAAGATGAGTGACAAAGAATAACATGGTATTTTAGGAACATCAAACCTAGTTTAAATATTGCAAAGGTTTCATGTTTTAAATTTCTTATTTGTAATTATGCTGCAGTCTGCCTACTGTATTTCACCCCATGCATAATTAAGCCTGCACATGCTGAAAATGAGTTAACCTCACCCTATCTCTCTAAAACCCTGCAGCTTTTATTATTTGAATTTTAGTTTGAGTTATCTTCCTCATTACCATTATAACCAATACACACAGTCTGGGGAGGGGTTTGCAGCAAATAAACATAAGGCAGCAATGAAAATACTAGCTAGGGTGCAATAACTCACAAATATGAAGACATAATGCTGTAGGACCCACTTACCAAAAACAAAAATCACTTTTGAAATGATCATGATGTCCATTTTAACATCGAATGGTTTGATTTACTTATAATGATGCACAAATAGCCAATTACATTCTTTTCCCTCAATATTCAGCACAAGACCAAATTTAAATGACTGTATTTGTCAATTTGGAATTTCCCCTATGAAAGATATTTGCATGGCAGAATGGTGTGTTTCTGAAGAGTGCATTACTTTAATTACATGACTTTTTAAGATTAAATTTTTAAATTGATCTGTATGACAATATAGGAAAAACAACTAGGAAAAAATTTACAACTGAGATGTATGCATAGTTAAAATTACTTCAAGGAGAAGGAAAAGAAGTAGGAGAGACAAAAAGAAACAATGGAGAATTGGTTGGAAGTTCAAATTTAGATGTGATAATTCAAGCTTATGTAGGTATATTATGATAAGTATTAGGTGTAATTCTTTGAAATTTTATCTAGAGATCTGACTATAGAAAAATTGATGGATTTTGTGTTGGAGACAGCATAAATTTAAGGGCATGGCAATTTTAACAAGAGCAAAAAGATTAATTTCAGAAATATCTGGGAAATTACATATGTTGAAGAATATGTTTTAATATTATAAAATATAAGATAAATGTGATTTTTAACTCAGAATACAAAAAAAAATACCCTACAGATCTAAATGGTTTTATTTTAATTTGAAAGTGGACAAACTTCAATTTGATAGATATTATTTTATGAGTACAAATATGGTTTATTTACAGTGCCTAGAGCGTGGGCTATTTCAATTAGGGGAATATTCTAGCTCATTGAGTGCTACTACATATTCTATATATGGATGACCAGTTTCCAAAGATGCACAATATAAAAAAGTGTGCTTAGTGAAAATTAATGAGAATATTATTCTTTTTTTATTATTAAAAAAATAAATGATCACATTCCCTCATGGTATTATGAACTTAATGCACTGCCAATAGTGCCATATACAAATGGGTCTGGATCTTTGACACACCTATTAAAAATGTATTAATTTAACTAAAAAATAAAAATTACTTTATTAAATAAGTCTCAGAACCCATGGTAATATCTTTTTGTAAGGTTAAGAGGTAAGAAGGAAAATGGTCTTTGTCTCCGGTTAGTTGAATTTCAGATTACAAGGAAATTAATATGTATTGTCTGAAGTAGATGAATGACTTAAATATCCAGGTCAGTAAATGGCTGATTAGTTTATGTTTTTAAATTTCATAACCTTGTGGATAGTTCTAGAGTGTTTATGTGTCTAAGTTGAAATCAACAAATGTATGACTCAGGAATAAATGTTATTTTCACTGGGCACTTACAGCTATTTCAATATTAGCTTAGGATCAATTGTGATCGTAAGCCATGCACTGATTGGTACTGAAGAGAGCACTTTGAAGAGCCCTAGAATACAGTCAGTTTTTTATTCTCCACCTTGAGAACAAAAGGGCTGACAAATCAAAAATCAAAACTGAAGGTGTCATTTCAAAGAATTCGAATGGACTCATGGAATCATGAAGGCAAAGGGGTCTTACAGCAGAAAGTGTCATACAGTAGCCGGACACACATACAACACGTTTGAGGAAAGAAAAAACAAAAAGCACTACATTTCAATTCTAAATTGCACAAACAAAAATAAGTACATAAAACATCACTGATCTTTCATCCATGGTTCATGAAGCTATAATTCTGTCTCTAAGGAAAACCACATGAGATACCTCCGAGAAGTTCTCACTGTTACACCTTACCTTCCACCTTATTTCTGACTAACAACAAATTGGGGGCACGGCTGGTTTATCTGCTCTACCAGTAGGACACTACGTGGATTGGCTGATTCATGTATAAACAGACTCAAACCCCTTACCTGGTGGGAGAAATGCTGTATGCTGTTGTAACTGCATGTTGGCTAGAGCCTGTTGGTATTGGAAAATACCAGTGTTAAAGACTGCGGTGGCACCGTTGGTTTTTTCAAGAGCAGGCCTCTTTGGTAATGGGGGAAGTACAGCTTGAGGAATTCCCTGTTTAGTGAACGAGTATAAAAAACAAATACCAGTAAAAAGAGAAAAAGAAAAAAGAAAAATCAGTTGAAGGCTAAAATTGTTAGGAAGCATGAGCAAGCAAGCAGCAGAGCACTTAACTACCCATGGGGGGGGGGGGCGGATCCAATAAACAAACAATTTTTAAAACAAACGCAAGATAAAAGCTTTAAAGGAAGCATTATTTTTATCAAAAACAAAAACAACAAAAACCCCACTAGTTCATGAGCACTTGTTACAATGCGTTAAGTGTTTTAAGTCCCATAATGCTTCGGGCTTTCTCTGAGAAGCCACTGATTTAGGAAGAGAGAAAAGCTGCACTGCGAGCTCCATGAGGATTGACAAGTATAAGCAATGTTAATCGTTAATTGTACGGAGTGAATGAAACAGGTCAAATAAAAACTGACCCCACTCTGCCCCGCCCCCAGCTCTACCTAGACATGCAAATGTCCCAGAGCATGCAAGTTTTTTTTTTTTCTTGAACACTGAACTTTAAATATTAAAAAGTAAATAATTCTATCGCTAAAGCCATGCTAACCAAAGAGGTACATAAATATACAGTCAAAATTACAATTTTAATGTCCTTGAAGTATTTCATTTGAACGTTCTACAATGTAGTTAAACTGAATGTGGGCTGCTGGGCTTTCAGAATCTTTCATGGTATGATATCCATCCAGGTACTTAGATTAGATAGTCTTTCCACTAGTTTTGTCAGGAAACCACACTCAGTTTTTCATTGTACTTTGCAACTTTATAACAGAAAATATATATTTATATATATTAAAATTGACTATAAAAAAAAAACTTGTATCTACAACAAAGCTACATGCCAAGCTAAAAGGTGAAAGGTCATAGTACCAGGTCAAAGGTTGCCTCGAGGGGTCGCTTCAGTGATTTGACAGCCGACTGAGTCTTAATTAGCAGGCAGCGAGCACATGATGGCAATGGGCCAGTGGGGTTCAAGCGCATTAACATAAACAGCAAGCAGAGGTGCATCATGGGGGCAGCAGTGCATTTTTGGGTAGGTGAGAAAAAACAAATAAAAAAACAAATCATCGGAATGCCATATACAACGAATAACAAGACTAAGCATGCACAATAAGGGCACTACTGAGTTGTTATTGGGAGGATAACTCCTCTTTGTAGTTAATTACAAACAAGATACTCTAACAGAAAAAAAAAAGTGAAAGGAAGAGAGGAGAGAGTCAGCCTTCTGTATTTTTGCTCAAGTATCCATAAACAAACACAGAAAAGACCTCTCTCATGATTATTGTGCTTTAAGACTATTTTAATGGTCGAGTCACATATTTATGTATAGAAAGGGACAACATTAAAATAGCTAAGCGAAGAACAAAGACCGGGCTCGTTAAAATCAGCTATGAGATCACCTCAAAATTTACCTTCAGACCAGAGTTTCTTATCTATTCTAAATGATCCCATTTCTAACGCCTCTTTTTCTCCTTTCTAGAGAATGGCATCATTAAGCATCTCTCCTTTTACAATTATGTTTATGCCACAATATTATTTAAGACAATCCAGAGAGCCTATGTGGTTCAAATCTTGCAGCTAATGCTAAAAACAATTTTGTGGGAGCAATTCTCCTAAATAGTTTCAGATTATGTGACTGTTAAAAGCAAGATATATATATAGAGAGAAGAGCCATGGTGTGCAGAAGAGCGCACCGAAGAAGAACATTGGCTGATTAGATGGCGCGCAGACCTAAGAGCACCAGAGATGGCAATATCGTTAAACTGAAACGGAGACAGGTGTTCTTTACAAAGCAGAAATGTCAGAGTCCCTACCATCCAGAGTAAGACAGAGTATTAAGAGTTAGGCCAAAGGTAGAAGCAATGTGAAACCATTTGAGGAGTTACCCTCACTTTTGTGAACGGTAACTGCACTAGGTATTGTCTGGGATACCTGAACAAACATATCTTCAGCAAAAATAAATAAATAAATAAACAAGGTTAATAAAGGAAGAGCCTGTCATCAGAGACACTTGTTCACTTTGCTAACAAGGAGTGGGCTGGTGTGCCTACTCACCATGGCAGCTGCGGTGGCTGCAGCCTGTGCTGCTGCAGCCTGGTTGACCTGGTATTGGGCAGCCTTGATCTTGGCTTGCAGATGTGCGGGAGGATGAAAGTATTTGCACTTTTCCCGAGAGCATCTCCCTTTGATGTAATCCATACACACGGTGACGGTGTTGTCATTGGTGTCAATCATTGTGCTGTCAGCAGGATGAGCAAACCGACAATCGCTTTCTCCTCGGTTGCAATTGCCACGCTGGTACTCTCGACATACCTACAAGGTTATGAAGTGCAAGGGGGGGGTCAATCAACATGGAACAAGTTGACTCTGTCTTGAGGATTTTCACTGACAGTGCAGGACTGGTGAGAGAAGGCCACGGGTGAAAAGGGAAACGAGCATTTGCAAACAGAGAACAAAATAGCTTGAAAAATTCCTCCTTTTCAGTAGAATGTCCATGAGCAGGAAAATGCATTTATGATACTAATTATGTTAAACACCTAATGTAAAATATGTCGGTATATTTATTAGTTACTAAGGGGGGAAAAAATAGCAACATTGCAGTACAGGAGTCTGGCAGACTCCAGGTGATCAAAGTTAACATCGCCGGTAACAAGATGTCCAAGTACCTACTTTTACGAGGCACTGAAAAAGGGGCACGCCATCGCTTTGGTCGTATGACTGCTGAGAATGCATAACCTGAAAGTAATCACGAGGAAACTGCAGACACACTTGAAATGGAAGGATATTTTACAAAATAACTGACCAGTACTCTTCCAAAAGGTCAAGGTCATGAAAGACAGAGAAAGGCGCAGATTGGACAGCTCTGGAGTCAGAGAAAGGATGCTGTTAAGACAAATGATGAAACCTGATTAAGCTCTGTAGACTGGCTAACGGCAGCATAGCAATGCTAATCTGGTTTTATAAATGGCTCTATGGTTATGTAAGATGTTACTATTTAGGTAAGTTGGGTGAAGAACAGGCAGGAACACTCAGTTCTATTTTTGAAACTTTTGTGCTAATCTGAAATTACTCTCAAGTGCAAATGTATAAAGCAAAATTTTATAGCTTTTTAGTAAAATGTTGCCAGGAGCTTTTTTTTTTTTTTTATCATTAGATATTTACTTGGTAGTTATATAAAGCAGGTGGGAAAAGATTCGTTTTTGTTATTGCCTATTTGTTTTATGTCTTTCAATTTTGCCATGGGGGCCAAGGAGGAAAGGTGAGAATGGATTATTTTGCATTCATTTGCTCAATTTCGAATCTTACTATTATTAATAAAGTCTGTCATGGTGGCTGCTCCTGTCAGGTTTCCAAAACTGTCTTCGTTTGGGATAGTTTGACCTCTTTACCACAAGAGGGCCTTCTAAAACATGGAATGCTCTTTTAACATTTTCATGTTCCTGCTTCAGGCTTCAAGGGAATGGTTTTTAGTTTTCACTGTTTTTACAACTGAGCAAATAAAGACCCGAGCACTTTATTTTGGAGTTCAGCAAGAAAGAGGAACGGGAATCCTGTTACTATTTTAAAAGCAGAGGTTTTCTTGGATGTGTGTACATAAAATGATCACATTTCATTTTAGATCTTTTCCCCATTATATTCATATCCTATTGTCTGCTTCCTTTAAAAAGGACTGTGTAATCTGCATCATGCTACATCTTGAAAAGAACATTAGAAATGACATCCCGTACTATTTGGAAACCTCAAACTAGCTAAAGCTTTGTATTCCACATACCTACCAATGAGCCAACTCTATTCACCACCTCATTCAATTTATTTAATTTTAAAAAAATCACTGAATAAACTACTCTGTGCTAGATAATCTGAGAGATATCCAGAATACAAATATGTCCCTGGCCTGTTTTCTCAGTGGTTAGAGCATCAGCCCTGGACCCAAGGGTCTCGGGTTCGATTCCCAGACATGGTTGCAGACTTGATCCCAGGCCCTGATCAGGGTGCATGCAGGAGGCAACCAACTGATGGTCTCTCTTCGCTCTCTCTTCTCTCTTTCTCTCCCTCCCTCCCTTTGTCACTCCCTCCCCTCCACTCTCTCTAAAAAAATCAATTAAAAAATATCCTCAGGTGAGGACGTAAAAAAAAAGAATATAAATATGACTTAGGAAGTTACTGACAACCCTATTTTATTCCATTTCATTTATAGGTTTATTGTAATGATTTATTACAATTTTGTACTTGCTTGTGGGATGCAATAAGGGAGAATTCTGAAACTAAGCAGAGTTGGTAACTAGCAATTAGTTTAGAATTTGTTCTGAAGCCACCCTTTTCTGAACTTCAAATAATTTTGTCCAATGCTTTTGAATATGTGTTGTCTGTTTCTTTCTTTCTTTTTTCCCCCCAGCTTAAGGTTTTCCCAGACATGGGAAATGAAACAGAAGAAATATACTGAAATAGCTGTTCTCCCATTATTCTTGTCTTTGAAAAGTAAAGAAGAAGTAAAAATCTCTTGTGAAAACCTGTACTTGTGCGAGCTACAGGCCAGAGGGGCTGGTTTGGCCTGATTTCTCTGATAAATGCAAGAAAACTTTAGACTCTGCTGATCCCCAAAAGAAATCTCTTAGATATAGAATTCTATTAGCAAAATATAATTGACACACAAAATTTCAACAAATTTGATCTTGTGATTCAAATCTGGATAAGAACTTGTACAATTTGGAACACAGAAGGTAAAACTAAATTTGAAAATCCTAACAACATTACGGTTCTTTTTCTAATCTCATGCAGTCGTCTGTGTAGCTCCTACTCTGTGACCTGCTTTTGCTAAATACTTTTCATTTTACTAAGTGTCCACAGTAATCATTTTTCTATGGCTGCATCGAATTTCATCAAATAGATGTGTATCATATAAGTAACTTTCAGAGAACATCCAAATCATTTCCAATATTCCCAAATACCCTAAATATTGCAAAGAATACATTCATGACTATAGGCATTTTCTGATCATTTTCTAAGGATAAATGTACAGAAATGGCATTAGAGGATCAACAGTATAACTACTTTTTATAGTTCAGGAAGTGGCTTTTCAAACCTAGATTAAAATAATTACATCCACTTAGCTAGACACATAATATGCTTCAATTAAGAAGAATATTGGTTGAGTCTTTTACTCTATAAGTATTAAGGCAGGATTTGTTATTTAAATCAGGTAAGTTTTAAATATTTACATAGAAAATGAATAAGAGGTTCTTTCATGGCAAAAAGCATCATTTCAATGAAGATATTCACTGAAAACACTTAAGTACTACATTTCATTTCCAAAAAAACTCTATGGAATAAAAAATAATCAGAAAAACTTCTCAAAGAAATGTGAATTAATTCTCTATAAAGCTGCTTCTGTTGATTAAATAGCAGTGGTACAATGGGAAAAGGATAGAGTTTATAATCAGAAATCTTGGGTTCTAGTTCCTACACTCACTAGCTATCTATACGGTTCCTCGAGAATACTGAGAAAATGTGTAGATAGCTTAAAACACACCATACATGTCTGGTTAAAATAGACAGTTCTGTTATTTGATCTCTAATTTTATATAAACATGACGAAACTCAGCAGTAGAATTAAATTCAGCAGTTCTCTGCAAGTTAAGACCTTGGGATTCTAAGGAAATTAATAGCAATGTTTGAACTTATTCAAAACTAGACCCTCAACTGCATGTTCTTAAGGAGAGATCAATTCCAGTAACATGATTTGTGCTCAATATATTAAACTGACTCATCTTTGGAGAATAACATCCAAAAGCAGGAACAGGAAGCTAATTATAACAAGAAACAGGGACTCAGTCCATTTTACTAGTAATATTTTGGGCAGTAATTTTAAACCTAATGGCCAATTTTACGGAGCATACTCAAAGACATATACATACTTGCTGCTCAACAATAAATACCAGTGACTTTATTTTTTATTAAGCTTGAGCTAGCACAGCACATTAAAAAGAATACTGGATAATTGATTTTATAAGTATCCTCAGCATTACTGGTCATGAGAAATTATCTAAATTTTCAATTCAAAAGGGTTAAAATCTCCCCACTTTAAAAATCTGGTGATTCAGGGAAATGATCTTAGGTAGTTATTATACAATTAAATTTCCCAAGATAAATATCTGGTGATATAATATCTAGTTTTAGTCTGTTATCTAATAATTGTACAAATTTGGTCTATGTGAATATCATTTTTTCTTTTTTTTAAAAAAAAAACAACAAAGAAAAAGACGCCCATTTCGTCTATCTCAGAGGATTTTTGTTAAGAACAAACGTGAGTTTTCTTTGAAATCTACAAAGAAGAACCCATCGTTAGCACTAGGCCAGAGAACACAAGCCTATTTCTATAGATGACACAGCTAAGAATGTATAATTTGACTTAATGTGATTTTAAAAAATCATATCTGAATATACATAAATGACCAACTAAAACAAATTTCATATTAAATCTACTGCCACATTTTAATTTATTTACTCCTATTTATTCCAAATATGCAAACCAAAAGGACAGGAAAATACAAATATCTATGAAAGAAGCTCATCAATATGCCAAAATGTTCAAATCTGTAGTTCCTTTTATTACTCTTTTTTAAATAACAGGAAAAATGGAGACATTTTAGTGTTAGCTTGGGTAAAGAAAGAGGAAGAACAGCAAAACTGAGTGACCAAACCAAGGTTCAAACCTTGAAACAAATTACAACTCTGCCATCTCTCTAATCACAAGAGAAATAATTGACAGGGACACAGTACATTAGATGGTTTAAACGAGGGTGCAAGTACACTTTTAAGAACCATTCTAAAGCTTTATTATAAATTTAAAAATATGTTTAAACTTTGTAAACCTGTGTGCACCGAACTGTTAAGATTTCTTAGCGATTTTCTAAACTAAAGTATCATACAAGCAGTACCCAAACATCCTCTGTGAACATATAAAATTAAAATAATCCTATCAATAAGCATTCCTTACCTTAAAAGCAGTTGCTTTTCTAATATTTTTAATTGAATGTCTTTTATATTCAATAGATCATCCCAATCTAGGCTTGCTTTTACTGTCACGTTAACCCTCATTTAGTTTTATGTGCTCTTTTTTGTTTAGTTAATAGGTATCATATATGATTAAAAATATGACATCAATTAATGAACCAAAAAAGCACATAAAGCTAAATGAGGGTTAAATCATTTAAATCATATCTATATATTTAAAAGGCTTATATGCAAATTGTCCCTGTGGGAGTTTGACTGGGAGACTTGGAGTTCAATCGCTCCCTATGACGTGTGCTGACCACCAGAGGGTGGCACGGAAAGAAGGAAGGCCCTGGCTAGCAGCCCTGGCTGTCAATAGGAAGGAGGGCCCCAGCCAGCAGCTGGAAGGCCCTGATTGGCCTTGATCGGTGGCCAGGCCTAGGGACCCTACCCATGCACAAATTTTGTGCACCAGGCCTCTAGTAAAAATATATTGCCTAGAGTCTTTTTTTGTGTGTCGACATGAGTAGAAGCACCCAGAACCCAGGGGCCTGAATTAGAACACCATGCCATGATTACCTCAGTAGAATAAAACCTTCAGCACAAGAATAACTTATTTTAAAACAAACTCTAGCTGAAGATATCAGAAGCCAAGTCATTTGTCCACCTTCCATGAAATACTTTGTATGCTTTTCTCATACTGCTGATATAAAAATGATACTGTTAACCAAATGGAAATCTTCTATCCTCATCAGCATCTGAAATAGGTGGCCATTGGTTTGCTTTTCTTTGATTAATGCTATTATGTGGTATAAATTACCTTAATAATCATTGTGTGTGTGTTTTTATTCTAATGGAATTTTTTTTATTGCTTGAAGTATTACAAAGAGTATTACATATATCTCTCCTTCTTCCCCGCCCTTTGACATTCCCCCAGCCTCCCCTACCCCCCAGTGACTTATGTCCATTGGTTATGCTTATATGCATGCATACAAGTCCTTCGGTTGTAAACAATGATTATTCTCTTATTCTTAAGAGAATAATCATTGTTTACCTAAAATATTTTATTATGCTCTTCATCATGTTTTCAGCAACTTACACTGTAGGATGCTGAGTGAATTGGAGGAGGCATGTTTTTAATTCAGAGTCACAAATAACTGTACATGAGGTAAATGATGAAAAGTTGGGACTTAGAGAAGAGATGCTGGCATCCACTGGGGGAAGAGTACCGTGGACTCTTTGCATTTAGATGTGCCTGGCAGAGCTGTGTAAAAGCTCCAGAGGCCCACTGCAGACCTGAAACAGTCTTTGGGGATGAGGCCCTGCATTTTTAACAATCATCCCAAGGACTGGGGCCATGAACAAGATGTTATACTTTATGCTTGGAATGCTCAAACTTTAAACATGTTCCCAAGGAGAATGCTAACAAAAGCTAAACATTTCTCATGTTTTAATTTCTCTGTTGGGTTATCCTGAACTCTGAATAAGAGTACATGTCTTTCTGTGATCAACTGATTAACTGGTTGATTGATTGATTCATTCATTCATTCATTCATTCATTCATATAACAGCTATTGGGCATCATTCATGAGCTTGGACTCTTCTGATGTGGACCTTTTTTGGTTGTTGATCAGATAGCAGTTAGATATTAAAGATTTCCCTCACAATACTTTTCACTTGAAAGATGTTCAATAGTTCTTCATTGGATATTGTTGAATAAATAAGAGAATGAATGCATTTAAGGATCCTTTTTGCACCATAAAAAATTACTGTGTTTCTGTGTCTCTTGACACTAAGTCAAATACTTCTTCATTATGAAGCAGGACCTGGAATAAAAACCTCAGTTCTTTCCAGTACTTATAGATTCTAACAATTTCTTAAAATAATTCAAAAATAAAAAGCTGCTTGGAAATTACAAAAAGGCATCCCAACGTCACAAAATGGAATTCTAAAAGCCACTGTTACTGATATTTAAGACTTTTGCTCCTCATTAGAGAAAACCAAGAAAGCTGACTTTTTACAATGTAGCAAGTCTTTTAAAAGATATTCCACAAAGAATGGATAATATGAATATTGGTATAAAGCAAAGCTTATGTGTCTGCTTCACACACACACACACACACACACACACATGCACACACATGTACGCACACACAAATACACATACACACACTGTCCCAAAAATGTATACACACACTTTGAATGATTATAAAGGCAGTGTTTATTAAAATACATTTCATTTTCAAAATTGAGTTATCAGCTGCTAAAGTGTGTATGCATTTTTGGGGGGACACCAGCATATAAAATAAATTTTTAAAAGCTTGTGTCTGGCATTAAAAAGAAGAAAATTCCCTAAATGTCCCCAGAATGTTCTAACTGGAAGTGATCTTAGATATTATCCAGTACAATCCCATAATTTTATGTGTGGAATATGAAGTTCAGAGAACATGAGAAATTTGACTCAAGCTCACTCACCTAATTAACAATATCACTAGTACTAATCCTTGGATTCCTGCTTTCCAATTTAACCTTTTTTTATAGAATTACATTGGGTGCTGTAAATACATGTCAGTTCATCCAAGCAATTATATAAGAACCAGAAGGCTGATAAATCTATGGTATTTTTAAATTTATTTATTGTCTAATAAGTAGTAGCAAAAAGAAGGAAGTGGCAAGACAAATCAGCCATTATTTTAACTGATTTAAATTCTTTTCCACCTCCAAAGGAATTCAAAATTCAAACATGTACTTCAGAGTTCCTTGAGGGAAAAAAAATAGAGTATAGAATTAAACCCCAATGACTAAACACGTGGCCAATTAGCAAATAAGTGTGTGCACTCATTGCCATGTCGTTTAGACTCCAATCTGGAGTGCAATTAGCATGAGAGGAAGTAACCTGAAGATCTGAATGTCTAAAATCCCAAGTGCTGAGCAGGAAGACATGCCCCTGAGCCTCACAGTGCAATAGCCTAACAGGTTGTAATGGTGACACTGGATCAGATCCAGTTAACCAGAAGAAGACAGGAAGCCGCCCCACCACCAGGCATTGAGAGAAGTGGGATTCAGGTTACAAGGAAATGAAGTCAACACAGCAGAAGTCATTTGTTGTGACTATTGTGAAATACGACAGACAAAATACACAACGCAGCTCCTCCCAAAAGAAAAATAAAACCAAACGACAAAAGGTTTCACTGTAACTAAACATCATACCAAATATAGTTAATTACAGACTACCTAAAATTGTGAGAGGACTCGTTTTTAGAAGCGTTCTGACCACACAGCTCAGCCTTTGAGAGAGATTCTTTTAAAGAGGTTTCAATAGAGATTTTCTCAGCTTTTTAAATGTCATCTCCTATTAATAATTAATTCACTAAAGTTCATCTCAGATGGTCTGTTTGGTTCCCATTAATCAATCAACAATTATGCATTAGGAGCCCAGGGTTCGCCTCAGAAAGGCTGGGGGTGGAGTTCACATGTTGAGCATCAGATAATTTTTAAATATTTAAAATTTCTTAAGTTTCCTCCTAATTTATCGGCAAACAGCATTAGTTAATGAATGAACAAGGGCAACTGTGCAATGACAAACCACACACAGGTCACGGTGTACCTCTCTCTCTAGCACACAGCCGAGTCCTTCGACCACAGAGGGCACGCAACTAGGTTTCAAAGTCCTTCCTGGGTCCTACTTGCAATAATCTCTTAATTAGCAGCCTTTTCCAAAATGTTTAATGAAAGGTAAGGCATAAGCCTAAAACAAACAAAACTTTAAAGAGTATACGGGAGCCAAAATGTGCTTCCTCTTCTTTGTATTATCTCCTGAATGGGAATGGGTGAGGGACGTAGTGTTTTAAAATGGGATTCTGAGTTCATACCCCATTGGAACATCCCACCTTTGTGAACTTGAATGATTATGTCACATCTCTACCCCTAAATTTATTGCCCTGTAAAGTAGAGTTAATAAGAGTACCTTGCCAGGCCGGCATGGCTCAGTGGTTGAGCATCAATCTATGAACCAGGAGGTCACAGTTCGAAGCTCAGTCAGGGCACATGCCCGGGATGCCACCTTGATCCCCACTTTGGGGGTGTTCAGGAGGCTTCCAATCAATGATTCTCTCTTATCTATCTCTCCCTCCCTTCCTCTTTGAAATCAATAAAAATGTATCTTAAAAAAAATTAATAGTATCTTCCTCATAAGCTTGTTTTGAATATTAAATGTGTGATGCTTGTGAGGGGTTGACTCTGTATTTGGTAGATAACAAATATTCAATAAGTATTAACTATTATTATTGTCATCAAAATGATGGTACAGTTATAACTATTCTGAAATCTGAGATCCTTTGTAAAGCTTGCAATGCAACTTAATAAACAAGAACTTGGTGCTTATTAAATAAATTCTTGCTAAACTTGTAAATTATTAATGTCAATTATATTCACACAAAAGCCTTATTTTGCTGCCTTCTCTATAATTAAAACATGCAAAACTTCTCTTCACTCAGCATGGCCTCATCTGAATCAGGGACAAGAGGAAAAGGTCATTTTGGTTTTTAGTTGGACACCAAAGCCAGGTTTTAGAGCTTCAGTGGACAGTAATGTTGCCATTTTTTCCTGCATCTATATAGTTCACCAAATCTATCGATTTACAGCCATGCTGAAACTCGAAACAACTACTTCAATGTAAGATTTATATCTTTAATTTCTTTTTCATGTAACAATAGCAAAGCACGTACATCTGATCATCCTTGACTCTGAGACTCAGATCATCACACAATTTCCAATTAAAAATGTTTATGGGAGTGCACTTCATCAACAAAGCTGCCCTGCTATTCCAACCAAAATATAGCGAAGCTTATGAAGCCATCTGCAATGATAAACTTTAAAATGCTTTATAGATAGTAACTAAATAACATCTTTATGAGAACAAGTATCAGGGGATTGAGCAAATTTGTTCTTAATAACAACAGCGATAAATATTTAAGAAACATTTGCTGGGTGCCAGGCATTCTTTCTTCTCTTTGAGGGAAGTTGCCATTATTACCTCCATTTCAAAGACGAGGAAACTGAGGCACAACAAAGTAACAGACAGTCTGACCCCAGAGTCCAAGCTCTTACCCATTCATCTACACATGGATGTTGTGGCTTTCCTGAATACTACGTTCATCAAATATAGCATGCCCATATTCTAGTAAAATGCTCCAAGCATTAAACCAATGCTTCGAATTTTTTGTAACTTTTATGACAATGAAAGAAATAAAGAAATAGCACACTTTGCAAATTAGAATAGAGTACGTACAGAAACCAGCCCATCATTCCTACCTCAAGTCTGTCTGTCCGCATTAATTTCTGTGCTGCAGCTGCAGCAGCTGCAGGGACAGGGACCCCAGGGTTCCCTGTGACCAACATGGGTGCAGTCGGCAAGATCTCTGCTGGAACCAGGCTTGGGGAGACAGGTCCCAGGTAGGGATTAAAGGCTGCTGATGCATTGGTGGCTAAGCTGGGTGCAACTGAAAACATTGGCTGAAAAATAAAGTAAGAAGAAAAATTTAATATGAAGGTCTTAGTTGAAAGTTGATATCCTACATTATATAAATGTTTTCATCCATCCACCCCCCCAACCTCCATCCATCCATCCATCCATCCATCCATCCATCCATCCATCCCCAACCTATTCTTCCTTTCCTCCCTCCCTACCTCCCCTCCATTTAATTCTGTGTTTATTAACTCTTATTCAGGATAAGGATGATTCTTAAATAAGCACTGATCAAACCAATGTTTTTCTAAAGTACAAGACGTAACCTGCCGCTACATTTTCCACCAGAATCTTAAAGCCTGCGGTCTCTAATACTTGCAATTTCTTTATGAACAATAGATCAAGAACTCAATAGGGAAACTTCCTGTGGTTTTCTACATTCCATCTTTGTCCTGATTGAACCCTAGACACGTATCTAAGAAATACATTTCATAGTTACTATGTCAGACGTTCTTGAAGGATCTGTTTACAACTGTTAATAGGTTGCAAGTGCCCTATTATCTTGCATAAATAAAGCAGAACTCTCAGTGGATAGCTAAGTTTCACAGACCATGTAAACTGTGAATAAATCTCATGTGGTCATGGAAAGGTGAGGATGGCACCATTCCTTGTGGGCACACAAGATAAAGCGTTTGGCATATTCACCAGTTGCAGGTTTTTCTGGGGAAATTATAAGCTGCATCAGCCTATCATGCTCTTGCGAGACATTTAGCAGGGAATTCACCTTATGAGGGAAGAACCATTGGAAAATAGGAAATCTGCAACAGAACACTTCTAGCTAAATGCTAAGTGATTCTTCAGGGGAACACCTATGGCCACACTAAGGAAAATGCGACAAGATTGAATTTCTGCCAGAAATGCTTTCATGGATACATGAGAATGGTTTCTATTTGTTGGTATAAAAATGTGCATATCAGGAAATATATCTGTTCTGGATGGAATTAAGCAATTTACCTGAAATCTACTCAAGCAATTTTCTTTTCCAATTTTAAAAGCATAACCAAGCACAACAATTTCCCATGTGATTGAGGATACATTTTCAACTTCCTGATTCAATGGAGTTTCAATTCTTGAAGTTTAATGCTTTGTGTAATAGTAATGTTTGTCTCTAAAACACAAAAACTGATGGACAAAATGGAGCCTATTCTTGAAAGTAATTTTTAACGATTCACTTCCTTTTACCCTGTGGTATGGAATAGAGTCAGAGAAATTTTTTTGTAGAATAAAAGGACATTACAATGTAGCGATTCTTCCCTCTGAAAGATGATCCTGAGTTTATACAGTGTTCAAGAGAAATTTGGAACAAATTTTTAATGCAATTAAGATGCATGTTACAAAAGTAATTCTTATGGTTCAAAAGAAACATGTTAAAAAATACAACATTTCCTTTATCTAGTCTGTTCCTGCCCCATCCTGTATTTGTGAGGGAGCCCGAGTATTCCCTTGCTCCTAGGACAGTTCTCAACTATGGGTGATTTGGCCTCACAGGGACAGCTGGCAATATCTAAAGACGTTTCTGGTCGCCACAGCTGGAGGGTGCTAGTGCATCTAATGGGTAGAGTCCAGGGGTTCTGCTAAGTGTCCCATAACACATGGGGCAGCCCCTTCCAACAAAGGTTATCCTGCCCTAAATGTCAGCAGAGCTGCGGTTGAAAATCTCTGTCCCAGGGATGCACTCTGCTCTTCACCTCACACATTGTTTTAGGACAAAATCTTTTGTGCATGCCGCTAGCGCACGCAGACTTGGTAAGAAAAGCGTGAAAAGTAGAATATTTAATACATAATGTGATCCACTTGGCAGAAGAAATGACACGCCATGGGTTCCTCTGATATGTTCCAGTGAAAACGATGGTGCCCCCGAATGTGCTGGCTTCAGTGCCACGGTCAGCTGCCCTGCCAGACCGATGGCTCTTGCCTGAGGAAGTGGCCTCAAGCGATGCCTCCCATCCTCCCATCCGCAGGCCCATCCCTGCCCAAAGCAGCTACGCGACCTGCTGACAACAAGAAACTGTCCAGCATTCCAGATATTAACAATCCGTAACCTGCCAGAAGCTGGGGCCCTGGGCAATCTCTGCCCACCAACGGATAGTGAGCAGCAGCTGATTTTACGCTGCTCCACTGTCTACTGGCTGCCAAGGCGGCAGCAGGACAAGGGTTGACTGGCACGACGAATACATGCTGAACTTGGATTCCTACTCCAAAATATTCAGGTAAACATACACTGCTACATACTCGCAGATACAATATGTAAAATTTCAGCCACGCCAGCCATCTATTTTTCCTATTAGGTATTTAATAATTATTTTTTAAAAATTAGCACTGAAGACTAAAAGACTAGCTTGGAATGTGGTAACAGACGCCAGGTAATAGCATTCCTCTTCGTATTCTATTGCTACGAAGGAACATGTATTTCCAGACAGAGCGTGTCTGAATGCATGCTTCAGAAAGTTACTGAGGTGCTCACGTCACAGTACACAAGCCACTATAATTCTTTAGACGTAGAGGTCCAATTTACAAACTCATTTGGAGGGAAGAAAAGCATTCATATTTTAAGAAAATAAGACCAGTGGCCAATAAAATTCAGCTTTGTTAAAGCTCATTGAATAATATAAACATAAAATCTACAATGCCTAGTATACAGAAGTTGCCTATTAAAGGGAAAGGAACGCTTCTATTACCTAAAAGTATGGCAACAATTTTCCCGCCGGACTGTTTCTATAGAGTTGTCATGTGAATTGATTTCTGGATTTGATCCAGCAGAACAAATTTAAATCTGGTGAATTTTAGGATACTCTCCCCAAGTAAAATCTGCAGCAGCTTTTAAAAACCCGAAACATCAACTCTTCAACAAGCATTAACTCAAATTGCTCCCTCTCCAGATAAGTGGTGCTATTTGCTAAACAGTCAGGCAATCAATAATAATAGCTCTATGCTTTGAAATCTGATTCCAAAAGCTGCTTTAAAAACAACAAAGTACAACATTCCTTCATTTCTTTTGAGTTTTCTTCTGGTAAATCTGTTACATCCTTTTTCAAAGAGCACCTTGCAGGAGGAAGGTCACTGCTGGACCCACCAGTGCCCTAATCTGATTAGTAAAGAACTTGAACTGCTACACGGCTGATTCTCCATCCAAAAGCCGCCCTGACAGGGTTCAGGAGAATCGCAAGGACGGATATTAACGCAACGGCGGTATTGAGCGGCATCTTATTTTCTCTGAAGTATCCACAGGATAATGCGTAACTACATAATCGGTGCATTTGATACTAACTGCATCCTTGTAACGATGATTTGCAGATACCGTGCTTCTGGGAAGGCATCAGGAAGGTTGGCTTATTATTGTCTTTTGTCTGTGAACACCCTGAAACTAATTGCAAGCTTAGGAATGCTTGGATGGGCTAATCATTTGTTTGTTTTCAAAGAGCCATTCTGATTCCATTAAGATGCTGGGGCTTTATTATAAATGAAAATGTTATTTAATGTCACATTATGACCATTGTTAAATGTGTGCAAACATGGTTATTAGCATAATTCCCTCTCCTTATTGCGTGCCAGGCATGTGCTTGGTGCTTTACCTATGTTCCTGCATTTAATCCTCGTAACAGTAGAGTGTAAACTTCAGGGGACGAACAAAAACAAAACTCCACTGCTTTGGTTTCAAGATGGGAATGGGGAATACCTGTTTAATACACTACTAAATGCTCAAAACATAGAGCAATGCCTGGCACACAGTAGGCACTCAATATAGACTGAATAAGTGCTTGAGTGGGTGAATGCATGAGTGCGTGGATGAATTACAGCCTTGGCAGGTGGGTATTATTAGTCCCATTTTGCAGATAAAGAAGAAGTCTCTTGGAGATTATGGGCCCCAAAAGACCTAGGATATGGACACAAGTGTATCTTGATTCCAGGTGGTTCTGAAAATAGGGGTTCTCTGTGCAGGCCGCCCATCAGAATTACCTAGAGTTTTCTATCCAGCATGCCCTTCCCCTCCCCCTCATGGGACTCTGGGGAGATGTAGGAAGGCAGCAGTGCTTTTTAAATGCTCCTGGATGACTCCAATTCCAGACACTAAAGGGCCTTCTACTACTATTTAAAAACAGAGATAGGTTCCATTGTCTGGTTCTATGTGTGGTCGCTAAGGACTCGTGTTCCCTCTGACTCTCTTCTGAACATGGTTTTCTCTGCACATTGAAGGATGCTCCGGCGCAGCCCACCTATTTAATTCCTCATCGTGCTTCAAGAATTAGGGCTCTTCCTTGTTGAAGTTGTCCCATATCCACCCACACCTCCAACTCTAAACAGGCGTTTCCTGCCCTCTGCTCTCCTAGATCCTCATCACTCAGGGCCACAGAGGGTAGCCTTGGGTCCTGTGTTTTGTTCATTTTGTATAGATCCTGCAGTTGGCATCTACACAGGTCCTCAGTAGACATTCATTTAACAAGTATATCAATGGATGTGCTGTTTTTCTCTGTCAAAGAAATTAGTAAATGCATTAAAGGTTTTCTAGAAATAGAGATTTAAACATTAAAAAAGAGATTTAATGTCATCCATTTCTCTAATACGCTTGTTAGAAAAGTTTAATTTCTTTTTTCTTTGGTTTTGCAACTTCTAATACTGAATTTTTCTAAGTTATCATTTTCCCATGCTGTAATGTTACAAATATCATAGAAGCCCTAATTTATTTTAAAATGCTATGTGAGACAGTGCTTGTTTTGCAGACAATGTTGGCAAGTTTTAATAAAACAGAGGGAGTACATACAATAAATAATACATAATTGGTATATGCTGGCATTTACAGAACACAAATTTTAAGTCAGATCTGTCTAGATTTTACGTGTGTGTGTATCTGTGAAGGTCAAACTTGCACGCAGTAAACCATAAAGCGTTTTTAAAAAATTAACAGCATAATCGAGGTGTATGAAACCAGATTCTTGTACAACCCTGTATAAAATCTGTAAACAGCCTTTGTAAACAATTGTTTTGAATATGAACATAGAGCCAAAAGCTGATGGGAGTGGGCAACAAATATCACATTACAATGCCTTTTTTCTAAGAAGGTAGCAGACAACTACAATCAAAGCAATCCTATTTTAAACTCTGTTTCTAGACTGACTTGCGGATTGGGCAAATCAAATGACCATTTGCTTTATCCTGAATTTCACTTTCTCTTTCAATCCAATTTTTTCTCAACGTTTAAATAGAGAAGACTCGCTTCTAGCTCTCTGAGGAGAAAGGTGGCAACAAACATGCCAGTCCCTAGGATTTGGGGCCCATTTTCAAGCCGCTTAAGGAAGTGCAGGCTCCTTGATTGAGAAGGGTGGATGCCCTGGCCAGGTGGCGCAGTTGGTTGGAGCATCATCCCATACACCAAAAAGGTTGCGGGTTTGATTCCTGTTCAGGGCACATATCAAGGTTTCGGGTTGTATCCCTGGTCGGGGCAGGTTCTGGAGGCAACCAAGGGATGTTTATCTCTCACATCGATGTTTCTCTCTCTCTCTCTTTCTCTCCCCGCTCCCTTCCTCTCTCTTCCTACAAACAAACAATAAAAACATATCCTCGGGTGAGGATTTAAATAAAAAGGGCAGATGTATGAAATATGATTCAGGGTGACTGACTTGGAAACATTTTACCAGAAATACTTGGATGAAGTGGCTTTATCTCAACCACCAGTTGGATAAACTGCAAAGGAAAGTCCTAAAACACAATGTAAGAACCCCAGGTGTTCCTCAAAGTGTGACAAATGATGACATCAAAGCTTTCAGCATCAAACTGACAACAACCGCTGGAAACCCGAGGTGAGAGCAGAGAGGAGCTGACAGAAGCAGCAGAGAAGCTCCCGAGCCCTGAGCTAAGTGCAGGACCTCTGAAGTCCTCTGTGACTACCCTGCTTTCAATGCATGAAATACACGGGAATTCCACGTGAGTCAGGGACCTCAACAGGGCCTTCAAGCGTGTGCCTTCAAGGCAGCTGTTCTGGGACATTACGGATGGCCAAGCCTAACCTTTGGGAGCACAGGGAAAGGCGCCTGAGACCTCTGCTAGCTCTCCGAGGGCAGTGACGAGAGCCTGAAAGATACCTTTCAGGAACGGACCAAAGAACTCTATCAGATGCCTCCAAGTTGTAAACCGCAAGGTGCCATCTACCTCCCATTAGGTTGTTTAGTCATTTCTCATTAGATTGCCTTTGCATCAGAGAGTGCATGGCAAAGTAAAAAAAAAAAAAAAAAAAATTAAATTTAAAAATTAAAGTGGCACTTAGGAAATAAATCTAAATTTGGATAATTACATACTATAGGTCTTCCATTTATCTTCCAGTTACAGAGCTAGTCAGCAGCAGGGCCAGTCATATTAATTAATCTCTCCGAACCTCTGAGGCTTCATCTGCAAATCTGGGATAATACTACCTACTTAATAGGATGGTGGTGAGGATTTATGATACCAAAAGTACTGAGTTCAGTAATCTCACGCATAGTATTGCGTTTGCCCCCAAAATGTCAAGTCCTCTTTCTGATTCTTGGCTGGGTGCCTTTCACTACAATCTAATAAAGTCCATACAAACAAGAAACTCTCCTATAAATCCCTGCACTCCCCAAGTCAGCCCAGTGTCAGATTCCAAAGACCCTCCATATATACACCAGGTCTCTTAAGATTTATGAGAAAACGAGAACCCAAACGGAGTGACATACAGCCATTTCCTGGTCCCCAAAGGGCCCTCATGCAGCCCTTGGCTGCCTCTGACATGGCCCCCATTCGGTGTGGCAGAGCCTGGGCTGGGGCTCTGGGGCCTGGTCGCAATTCCTCTGGACGCAGGGGAAGGTCAACCACCATGAACCTCTGCCTCTTTTTCTTGTGTTTGGAAAGCTCCTTCCCTCATTCACTCTTTCACTTGCCCAAGCAATGGTTTGTTCTCTGTGACATGCCAGGCACAACACTAGATACTTCTTTTTTTTTTTAAAATATATTTTTACAGAGAGGAAGGGAGAGGCATAGAGTTAGAAACATCGATGAGAGAGAAACATCGATCAGCTGCCTCCTGCACACTCCCTACTGGGGATGTGCCTGCAACCAAGGTACATGCTCTTGACCGGAATCAAACCTGGGACCCTTCAGTCCACAGGCCGATGCTCTATCCACTGAACCAAACTGGTTAGGGCAACACTAGATACTTCTGAATCTGATTGGACCTTGCTAAGCCTTTGCCCAATCCGTGTTCCTCCAGCCA
The DNA here is from genome assembly GCF_963259705.1 of Myotis daubentonii. NCBI lineage: Eukaryota > Metazoa > Chordata > Mammalia > Chiroptera > Vespertilionidae > Myotis > Myotis daubentonii. The sequence continues at coordinate 18,695,435 of NC_081842.1, read as the reverse complement.
CAGTTTGGGGGCCCAACTGGTTGCCCTTAGATTAGAAAACTAAGAGGCTTCGCCTGTGTGACTTCAAGCCCCGTCGCTGCTCAGACACTGCTGATGCTCCTGATGGTGGGGACCTGCTCGCAGCGTTATCTCCTTGGAGATCCCCACCACCTGGGTAGGGTCCAAGTTTATGCCATCCCCGCAAACACTATCGGCTGGCCAGCCTCTGGGAGGGGTTTTTCCATATTTGCCACCTGCTGCTTCCAGCCGGTTAGCGTCCCTATTTGTGGGCCAGGCATTAAAGTTCCAGTAGGCAGCTGGTTAGGACCATCTCACTTATTTCTGAATCTCCATGTTATTATCTTCATTAAAACAGGGCTGACTACAGGGATCAAAACGTCTCCGGTGAGATTTTGAAGCAAATTTCCCAGATTAAAGCCTTCTCTGTAGCCATTAAAAGCCATTCCCATTAGCAAGTGCTTTAAAACTGAATATTTAAAATGACTGCTGTACTTATTACAAAAACATCACTCTGCATAGAGTATATTATTTCTAGACTGATCTCACAATGCCTATTTCACTTTCAAATCCAGGAACCAGGGAAATTAACATAACATAACATAACATAACATAACATAACATAACATAACATAACATATGGGGGGGGAGAGGGGTGGAGCCAGAGAAGGGAGTGGAATAGGGCATAGAGGGGATGAATGGTGATGGAAAATAACAAGTGAAAATAAAAGTGTTTAAAAAAAGAAAAGAAAATTAATGCTTTGTCTAAGCTGAGAATTTTCCAATAAAATCACCAGAAAATGTGGTGATTTGTCTAATGGTTCCAGAAACCTATGCTTTAGTGATTGCCTAAACAATGCATATTTTTGTTACTAGTATTTCAAAGCCATGGGCATGAATGTTGCTTATAGTTTGTGCCAGGATTATGATGTGATGACCCTGGAAACGACCTTGAGATTATAACTCAAGGACGAACTCAGTAGAGGAACTGCCAGGACCAGTGCTGCTCTTTGCAGTCTGGGAACCACACTGCTGCACTCAGAGGCGCGCTCAGTCACTGAGTGGGTAGATACGCTTTAAATGTTTAAGTGGAACAAAGTACCTCAAGGAGAGATCTTATATCAAGGAAAGTAGTAGCTACCACAAGGATTTATCGGATCTTTGAAGCTACCTATGTGAGGGCTAAGTGTAACAGAGAAGTCTTATCCAATATTTTATGCTGGAGAGAAAAACACTTTTTTTTTTTAAACCAAATGAACGAGTTTATGCTATCCCAAAGTACACATGTAAAATTAGCAGGTACCATAAAAAATAAATTTAAGATATCATATTTTAAACTGAGCCCCCAAATAATGAAAAAATATATATATATATCAGATTAAAACAGACACAGAATTACAATATTATCTCACCTCAACTGTATAGAATTGATAATTGGTATCACTGCCGATGTGATATGGAGATCCCTCCCACCTCGAAATGCAATCCCCCCCTCTTTTTTGGAATGATTGGTGCATTAAGTTCTAAGAGAGAATAACAATTACATTGAGTTCAGGTGTTAAAATGTATTAGGAAAAAAATTAGTTAGCACACTGCTACAGTTAGCATATCAGAAAAATGTGGATCTTCACATTCCCATGACCCCAAAATACTACATAAGTTAGTGACATAAATTACTGACAGATATAATCTTATCACTGCAAATTTCAACATACGTTTAACCACAGAATTACCATATCACAATGAATATCAGAACACCTTTTGCAACCTATAATTATGACATTAATTCTTACATTTCTATGAACAAATGTGAGTAAAGGTTATTGAAATCATTTACCTTCTACACCCTTCAAAAATCCAAATAAGTAAATAAATAAATAGATGTGCTCAGACTCAAATGTTATCCCCCTACGATGCTCAGTAAACATTAAATCCCCCTGACCCCCTACAGCTTCTAACATTTAAGTCTTTTCTTAAAAGTCCTTGGAGTTTCTGCCTCTCCTGATAATTTCTACTTTTATGAGACTTCCGTGTCCATATTGATTCACCACTGTCAGAATTCTTTCAGCACTGTAACCACAAAATAATTTCAACTTGTGTGTAGAAGAATAACAAAGGCTCATTTTTTAAGAAAGAGAACTAGCCATGACCAGTGTCTCTCAGTGGTTGGAGCATCACCCTGAGCACCAAAGGGCTACAGGTTCGATTCTAGGTCTAAGGGCAGATACCTGGGTTGCAGGTTCACTCCCTGCCCAGTCCCCCACCCCCTGTAGGGGCACATGCATGTGTTTCTCTCACATAGATGCTTCTCTCTCTTCCTCCCTCCCTCACACTCTCTCTGAAAAGTAATGGGAAAAAATATCCTCAGGTGAGGATTTAAAGAGAAAGGAGAGAGAGAGAGAGAGAGAGAGAGAGAGAGAGAGAGAGAGAGAGAGAGAGAGAGAAAGAACTATATAGAGTCTCTTCAAGGAGAAAAGGAAGGAAAATTTTTTCTCAAAATTAGAGATGACATATGCCAAGTTTTACGATTACTATTGCCATTAAAGTCGCCTGAAAATGCACACTGACTAGATTGATGAGATTGATGACCCTTTTTAAAAAACAAACAAAACACTTTATATTTGAAAGTCACAGAACTTAGTTTGGAGAAAATGTTAGGGGAAAAACATGTTATAATGCAAATTTCCACATGATTTACCCAGAAGATAAGTAACTTCACAGTCTGAAAACAATTTCAGGGTTTGACTGATAACTGTGTTAGAAAGTACTAGGCAACTAACTGATCCTGTCACCTGTGTTCCTTGAACTAGTGCAATCGTCACTTTAACACTAAAACGGAGCACTTGGCGTTACAAACGGAATAAATGAGGACTGAAAACATGCTCACCACGGGTTGTAATGGGGCACCGGGCATCATGGCATTGGCTAGTTGCATTTGCTGGGCCAACATGGCCATGTTCTTCTGCTGAATCAAGTTATTGCGCCCATTTATCTCCAACTGTGTTTTTAAGTGTGGGGGTGGGTGCAGATATTTGCAGTTCTCCCTGGAGCAACGACCCTAAAAAACAAAAGCAGAAACTATCTTAAAAAAGAGTAAAATTACCAAATCTTAAAAAATAATAATAATGCAAACCTATCACTTGAATCTACCATGCACACAATGTACTGCCCACATCATTTTACAATACGTTTAGAATAAGTAATGAATTCACCCAAATGCATTATGAAAATGAGGTATTCAGACATTTGAAAAGATTTTAAAGCTTAAAGAAGTTTTTTTTAAATTTTAATATTAGCTCTATTGTATCAATATCCCAGTTTAAAAATCTACAAATTGCCTAGATAATATTAAAATATAGAATATCAAATAAAGAATATTAAGCTCCTTCCATAATATCTTCTGGTTAACTTTAATGAACCCCAAAGAATCATGAAGTTTTACTATCTATTTTTACTTGTACTGAGTTCTAAGGAAATGAACTTAGAGGACTCAAGGCACACTGTATTTTCAGTAAAACACCTTTACAAGTATTTCATAACAAATAAAATTTTAATTACTGCTAAGCTTTAAAAGGCCATGTACTAACATATTTAGAGATAGAGAGAAGAAAATTCTCATATGTGACCACTGTATACAGAGATTAGTAAATACAATAAAACACTGGGGAAAAATATAGCCTTTACCCTTTCAAAGATAAGTGCAGTCTCCAATGCCCAAGCACCATAAATCAATCAGAAATAAACACATTTACCCACCAAAAAAATTTACAATGTAAAATGGAGAAACACAATAAGGTACTATTAAAATAAGTAATGTGCATATACCATCCTTTTGATGATTCTTTTTATCAAAATATAGCTATTAAAGTCTGTCATATGTAATGCTGTATGAGGGAGTGTACCCATATTATTTCAATATTGTCAAGTCGTACTGTTAGTAACAGATCTCATCAATTGCTACCTTGATAACTTCTTTTATCAATCATTCTAATTAGAACTGTTTTGAGGGTAAAAGAAAGATTTAATTGAAGGCACCAACCACCTTCCTGAGCTTTATTTGAACTTCCTAAGGAAAATTTATCTCCCATAACTTGACCTTTTACTGTAAATTGACACAAAACTGATGCTTATGTTTGTGATAAAAGCTGTCAATTCTAATTTGAATGATCTATTTCTAGCTTGTTTAGATGAAGGTGTTTAGGAATAAGTTTCTGTGCAGAGTGACTATCTTAGGACACTGCCTGTTACTATAACAAGCTCTATGTAACAAAGCATTACTAACTGAACTTGAGATCAGATAGCAGTAGAGGACAGTAGTTGATAGCAAGGACCATACAGGTCTGAAGACCTGGGGTAGAGGCCTAGCTCTCACTCATCAGCTGTCTGAACTGCATAAAAAAACTAACTTCCATAAGCCTCAGGCTTTTAATCAATTTCAAAATTGCTACCTAACCTTCACCAGAGTTTTATTTTGAAGATTAAAGCAGCTAATGTATAGTCATGCTCTTGACACTCACTGCATGCCCCTCTCTGAGCGAGATAAAGGTCTGAAGCTGCTATTACCATCCCTTCCACCACATTTTTAAATTGCATATCAAACAAACAAAAAACAACCTTTTGGCATGAAGGTAATTATTATGGTTATTGATATGTTCACAAATAAAGTAAGATTTAGATATCTATAACTTGTTCCATATGAAATTGTCATGCTTGATATCTGTTGAGGTCATGAGCATGTTATTAGCTTAAAAGCATCTGGATACAAAACACCTTTTACAAAAACAGCACTTAGAGTCACAGGGAAAGACTGGCCAACAGAAACAAGCTCAAGGATGATGGATAGTCTGACTTCAGGGTCATTCAGTTGGAGTCTCCTAGAGAAAACCTGCCTTTTCCATGCAAAGAACAACCTGGCCCTAAGAGCAATCCTGGTTCTCAGTATCTCCACGTCATCATTCTCACTAAGATTGGACTTTGTTAAGCGCAGACAAGCAGGGGTATATCCACCCTGTGGATTCAGTTACCGTCAATGCACTCAGCTCGGTTTCCATAGTTTCATAAACAGTACACAGGTAGCCCTGAGCACGGAACCAGGCCTTGCCAAGGCTAACAGTGGTCTCGCTAAGGACTTCGTTCAAGTGCCTCCCCTTAACACAAACCGCCCGGCCTCCTACCTGTGAGCACAGCCCAGGCTGAAATAATGAAGGAGAGAAACCCAATTTGTCCCCTATATATCCTGTGTCGGGCATCGCAAACTGAATAGAAGCTGAGCCCTTTGGTTTTCTTTCTGTATTTGCTACCTCTACTCAGGAAGGCTACCCTTCTGTGCCCAGCTTGATCTGACAGCATCTGAGCCGTGCTTTCAAAAAGCGATGCTTGGGAAAAGTATACAAGCCTCATCCACAGAGAGCTTGTGGCACTAGGTCTGGGGGCCCAGGTTATGCCGAGAGAGCATAAAACACGGCAAAACACAACTCTATAAAGCTACATGAATTTTTCATTGACACGTGTGGAAAAAATAACACAGTCGCCTCTGCAATTAATATTAGATAAACTTAGCTCCTTAGGAAGTTCAGGACTTGTTTAATGCTGACCGTGCTGCTGAATAATTGTGGTTTGACAAATAAAAACAAAGTAAAGAATAACTTAGAATAAACATCCTTTTCTATGGGATTGCCTAACGCCCCAGGGAAAACCACAGGCAGCATACCTTCCGTGGAGAATTCAGGTAAATACGACACTGGTACCTCTCTCTCCAGGTGCAGCTGTCTGGGTTCCCAACACCCACACCTCAAGAGTCATTTGCAGAATGAATGAAGGGACATGTCTTACAAAATAATTGAAGATGAATTATTCTAACTCTATTCTGGAGACAATAAAGATAACAGAAGGGGGGGGTGGACCAAATCTAATACCAAACTTTGATTTTGAGTTGCACTAACCGAATGCTGCACTTATTCAGACACCTATAATTTGACTGCACAAGGAAGCGTGCCATGACAAAAGGACCTAAGGTGACATGTTTGGAAGTTTCACCAGGGAAGAAAGAAGATTTGTGTTGAGATTGACACCCTAAAAATCTATACAGTGATAACGTTCTAAAAATCTCAGAGCAGAAATTCCATCAGTATCTAGCGCTTACTTATGCAGATCTGTACGGGAGATACTACTCTATGTCATCCAGAGACTTGGCCTCAAGACATTAAATTGGGCTGTTTGGATTAATGCAAAATATAAATATCAATAAGTTGTTTGTTTGTTTTTGGTTTTTTTCAGTTTGAATGCTACAATGCAGTTCCAACAAGTGCCATTTAATTGTACATTTTATCAAACATAGGTTGGTTCAAATAGCAGCTTTGTAACTTACTTGCTGTGTGACCTGTGGAAATTACTTAAGTTCTCTGAGTGGCCAGACTTTTTCAATAGAATAGTAACAATACCATTCACCTCATTGGTGATGTCTGAGGATTGAGCAAGATAGTAGGCCAAGCTCATACACGGCTCCAGGTATAACAGGATATCAATAACTATTATTTGTCTCTCTTTTCCTAAGTCTCCAGCTAATCACAAGCAGCAGTTGCTTCATTTAGCACCATTCTCTGTTAAAAGTGCTAAAATATATATATATAATACAAGTAGCACAACACAAGGACAGTGCATGACAACCATCAGTAATATAAGCTTGGCCCTTAATCATCATTCTGTACTTGCCACACTAAGGAAAAAATGCTATTTTAATACGTTTCTTACAGTGTTAGGTTTCTGTGGTTTGTTTTTGTTGATTGCACTGAAATCTGATTTTCAGTGAGCTATTAGGCTGACTAGCAGGCCGCATTAAAGAGCCTGTGCCATCAATACCTTAGACTCCATTCAAGGAGGCTTTTTATAGCTTAACTCAACCCAGATTCCAAAAGCATCGTTGTAATACATGAACTATATATTTTAAGGGAATGGAGGAAGTTCAATAATATTGATCCCGGCTGAGTCCATTTTTCTCTAATAATTTTTCTACATCTATAAATTAGAAATAACCTGTCCAAAAAAGTCAACATTCCCCCCCCACCCCATAGTCTTAAAAGCCTGTATATGATGAATAATGGTCATTTGAGAGATCAATTGATCAAGTCCCCAGTTTTTGAAGTTACAAACTGCTCCACTATGAATTTAAGGATTTTTTTTTCATTAGTCTTTGAAATTGGCACAAATCTTGTGATTATAACAAGGTAAGATGTATGTTTAGATTAATTGTTTGAGCTTAAAAATAAGTGCTTTGTTAATTCTTAAACATTATAGTTTAATAAAGTATATTTTAAATAATTATATCCAAGCTTATATGTAGAGTATATATCTAAAAATTATGTGTATGTGATATATATATTTACATAAATTATAGAATAAACATAAAATGGAATGAAAGATGGTCACTTAGAGATATGAAAAGAACCACGATTTTTACAAGGCATAAAGTATTTTTAATATTTACTTAAGAACTCGTTAGCAATAAAAAAGAAAACATCTTACTTAGAAGTTGGTGGAACTTAAATTAAAAAGAAAACACCTTAAAATTCTATTTTAAAAATGAAAAAAAAAATTTCCATTTTTAATTATACTTCCTCCATCTAAAATAAAAGAAACATTGTCATATATGAGGTCAGAATGTGAGAAGATATCTTATTAAGCTGCCAAAGAATAACTATGTGGTAGGATTATAATTACTGAGTCATATTTGTGTAGATTCTGGAAATAAAAGAGTAATGAATAGATTGCAGGGGTATGAGCTGATACTCACAAGTCTTTTTCAACTTTCACTGGAAATCCTGGTGTTCTGGTAAGACTGTTCAAACTGCAACCATTTATTTCGATTGTTTAAACAAAACAAATATTTTCTTGGGGACAGATGAGATGTGCAAGAGTTTTAGTAGCACATTCTAGAGATAGTCATTGCTCAGATATGGGCCAGAAATTCTGGCAAAGGTATTTGGTAGCTTCCAATGGAAAATTCTTACTGTTGTTTTTTTTTTCCAGCTATGAAGATACAAATATCTCAGAAAAAAATCTGCCAAAGGCGGATAAAAAAATAAAATAAAAAAAGCATTGGCAGTCCAGAAGTATAGTTTCATGCATTTCCAAAAATGTTTTCTATGGTTCCACTATGCTTTTAAATCAATTCCTGCATCAATTCTAATAAAAAGCTAAATAAACTTACATATAAAATATCACAGGGGTCCAAGCTTACACTCATAAATTTTTTGCAACTTTCACTGGAAATGCTGGTTTTCCTTAGGAAGTTTCCATGGAGATTTCACTGATTTGATGTCATTGTTTGCTTTGGTTTACAAATAGTATACTGTACAGTATCATAGATATGTATAGTATAGATACTGTTAATAAATCAATACTATATATTTACTATATTTAAATAGTATGGTATACTATATTGTATTGACATATTAAGAGTAATTTTTCTATTCATTTTTTTTATTCTCAAATATTGGCTCTTTAACTCAGATAAGTAAATGGGATTTTTCTTTTCCTCTTGAAAATTTCCTATTTTTAGTATCATGCACCCTTGTACTTATTTTAGAGTTTTATCATTTGGAAAGGCAAGAAAATCTTTAAGATCATCTTTACATCTTCAAACCAGACACGACTTCATGGGCAGCTTAATAAGATGTCTTCTCACATTCTGACTCCATACATTAAAATATTCCTTTTATTTTAGGTGGAGGAAGTATAATTAAAAATGGAAAATTAGTTTCATGGGCATCAAACATTTTCTCATCAACATCTGCTCTGATCTGGTTTTAGGTTAGACTTTTCTACCTATTTAAAGAATCATCTCTCTTACTCAATGGATGTTCTAGCACCACTTTAAAGAACATTGCTAAGTTTGATGATGAAGATTCTTGGACATTAAAACCAATAGTGACATTTACAACAACCCAAAATAAACTCAATGCTGACGCAATATCCACGCACTCTAGCTCAAACCTCGGGATACTATGACTTTTTCCCCAGAGAACTTGGGAGCTTTTATTGTGCAACTCCCATTAATCATCCTGAAAATGGCATAACTGAAACTCTACACATCTAGATAAGTATTATGTAATAATGCATGAGAGTCGGGTTAGCTGCTGCTGAGGAGGTGGAAAAAGAGAAAAAGGCAACAATCACACACACACACACACACACACACACACACACACACACACATTCTGGTCACAAAAATACAACTCTTTTCTCCAGCCGCTTTTGCCTGTGACAAATCAGATATACACACAACTGTGACAGCAAGAGTCCTATCAGCATACAGTTTTAGCTGGTAGTCACCTGAAGAAATCCTAGCCTCCTCAGAGAGGGCCCACAAGAATCATATATTTAGAGTTACTGGTTACAAGATGCTGGAGAAGAAATGGTCTCACTTTTTCCTTATGCCCATGGCCTCCTCCATTCCATAGGACCGTAGGGTGTAGCCATCTCTGAAGTGCCTGAAGCTTTTAATTGGCACCTACTGTCTCCCCTATCCCACAGCCTTCTGAACTCCAAAGCTGCGTCTGGCCAGCATCTCTGAGCCAGCCCCGAGTCTCCATGACCTTGTGAAAGCCCAGTGACATTTCATAGGTGCCAGCATCATGAAGCAGTCCAACATGTGTTGGCTGACTTATTATAGCATCATGAAATTGGAAATGCCAGAGCACTACATGTCTATTCTTTTTTTCAATTGCTTCATTTTTTTTTTTTTTTCGGTACAGCAACTGTCAGGCTTCTCAACTGTTTGTAGCAGAAACACTTGTGAAGTTTGATGGCATCCGAATCAGACACTTTGCAGTCTTGGCTAATAACTGAAAGCCCTAACATTTACATAATAAAGTTTAGTGCTCTATTTGTGGCACATGCCTTTGAATTGAGAAATACAAAATGTTTTACAAATCGTACCCCATTCATCTTCATACCATGATTAAGTGGATTACAGGGTGACTGTCTCTGTTATACTTCTAGAGCTTTCCTGAGAATGAAGAAGAGGTAAACTTCTTAAGTTAAATGCATATAATTTTACTTTCCTTAAAAAAATCTCTTGGAAGAGTTGTTTAATCAGTTCTTTATAGACCCCATTTCAGTGCCTAGTGCATTGAACAAAGCAAAATAAAAAGGTGTTTCACATTATAAGCAACTAATTTTGAAGACTAATCCATGTGGTATTTCTGAAGTGTAATAGAAAAAAAAAATTCTCTTATAAATTTCAGTTTATCTGTCATTCTTTTATTTTCTCCCTCAGCAACACCAGTATTATAGGATCAACTATTTTTTTCTACCGAAAAGAAATAATCTGAATACCAAACAAGTTTAAATTTTGCTTCACATTATCCATTTCGACAAGCAGTTTCTGGGATTAGCAGTGGATTCCACTGGCCTGGGCTCTGTGATTCGAATATAGCACAGATATGGTGTTTTTATATAGAAAAGATATATGAAATGAAAAATATGAAGTTAGAAATAGAGAGAGGATGGTAGGTTTTTAAGGGGCAAGTATTTTATTTAGCAATATAAAAGAAACTGAAGAAAATCAAAGGGGTGAAATAGATTGGTAAAGTCAGTTGATATATCTGTACCACAGATCCTACACATGCCTACAAATATAGGGGGGAAACCCTGTTCTTATATATCTGGAAACATAACACAACATTAGTTATGATAAACTTTAAAGTACAATATTATGGAGTGTTTTCAAAGTCCCATTTCAATATTCCCACTGTAAATCTTCCGTCAAAGTCTACCAGAGGGGAACATGGATATTATGTATATGATTAGTGCTTAAATAATTTCCCAAACTATAACAGATGTCCCAAATGCTGGCTGTCAGTTTTATACAGAATTCGCTGCATCACACTGCTCTCCTAATCTTTTAGAAACATTCTTTTTGGCCAAATATCAATTCTTTCCCCCAATTTTTCATTCGGACTCCTCCAAAAGCCTCTTGGCTTCCCTAACAGAACACAAATGCGGCTTTCTGACCTCACAAATCCCGCCTCCCGTCTGACCATGAAGTGCTACCGCTTCACACAAACAACAATGACAGAGCAGGAAGGAGCGATGAGGTGACAAAGGTCCCTCCCCACCGCTGACCACTGTCTCCTTCAGACAGATCAACTTTGTACTTGCACACAATGTGCTCCATGACGCCGGCTCCGTCCCTGTGGGGCAAGCACTCCCCTCCCCCCAGCCCCATGACAATTTGCTAAAATTGTGCACAGCCATCAGCTCTCTGACTCCAGGCTGCCGCGAAGAGAGAGGCCATTGGCTCAGGAGCCCAGGAGGCGTCTCCATGGGATGCTGACTGCAGCCGCACAGGCAGGCAGGGTGGGAAAAAAATCTTCCCAAGTCAAAAACCAGCATCATAATCCCAGTTATCTGAGCCTGTCTCCCAGCCCCACCCCAGAGACTGCCAATCAATGGCTTTCTAGGGCAGGTCTCAAAATATCGAAAGAGTAACATTCAACCCAAGTTACTGAAAAATTGTCACGGGGGCTAAAAGTGGAAAGTTGTGGGATTTTTTAGAAAGAATTCATATGCTTCTAATAGCTTTGAGTAGCTTTTGGGGGAATGAGCCATGTGAACAATAAACAAATAAATGAAAATAGGTGCTGATAAGCTAGGGAACTCTTACAAAACACCTATCGGGTGAGGTTCTAAGGCAGAAAGGTACTGAAGTCAGCGCTTAAGCCTATCAAACAAGCTTAATCAGCGCGGGCGCTCCATGCTAAGAAGCTGCAGAGGGTATTCTTACTCGCTTATTTAGGATATAAAGTACGGAGATGTTGGGCCTCGCAGGAACACAGCCATGGCAACACTGGTTTTTAATGAGCCAGCGTGCGAGCGGAACGGGGACAAGCACAGACGGCTGTCACATGATGTTTTTCTCTCGCTATCATATCAACAACATTTAGGGGGAAAGCCCAGATCTGCTAAGCACCCGGCTTGGGTGCACTGAGTCAAGCAACGTATCCAAGCATTTCACACTCTACCTCTGGCTAAAGCTGGTGGCCCTCAGGAAAAATGGAGGTTTTACTTTTCTTGGCACTTTGCCCTTGCCTCTGAACTAAGAGGGTTACTTGACTTTACTGTACAATGTGTACATGTCTTCATCCCTAGGGAATGCCTCTAGAAGGGGCTCAAGCCTCAACCTTCTGCCCACAGCCCAGGCCAGGCCAATATGCCCTTGAACTCAGACCCAACCTTGTGCCCACAGCCTGGGCTGGGCCAATATGCCCATGAACTGTTTGCCTCGGGAATGAGTGCCAGCTAGAGTTCAGAGTATAAGATGTTGTGTCCCATAACGTACTTCTCCAACGTGCCTCTGCACCTTCTCCAGGGCCGCCTCAGGACCTGCACACGTGGTACCCATTTTCTCTTCATTCAATGATATTTTCCTTTTTTTCTAGTCTCTTCCCATAGGCTCCTTTTCCAGGGACCTTCTTAGTACTGTTATCCAACCACAACTCTCTGCTCTACTCCCACCCCCATAAGAAATAGGGACACTTAGCTGTGTCCATACCATGTGGGCTTCTCATACACACAGGCCTCAGAGAGCTACAGGTTAAGAGCTATCTGGGGACTCGACATAAGAAAGCCTCACAGCCCCAGCTGGATGGTCACACGGGCTGGAATCAGAGAGGGGTGCAAATGCCAACTCTGACATGTATTAGCCCAACCTCACTGAACGGCAACTTCCTCTTCTATAAAATGGAAGAGAAGCAAACCATTCTAGGGATGGTGTATTAAATGAAGGAATGAATACAAGAGCCTCAGTCATGGTCTGGTACTCAGTAAACGGAAATCACTGGGCCCCTCTCACTCTCCTCCCATCCCTGGAAACTTACACACACACACACACACACACACTTGCTGTGACTCAGGCCCACTTCTCTAGACATGCTCACTCGAAAGCATCCTTCCTCCTCTTCCTTCACCCTCCCCTCGGGCAGAATCCCGCAGCTCACCATCCAGTTAGAATCTCTGTTACTGATGGAGCCCCCACTGAGCCTCTGGTGGTCGAGGATGGCAATCACTACCCAGGAGCCTGGACTCACTGTCCCTGTGTCGCTCACCAGCTCTGTGACCTCCCACAGGTCTCAACCTCATACCCAAACAGGGGCCTCCTTTATGACACTGAGTCCAACTCATACAGCTCCTGGGGGCTGGGGAAAGCTCTGCCAGTGCCCAAGGGAGGACTAAGAAACCAGGCATCTGTGTTTTAAAAGGGGTTGATAACAAAAGGAAACTGTTTTCAGAGGTGACACATGATTTTACGAGAGGTGACCCTTTTCAGATGTCACTTTCTGAGGACACGTTGCCTTTCACTTCCCCTCCCTTCCTCCTCTTTCTTTCCCTGCCAGGAAGAATAAACTCCCCAGTGAATTCAGCACCTGTCAAGTTGCATTACAGATAATTTCTACAAGTCTGTCCACCCCTCCTGATTAAGAACTTGTTAAAGGCTGGACTAAATTTCATTTAGCAACCTAAGCATTTTTAGCAACTGCTTGTAGAATGAATAAGCACTTTTGAATAGTGGAAGGCACTTCCAGTGTTCTAGCTATCACATCACCAAGACAACCTCTAATGCCCAAGCCCTTGGTCCTCCATCATGGCTGTGCATTACAAATACAAGAAGCCACAACCCCCATAAATTCTGATTTAATTGATCTTGGCTTGGTCTCAGGCAAGCTCTCAGATGATTCTAAGGACTACTACTCTGAGGTCCATCGGTTAGTCTATATAGACCAGTGATGGCGAACCTATGACGCGTGTCAGAGGTGACACGCGAACTCATTTTTTTGGTTGATTTTTCTTTGTTAAATGGCATTTAAATATATAAAATAAATATCAAAAATATACGTCTTTGTTTTACTATGGTTGCAAATATCAAAAAAATTTCTATATGTGACATGGCACCAGAGTTAAGTTAGGGTTTTTCAAAATGCTGACAGGCCGAGCTCAAAAGGTTTGCCATCACTGATATAGACCAATACACATTCTCAGTCACACATCAAACACCGTTACAATCACAATCACTTTCCCACAGTTCATTTAAACCCGGTGTGTTTGCCAGTGACTTCCAGATAACTGCTAATGCTATCTGTCAATTGCCTGATACTTCTGTTTCTAAGCTGTCTGTTTTCCTCACAGCTCTTTTCCCAGACCATGGGCGAAAGGCCACTCTTGAGCAGGAGGCTGTATAAAAAGAACCACTGCCTTTTGTTCTCTTAGGTACATTACTCCAGAACAAAGCCTGCAGGCCAGCCACACCTCTGGCCAAAAAGAAAGTTGCCTCTAAACACCTGATTCATAAGAAGCAAAAGACCTCATGGGAAAAAGAGGGTCAGGGATCCAGGTCACCTATGTACCCATGAGAGACCTTAAGTGTTCTTTCTCTATTTACTCAACATAGATGGTACGCTACAGAAGGAGTGTATCAATGACATTTATTTTAGTTGAGTAATAACAGATCTTATACAATTGAGCTTCATTTTCATCTGTGTGGGTAAGAGGTCTTAGGTGGTTCCCAGATTCACTTGAGAATGTGGCTTTTACAATTCAAGTATAAGTTTCCTAACCTAAAGTTAAAATGTTCACACAAAGTTTTAAGTAAGAATATAAGAATTCTCCACAGACTTGTTGGCATCTGCGTTCGAAGGCCATCAGGGCAGAATGCTTTCTCTGACGGTGACCTCCTCAGTGTCCTATTCAGATGCAATACAATGTCTATCATTATCACAACAGTATCTACCATCTGTTCTCAGGGCAATTCCAAGAAGTGATTCTTATCAGCCTTCTGATAAGGAGGCTTCCAGCTGTTTATTATCCCATGAACAGCTCCAAGGATAGAAATTGATAATATGGGCTGCCCCTATTAGAAATAATCAAAAATAAAATAAAGTTTTTTTGTGTGTTTCTTGTAATGAGTCTATGGACTTGTTCTAAAAGAGCTAGATTTGCGCTTAGGTCAGAAATATAGTGTGTTGTGTGCATGCACACATGCGCACACATAGGGGAGAGAGAAAGCAGAACAGAAGAAATACTTCATTGTCTCCTAATATAACCCAAAAAGTAAGTTAGCAGGTAGGAAGTGAATAGATGAGGCCAGAGAGTAAAATAAAATAAATGTGGAAGTGGTCTTGCCTTGAATATGATTTAGACTAAATCTTGTTATCTTCCAGAATAACTCATTTACACATTTATTCACCAACTACTTGCTGAGACCTCTCATGTGCTCGCTGCTATGGGGCAGTGGAGACACAAATTGAATCAGACACAGTCTATGAAAGGAAATAAAGCATGCACATAACTAAAATATAAGGCTAGGAGGCAAAAGTGTCATAAGGGGCATTCAGATAATGAGTTCTCATACTTTGAAGGAAAAAGAGAATGTTTCCAATTTAGAAGAATCAAATAATAGATTTGAAGAAGAGGTGGAATTCATACATGAGGAGTTATATCTCCAGGTAGAGAAAAACAGCATAATGTGAAGCACTGATGACAAGTAATAAATCTATAATAAGAGCTGTGGGAAATAAGTTTGAAAAGTAGACTGAGTCTAACTTAGCCTAATTTTAAAAAGTGAGTTAAAGATTGTCTACTTCCATCTGCAGGCCAGGGAGAGTCACTGAATGGGGCCAGGGACGATATTAGCAAAGCTGTACTTCCTGAATTCACCAGGCAGGAGCACAGGTGGGCTGACCTGGCAGAGAGCCTTCGGAGGGTGACCAATTAAGGTAATTATTTCAATAGTCCAGGCAATAGTTAACACAGACCTGACCATTCTCCAGATAATCAGCCCAGACCCATCTTTCTCACAATTTCCTACCCCACTCCTAATGCACTCAGACACAAATGCTTTCTCTCTCTCTCTTCTCTCTCCCTCTCCCTCTCCTTCTCTCTCTCCCTCTCCCTCTTTCCCTTCCTCTCTCTGCCATGCTAGGTTCCGTCTTTTGTACAAGATATTACTTTGTCCATGTAGATCCACCTATTAAGACACCATGCCCCCCTTTCTTAGGGGGGAGGGGAGCTGGTTAACTTCTAGTTACAGTTAAATGTCACCTCCACCAGGAAGTTCTCTTAAAACTTCAAGTCTTTGTTTAACATTCTTCTAGCTGATTTCAGAGCATTCACTACACTTTATCACCTGGTTTATCAGTTGTCTGTTTCCATCATTAGACCAGGCTCAAAGATGCTAAGAAGATGTTTATTTTCCAGTTGCATTCCCAAAACAGATCACTTAGAATAGCGTTAGGCTCCTAACAGGTGTGAACGCACTGAATGAATATGTAAATGAGACTTATAAAGCAGAATATACATTTTATAATATATATATATGTGCATATATGCATGTACATATAGATAACATGCATTGACTATATGTCTAACTTCCCAACACGCCTCTAGAATGGTGCTTTTGCAAAACCCAGTAATGTTTTGAAAATGCACAGTAATTAACTGCCAAATTAAGCTTTATTATTTTGCAATTTCTTGCAACATAATAGGAAATTTCTGGTTCAATCATCAGCCCATTATTCTATGTGTCATTGTTTCCTTTATACCAGATAAAAATGGGACTCCATACTATATTCACATGAGAAAGGAATAAAGGGTAATTGTAACTTCGATTACTCAGATAGGAAAATGTTACTGAGAAATGTCAAACTGATAGCTTAGCAAAAATTCTGATGCATTGATCAAGGGGTGTACCAATAAAATGAAACTGAAAATGTTTGGGGGTTTTTTCCCTATAGTAGTAGTTTTGTTAGAATAACCATTTTACATGCTTCCTGGCTTCACAAAAACCAAAGACAATAAAAAACAAAGTTCATGTTTGCCTCATTTTATTCCACTAGAACTTGATACTGATAATTTTAATGTATATTTTCTGATTGTGACATACTCATCTATAATATTTGAAAATAACAATTTTATTACCCACCTTAAGAGAATCCGACCATATTGTAAAATCAAACATAAAAGGCCTTTTATTAAATTAAAAGGAATTGTGCTAAATTGATGTAGAACATTTTTCCAAAACAATTTCAATGAATCATAATTACATGATTAAGTTCCAAATTATCCAAAAGAGGTTTAAGTCTCCATGTGCAACTATTTTTAGCTATTTTTGAAATTATGCTTTTGGGCTTTTTGTGTGTTTATTTTTTTAATTTAATTGTTAGCAATTACCCATAAGTCAAAATAATTTCAAATTTTATTTTTTAAAGTTATCTTTGTTGTTGAAAATATTACAGCTATCCTTCCCTCCCCCTTTTTTTTTTTCAAATTTCATTTTAAATGTTGTGGCTCCTGATTTACAACAAATTTATCTTGTACTATTATTGGGACAACTGTTTTTTTGGTTTATTTTAACTTTTTAAATAAATTGTGGTATAAAAAGGACCATTATTAAGGGAGTTTGTTTTCAACATTAATCTAGAAGAGAAGAAAATTGCCTGTAAACAAATGAACTGATTGTGTAAACAAAAATAATTTGTTTAAAACCAGTATTCTACATTATAAACTACCAGGGTTTGCTAAAGCAGACTTGCTTATGTGGGGAAGGAGGCAGCCCCCCTCCCCCGACTCCCCCCTGCCCAAGAGTGAGCTGGTGAAATTATTGGAGCCCATGGAACACACAGCAGGAAAAGATTTACATAATGTGTTAGTCAACACTGTTATTTTAGGGAAAGATTAAATAGAGTATCATGAAAGGACCAAGAAATACCTAAATAGATTCAAGTAAAAATTACAAATTATCAATAGCCTTATTATTTATGCATAAAACATATCACCAATCATTTGAGAATAAGCAGGTCTTGGAATACCAATGTTCTTATATCTCAGATTTTCTAATTTGGGTAAACTTTCAGATAAGATCCATTTTTAACAGTATATCACATGCTATTACCTGAGCTTAAAAGCTGCCTTGTTATATTTTCTTCTTGTGTAGTTTTGCCAGTTCAGTACTTATTGAGGCTATCCTCTGTCATTTCTCCTTTTGCTGTCTTTCGAATGACATATTTAAAACTATACTACACCTCCATGTTTTTTTTTTCCCCTTCAATATATTTCTACGAGTCTACTATGTAAAAACATTTGCTGACTCGCCACAGCCCACTTCTCCTACTTCACTTTTCATAAATTAAGCACTCTGCTCACACAAGTGAACAGATGGTTCATTAAAATAAGCAGGTAATCCCCAAAATTCCTTTTTGAGATTTTTAACCAACCTCTCTCTCTTTGTAGATCCAATGACCTACAAAAAAAAAAAAAAAGTGGGGGGGCAGACCATAAAGCATAACATAGGGCACATTTCAGAAAATGGATCATCAACACTATGCAGTGTGTCCTCTGATACCAAGGTGGACAAAGTGCCGAGAAAAACAGGCGGGAATGAAGCACTTTCACAGTCCTTTTCAATGAATCTCACAATGACCATCTGAGCAGTGGTATCAGCTACACGATGCTGGTGGGGGAGGCTCACAGAGGTCAAAGGACTTGTCCAGGATCAAGAGTAGTAAACACAGTGTAAGTCTCAAAGTCAGGTGTGAGGCCAAGTCTGAGGATGTTGCGCTCTGTAACGCGCTGGCTTTCCAGAACACCCACAGCCAGGTGGTCTTAACAGATACAATGGCAGTAAGCCAAACCATGCCGGTGGGAATATTCAGGCTATTCAACAGACAATGGCTACACCAACCTAACAGGGACGAAGACTTGTCCAGGGGAGGTACCGTACTTTTCCATGTATAAGACACCCCATATGTAAGACCCCTCCCCCCGCCCCCGCCTTTTCCAACCCAAATGAAGAAATCAATATTTTGCTGGTTTTCCTCTTAAGGCCTTCTTCTTTTTTGGCATCTTAAGGAGTTGTTCTTCCTGTTCTTCCTGTTTTCTCCACTGTCTGATCACACACTCAGTGGGAGGAGGTCCAAATTGTCTCTCGGCAGCTCTATGTCCATGCTCTTTTGCATAGCTGATTACATTCAGTTTGAATGTTGCAGAGTAAGACAATTGCTTACCGATATTTATCTTTTTATTTTTTTGACACCTTTAGAGGCTCAGAAAGCTCCGGTCCCTATTGCATCTGCGCACTCTCCACCTCCACCTCCAATTACAGCATCAGCTGATGTCAGTAACAATAAGGTTCATGATTGGAGGAAGCTTGATTGACAAGGTATGGGCAGCTACACCCCCAAGCAACTCCCTCCTTGGCTGACTTCCTTGTATAAGATGCCCTTCAATTTTCAATCTAACAATTTTAGAAAAAAAATAGTGTTTTATACACAGAAAAATATGGTAAGTTCAGAGAGTGTGAGGCAAAGTAGAAGTAACTTAAAAGCCTGGTCAAGAAATCTGCAAGCAAAAATTATCCATTCATTGGATGCTTTTGTTGAGGCCTATGTGAAGTTCAGGAAGACTTGGTCCTAGGCTATAGAAAGACCGCACTCATGAAACAAACTCAAGTGTGATGACTGTTCATCTGGTTACGTGGTACCTAACAATCTAAGACAAAACAGTTGCGCTACACTACTCAAGTGGGTTAACAAGGTAAGCTAGCACACAAATGGCCTCTGTGAAATTTATTAAAATGGTAGAGAAAAAAAAACAATCAAAGGATAATCAGGACTATCCTGCAGTTGAGTTTTAAATAATGGCATTACTCTATAAGGAAATGAAAATGAACTTGGTCTTCTAAGCCTGAAGCAATAAAATATCTGCTTTGAAACCTTACATTTATAATAAAAACATTTCTTACAAAATAAAAACTATGCATATTGTTGTTCTACAAATTTATGAACATAGTTAAAATACAAGGCAAGAAAATGAACTGTGAATGATGGGGGAGGGGGGCATTACTGTTTGTTGTCTATGCTTTTCCAGACAGAGCAGTGGACATAACCCACTTAGTCCACTCAAGTCCTCCTGAGCCCAGCTCCACCTGCCCTGCCTGTTTATCTCCTTCTCAGCACTGGTTGTACCTGCCGTTAAGCTGCTTATTTATGTTTGCTGGCTGAGTGACTGAGTCCACCGGAAATGTAAGATCCACGAAGGCAGGGCCTTGTCTCCCACCCGCTCAGAGTGAGCCACAGTGTTGAATAAAGGGAAGAACAGATCTCACACAGTCCTCCCTGCCATCTATGAGGAGAGTACTATTGCCCCATCTCACCCCAACGTTGCTGACAAGGATTTGGAGATCCTGTGAAATTAAGTAATTTGTACAAAGTCACAAACTAAAGCGATGGAGACTCATCTGCCTGATTCATATGTACTGTATGAACACAGTTGGCAGGCTGCATTTAGAATGAAAACAATCTCAAGCTGAAATTCAAATAGCCAGTGGTGTTTAAAATATGGCAATTAAGAAAACCTCTGACTTTTTTCACCATATTTGTGTGTGTGTGTGTGTGTGTGTGTGTGTGTGTGTGTGTGTGTACTAGAGGCCTGATGCACGAAATTCATGCAAGGGTAGGACTTTGCAGCCTTGGCTGCCTCGTGGCCCCGCCCCCTGCCCACTGGTCGTTCTGGAAGGTTGTTTGGGAAGGTTGTTCCACCTTCTGGTCTAATTAGCATATTATCTCTTTATTGTATAGGATATAATAAAGTATAGTCAGAGAGACTTCTTATACCTATCAACAGAGTACACGTTTAGTTATATCATGGATTTCACACAATTGACTATGACACTTTGCAAATCATAAACAAAGTTGTCTATGTTACCCCTTGGGAAAAACTCAGTTTTGCACCCAATATATTAGTGTTGAAACTACAAAGATAATAGCAGGTTTCAGTGGTTCACACTTTGGAAGAAATTGTGAAGAAAACCTATCTGATCATCTTGGTTCTGAAATCTGTAGGTTCCTCTTGGAAAACCATGTAGGATGAACGGAATGTTAGTGATAAAAATAGATTCATACTAAATTGGTTACTCACAATAACTGTTAAAAAACTCTATAAATGAGATAACACTTTTCAGTGAGGTTCTTAGAAAAAATTATTTAAGATGTTTTTTTATACATCCTACTGAAAGTGATAATATCTCTGAGGACTCTGAGAAAGAAATGACTCATTAAGAAAACAATTCCTACAAAAAAACTGGTGAATTATATATAATATTCAGATTCACTGTGCCAACTATTGTGCATACATAAGAATGAGGAACATATAGCTATAATTTTGCTAATAAACTTATTTACATTGATCTATTAACATATATTGGATAGCTTACCATTACGTTGGGTGACAGGATAGAAAAAGGAACATAAAATGCAATTCCTATAGGTAAAGAGAGTCAGACATAGGAGAGACATCCATGCAAGTTGACTTCCTGAGCAACACCCCCAGTAAGAGGTATGAATAAAGTGGGTTAAATGGCCTAAGGATATTCTCTCAGACCTGAGAGGATTCACATTCTACCTTACCATTCATTCTCTTGAGAAGGTAAGTCAATATCAAGAGACTATTATCTCTTTGCTGCCCGTTTGTGGTGGTTCAAATCTGAGAAAGTGAAAGGGCTGGAGTTGCCATGCCCATTAAAAGCACTCAGGAACCTGACATTCGTTTTGGATCTCAAAAAGTCCTGTAGGATAGATCCTCCCTGCAAGACAGTCGGTGGTTTTAATCTTCATTACAGACTTAAAAGCTGTCCAATGGCCATGAGCCCCTTCTGTGCAAACTCTATTGGGAATACAATGCCGTGCTTTCTAAGATCGTAGAGCTCAGTAGGCATGGCTGCAGAAGGGAACTGAGGAGGAATGACAAGTGACATGGAGACAGACCACTAAGGGTTGGGTGGGAAGGACAGCGATGCTTATGTATAGGAATTCTGTTCCCTTCCTATGGCATCTAGGTGAGAGACTCTGGACTTCTTCTAGGAGGTACTTCAAAGACAGAAGATGACACCACTCTAGACATTTCGAAGTTAAGGCAACAAATTGTACATGGCACTAAAATGCTAAAAAAAAAAAAAAAAAAAAAAAAGTAACAGACCATCTGCACGTTAGAAACAGATGAAGAGGCTTTGAGATTTTCTACTTGGATGAATTCTCAGGAATATTTTTGCATCTTAGATGCAGTTTCCCTTACATTCCTGCTGAAAGTGGGAGTAGCTACCTTTCGGGAGAACCTGACGGCTTTGGCAGAATGCTGAGACCTTCTGAAAGGCTGCTTTTGTAATGGATGTGCCTTCTTCCTGTGTCTTTCCCACCCTGCCATTATGGCTCAGCCAATTAAAGCTATTACATAATTTGCCAAAAATAGAAAGGGGTTAGTGGAGAAGAAATGTTAAAGGAGATATATATTCAAAAATTAACAATTAACTCTTTGAGCTCAGCTG
Source organism: Myotis daubentonii (assembly GCF_963259705.1). NCBI lineage: Eukaryota > Metazoa > Chordata > Mammalia > Chiroptera > Vespertilionidae > Myotis > Myotis daubentonii. The sequence continues at coordinate 18,673,069 of NC_081842.1, read as the reverse complement.
GTGTGGCTCAGTGGTTGAGCATGGACCCATGAACCAAGAGATCACTGTTCCGTTCCCAGACAGGGCCCATGCCCAGATTGCTGGCTCAATCCCCAATAAGGGGAGTGCAGGAGGCAGCCGATCAATGATTCTCTCTCATCATTGATGTTTCTCTCACTCTCTCTCTCTCCCCTCCTCTCTGAAATCAATAAAAAACATATTTTAAAAAAATTAACACTTTGAAGGTATGGTACATCCTGTAGCTGCTTAAGAAGAAGAGAAATTCTGGGGCAGTTGGTTATTCAAAGAGGCAGAAGTAGGGTTAAGTATGTGGATTTGCAAAAGCATTCCACGCATTTTTTGAGTTTTGAAATAGCACATGAAATGCAAATATGTATAAAAGGCTCAGTTTGTTGAGCTCTGCCCCCATTAACACCACTGCCATGGGTCTCTTGTCAATTTTAGTTCTCAACTTTTGTCTCAGAAAGAGGTTCTGAAATTTTTCACAGAAGCAATATGGGGCAATAAGAAGTGAACCGCATATTACTATGGCTACAATATTACCTAAGGAGGGATTGTATTTTTAAAAATAAGGCCCATCTTTGAGGACCTCCTCATATTGCATTATATAAAGAAAAAAGAAGTCTTTATGCAACTACTATTTGCTATTTATAAATTTCAACTGCCTCTCCAGAATGTAAACATGCTTTTCTCTTTTTTGCAAAATGACAGGACTTCATGATGCTCCCTATGTTTGTAACCCAGGCTCAGTAAAATAAATGCTTAAAAGCAGTTTGCAATTCATTCAGATGATAGGAGCTAAGACAGTGCCAATACGTTCCCAATTCCCTGCAAACTCAGCCTTCCCCACCAAACAGAATTGGAAAGCATTCGTCAGAATTTTTAAAACGTGTTTCCCTGTGAGTTGGGGATAGGAAGGGGATAGACAAACAGCTTCGTGTCGCCTGAGACAATGGTATGCTACTTCTCCCTGCTTCCAATTGGGACGTCAGCTGATCAAGTCGGAGTTTTCATCGCTAACACATACTTTGTTTCTCATCTTGACTTATGCCAAGGTGTTGTGTATGGGAACTATCACTGCAATAATGCCTGGCAAACGCTTAGTTGGATGCTACACAAATAAAACCACGTGAGGCATGGGCAAAATGCACGGAAAATAAGAAAGCATGCAAAATGTAACCCCCCCCCCCCGCCCCCCCAATGCTGACAACCTTCTTCCCCAAAATCTCCTGGAACTGTACGAAGCATTAATGTTCCCCATGTGACTCTCAGGCAAGTTGCAGGAACCACGTTTTCAAGTGAAAATGACAAGGTCAAGAAGACGAGGCTTCACAGGCATGAGGAGCTGGAGGAAGAAACGGGAATGTGGGAAGAAGGTCAAGCATCTGAAGGCCAATGCCATACGTCTGTGAACGGAAGCTGCAGCAGTCACATAACACACCGGTCCCCGCTCTGAAGACTTCCGATTTAAAAGCTGGGACCACCATTATCCAGTCTAGGGAAGGTTTTCATTTCTTCAAGAAAGATGGTGCTTATGTGTAATATTAGGCTGTGAGGTTCCTTTACCACTGACTAAGGAGACAGCACTTAATAGTGGAAACCAAAAGGCAAAAAGATACATTCATGTTCAAATGCCAGCTATGTGACCAACTTCATGCACACCACATTACCCTCTGGACCTCACTTTCCTCATCAGTAAAATGGGAATAACTATGTAATTTACAAAGTGAAAATGTATGTAAAGCCAGTACCTAGCACCTAGAAAACACCAGTAAAGTGTAGATATTGTTCTTATTATAAGTTTATCTGAATTTGTTAAGTGAAATATTCCAGTCTCTCTCATATAAGTGCATTCTGAAGGCCTCAGTTCATTGTTCTGGTAATCTGGGCCTTTACACAAAGTACCAGCTCCTGCTCTGCCCGCCACAGATGGTGGGACAAGGACATCCGTGCCTGTGTCCTGTGACCCTCTTCCTGAATCAAGTACCCCCAGCATCAGTATTACTGCTACTTGGGTGTGCTTCTCTGATGTAAGAAAGAAAGCAGGGTGTTTTATTTCCAAAAGCTAGGTCTCAGACTAGTCACCAGAGGACCGCCACCCATTTATACCCATTTGGGGTGTGTGTGTGTGTGTGTGTGTGTGTGTGTGTGTGTGTATAGAGAGGGGTGAGTAAAGAAATGGGGAACAGAAAAAGAGAGAGGGAGTGTGAGAAAGGGTGAGGGGGAAGTGGGAGAAGGAGGTAAATAGATGATACAAATGAAAATAAACATAAACAGAAAAATCAATATATACCCATCTATACAGGGCCCCTATGGAGATTAATCCCCATTCAAGGTCTATGAAATACTTCATGTGAACTTGACAAGATTAAATAAAAATGAATTGGGCTGAAAACCAGAAAAGGTTTATTACTGCTCTGTAGTAATAATATCCACATTCACATTTTCCAGTAACTCAGAAACTGCTCCAACACCTCACTTTCCTTCTTTGCCCTTACTTTATTGCATGATTCATGGAATGAAGGTATTTGCTTTTTTCAACCAGTTCATTTACTTGCATACCTGTATAAATAAAGTATCTGGAGACCACCACGTGTGCCTCGTAGATACCTACGAAATTCTACCAATGAGATCTCTACATTTCCAGCTCCGAATTTCAACTGCTAGGTCTCTGAACCAGACTCGTTGGCCATTTCCCAGAAAACCCAGTCCTGATCTCACCCCATAGCATATCTAGTCATACATCCTCAAAGTCATGGACCCCAGGTGGGATGTTAGGTGGGCAGATGTGGGAAGTGAACTGGACGTCTGAAGCCCCCAGGACCAAGCCAGCTGCTCTTAGAAGAGAACTGAGGGCAGAGAGGAGCGAGAAGAACCCTGCTCCACTCAGTTATGAGACTGGGCTTCTAGGGTTAGAGAGGCTGGAGATCTAAAAACTATAACTAATCTTTGTTAGATATTTTCATTCTTCAAACCCTGCATGTATAGTACTCCTTTGAAACAAGCCTTGATATTTTAAAGTTTTATGGCCCTCAGACCTTCGTAAATTCCCAAATGTAGAAATGCTTCACTCTGTCCAAGTCGCTGGTGATGGGAACAGTCAACAAGGACGCACCAAGGTGGGCGGCCAATAGGTGCCTCTCTAGCCAAGTCATTAAGCTGACTCGGAGCACGTGACTTACATTTCCTCCCAAGCACCAACACAATCCAGTACATGCCCTGAATCTCTGGGATTGCTCCTGGATAGTCAAACACAAGAATGCACAGGGCCTAGCGAAATCCTGTTGGCCTATAAAACGGTGCTTGGGGCCTGTGGCGTAAAGAAAGGAGCTCTGAACAGAGAACTAACTGTAGGGTACCTAATCTCAATTTTTAATTTTATTTTTCTCTCTATCATTTGTAAAATGGCCTTGGTAATCTGATTCACTCCTTTTTATATGGTACTATATCACTTTTATCACTTTTCTTAGACTATTGGAGATACATGAGATACACTCAAATCTACCCACAAAATATGTGTGTGCGTGTGTATATAATATATATGTATATATATTATATACACACACCAGTCATATAAATATATTGCAAATATATATAATTTGTTTTCTACATATATAAGTAAATATACAATTATGAGAATCATAATTGCTCAGGAAACATGGATTAGAAGGGTACAGAGGGACTTTATCGGAAGATTTAACTAGTCAGACATAAAAGCTTTCTGTGACTTCTGATGAGAGGGACAAAGTCATTTGTTAACCAAAATTGCAAAGAGTACAGTTTTAAGAGACAAAGATGATATATGAGAAGGGAACACTTTTTCAAAAAAAAAAAAAAAATCTGCAACAGTAGAGAATAATTAAAAGGAGTGACTAAACATATTTTAGTTCTTGGTTATATGGAATCGTGGCTTTTGAAGGAAGAACTCACTCTACAGCGTCATTTACTCCTCTCACATTTTAATTTTTAGTTTTGATATCACCAGTCTTCAATGCAAACGATTTCTTTCCTTCCAAGGATTTACTTTGTTAGCTTTCGTTTAATAACAGTTTTACATTCAACACCAACTGCAGTGCTGTCTTGTGTTCGGTGCAGGGTTATGCTACTGCAGTGATATAAAAATAGCAAAGGAAAAAAAAATTCACAGCAGACTAGAATAGCTTAAAAATTGAAGCTTTCAGATAAAGCTCTCTGAAATAATTATTATAGATACAACACCTGATTCTCTGCTGTAAAATAGTTCTTCATTATATAATATTACAATTATCTCCGAGATTCGTATTTCTCCCTAGACTTATAAACTATCAAAGTTATACTGGGTCTCGGAAGAGTTCAAAATCCAAGCCGCATTGGCCTGCTGGGTCTGTTTACTCAATCTATTTTTATAACACTGCAGCAGCCAAATGCAACTCACCAAATACCTGCTTCCACATTCTGCACCGCATTGATTCAAGAGAGAAAATTCAAGAGGGGCAAGCTACAAACTGTGCTTGTTTCTAATAAGCCAATCTACTCTATGCTATGAAAGGCAAGGCCACAAGGAATCACTGAAACATAGGCCCAAAGGATTTTAATTTTTGTCAATCTCTGTTCTGCCGGGTGAAACAGTTGTCTCCTATACCTGTATAAAATAATACAAGTGACTTTTCTCACTTTGAAAGTCTGAGTGTCTGTGCTAATCCTCAGTAGGTTTCCCCAAACACAACAATGTTGGGAGGGATACACGTATCATCTCTACAGCAACCTACTACACAAACACATGACAGCTAAATTATTCAATAAAATAAATCCTTGACCGGGAACATCTCTCATGCCAAAGAACAATGCCAAATCTAAGTCTCACTTTGTGAAACATTGCTAACAATTCAATGTACCCAAGTAAAATAAGCTTGAGAGTACTGACAGAATGGGACTTGCCAATTAAAAGTTGTTGCCATGGAAACAGGCTTTAATATGTGCTAAGAAAAATATGAACACATTATGCTTTCTCTTCAGTCATTTACATTTGAACATAAAATGTAAAAAACACAATTATAGAGAAGGGTGTAGCTCCCTAAGGGAGCATCAGACGCATTCTCTTGTTCGTGAAAAAATAAAAGTTCCTTTCTCAACCATAAATGAACCCATACTCTGCTTTCTTGAATTTTTCATGCATTATTTGACTAATATATCACTTTCAGTGTATGGTGTGATTTCTTTTTCTAAAACTAAACTTTTTTTTTCCAAAGTACTCTATGAGATTTATATTTTCTGAAAGTCTTCAAACACTGTGTTCTTTGAAAAATAACTTTAAAAATATCTTTTGAACCACTCAAGGGGAAGATTGTTACAAAGGATCCTTTGACATTCTAAACACTCTAAATACCACATGTGAAAAAGTATTTTAAGTACATCATTGAATGTTCCTGACTGTTGACTCAAGGGATTAATATGAGTTAGACTCTAGCCAGATGACCATAACCAGCCACGGGATATAAAATAGGGAACCACTTTATCACTTTTATTACTGTTTTACTAACAGAGTCCATGACAAGAATTCTGGGCATAGAGCTATTAGTCTTCAGGTGGTGACCCACAATATAAATATTAATGTTTTGTAGAAATTCTATCATGCAGTTCCCAGATTGTACTCACTTCAACATCACTCCAAAAGGCAAGTGACGCATTTAATATCTGTCATTTGAAAGGATCGATCTATTATGATGTGACTTAATTCATTACATACATAAAAAAGTCATCCCATGACTGATGAAAATTTAAAAATTATTTATTCCTTTGTCAGTTGAGGACAGAATTATCAGTCATGTGGAAAAGGTGCTGAGTGGGACAGTTAAGTAATACACTAATATGTACACTATTGACTATCCAAAAATAATATAATTTGATATAATTGAAATCCATGAAGAGTTTAATTGATTATGCTCTAGATGAAAGAAAGTAATTGTTAGGAGGAAGATTTTTTTTTTTTTTAATCACGGAGATCACCTAAACTAAAACATTAAAAAGTATGTAAAAGGACCAGGCCTATAAATTCCCCTTTTTCTGCCCTGACAGAGGACTAGGGAATACCTTATTTATTTAAGGCAAGAATGGCTTTTGAAAGATTTAACCTAAGAAAGACCTAAAAACAAGAAAAAATATTCTTGGAGGAAAAAAGTATATATTTAAAAATGCCTTACAAGTTCATTTCTTTTCAAAACCTTACCCTATTTGTCTCTCAAACTGAAACAAAGATGCAAATCATGCCTCAAAGCTAAGTATGGCCAGCACAATGTTTTCTTCCTGCAATTTCTACTAGAGACGTGGAACCTCTCTTGCATTACATAAAAAGCACACATAATTCTGAAAACTAGACCATGCTTATGTGATCATCTTTTCAGGCCTAAAGAGTGAATAATAATTACCTACACAAGTTCCGTGAGAACATGCCCACAGAAGAATCACATCCGCAGGCAATACTCAGAAAAACAACCGGCCAGCAGGACCACAGCCTATCTCATGGTACAAAGTTTGGGATTCTGAACTCCTGACAACGCTGGTTTATAAAATTAGGCACTTCCAAAGAAACACAATAGGTTGTCTGATTGTCCAAGCAAGATGAAACAGATTTAGATTTCAGGTGTTACAGCCAAAGGTTGGAAAAGCAAACATCACATCAAGGCCACACCTGCCAGGGAAAGTTGGAAATGGCCCGCTTCAGTGCCCATCAGATTTGCTTCAACAACCAGCTCCGTGTCAGGCTGCCTGGAAGGGTGTTAAACACCGTGGCTGTAATTATTGGGTGCTCAGTTTCTTTTTCTATGACATGTTGTTTCATAGAGTATTGTCACGACATTTTATGGCTTTTACACTGACAATACAATGTGATTTTCTTTTTTTTTTAAAGGTAACTTCTAAATATCAATCTGAATTTAGTTTGGATGCTTTTCAGACTGTAAACATTTCATTTTCCATTATTTTTCCATGACTCTCTAGCAAGGCAAAAACCTGGGAACAACACTCTTTGGGAATAAAGGATTATTTTATATATGAAAAGGACTTGTAAAAAAGTTTTAAATATACCCTGACATATGGGTTAAAAGTATAATGATTGGTAGCTACTCTCCTAAGAAGTATTTCCTCCTGGCAAAGCTTGCCGTAGCCTATCTCCACCTACCACCACCCCCTCTAAGTGTAACTTTTCCTAAAATAAAACATTATAAACTTCTGTTGTACCCTAGGCATATGGAGGTCTGTAATAATTCAAAGACAAATTACATAAATTTTATATTTTGAAAAGTGAGATGAAAATGTTTGTCACTTTGTTAAATAACCAACAGAGGTTGCTAAGTCAAATTCTTATTTAATCTAAACAAATAATAAATCCAATAAGTAGTAAGTCTAAAACTCCCTTTAATGGTATGGATTTACTCAGGTGCTACTGATCTCCTTAAGTGTCCAAAACATACAATGGGAATCTGAGCTGAGCAAAGGTGGAATCACTAATTCTCTCAGTCACAGCTTAAAGGGACAATCTCCAGATCATCATTTTTGTTGTTTTTCCAACATGACGGACATAGTTTTCAAGGTAAAAGGACCCTGAAATATATCATGATACATCTACATGCTAAAAAGTGTTGCCCAGCTGACAAGGCTCAGTGGTTGAGCGTTGACCTATGAACCAAGAGGTCATGGTTCGATCCCTGGTCAGGGCACATGCCTGGGTTTCGGGCTCGATCTGCAGTTTGGGGTGTGCAGGAGGCAGCCGATCAATGATTCCCTCTCATCACTGATGTTTCTATCTCTCTCTCCCTCTTCCTTCCTCTCTGAAATCAATCAAAATAAAAATAAATTGAAAAATAAGTGTTCATCTCTGAGCCTTGGCATCAATACCATGCGGCACGGCCCAGAGGGTCCCTCCAAAAACAACCTGAGAGCTGTCCCTTGGGAATCAGCTCCATGGCAGCCGTTCCACGGGGATAACAGATCTTTGTTGATCTCCTCACAATGGAGCCTTCACAGGGCTCATCTAATCTGATGTATTCTCTATTCATGGTACGGGACTGCTCTATCACCAACGTTTGCAGATCTTTGCTATTTTCAGAAGACGTGCTGGCTCTGCCTGGGCATGTAAACAGCTCTGACGCTGTGGAGGGCATGGGCACCTGCGTGTGCTATGGACTCACTCTCCGGACAGCGCCCGCGTGGGATGAGCATAAACTACTGGCCTTAGAGACGCCCCAGTGGAACTGTGAACTCCTCTAGGAGTTCTGTGAACTCTGTAAGCAGCCCCGGGGTAAGTGGGAACGCCAAGCTCCAGCCGTGGTAGTAGTTGTTACAGACCCAGAAAGTGGGGTTCACTTCAGCACCCCAAAGCAACTCAATCTGCACAGACTCATCCTCTGCAAGCAATCTGACACAGAGGCTGTCAGTGGGTAACAGACAGAGATCTTAGAGAAATTCTGGTAGAAACCTGTGTCAAAACAAAACTCTGATACTGCCTCCCCGGAGAGCCATGTGGCGTGGGCCCTGGAGCCCTGACATGGGATTAAACAGGTCCTCCCTTCCCTGGGCTGTGAGACTGGAAGGAAGGCCCCCCCCTCCCCCACCTCTCAGGTGAGAGCCACTCCTTCCAAGATGTTATGGGGAGACTCGATAATATGTGGAAACACCCTGATATGTATGAGATGATATACAAAATAAACTAGGTTATAGAGCTGAGATTGATACAGCAAAAACCAAACAAACAAAACAAAAAATAAAATGAAGTTGTAGAAAATGTCAGAATAACAAAAACTGAATTTAAAAGGTAAGAAAAACAAGAAAAGATAGCCCCCACTCACTGTAGGAAGAGACATAACAGAACACCTACCCAACTCTGTTCTGCCACTGAGGACAAATATCTTCAAGCTAAAAATATTAAAGGTATACTACACTCTGCATTAATTGTCTGGGATTCATATCCAATGGCATTCATGGACCAAAGTCCTATAATAGAAGTACTATAAAAATAATAGAGTCTCTAGAGAAAGTTCTCCCATTTATTTGGGATTTTCAGAGTTTTATTTTGCCCTTCACACTTCAAATTACCTGGAGCTGTAGGGAAGGGGCAGGAAAGTCTTACTTCCATTATCCCTCAAGTCCTCACCAACACCACGTATGGCTTCTCCAGCTTTTGTCCCTTCTTGAAAGTGTTATGTAACCCAGTGTTATCATGGCAAGAGACCAGGATTCTATTACAGATTCACAATGTACTCTTACATTTCTGATTTTACATTATAATTGTAGGGGAAAGAAAGGTTTCCTTTCCTTAAGGAATCATGGTCTGAGTGGCAGCCTGCTTACCTACTGCGCAAGACAAACAGGGTAAGAGTGGGCAGCTAGATTTCCATTTGGCTCTTCTACTGCCAAATGGGTTCAAAGGCAAACTATTTCATACTTATATTTGCTTACTCAATTAAACATTACCACCTCTGCTTACTAAACAAGTCTAAATATAGCAGCCTTGGGGTAGCTAAGGAGTGTGTTATGGCTACTTGGTTACACAAAGGTTGTTTGTGAATCAATTGAGAAATACTGCAAGCATCTAGTATGTCCCTAACCTCAAAAAATATGACCCCTGCACTGAAGGAGGCTAGGGTAACAAAAGAGTTGGGAAACAAAGTAATAAGTCAAACAATTATTTGCCATCAAATAACTAACACCTTTAAACTCACTGTCTGGGCTGATTCTTTTGAAATGAAACTAAGCATTTTAGAGAAAAACAAACTTTGGTCTTTTCTCACCCTGCTGTTATAAAGCTTAACTAGACAGCATTTTTTAATCAGAGAGGTAAAACACACCCTCCATAGAAACACATCTGGAAATTAATATATGCAAATGAAAAGAATAATTATTTACATATTAAATTAAAACTAATTTTCATAGAAATATGAATGTGGAAAAGTAAAATAAAATTTTGCTAACTAGTGAATATAATCATCACCCAAATGAATTTTGTGATAGATTTTTCAATAACATATTTCCCTATTATAATAATTCAATAAGTATGCAATCATAACTATTCATCTTTTTAATGTCATAAATTTTACCATATTCAAACTGTAAACAGACTTTTTTAAAAGAAAGCAGTGTGCATTTATTTTATAGGTAGAGTTCCTTTTTATTTTTATTTTCTAGCATGTAAGAATATATACTAATTCAATTATGCCCTGGGCTTTTTCCACACCCTGCCTAAAGAATATAGACATAGTTCTATCAAGCAAACCTATAAACTTCTGCAACCTTCACATATACCCACATGTGCACACACTCCCAAACCCAGATGTGTTCTTTCAATTAAGGCTTTGTTTCAAATAAGTCTGACTATGGGCAGAGTATAGAGATGCCTTTTATGTAAATGTAATATAAAAATAAAACTTGTTATATAAAACACCTATGCTCAAATCTTAGTTTGAGAAAAGATGAATGATTTTTGCATGTGGGGTCTATCTAAAACCAGGGAAGTATTTTCTGACATGAAACCAGTTTATTCATCTGACCCCTGACCCTGTTTCATTTACTGTGTCCTTCACAAATGGTATGTTATAAAAACTTGCTATTATAAGAAAAAAAAAACTTAATTTGGAATGGGCATATGAATATTTTGATTAATTAATCTTCCTATGTAATGCCAAAAAAAGCATATTCAGAGGGTCAAAATAATAACTCAATGCTTAAAGAAATATGCAGGGGAATATATACATATTTGAAGTACACAAATACTCATAAGTGATTTAAAAATGAACCTAATACAGAAAAATGTGTAAAACCTATATTAAAATATAGCACTGAAAAATGTAGTAATTCCTATATGCAGGGTTAAATATAACATATTAGAGTGATAGAAATATTTATTCAAGTTTATAATACTCTGGGTATATTTAGCCAAGGCTTGGGGGGCAGGATGATGAGGCAAAAGCTATAAAACCTATTTCAAACCTCTTTAGGAACTTGTACCTAGCAATCAATTAATAATCTGAAAGATCTCCCACCCCTATTCCTATTGCCTGTCCATTCCCCTTATCTTCTCATTTTCTTCTTTCTATTTGGGGTTCAGCGTCAATTAGACCTGAAGATAAACTCTGAGTTTAGATGCAAAGAAAGAGTCTAATTTGAGCAATCTGGAAGATAAAGATAGTGTCAAATTCTCAAATTAGCCCACTTCCTTTTTTCCTCTTACCATTTCAGGCACTGTATTTTAGGCATTCAAGGACCAATATGTTCTACAACTGATAATGTTGGATTTGGTGGACACTTCCTATTTTTAGACTTTACGATGCATCTTTCAAACTTCAAATCTGTAACCAAAGGAAACGTCTCAAACACAGAGAACATAGTAAGTGATGAACAGTGAAGGAAAACATTTTTATCTCAAGGTTACGCAACCTGAAATGTTCTATGAAACAATGGCATACAAGTCTTCATAACCCCCAAATCTTTAAGAGCTCTTTGTGGGTTAGCATTAATATTAACTCATCCAGGCTGAGAACAGTAGTCTGTGATTTTAAGTTCTGTTTTAGTTTTAGAAATTATGCCTGTTTTGAAGGTCTTTAATTGCCTTAGAGCAGTGGTTCTCAACCTTCCTAATGCCACGACCCTTTAATACAGTTCCTCATGTTGTGGTGACTCTCAACCATAAAATTATTTTCGTTGCTATTTCCTAACTGTAATTTTGCTACTGTTATGAATTGTAATGCAAACATCTGATATGCAGGATGTATTTTCATTGTTACAAATTGAACATAATTAAAGCATAGTGATTAATCACAAAAACAGTATGTAATTATATATGTGTTTTTCGATGGTCTTAGGCGACCCCTGTGAAAGGGTCGTTCGACCCCCAAAGGGGTCGCGACCCACAGGTTGAGAACCACTGCCTTAGAGGGTTAGCATATAATGTCATTAGTCTCAGTCTATCTCAAGGAAATTAGAGTCCTGAACCAATTCACATGGAGCAGAGAAAGGGTACTTAAACCCTTAACCCATTTCATCTAAACCTTGACCAAAAACAAACAAACACAAATTAAACAGTCAAACTAAAAACACGAAAACAATAAAAACTAAACAAAAAACAAACAATCCTAGTGTAACCTCCTGTTTCTTCACCACTTATTTGTAGCAATTACTAAAGTGTAATTTAGAAAAGCTGTGTCCCAGTAAATATAATAAACACAATTCTAAGCAATTTGGAATGGTCCCAGGAAAGGAAACTACATCTTGCCCAAAACTATGAAGTACAATCAAAACAATAGTTTGAGGGAAAATCTGAAATAATTTTAATATTTAAGCCTCCAAAAAAAGTTACTGTGCATCCACAGGTGGGTTCTATTGCACAGAAGAATGCTGTAATTACCCAATATCCATGACCACTGGCTGGCAAAGGATCACATACTTTCATAAAACTTTTCAGAAATAACCATATTCGCAGTTTAGCAGGTACAGGAATCCCTACTTCAGTGTACATTCTGTGAATCTGCTAGGACTAGGTAGTCTTCAACAGAAAAACTCAAGGTTAATTATCAGAAGTGTCAGTGGTAATGTCTTGTAAAACGAGTCTTTATATTTAATTGCCATTGCATCCAACCTAGTTTCAAGTTATTCAGTATATGTTAAATATACAGGATAATCATATTATAAATCAAACTAGTTGCTAAAGTAGTTTGTCTACTACAAACTTACTTCAACAATACAGTATATTAGGAAGGGTTTCTTGATCATTTGGGAATATAAAAAGGTTTTATCTTTTTCAAAGAGAAAATATTTAGAGGAAAAAGCAATGGTACAGGTATATTTAAAATGGTTTTGCATAAAGTTGTTTAGCAATTAAATAAATAGCATGTAGGGAAACATTTAAATAATTTCATAAAACCAAACAAAACTGATAAATATTATACAAGCAAGTATACTACTATATCTCATTTGCATAGCAAGACTAGATGGAATAGCCTTAATTCTCTTTCCTTGTGCCCAGAATATGACAGCTGTACATTTAATCAAATAACTAGAGGCTCAGTGCATGAAATTCGTGCACTGGGGGGGTTCCCTCAGCCCAGCCTGCACCCTCTCCAATCTGGGACCCCTCGGGGGATGTCCGACTACCGGTTTAGACCCGATCTCACAATCCCAGACTGTTGGCTCCCAACCGCTCCCCTGCCTGCCTGCCTGATTGCCCCAACCATGTCTGCCTGCCAGCCTGATCACCCCTAAACACTCCCCTGCCAGCCTGATTGACGCCTAACTGCTCCCCTGCCTGCCTGATCACCCCCAACTGCTCTCCCCTGCTGGCCTGGTCGCTCCTAACTGTCCTCTCCTGCTAACCTGGTTGCCCACAACTGCCCTCCCCTGCCGGCCATCTTGTGGTGGCCACATGGGGGTGGCCATCTTGTATGAGGGCATGATGGTCAATTTGCATATTACTTCTTTATTACATAGGATAAATTAACCAATGTAACAATAGTTCTCATTGTAAAAGAAATTAGGGCCATGTAGAAGATAGTTTACTCAATATTAAAGAATTCTAAGTAAATAAGTGCCAAAGATTCTATTATGAATGTGATTTCCAAATAGATTGAGGCATATGTTTAATTCCATCAATAATTTATCATTGGACACATAATGACAACTAACATTAATTGTTATATAACATGTGCTAAGCGAGTGCTTCATATGTATTTGCTCATTTAAAACCTTACACTCCTTTTGGTAGGCACTATTATTACCCCCAAAGAAGGGATAATGTAACTGAAACAGAAACAGGTTAAGCAATTGGCTAACAGTCATATGGCTGATAAGTTCAAGTGCCAAGTTTGAACTTCTTAACTTGGGCTCTATAACCACTCTACCAGCCCCAGCTATAGTGCCTCTTCTCTACTATCTAGAGCAGTAATTTTCAATATTGTAGTATGCCAACATGCAATATCTGATTATTTAGTCAGGGGCGCTGACCTCTATTCCCTTATATTGCCAATAAAGGACAACAACCAACACAATAGCTATCCGGTGTAGATGAATCAAAATTATACCTATTTTTTGTCAGGTGGGCCACAGCAATTTAGCAATTAGTTTATATGTGTCATGAGATGAAAAAGGTTGAAAATTGCTGATCTGGAGGTTCAGGTCCCTGGAGATGGTTTAGTCGGAACACAGTTTCAAATCAACCCAGATTCCAAGGCCCACATAAGAACAAGGACCCGGCCAATTTAATGAGAAAAGCATCATCCCCAAGCATAATTCTATTAAAACTGCAAAATGTCATCTTATCCAAAAGGTGACTCTTTTGAAGAAAGGTACAACTCTTAACCATTATGAACAGCTTCCTACTCACAAGGAAAATCTTTCAACTACTTGGAACAGACGCACTGTTGTTGCTGAATTTTCCTGACTGCCATGGTTTGGGGTTTTGTAATGAAAGGAACAGGAAGTTGGCCTGTGAATCACCAACCACAACCCCAACTCCCGATCCCATTCTGAGTCAAGGGAAAAGGGAAGACCAGGGAAAAGAGGAAGTGAGGAAAAGGGAAACAGACCCGGAGGAGATGGGGAACGAGTCAGCGTGCAGACCCGCAGGTGCAGTGGCAGAATCCCGGTTCCCCAAGAAGACAAAGTGCTTGCAGCCCTCAGAGCAGCTGCCAAGACACGGATTTGGGACAAATGATAGGATTCTTCTGCATCTTTCACAACAAGCTCTTGTTCCTAATAACACACTGTTTGCCAACAAAGTGTTATTTCAGATTCCTTGGGCACTGGCTCCGCTCTCGGCTAGATCTAATATATGACCGTCTACGTTAACAGTTTGACGAATGGCAAGTTTCCAACAACTATTAGTCAGCAAGTCTTCCCGCCATTAACATTTCATCCTGCTTCTGAAACAGCTTCCTGTATCAGGTATGGGCCACAAATAACAAAGAATCCCCTCCAATTTCAGAGACTCCAACTATGAAGGCAGAACTATTTCACAGTATGAAACAAAGACTGAAAACAGAAAAACAATTAAAGCGCGGCTCTAGTTATATTCCTTCTTGATGATCTGTGAGAATGTTTTCTAAGACATCTGAGTCAAATATTTGTATATATTGGGACAATTTAACAGAATAGAGTCATCAGAGGAAAAAAACTACATGTTTAAATTTTTAAATGTTTTAGTCATTAGTTTAAAATTGTTTTTGAAATTGTATAAACTTCCTTTTAAAAATATAATCTCATATTATACTTCAGACTCTTGATTTATGAGTATATTGATATGTCCTGTAGCAGGAATATGAAAATAAATAGAAATTCCTCCTGGAAACAAAGGGTTGATATCTAAAACCTGGATCTGCTGAAGTCTAAAGGGAAATAAATATGGCTTATGTTGCATTGCAAATGCATCTTAAATTATACCGGTACGACCCTATTAGCCAGTTGGAAAACAGTCCTGTTCAGGATTCAAGAAATGTATGGAAATTTAAGTAACAGGTCTCTATTAGGATAATTATTATTTATTTTTCCGAATTCATTACCCAGGATGTTATCAACATTTGTATGCATAATTCAGCAGTAATCAGTGGTGTTTATCTCAACTAACTGATCCTCTACAGACGGCAGTGATTTCAATAAAATTAATCTTCAATTCTCTACACTTCATTGTAAGAAGAGCTACACACACGTTGCCAAGAGGAGCCTTTCAGCATCCATGCTTTGCTAGAGGGAAAAAAAAAAATTTTTGGAGCAAACCCCATCTTTATTCACCATCGAAAACAACTATTCTCAAAAGGAGCTAAGAACCTCAACGGCTTCTGATGCACGTGTGTCAAAAGGTATCTTCTTTGTCATGTAAGTAAGACATAAGAATAATAGACGCATTCCAATAAATAGCATGATAAAGTCAATTCTTCGCTGTCCACGGGAAACATAATTACTCCCCCTTTACAAGTCCCCTTTTGACCCAGAAGCAAACAAAGAAGCCGTGGGTGGTGGTGGGCCCCCCGGGGGGGGGGGGCAGTGTGCACTTCCCCAATTATCATTTCCACATCCAGGTACACACTGAACACTTTATTCTTATTTGGTAGATGTGATCTAGGTTTTCTTCCACAAATAATATAGCCATGGCACTTTCCCGGCAATCACATCCGGCCCATGGGCAGCCTGCTTCCTCTGACTCCAAGTTCACACCCTGGTTTGAATGGCCAAGGCCTGTAAGGGAAATGCCAGGGCATATCTGTCAGCTCCGTGGGTTTAAGCCACTGTCGTGTAGCTACTTAATAATTTATACTAAGCCGGGAAGTGGCCACGTGCAGTGCCGCTGGGAGACAGTGGTGGCTGACACCAGCGATACGGAGTGGGACAGATGACTTCCGGCCCAAGATGCCTCAGAGCATTTCGCTTTCATGGGGCCATTGCACTCGTCCGTTATCCAGCGAATGAAAATGGTCCTTCCCTGGCCAACGCCCTCCTCTTGAAATGTAAACAAAGTGCATGCATAAATGTCTTTTGTTAGAACTGTAAAAATTGGATAGTTTTCTAATAAGAAATCACTGGACCTAGTAAATTTAAAAATAAGAAGTGGTGTTATAAGTGCTCTTTCTACAGCTGGGCTAGTCTCTTCTAATTTATAGGTGTTTTTTTAACTTAAATGTTTCTAAAGAAGAAAAGATAAAGGAGATCCTTGTTTTTAAAGCAGTCTTGATATGTATAATTTTTATACAAAAAATTATATGGCATCTAGAATGTGCCACCCACCCATCGTCCAACCCACCACCCCCTGCAAGAAAAAACTGGGAAGACAGAAGCAACATGCTTAACAAATATTAAAAATCTTGACATGGGATCATGCTATATTATTCTACTCTCTCCACTTGTGAATATGTTTGAAAATCTTCCTTTAAAAATTATTTAGTAATAGCTAATCATAGAGTTTTACATGAAATCACTTCTTTCCCTAAATTAGCTGAATCACTGAAGAGAGTCAAATATACACTCTGCCCAATATATTTTCCTTCCAAATTAAAGCTTTAATTACTTTAAATAAATATATAACACATCCTCAATTTTGCTATGAAATATGAACACTATCATTTTAGTCTATCTCTGCTACATCAAACTAGCAATGCCTAATATTCTGCAAATGATTCCTTGACTGTTAATTAAGGGTAAATGAGATGGTGCCTAGAGGAAATCTGTCTTAATTCACCATCCCAAATAACTGATTAGCAAGCCATGATTTTGATGTCCTTCATTTTCATCACAAATAGTAAAACAGAAAAGGATGAGGACGATGTTCCAAAAGCTGCTCACCTTCCTACTTGGCTGCAATAAGTGCTTCCTCATTCTGCCTACGTGTTTAAATTTCAGTCTTGCACCTGTCATACTCTATCCTCTCAAAGCATCGGATTGCTCCATTTCCAAAATAAAACAATAAACTGAAAGATTCCTTCATTAATCTTCCAACACGGACCACTTAAAAGTAAGTGAGGCGTTATAGTTTAATTCAGTTAAATTTTCCATAGCATCTACATGCAAATGGAAATGTATCTGCCAGCTTATTAGGTGCTGAGGATATTACATTATACCGTGCAGAGTGCAGCAGGATGACTCACGCAGCAAAAGAAAAAGAGAAATGGATTGAAATGGAATAAAATTAAGCACTATAAAAATCAACTGGTAAAAATAACACGTGATAAAGATGTCTGATTTCTCTAAAAATCATGTCTTGAAAACAGATGTATCTTTCAGACCAAAATAAGACACTTTGGATGGTAATTAAATTCAAGGTTGGAAAGCTGTTACTCAATATTCAAAGAGCAGCAATCCCTCTGGCTTGGGTTACAAACCTGGTTGTCAGCTTTTAACCTCCAATGTGATCCTGAGACTACTCTTCCTTTGTTTCCATTTCAAGTCTGCAGTTAATAAATTGAGGAATCTTAGAGTTGGAAGAGATTTTAGAAATAGTGTGGCGAACCACCTAATTTTGTAGATAAAGAAATAATGGTTCATGGACTGTCAGGCTTGCCTTCCCTCTAGGTTGTAGCAAATTTAGCAATCCTTTGACAGGTTTGCCTTGACACAGGCTGCCTTGTTTATGCTTTTGAAAGATCCCTTTATATCTTTTGAGTCCAAACATTTATCTCCCTCCCTCATTCCTACCCATATATACACACTCACATAAATCAAATATATATATATTTGCCCTTTTAAGATGATAGAAAATCTCAGAAGAAATGAGTCCCTGAAAACTAGATTGGAATTCCAAGGGGGGGGGGGAGGGACCAGCATAAAATTTCAGCCTTTTGAAAGATGTTTAATAAAATTTTGTAATTAGAATAATGTAGCTCTGTTATAGCAACCTCAAGGCTATCTCAGTTGTCCCCAAACTGTACTTAAGGCAAGGTAAAATTAAGCAAAGACTTCTTAACTCTATTTTCAGAAGGTACATTTTTTTGAAAAACAAAACAAAACAATAACCAAAAAAGGCTGCTTGACATCAGTAACCTAACCACTGCATCTTTTGAGCAATTTATCTATTAATTAGGGAAGATAAACTGTGCTTAATGGCTCAATTACATTCATCCAATTTCAGATATCAAAATTTGAAAGTGAAAGACTATAAGACCTCAGAGAGAGAATGAATGCTGACAATATTAATATGTGAGTTGTTTTGCCTTGTAGTGCGACAACTTGGAAATAGCAAACATTCAATCATTTTATTTCTCTGTAAAGAGAAAAGTCACACAATTCATTTTCACTTAGCTAACTAAGTAACAGAAGGGACTAAACATTATAAAAATTATCTGAAAATTGGTTTAGGCTGCATATCCATTTTTCAAAACTTACAATCTGCTAACCAAGAGAGTTTTGGATTACTCTTTAAGAAATTCGTTTCAATATATATTTACAGATGGTAAACTTACTAAAGATATGACATGCGTATGTTTCGAACTCTAGCATAGGGAAATGCTTTCTAAATAAACCACCTGCAACCATCCTAGGTTTGGTGATACACAGATTTAGTGACTTAGATCATCGGAGGAACTTCTCCAAAGAGCGGTCAGTTACACAAGGCTGAGCTCATTGTGATGGGAGACAGTTCAGCGTTCAGGCAAAGCGGTCCATTTCCACGGAGCTCCCATCACATTTGTAACCAGAGCCCTAACATGGGCTGCCCTGGATCCTCAGTTATGCCCAGAAAACGACAGAAGTCACAGGATGAATTGGATTCCCTTTCACCCTTGTAATAATAGATCTACTCTCTACTCTGTTGTAATCGCTCTCCTCGCGTCTGACTTTTTTTTCCAGGTTGGTGGCTTCCTAGTTTAAAGTATTTGATGAGAAGCTAAGTTCCATTGGCAGAACTGGATTTAAAAAATAGTCTGAAGTTATAAATGTGTTCTAGATACAATGTTTTTGAAGACATTGAGAGTTTTGCTTTCAAATTAAATCTGTTTACTAAGAGGTCAGTTTGGGCCATATCATGCAGTTAAAGCTTTTGTTTTCTAATTCAGAGAACATATCTGATTAATGGAACATTTAGGGTGCCAGATAGGTTCCCACTCCCACATCGATCCTGACTGGAGGTGGATGTCTGGAGTGATGGCAGGTATGTCATGAATGTATCCTTCCTGACCTCCGCCATGCTGCACATATGCTGGACATGTCAAAGCAGGCAGTGTTCAACTGGATCACAAAGGGGACATTGTCTCCTTGCAAGTGATCGCTTGCTGAGATAACAAAAACACAGCGTTAATGCAAGTCTCACTATAGCTGCTATTGTGCACAGATGTCACTCGTCTTAAGGAATTTTAAATATAAAAGATGCAGGCACTGCTACACAAAGATGGTATTATAGCCTCTATCAATTACATAACTTAACGTGATCAAATTAGAGAAAGAAGGAACTCTATGCCGGAAGTCGTGCATGAAAAATAAGGACATCTCGCATTTATAAGATACTGTGGGAACAAAAAAATTCTTCTGACAGATAGTCTCTTTATGGAAAAGTTTTGATGGAACATGGCTACTGCAACCACTCACAGATCATGTCCCCTGGGTCCATCAGCTACGTGATGGATAAATCTCATTCTTCAATGTGAATGAGAAAAAAAACCATGAAAAAAAAAATGAGATGTGAAGGCGCTCTGATGAACTGTTATCTCAGGTAGGGCCGGAACTGACATACCATGGTTTCTTCATTACCAAGTCCCTGGTATATTGTAGTCCTTTTATCCAATAAAGGAAGGGTAACATTTAGGCTCAATCTCTGGTTCTGATATTGACCAACTATGTGACCTGTATTTAAGTACTTAATTCTTAGTTTCCTCACCTATAAAACAGAACTACCCATATTTACCTCAGTGGGCCGTTTTACAGAATGAATGAAATCATGTAGGTGTGACCACCTAGCTTGGCACCACAATGCCTGGCAGAGAGTTAGTGCTTGTTAAAAGCTTACTGGGAAAAAATGCTAGAAATTGTTTAAATATATTGAGCTGAGACAAATTAATTTTAGTGGGTTTTTTCTTTATCTATCACCTCCATCATCCTCCTCTTAGAAAATTATTGGTCTTCTATGAATTTAGCTAGAAAAACTCTAATACTTTTATTCAACTTAATGATGGTAGCATATCCCTTCTAAATGCCTGAACACCCTATACCATGATATCTTGTGGCTCAGATATAAACTTGACATTGAGCAGTTAACATTTTAGAATAAAGATTAGGCTCTTGATATGTAGGGTATGTATATAATCCCATAACAACTTAAATTTATATCTCTCAATGCTATTTTCAGATACTAGTAATAACATTTAAAAAGTGAAAAAATATTAAATTTGTAGATAAAAATAAAATTCTAAAACAATGTATAAGTTCAGTATTGAAAACCATGACTAAAAAGGGACCAATTTGGTTTCGTTCTCACAGTTTTAATCCTAATTCTGCTATTATTATGTAAAAATAGACACTGTGTTATGGAACTTCATCTATTTAATTTGATATACATTTTTGTGATTCAGTTTTCTTTCTCTATACATTCATTTAAAAAGTATGAAAGTCTCACACATATATTATATTAGTTCCACAGATATTTCAGATTTACTCATCCTATGAAATATTCTCTGAATTTGAGCACTCGGCAAAAAAACACAACATTATACCTACATCTTTGTCTATATTTATATAAATATAGATACATATGTGAGAAATGAATAAATGCAATTAGCCCATGAGTAGGTTAACTAAACTACTTCTTTGCTTGTTTCATCTTAACCCTGCAATACCTGCATCTATGGCTCTGAAGCAGGGGCAATTTTGCCCACCATGGGACACCTGGAAGCATCTGGAGACGAGTTTGATGGTCAGACCTAAAGGTTTGAAGGGAAACTAGTCTAGTGGGTGAGGCCAGGGGTGCTTCTGAGGATCCTACAATCCCCAGGACAGTCCCCCACAACAAATGTTTATCAGGCCCAAGATGGCAACAGTACCAGGGAGAAACCCTGGCTCCCGTGAAAGTCTGTTTCATAACATATCCTTCAGAAAGCAAGTTGGGAGATGCATTTGTGGCATTAACTTTAAAGCAAGCACTGTGTGATCTGCGTGTCTCTAGGAGTTTAAAACAAACACCATGTGATATTTTGAACTGATCTGGCTAGGTCAGTTTTTGCAATCTCTCTCACAGACTTTAAACATCCGCACCAGTGTGACCCCTACCAGTGCTACCTCAGACTCATCCCCAGGCCCTTTGATCCTGAAGAGCATCCCCGTAGGCACTGCGGTGAGCACAGAGACCAGGAATGTGAGCAATGGGAGCTTTGTCAGAGCTGCTGCAATCTGCAAGTCAATCAGGCCTAATTGGCCCAATAAACAAAAACATTGCATCAATTATAAAATCTCCAGAATCAGTCAGGTTTTCATTGATGAATTCCCGTTCACTTACTCAGCAGAAAGGGTTCTGCAGCAAGAAATAAAATACTTAAAATGACACCCAGTCCCCTGCAGAACCAGGTGTGTCTAATAATAGCTACTCCTCCTTTCTAATTTGTGTCTCTCCCCCCCCCCCCCCCCCAGCAATACTAACTGCAGGGACTACTAACTCCTTGCTGTGAGCAATACATTAAAAAAAAAAAAAATTACATGTCAGTTGTCTTAGGACAAAATGTCTGAAAGAAAATAAAATTCGTTCGTGGGTAAGAGACATGGGTTGAGGTAACAATAATTTGATTAATTTACTACACTGTGCACAGTAATTACCTAACCCTGACAGTGAATCCCTTGTATTCTTTGAGTTAGTCCTAGTCAAGCAATATTTAGTCTGCTAAATTAAAAATATTTAGCTCTGTCCTTTTCAAATCTTTCCCAGGGTAAGTTCACTAACATACCAATCGGATATCTACCCCTGTCCCACCTGAATCATTCAATGGCTTCCCACGGCTTTCAGGGAAAACTTCAACCCTTCAGGTGAACTCAGAAAGCCCCTCATCCATTGGGCCTTCGCCTCCAGCCCTGTGTGTTCCCTTTTCTCACAAATGCCCCTTGGCAACTGCCACTGCAGTTACACCAAACTGCTGGCAGATCCGGGATCATCCCACACTTTTTTCATGCTCCTTTGACTTGAAATATGCTGACGCTTCGGTCTCAAATGTGCCTTTCCTCTTTTTATCTGCCTAATTTACTCCTTATCCTTATCCTTCACATTACCACCCAAGCATCACTGCAACCTCTCTGAAAGCCTGGCCTGCCCTCCTCTCCCGAGTGTCCCTAGCACCCCGGGGACCTCCATCAACGAGCATATTCCACGGTTTTCGCTGATGGCCTCTCCTGGGTGCGACGGAAATCTCACAGGTAAG
This sequence comes from Myotis daubentonii, assembly GCF_963259705.1. Lineage (NCBI taxonomy): Eukaryota > Metazoa > Chordata > Mammalia > Chiroptera > Vespertilionidae > Myotis > Myotis daubentonii. The sequence goes on along the minus strand of NC_081842.1, from coordinate 18,650,234 downwards.
AAGCCTGGTCTGTGAACACTAAGAGCCCCTGGCAGTGCCTGGTATAGAACAGACAACAGATGCCGGTGACCGAATGACTGAATGAATGCATGGATGAGTGAGGGTACTTTCACGGGTCCTTTCTTCACGTAACAACGGTAACATTTTATCCTCTCCTTATGAACTAACCATCCTCAATCATATACAGATTTTATAGTCAAGCGATCTACTCATCGAAACCTTCCAGGTTCAGCTAAACACAGTGGCTAGTTTAACAACTATTTGATGAATGAACAAATCAAGAAAGAAACCTCCCAACATGATTATGGATACTTACTCCAAAGACAGGGAGCTCTTCTGTTAGTCAGGAAGGGCTGCCTAACAGAAAGAGTGGATATGTGCAACTTATTTCCCTCTGGATTCAGAAAAAAAAAAAAAGTGTATGAATGTATAAACCCACTGGGGAAACCCATGTAAATGGTATATGGATATTTAGGACAGTGGTATTGCCCCGTTGCTGGGTTTGAAATTTCTCAATGAAATTTTGGGAGGAAAACAGCAGCAATTTTAATAACTGTACAAGTACTGACAGAGGGTCAGCTGAGTGCTGGAGAGCTAACCTAATTAGGGCTGGGAGCCGAGGAGGCGAATTAAAGCAGACCTCACAGCAGGGGCGAACCCCGAGATGAGCCTGACGGACAGAGAAGGATCAGGAAAGGGCGAAGAGAAGGATACCCCTGGATGAGGGATTGACCTAAATGGCATAAGCAGGGAAAGATTTGTTCACCCCGGATTCTACCCATTTAAAAAAGTGAAAATTGTATTAATCTTACCGCAGACAATGACTGGATGGGTGCACTATTTTTAGCTACCACTTATCTTAACCACCAGGGTTTGAGATGTGGGTGTGGGGCTTCTGTTATGGTTTGCTTCTATTATGGTATAACCGGGGTGGGGCCCTGTCCTTGCTTCAAATAAATGTGAAAACACTGGAGGAGGGGAGAAATAAGGGAATACTAATCTGATTATAAGCACAGGAAAGGGGCCTAGCCAAGAAGTGTTAGGGTGAACATACTAAAAAGTGACAGAAAAAGCATTGAAAACAAGAGATAATGAAACATTTGGAAACCCTCAGGACCCTAGCCAACGTACTCAGTTGCCATGACGAAGCCCAAAGAACCTACTGAAAACTTGACAAGCAGGTATCCTGGGAGAAGCGGAACAAGGAGGAAAAAGGCCAATGTTTTCCAGAGGCAACAACATTATAATTTCCTAAATCTCTCTTGGGAACGTGCTCCGAGCATTGTTCTGCTTTGAGTTTTACAGCATGAGTCTGGTGTGACTGCAGATGAAGCACAGGTAGGTGCTGTAAAACAGAGATGATTTGCTTAATATCTAAAACCTCTTCTAGCTTTTTTATAAAATATATATTTTTACTGATTTCAGAGAGGAAGGGAGAGAAACTTCAATGAAGAGAGAGTCATCGATTGGCTGCCTCCTGCGTGCCTCCTACTGGGGATTGAGCCCACAACCAGGGAATGTGCCCTGACGGGGAATAGAACCAGTGACCTCTTGGTTCCTGGCTTGACACTCAACTGCTGAGCCACACCAGTTGGAATCTTCTAGCTTTTTAATTCACCACAGAGTCACTGAGGGATTTCTGTGTGAATGGAAGAAGGGGCCGGGGCCCACAGCTATGCTCCCATGTAGCAATAGCATTCACTAATACGGGTAGAGATACCTAGAGCCATCCTGTATCTTGCACGGCATGCCTCCCTCAAAACCTAGAAGGGAAATTTGCAGGGCCCTCCAGGGCTGTGCAAAGCCGGCTTGCACTGGCTGGCATTCGCTGATGAGTATGTGCCTCTTCTCACCTCCACACTCAGTGACCTCACTCATATTGGTTGTTTGAAATCAGTCCTGGTGTTAGTATTTCTACCGGAGATCAGCAAACATAATAAATCAAGGTGATTCTTTTTCCCTCTCAGAGCTGTTTGTTCAACATTTATCAGCTAGACAGTCAGAAACCAATTACACATCCCATGATAAATATTAACTGAAAATTTCGACTGAATAACATTTTAAATAAATGGTGCATGAGACATGGGGAAAATTTTTGAAATTGAGGCCAGAAATCTCTTAGCAAGCAAATCGGTTTGGATTCCATTTGTAAATCAAGTAGTTGGAACTTTTGATGTCATTTGTCCTACCCAAGTGACTAGGAGGTGAAAATATGTATAGCTCCTGCTAATGCCAACCAAGAAGTAAGCAAAAACCATTTTTTTGCTATACATGCAGTTGATGTCTAATGACAGAACAGGTGGACACGTTTAAATTGTGTAATTCTGGGGGCATAAAGTTTTACACTCCAGGAGAATAATTAGTCTTTGTCCATAAATACTAAATGCAGGTTTTAAAGAGTCAAGCTGTCTTCCCTTCAGGGGAAATTAACTAATACAAGATATTAGTTAATGTGCTTTTAAGCAACTGGTATCTCTCTATAACATATGTATGCATTAGTTGAAAAACCAAATGATATCTTTTATAATTCAGAAGTTAACCCACGTGGAATGCTGTATTCCTTTGATGGAAGGGACAGCTGAACCAGTGCTTTCTTATTCAACCCGTAATCAGAAAAAGACTCAAAATATGTTCTATCAGTATGAATAAAGGAAAAAATCAATGCCATCACTTAGACAGCTCAATTCATTCTCTTCATTCCTAACAGCAAAGGAAAGATGCCTATTTAGAAAGAAAATTCAATGTGATATTTAACAGTGAATGAGATACAATTTTCCCCCATAGCTTTTGTCATCTTTTCAACTCTTTATTCTCACAAGTCACTTAAATTCCAAAAGGTAATTTTCAACTTTACTTTTCTCCTCTTTACTCATTTGTCTTTAGTTTTTTATATATATATAAATCAGGCTATACAATTCTTAGGAAGCCAGTGATTAAACATTACACTATCTTCACCCATATATTCAAATATGAATAAATTAAAAGTATCCCTAACAAATTATCAGTATTCAAAGATGATGACATTTGTAATGAATAAACTTGTATATGACTTTAAAGTTCCCTGAATCACAATTTTTTTTTTAAGTTTAAGAATTCTGCCTTTATACACATTTTAACTCTTCATTAGATGCCAGAAGCCATCCTCATCAATGTGGTATAAAATTTAATAATTTGAAATTAATAATCCTTTTTTTTTTTTATTAAATACTACCTACAAAAGTACTCATTCCTTAATTCACACACACACACACACACACACATACATACACACACCTCTATCTTCATTTTTAACTTCTCCAGTGTTTTCTGCTTAGGAGCCACACAGTTCTAATTTCAGTATGAGTTCTCTTTATTTCTCCACCACCATCCATATTCTGACATACTGGCAATCCATGACATGGCCCACCCCTATTTCTAATCCTTTGCATCTCATTGCTTTGATCATTTTATGTTCTCTCATTGGAGCTTAAATTTCCCTGGTCAGTTACATCGCTCATTCATATGTCAATCACCAAGAGTTACTATGGGAGTGATAACATAAAGAAACAAGAATATGGTGGGAAAATGAAAAATAACATTTGAGATTCTATTTCTCTCACACTTTTCTACATATTCTTTCCCCCCAAAAAAGAATTCACACATTCACAGAACCCTAATGATCCCATTACTGAAACAAAAGTGATCTTTAAGCATTCCTCCCATGTACTCTCTGGGCAACTTTCCTGCCCCTACAAGACTGCTTCTCTGGATGGTAACCTAGAACCAAAGATCGCCTGGGAAAACAACCACTGTTTTTGTTTGCATAACACTTTAAGAGGTTCTAAAATCCTCATGACAGTCATTTGAAGTCCTCAAGGCAGATGACTACTACCTGAATTTAGAGGTAAGGAAACCAGCTTTGAGATGTGAAATGTCTGGCCAAGGAGCATAGAATTAGTGAATAGTGGTGCTCTTGACTACAAGGAGGGCTTCTGAAAATTGGCCAGCCTCCTCCCCTGAGTCACCTGGAAGGATGACAGATGAGATCACTACCCACAGCCACCATTCCTGAGGGCCTCTATGGCAAAGTGCTGTCCTGGGCTCTCTACAGTGATCTTCCCCCAGCAGCTTGGAGAGATATTCAGGGCTTACTTTGCAACTCAAGAGCGCGTGTGATCACTGCTCAGAAAATGTGCAAAGTGGGCCCCAAAACTCATATCGATAGTAAATGGTGAATTTGGTGATAGAACCCAGTCTTCTCATTCCTGGACTGTCCCCTTACCATAGGAATCGTTACATTGGGGATTATAAGCATGGGAATATCACAGGGCAAATGCATGACTTTTCATTAAAATATATGTGTGCCCAGACACACACACACAATACACACAGTCACATATATACACACCCCTCTTTGGGGATAGAGAACAAAAATAACTATACTGATATAATTCTAAAAACCAAAAAGAAAATCATTACTATAATAAAGCTAATGCCCTGAGGAGTATAGTAACATTACTTTATTCTGCATCATTAATTTCCATTTTCAAGGAGGATATAGATCCCCTGTTACTTCTAGAACAGATATTATGAACAGCTGAACTTCTGACCCTTGCGAATTACAGGAAAAGGGGAAGAGGCATCTGTATACTGTCTACAACCAGGACACCTTTAAGGGGGTCCTTTCTCAGGCAAACCTTGGTTACTAAGTGGTGTTCTTATCTCCATATACGTGCCAGGATTCAGTTGTTTCTTTTAAGGCGCAAGATATTTTATAAAGGGGTAACAAGCTTCACTCACAACGGTTTAATGCGATTGGTGGCACATAAAAATGGAGAAAGACTCTAAGTTTCAAGTCAGGACAAAGAACAGGACAAAGTAATAAAATCTGTGGGCCGTCCTTTATCTATAAAACTTGTGCTGGGATATTTGCTTATTTTCGTTTGAGACTATAAAAATTGCATCTGAGCACAATAAAACAGAAGCCAGGGAGACTGTTGCCTCAGCACACATTTTAATGAATCAGAAAAATTTCCAAACACCATGCAAACGGATGCTAGCCTCATGATGGTCACCAACCTCCGCCGCTCCGCTGTGCTGGGTCACAAGCTACGTGATTCCAACAAAAGCACAGTCTCCCCACCTCGCAGCGTTCTGGGACTCTCGCTTCTTCCCGTGAGAGTCCAAATGTCAGGAAATGAGGTCAGAAGCAATTCTGCAAATGCTTAAAGCAAAGCAGGCTCTTCTTCGTGCTTCCGTGGGCTGCAGGGCCATATGCACTCCTGCTACTACTGCCCGTCAGTTCACCTGGCCAACAGGCACTGTGCTAAAGACCAAGCTCCATGGTGACTCCCTCGTCTTCGGGGAGGAATCACATGGCAAAAATAAATGCATCCTGGGCTGCCTTTTCACTCTGTGCTTCTGATGAAATACATCAACTTGAATACTGAAACCGGCTGGAAGCAGATTAAATGAGTCTTGGGAAGAAAGCCACATTCAGTGGATAATGTTCACATTAAATTAGTTTTGAAATACATATTCATTAAGAGAATAACAGGTGAATACATTCCCTATATTAGTCTAAATTGCGAACTCTATCCAATAACATCGCTAGCCTAGCAGCTTCATATCGGATGCTCACTAATTAGTGACTGCATTTCGCTAACTGACATTTAAATTTTCTTTAACTTGACAGTGAACGAAAATAAAATTTAGAAGGTCAAGTCTCAATTCTATAATCTTATAAAAGTGAAGTGTTTTTAAGTTTCATGATATCTTAAATAATGTGCACTAAATATTTATGCTAGAACTAATATGTGAATTTAGTCTCAATTTCCAGGATTACCAAATGCATAGTAATAAGCCGAAGTTTAAAATATTTTGCTTCCTTTTATTCAATCAATGTCAAATTATATGCACTCTCTAATTCTTATTTTAGTCAAAATTTAAATATTTATATCCCAATTTACATAATTCTTGGCATTTAAATGTGTAAAGCAAAATTAAGCTGGACATAGGCACTGTTCTATGTATCTGGGTACACAAACTCCTTTAAACTTTGCATCAATACTGAGGGGGAGGTAATGTTACTGCCAAGTTCCCTGATGCAGTGTAAGGTTGACCTGGTTTGTGAACAGAGGATGTCTGGCTCGGATGTCCCACTACCAAACCATGATGCTACTTTTCCTCTCAACACTTGGGCAGGAATTGGGTGCCATTCATCATTCTTTTTAAAAAAACTTTCATTTAGTTGTTTGCTCATTCCTTCACTCAATAAACATGTCTTGAGCACCCACATAAGTTCCAGTTCTGGGAGAATAATTATAAATAATAGAGAATGTATACCTCTCAGAATGTCCTTTGATGAAATAAGTAAAATCTACTGAGAAACTTTCTATAGGAGCACAAACTTGGGGAGAATTGTTTAAACACCCAGAGCCTCAATTTCTTCCTCTATAAAATGGGCACAAATAACAAGAATTTATTTCTGAAAAGTATTCTAAAACCATGATTGGATACATATCCACTTGAAATGAACTTCTCTTCCATATGTAAGTGAATAAATAAATGAGAGGCTTTGGGGCATTTATTTCCCATGTGGTAAAAAAAAAAAAATGTAAAATTAGAGTGAAGTAATTGAGACTATAAAACTAATTTAAGAGACCTGCTTTATAATTTTAAAGAATGAAGAGACCTTGAGGATAGAAGGAAGCTATGGAAATCCCTTCAAGTCCTTTCATTAATCTGTATGATCCTCAAACTCAAGTATGGATTTTAATAGCAAAGCACTAACTTCTCTGCAATGGTTAAAACTAAAAACATGAAAAGTCTAGTCCATTTCTCATCAAAAGTTCATATAGTACAGACTAGCAAGAGACCATGAACAAAAGCCACTGCGCTTTCCTCAATAGCTAGCTGGCTCTCAGTGATCAACAATTTGGTCTATTGTCTACATTGCTCTCCTTGAATGAATCTGTATTTAGGTAGCAACTAAATTACCTCTTCAATGTAAATTGAGGCACCAAGTTTTGATTTTGAAAGGTTCCTAGTCTTTACCTAAGGCAGGTAAAATGTATGTTCATACAGCTTTCTCATCTCCTCCATTGCTTCATCTATCTAGGTAGCAGAGGTCAAGTGCTCTCAACTCTGACAGGGCCCTGGTAGATGGGCTGCAGAGAATTCATGAACCCCTGAATCTGCCTGCCAGATCTGAGGGTTAAATGCTGATGTGCACTGTGTGTGTTCCGTAACTTCTATTAGAATCTCAAAATGGACCATGAGCCAAAAAGATTAGGATCTATTGGTACAGATCAAATCTGTGGCCTGTGGGCCACATGCGGCCCACAACGGATATTTTTATGGCCCAGCCAATATAACAGTATGTAAGAAACGTTTTAATAAAAATGTCATAACTTAAGTTTTATAATATCCTGTTATACATATTTATTAATAATGAACTACAACTGCTAGTATTAGTGGAGAGAAATGGTGTGCCTGCGCCTAAGACGGGTCAGGGAAATAAATGCAACAAGATTATAGTAATCAGTCATTAGCAAGCAATAAAAATATATTTTTCAGAAAACAAGAGTGGTAAGTTTTTTATGAGAAGACAGAATGCTGAGAAGTGCAAGTGTGAGACAGTGAGATGTGCGTAGGAAACTCCAGGGAGGCAGGAGAGAAGAGTCCACATTGAAGAGTGGTGTGAGGTGGCCCTACAGAGGTGGGCAGGGCGAAATGGGGCTTCAATTTAAAATTCTAATGACATTCAAAGACCTTCTCAGGCTGTCCTAGGAATTTTCAGAATAAGATATTTGTGCAACTGCACAACAGTTATGATCAATGAGTGTTTTATTTATTATTATTTTTTAAGTACGTTTTTATTGACTTCAGAGAATAAGGGAGAGGGAGAGAGAGAAACATCAATGAGGAGAGAGAATCATGGCTCAGCTCCTCCTGCACGCCACACAATGGGGATTGAGCTGACAACCCGGGCATGTGAATTGAACCCGGGACCCTTCAGTCCACAGGCCAACGCTCTATCCAGTGAGCCAAACCGGCTAGGGCATCAGTGAGTGTTTTAAATTACTTTTGGATAATAATAAAAATGTGAAAAATGAATATATAAAAGTTGGCATGTGCCATATTTTACTTATTTAGATATATTGTCTCACCCTTCGATTTTTCCTTCCCTACTTGTTTGGAAATAGCAATAAAACTAAATATTTCAGGAGGAATAAGATCAAGCAGCATACATTATAAACTTTATGGCTTTACATAATTTAGAAAGGTAAATAGATATGATATTTCACTTTTGGTGTAAAATTGGCTCTAAAACCATGAAAACAGTAGCTATAATCTTTTTGTATCTATGGAGCTCTTTTTTTAAAAAAAGAAAGACAGAAAGACAGATCATTGATCACATATAAAAAGTAAAGTGGATGACTGGCAACCATAAAACAAATAGCAATAAACTTACTATAAACAAATAGAAACATATTTGCATGTTTTCTAAATGGGAGGCAAAGGCAACCTTTCATTTTTAAGTTTTGCTTAGAATTCCTTTCGCCAAGAAAGAATCAGAAAACACAGTTTAACTATTCGAAGCAAGGGATTTGTGCCTAGAGTGCAGATCAGACCAAAAGTTAAGGACATCACCCAATCTTATTCGACTGACATAACAGTGGTGTAGACCACAGCATTTAGCAAACATTTGCTTTTCTTAAATTATTTTCTTTTCAATAAAATGCCTCCACTTTCTACAATGAATTACGGTTAAAATGTTTAACTGGCTTTGGAAGCCTTCGCTTCTAAGTTCTAAGTGATGTTTTGTCATGTTGTGACATTTTTAACCAGGGAAAAAACACACACAAAACAGTCTGATCTCGTAACCTTTCCCATTCATTTGAAATTAAGGGTTTGTTTTAGAAACACCATTTGACATTCACAGAGGTAGCTAATTAGCCTTCAGCATGTACTCTAATGAACAGGCTGGGCTGGGAAACCTTTCTCCTGGTCGCACGGACTTGGATGTTAGTGAAAAACAGGGCATCGTGTGAAAAGGGAGCCTATTAAGCAAGGTTTACCTGAGTAAAACATGTCCTCTGCCCACAAAGAATTTGCAGTCAGCAGAGCACTGTAAGGACAGCAAAGTTAAACTAAAGGATTTACAAAGCCATGCACCAGGGGGTGGGAGCCCAAGGCAGGCAACAATGGAGATGAGACTGAAGGCCGAGAGGAGGGATGGTAGGGAGGGAACCACCCTACCTCCCAGGAAGGACTGGGCTCCTCTTCCTTTCTAAGGGTGACCTCTTTTTGACTCACCCTCCCTTATTCCTACTTTCCTGAATCTCCATTCTTCTCTTCTCCAATGACTCCTGTGACTTCCTTTACCTGAAAAAATGTAATTCCATTGGCGGAACAAACGTCCACTGTCCAATGACAATCTTCTTCCTGCTGGACTCTCCAGCGGCCATCCACGTCTCCTCTTCTTTTCATTACTCAGTTTCTCCACAGAGTTGTCTAAACTTGCTGAGTCCTCAGACCTACCTGCCAACTTCCTAGTGATTCACCTTGGAATCTAGTGTGCGAGGAGGATCCTACCTTCGCTCACCCGATTCCACTCAAACTGCTTTCTCGGAGGTTACTTTTAACTGCTGGACTCAGTGTCCTTTTCTCATTTCTTGTCCTTTCTGGAGCATCTGGCACCAGTCAGGACTTGTTTACGTATCTTTCTTTTGTCTTTCTTGGTAATGCACCATCTTCCTTTCCTACTATGCATTAACCTATGAGTTTTCTGTTGCTTTCTTTTATTTTCCTCTGCTCTGACTGCTGATTATATGGAGATCACTAAGACTTGTCTTTCTATCCCTCCTTCTGACTCTATATTCTCTCTGAATATAACAGCACTGTCCTATAACACAGCCCTATCAGTTCTATGGGATGACCTTCAGGTGCTTTTTCTTTAAATTCAGCCATCCCCAACCAAATCAGCTATCTGCTCCCTACTTAGTCTCCCTAAAAAAGTAAGAACACGTCGATATTACATATTTTATCAATATTATGTATTGTATATTTACTTATATAATTAATATGACAGCAATGTAAAAAGAAAGAGAATACACCTATAGTTTGTTGACAATGCCCCATCCCTAATCATCCAAACTATAAATAAACCTCAAGGTCATTTTCAGCTAGCTTTCCTAACTACACGCAGAGAACTGAGTGATAAAACAGTAGCGTAATGCAAAACACTTATGTGCCCACTTTTTAAGTACATTTTTTAAAAGCATCACATCAGTTTTCCTGAAATATCCTTGAGTGGGCTACATGATTCTTATTGCTCAAAATGGACTACTATGAAAAATAAGAACTAAATAATTTCCTATTATTAGGATGACTAAAAGATTAGCCTGAAATGACATTCAGCTTTTCTCGTTCAGCAATTTCCTCCAGGCTTTGTAAAAATGGTAAAAACTTTCTATAGTAAAGCTCAGATAAAATCAAAAGCTAGTGTTTTGATAAGAGGTTTATGCAGAAGCCAAAGTTCCCAATCTTTTCCTTTTTTTCCCCTCCTTTTTTATTTCTTTAACATGCCATGGATATAATGTTACATTCAGCTATTCATTTACAAAATACTATGAAATAAGTTTCCAGTTGTTCTCCTCACTGAATAAAGCCACTGATGTTTGCATTTTTCTCCAAGGTGGTGTATGTACTTTTTCAAACTATGAAATAAGACACTGTAGGTAACACCAAGTCAAAAATTAGCCCTATAAATTGGTACCAAGATAAATAAATGCAACAGCTAGAAATAATTACGTAGTAACCCCCGAAGAACTGTTATTCGAGCATTTTCAAATGTCTACAGAGCGTGTTTACACAAGTCCTCTATTTCGCACAAGGGATACATTCCTGGGGAATGAGCCCCCTGAGAGCCCATGAGAGCCAGGACTTATGCTAATGTGGGCTTGCTTCTCTGTCAGCAAGGCTCTTGTCTTCCCTGCAATTTCCCACTGCGGTTTCTTTCTCTTTCTGTTCCCTGGCTTTAGGAAGGTTCATTATACTCTCCAAAGTGTCCTGAGACTTCCACGCCTTCAGTTCATACTGATATTTAACCTGTTTCCTCAACCTTTTCCTCCAAGAGTTAAAACCTACCATGACAATATCAAGCCCATATTTGCTTTTTTTAAATTTTTTTTTTTTCATCACCAAAGACATCCAATATGCTTTTTGGGTGTTGCTGCTTCTGGCTCAATGTTTCAAAATATGTAGTGCATGGTGTTCCATTAATACCAGTCACCGTCAAAAGCAAATGAAAACAGGGACAGAAAACACATGGAATTCTGCTAAGCCACTGTAATTTTCTTAATCCATTTCTATTTATTTTATTTAGGATGTAATTACATGGACCGATGTTTATTTTTAGACGAGTGCTGACTGCCCTTTTGCTTATAATTTATGTATTCTCATCTACTGACTCCCAAAAGCTCTGTAAATGTAAGGTAATTCAACCTACATAAACAATATCTTGTAACCTACCAAGTTCCCATTCTGCTATAACTGGCTGTTACCATAAGAGAAAATGAGGAATTTCAGCCAATTTCTTTCAATGAATTTTTTGTAATACTTTAAAATAAGTATTGTTTCCTAAAAATAATAAAGAGGAAGTGGACTGTGCTACCACTAAGTTTATCCATTCATTCATCTACTCACTGATTTTCACCAGAGCGTATTCATTTATTCAATAAACACACATTGACTTATTCAGCGGTTGAGGAAAGAATATATTTTGTTGATACAGTAAACTCTATACTCTCTAGTGTTTGTTAACCTCTTTGGGGGGAGGGAGGGCAACAGAAGTCAGTCTCAAAATCGTAGAACAAGTTTTAAAAATGATCTTGACTTTTACAATTTATAGTTTATCTTGAAGGAAAAGAAGAATTTAGGCTCTTTTTCCTCCCACCCTACAGTTCTTCTCAACGATTAAAATTTATACTACCAATTATATTATCAAAACAATCATTATACTTTCAATTTTAGTGCTCATGAGAGCAACATACAATTGTGTCATTAGTGAGCAGGATTCCGGAAATAAAGTCACTTTTCACAGAGTACCTTTAAGCTTGCATTTATACTGCTTTTCTGATAACAAGCTGAAGGGGAACGTATAGAAGGGGTTGTGCCAGGCACAATTTTTTTTTAAAAAAATAAGGAAACAACTGTTTAAATAGATATTGGTAGAAATTTCTGACTATATGTCACTGAAACGGAGAAGTGATGTGGAGACAGTTGAGGCCGATTCCCTACGTTTTCCAAAAGGGTGTGGCTGCAAACACCCTCTGTCTGAGAACATGACTTCAGATTATTTTTTTATATATGTTTTTATCGATTTTTAGAGAGAGAGGAAGGGAGAGGGATAGAGAGATAGAAACTTCGACGAGAGAGGAACATCGTGGACCGGCTGCTTCCTGCATGCACCTCCACTGGGGATTGAGCCTGCTACCTGGGCATGTGCCCTGACCAGGAATCGAACCTGCGACCTCTCAGTTCCTGGGTCGACCCTCAACCGCTGAGCCACACCGGCCTGGCACACTAGATTATTTCTATTTTAAGCTTAGCTCCCTCCCCTCAATCATCCCTAAGCTTTTTATCAGTATTGGACCTCATCCTAGTGCATACATTTGGCCTCTGGCATTTGATCTCTTGGCTGAGGTAAGACTGCCACTTCCCATCAGCCCCACCTCCTAAGACAGGAGGCTAAACAACCAGGCAAAATCTAAAAGAAGAGGGGAAAAAACACACAAAAAAACATACCCATAACAGCTTGTTAAACACATTGTGTATGACAGGCACCTCTGTACATGGTTTAAGCTTATGCATTGATTTAATCCACAAAATAATCCTATGGTTCTTTTATTATCCTCATTATATAGAGTAGATAGCTGAAGCTGAGCGAGGCCTAATAATTTATCCAAGGAAACACAAACAGGAAGTCAGTGGGGTGGGGGCTGGAGTCCATGTTATTGGGCTCCAGAGATAATGTTCCTAATTGGAAAGCTATGCTGCTATATTTGCAGTTCTACTTAGAAATGGTATGAGAGCTAGTAGTTTCTGCAAATTACATCTGATCTATAATAATAAAAGTGTAAAATGCTAATTAGACTGGACAGCTGACCGACCTTCCGGACGAAGCTGGGGCTGCAAGGGCCAAGCCCCTTGCACAATTTTCGTGCATCAGGCCTCTAGCACGTTAAGCACCAAGCCTGTTTTGTCTTCCTTTCGGTTTAGCCTGAGATATCCGATTTCACCAATATGCTGGCTGCACCAATGACTGAGGAGGTCCGGACGGAAAGTATAGTGTCAGTCACCGGTGACTGACATGGCCCTTAACGTGCTAGTGTACTATAAACACACCTACACACACATAAACACGAGCACAGTGGTTTAACTATACAGCTGCCCATCTAAATCAAGATAGTATTCTTAAACATGTATTCGTTTTGTTCCATGTGGCAAATTTCACTTTTTTTAATTGCAAGATTCCTTTAAAAAATTCATACATTGAGACAACACTCACATTATTGATAACTTTTTTTTTTCCCATTGGTGACACTTTTATCTCAGATGACAAAATTCTCCTCAGGTAGAGATCCCACTGATTTTTTTTTTTTTTTTGTACCACTGCCTCTTGTGTTTTTAAAAGAGTAAAACAGAACAGATTAAACTGCCAAATACACATCCCAGGGCAAAGGCTGGGAGGAGAAACACCGGTACTCAGGTATCTAAGTTATTTCACACGCAAAGGACTTTACGATGCGTTTACCTTTTGTAAGTTAGTACATACTGCCCCCATAATGTCTCAAACATAGTCCCTAATGAAAACTCACATTATGGGGTGCCAAAATAAACTAAAAGCAGACATTAGGAAGTAAAACTAAAAATCAGAAAGGAAAAAAAGTGCTGCCAGGGTGTCCCTACCCACCATCACAAATAGTATGCCAGACCCACACACAAGTCAGGGATGCAGAGCCATGAAGGTAAATGATGAAGAGATTTACAGCGTTAATACCTTACCATTCCTGTTCTAAGCCTGTGTGTGTGTGTGTGTGTGTGTGTGTGTGTGTGTGTGTATTTCCATCTCTTTGCATGTTTGTGTATACAGACTGAGTGGGGAGAGAGGAAGAGCTTATAGGTACCTGTGAAATAAAAGCATGGGCTCAGCTGGCATTGCTCAGTGGTTGAGTGTCCACCTATGAACCAGAAGGTCATGGTTCAAAATCCTAGTCAGGGCACATGCCCGGGTTGTGGGCTTGATCCCCAGTGTGGGGTGTGCAGGAGGTAGCTGATCAATGACTCTCTCTCATCATTGATGTTTCTCTCTCCCCCTCTCCCTTCCTCTCTGAAATCAATAAAAGTATATTTTAAAAGTAAATAAATAAAAGCATGGAAGAACCCTGCCTTTCTGTAAAATACGGTGCATGCATCAGTGACGATTTTTTCCAGTTTTGGACTCCATTTTCGTTTACCCTCACATCGACGTGTATTTTTCAAAGCCAAATTTTTAACATGTGTACTAACTTAGCACTTGATTTACGAGTGTGACCTTGAGATATTCTAGAAAGTTCCACACTATCTTAATATTATAGAAGCTCTGCCGCAACATACGGTCTTTTCCAAATGAAGGAGACACACATGTTCGTGGCAACATTTGGTGACTTTACCTCTCAGCTGAAGTTTTCTAACAACCGTCTTTCAGGTGCCAGCCAGCACGCCATCTCCTGGGTTTGAATCTAGGGAGCTGACAAGTCTGGTATTCGAGTATCTGATTAGGTCAGCTCAAAAACGCCTTTAAGGCAACTTGAATATCAACTTACATTGTTAGGTTTAACACTAAACATAGTTAATTTTCTTTGTTCTTTCTAGTATGGTTTATGCTTTTTAATATGGACTGATTAAAAGATGCTGTCATCTTGTTATTTGGGGGAATATACATTAAAATAGTAAAATTTATAATGAAAGAAAGCAACAACAATTTACCAAACACCCCCCACAGATATGTCAGCTTTAAGAATTACACTCTGACTTCCCGCATATCCACACAAGCACTTCATTTTATGTTCACATCTCACAAATTATAATTTTACAGTATTACATATTTAAAACCATATTTTGATCACTTCTTTACAGCAGAGTATACACATCAATGGCATATTTACAGATACATTTTCCTCAGGTCCCTGGCACCCAAATCGAGTTTTTAATGCCAGCGTACCATTTATAACTGTATGAAACAGCAAATGTAAATGGGCTCCAATAGCTTTTGAGTCGTGAAATATGTTCTCTGCTTGAAAGTTTAATAAATGATTTGAAATACTTGATTCCTACATTCATTAATCAGGCACCATTGGCAGTTTCAATTCTGCCAGGTCTCCCAACCAGTCATTACAGAGTTTTTGCGCATTCAGCTCCCTGACCCAGCCCCGGGATAGGCCTTAACCCTTCCTCGGTCCCTGAGGGAGCCTCCCCCTGGCATCCTATGCTTCCTGCAAGGCAGCCAATCCCTTCGGTGGCCATGATATCCTTCAATGAGCTCTTCTGTCCTAGCTCTGGAACTTACATTCTTTTATTTAGTTATCGAACATGGATTGAGCACCCACTATTTCCCAGACTGCGCAAGGCACTGCAAATAAATAAAACAAACATCCCTGGCCTCACGGAGCTGAGAATCTAGACCAGTGGTTCTCAACCTTCCTAATGCCGCGAACCTTTAATACAGTTATGGTGACCCCCAACCATAAAATTATTTTCGTTGCTACTTCATAACTGTAATTTTGCTACTGTTATGAATCCTAATGTAAATATCTGATATGCAAGATGTATTTTCATTGTTACAAATTGAACATAATGAAAGCATAGTGATTAATCACAAAAACAATATGTAATTATATATGTGTTTTCCGATGGTCTTAGGCAACCCCTGTGAAAGGGTCGTTCGACCCCTAAAGGGGTCGCGACCCACAGGTTGAGAACCGCTGATCTAGACACTGAAGCAGCAAGAATGCAAGAGGTCCCTGCTCTGACTAGCATTCAAGTCTAACCCTTGATACTCAGCTCAGTCCAGGCTAAGTCTCTCGCTCCAGGATGGGAGCCCCGCTGCTGGTCTGGGTCCTGCTTCAAAAGAGAAAGGACACGCGAATGTGTCCTTCTGGTGATGGTGATGCCAGTCACCGACAGCCCGGATGGAGAGAAGCTGACCCTCCTTCCCGATGGTACAACCAGCCCTTATTTAGGTCAACTCTGATTTCTGATGGTTTTCCCTTTCCCCTTCTCCACGGGCCTGCCACTGAGCTAAAACGGTTTTGACAGGGTAAGCATATAGATTCTTGGAGAACGGAAGATCATGAAATCACCCAGATCCTATTGATCTCTAAAACTCTAGGGGTTTCTGATTGTCATGAGCCACGCACTTCAGTCTGAAAGCATACTGCAGTTTTAAAGGAATATATTCACCTTTATTAAAATGAATAAGGCATTTATTACTACCTGCAAAAACCCAGCATGATTGGTACTATTCCTAACTTCATACATAAAGAAGCCTAGAGGGGTTACATAACCTGCCTAATATCACAGTTTGGAAGCGATGAGGCTGAAGTCCCAATCCCTGGAAGCCTTACTGTCAGAGGTTTTCCTCCACCACTAAACTATGCTCCTGTTCTCATCAGCATAGAGGACACTGTGCCTTACTCATCACGAAAGGGATGGTGAGGGATGGAAGGCGGTGTCAGAGGTCCGAGAGAGCAGGAGCTTTTGCCCTGTGGTTCCTGCTGTCGCTGCTGCTTTAGAAAGTGTGTGTGTGCAGATGTATGTGTTCTTGTTTCCCTTCAGGCTTCCAGTCACACAGACTTTGGTCTGATTTCTGACTCTATCACTTTCTAGTTGTATGACCTTGGGAACATGACATAATAACATCAACAATGTATTGGCTATTTGCTATGTGCTAGCCACTGTGCTAAGTGCTTAGCATGCGCTGTCTTATTAAATTAAATTAAATCTTCATAAAAACCCAGACAAGAGCTAATATTATTCAGAGTTTAGAGCGTGTGGGACAGACTGAGAGGGGATAAGAAGTAATAACCTTTCCAAGGTCAAAGAGCCAGGGAGGGAACAGCGGTGGCTCATACTGAGTGGGGAAGAGGTTGAGGCAGAGGTATCCTTGTGGGCACTCTGCCACGAGATGGTTTAGGACTGAACTTGGGAACTAGCACCCACTGCCAGTGGTGACAACTCATAAGGACCCTGAGGATGAACACTGGAGACGTACATCCTGGGTTCGAACCCTGGTGTCTAGCTGTGCTATCCTGGGTAGGTTACTTAACTTCTCTTGGCCTCAGTTTCTTCATTTGGTAAACATAAATTAATACCACTGTATACCTCAAGGTGTTTCTGTGAAGATTAAGTGAGGCTTTACCAGGACTGGAGGCAGTAGGTAATCAATAAATTATAATAAACTACAGAGATCATTTTAATTTTGAGTAGTTCTGATTCAACAAGCTTTATTTCCATATGATGAAATGAATGAGCAAGAATAGCTTATTTTTGAAGTGTAAAACTCCTCTAAAGAATCAGAAATGTCAGGATCTGGGTACATCCTTAGATCTGTCCTCTCTTTTAGTTGTTCGGACCAAGTGCAGAGCTGATCTTTTCTTTAAATATCTGTATTGATTTCAGAGAGGAAGGAGAGTGAGAGAGAGAGACATCAATGATGAGAGAGAATCACTGACTGGCTGCCTCCTGCATGCCCCCTACTTGGGATCTTGAGCCCGCAACCCGGGCATGTTCCCTGACCAGGAATCGAACCATGACCTCCTGGTTCATAAGTAGATGCTCAACCACTGAGCCACGTGGGCCAAGCAGTTCTGCTCTTTTATTTCTTTCCTACATGGATATGTCTGACAAGGCTGGTAACTCTGAATTACTTGTTACAACAAAGGAAATGTATCAGAAAACCTGACATCTGACATTTCTCAGTATCTAGCATGAATATCTTGCTCACAGCCCACCAGCCAGGACGGCCCTCATTCTCTCGAAGAAGGGACACGATAAACGAGAATTCAGAGGCCTGAGTCTCATGAGCTGAGTGATGACAGAATACTCAGGGTCATAATGATTGGGGCGAAGACCTGATTTGGAGAACCAGCAGATTTGTAAGATTTTCCATGAACAAGTGCTTTTTTTTCTTTTCTTTTTCTGAAATAAGTGTTATAAATATATCAAAAGTACTTCAACTATTTTTCAAATTAAACTTCCTAAAAAGAGAACCCATTCTTAGTTTTACACCTAGTTTTTTCTTAGGTCCATCTTGGGTCTTGAGTCCATCCTGAACATCCTGTAAGGGAACTGGGTCATTACAATGTTATCTCCCAAGGAATCACAAGGAAGGAGTCCACACAAGGTCCTATTTAATGATGGTAGGTATTCAGCAAAGTCAGCAAAAACCTGAGTTTGAAACAATATTGCTAAGTCAGGGACCAGAAAGCAATTCATTAATAAATGTGTCAAATAATTTCATGCAAATATAATCTACATTCTTTCCACTTTTAGGATAGCACAAATAAACGGATATCTATAAAGAGGCAAGCTAATGAATTTTTCATGTTTGGAAACAGTGGAAGAAGTCAATTAAAAATTTCTGCTTAGAAACAGAAAATAAACTGCCTATATTTGCACACTGGTCTAATCTTTCAATTCTAAGAATTTAATATTTCAGATAATTGCCCAATTTACAGGATCATAAACTGAAATGAATGGCATGCCAGAAGTTCTATCCTCCCTTCAAACAGAAACATTTTAATGGCTCTTCTACAGTACTTTTCAAAATCTGACTGTAATAAAAGCTACACTAAACAAGACAAATAAAAAATTCTAAAGGCCTCAATCAGGCCACAATGCACCATAAGTCCACGTTTACCAGCCATGCTTAGGCATATTTGATACTGAGGAAAATCTCTTTAATTCCCAGAATCCATCCATTGCTCTGCAGACATTGGCAAGGGGGCCCCTCAAATGTATTGCAATGTCAATAAATAGCACTGCATAGAGGCAAGGGCACTGGATTAGAACTCAGAGACTTAGATTCTGGCCTTAGCCCTGTGCTTCAGAAATTGTGAATTATCAGTCCCCTATTTCTAAGATCTTTACAGCACCACTATTTTTTGAAATCGTGTACCTTTTTCTGCATGCCCCCAAAAGTAAGCACTAAAACTCTAAATTTGACTGTATTGTGCCCTGCTTTTGTGAAGTTACTTTACTGATAAAATATTAAATACATTTTTAATTAAATAACGCCACATTCACTATGTTCCATTAAAAATATTTTGAAGTTAGAGTTTTAAAGTAATTTTATAAATGTCCATAAGTTCAATCTATCACTTTAATCTTAATATTTAGTTAAGTAATTCAAAATGATATGTGTGTATACATATGTATAAGAATTCTAGGTAATGCCCTAGCTGGTTTGGCTCAATGGATAGAGCGTCGGCCTGCAGACTGGGGGGTCCCAGGTTCGATTCCGGCCAAGGGCACATGCCTGGGTTGCGGGCTCGTTCCCCAGTAGGGGGCGTGCAGGAGGCAGTCAATCAATGATTCTCCCTCATCATTGATGTTTCTATCTCTCTCCCTCTCCCTTCCTCTCTAAAATCAATAAAAATATATAAAAAAAAGAATTCTAGGTAAATAAAAAAGGAAAAATGCATTTCATAGGCTGACTTGAGAATAATGCAAACTCCTTAAGACTGTACCATATACATCTTTAAAAACTGCAAATTCATTGCCAATATTAAGAATCAAAGCATCAAGATTTCCCTTTTCTATTTTTACATATGAAATCTACTACCCAATGTATTGCACTAGAAAGACTTCAAAACATTCCATTTCCTTATACTTTGAAGTCTAGAGGGAATAAAACTTAATTATTTTCAAGTGCAAATAAAACTCTTTGTTGAACACTTTTACTTTTAAAAATAAGCATCTGAAATAAGCACTACCAAAGACAAATCTTATTTTTCCCCTTGTAAAACTATTAGTCAACGTTCTTCTTTTTCATCTTTAAAACCTGAGTTACATTTTTACTTATTGAAGGGAAAGAGTTTCAGTGTGACAGTAGCTAATCTCCTTGATTCCAGCTATAGGGAATCAATGACAAGATTAAGTCCATTGAAAGCAAAGGGGGAAAAAGAAGACATGATTGGATAGTAAGGTCACCAAAGACCTCATTTCAGCATTGGTGTCTTAATATCATTTTGCAGATTACCGCCCATGAATGGAGGAGGCTGGGCAAAGAACAAAGGGTCATCGATAAATAAGTGTTGCCACAAAAACTAAAATGCTGAAGAAGTGGTTTGTGATGTTCACCCTCAGAAGCTACTGATCTCTCTTCTACCAATTATTACATGCAAACACCCCACATATGTCCTTCATCCAGGTTAGGTATACCCATATGAAGTTATTTTTCCCCCCAAAAAATAGGTGCAGAGAATACTTATTTAAAAATAAACTGAAAGTAAGGCCCTAAAAGAAGAGACTGCTACATTTAGAATGCTAAGCTGTAATTTTTGACAAAGGACAATAATGCGCCCTAGCTCTACCAAGATCCGAGCTGCTCTTCCTACTCCTTTTGAATTAATTATGGGTTTAGGAATTTGAGTTTTAAGAATTTGGGGATATAATCATCGAATGTTTTTGGTTTGAAACATGAACAAGGAGATGAACAGAACACAGGCTTTGAAAAATAAACCGTTTCTACTTTATGTTTCACAGTTTTAACTCTCCCTAGGATTTCTCTTGCTAGCTATACAATGCAGATGGTGAAGGAGGAAAAAAAAATGCTTCATAGAATCCAGTGCTATTCAGTCTACATGAACCCCACATTTTATCTTCTCAACAGCTCCCTAGAGAAATCGGAATCTTACCTTCTCACATCTTCTGCAGAGGCCTCTTGGTGCTGTGAAAACTCCTGAGGTCTATGTCAAACGGCCATTGTCTCGCTCCCAGGGTCTTAGGGGCTTGGAGAAATCCCAACACCTGCTGCTACCACTGAGCATCGAGGCCAGGAAAGCTCCAGGGTCTGCCAGCGGGATCACTGAGCCACAGCCAAAGCTTGGGAAGCCTTAACAACTGAAAGCAAGTGTAGAAGGCAACGTGGTACCCAGCACTGGGCTCAATTGTAGCAGCAGGGGGAGGAATGTTCCGGCCCTCACAAGGGTTTAGAGGCAGCCATCAGGGGACCCAAGGCTCTGTGGATGGACAGGGCCAAGGAAGTGGAGACAGGGCCACACAGCAGGAGACCCTAGGGGGAGGGGAACAACTAGCGCAGAGCTCAGGTAGCGCTTGAAAAGAATCACCAAAAATCCCCCGACAGAACACAAGAAGCGATGGCGAAATGCAACAAAATACATGGAGACAGGCCATTCTAGCATCCCATACGACAGCCAAAAACACAGTGGAGGGGGGACATGGAGCTCTAGCTCTAGAAAGAAAAGTAAGGAAGACATATTATAGTAGGCCTACTGCAGTTGAGGTTAAAAATCTAACACATTTCAAAAAAAATTCCCAAATCCTGCCGTCATAACATTTACATCATGATAAGGAAATGTACGACTATTAAATGTCCAAGGGTGCAATCTACAAGGAAACAGAGATTAAAGGCAAAGGTGTGAGTTATCCAAGGGGAAAATGAAAAGACAGAGAGAAGGTTACATGGAGAAGGAATCAAAATCACTTTTGAAATCAGTACAGCACATTTTATCAGATACATTATGTTCCGTTATGATCAGATGAGGAATACTGAAGGAATTCAATGAGATAAGAGAAGGAGAATATGGAGAAAAAGGAGCGAGTGGATAAAGAGTGTTCACAGATGAAAAGGGGAGAGGTAGGAGAAAAGGGGAAAAGAAAAGAGGAGGAAGAAAGGAAAGTGTGGTTAACTTAGTAGATTGCAGTGCATTGTCAAATTTGTCAAATAAACTACTCACTAAGACTCTCCTGAATCTCGACTTCATGTTATATTTTCCAAGGAGATGCTTATAGCTTGCTAAACACTACTCACAGCTCTTCAACTGCTCAAAAGCCCCCAGGAACTCCTCCTCTTCAGGAGCCCACTAAATATTAAATATTAAACAGCTACAAGAGACAGACGCTAGGACAATTTTGCTTTAATGAGCTGGATAAAAATCAAGTCAGGAATTAAATCTAAACAGAACTTTAGTAATCCCTAATATGTATCAAAATAAAAACAATCAGTCTCTCTTAGAAATTGTCACTTTTTCAAGACCAGAAGCAAATTAACCAGTATGGTATACGTGTTTTATAATTAAATAAGAAGAAACTCTACTGCCTGATAGTAGTTATGCCCATGTCATTCTTGAGCTCAAGTATTTACTTACATTTTTGTAACCCAAGTTAACTAAAATAGGGATAATGTATTTCATTTGATTTCAAATAGCTCAGATAATCTTGTGTCTCACTTCAGATATATATATAGTTATGTTCTCTTAAATGTAATGCTATTATATATACAATAAAAGTAGCTTTTGCTTAGGCAAACTCAATTATGTCCAGTAAGTAACTAAGCCAAACATTTTTATAAAATAACCCTTATTCTACAAAATAGTTGGTATTGACTAGGCAACTAGTATTTTAAATATGAGAGAACTGAGTTTTTATAAAGGAAGAAGATGAGGAAACTGAATGTCCCTCTAAAAATACTTTCAGTGTATGAACAGTGCCTAAGTTTAGATATTGATTTCAACTAACTTAATTTTTTAAAACATATCTTGTCAATAGGATAGGTTTAGATAAGAAAATATTCAGAGACTCCCTATGGTAAAAACCAAATGGAAGTGGATTTTTTAAAACATTACAGTCTGATTTTAAGTATTAAAAATCAATTACAGTTTGTTTTTCTGACCCACGTTCTCAATCCCACTCACAAAAACCAGTTTCATACTCTGGTTTCTCTTCAGATCGTATAAATCTTTTGCCTTTTACAAAAACCAGTTTCAACAATATAACTTTTTTTAAATGTGCAAGAAAAAACAAGGAAGTGGATACATACTGCCAATGTGAAATGGCAGGGTCCATTTATAAAGCTCTTCAGATTAGACGGTATGTCATGATTATTATCCATGGAAATAGAAAAATTGGCAATAGCTTTTTAAAGATAAATATTGTATTGCTACTACAGTGTCTTACTAAAGTAATAAGATCAGACCATCTAAACCAGTGTTTCCCTGTTGCTAAGCATCACAAAAGGATAAATTTTTTATAAATGGGCTCAGTTGCATCCCTACACCTAGTCTGGCAGCACAGTAGGTGTCCAATGAATATTAATTGGCTGAATGGTGGTGCCACATGTGAGAAGACACTCCTCAGAAAGATTGCATCCTAGGGGGTAGGTTATGGTCAAATGAATTTCTTAAAAATTAAAATAAAATTAAACAGGTGAATTCCTGCATGTCTTGTCAGAGCCTTTATTATACTACTATACATTCCTAAACTCTACCTTTTTTTATGAAATACCTATTCATCACAGATTAATTATTCTAGAAAGATTTGGTCTACACCTCTATGGCAAACTTAATATTTCTATATCCTGCAATCTTTTAATGAAAGTCAGAGGTAAGCTACTAATTGGCCCATATTCAATTAAAAATTATAAGGTGGAAGGTATATATATATATATATATATATATATATATATATATATATATATATATTTCAAATACAGTAGGCTTTATTTAAAAAATGGCCTCTGCTTCGAGGAAAGAAAATTTGAGATTGAGAAAATTTTAGAGTAAGAAAAACTGAAATATCTCATTTAAATCATTCGCTTGGTCAATAAAGGATTTTGCTCTCGTAAAGTATTGTATTGGTGCATAAATATATTAGCAATAAAGTTTCTTTATTGCTAATGTCCCAGATACTCCTATGCAACTATCTGACTAATATGACGGATATCTTACAAATTTGCTTACAATTATCTTAAATTGAAAAGGCTACTCCTGGCTAGAATTAAATTATGCACATCAAATAATTCTTTGTTTATCATTCAACACTGTTGTGTAAAGGGAGGTTCTCATTTAGAATTGAAAGGAGGAATACTTGCTTTTATTACTAGTGGTCTTTTTTTTTTTTAATTACTACGGCTCAAGTGAAAAACAAGAACACAGATCAAATAGTGACAGGAATTCCATGATAAACTATGCTCCATATACTGAGGTATCTGACAAACTTCAGGATTTATATCTTTTCAAGTAGCAAATCGGGGGGGGGGGGGCGGATATAAACTTTATGTATGGGACACATACAGGATCACATGTGTTAGAACTAGGTTCCTCTCTAAGACAACGTTCTGAGGTTCAGAGTCTCAGAGGCCATTTTCCCATGGATGCCATCTCAGTCCTTGAGAGAGCGAGCCTACCCAAAAGATACCAGTCAACTGGCTCCCCGTGTGCCTTGTTCACTCACCAGCATCCATTAGCCAACTCCATGCTTTATCTTCAATAGATAAAATACGGCTTCTTCGTGCCACGGTGCCATGAAAAGGATCCAGAAGGTTCCCCTTAAACAACATTTCCTGAGTGGCTGCTGCAGCACCGAGAGTAAAGGAGATGCCAGGTCAGCTACGTCTCCTTCCCAGCAACGTTAGCAGCAGCAGCAGCAGAAGCTGGAGCAGAACGTGGAGACCCAGCTCCTGGCAGGATGCTAGCCAAGCACTCTGTTCCCTCTACAGCTACACAGAGTTTACCTGTATGTTTGCGCCTTTCCGGCAGACTGTCAAAACAGGTGTTTTCCTGTGATCAGACTCAGAATCTGCTCCCAAACAAGGTGAGAAATATAGAGTGACTGTGCAATGCGAAGGTTCTAGTTCCAAGGCAAACAGGTTTACTTTATTATTAGGAAGACCGAATGAATCCTTTTTAAATTTCCATTCACCCTTCCCACTCCAACTAAGCAAGCGGATTGCACTAAAATTTCCTGTTAGTGAAAGAAAGGATGTTACCATATAAAATACATGGCCTCGTGCAATTTTGGTAATTTCTTTCCTAATGTTCTATCTGCCTTTCCTGGCACAGGGTCATCTCTTGCAAACGCTCATGTTTTCATAATCTTTACAACGGCGCAAACAGATGGGGAGAAGTCAGGTCTTGTGATCCTATGTTATGGAAGGATCAACGACTTCTCTGCTTCTATATTTTACTCGCATTTGGATGTTACTGATGAGTTTGCTCTTCAACATAAGGAGTGGTTAGAATATGGCTGGACAACAGAATTACGTAGATAACGTCATTAACCAAGCATTCCCTTTACTTAACATTCAGAGATAAAATCCTATAGCTATAAAAAGAATCTAGATTTTTTTTTCATTTAAATAGCTCTGCAAAGGATACGTGAAAAAAAAAACATATTATTTTCCTAATGAGTATTTACTTGAAGAGAAGAATTATAAACTCTAAGATATGCGCTCTCTGCACAGTAGAGAATAACAGCTCTAATTAGCAACATTGAAACCCTACACACAGAGATTCTGAGGATAATATTGTTTCTCGTGTATTAATGTTCACTTCATTATCAAAGTAATAAGAACAATAGCTAACCCACTGAATAGTCATAAAGGGCCAGGCATTGTGCTCTGTGTTTTACATGTGCTATCTCATTTAATCTTTTTTTTTTTTTGGTAAATATATTTTTATTGATTTCAGAGAGAAGGGGAGGGGGGGAAAGAGATAGAAACATCAATGATGAGAAAGAATCACTGATTGGCTGCCTCCTTGCACACACCCAGGCATGTGCCCTGACTGGGAATCAAACCGTGACCTCCTAGTTCGTAGGTCAATGCTCAGCCACTGGGCCACACCGGCCGGGCCAAATCTTCACAGATATTATCACTGCTGCAATTTGCAAATAAGGAAACTGAGGTTCAGTCAGGTTCCATCACATGTTTAAGGTCACCGAGCTCACCAGTGATTTGAAACCAGGGGGTCCGGTTCCAGAACTGCGGCTCCTAAACGTTTCACTAAAACTGCAACATGCGTTTTGGTTCACATTTCTTTGTGTATTTTAAGTTCCCCTTTAATACACAGACATTAGAAAACGTTTACATTTTATAATAAGTAATAAGTATGGTCTTTAATGTGTGCCCCGAAATTCCGTAAGTCCTCCACATGTATCAATTTATTTCAGACTCACAACAATCCAACAAGGCAGACAGCCTCTGATTTAGGGGCACATCTAAGGGATCCAAGGCATAGAGTGTCAGGTAAGCTGCCAGAGGTCAGACAACTACTAAGAAACAACCACTACGGAGCAAATGCAAGCCTCAGATCCAGGGAAGGCAGCCCCTGAGTTGTAGCTTTAAGTCTGTGCCTACTCTCTGCTGTCTTGGAAGCTGATGGGTGTGAGCCACATAGAGAGAGGGAATCAGGAATGCCAGTTCTGGCCAGGACCCTAGCGGGAGGAGGATCTGCTATTCTTTTCAAAAATGTAATATGCATAAAGTACATAAGCTTACATAATACGCGATTCTACATCCATTTCTCTTCACAATGCTCACCAATTTAAGGAGATTAACAAACGCTGTATGTGTTACTCAGATTTTTAAAAAGTGAAGGACAAATTCAATTTTCACTTTTGCTTCAAATGTATCGTATCTTCAGAGGTACTAGCAATAACCTTATTATCATCACAGCGTCGGTCATTCTGCTTTGGGGGATCACCACTGCTGGAAGTCATACTTGTACCTTACTCCATCATTGGCAAATACATTTAATTGTGTGCAGGGCCAAGATAATAATTGTGAGCTTGGAGGAGGCTTCAGAAATCCAGGGATCGTCCCCTGAGATGGGAACTGAACCAACCCTGGACCAAGAGGCTTCCTTGAATATTCAGCAGCTGAAACGACCGTCCTTGAATCTGCACTAAGCCCTGTGGGTCATCTCAGACAGCCCAGGCCAAGAACCGAGGGTCCCAAATGTAAGCCTGAAAACCGAGTGAAGAATACCAAGACCAATCTATCTCTTTAATTTGGCAACAAGCCTGCCTCTCTGGACTAATTTTCGTTAGCTTCAGCTTTTGTGGCTTTAACCAAATGTAAATTAAATTAGCACAAGAAACCATGAAAACTTCAGAAAGACAATAATACAGTTACGGTGAAGGCATCTCGTCTCTGGTAGAATTTAGCCACAAGTAAGAAGAAAAGCAGTCACTTGATGGCATTTAGCAAGAAGAAATTTAGGTGTCCATGTGGCACAGTTTGAGGAGATGCATTAGAGTCTACTTACTCTCAATTTTTTTTTAATAATCAAGTTTCCATAGAAGGAAGATGTCAATTCTTTGCCTATTTCTGGACAACTATCCTCCCTGCAGAATTCTAGCGCAGTGCTATCAGACATTGTACCCACAAAAGATTGGCTTTCTCTTTGGCTGACAATAAGATTTATCTGTCTTCAATGTTAACACTGAATTAACACAACAGTTATTCTAAACACATCTGACATCTTTTGGGTGAGCAAAACAAAGTGACCCCCATGGGCTATTACATACGACAATCATAACAAATGATTTTTATGGCCTTGGCAATACTAAGTGATACACTGGGAAGATCATGACTCATTTATGCAGTCATACAAATATATATACATATATATATATATATATATATATATATATATATATATATATATATTTAAATTCTTTTACTGACTGCTAAACTTACCTAGTACAGTAACAATTCTTATTTCTTGCTGATGTTGATGTTAATGGTGGTGCAATTAAAAACACAGAAAAATAGCTGGCCGGTGTTGCTCAGTGGTTAGAATGTTGGCCCATGCATGGAAGGGACTAGGGTTCAGTTCCTGGTCAAGGGCACGTACCTAGGTTGCAGGCTAGATTCTCCACTCTGGTCAGGGCTCTTGCGGGAAGCAACCAATGTGTCTTTCTCACATGGGTGTCTCTCTGTCCCCCGCCCCCCCCCCCTCCCCGCCTCAAAAGTCAATGGAAGAAATATCCTCAGGTGAGTATTAAAAAATAATAATAATTTAAAAAAACATAGAAACATAGGTTTCTGATCATTTTAACATGTTACATTTAGAAAGATCGATCAACAGAAGTTAAATGAATAAATTAGTATCTTATTCTCCAACTCTAACTGGGCCTACTCTCTTTTATTTAATTCCTTTAACTTGGCTTGATCTGGAAAGAAAAATATTAATGAATATCAACTCTAGGTGGTACTTGGGTCAAAACAGGTGAGGTTGCAGTGAGCTCCCAGCTTCTCCTAGAAACCAAACAATGTACCAACCATAACCAATCCTTAACTAATACGAAGTCAGCCAAATATAAACTGGTGACCTAAAAGGGAAAAGCTCCAATTATGCATTACAATTTCCTGAGTCATTTTGTCCTCACAACTTTATGCTTTAAATAAACCTATGCTTTAAATGCTAGCTAAAGAAAATCTACGAGCAACTCAGTATGACTTAGTGTTTCCAAGTCAGGAAAAGGAAGAACTTTCAGTGTTTGAGATAACGCTTGTTTTCTGTAGTTTGGAAAATAAACATTTCCTATGCAGTTATTCCTGGGGGACAGCGTGTGTGTGTGTGTGTGTGTGTGTGTGTGTGTGTGTGTGTGTGTAAGAGTGGAGCAGGGGAAAAGAAAGAAGGGAGAGAGAGAGATTTTTTAGCAGTAATTTGGCGTTCATGTAAACTGCTTATTTTGTGCTGGAGTTAGAATTTATCTCAGCAAGTTATGTGCACGTGAGCTGTGAAAGTATTGCAATTTAACATAAAATCAACAGGAAACACTTACTTGATTGCATATCACATTTCTATGGATTCAATGATACATAATGATATAATCCATATAGTTACATACAATAGTAGAAGTCGTGGGTCTCTAAATTAGATTAATTTGATATTTCAATATACATAAGCCATTTTTCTACAATTAAATAATATTTTTTCTGTATATCTTTGAATGAATAGATTTTATCCTGAGGTTCTGCTTATATAATCCTAAAGATACCTACTTTACTTAAATACATCTTATGTGATTTTTTATTTTCTGTAGTTACTACAGAATGACTAAGAGAAATAACAGTTTTATACAGGGTGTCCCCCCAAAATGTATACACTTTAACAGCAGATAGCTCAATTTTGGAAATGAAACGTATTTTAATAAACACAGCTTTATAATTATTCAAAATGTGTGTATACCTATTTTGAGACACCCTATATTTGTCAAGTATGGATGGATACATAACCTATCAAATGACATTTTAAGATATCAAGGCACTAGTAAGATCTTTCACTGAAATTGTCCACCTTCCCATGTGTTAGTTGGAAATGCATCATATATGCTTGTCTTCCATATCTGTATACAGGATTGTAAATTAATAGAACAAAATGCCATTTCCATGTCAGGTATATACCTATATCTACCAGTTCTGTAAATTCTGATTACACAACATTGAGTCCGGTATATTATTGTTCCCGTTTGACAGATGAGAACACTCGGAGATGTTGAAAAATGTGTCTAGGAAGATGTGCTCCAAAAATGCCCGAATACCTTGGATAGAAACCAGGTATTAATGGGATCCCACTAACCAACACATACACACACAATGTTTACTATTTTTGTTTTCTCTTTATAGGGACTGTCATATATATATATATATATATATATATATATATATATATATATATATATACTAATAAAAGAGAAAAATGGTAATTGGCGTACGACGATACCCTTTTCATTGGCTAATCAGGGCTATATGCAAATTAACTGCCAACTAAGATTGGCAGTTAACTGCCAACAAGATGGCGGTTAATTTGCATATGTAGGCACAATGCAGGGAGGCGAAAGGGAAAGCAGGAAGAAGCCCCCTGCCACTGACAGTGATCGGAAACCCAGGGGGGAGCTAAGAGCTGGGGGGCAGGGCAAAGGCGGCCCTGGGGCCGCCTTTGCCCTGCCCCCCAGCCATGATTGGAGAATCAGGTGCCTTTGCTGCCCTGGCCAGTGATAGCAGGAAGTAGGGGTGGAGTCAGCGATGGGAGCTGGGCACGGTCGAAGCTGGCAGTCCCAGGAGCTAGGGGTCCCTTGCCTGGGCCTAAAGCGAAGCCCACGATCGCAGGGCCGCTGCAGCTGTGGGTCCCCGCTGCCCGGGCCGGACGCCTAGGCCAGAGGCGTCAGGCCTGGGCAAGGGGCCTATCCTGGGATTGGAGGGTGATGGGGGTCAACGCCTGAGGGCTTCCCAGTATGTGAGAGGGGGCAGGCTGGACTGGGGGACACTCCCCCCTGCCCCCCCACACACACCCAGTGCACGAATTTCGTGCACTGGGCCCCTAGTGTGTGTGTGTGTGTGTGTGTATATATATATATATATATATATATACACACACACACACACATATGACATATAGAGTTATATTTTTAAGAATTTATAAAAATTCTTAAAATAGTTGGAGATTGTTACTCCTTTGGTTGTCAGATAAATGCATAAGTGAAAATTATTTCAAACCAAATAGCATGCATATTTTAAGATGCAAAGAATGCTTTTATTTAATCAACACATGAATGTAGAACATGAGTTTGTTTTTTAAAAATAATACATTTTCTTTGTGTATGTATGGCATTGCTGGCTGGCCTAAGATAAGTCACCTCAGCTAAGAAGTAAACATTGTTCTTTTATTTTTGCAGGGTTCTCTTAATCCCTAATAAAAAATTTTGCCCATTTTTGTTTTTATTTGTTGTTAATACAAATTTTATGTTTTGTAATTAAATGCAATCAGTATTATTCCTTTTTCAAAAGCCCAGTTTCACTCTTAATTAGCTCATATCTGTCTTTTTTTATGGCACTTCCAGATCTACTTTCCTGTTTAAAATATTTCTTCCCCCACTCTCCACCCTTTTTTTTTCTTCCAGAAATGACTAATCTTCCTGTTATTCTATTCTGTCAGTTTTTCCCCTGTATTCTTCTCATGTTGCATAACATTTACTTTTCACTGACTTCTTTTAGAGTTTTGATACTACATTCTTTATGCTAGCCTTCTGTTTTCAACAAATTAAAATAGTCAATATTTATGGATTAGTTAATTTGACAATTGTGCTATGCAGATCAAATTTCTCTTTAAGTCAAAAATGCAACTATTCTTTCACTTGACAGAATATAAATATCCAATTTTTATATATTTTTATATATAAAAATTAAATTCAGTCTAAGCCTCAGACTTACCAGTTAGCACAATTAAAGGGCTATACTTTTCATCTCTTTTAAATGTTTTACTAAGGTGCTAACAAAGAAACAGAATACCATCTCTAGAACTCTCTTGCTTCCCAGGAGTTATCCATAACATCATAAAACATGTTAGCATAGACAGACCTATAAGCAGAATGTGAAGTGGTTCCATCTTTCTGATTTTCAATTGCAAAAAAAATACTTCGAATTACATGCCAAAAAATTGCCTTCACCCTAATCTCAAATAATTATAACAGCTATATAATAGTAGCTGAACATGAGTAAAAGAGTCGTTTCTATTCCAGAGAAGACATCTGAGAAGATTTTTAGAATTACAATGATTTAAATAGTCATTATATTTAAAATTTACAACACAATATCACATGCCTACCAAAACAATATAAATCACAACCTCAGGTTTCCATAGCACATTTTTTTGATTAATTCAATATTATATCATGGTCATTACCTCATGGTATAGTCACAGAATTCTTTAGAGGAAGAAGTGTCTCACTAGTCCCATTTACAGAGGCCACCGATACAAGATGTTCCAAGAGCTTTAGAAACTGTAACATTTTCTAAAATTCAGAAACACCTTCAAAAATCCTAACAAAAACTTTTTAATTATAGGAGATAAAAACATCCATAAAATGTCACCCTCACTTCCCTAAAAGAGAAGTCAAATGAAATTCAAATACCTGCTTATATTAAAATAGCACAGAATTCCACCACTTAAAGTAAGTGAGTCTTGGGGAGAATCCCCATTACTCCACCTTCCTATTTTCCCAAATAACAATAACATCCTTGTTTGTCACATGTAATGTCCTATATAGAAATATTTCATTTGCTTTGGGTCAGCAGGAGCAACTTAATTTTCAAATCCCCTTGTTGTCCTACTTTAGACACAAGGGCCAAGGAATCTAAGAGCAGCTAAAATTATTATTAGTTCAAATGTATAGTATAAACACTAAATATTATAGTAAGCAAAACAGATTCATAAACATGTTTATTTTTTAATCACATCACATTATGAGTAGAAAACAAACCCAAACTGTATATTCTATGGAAAAGCAAAGCATAGATCTACATCCCCAGCAGCTAGCACAATGCTGGCCAAGGAAAAAAATGCTCAATGTGTATATTCTGAGTGAATAAATGCCATCACATAGAAGTATAGTTATGTAAAAAATAAAAGAAGAAAAAGGGACTTTTTGGCACCACAAAAAAATAATGTTACCAAGGTATATTAATTAAAAAATATATAAGATTTGGAGAAATAATTAAGATAATTTATCCAGGGAAAACTTGGTAAAAATCTGTTGGAATACTTTGAACATATCTATACGGAGTTTATATTAGAAGATAATGTCTGATTTGAAAATTGACAGAATCATGCATTTTCTACACCTTCTGATATGGAGTTTCCAATTGGTTATTATGTAAAGCTCTTTATAGAAAAACTCCAGGTAATAAATGCAGCAGGAATTATGTAATTAAAATCCCTTTAAAAAAAATCATGGAACTATAAAATAATCAACAAAGGGTTGTAAAACCACTGGGTCCAATTCTGGTGGAGAATGTTTTGGGGTTGGCCCAGGCTCACCTGAAACCATTGATAGATTTCAGCATCATTAACATAATTTTATTAACCAATGTCACCCCAATAAATTCAATAAAGACTTTTTAAAAACATTGTAAAGGAGTAAAATACATAAATAAAACATGATTCATTACAAAACAAATGTGGGGACAAATGAAATGATGCCCTCCTGATGCGATATAAATGGAAGTTCACTGAACCATCTAGCAAGTATTCTCACCAAATAATGATAAGTAACAGTAAATGAACTCAATTCTAGCTTTACATTCTAGTCTACAGGAAATAGGAGTGACAGAGGAACAAATTAAATGACAGGATAGAGAAGCAAGTAGCTAAATTCTGAATCTCAGACCTGCTCTAGGACGATGACCTGAATTTTTCAACAAATAAAGACATGGTGGGGGGGGGGGGGGGGGAGCAGGAATTATCGTAGATTAAAAGAACCTTAAAAAACATAACATAGAAACAAAATGTGTATATCTCATTTAGAAGCTCATTTGAGCAATCCATCTATAAAAATAAATAGATGTGCCAACTGTGAAAAACTAAGCATAAAGTGGGTATTGTTATATAATAAAATTATGGTCAATTTTGATAAATTTGGAAATAGAGTTATATTTAAAACAAATTCTTGCCTATTACAGATACATACTAGAATTTACAGGTAAAATAATAAGATGTCTGATATTTGTTTTAAAATACTTAAGGGATTTCTTTTAAAATGCATGTTGATGGTAGTAATAAATTAAACAAGATGGGTAAGATGTTGACTGATGCGTACATGGGTAGATGCATAAAAAATACTGATACACACACACACACACATATACACACATGCATACACATATGGATTATTGCAATGTTTTCTCTGAATTTAAAAACTATCAAAATATAGGAAGATAAAGAACAACCGAACTTGCTCTTGTATTTCTGACCCAGGATCACAAAACCTGGTTGACAGGCCAGGCCATGCTGCTTAAATCTGATTGGCTGACCTAACTCAATTCATTTACCTCTGTGAACATGAATGTCTATATCTGTAATGGGGAAATAACAGCCTTACCTAATTCAAAACATCATATATATGTGAAATGAATTATAAACTTTTTAAAAATCTAAAAATATAGGCATCATTATTAAAATGTTTTGTTCTTCACCTTCATGTCCCACATGTGTATATTATCTCTTCAGTTAAGTCATAGGTCTCTAGGAGCAAATTCCATGTCTATTCCTTCAACCAACAACCATTCAACATATATTTCTAGTGGGTCTAGTGCAGCCGTGGGCAAACTATGGCCCGCGGGCCAGATCCGGCCTGTTTGAAATGAATAAAACTATTGAAAAAAAAGACCGTACCCTTTTATGTAATGATGTTTACTTTGAATTTATATTAGTTCACACAAACACTCCATCCATGCTTTTGTTCCGGCCCTCCGGTCCAGTTTAAGAACCCATTGTGGCCCTCGAGTCAAAAAGTTTGCCCACCCCTGGTCTAGTGTCTGGCAAGTATTTCACTCAATGGTAAGAACATAACAGTGGTAAGTCACAGGCCATGTTCTCAAATCCAGGGAGGGAGAGAAATGCAAAATTGTGATTCATGTGCCAAGACAGTTATAAAGATATGAATTTGGTATATTACAGGAACAAAGAGGCAGGACAACAGTATGGCCAGGCCTGAGGTGAGGAGAAGCTTCCTAGAGGAGATAATGTGTGCACTAAATCGAAATATGTAAAAAAAGTTTGCAAAACTCATAAAGGGAGAAAAAATATTCCAAGCAGATAGGCAGAAAGAATAAAGGATGTTAGGTTGGAACGGCAAAAAGGGACTGTGGCTAATACTCTGTGTTACAGGCATTAGGTCTCAACCAATGACCCATGTAGACTCAGAAAAATGCTCAGCACCTAATAAGAGATCAATAAATATCTATTAATTTAAATACAAAGAGATATTTTGATAGTACACATAGATAAATGTATTTCTTATCAACCTCACATCAATCTTGAGGTAGATAATATTATTATCTCTACTTTACAGATAAGGGCAATGGAGAACAGAAGGGCGAAGTAACTTGCTGAGTCACTCAGTTCGCAAGTGGTATATTGAGTGATGTCTGAGTGTTTCAAACAGTTTGGAAAGAAAATATTTGAAAATAAAATGCTACATGGCTAGTCCACATGGTCAAATGATTTAGAGAGAGATGACACTGCTAAGTGTTTTATAAGGGCTCTCTGAGGAAGAGGAGGACCCGCAGTTCTCGCATTTGTCAGTTTCCATAGTGTAGAAGTGTAACTGTTTCTACCATGGCCAATTTCAAGCTGCCAGCAGGAAGTCACTGAACATGGAGCTGGGAAGAGATCTTATGTGAGCCAGCTCCAGCATATCACTGCCCACAGCCTCCAACAAGTTATAAGTAGAGAGTGAAAGTAACAGGTTAATTGTATGACCAGAGGAAAACAAGAAAATCAAAGAAAAGGGGCAACTGCTAACTCTATTGTTTATAGGGTTCTGTATGCAACTAGCAGTTCATTTATATTTGAAATTAATGAATTCCTAAGGAGTATAATGTAATATATGACAGGCAATGAGGATAAAGAAGTAATTCATAGAGATTCCTCAAGGAAACATACATTTTCTATGAATGACAGGGTTGACATTTTAAAAAAGTATTCTTTCAATGTTATTAATGAACTGTGATTACTAAGTGATTTCCTGCTAAATTATTCCTCCCTCAGGGAGCACACAAAGGGATTTATTTCCATCTAGAGAAGTCGAAGGAAACTATTTGATTGGGGTCAGCAATAGACATTACAACCAAAAAGGGGAGGGGAGGTATTTTTGCATATCTTGCTTTGTACAAATTACCTGTCTTATAGAAAGTGTTGAATGATATTTATCAGAAGGATAGAGCAAGAAAGCCAATCATAGAACTAGATACATATATCTTATTTGTATGTTAAGAATATACATATATATGTGTGAATTCAAATTACTAATATTATTATATTTATATTATTGCTTTAAAAACATTCCTTTAGGTTCCTCATTTAACAATAGTGTTGAATGAATCATCATGGTTAAATTTTATATGTGTATAAAAGAGATTTTGAATTATTAATATTAATATATTGTTCCTATCACCTTACAAAGTTTCTTTATCGTTTAACAATAATGTCCAATGAATAAATATATCTAGATGAATTTTAAATAAAATATAAAATCAATTATTCACATAGAATGCAAACATAATAGTCAGAGAGAAGAAACTTACAATTAGCAAAGCAAAAAAGATCAATTCTACACAAATTTTTTTGGAGGTCTAGCAACCTAAAACTAGTGTGTCACCATTTTTGGCATGGAACAACTCTACTGGTGACCTGTGATTGAATCTGGCTCTCATAAAACTGCTGTCTACCTCGCAGTTAAGAGAATACTGTCTTAAATGGACTCCACTGAGCACATGTAAGTCATTAGCTCTGTTTAAGCTAGCTAATGCATATGCAAAATATACTTTTGAGCCTTGTTAGAGTCCATGCATATATGCTGCTTTCTGATGTTCTTATCTTAATAGTAGGTGCCAGGCATCTTTGATTGGGTCCATTTAACCATTGATTTTTACTCATAATGTTTATAAATGGCAGGAGTACCACCTTTTCAGTCCACTGCCTTAGGAGAGAAAAATTCACAGAAATATGTGATTAAGATTTTTAAATCAATCACCAACACTGTTGCCTAGTACATAAAATAACTCAGGCAACCAGTTTTGTTATTTCATTAAATTGGCATTTTTTCAGCCAAGTTATCAGACTGAGATGATAATGTAAGTATATATTTTTAATGTTGTGATATCCCAATTAGCTGAGAAGCAGAAACTCAAGTCAAATGATTTTAGTGTTCTGTATACAATGCATCTTTTCATTTTCTTGAATGAAAGAGGTCTTTCAAAGACTTGACTGTGTCAATTTTTAATGAAATGTATGGTTTAATTTAACTGTAATGACTATAATCAGTTTAACAGTTTTGTTTTGTTTTAATCTTGAGTGTGGGAGCAAGGAAGGTTATGACATGGATCAGGAGCTACTACTATTTCAGTTGGCATTCCAAAATTTGTTCCATTTTAAATTCAATAGGAATAAATTAGTATTTGTTGGAAGCTTACCATGTGTCGGGCCTATGGGTAGACATTGGAGATTCATGGGTGATGAAGACACAGTCTCTGCTTTTAAAAAACTTCCAGACAGGAGACATGAAGGTAAAAACCTAACACGGTCTACACTAGGAAAAGGCAGAGTTCTAATGCTTCTCTCTAGCAGCAGTAAAACAACATAGTAAGCAATGTATGTGTTTTCATATGCCTATGCTAAGGTAATATTACCTGCCTTATTAGAATCATATCTAAAACAGCCATGAGTTACATTTTAGATTAGGCATTAAGAGATAGGGTGATAACTGATATGTCCAGATGAAAACAACCACCAAAAAAATCTCAAGCTAAAAATAAATATATATATATATATATATAATCACAATCTCTTCCCGTTAATTTAAACATAGATCTGACTACCCGGTCTTTTGAAATGAATACATCACTATGTCCTATACAAATAGGAAGCAAGACATAAAATGCAGAGTTACTCACAATAAAACTTAAACTGCTAATGACAAAGAAGAGCATCCCAGACTTAGTCTGATGTCTCCTAAGCATTTTAATTATTTGCCAACTTGCAAGTTTAGAAAATGAGATGATCCTCATTATTATCAACAAATAAAATAAACAGAGTACGAAGGTCTTCTCTACACTCATCTCTTCTGAGCATGTAGGAAGGACAGGCTCACTGTCCAAAGCAGCCAGCCAAGGGGAGATTCTCTATAGAGTCTGTATATATCCAGGCCTTACTTTCTCTGAAAACACACTCTGTTTGGAAAACCGCATGCCAAATATAAACTAACAGATCAGCAGAACGTATTCTCCAGGTAGATGACATTTACCAATTGTGAGGCTCCTTGAAGAGGGCCAATGAGTCTCAATGAGTAACGTCTTCATGTTCAAGTGGTGATCGTCGTGTCTGTGACTAGCTATATAATTACTTCACTCTCGCCCTTAATGAGCCTGAAGTACTAAATGTTTAAGCCCTCCTGATGATCCTCTTCAAAGTGGATAAACGTAAATTTCTTAATTGCTAGGACTACTGGCATCCACACATAATCTGGATCATTTTGGATTCTCTAGAACTTCCAGTTCTTTTCAAAATAGCTTATATCATACAACTCCTAAAATAACTGTTGGGGGGGGGGATTAGCAAGTGAACAAGTAGCAGGGGCCCAGGCATTTATGCTTTTCTGAAGCTTGGATTCTCTTGCTTCAGGTTGAAGATCTGCAACACTGTCAAGTTTTCACAGTGGGAGGACAAAACAAATTTTTTATTTCTGAAGTTAGGGTGCGCAGAAATTCAAATGTAACAGAGATGCATAGATGCCTCTATAAGTGCCTCATATCTCTGTTATTCTTATTAGTTCTGTAATAAAAACACAACAAATACAGTTGCAGTCTGGTTCCCAGAACGTGCCTCTCACAATACACCGATGATGCTGCTACAACAGCAGGATGCTTTTGCAACCAAGCATTCTTACTAACGCTGTTATCAAAATAACTGCGTGTTGTGCCAGAGCATCGATGAATTTCTCATTCCGCTCTGAGGCATGGGCTGTATATAAAGCTAACGTACCAGGAAGCTGACCAGGTCCCCGTGAGCTGCCTGCACAAGATAACACACAAAACATGGCATGTGTCCAAATAAGGGCTTGTTCCAGAAATTTACATCAACAGAACAGAAATAGTCCATGATAATGCCAGGTCAATTTAACTAGATGGAACCTACCATAACTGAAGGGTGTTGGAGTTCATAGAGAAATAGTTTATGAACAGTTATATACGTCTACCTAACAAATGGCCCATTACTTTAAAAAAACATTCTCTAAAGTTGAATTTAAAAGCACATGAAATCTGTACACAATTATTGGTCATGGTCAGGAAGAAACATGGCTTGCAATTCACTAAACACTTAATGAATGCCAAGTATATTCAAAACACCATGCAGACAGAGGTGATTAAGTAAGGCTTTCCTTTCTGAGGGAGCTTATAAACCAATGGGAAAAAGAAACATACATAAATGAACTGTAAAATCAAGAATAATGTGACTTATTCTGTGATACAGAAAATGGTAGGGAATGCAGAGAAAAAAGAAGTTATTCATTTCATGAAGTATGCCTTATTTGATAATCATTGTCTAATGATAGCCTCTGATAAGTAAGGGCATAGAGACAGAAGTAAACTCATCTCTCACCAGCACCCATAGGTTGGCTAGCTGGAGGTTTATTTTGCTAAATGAGCAAAAGTTTAGCAGGGGGGAAAAAGTATTCTGTAAGAATCAATGGCTATATATAATTTAAACTGCAAAATATTGTATATTTTATTATAATTTTCAATGATGTCCTACACATCCTTTGTATTAGTAAATTTTACAGTGAACTTAGGTATATACATGCATACTTTGGGGGGGAGGTGGGCAGAGCCTGCTTAAACAGCAAAACACTGTAAACCAGTAACGCTACCAGTAACCAAGCCATCTGAGGAGTCAAGAGTTATTCACCTGAACAGTAGAAAATAGCAGTGCCCCGGCCTCAACAGCAGTGAGTCAGTGATGCCATTTTCATGAAATGAAGACTCCATATTCCAGTATTTGCTGTGAACAACTGACTAGTCATAATTAAAGGTTCCTGGTGATCTCAGGTTATTTATAAATATGATTGAGCCCTAACCTCACCAGTGGCTTCTTGGTTTCTTCATGTGAAAAATGAATGGATTTCATGACATTATTCCTAAAGACTCTTCCAACTACAATCCCCAAAACCTATGGATCACTGGAGTTCATTGTTGAAACTGACAAGGGAAAACATTTATCTCTAAATATCAAGCAAAACCCTTGAACACTGGGCAAACAATCATTTAAATGCCAAGTAAACAAACCTTACATTTAGGCAAGAAGAAAAAGTCAGGTTTTTCATGGACAAACCTAGCATCTGAAGTTTTCATCCTTACAATTTTTATCAAGCTTTAATTATAGCGGAGGCTTGGCTATGAGGCGATTTGCCTCTATTACTGCGAATCTGGTAAAAACTTAACCCAAGTGGAACCACCACTGAATCTCAATTTTCTTCTAATTCACTTTAAATCTGCTAGATACTGCCAATAGTGCAAATAAAAATAAGGTTGGTTATAATCCAAACTTAAAATTAACCTGATATTGAAAAATCATAATAATTAGGGGTACTTCACTAGCCAGGATACTACCATTTGGAAGTTGGCTGCGTTCTGTGAATGACTAGAGAATATCTGTTGTTTTTTTTTAATGTGTATTGATTTTATTTCTGTTCTCTCAATTGACATAATAGCTAGTCATGGCTTAGAAACGAGATTTGCAGCCTGTCCTTACAAAGATCCA
Source organism: Myotis daubentonii (assembly GCF_963259705.1). Lineage (NCBI taxonomy): Eukaryota > Metazoa > Chordata > Mammalia > Chiroptera > Vespertilionidae > Myotis > Myotis daubentonii. The sequence continues at coordinate 18,609,864 of NC_081842.1, read as the reverse complement.
TGCAACAATAATAAACTCAGTGGTCAGAATCCATCAAGCTCAACACTGAGGATTATGTCACCGGGTGAAGAGTTGCTGCTGGACCAATCACCTCAAATAGAATCTGTAAACCCACAAACATAGGTCAAGTGCAGTTTAGAACCACACAGTGGAATAAATTTGCAGTAATTTTATAAACTTAAATCATTTTATCTTTAAGGTTATGTGATGTAGTTGTGTTTGTGCAAATGGGGGGGGGGGGGGGGAACGAAACAAAAGAAACCACAGTTAAAAAAAAAAAAAAGATGGCCGAAGGTCTACCACAGTGATTGAATTCAAATGCGTGATGGTTTTACACCGTTTCTTGTTGAGCATGAAGACAACATTTATTAAATATCTGGAGCTGCATTGAACAGTATCCTTTTAAGGAGTTTTGTCATAAGATAAACACATTTGAGCGATCAAATCACTTTCGAATGCATGTAACTGGAGATTTCATTTTTCTTCCAATGGTGACCTGTTTTTCTCTGTAACAGTTACTAAGAAAAATATTTTTCAGCTAGTCATAAGAATGACTTCCTTAGAAGCCCTTTCCTTTGTACTATGAAACAGTCTGGAAAATATCTCGCTTGACTCATTCATGCTGTCAAAATATACTACAGGGTAAGGCTGACCACTGATTTTCCCTAATTCCTAGAACAACACATGCAATGTATACATGAAATTCCCAAGTAACAGAATTAGGGGTTTTAGGAACACTTTCATGTGCTGATAGCTTATAAAACTATACCCACACAGGCTAGTCTATTCATTTGCGATGCCTGAGGACTACCACTTATGCAGGAAACATTTTGTTCATTTAAATTCATTGCACTTAAAAAAAATTAAATGAACAGAGTAAGGTCCTTCATTATGACTCATGTTTTTTAACTTCAGTGCTACAAATAAGGATCAATTAGAAATTCAAAGAGAAGATATTAGCGTTATTTGGAGAGTATGGGAGTTATTTGGAGAACATAAAATCAAATACATTATGTAAAAAATATATAAAATTTTTTACAAAAAACAAAATAGTCACGAGGTAAACCAGATCATCACTGGGACTCACATTTGTTGATACACGTTATAAGAATCGTTCAAAATTAACACTCATTCGTTTACCAACTGGCTATTTTATTATAACTAATAAAGAAGATATAACAAAATGAAAGATATATAGTCAATGGAAACCTGCTAGTTATAATGGATACACATCAAGTATCACTGTTTGTTGTTTTTTTTTTTCAGAGAACAGAAGTCATAGGGGATGTTATTTAGAGCAAAATAATTATTTTTGAATCAGAAACCTAATGGGGATGTTAATGAAACAGTGACTACACCTTCTAACTATGAATAAGAAATACTGAGTAGGTGAAGAGCTTATTTTGTTCTTTAAATAATGTTTTAAAATGCACCCGCAGTGCTAATCGTAAAGCAAAGCCAGCTCTACGTGAGTTTGGATCATGTGAAGACTTCCAGATGGCTTTATCCTTAGGAGAAAAATCCGTCTTCTCTATAGATTGAGAAGTCATGGCAAAAATACTGTGTTCCCTTGAATTTCTCAGCAGTATTAAACAAGTGGTTGTTATCCAAAGGCCTATAGCTTTTACAAAATATATCTGGGCATGTCTCTTGGTTTCGAGACTCCAACTGAGTAGGTTCAGGTGGTGGGGCAAGTGGTAGGAGAAATGCACCTTTCCAAGTCTCTTTCGCTTTTGCAGGAAGCCTGGAAAAGTACCTGAGATGCTATCTGGCATGCAGTGGGCATGCCACGTAAGCCTTGACTCACCGGGCCTGAAGCAGATCCTGCTGTGAGTATGGCTGATCACTCAGCAAGGCGAAGGCTTGGGTCTACTAGGTATTTGTAGCAAAGTGGTCCAATTGGCACCATCTCTTATACACTCTCTATTTTTACTGTTACAATTCTGAACTGGCAGGTCTTTTGAGGCCAGGTTTTGAACAGGCATTAAAAAAAAAAAAAAAAAAAAGCCAGTCGGAATGTTTATGTTCCCTCATTCTTCAAAAATCATATGCTAGCCAAACAAACCAGAGGTGGCAGGAAGCCCTGGAAGGTATTAACACAGGGAGAGAGTGATCCTCTGTCAATCATCCCAAAGCAAATACATTCTGAACAAGTAAGAAAACTTTGAGGCCAAGATGTGACTGGGAAGGATTAATAAGGAGCTCCTTTATTAACATGAACGTTACTTTCATTCTCAGTATTTCAATAGTTTTTTCCTGATCTAGTAATTCCATAAGGAGAGAGGGGGAGGGAGGGAGAGAGAGAGAGAGAGAGGGGTAGAGAGAGAGAGAGAGCCCCGAGCGCAAGCTCTTGGACTGTTGATAATATCTGCAGAAACTTGTCTGCTGGAAAATGTTTCTTTAACTTTGGTTTGGCTCCCACCTTGGAGCTGATGGGAAATAAAAACTTTTCCATGGCTCCGAGCCAGCTGAGCTGCTAAAACAAAAGGTAACATTCATTAGGGGATCATGGTACCATGATCTCATTCTGAAGGTTAATGTTTTTACATCAAGTATGAATTGTCTAAAGTTTGGGAAACTCAAACAATTAATGTTAGAGAAAATAAGTATCAGCCTCACTTCAAATGTTGTAATTTGCATGGAAAAAAATAATTTTAACTATGAAACATGAAACAAAACTCATTTGATCCCTAGCTTAATCATTTCATTTCATTTTCTCCCTCTGCAATGCCCCCAATAGGTGAGCATACACTGACACATAAACATCCTGCTTGTTATTTCTACTATTGTCCAAAAATAGGTAGTTTCTATAGGAAATCATTCTTAAAGAGAAGTGAATTTTTCTCAATCATACAGGAGTATCTGAATGTGCTGCCTACCCTGATTTTCAAAAGAAAAATACATAAGGGGGGGGGAGGAGGGTCAGGAATTCCAGGCTCTACACATCTGCTAACTAATATCCATTGGCCATTATTTCCAGGAAGGCGTTAAAGCTGCACAAATTTTGGCACCTTCCAAAATGCTGAAAACAAATGTTTTATGTTCCCTGCCCTCAGAGGTTCTCCTGTACTTTCTCCTAATTGTTTCTCAACATGTTAAAGGCCTAACGGCCAACTCAATTAAACTACAACCATCTCCTTTGAACACATATTTGATCTTCCCTCAACATCAAGTAACACAATGAACTCATTGCACATAATCAGTGCACAGAGCAGAATGGGCAATAATCAATCGTCCCAAGGAGGAGGCAGTGGTATGGCCCAGTAAATCAAACAGTAAGGGCACAACTCATGTGCAGAATTAGAGAATAACAACATTTACACCCGACCATAAAGGAAAACCCAGAGAAGGCCATGGAACCAATATTATTTCTGAAGAACCAATAAAATCAGGGATCAGGAATCCCCCTGCGCACTTGCTGAAAAAGATATATTCTCTCCTATTTCTAACCAAACTTGTGGATTCAGCCAGCATCTTTGCATATCTTGGCACAATTAAGAGACTACTTTACTGGGCTAGAATTGGATCACTGTTAATTCTGAGTAATAGTGAGAGGGAGAAAAAAATGAGGACTTGGATGCTTCTTTACAACTTTGAGAAAGTGGTAGATGTTATATTATTGTGCAATCACATAGTATTTGAAATACCAAGTGTGAACTGTTTCAGACCAGCATAGAGCATTAGTTTGAAATGAAATTAAAGTTGGAACAGATGTGGTTATCACCACTTGTTCATTCATGGGTAACTGCATTTATGAAATGGGTTTTCAGCCTAGACCATGATAGAAATACTTAATAATTTTATGAATACAACCTCAATGAGCTGTAAGTGAATGGTCCACATGGTAAGAGGTGAAGGGGTATTTTTCTCTTGGTCACAGGTAAGTAAATAAACTAGTATTTGATAATGCACATTTATACACATTCCAGATAAAAGTCGCTTTTCATGATTTCTAATAAGGTAACACATAGATACCCGTAATATTCAAATTAACATGACATGTATTCTGACGTAAGGCAAAGTTCTTCTCATAAAGGGAAAGAAGACTTAGACTGAATTCCAACATTCAAGCAAGAACACTAGCAGCTACCATTTATGGAATATTTACACTGAGCAAGACACTGCATGAAGTGACCTATGTTATACAACTGACCTCACAGACTCCTCACACAACTTCAAAGCAGTAGCATTGGTCTCATTTTGTACAGGGGGAGACTGAGACATGGAGAGGGGAAGTTACCCGGAAGTGACTGAAGGAATCCAACCTAGATCCAGCTGAATTCATGCTTTGGGCTCTTAACGAGGTCTTCCTCTATGTCATAAAACAAGTTGTTTATTTACGTGTTTTTGCATATGGCTTTTTGCAATTATTCTGAAGATCCTATTTTGATTAAAAATTCCAAGGCAGCATTGGGACTAAGTGAAAACCACCAGTGGTCACATTCTCACTATTCCTAGCACCAACATTTATTTGCTATAAAATAATATTAACTGTAAATGTCTTCCCAAGGAAAGGAGTGCAGAGGAAAATCTAGACACTCAGAAAACACCAAAATAATAATAATGAAGAAAATGTCCAAAGAAATGAAATCAAAGGATGGTAAATACAACTTACATTTCCCTGTGATCAATTTGGTTTTGGACACTAAACAAGTTTGAATTTATAGATCAAAGACAATCAATTTTGTTAAAACATATCTATATGGCTATTTAACTAAACTGATACATTCAAGAGGATGGCCAAAAGGCACTGAGTTTCCAATCATTTCAGGAAAGGTATTCATGACACTAGCTATTGATGTTAAAGATTTCCTTTTCTTTTTGTCCAAGCTATTATTCATCTAATGAATGGCTCTGTGAGAATAATTATATATTAGTCAGAGAGCATGTTAAATCATATAATGAACAGTAATGTTTGAGATACATCTCTTAACAATCCAGGAGTACAATTTAAACTAATATTTACTAAATATCCAGTAAGCCCAGGAATTTCATTATCTTAAATTCATGTCTTTTCTGAGAGCAAACATGTCCTTTTTGTCTTAGCAGGAACAAAAGACAATCAGTGATTATTATATTTACACTAGAGGCCCCATGCACAAAATTCGTGCACTTGGGGTAGATCCCTCAGCCGGGCCTGTGCCCTCTCGCAGTCCAGAAGCCCTCGGGGGATATCCTACTGCTGGCTTAGGCCCACTCCCGGCTGGGGAACAGGCCTAAGCCAGCAGTCGGACATCCTTAGTGCTGCCCTGGAGGCAGGAGAAGCTCCCGCCACCGCCACTGTGCTTGCCAGCTGTGAGCTGGGCTTCTGGCTGAGTGGTGCTCCCCCTGTGGGAGCGCACTGACCACCAGGGGGCAGCTCCTGCATTGAGCATCTGCCCCCTGGTGGTCAGTGTGTGTCATAGCGACTGGTCATTCCTCTGTTCGGTTGATTCGCATAGTAGCCATTTACTACAGTGATGGCGAACCTATGACACGCATGTCAGAGGTGACACGTGAACTCATTTCTTGGTTGATTTTTCTTTGTTAAATGGCATTTAAATATATAAAATAAATATCAAAAATATAAATATTTGTTTTACTATGGTTGCAAATATCAAAAAATTTCTATATGTGACATGGCACCAGAGTTAAGTTAGTGTTTTTCAAAATGCTGACACACTGAGCTCAAAAGGTTTGCCATCACTGGTTTACTATATACAATATTTATTATTATTATTTTTTTTTTAGCTTGTTCCATTTCGATCTTTTTTATTTATTTATTTATTTATTTATTTATTTATTTATTTATTTAAATCTATTGCTGAAAGTATTACAAATTGTTTTTTGTTTCAATTACATATACTGTAAAACTCTTAAAAAAAATGAGGTGAGCTATTTTTAAATACATCATTAAAATTAAAGGATAAAAATGCATCATATAAAATTAAAGTGAAAACATTTCCTCTTACTGAATCTAGATATTTCAGCATTATTAATATTGTAATTACTAAACAAATATACAAAAAATTAAAATTAATTTCTAAAATTTTATTCCTAAGTATTAATTTTAAAATTAATATTAAAATGTGTCATAAATACATAAGTGTGGCATTGGATAGGAAGACATAATATGAAACATCGTCAAAGAGGTAGGTGAATGTTTTCATGTAGGTTTAATTTCATATACAATTTGCAAAGGTTTTTAAGTACATTTTTGTTTCCAATATTATTATAAACATGCAGTAAAATGCATGAAATAAAACTAACAAACTCTCACAAAATGTCTCATGCTTCTATGCATTAGAAGAACATCAATTATACAACTTCCTTGAATTAGAAAGAATATTATATTTTATACCAAAAAAGAATCATAAGGCTATTTATGAAATGAAAATTCCCTTATCTGGTGCCCTGCACTTCACTTCCAAGCTTTGTCTTAGAATCTTAAAACTCTAACTCACTCTCTCTCTTTTGATATTGTTCATCCTTAATGGGAAATACAGAAGACAATGGTATCTAATAAAGATTCTAAAAAGATATCAAATAATTTTGTATTTCTCACTATGCATACTTAAACCATTATATGTATGTTACATTTTAAGCTACTACCTGTTAATCATACTTTAAAGGCCTTGGGAGAGCTACTTAAATTGATTCCACCATGCAAAAATTTGCAATGGAAATGACTCCTCTTCAGTGTGAATAATGACTCTTTAGTTCATCTGAGTTTGAGGGGTTTTTTGTTTTGTTTTGTACTATACTGGGTTTTCTTATGTGGACATTTGTTTTCAATTTATTACTCCACTATGATTCATGGAAGGCAATGTTTGGGAGTAAAAGTTCATAATAGTGGAAAAAAAGTTCAATAAATAAAATCATGATGATAATCTTTTCTCATGGCTAGATTTAGATTTCATTAGTTTCCACTTAGCCATGAACAGATATGAGATAATGTGAAGAAAGTTAGGTCATTCAGAATACAGATATTTATTAACAGGATTCTTTATATAAATAACTAGAGGCCCGGTGCACGAATTCGTGCACGGGTGGGGTCTGGTGGCCCGCCCCAATCGGGACCCATTGGGCCAGGCTGGTGGGGGGAAGGGGCCATGGGAAGTTGGCTGGCCAGCCCCACCACCTGATCAGGGTAGGGGTGGGGAGACGATCGGGGCCCAGATCAGGATGGTTGGCTTCTACAGTGAGCATCATAGCCACTGGTCGTTCCAGTTGTTCTTCCATTCCAGTCGCTGGGCTTTTATATATATAGATGAATTTTTTAGTTATTTCTTCCTCTATGCTTCATTTCTCGGGTGTCTCCCTTGAAGGAGAATTGTTTTATAAGGAGCAACGTCATCTACCAAAGAGGAATCTTCCTTTGAACATAATAAATTTGGCTCTGTTTTTCTCTAAAACCTTTTATTTTTTTAATTTGGGCCATTTGGTAAACTAACACTGTTTAGTTATAAAAGCGTCCTGGGATTGGGAGATGTTACTAGACTTATTTTCAGTCTAAGAACGGTTTTAGAATATTAGATGAACAAAGATATCTAAAAGCAAATTATCTTCTGAATGTAGTAACATGCAAAGAATGAATTACAGATGTAATTTATCCATCACAAGCAGATCCCAAACACTGATTATGTCCGTGCTTGTGCAGAAAATTGAAAATGATAGAAACGCTTCCCAGCTTTTCTAACTTTAATTTTCCATGTTTTGCTTTCTGTAATTTACTGTCGACTATTAACACAGATGCTTCCTGCCTTATCTGAGAGGAGCCTAGACTTAACCATAAGTGATTCTGAAATCCAGAAGCCTACACACAAAGTGTGAATTTTATACAGAGAGAGATAAAGTCTCGTTTAAGATGCCTGGCATCATTTGAGGTCTTGAGCACTCAGGGTATTGAGTCTCAATAATTAGTGAGTCTCAGCTAGCATTACCAAACTAAAAAATACATATAAATATTGTGGAGCAAATCAAGATGGCTGCAAAAGAATGGTGCCAAGACTCACAACTGTGACCTCGGGTGGAAATACAGGTGGTCTCCAGCCGACCAATGATGAGCCAGGGACGGCTGCGTCGGTCTGGCGGCCTGTGGCTGTGGGAATTCTCACATGGAGGACTTCCTCTCCTTCTCTTTCCACTTGTGGTCTCAGAATGAATAGTTGTGAGAGGGAAGGGAGAGGACAAAGGAAAGATACACCACCAAAGGCTCTCCCTTTTCCTTCAGTGCCTCTCCCACTGGCCTTCCAATCGCTGCTGAGAAGTTCCCCCTCTAAATTCCAGCTCCACCACCCAATGCACTGGTCTCTCCGTGAGCGATCAGCCCCCGGGGACTGTGTTTTAGTATCTGCCTTCTCAAAGGTTGACCTAGGAAGTGTTTAAGTTACACTCCTTGAATTATGGAATCCCCACCGTCAATCCCCTCCTCAATGTCCTTCCTCTCACATCTGCTTCTTTATTGCTGATCCCTTGGCTATATCCTGTAATAAAATGACCCCCCAATTTTTTTTTTTTTTTTAGTTTGCTATTTTCATTATTCACCTATTTCCCCATGGCTACTACTAATTAGAAAGCAACAGTATCAAAACGGCTACCCTTTTGAAAATTTCAGAAAGAAAGGAGAAAGAAGAGAAGCTGGTCATTTTAATATTAAGTTTCACGGTGGACCAGACTCAGGATCAACAGGCGGTGCACTAAAAAAGGAAGTGAGGTGTTTTTTTTAGGAAAAATAAAAGAAAGGGGGGTGCTTGGAAGTCACACTGACAAAGAGGTCTTTCCACCCTGAGAAAGCTTGGGCTGCAGCCCCACACCCCCTCCGTCCTTAGTCCTGGCTGATCCTGAGCCTCTGCCTTGTGCAAAGGGAACAGCTCCAGGGGTCAAGAGCAACCGGAAGTGGGAGCTGCGGACAACTCCTGCACTGACTTGGGGAATGTGTCCCAGGGGTCTGGGGGAGGCCACTTCCTTTGCACTCGGCCAAGGTGAACTCCTGGAGCCCCACACTGAACCCTGAAATACATCTTTCCATAGAAACATTTGGACAAAAGCAGTTGGGGTCTCTGACGCTAGTAGTCCTTAAGATTTATGATAAGATGGTACTTACAAGGCTTTTGTGGAGTCTCCTGGGTTTAATTAATCACTGGGGTTTCAGGGCACTATTTGTACAGGACTGTAACTCAAGCATCCTATCGCTACTTGGCTTCCCCAGGTTGGCCTGATGACCTAACCATATTGCCTCTGTGGGAAAAGGCTTCCTAAACCTTGAAACTTTGGAATATGCCTTTTTTTAAATACATTGGGAGGCGTTATATAGTTTACACAGTGCCTACTTATTGAAGTTGATTCATTTACAACCTTTTTTCTATATGGCCATATACTTAGAACAAATATATAATCTTTCAAATTTGGTGGCAGGGTTCTTGATGCTATCTTGTGTACACTCATTGATTCATTAGTTGAGTTAACATATAATGACTTTACTATTTACTGTTCTAGGTTCTGTGTCATAAATTCGCCTTAAACATTCAATTTTATTCTTAAGCACTGATGTCAGATGCTTTCTTTGTGGAATCTGTATGATGTAGATGTGTAAATTAAGAAGCAATGTTTGTGGGAAAGGTGGCTAAAAGTAGAGGCTGTGAAGTCAGGTTATCAGGCGTGGAGTTCACATTCTACTGGCCGAGTGACCTGGCACGTATCACCTAACTTCTCTGTCCGTCGGTGTGGCCATCTGTGAAATGGTCATAATAAAGGTAACTTTCTCAAAGAGAAATACTATAAAAAAAACTAAAAAATGCTAAAAATACTGACCAGCATACAGCAATTTCAATAAATCTTAACTCATTTTACTTTTATTTCAGAGGAAATAAACAAATATATTTGTAGAAGAGCAGAAATAGGTATCAGAATAACTGTAAGTTCTTTCTGCCAAGTAAAATCATTGGAGACCTGTTTTTATGACATGTGTTCCTGTTCCAGTCCAGTTATAAATACGTAACTGTGTACATAAATATACATTGGCAATAAAAAATAAAAATGAGGCCATTTTCTTTTTCTATATAAGTAAACATCAATCCATTCGTGATATGCCAGGTTTTATGGACTAAATATATCAAAGTTTGGAAGAAAAGAAAAAGACAGCCCTGGTTAACCAGAAGTGATGACAGGTTTACCAAGATAAGAAGATAAAGGTTTCTCTTCCATTGTGATCTCCCCTCAGCAACCTCCTAGACCCAGGTGCTTTTCAGAATTACTTGACTCTGGAAGCTTCCTGGGGGGGAAAAAAAAGACTATCTCTCTAACTCTCCCATCCCAGTGACTGCCCTCCTGAAAATTCCTTCTCCCCTTCAACCTTATCCATCAAAGGCCTGATTTTATTTCAAGCAACACTTTAAAGACTACAGTTCCCACCTTTCCTTGCTGCCAAAATCAGCCAATGAGAGACCAGGAATAATCACTGGGTGAAGCTTAAAGGACCTTTATTCAAAGGAGCCTAAGTGAGCTGGGCGGTGGTCCCTTTTGCCCTTGCTTCTTCCTGCCTCAGGGAATGGCAGAGCTGATGGCTGGCGCCACAGTGGCCATCTTGCAATTTTGAAATAATCTTAAGGTTGAAAGCTTGTGCTCCCCAGGAACAAAGGATGAAGAAACCTCTGTTCTAATGACTATGGAGTCATCATACAGGCCTGGACAACTGACTAAAATACAAACCCTTACTCTGCTAATGCCACATGCTGGGGAGGGGTTGTCTCTGGTACTCAATGCTGATTATAATTCCTTAAATACAAAAGTGTCTAAGTCATTTCTGTGTGACTCCAGAGAAAGACATAAAGAGGGATCAGAAACAACAGTTAGGAAGCCAAACAATCAGGAAGCTGGAAAGAACTCAGAGATGAAGCATAAGAAGACGAGAGGTCAGAGACGACCAAGGCCAAAGGTACCCAGGAGACAGCCTTTCAGCCAAATTGTAATGTATAAGGGTTATAACTATCAGTAATTTTCAAAACAGAAGTCCTTATAATATAAACATTTTATCTCTAACAAATCAAACTTTTTACCTCAAAGTGAAAATCTTTTAAAAACATGCCAGAGAATATGAATAATACTGTAGGTGATGTGTAGTTGATGTTATTTGTAGAAGAAATATACTATTAGAATTAAAATCTCTGTTCATTATAAATAAATATTAGAGTAAGAAGATCTCACTAGAATTAATCTTGTTTACATTGAAATTCACAGAGAAATCGCTATTCTAATAATGTATTATACACCACACAATTAAGTTTGCTTAGCTTTCAGTTGCTCTGACTGAAGTTTCTACATATTATTAATAACTATCGTTAGTGCTAAATCAAAATCCATCTGGTTATTGATCCATGCCCACTGACTGTCATAATTTTTGGCCTGTTAATATAGAACATTGCTCCCTATCTAAAAGCATGAGATGTGTTCCTGCTAAAGTTAAAAACAAACAAACAAACAAACAAACAAAAAAATCACTATTTCCTCAATAGGGTCTCCCTGTCAGAAAATAACCAGCTTTATCTAAGTCTGTGGGAAGGCATAGACACCGCTCAGCATGAAAGGCAATGGATTAGCGATGCTGGTAACTGAAATCCTCTACTTATCCTGGGCAAGGAAAACGACAGGATAAGCTTCCCAAACCAGGTTCCGGGGTGTGTCTGTTCTGGGTCTAAGAAACATTCCATTTCTCACCTCTGGAGTCAACTGGGCGGATGTCACGCTTTTCCTGCCTGGAAGATTTTTACCCCACGCCGCATGGAGTCTCTTAAGTCACAGCGGTCCTGTGGATGCAACTGTTTTGCGGCTGTTTGTGGAATCAGAATTTTGTGTAGGTTTAGAAGTCTGAGTCACAAAGTTTGAACTCAACTGTAAGTGCCACAGTGCTTTAGGTTTAAGTTGTTTTTAGTTTGTCACCCACACAAATTGAAGCAAGGTTTAAATGAGAAATAGAAATAGAAGCAGTGTACCAAAAATCTTCTGGAAGGAAACAAATTAACTAGCTCTAGAAGTAGTGCCTTAGGTAGCAGGATTCAAACCCTGGCTTGAAATATGTCCAAAAGTTTAAAAATCTGCACTTTCTTAAAAAAATATATATATGTCTCTAAAAGAATTCTATCAGAATATAAATTGGTAAAGGAGTCAAGTTTTATTACCAAAGCAGCTACAGCCATTGAGAATTTCATTAAGGAGAGGTTCATGTCAAAGTTGATGGCATCACAGCACATTTACAGGGTATTCTTGACAAAGCTGTGCACTTTCCGCTTAGAGAAGACACCTGGAACTTTGACATGATACACACCGCTACACATGTCATGCTTTATTGTTAGTTCATGTCCAAAGTCATTATGGGCAAACAAGGAAGTCCTGTGTCAACCTGTCCCTGAAAGACACACTGAATATGTACCTATACGTAACAATATGTCAAAGTTTTAATATCACATAGGAAACGCCATTAGCAAACAATAATCCAACAATAACAATGACAAAACTCTTAGTAAAAAGTCATTGCAATTAGAAGCCTGCCAGGTCAAAGCTGTCACTGAAAATTGGACGTGTAGTCTGAAACTTGCAGATATCATTTTGTCAGGATTATCAGTCAAGCCCGTCGAAAAATTAGGATGAAAAGACTGTGCTGGGGATTTAGAAAGAGCAGCACCAGGGACAATTGCTACGTTGAAGATCCACTGTGCTGACAATGGAGGGTCTCCTGAAATTTAACTGCAAAGACCTTCAGGACCACTTCATAAAGTCCAGTTACGCTAGCCCTGGCCTGTGTGAGCAGCTAGAGGCTGGACTGGCCTCACTGACTGATGTTTTAGTTGTTCATTTACCTGGATGCTCACTTGTTTGTGTCTTCTAATAGCTGATTTCTGTATTTCATATATCCTTCCAGGTCTCCAATTACACTTCAAATGTGCTCACTCAGTGCCCTTGATTTTATGCCACCTTGCGGTGGGATCCGATCTCTGATGTATCTGATAAATTTGATCGGCTGTGCTATCTATATACACAAATGTGTATGACAGTGAAATAAACGTTTAATTAGCTTAAACAAAATTGCCTAATGTGATAAGAGAACAAGTGAGTTTTCAAATATAAAAGTTTTGTTGTATTTTTGGAAAATAGATATAAACATAAAGATTATATCTCCCCACCCCCCGAGTACCTGAAAAATAAATGGTTTTTTAAAAAGAATCAATATGCAATAGTCTATTTCTGTTCATCATGTGGTGAAAGCTTTGTTAGAATACAGATCACTTAGCATCACATTAAAATACATTCTGTAGGCTTCTTTCCATCAACTACCTAAATTTTAGTTTAGAGATTTACTGGGGGAAAAACATTAGGTAACTTGCCATTAACTATTAACTACATAATAATTTCTGATACATAATGTTCTAATGGCAGCTTGCAGGGTTGATATTTTTCTTTTAATTTTTTTTCTATTTTGTCATCTCTTCAGAAACCATAAGAAAAAAAAATCTCTAGAATCAAAGAGTGTACCTTTTTAAATGTTCAGGGTTTCTGGTATTACTAAAACACTCAAATCTATAGTTTGCAAGCAATTTAATTTGAAAATACTTTTAGACTGTTGTATATTAAGACCGCAAGTTTAAAAGAAATTAAGTGCTTAAAATATTGTTTAGTTATAAACCAGTGCACATTATTACAGCCTTAGCTCTTTCTTACTGTTGTCATTCCACTGCTAATATATATATATACATATATATGTGTGTGTGTGTTTGTAAATATATATATATCCCTCATTATGATGTATTCTCATTTACTTATCAACATATTTATTGTGATACAAAATTCTGCTTTCATCTAGTCAACTTAATCTAAGTTTATTATTTAAACTTTAACAACACCAATGGGCAACTAAAATACTATCGGCTAATTTTCCTCCTACTGCCTTTAGTCATATGCCGATTGGTTTCTTTTGCATAACGACTTTTCTGAACTGTTCGACTTGTGTTTTTAATGAAACAAATTCTCCTCTTCTAAGTAGAGAAGTCTGCTATACACGTAAGTCACCTGGGAGCCTGGCCAAAGTCTGAAACAGCACAGCTGAAGGGTACAGCCATTTCACAGGGTCCTCGCGGCGAGGATTTGGTTTGCTTTTCTAACTTGCTAAAAATAGTCGATTACACAGGCTACCTCCATCTCACGGCTCAAGAACTCACAAAAGGCTGGACTGTGGATTGCAGCAACACACAGAACACATTTTATTAAAGAAGTCAGGATATTGCAAGTTTTCTCAATTCCTTCCGTTTACTCTCCGAGACAATACAAATGATCTAGCAGTTACTGGCATGGAAATCTCATAATGCTCCCAAATTTCAAACTTCAGGCATGAGTCACAGGCTTACTTTAACTGTTTTTAAATATGTTTTTGATCTATTTTAGCCACAAAATTGAACACAGGAAGACTACTATATAAAAGGTCAGATTCCAAACACTGTGTTAAGAATCACATGTGTTAAAAGTATATATAAAAAACAACTAATTTTTGAAACATGAATACTTAATTACCTTTTCAAAAATTCTAAAATTAATTCTAAATATAGTTATTTCACTCACATTCAAGGAACTATTGCTTTGGGAATGAAGCTTCACCATAAATACATTTGTGTCTTCTTCCTCAGATTCAAATCAATATATATATATATATTTTTTTTAATCAGGTTTTAGACTAGGACGTAAATTTCAGTTTCTCTTAGAAAGACAAAGAAGAAAGACGAGTCTGCATTGATTAGCGGCTAAAATGGGTTCATTTCATCAGTAAATTTTAAATCTTCCAATTATTTGTTGTTTAAAAAAAAGTAAGTCCTTGATGTGGCGGTTGAATCCTGTTAACCACACAGCACGTCTCTAAGCAAAGCTGCTACTCTACTCAAAGGGGGACTGTTCTGCGGCCACAAGTGAGCAGCGACTAAGAAAAATATTTTGAAATGGAAAAATAGCAACCGAATTTTAATGTTCCACAATGTCCCCAAATGCTGTGGAGGCAGGTCTCCTGTGAAACCACTCAATGTCACAGCCAAGTTAAATGTCCTTCATTTTGCAGCTACCAGGGAATCATCAACTGTCTGTAGGATTAAAAATTGGATTTACTAGTAATTGGGTCAAAAGAGGGTTACTTATGGACACAGCTGTTTACCGACAAGTGTAATTAGCCCTTTGCCCCTCATTTTACGGATCCCAGTTTCTAATTACACCTACATTCAGTCGGCATGAATGTAGGAATACATGTTCACAAAGCTACAACCACTGTGCCCTTCAATGATGTCTTTAGAGTAAAGGGGGGAAAAGGACCCCATGATAACTTATAACTTTTGCTTACTGATCTTTAGGATTAGGACATTAAGAATAATCTAACATTGTAAGTTATCTGTGTTACTGTAAATACCTTTTTTTTTTTTATCCTACTCTGAAGATAATATCCTTGAGTCTTTGGAGAAAAAACTTTAGCGAAGGGAGCAGCCCAATCTGGACCCCCCAAAAAAGTAATTAACTGAACTAGTTAACTCTTAAGTGCACTCATAACATCTGAGTGAATTGTATGTTGGCTTATGAGCTAACTATTTCAGTTAATTCACCCCAATGTTATTAAGGAAAGCATATGATAGCACTATTTTTTTTTTTTTTGCAAAACAAAGGATAAAACTATGAGACTTTTAATATATATATATGTGTGTGTGTGTGTGTGTATATATATATATATATATATATATATATATATATATATACACACACAAACAACAGAGCCATCTCAAAGGCTCAAAGAGGGAATTATATTGGCACATTAGTATTCAAAGGCAATTGAATTAAACCAAACAGACAGAGCACCCAGGAATCTTCATACTCCTAGACTTGACCTTGCATGTCAAAATTAAAGACATGTATGCTGTCTTTTAAAAGAGCCACTCTCAAACCTGATACCTAAAATACAAGGACATTTTTGAATGTCTAGTTATACTAAAGTGAATCTTTTAGTATTATGGTACCCACGAAAACTAACTCAATATTTCTAGCTGAGATTGTTACAAATAAAAAAATAATTAGGACCTAACAGAAAATAAAGTTCCTTCAAATTAGAAATTTAGAAGCTAAAAAATAATTCCAATTAATACTAGTACTTAAGAGTTTCTACTTATTTATTAAACTCACATTCAACAAACTTTATGGCTTAGATAGGGTGCTATAGGCAGCAGATCAAAACTTCTAATTATTTTTTCCACAAATTGCATTGCTTCTGGCCTTAAAACTATATACTCATACAATGAAAAGGAAATCCATAATGTCAAAATACTAATATAAAACATCTTCCCAAGTTTAGCTGACCTAATATTTGCTATTCTTTTACAACATTACAGCACCTTTAGAAACAAGCAAAATCAAATCATCTTCATTCAGCTTCTGCCATGGCCTTGTATATAATCTATGCATATGCTAACACACACATGTATCTACATTTACTATTCCTATAGACGCTGACTTATTACGAAGCTAAATAGCTGACAGTTTCTGCTCTAGGAAAAAAAAAAAAAAGCATAGCATTAAAGGACTAGTAAAGTTATTCATAACAAACAAGTTTGGCCAGGCTTGCTTCTATTGGTTCTCAATCAAGTCCCCCAACCCCAACATCATCAATAAGAACACCCCATAGAACTAAACTATTAACAAGGCAATCCATCATCCCAAACTCAGTGAACTCTATGTCCACATCCCCTCTATTCAATTATTGCATAGCCTTAAAATAATGTAACATTTACTCACTTTCAATGAATCAAAGCAGGCGATTACTCGTCCATTTTCAACTTGGCAGCTTTTCGAAGGATGTGCAAATTTACATTCCGTGTCTGGCCGCGAGCAAGTCCCCCTTTGGAACTCTCTACAGACTTCCAGTGTTAGCCATTTTGTGTCCCGAATCGGTGCGACACTCACAGCCATGTTTAGATTTTACAGGTAGTTAAATTTTTCAGTGAAACCAACAAACCCAACCCCCCCTCAAAAAAAAAAAAAAAAAAACCTACTACCAAAAAAAAAAAAAAAATGCTGAACTGATAAAACTGTAAAATGATGATGAAAACGTCCCCTCCAAAATACGTTTCCCCCACTCCCTGCTTTAAAAGTACATGGAAAATTGTGTTGTCGATATCAAGGAAAAGATCTCCCACTAGAAATTCACAGCATGAAACTGTTAATTCAAAGAGGTTTTGGTGTTTTTTTTAGAGAAATCCTAGGATCTTAAGTAGATGAACGTTTAAAAGGAGGGCCTGGAATCAGCCTTGTGCTCTCAGTAACCCCTTCCCAGTGCCAATTTTGAGCCCAAAATGCAAGCATGAAACCGTGGCAGACCCCTGGACACCGATTTTCCAAGCTGCTCTCAGCAAAGTTGTCTGAAAGGGAATCTCCTCACAGCTGAATTTGCAATGGAGTTTGGTGGTGCAATCGGTATTGATTAGTTTGGCATAGACAGATGCAGCAGTTTAGAGCAAAATCGAGAAAATGATTTTGTTTTGTTTTGTTTTCCTCCTTGATTTCCTGGCAGAAGATATCTTACTTTTTTCAGCAAAACTTTTCGTTCAAAAAACTAAAGCAGCCTAGGGCAATGCCAGATACTTAGAGCTTTTCTCTTGATTCTAAGTAGAAATGGGGGTGTCTGGGCTAGAGGTGGAGGGTGGATGTGCTGTCGTCACAGTCTAGCTGGCAGCAAGCAAGGCAAAAGCAGAGACTGCTCTAGAAGCGGTTCCAAGCAGCAGAGACGTCAGGAAAGGCACTTCTTAGTACCAACCTGTAGAAAAAAGAGATAGGTTAAGATTTACTAAAGTAGCACTTCACCGATGTCCTACAGTACCACAACCTTGCCATGTGCTACCAGACTAAGTCATATTCGTGTCAGCCTGCTCTCTTGCTCTCTGTCTCTCTCTCTCTCTCTCTCTCTCACACGCACACACTTGCTCACACACACGCACACACACAATACTTACAGTGAGGCATATTGCAGCCAGCCATCGTAGATTTATTAAAAAAAGGGGCCGTTTCCCCTGGTGAAGCAATGCATGATAGAGAGATAACCAATCACAGATAGTGTTGCAGCAATATTCTGGGCAGAAAGCCAATAGTGTGGGCTGTCTTATGAAAGGTCGCGCCTGTCAGACGTTCATTACTATGCTATAAGCACAGAAAATGTCCATCAGATGTGACTTATTCCACTGCAAGAGGACGAGCATGTGGGTTTTGAATTTACCCAACATGCAGTGAGTGGACTAAACCATGTTAGTTTCAAAACAGCTCCTAAGACAAGTCCGAGCACTTGAAGATTATGGCCAGAGGCGGGGGGAAAAGCAAGGTTTAAAAAATTGCAGCTGACTTCCAAGCTGCTCTCCCTCTGGCTCTGGGCAGGGACGGGCACTGAGCAGCCTGCGCCTGCTGTCCTGACACGTGAATAAAAAAGGAAAGGGGTGTTTACGAATGGTACGTTCTCCTGACCTATCCAATTCACTTCCTTCTGAAGCCTGAGTCCTGCCCCTCCGCTGAAAGCAGCCCTCATACTGTAAAACTATTCCATTCAGCCGGCAGACACTTTGTCAATATATCACAGGCAGGCGAGATAGGAACAAAAGCATCCTTTATTCGTCCATTTTTTAAGCAGAAGCTGAGGTCATGTGGGGAAAAGAAGGAGTGCAGTGTTGTCAGTGTGTCTGGCAAATCTGAAGTCAACCTCAAGGGAGAAAGTGATTCCATTGCAGAAACATTAAATATTAAGTGAGCAATTTGATTTGGGCAGCTAGTGTGATGCACTTCAGGGGTACGAGTGAAGCCAGAGGCTGGGGGGGGGCACATGGGGGGGATCCCCTATTGCCTAATTACCTAGGCACTACAAGACTGCTCCTTAGAGCAAGGCATTTTTGCTTTTAGCAACTTACTTTCTCTTTCATTCGGAAGGGCAGACTTTCAGAAAACGCTCAGTAGTGACAGAAGCAAAAGTATACATTTTTCCCTTATGAATGTTATCAACAAAGTAAACAAGGCTTTAATAACCTAAAAGTTTCACACTCCAAAGAGGCAAATGCACAGTCGTGTTTGATTATACTTCTTCAAGGGCCAAAAATGGTCAATTGGCATATGGTACATTTATAACCTAGACACCAGAAAATGCCTATAATATAGACTATATAACTGAACCAGAATATAGAATATGAATATATATTACATACATGTAAACATGAATATCTAGCACATATTTTAAAAAATTTATTTTAGGGTTAATACTGTCATTCTTAACATTATTTTTTTTAAAAACCTACCAGATACTTGGCTTAGAAAATACTGAAGTAACACTACAACTTTTGAAAAAGATAAAAAAGAACCAACTCATATCAATGCTCAAGAAATATTTTTGTTTTCAAAATATTTTCTGGTCCTAATTCCTAGTTCTAACAGAACAAAGTCAGGTCAGTCACCAACTCTAACATCCATCCACCTTCCTGAATCTTTGCCCTGATTCAGAATTTCTCAGCTACTGCATGCCTTGAGCATGCACCACACCTGAGTCAACAATCTCTGTTGTCCTTCCCTCTAGAGTTTTGAAATGCCTCACCTGCAACATTCACTTCCTGCAAAAGCCAGCTAAGAGGCCCCCTCCTCCAAGAAGCTTCCAAGATGCCACCTCCTCCCTCTCCATTCATATATTAACCTACCTCCTCTGAACTACTACACGGCGCCCTATACAGGGTTTTATTTCCTTATAGGTCTGAGCCACTGTCCCCAAGGGCAGAAATAATCTGTCCCTAGCATAGTGATGAAAAACAGATGGATCTCCATAAACGAGGGTAAATCATGTGATCGATGGCTATATCTGGACTGGAATTATCTCCAGGGCACAAAGATACACAAACACACGTATGAACACACCCTTATAAACATGTACATGAGCACAACACATGAATATAATCACATACCTGAACACACATATACGCACACATCCGTCACGGCCGCTATAAATTACTACAGCCCAGCGTCACGTCTAGGAATCTCCTTGGCCTGGACAGCTCCCTCGCACATTCCACACAGCAGCTTTTCCCAAACCTCATCACTCTCCAGGCCCTACTCCTCCGTGTTCCTCTCTGTCAACGGGGGATGATCTTCTATGTCACAAATATTTCCTAGTCCAAATAGCGGCCCTAGGCCATGAACTCTCTCTCACCTTCCTGCCGCCCATCTTTATACTTCCTGCATCTTCTCGATCTCCCAGGAGTTTTCCCTTCTGCCCACAGCTGAGCTTCCCCCTTGACTCACCCCTTCTCAAGATTTCTTTCCCTTTATACTCCCTCAATATATGAACTTTCCCTCAATTCTGTCTTAGCCCTCCAACGGGTGAAGGAACTACAGCATGGAGGCGGTGGCCTGGCAGGAGCCAGGGAACCCTGGTGGCTACGTGTCCTCCTCTCCGGAAAGCTCTCAAGGCGTCATTCCCAGACTTATGTCTACGGTGTCATCTACACGCGCTGTATTTCTGCTCCTTCCTCTCCCATTCACTGTGGCATCTGTATCCGTGTGACCTCCACACATATTACTTCACCGTGCAGCAAGAGCCGTCAATGCCCCATAAAAGCCAAATCCAAAGCCTTTACTTGTACAGTCCATTTAGTTTTGTTAGTTTCAGGTGGACAGAATAGTGGTCAGACAATTATACATTTTACAAAGTGGTCCCCACCTGGCACCGTACATAATTTACAATATTATTGGGTAGAGGGGGTCAATTGGGAAAAGGGGAGACATCTGTGATACTCCCAACAATAAAGATAAATTTTAAAAATAAAATTATATATATACATATACAAATATATATATACATATACAGATGTGTGTGTGTGTGTGTATGTGTATATATATATAATAATCCCCATGACCGTTCTGTAACTACCAATTTATACTTCTTAATCCCTTCACCTTTTTCACCCAGTCCCCCAACCTTCCTCCTCTCTGGCAACCATCAGTCTGAGAACTTCCTCTGTCTTAAACCTTTCTCCTTATCTTGAACTGGCACATTCTAGTCTTTTGGTTTCTCCCAGTGCTATACTCTAGCCTCCTGCCTTTCAGAGAGCAGTGGGGAGGAGCTGGGAGGGTTCCTGGCATATGCCATGTGGCTGGGAGCTCCTGGGACTTGTTACAGGCTAACCCTTTGTTTCGTTTGACACATACTTCCTCACCCCTTCAAGTGGGCAAATCCCTTCTCCTTGTCTAAGTTGCTATTCAAACATCAACTCGATAAGACTGGGCTAACTATGGTAAACATTATTCCATCTCAGAATATTCTCAGTACTTTGTATCTCTTGGTTCTTTTAACCCCTGGGTTACAGACTCCCTGACAACAGGGTTTATCACCATATTTTTACTTGGTACCTAGAACATAATAGATTTTTTTTAAAATGTTTGATAAATAAATTTTACTTAAACTGATGATAATAAACGTTGCTATGACTACATAAGGATGTATCCCCAACCCTGAGAAAATATTTCAGCGTCATCTTCGGGGTCCACACTCTATGAGGAAGGAGGACGGTACCATTACTAATGTCTTCAATGCTTGGAGGTTCTGCCTAAATACAACTACCAAATCCATTTCTAGAAGTGATTATCTTCCCCCACTGCCATGTTATAAGCTTAATCCACTCAATTACTAAAATGCTGGCAACTGGGTGCTCTAATTATTTTTTAATTTCTGTAGCAGAGAAATTCTATTTACTTCAAAAGGCATTACTGGAAGAATTATAGACATATCTCTATAAGTTGAAAATACTATTTAATTGTAAAGTATATTGGGGAGGATGATAACCAAAATATTTATAATTAGCCAGGCATGGACACAGAGCAATCGAAATGGATACCA
Source organism: Myotis daubentonii (assembly GCF_963259705.1). Taxonomy (NCBI): domain Eukaryota; kingdom Metazoa; phylum Chordata; class Mammalia; order Chiroptera; family Vespertilionidae; genus Myotis; species Myotis daubentonii. The sequence goes on along the minus strand of NC_081842.1, from coordinate 18,587,960 downwards.
ACCTTTATGCATTATTACCTAGCTGTAATGTATCTAGTAATATGTGTTTCCACCTCTGACATGGGGCGGGGGGGTAGGGGGGGAGGGGGTAACAAATTTAGATTACACTTTATAAATTTATTTGACTAAATTGCTGATATCAGATTATCTTTCTCTTTGCTTAAATAAAAGAATTTCATGGGGGACTGAAAATCTTCATAACTTAATATGTTGGTAATTAAGATTTCATTGGATTTGGATTACTACTGAATTCCCAAAACATTTCTTCAACTAGTAATGAATTTTTGTCCTATACAACAATATTGAAACAGGTGTGGGTAATGTCCAGACTTTTATATAATTCTTGCAAACATATCTGCACTAGAAATATGTGTTGCTTATAAATATTAAAGGAAATATTGCTGCTGTAAATATGTTTACTAGATAAACTGTGTATGAGGTAAATTTCTGACCTATATTTCAACATCTATATAATAAAAGCCTAAGCGACCGATAGAGTGGAACGACCAGAACGACCGGTCGCTATGATGAGCACTGACCTCCAGGGGGCAGACACTCAACCCAGGAGCTGCCCCCTGGTGGTCAGTGTGCTCCCACGGGGGGAGTGCCGCTCAGCCAGAAGCCAAGCTCACTGCTGGCAAGCGCAGCTCCCACCACCACGGCAGTGCTAAGGAGCAGCAAGCCAAGCAGTAAGGAGTAGCAAGCAGGCAGGCAGTAAGGAACAAGGGGTCCCGGACTGCGAGAGTGTGCAGGCCAGGCTGAGGGACCCTCCCCCCAGCGCAGGAATTTCATATACCGGGCCTCTAGTATTATAATAAACTTCCCTCAACAACCACACAAAGATTAGGGAATTTAATAGTTTTGCAGTGAGAATCAAACTTTTTGAAACCTTCCTAACAACAAGCCCTTTACTGACCAAACTCCAAACACACACCTATAGAGTTCCTCACATGATGTGACTTGTTCCACAAATAAGCATATTCTGTCACAAGAACTAAAAACCAATTTCTCCTTGGGTGATACCGAAAATCACTGTGATTTTTTACTTTAAGATATGAGGGGGGAAATAATAAGGGGAGAAAGAAAATGTAAAAATAGAAGAAAGAAAGTCAATAAAAGGTTCATGGATAAAAAGTTTTTTTTAAGCATGGGAAATAATTACTCATAGAAATTGATATATGTTAGCATTAAACTGACAGTGGATGTCCTTCATATAAATATCTATGTAAATGTACATACATACTTCAATAGAGGATAGACACGTACAAGGTATGAGAATAAAATGCTATTCTGGAGAACTGGATGGCTTCCATGAGCAAGATAAAATTTCTTACTCACATATGCTTACTAATCATTTCAGTTCTTCTGAACCAAAAGATAGGCGGCTTGGTCCTATTAATCTTAGAGTGGATAGCTGGGAATTTGGGGGACTTTTTTTTAATAGCTTTTGATTTCTGAAATAGGTTACATATTGAGGAAGTTAACTGAGTAATTATGTGAGGGCTTTTTACTCATTTACAAAGGCAATTTTATTCTAACTGGAAGAGATGTCCAACTTCACCATGTATATTTGGTGGGGACAGAAAGGGAGCCCCTTGCCCCAAACCATAACTTCTCATCCCCTTCACTGGTGTCGACAAGTCTGTAATAAGCAATGCATCACTTTAGTAATGATTTAATACATTACTAAATAAAGTTAGCAAGTGAATAAATAGATAGATAATAAATCAGTAAGTTTATTTGGAAAATTAGTCATTTACTATGTTAGCTCATGAACAATTTTGCCCAGGGTTCATCCCAAATATTAACAAAGATTTCCATATACAGGCCACTAAGCATTTCTGGAGGCTGTATAGCCATTTCTCTGCTCACTAAGTTCCTAAATAGAGTAACAGAGCTGTTATTTCTTATATGGGAAAAACTGTGGTCCAAATGAGTTAATGCAGTCTTCAGCAGTACTCAAATCTACCTAACAAAAAGCTGAGGTCAGTGTTTCTCAGCGAGGGGTAAGCACACTATTGAAATTTTAAGTGATACAGAAACAACATACTTTTAACAGAAGCACTGGAATGCTAACACTAACCCATCAAGCCTGTGATTACACAGGTATGATAACTTACAAAGGGCTCAGTTTTAACAAAAAGAATTTAAAGAATAAGACTAAGTAAATACATTGGCAAAAAAAACCATGAAGGAGATATGCAAATGACTGGTTTTAGAAACACTGCTGTGAAAATAAGATAACTTTCAACCACACATCCTCGGGAATGGAATGTCAGTGTGGCCTGCTGGTAGACATACTGCAAAATGTTATGGGTGACAAGTGGCTGCCAAGAAAAGGCTCTTTACCAACTCCAATAAGTAAGTAATCTAAGGTCCGCCAAAGCATTCCTTTAAGATTCTGATAGGTCTGATTCCCTAATCATCAAGTGGTCCCTTATTGGAGGAATAAGGAAAGAATGTTAGTGACGCACTCACTATCCCCAAACATCAGAATTCCAAAAGCAGCTAACCAAGCTGCACTCACTTTAGAAAATGATTATGGCCCCTAAGTATTTATAGTTAAGACAAAATAAACATGAAGCCTCTACTCAGACGATGATTAAAAAGTTAATTTGAATTGATTCCCCTATCAGGTAAAATTTAAAAGGCTTTAAGGTCATTAGAAGATAAATGTATCACAATGGCTCACTGCATTTTGTACACCAGGTCACTAGCTTTGTACCGAAATAAGCCTTCATCCATCCCCACTGCAAAGTTATCTTCCTAGAAGCTTTTCAAGCTCACTATCAAAAGTATTCAACCAGAGGATGTGAACAGAGAAGTGTCTACTTCTCCCAAGAAGACATACAGGTGGCCAACAGGTATATATGAAAAGATGCTCAACTTCACTAGCTGTAAGGGAAACCATAATGAGACATCCCTTCGCACCTATTCTATGGCTGTTATCAATAAGACAAGTAATACCAGTGCAAGAGAGGATGTGGAGAAAAGGGAACCCTTGTACACTACTGGTAGAAATATAAATTGGTGCAGCCACTATGAAAAGCAGTATGAAGGCTCCTCAAAAAATTAAGAATAAAGCTATTTTTAATATATACACATATGCACGCAAAGGAATACTACTTAGCCATAAAAAAAATAAAATAGTGCCTTTTGTGACAACATGGATGAACCTTGAGAGTATTGTGCTAAGTGAAATAAGTTAGACGGAAAGGTCAAGAACAATATTTCACTCATATGAGAGATGTAGAACAAAAAGCAAAGAACAAACAAGCCCACAGACACACAACAGGGTTGAGTGAAGGGTGAAGAGGTAAAGGAGGTCAAATGGAGACAGAAGTAGACTAGCCTATGGGTAGTGAGGACACAGTGCAACACACAGATGATATATTATAAAACTATACCCCTGAAAATTATATCATTAACCAACGTTACCCAGCAAATTTATTTTTAAAAAATATCCAACCTTCAACACCAGCCCAGACTTACTAGACCCTTCCCTGGCTTTAATTTTATTTCACAGAACTTGTTAGTAGTTGGCATATTAGGTACCTATCTCACTCCCTGCTTATCACCTACCTTTGCCATAAAAATGGGCACTCCGGGACAGCAGGCAGTTGTCAGGTTAGTTCTCCAAGACAGAGCCAGCACCAAATCAGTGCCTGGTCCAGAGTCAGCCAACAAGCAGTATTTGTAGTTCAACTGAATTTTTCCTCAGTATATCTGAACACTAGTTCATAAGGATTTTCTACAAGTTACAATGTCTTGGCTACAGGCACACAATTTAAGACACCGTCATCATCACCTTTATAACTGAAGGAAACCAGCATCAAACTCCATTCATTAGGAAGAATATGAGGCAAGGAAGTTAACATAGAGCCATATTTACATTCCTTTTTAATTATGAAGTTGATGAAAGATTTTTTTTTTTTTATCCACAGAATAACTGCAAACAGTTACATGTGGCTTTGCAAATCAGAAGCATTTAAACAGTTATCTGGGAATTTCTGACAGAATCAGTCATCAATTCTGGCAAAAGAAGAGAACATTTGCATTTTTTTTCTGATGATATTCAAACAGGCCGCCTTTTAACATTTATCTTTTATTCTAGAAATGAGAAAGTATAATAAAATAACAGGGCCCATGCTACTTTATCATTTGTCTACAGAAAACATTAATCCCATTTAGTATTATATTTACTTATTACACAAAAAAGTTACTTTGTAGGCATTAGGAAGTCATTTTTGATCTGTCCATATCATTTAGTAATCAGAATGCAGAATACAACAAAATAAAGAATGCTGGTATGTGCTCAAGAGCTAAATGGTAGAAAAACCAAATGTCACCCTCCTAGCAATTTTCAAGAAGATTGGTACCTTGACCCAACAGAATCTAAATGTGAAATTAGTATAACAAAACTGTGAACATTAAATGGAATGCAATACATTTTGATATTGTTATTCCCAATGCAATTGAGTCTATAGTTTACTTAAATAAGTTATATTTTATTTGGCATAGTAACTAAGGGCCAAAATCTTTATTTTAAATTTCAACCTTTATAACTTCTGAACAATATCACCTAGCTTTTCTTTTTTAAAAAATATATTTTATTGATTTTTTTTTTTACAGAGAGGAAGGGAGAGGGATAGAGAGTTAGAAACATCCATGAAAGAGAAACATCAATCAGCCGCCTCAGCACACCCCCTACTGGGGATGTGCCCGCAACCAAGGTACATGCCCTTGACTGGAATCAAACCTGGGACCCTTCAGTCCGCAGGCTGATGCTCTATCCACTGAGCCAAACCGGTTAGGGCTATCACCTAGCTTCTTACTGCAATTGGTGGTATCACTGCCTAAAACATTTTTAAATATGACCTTCATTGCTTGAGAAATGACAGCAAATTCATTTATGCTTCCCTAATAACATTATTGCACAACTCAAAAATAAGTGTGGCATTGATTAATGAGAGAACTGGGAAATGTTCCCATGGACCTTGTACATCCCTGAAATTAGCTGCATGTGTAGCTCTTTGCCCCACTGTTCCAACTTTTCTTCCAAGATAGATATCACTCTCACAAGATCTCCATAATTAACTCATCCCTGTTTTCCATTTGAGCATGCTCAATTAATTGAGACAAATTATAAACTCAACATGTAAAGAAATTTTCGAATTCAGGCCAAAATACAAAGCATGTCTCTATTGGGACCACATCATCATAGTTGCCATATTTTCCAGAGCTCCTAAACATTTAACGTGGCAATAGCCCTCAATACTATCAACTATATCTGAGTTTAAAAGCTTGATCTTAATAGATAAATCTTGAATTTCCAGATGTCTGATCAAAAACCTAACAGTAATTTCAATCCAGGAATTTTCATTGGCTTATTTCTACTAAAGAGTGCCCAAAATGTGTTGCTTAATTATTAATCATTATGAGAAAAGTATATAAAAATCTGTTTGCAGTTAAATAAAGACCTAAAATAATTATTCTTCAGAATACACTAAATGAAACCAGTTATGAACATAGTATGGTATTACTTGAATATATCCTAATTAAATGAATTAGTGGATTTCCTATAATACAACACAATGCATAAACATTTCCTCCTTCCATTTAATCAGTAAAAGTCCCTATAGTTTCACATATGTAGCCCTTATTGAAAAGTTTACAAATATTCAAGCCACAAAGTTGTTACACAGTTTAATGTTAGAATCCTATAGATATTTCTATTGATTGATATGTTTGGTCTTAAAGATTACCTTTTTAACAAATATCAAAAGATCCTCTTAATAACATGCAAATATCAACTGAATTTTTCCAGTAACAATAAAATATGAGAATCTCAGTTAAACTTGAGCTTTAAAAAAAAAAAAGTCACAAATTCACATATCCTTACATACAAACAAGAATTGTTTCTCCTGATAGTGAGTCAAGACCCAGTTGTCTTTCCCTGGTTTAAAGGAGGAAGATATGTTACAAACAAAGACATGCTTTGACAACTATTATTTTCACTCGAGTGTAGTGTAAGTATTCCTTCCAGAAGGTTCTACAGAAATTACATATTTAACTAGGTCTGAGATGTTGAAAAACAACCAATTAAGCTGATATTATTGCAATTGCTATAGAATAACCCTGAGCTTCAGATTGCATTTTGCAGAAGCATAAAATTTCAAAAGACAGCTCTGCAGTTCTTTAAAAGGGTGGTAACAATACTCTCAACAATTAACTATTTTTTTTTAAAAAAAGGGTGGTAACAAGGAGGCATATTTTGTTTGCCTCTACCTCAGTATTTCTTATAAGGCTTCACTCATAAAAAAGAAAAACATACTGGGAGGTTCTACAAATCTGAAAATATAAGATTAACTGGATAAAAGATAATTCGTCTCCATGATAACTAAATTTATATCTATACATAAATGGTTTACCACACTTGGTGTCACAACTCGAATTCCTTGAATATCTAACAGACTTCAGAACTGAAATCTCATTACATATGCATCAAACAACAATGCAGAACTGGAATCTGTGAGTCATTCATTCCCAGTAACTTTGCAAACATACATGAAAATACCAAGAGTTGTAAAATAAAATTAAAACCTTCCATGTGGTGTGATTAACAGTGTGAAAGTAAAGGATCTCATATTAGAAATGTAAAGGCTCAAGAGCAAATTAAAATTTCAACCAAACAGTGTCTACTTAAATTTTGAGCCTATTTTCTCCTTACATATCTAGACTTTCACATCTTCAGTGACCACAATAACCTGAATTATTTCAAAGTCAAATAATTAACAATTTGTACTCTTAACTACAGCTCTGCCTTTTTTATGTATTTATTAAGCTTAGGTATAAATTATAAAGCTATTTCCTATACAGAGTAAATAATAATGGAAGAGATGGTAAAATAGAAGTTCAAATGATGAACAGAAATCTCTAGCAAATAATTTATGTAAATTACATACATTAATGCCACCTCTTTTTCCTTTCTTCCTCCCTTCCTCCCTCTCTCCCTCCTTCCCTCCCTCCCTTCCTTCTTTTTGTAGTCTTAGACATCGCTAAATGAATGCATTCACTGCAATAAATTTAAAACAAACAGAAGAGTTTTATTGGAAGTCAAACTGAATTTCCCTTCCATCTACTGTCAAGTCAGAACCCTCTCAACCCAAGGTAACAACTATTATTAGTATGATGTGGTTTGTCCTTTCCCTATTCATTTACATACATATATACACATGGTTTATCATTTTACAGAAACGATGGAAACATACTGAACATATTATTCTGAAACTTGCTTTCTACAGTATATATTAGTGACCTTTCTTCGTCAATAGAAATATACCAACATAAATACTGTTTAACAACTATGTACTACTCCATTATCTGTCCATTTTTTACTAGTGGTAACCTATGTTAAAGCCAGCTTTCATTATTTTAAGCCATGTTGCAATTGTATGAACCAACGATGCTTACATTTGAGTGGTCTTAATAATACACTTTGAACATAGAGTATTGCATATATTAACTTTGAACTAGAATAACAAATTTCTTCCCCAAAAATGTTTACCAAAATGTACTTCTACCAACAATGACTAAAATGCTTTACAATGTCTGTTAAATCTATGTTAGACCTTAAATGGATACTATCCCTAAATTTAGATTGTAAATTTCTATTGTGGGAATGGGCAAAAGATATATGTCCTTTTTCTGACAAATAGAACGAGAGACTTGTCAATGTATTTTGCAAAACATTTTGAACTGTTAGCCCTTACATGGCAACTAATCAATGGAAACATTTGTAAAATCAGTTTTTCCACTCTTGTTATTTCAAAATAAATCATTTCATTCCTAAAACAATCATAATATGTATATTTTGTAATTATCTGCCAAAGAACGGGGGCTGAAAGCTTGAATATTAGTAAATTTGGGGGGTGACAGTGTATCAAAACAAAAAATATATAACTTACTATTCTTATTAATAAAAACAAAATGTGCAGTTAACAGTCCGCAGGGCATGTTATATTTGGAAAATCTCTGACAGCACAATATCTAATGATTAAGGGGATGTGTTTTTTACACATTATTTCTACGAATGTCAGAAAATATCCTACTCCACTCCCTCCTTTTTTAGACACTAATTGACTAAAGGAAATGGTTTCTGACAACGGCTATAAATAATGCAAGGCGTTATCAAACTAGCTAAGGCACAATAAACGCGGTGAACTCACAGAGGCCCAAGCACATTTTCCCACGTGGTCCTTTTCCCTGGGGCTAGGGCTCCTCTTGCCTCCTTTCTGACCCTAGACTGGAGTGTTCTCCTGAAGTGCCATGTACTTCCAATTAAAAGAACCAAGACAGGCATATGCTTTTGGCGGACTTTTGCCAATGGACATATGCCCTGTTAGAAAAGAAAATAATCTCCCTTCACTTAGCCCTCTTTCAAACAGTCCTTTTTCAATTATTAAAACAGTTCAGAGAATAAAGAAGTACTTGAAACTGGATTTTTCTCAAAAGTCTTCAGATGCTTGGCTGGCAACGTGTGGGTATGTCCAATGCTTTTATTATCTTTTTGTCAATGTGATTTCAGCATGTTATCGGAGTATAAATAAAAATCACACTTCTCAGGAGATGAGATCAAAGATTTTCTTGTAGGATGTTGTACTTTCCAAAAGAGTAAATGTACTGAACACACAATGAGCAAACTAACCCAGCAGTTTGTGGCTTGACTCCTTTGGCAAATAGGAAAAGAACACCCCTTTCTTAATTAATTGTTCCTAAGGTTGCGTACATTCTGAGAACGCTGTAACACATGAGGAAATCCAAAGAACCGACTGCACCCTTCTAATGCGACAGTGATTAAAGGTCTATGTGTCCCCACCAGCAACATATGCACTTAAAGAGCAATAACCAACTTTCCAAGGAAATCACAATGCATTGGTAGCTGGCTAAAAAAAGCCAAGTAACCGCCAACAGTTTATCAATAGCAACACTTTTTGTTCTGGGATATAAATGCTCCTGGAAGAATCTCTTTTTTTTTTTAAATATATTTTATTGATATTTTACAGAGAGGAAGGGAGAGGGATAGAGAGTTAGAAACATCGATGAGAGAGAAACATCGATCAGCTGCCTCCTGCACATCCCCCACTGGGGATATGCCCGCAACCCAGGTACATGCCCTTGACTGGAATCGAACCTGGGACCTTTCAGTCCGCAGGCCGACGCTCTATCCACTGAGCCAAACCGGTTTCGGCACCTGAAAGAATCTTAAACTATCTGAACAGTCAGCTGGGAAGGACTGTTAAAAATATATATTCCTGGGACCTACCCTAGACCTACTGAGGCTGAAGACGAGGAATCTACCTTTAACCGAACTCCCTAGGCTATTCTCAATTCCATTAAGTATTGGCAATCATAATCAACTGGAACTAAAATATTACTCCCACCAGCAATAATTTGTTACATTTCTACCCAATAATTTTCTAAAAACCCAATGTATGTCCTGAAAAGATGGCTTGTTGGAGATTTGGTAGCATGCCTTTTGATTATATTCCATCAACTAGATAGAAACATACCAGCAAAATGTTATGCAAAGTTACGTTAAATTCACTTTTTAAAATATTATTTTAAACCAGGCACCAGGCCATGTCTGCCCCTCCACATCAGTCTGTGATACTACACACCATGTCATATCACTCTTCACATCTCAGATCACTTACGTTATATTCCTGCTCAGCAACAGTTCACTCCCAGTTAGCATGCAAAAATATACTTCGTTTGTAAGAAGAATCCCTCCCACTCAGTATATTTAAAGGATTACACTGGATAAATTCAAAGAGGGATCATAAAGCAATCTTAAAACTTTCTATTGCCCTGGTCAGTGTGTGGCTCAGTTGGTTGAGTATTTTCCCATGCACCAAAAGGTTGCTGGTTTTATTCCCCAAGAAGGCACATACCCAAACTGCTGGTTGGATCCCAGGTCAGGGTGCATGCAGGAGGAGCTGATTGATGTTTCTCTCTCTCCCTCTCTCTTCCTCTCTCTCTCAAATCAGTTTTTTTAAAAAGTCTCTATTATATTTGAATGTCAAATGCACCATCTATAATAATCTATAATAATAAAAGCATAATACGCTAATTAGACCAGACATCCCTCCGCACATCCTTCCAGATGACCTTCCAGACAAAGCCAGCGCTTCGAGGGAAGGCCTGGTCCCGGTTGCCAGAGGGAAGCTGGTGCCAGAAGCCAGGGGAAGGAAGACCTACGCTTGCACGAATTTCGTGCATCGGCCTCTAGTTTATATATAAACACATGCATAAAATAAATACTTTAGAGATAGTGATATTTAGTCTCCTTATTTCATATTTATAGTAATAGTTTATAATAGTATAGTTATTTTTCAAAAAGATAAAAAAACAATTAAACATTTATACAATCACTACAATATGATAAAATCAATTGTTAATAGATAAAATGTGAAATAAGGATTATTATATGTATAGGTGTATAGATAAGTACAGATGTTTGTGTGTATGTGTATGATCAAAAGAATAAGAAAAACTTTAACATAAAAATTAGTCAAATCATGTTCTTCATGTATAACTAAAATATAGCTTTTCATTTAAATTCAAGTAAAACCTCTGTGTTAAACTTAATAGAGGGGGAAAGACGTAAATAATGCTTTAATCTTCTCACAATAAGAACCACTTTATTTTAGATAAAACTACAAACTATGCTCCTTCATTAAGTAATAACTCTTTCAGAAATCAACTTTTGAGAAGCTGGCTTGTGCTACATTTCTTTCTGATTTATGTATAAAATCTGCAAGGTATGCCTCTGGTTCTTTAATAAAAAAAGTTTCTACTGGAGGAACCAAGTAGAAAAATTTATCTTTCCCCAGGACTCATATATTCTGTTTTTGTTCAACACTAGCAGATAATATTTTATATTTTGGTATACAATTTCCTTCACCTGAATTTTGACATTTGCTACTCACACCTCTAAGCGATGGTTATATCATCTTGCCCGCCTGTAAACAAATAAAGTCAGGCTTGCATGGTTAAGTGACGGACTCACTAAAGTCCCCTAAGGTAATTAAAGGGAAGAATTGGGACCCCAAATCAGGTCTTCTGATTCAAATCTGAAATTTAATTCACAACACATGCTGACAACTTAATGCCAAAGTTTGTGGAAATGACAATGACTACAAATATAATGGAAGCCATAAACCAGAGAGATTGGGGGTGGAGTGGGATATGATGAAGCGGCCCGCCTGCATCACTGTGGTTTGTTCTGAGAAGTAAGTGAAGGAGAAAGCCTTGCCTATAGATTCTTAAGGAGATAAGATGATCCCTCTATGGAGTTGAGAGTTGGATGTTATTGTCTTCATACGACTATGGAGTATGCACTGGACACTAATGACATATACTTAGAGATGTGAAAATTATACACATGTCTATCAGGTTCTTCTTATTTAAGACTGTTAATCAGTTTTAATCCAGTAATTAATACAACACAGGGTTCTACTTAATAAGTGATTTAAAGATTGTCTTTGAGCACAATTTTATTTTTTGTTTGTTTGCCTTCTGAGCAAGAAGAGTCGACATTTTCTTCAGAGCTTTCATTAGAGGAGTTCAAATTGTATCAGCAGGAACCTACATAAGTAAAATGGAATTCTGCTCTAAAAGTATAAAACTAAGTGTGTGTTAAATAAGTATACATACAGTAAGGCTGACCTATATCAGCCACTAAAATAGTATCTTAAAAGCAGTAAAGGAGATGGAATAGCTGTCTGGAACACTTCTAATCTAAGCCATGTAAAGTCAGATTTTTGACAGCTGTTAAAACCATAGAAAAGTACATTGGGGAGAAAGCGCTCAGGGTTTGAAAAAATGGCATAAACGGTATTTTTCTTTTACATGTACCAAACCTGTTCTCTTTCACTAGTATATTAGTTGCCTTATGGCAGAGAAATGGTAAATATTGAATTCCTTTCTAATAAGAAAGCCCAAAGTCAAAAGAATAAAAAAAATGCAATCCCAGTTCCACTGCCCCAAAAGATCTCCTTTGAAAAGAAACTGCAGTTGTTCTAATTGTGCTTCATGGGTTTTTGTTGTTGCTGTTCTTTCTTTCTTCCCTACTATCCTAGAGAAAGAAATGCTTTCTTTCAATCCAAATACATATATCCAACACAGACAATAACCTTAAGTGGATAAAGATATTCATTAAAAATAATCTATAATAATAAAAGAGTAATATGCTAATTAGACCAGATGTCCTACTGGACGTCATTCTGGACAAAGCCAGGGCTGAAGAGAAGCCAGCCCGGGTCCCGGGTGCCAGAGGGAAGCCAGTGTTGGCAGCCAGGGAAAGGAAGACCTACTCTTGCACAAATTTCGTGCATCGGGCCTCTAGTACATAAAGAAAATATGTATTGATTATGTTAATAGTTTATTGATGACCCTCTTTTGTAGCCTAGACACAGGGGTGAGACATGGATCCAACTTTGAAGAATTTACTGCTTAGTCTGGGATGTAAAACCAACCCACAAATAACTGTACATTAAAAAAAGGGAGGAGTATACAGCAGAGATAACAATAAAACTTGGTAAGTTAGAGAGAGATGTCAGGGGTGGTTTCACAATAGAACATACATCTGAGATAGGCCTAGATTTAAGGATGAGTGAGTCTCATTTGGTTACAGACAAAAAGTAATGGCAACCCAGACTGTGGTAATACCACATTCAATGTTTTCCATATCCTTTGCCAGGATATAGAAAAGCACAGAATGTGAACACTGGGGGATTGGTCTGTTTAGATCACCCATATGAAACTGGATGGCAGGAGATAGACCTGGAATTTGGGGCTGGACACAAGTCAGTAAGAATTCTGCCTTCACTTCTTCATTACATCCATGCCAAGATTTCACCCAAGGGCAGAGTCAAACTATTTAACTAAATACCCTAAGGGCTAAAAATAAGACTATATATGGGAGATGAGGAGATCTTATTAAATAAACTCAGGATTTTTCTACTTCCTAAAGCTTTTGCTTTGGTTGCCAGGAAGCTGAAGAGATAAATTTAGTGCTCAATTTCATCTCAAGTACTCGTTTCATCTCTTTTCCTTCTAATTGATTTGTTATGTCTCTTCTTTACAGTCCCATTGTTATGAGCACTTGACTGGTGTAAGCCGACTCAGATCCTTTTTGGATGTAGCATGCATCATGCACAAATAGAATTAATCCACATTTGTCCTGGTACCAGGTAAGGGTATAGATGCAACGCCAAGTTTCAGAAGAGAAAGGAGATGTTAGAATTCACCCCAGTAAAGCTTGTTCGTTATACATGTCCTCTGTGAAAGATGGCCACACAGAACTAGGAGACCCCATTACAGCAGTTAACAATGTACAATGGTTGGGTTCAGCAACCTATCTTCTTGCCCGGATGTCCAGTTCGACCTCCCCTGTGAATCCGTGTTCTTACTCTAATGCCAAAATGACCTTCAGAAATGCACAAGGCTTCCAAGGCTGCAGATATTTTCAGCTGTATCAGCCCTGGCTGTCACAGCTTTCTGCTGGGTACTGAGTGGCAAAACTGGAGCCTCCTGCACTAGCCTGACCTTTTAAACTCACAATGTTGTGCTGCCACTCAAAGCTGAGTTTTCTCTTTCTGCCTTCTTCTTTGTGATGCTATTTCTCTTGCTAAATCGTAAAGCAGACAGCCTAAAATGGCACTTTTATATGAAAATACTTTGCCTATACGTGGTAAGCCTAACTTTAATAGAGGCTTTGGAATACATATTTGCTGACTTCTAGAAATAATATTTTTTTAATCACTGAAAAGAGTATTTAAATGTTGTGACAACAAGAACCATAATAATGTCATTATTTCTGCAATGGCCAATTTCAAGTTTGAGAGATGTCTACATTTTATAATTGTACCTCTATAATTGCATCTGTTTGTGTTAACTATTATATATTCAATGCTTAGCACAGTGCCTAGAATATAAAACAACTCAAATTAATATTTAAGCAAATGTTGCAGAATCTGCATGCTTAATTATACTTCATTTATCAGAGGACCAGTGAACTGAAATATAGGTGCTTAATTTTCTTCCCCCAAAACTAGTATATCAGCAAGTAATATTTCTCTTAAAAATTATGCAGGAGAAAAAAATATGCAGGAGAATTCTTAGTACATGACAGGAAACTATTTTTTAAATCCATTAATGTCAGGTCATTAACAAACAAACCTGTTGCTGTATGAACAGGTTAAAGTTTAATGTCAATGGAAGAAAACAGCAATGAAAATCAACTCATTAAGACACAGATTAAGTTTCTTAATAATGCTATCTATCAAGTGATCTCAAAGCTTAATAACTATTACAGAGTAATAATATATTTAAATTTATGCTTGTATATCAGTGTCTTTTGTTTCTACTTAGCATCTGTGGCATACTATAATTTCACAAATCCTATTTGTAATCACTTCAGAGAACCACAAAATGATATTAAACACAATATTTCAAAGCAAATTTACAAACTCACACTAGTTGGTGAATGTATTCCTTCACTTCGTATATTTACTCTGTTCCATGCTTAGCTATAACTTGCGCACTACTTCATAATCCTTCACGGAATATAGACATACAATGTATATAAGACACATATATGCACACGTGACACACACAGACATGCTCTCATTACTCCACTAGAGTTTGGGGAGAAAGTGAGAAAACATCATCAGAAATCTCCGAGCGAATGTCAATTCTCAATGACAGGTTTGATTGTTTTTATTTTGGCAACTGGTTTCTATTTTTCAATGATGAAAGAAATGAATTTAATTGCCCTAATGCCTCTAGTAATGTAGCTGAATAGATTACAAGAGCATTGCAACAGTCTTTTGGGGTTCAAGATATTCCCTACGCTGTACAACCTAAAGCCATCCACTTGAGCAACTGGCAGAGTGCTATGTCATTCACAAGTGACATCAGAAACTGCACAGGTGGTAATGATTTTGAGTCTAAAAGTAGATTTTGCTGATCTTGGCGAGTGCCGGGGCAGAGGGTATTAGGTGTGCAAACCACAGAGGCAGATAAGGCCATTTGATACGGCCCTCCCTTCCAAGCCAGTGGAGCTTCAAAGCCTGTTCCATCTTCTGCCTTTTTATGGCCACTATGCTTCAAAACCTGTCTTTCACATTTTCTCTCCTCCATGTAGTCTTTCTAAAACTAACCTGGATTAGACCTCAAATCTATATACTCCCTGTAATCGTGTACTTACTCAGGGAGACAAACAGCAAAACTGCTGGGTTGAGACCTCAGCACTCAGAGTACCTTGCTATTTGACCTTGGGCAAATTAACTGACCTTAACCTTGAGGAGCCTCCATATTCTCACCTGTGGACTAGAGAGGGCCAGCAGCGCATACATCTCACAGGGCTGCGTAAGAGCCAGACACGGTCACACAGATGAAAGAATAAGTTCCTACCAGATACACAGCTATTTTTATAATTATGATGATGGCTCATGGTCTGGTCTTTCGTGACTCTTGTTTTGTTTTCGTTGTTTCACCATGAATGAACCTTATCCTTTAGGCCAGGGGTGGGCAAACTTTTTGACTCGAGGGCCACAATGGGTTCTTAAACTGGACAGGAGGGCCGGAACAAAAGCATGGATGGAGTGTTTGTGTGAACTAATATAAATTCAAAGTAAACATCATTACATAAAAGGGTACGGTCTTTTTTTTTTTTTTAGTTTTATTCATTTCAATGCGGGCCATAGTTTGCCCACGGCTGCTTTAGGCCATACACTTCAGAAAAGCAGAACTTGAATCTTAATTTCTCTTGAAAATTTCAGTTGACATATTATCATCAACTTTTTTCTGCAGTGGGCTTTAAATAAGCATTGATGAGTAGAAATGAGTCATGGTGAGTGATAAAAGAGCACTTCTGACTTTTCTAACCTAGAATGCAGATTAAATCCTGGACACAAGGAACAGCCCAAACCCTTCGCAGCTGAACAGGGTCTTACAGGACACGCACCGTTGCACTGTCACCGTTTGGGAGTTTGGAAACTAGCCCACAAAGTACAGCTTTATTTCCTGCACATGAAGAAAAGCCGGAGGAAAAAGAGCATCGTGTGCACATCTGAAACCCTTTGTCATTGAAGTGAAATACAGCTCACCTCTCATTTATGGATTTTTTTCTCTTCTGTTAACATAAAAGTTGCAGGCTCTGAAACTGGACTTTCAGGACTGCGTGTTTTAATCTCACCAGGCGTGAGCATGAAGAAGCTTCCGCCGATAAATTCTATGTACCACCTTTGTCCAAAATAGCAGCAGCAGAAATAAATTAATCTCTTCTGTTTTGTCTAGAGCCGTGGTTAGCAAACTGCGGCTCGCGAGCCACATGCGGCTCTTTGGCCCCTTGAGTGTGGCTCTTCCTTAGCCTTAGGAGTACCCTAATTAAGTTAATAACAATGTACCCACCTATATAGTTTAAGTTTAAAAAATTTGGCTCTCAAAAGAAATTTCAATCGTTGTACTGTTGATATTTGGCTCTGTTGACTAATGAGTCTGCCGACCACTGAGCTAGGGTGACACTGTGTTTGGCTCCTGCTTACTGATCAAATACTCAAACAGAAAAATAAATGTCTTAAATACTGGACTTTAATAAATCATGAGTTGAGGTGGTCTTCTCTCTAATAGACAAAGTACAGAAAGAGTTGTGTGTCTACTGGATGGTTTTAGGAAAATTCCACACTCTGCCCACGGGCAGCCTATTCTTGGCTCTCCGTGCCCACTTTGTTTTGCCCGTACGTTTCTTGTGAATATTTCAACCACTACACAGGAAACTGCTCTGAGCACAGGGCACATCCTACTCGCCTCTCCATCCTCCAAAGGACACCGCACTCAATAAATATCCACTCAATAAGAGTGTTTTCCTCTGAGGCCAAAAGCAATGGCGTAAGGTTCTTCCATTGTCCTTTTCTAAACAATATACAATTTTACTTGGTATGCGTTCTAAACAACTCTAGGAAGAGGGGAATTTGTTAGTAAAACGCCGTGTCTCCGGCAAAACAAGTCTTCCATGCATAGATTATCTTCTCAAGTCATAAGCTTTGCCATTTGTGGCAGAGAGCAGAGGCCAGTGTGTGAAAATGATGCAACAGGAAAGTATAAAATGACCACGTGAGGATGACAAATGAATTTAGCATGCACTCCGCAGTCACCCCTGTTGTTTCTTGGTGAAAACTGTCTGACATTCCATTATTGGTGAGAAAGCACATTATCTTCTGGAACTTTGCAAAGCTTTCTCTGGAAAAGGATCCCAAACGGGCCAAATGCAATTGTCACACCACTGTAAGCCCTTATCAGAGCTGCTGAAGACGGGAGTCTAGTTTGTTGTTTTGTTTTTTATAAATCACAGAAATGAGTATAAGCCTTTGTCAAACAACATGCCATTTCCAATCCAACCTTAAAGCATAAAGACAAAATTTTATTCGCCCACCGATTATATTAAATGTATACCTTCTTGACACGTGTCAGATGTTGTATGAGTGAAGTTTTTAAGTTACTGGATCATAACTATACCACATTCACTCCTAGCAGATTTGCAAGGGGAAATAAAGAATTCTGGTTTTTCAGTGAGAAATGGCCTGGCTGCCATCCAGTGTGGCTGCTCACCGGCTATGTGCATTTGGACATATAGATCACCTTCTCTGAGTCTGTTTCCTTATCTCTAGCAAGAGGATGAAGGTTCCTGCCACATAGGTCTGTTCCCTGATTGTTTAGCACCACGATGAGATTGTGTTTCCCAAAAGAACGTAAGCCAGCAATGTCTCCTGCAGAGAAGATGCTCAAATAAGTACCCTCATCATTTCCACCTGTTCATGCTGTCTCTCTCCATATTCCGAAGACCGTGTAAACTTCCTACCTATGTCAGGTGTCACCTCCGCCATACAGCATGCCCTGACCATTCAGTTCCACAAAGGCTCAAAGTTCCTCCTTTGGTACTCAATTGTACAGCAGCAATACCCAATTACACTGTTAACTTCTGTTGTCTTTCCCACCAACGACATGCCAATTATATGTCAATTTCTCATCTTTCTCCCCAATTATAAGCCAGTTACATGTCAAAGAATATAAACTATGTAATTCTTCTTTGGAACTTCTTCCTTAACTCTAACAGGTGCTCAAAATAGGTTTGCTAATTAACTGTTCAGCAGAACACGAAGGATGAAGTGACTAGCCTATATCACCTTCTGTTAAACTTAGTAAAGTAACTTAGTAAGTAAAAAGACCTCAGCAGTTATTTATACTCCATCACTGACAGACACAATCTCTTCCTATATTAATTACTCCCCAAACAGTATTTTTTTTTAAAAAATCCAACCCTCAAAACTCTATTTCTCTGACAAAGTCATTCCCCACATGCAATTTTCAGAACATATGGTCCCCCAGAAAGCAGTATGCAGAATTCTATTTGTATATATTTTACCAATAGCCTCAATTATTGTTCTGGACATTTCAAATTATTTTTTGGAAAGGTAATACAATATCTCAGAGAGTCTCTACACCTGGATCAAAGACTTGCTTGTATTCCCTGATGTTCACTTTTGCTATGCCCATCCAAACTCTTAGAGTCCTCTGGATGGGGTATTTAAGACCAAAACCTTAAGTGAATGCCACTAAGTTGACAATGCAGCTTTCCCTGAGATATTTGAGCACTGAAACTCAAATAATAGCTGAAAAGTAATCTGAAGTAAAATTTATCTTGAACACAGAAGGCAAAGAAGGAGTTTTCATTACAATACTTAATATTTAATCTTAGTTACTTTAAAATGAACATTTTCTAATATTATCTTAATATCAAAAACAGATTTTTACCATATCTTTATAATACAAAGCAAAATCCAGATAAGGGGGGAAAAATGCCTAATAACAGAAAAAGACATTTCCAAGTGTGGCTTTCACAATATACTAACAGGCATATAAATATTAAACATAATATAACATTATCTACCATTGCTATGATATTTTCTACTTATATGTTAAGCCATTTACTTGCAAAAGCATGTAATGGCCTTAGGTAAAAAGGCCTATGACTGTCCTATAAAGCCTTCTATTCTCCTTGAAATATAACTGTCTTCACAACTCCAGGTGACTGTGAACTTAATGCAACTGCTTATTTATTCCCATATGTAAATCATTCTGTTGTCCAGGAAAAAGAATATCACGGTTATACTGACACCTTCCCTAAAATAGCAAGGGCTGAGAGGTATAAACATCAAGCACATTGAGTACATTGCAATCTGGTTTTATCATGTATCTCCCTGCCACCTGGTTCATCGCTGAGACTAGGTCACCCTGGTGTTCTGCATGAACATTAGTGAGACCAGGACTGCCTGCCAACCATGAGGCCTTTCCTAGCAAATAACAATCTACCCCTAAAGATGGAATTATGCTTCCTTTGGAACTGCCTGTTTGGGTTAAAGAATTTGGCAACCTTCTATTGTCAGATCCTGTGCTTTAAAGAGCTTGACACAAAACGAAATGCTTTAAGAATTTAATATGTATCTCCTATTGAAGCTTTCGTTCCTGATAAAACATAATTTGAAGTGTGTTTCTCTTGCTGGTATTTTAAAATATAGTTATTTAAAAAATAAAAGATCTCACAAGTAACAATATGATGAACAGGGATAACATTAAAGTTTAAAGAAAGAGTGTTCATGAAGTTTTAATAAATCTTACTATATTTGTTAAATGATTTTGAATACCTCCCATCACTTTTTTTTAAATATATGTTATTGATTTTTTACAGAGAGGAGGGGAGAGGGAGAAAGAGTTGGAAACATCGATGAGAGAGAAATATCGATCAGCTGCCTCTTGCACGGCCCCAGCCCGCAACCAAGGTACATGCCCCTGGCGGGAATTGAACCTGGGACCCTTGAGTCCGCAGGCCGATGCTCTATCCACTGAGCCAAACCGGTTAGGGCCTCCCATCACTTTTAATGTCTACCTCTAATCAGTTGCTACATGCGATGGATCCTAAGCCTGTCACTTTTACCCCAGCATACATGGCCTCTTTTTCATTCCCTCATTTAGTCCCTCATCTCTATTCTACAATCTCTACTTCACGCTGTCTGTGTCCTATTCTTCCTCTATAAAACGCGCTAAAACATAACTCCTGTAAGGTTGCTTGCCTAACCAAATGTCTTCTTATGTTCCCCATTGTATCAAACATACTACCTGCTCTCCAATGTCATCCAAAATGTAGTTAACAATTTCCCTTTCCCACCTGATTCCTCATTTCTTCCTATCTACTAACAGCCCATCCTCCCCGCCAATGCCTTTTCTTTCTATCCTCTTAGTTTATACCCATTCTTCTAGAGTCCCCTTAAATACTGTAGGAAACATGACTAGAATACTCCAAAATGTTGATGGTCTCAATCTCCTACCAGTACCCAATGCAAGTATTTTTTAAATCTATTTTTATTCTTTTACATCCAATCATGGGTTCTAGAATTGGGCTATCTTGGTTCACTGCTTTGTTGTGCTACTTTTAGTTAAGTAACCTTGGGTATTTAACTTGCCTGTGCCTGCTTCCCCATTTGTGAAACTATGATATTAATAATACCCGTATCATAGGGTTGTTCTGAGGAATATAGGAATTAATGCATAACCTTAATCTGGCACATAAAAAGTAGTCCAAAATGTTAGAAATCACTGTAATAGCTCTTACCATCCTCACTATTCTTTATATAGCATTGAAGGCAAGACAAAAAAAAATGGTTAAAAATATGGACATTGAAATAAAGAAAAAATAAATAATACTCATAGCTCTACAAATGACAAAAAGTGTTATCTAGTCATGCTACTTAATCTTTAAGATAAAGGTCATAAGGCCTATTTTCCAGCTGTAAAAAGATTAGATGAGATATTTTGTAAAAAAAAAAAAAAAATGTATAACAAGTAGCAGCTTCTACTAGTAGTAATTATTTATGTTTATAATTTCAGAGTTGGAGAAATTAAGGAACAAAGAGTCAATGATTTTATGCAGGCTACACATCTAGTCGGATCTGGCCTGATAAAATTAAATCTATACATTGTGAGGTTGTCTGTGCCCCTCCCCACACTGAAGTCTATTACTCCTTTCAGGATATAGACAGAAATACAATAAATATATAAAGATAGAATAATTTAAAATGGTAATAGTATTGAGTCTCTCTTACATATATACAGTCCTGCACTTTTCAAAACACACGATCCCCTGGTGGTCTTTTTTTGTAATACCTGCACTGCAACAAAGACTGGCTTGCAAAACAAATGTACATAAGTATCTATATATATAAAAGCCTAAGTGACCTAACAACCAAACCACTGGCTGACTGGTTAACCAGTTGCTATGACACGTGCTGACCACCAGGGGGCATTCAACTCAGGAGCTGTCCCCTGGTGGTCAGTGCGCTCCCACAGCCAACCTCCCGTGGCCAACCAACCTCCCGCAGCCCCTCTCCCTGGCCAGCCCGCCAACCTCCTGCGGTCCCTCCCCCAGCCCCTGCCAGCCCGCCCTGATCAGCCCTGGGCCCCCATTGGGGAGAGGGACAGTCCCGATCGGCCCCAATTGCCAGCCAGGCTGTGGGGACCCACCCATGCACAAATTCGTGCACCGGGCCTCTAGTAGTGTTTATAGGAATGGATGTATCTCTTCATAGGCATTTTGAAACTAAAATTTAGTAAGCAGAAATATCAACAGGGGTCTTGGGTTAGAGAATACTGAGTGTGGCAAGTTCAGTCAATGGCTCCCAGCTTTTCCCTACAACTTTCCCCCCGCAGCAGGCCTTGTGCCCTCCTATTCTTTCTGTCACTTAACTTGACTCCCACCACCCACCCCAGACTATCTTTCTACTTCCATGAGAGTTATCTATCCCCTTAGAGCACTGAAAGGTCACTGTAAAAGCAATGCTCTCTTAAATCAGATAAGGCAGAAACAAACAAAATGTGAATGTATCATTATTACAGATATAGGAAACCCAGTGTCAAATATAATTTTTAAACATGAATAATTATCTCAAAGAGATATACCGGAATCATAAAAAAACCTAATTAATAGTATGTAGAAAACTGTAACCGTGTATTTGCTAAGTGTTTCCCCAAGGGTACAGATGTAATGCTTACAGGAATGTACGTTTTTATAATATGAAAAATACCACAAACAAATCAATTTCCCTACTTCAAATCTAAAAATACAAACTAGGTTGGGGGACATGAAATGTCATCTATCAGTAGCTCTTCTTGAGTCCTCTGCTTTGCAATTTTTAATTCTCCAATCATTAGTGAGCATGCGTCATGACTCATCAAAAATGATCTTCAGTGTTCATGGGGATCCTGGCTTCCTCACGCTCCAAACATGTGTCGACACTAATGGCAGCTCTGCCTTATATAGTGGGAGACAGACTCAAGATGACAACCAGCCAAAGGCAACTCTTCTGAGGTTCCCAATAAAATCTGCTCCCCACATACACACGCCCCAAAAAACCCCACTATATCCTTCCTGTTTTATATCTTTGGCATCCTTCAAGGAAATAAAAGTAAGCATACTTTATACAGTTAGAAAAGCACTGCTTTTTTTTTTTTTTCAGCCTAACTCTCACTGTGCATGGCAAAATGTACTTCGGTTATGAAAATATCGAAAAGGAATGCTTCCAGGACCTATGCTATTGTGCTTTGTTTACCAGTCAGATGATTTTTCAAGGCCGTGTTCAAATTATGAAGCTACCTCTCTGTGTATAGAAATTCTTCAAGGCCCATAACATTGCCGCAGAAACCTATTTTTACCTTTCTAACATTTCAAACAATACCCTCTTCCCTACAGATGCAAATTTCTCATCATCGTGAATTCATTAATCTTTGGTTAACCTTTGGTCAGGCGTTTGGATTTATTTGGTGTTTTTATTTTCGAAGGCAAGAAAGTCATAGCAAGGGAAAATACATATTAAGCATTTGGAGATAACTGTTATTTACTGAAAGCTCTGTTCTAAAATAAATTTGAGAGACTCGCTCATGTTTGGTAACTTTGGGACAATGATAACTACAGTGTCTCTAAATGTTCCTAAGTAGCAATCATACTCTATTCTGGCCTTTGAGAGGTGTTAACACTCATCCCCTAATTATAAGTCTTTTCTGTGTTATTACTACCTCACCATTAAATCTCTAAACTAAACAGTAGTTGTGAGGAAATAAAAATAGATGTTAGGTGGTATGTTTTCTCAAACTTTGGTTACAATGGATAAGAATGATGAGGAACTTCTACATATACTAAACTGCGTTAGCTTGAAAAAACATAATAGTTCATTTTATTGTGTTTTGACCAGCAAGCTCTGTAGGCTTTCTCCCAGAGTACTGCTCTCCGCCTTTATTCAAGAACAGCACTGTCCAACAGAAATGTAATGCAAGCCACATCTGTTATTTTAAGTTTTCTAATCGCCACATTTAAAAAGTTAAAAGAAAACAAAAGCACAGGTGAAATTACCTGATAATATATTCTATTGGAACAAACATATCCAAAATATTATCACTGCAACATATTTATGATCAATATAAAAATATCAATCGGATGTTTTACATCCTTCCCTTTGTACAATGTTTTCAAAATCCAGTGTGTATTTTACACTTCAAGTAAATCTCAATCCAAACCAGCCACATTGTTCAAGTGCTCAACAGCCATAAGCGGCCAGTGGCTACTATACTGGACATTCGAGGCTACCAGTAAGATGAAGCTTTTTGGCCTAACGGGCCACACACTTTAAAATCTTCTTGTGTAACATCCTGGATGATCGGTACTGCTGTTAGGATTTTATATACTGAGCCAAACATTTAAATGAATGTCTCTCACTTCCTCCTTTCACTTCCCAGGCCCACATATCTACTGCCCATACTCTCTTCTTAGAGTATAAGAAACCCCACCACCTATTCTTTTCAGCTTCTTCTAAACCAAGATCTAAGATAAATTCTAATCCGAGCATCTTCTAACAAAGCAGCCAGCCAGAAGGTGCAGCCCGGCTATTCTCTCTCTGTTTCCATAAATAGATACATCCAACACAGGCCTAATGTATGGTGACAATGATAAATGCAAGGACAGTTTGGTTTTGCTTACAGGGAGGATAGGAAATTTTATATAATGAAGCAACACACCCTTCCTCAATGAGAAATACAGTTTTACACTTTGCCCTCCTCCCCCCCTCCCCCTTCTCCCCCAGGAGATACCTTGGGATATTCTGTTCTTTTTCTGGAACAGAATCCAGTATTTCATTGCATAGGAATTCTGTGCCCAGAAGAAAACAGAATGTTGGAATCAAGATGCAATGAATTCAACTTGGAGTTTGCCTCCAATGTGGCAATGTAAACACATGCAATAATATCTCAAACCATAAACCATTTTGGATTCTCTGTTGGCGTAGCTGCAGAGAGGAGCATCACACTTGATGTGTGTCTGCACGCGAATTTGTTCTTAGTCACACGAGGAGGAAAACTAAACTGAGCACATGTGAGCTTTTCTGAGTCTCTCTGTAATAATAAGACCTGATGATTATGTCTTGGATGACACTGTAATTACAGGCGGATGGATGGGTGAACAGGTTTTGTGGTGCTGACCCAACCTGTTCCCTCAAGCACAAAAGGCAACTTTTGTAGTCCTCAGAGAGGAAACCAACCCCCCCCCCCATTAAACAAACAAAACGAAAAACTATGTCTACATCTTGTGAGAAGTTCTAACAGTCATCAAACAAACGTCCACTCCCTTGCAAATACAGAACACAGACAAAAATCAGACCACTGTAGGTTCCTCATAAAAACAGTTTTGAGCTGTACTTGCCACCAACTCTAATAAAGCAAAGACACAAGTGACAACTATGCGCTTTCTCGGGCCACCAAATCATGGTATTCAGCGTCTCTGGCTGTAACTACCCCTCAGACGTTCTACTCTTAGGACGGATTCTACGCTCCTTAACTTTCATTTTAACTTGTCTGGCTGACAATGTTTTATCTCAACGAGGCAAGGAGACACACCAACGCTCTCAGGCACCCACGCGGAGATAACAAGGAGTGTGGGTCACTCAGGCTGGTGTAGAACAGTTGGGCGATAAATGCCCGTGATAAATGCCCCCTGTGTATAAACGGGCACCGTGTTCAAACCCCCCCCCCCCCCAGGGAGGAACCCGGTGCGCACTGGTGTAGTATTTCAAAGCGCGCTGCAGAGGGCCTGCAAAGCCAGGGGCACTCATCACGACTTCCCTCTCGGTGCATGAATCTGTAGAAGCAATCCCTCAGAAGATGGCAGAGTTTACCCTGCCCCTGGCTAGCGCTCTGCCTGCGCCGGTGGGCACGCAGGGCCGAGGCAGTGGCAATAACCTTGCGGGCAGCTCCTGGCTCACCCTGAACCCTAGGGAAGCCCACTCCACGGAAACACGTCACAGACACACGGACGGCAGCTGCCTAAGGCTCCCGGCCAGGGAGAGACTTAGAAACACAATTGCTCTTCTGGCAACAGCCCTGGAGTTGCAAAGTGCTGTGTGCGGGGCAAGCGTCGGCTCCACCATATATACCTGCTCATGTTACAGGCTCCGGAATCAAAGTATTCTCACATGACACATGACTACCAATAACAGATTCCGGCTCCGTTAAAAAAAAAAAAAAAAAGAAAAGAAAGAAAGAAAGAAAAGAAAAAGAAAGGAAAAAGGGGGAAGGGGGAGCGCTGTACATATTTGTCCTGCTTTTGTCTAAAAACCTGAGCCCAAGTACTAACTACTTTTCCTACCTTTCACCCTCTCAAGGAAACAATTCAATCAACCAGCGGCGGCTCCACCCAGAGAGCACGGCGCCTGCACTTACTTTTCTTACAGCTTTGAGTGACGCACCACAAAACGGTGGGGGGCGGGGGGCAGGCGCCCTCTCGGGCAGGGCGTCTTCCGCCCTGTAAACTTGGCAAAAAGGCAAACTGGCCTGAAATACGGCGCTCTCCATATAAGGAAGCCCAGCTAAACATGTCATGCGTAATTTATGGGGAGCAGGCAGAGAATTAACCTTTGCGTGCACATATTCGGCCCAGATGCAAGCCGGGCTGGAGGGCAGCCCCAGGGACAGGGATGCGGGGTCTCCGGGGAGAAACGGTGGCTCCCATCGGATGGGCTCGCTCCCCCCGCCTCCCCCCCCCGCCCCCACGAAGGTCATTAAGTTGCAAGTACACTTGCACGCACCTGTTTATTCTCTCTCTCTCTCTCTCTCTCTCTCTCTCTCTCTCTCTCTCTCTCTCTCTCTCTCTCTCTCTCTCGGCTGCCAAGTTGGAAGCCGCCTGCGCTCTGACAGTGTCCGCATTGCCCGGGGACGGGGCTGCGGGAGCCGGGCTGCATCTGCGACCGCCCGATTCCCCCCCTCCAGCCCCCGATGGTGCGATCGGGGAGCAGCCCGGGCGAGCCGGTGCCCGCCGCCGCGAGCCGCAGCCCCGAGCCTCCCCTCCCTCCCTCCTCCAGCCGCGTCCAGCCCCGGCAGCGCCCAGACAATGCCGAGCCGCCCGGCCGGCAGCGCAGGCAGACAGCGGACATGGAAACTTACCTCTCACATGTTTTTTTCACTAGCAGCCCGACTGCCGACCGAGTGCCCAGGGCATTGTGGGAGTCCGGCTTCCGAGAGGCCCGCGCGATGGCAAATGGAACTTGTCAGCGCCCGGTCACGGGAGCATGGTGAGCGCCACAACTCATTCAGCTGCAGTGAAAAGACTGTTGCATGTCGCCGTGCAGCCTCTTATCGCCGAGCTCGGGTTTCCGCCGCTGCTGCGCGGCCCCTCCCCCGCCCGCCCCACCAGGAAGCCCGGGGCGGACTCGCCGGGCCCGGAACGCACGCGGCGCGGGCAAAAGGCTGGAACTTTCCGCCGCCCGCCCCGCTCTCCCCCCGGGCCGATCGGGCGCCCCTCAACCCAGCCAAGTCCGCAGTGGGGGGTGGTGGCCACTCGCGGGTGGGCGCGGAGAGCAGAAGGGAACCCCAGCCGGCGCGGGCGAGGTGCATCCCCGCCGCCGCCCGGTGGTATCTTCCATCTTACACGTCCCACATGATAACCTCCCAGCCCGGGTGCCCACGGGGCGCGTTCCTAGCACTTTCGGCTCCTCCTGGGCAGACGCACCGGTGTGTGTGCTGCAGGCGCCCGACGGATGGGGCTTTGTAAGGGAGCCCGC
Organism: Myotis daubentonii; assembly: GCF_963259705.1. Lineage (NCBI taxonomy): Eukaryota > Metazoa > Chordata > Mammalia > Chiroptera > Vespertilionidae > Myotis > Myotis daubentonii. The sequence continues at coordinate 18,560,742 of NC_081842.1, read as the reverse complement.
AAGGTGAGGCTGAAGGTGAGAATCCGAGGAGGATCCGGCAGTGGGATCGGAGGGGGCTGCCGCCTGAAAAAGGCACCACACGGTTTGTTTGAACCTGGATGGCTCACGGGCGGGAAAAACATCTGCAAGACCGACCTCCGATGAGTATCTTTCTCAAGTAACAGGGTGTCCGCAGTTTTGGAATTCCTCAGTCGGGCGGATGGTCACACAAGCACAAACACAGGCTAGCTTCCCATCTAGTTTGTAAATAATTTTTGGAATGTAAAAAAAGCCCCTTTCTTGCCCACTCCGAGTTATTTGATTGATAGGAAGCAGTCTTCCCTCCCCTCCCTCCCCCCAACCCTCTTAATAAATAAAATATAATTTTCTGAAATACTGGATTATCCCAAGGCAAATAAGTCATATTGTCGTTGGCCCAAAAGAAACCACAGCCCCAAATCATAATTCACTGGGTGTTATAAGATGTAACTTGGCTTCACTTTGAATGGAAAGGATCCTAGACTTAACGTGGTGTGATAAAGTGATGGAAATTTGGGGGGTAGAATTTTCTTTGGATTTAAGGAATGTTGATAACTTGTTCAATGATGCTAATTGAAAACATTTGCTTCGTGTTTGGACACAATTTGGAACCAGATGGTAGATATGGTTCCATGTTCTTCCTACAACTTACTGTTAAGTTGTGTTACAGAGGGTGGGACCAGCTGAAGAAGGGGCAGGAAAAAAACATGAAATGTGCTCAAGTACAGAAATACTTCCTGAGGCATTAGTACAGAGCTTGAATTCTGGGCCCTTGGCTAGGTCCACAAAACACCGAGTTAATACTGCACACTGCTCCCTTCCAGAACTGATTCGTTAATTAATTAAATGGTGCCCCTTCTCGGTGTTCATGATTAAAATCTACCCAAGTGCGCACACAGTTGAAGCAAATTAAAAAGGACACTGGCACTTTCTCAGAGAATCTGGATGGACATTCCCTACCTCCCAATTAATAGCTACAAGGACTTCCTTCTCGTTCCTCATTTATTTCAACAACTATGGTGCCCGCTATGCCAGAGATGCCAGAATGGATGATAAGACAGAGTCGGTCCCTACCCTCAAGGATAATACCTCTACTGAGAAGAGACAAACCCAGCAGGCTCCTGAGAAGTTACTTTAATGGGTACTTTAAAAGGTGAGTAGAGCCCTAGCTGTTTTGGCTCACTAGATAGAGCGTGGGTGTGTAGACTGAAAGGTCCTGGGTTTGATTCTGGTCAAGGGCACGTACCTCAGTTGCAGGATCCTCCTGGCCAGGCCCTGGTCAGAGCTATGTGCAGGAGGCAACCAACTGATGTGTTTCTCTCACATCAATATTTCTGTCTTTCCCTCTCTCTTCCACTCTCTAAAAATCAATGGAAAAATACCCTCAGGCGGGTGAGGATTTAAAGAAACAAAAACAAAAACAGGTGTGTAGAAATTAGCAAAATGAAAAAGGGGTTGAGGCCTGGTCAAATGGAGAAAGGAGCATGGCCAATACAGCAGACTGCCTGTTAGAAGAGGAGGATCAGAGCTGGGGAGTGGCAGATGACCTAAGAGTAGGTCTGCCTTTAGCCAAGGAATCTCAACTTTACTCTGAAAACTGCGATGAACTAGAAGAGTTGACACAGCAAGGAAATATGTGGAGTTTGGACTTGCATTTCAGAAAGATCCTGTGGCAACAGCTTGAGGGGGACTGAAGTGTGGGGTGGCGGCCTATGGAAGAAGGCTGAATGGGTGTGGACAGACTGGAACAGTGACTCACACAGGGAAGGAAGAGAGGAGGAGCCTTGGGAGGCGTCCAGATCCCTGGCTTGGCCTACTGAATTGTTTGCTACTTGCCTTTTAGTTTCTTTGGTTTGCCTGCCATGCTCCACGACAGCAGCCTCTGGCCGCGGAGCTGGGCCACCTCTGCATCTGCTAGCAGGTCGGTGCCCTCGCTGGTTTCCATGTGCCTCTCTCTGCTCAGGACGGCCAATGAACAGCCAAGGGCTGATCCCGCTTGTGGGAAATTATTTCCAATTGTTCTCAGACCTTGTGGAGTTCCAAGTTAGTGCTTTGGTGTGTTTTGCTTGTGGGTTAGAAAATTTGCTGTTTGGAACAACATCGTGAAAAACAGGACTTTGAATCTGTGCATGGAGCAAGAGGGGAAATTATTTTTCCACTTCAGCACTGGAGGGCTGGGGGTGGGGGTGGGGGGTTGTTGTGGGAACAAAAGAGAAATTGAAACTGAGACATATTTTCTGCTCCACTGAACAGACTACAAAGAAATACAAGAAAGACCCTGAATGTTAAAAACAAAATGAACAACCCGGTAACTAACAAAGAGAAAAAATGTTATTTTACATCTGAGAGAGGAAAAGGATGGCCAAAAAAAACCCAAAAACAAACAAAACCCTCATATAAAACAATGATCAACCAAGGACTCAAAAATGAGTTAAAGCCAAGACAGTATGGCTCAGTGGTTGAGTGTCAACTCATCAACCAGGAGGTCATGGTTTGATTCCTGGTCAGGGCACATGCCCAGGTAGTGGGCTCCGGCCCCAGTAGGGGACGTGCAGGAGGCAGCTGATGATTCTCTTTCATCATTAATGTTTCTATCTCTCTGTCCCTCTCCCTTCCTCTCTGAAATCAATAGGAACATATAAAAATATTTTTAAAAAATTAGTTAAATTATGATATAAAATTTCACTGTCACTGGTTTAGCTTAATTTATCATAGACAATATCACATGAATAATGAATAATTTTAAATTTTGAAGCACTCTTGCAAATAGCAGCTCATATGTTAAAAATATTAGATCGTGTTGCCAGCTTTCAACTACCAGAGGAATTCTAACCACGTTTCAAATTGTGGAAATTATTAAAAAATTATTATAGTAATAAAAAGTAAATAGTTCCTCATTTAGAATACCCATCGATATTCTCTTGGTGCCAGGAGAGAATTATGATTTCTCTTACTTCTGTGAAGTGTAGTTATGGTCCCCAGGTTGATGAGTGAGTACATCCATAAATATAATGAAGATCATTTATGTGCAGTGGGAAAAATTATAGAAAACAATTTCAGATGAAATAAAACTACATTCTCAGATAAAAGAAAGCATGCTCACTGCGGGTTACTGAAATATTTCAGACCATTCAAGTCTTAATTATACCAATTAATCCCAACAGAAATACAGTTAAGAAATATGTTTTTTAGAGATAATATCAACTCCCTGGTTTACCAATAGTGGAAATGGTAGCATTTATCTTTTTCACAGGGACAACAGTCATTAAGTGTGTAAGTGTGAGTGTAGGTGTTCTGAATTGTATCTTTCTTGTTCTACATACCACACTTATAGCTCAATAAGCTCTCAATGCCTCCCAAGTAGAATTTGCTTTTCTGTCCCCCCCCCCCCCAAAAATCATATAAATTAAAATTTCCCAAGAAGGTATGCTTTTCAAAAACCCAAATATGAAAGAATCTCAAATCATTGATCTAGGGATGTTGTTTTTCTTACACCAGGATAAAAATAACCCATTGCAAGAGAGTGACAAAACTGAGACCCAATTCAGGTCCCTTGCTTTCTAGTCCATGTTTAAAAATAGATGGTTAAGAGAAGACGCTGTTGGAAGGCAATGAAGAGTTGGAAAAATTCTCAGATGGGGAATCCCTTTTAAGTAGATGCAAAAAGTGCATCTCTGTTAAATTTCACAACAGGGGAGGAGGCACACTCTTTTATACCCTGGACTCAAACTTGTTCAAGAATAAACGTACTTGATAGAATGACATGAATTTAGTTTACTTTCAAGGACCTTTATATATTTCACACACCAAAGTATGTTTTTAAAATCATACCCAGTATTTTAAATATATATAATATATGTTTTATTATATTCCAGAGACCCAGTGCATGAAATTCGTGCACGGGTGGAGCCCCTAGCAGCTGCCAGCTGTTGGCCAGGGCCTTCCTTCATTCCGCACCACCCCCTGGTGGTCAGTGCATGTCATAGCAAGTGATCACATTCCTAGTTGGTCGAACTCCCAAGGGGACACTTTGCGCATATATATATATATATATATATATATATATATATATATAGTGTACAGACAGTCCACGTCTTATAATGGTTCAACTCCAGATTTATTGACTTTACCTTGGTGTGAGAGTGATGCACATTCAGTGGAAACCATACTTCGAATTTTGAATTTTGCTCTTTTCCTGAGCTAGTGATATGAAGTATGATACTGTTGTGATGTTGGGCAGTCACAGTGAGATGATTTTTCCCAACTGTAGGCTAATGTAAGTGTTCTGAGCATATTTAAAGTAAGCTATGATGTTTAGTAGATTAGGTGTATTAAATGCATTTTCGACTTAAAATATATTCAGTTTACTATGGGTTTATCAGGATGTAACCCCATATTAAGTCAAGGGGCATCTATCTATATATTATATCATACAACAGATCGTTTACATAGTGTATTATATTATATAACACATTACACATATATGTAATGCTTAATGCATAAATCATATAAATGTGAAAATATATAAAAATCAATGTATTTGTCTTAAATGTTTATAAAGATTAAAATAGTTAAGATACTGATTTGGTTATACATTTATCAATTAAGTAATTTTACCTAACCTAGTCTTCAATATAGTTGAATCTAAATCTTCAATATAATTATTCTGGCATCGGAATAAAGAAATAGAAAGCAAGTACACTTCAGAAAAGTTGAGAAGCACCGAATGTTAGAAGGGAATGGAACATTGGAGACCATCTAGTCCTGTTCCCTTGCTAGGTGGGAGAACATCCCTGTGTAAGTACTTGGCACTGTGACGGAGCAGAACTGGCATTAATGTCCTTCTGACTCTCTTAGGCCATTTACTGTCAGTGTTTTTCTTTAAAACTTGGGGGCACCAAACACCCTAATATAGGTCCCCAACTGTAATATGAAGAGGAGCCACATTATACTTCTAGTATAGTTTTTTCTTCCTCTATTTCTTCCTTCTTTCCTTTTGTCTTATTGTGTTCTTTCCGTTTCTCTATCCTTCCTTCTTTCCACACAGGAAACACTTTTCACATAATGCCTGTATTCATTTCACAAATGTTTATGGAGTATCTACCATAGTAAGTCCTGTTCTGGCTACTGGGATTACAGAAATGAATACAACTCAGTCACCTTTGTCTGAGTGTAGAGTCTGCTAGCATGGAGGGCAATAGGCACTAAAAAAAATAAAGAATAAACCTAAAAAAGAAGATAAATAGAGGAGACTAATTCAGATGGAGGTAAGTGCTCTGAAGTAAAAGAAAGCAGGTTGAGGGGGTGAGGAGGGGAGGTGGTAGTTAAACAGGATGATGAAGAATTGAGGTGGTCAGAGATAGGCAGGGTCCTCAAGGACATGAGGAACTTCTGCAGAAGGACCTTTGAAGGCAGTGGGAACCGCAGGTCTGGAGCCTTGAATCTGCGCTTAGGCGAGAACTGGAAATCTAATGCTGAAGAAAAAGAGCAGGATACTTCAAAGAGCTTACAGTCAAGAGAAACCCCCCTGATCGAATCAATCACATCCAAATGTAAAGCTACAATCTTGATACCTTTGGACAGTGGGGGCCATTGAAGTGTCTGTTTTAGAGTGGGGTGGAGGTGGGGGGTGGTACAGGATCCAGATGTGCTCTTCACAGATTTGACTAGATTAGCCTTGACCGCTGTGTGGAGTCTAATGGCCGAATCGCAGAACAGAATGCAGAAAGTGCTCCAAAAGGGTGGGCCCTGGTCAGAGGGCAAAGGGCAGCAAGTGGCTGAAGATCTGGCAGAAGAAAGTGATTTAGATGAAAACCCTTAGCAGGGGGATAGAGTAAACATTAGAATCTCACATCTCAGAGCTGCAAAGAATCCAGAAGGTGATCATCTCTGTGCCTTGAACAATGTGAAATGTGTGGTGTGCGTGTAATTTATTTTTCCTGAAAGTCAAAAATGGCCATTGCTTCACTTGTTCCTAAATGCAAACAAAATTTTTGAAAGTACCAATAACAAAGCTGCCCCCCCACCACCACCTAAATGTGTATGTATCTAGCTACTCATTTCACTTTTAAGTTCCTTAGTTTAGCTTCTATAATTTTCTATATCCCTTTCTCTGTTCATTCCATTGTGTGGGTTCTCTCTCTCTCTCTCTCTCTCTCTCTCTCTCTCTCCCTCCCTCCCTCCCTTCCTTTATCTCTATCTAGCTCTAGCTCTAGCTTTAGCTCTAGCTCTAGCTCTAGCTCTAGCTCTAGCATCTTTTGTTGGCTCTTCTTACTCCTTCTTACCTGTTTCCCAAAATTACCTTTAGGCCTTGTCTGAAGAAATGCCCTAAAGTGATTTTTGCCACATAATAAATGGTAGGAGCGTCATATACACCTTTTTTTTTCTCTCTCTTTTCTCCCTCTTTGCCTTGCCCGGAGTGTGGCAGCTGAGCCGTGCAGTCCTCAGAAATGAATCCTAACAACTTAGCGTGGGCTTCGGTGTGCTGCCCAGTGCTCCCTAATTCACTTAACACATATGTAGTGAGCACTGACGATGGGCCAGCAGTTGTGCTTGGCACTGGAGCTACAGAAGTCATTCAGACTTCTTCAGGGCGTTCGCAGTCTGGCCCAGTGGGAGGAGACAGATGTGGGGGGCGGGGGGGGGGGAGAACCTCGCACATTTGGGACAGAGAGTAGCAAATGCAACAATTCGGTTAAATTCAGCAAACTTTGAGCGCTCACATGTGCCGAGCAGATGGCAAGGGGGAGCGGGCTGGGCCAGGCCTCGCTCCGCACAGACCCCCAAGCAGCTGGCAAACGGTACAATTACCTGGCACATGCGAGGGCTGCGTGGCAGGAAGAATGACACCGGGTAGGGGTGAAGGGCCATTCGACAGACAAGCAACTCCATCATAGGAACGCTTCGCACAAACCGTTGCCCTAGCAACCTAAGGAGAAAGTTTGTTTTTCTTCTTTTTCCTGCTGCCTTTAGCCTCTCCAGTGTCAAGTCCAATTCCCAGACCCCGGGGTTCCCCGCCAGCAGGTTCCCTGCCCCTGCCCCAGTGCGTCCCAGGCTAGCGGGCAGCTCTCTCCTGGCTTCCCCAGACTTTCAATGAGAAATCCTCTAGGAGGTGATAGGAGATTATCTGATTAAAGCCATTCGCACTAAGGCGGGAATGAGGCCTAATCCTTTAAAAGTGTTTGCTTTGACAAAGGACAGCTTGTTCACCATAATGAACCACTAATTGGCTGCGGAAGGATCCCTCCTCCTCACCTTTCTGCCTCCTCACCCCCCACTGCCTTCCCTTTCTATGAAGGGAAACTGAAATGTTAGGGACTCTGCAGGCATTAGCACTTGGGACCCTCACAAGAGGCCTGTGGGATGGTACATTTAAGCCCATCCAACAAATGAGGAGACAGGCACTAGGACAGCTAAGGTTTCCTACCACTGAGCCGGAGTTTGGGAAATGAAATTTCCCAGAATCACTGGCAATCCATTGACTTGCTCCATTTTTTCCCTTTGGCAAGTCAAGTTTATTTGGCTCTATAGAAAGTTCTCTGCAGGAAACTCTGTCTTAAGCAGAGTCAGGCTGTTAGGTTTGGAGAGCTAAGAGAGGGGTGTGCCTTTGTCCTGCACCTGCTTGGATATGGTGCTTTATTTATTCATTGTTTTAATCCTCACCCGATGATATTTTTTCATTGTTTTTTTTTTTAGAGAAGGGAGGAGGGGTGAGAGAGAGAGAGAGAGAGAGAGAGAGAGAGAGAGAAACATCAATGTGACCAATGTGAGACAAATTGTCTGGCTGCCTCTGGCACGTGCCCCAACCGGGTCCAGGGGTTGAACCTGAAACCAAGGTACATGCCCTTGGCCTGGAATTAAACCTATGACCCTTTGGTCCGTGAGCCAATGCTCTAACCACTGAGGAAACTGGCCAAAGCCATGGTTCTTCTTAGGCAACTTCACACCAGGGAAGCGTCAGTGGCTTGTGGGCTTACAACAAACTCCCCAAACAGTCAAGCCCACACAGAAGATAATCCTGCATGTTCTATAATGGTTAGGTTGCTGTTTGCTTAAACGCCTTCACCCTGCCCCTTTCAAAGGCATTATGACCTGAGCGCCCCTTGGGAATGACCGCAGGGCCTCTGAGAGACAGTGTCCTGGGGCTATGTTAGACTATAGAATATATGTATGTTGTAGAATATATATGTCATACATTTATATATTGTCTATATGAATTTTTGGAAATAACAACTTCTTTGCAAATGTTAGTATACTTTATAGATTCATTCAACCAATTAATATGGTTAAATCATCGGTACAAATAAATGAATAGTCCATTTCTCATTTGTATCTCACTTTCCGGTAATGTGAGAAGCCTCAATTTACAGTCTTTGCGAATGTGCCATCAGTGCAAACGACCCTCTGGCCACACCTGGGTGGATCTGAATGCCCATTTGTTGGCCATAAGCTTAGCAGTGAGTAACCGCTGGCAGGACCTGATCCATCTGGTCTTCTCAGTAACGGATGGATTTTTAGACACTGTGGAACACTCTTTTCCCCCTTTCATATTTTTCTGGCTGGAGGTCACCCCTAACTGCTGGATTTCCACTCTAAGCCTTTTTGCTAAGAGCTTTCCTGTCCAGCCCCCAAAGCGTCCCTGAGCACCTGGCACAGGGCCAGCCTCTGCTAGAATCTGAGGCTGTGGGGTGAGCACAACTGGGCCTCAGGCTTCTGGAAACATACCATCCAGCAGGGACAATAGCTATGAAGCTGTAAATAATTATAATCAACTAAGTAAGGAATATAAATGTGCAAAGTGTAGAGAAAGAGAAGAATGTCAACTAATGAATCTAAACTCAAATGGCAATTATCATTTTTTAAAATTCTTTTTTCATTGAATTCAAACATCTAGAATTACAGCTATGTGTGTGAAAGCCATCAGAGTACCATTTACACCACAGGGCCACACTGCCTGGTTTCCTCTCGAATTTGTAAGCTGGAGTTCTATCACTGGTGACATGAAATAGTCTAAGCCAGTGGTCGGCAAACTCATTAGTCAACAGAGCCAAATATCCACAGTACAACGACTGAAATTTCTTTTGAGAGCCAAATTTTTTAAACTTAAACTATATAGATAGGTACATTGTTATTAACTTAATTAGGGTACTCCTAAGGCTTAGGAAGAGCCACGCTCAAGGGGCCAAAGAGCCGCATGTGGCTCGCGAGCCGCAGTTTGCCGACCACGGGTAAGCTATAGGGTGTCCACCATCCAGCCCTTGAGGGCAAGGTTTGAGGAAACCTGTGCTGTGACTGATCATGACTACCCTTGCTGTATATGTGTGTGTGTCTGTGCATGTTTGCTTTCATTCATTACCTGGGTTTGATCTTTTAAGGCTATGACAGCTAAAGACAGAGCCAGATTCTCTTTCTCATACCTTCAGAGTATAGCATGTCAGCTTTTGAATTAAAATATGGAAATCCAATAGGCCCTGGCCCGGTGGCTCAGTTGGTTAGAGCATTGTCCCGATATGCCGAGGGTGCAGGCTTGATCCTGGTCAGGGCGCATACAAGAATCAACCAATGAATGCATATGGAAGTGGAACAACAAATTAATGTTTTTTTCTCTCTCTACTCCCCCATCCTTCCTCTCTCTCACTAAAATAAGTAGATAAATCAATCAATTAAAAATCCAATGGTATTACCTTTTGGTTTGTCAAAGTTAAAGGTTCTTTTTTTTAAAAAAAATCTTTGTTCCCGGATGTAAAATTATTTGTTTTTCTGTTCCCTGATATAAAAAGTAATATGTAGTTACTTTAAATAATGTATCAAGTGCCTTTATAGGAGTTTATTGTGTTCAGGTGCCATTTAAAGATGTTTATGCCTGATTGCTCTGGAATAGCAATAGAGCCGCAGTCTGCGACATCTTCCCACCGGCTTACTCCCATGCACGGTGCAACTTCTTTCTACAGTTTCAAGACTCCCACGTTCCTGCAAAAGCACTTTCCTACCTGTCATTTAGTCTCTACACTCAAGTAAAGACAAAGTTAACTGCTCAGAAGGGGCTGGCCACTCTGGGCCTCTCTTTTCATGAGGTCATTCTTTTCTAAAGATAGTCTAAATTACAGACTGAGCCAGAGTAGTTTTTCTACCTTGTGCCGACTTTGAAGCCTGTTTATTCTTACATAGTCTGCTAGATGGGGCTTGGGAAAGGCTGCAAATAATTTGTCAAGTTCCCTAAATACTGAGAACTTGACATGGGCCCTGGGAGGTGTTAACTTGGTTAGATTAGACTTGCACTTACAGGAAAGTGCAGATTTGGCACAAAATATCTCATTTACATGAGGCGGCCACATCCATTATTAGAAAAGGGGAGCACGGGGATGATTCTGGGCACAACTTCGGATATGTTTCTTACCACAGTGAAAGAAGAAGCCAACTCAAGTAAATCTATTTTATTTATGACCACATAACCAGGTGACTCAGGGAAAACACTTTCTACTTTGGCGTTATAGACAACAGGTATACACATGCTAAATATGACACACAGGCCAGTCTCCATAGGGCTGCTGCTGACAATGGGACATACCCCCTCCCTCCAGGCTTGGTGCAATGGTCTGTGTGTGCACCACACTTTTTAGAAGAACCAGGTTACAAAACAAGAGGGTGTTATTTCAAAGGTTGCTGTTTTGCCCATGGCCTTGATTTCTGTGAAAGACAGACAATGTTTAGAGTCTGTTATTAGGCACAGGATTCTGGACAGTGTTAGTCTCAGCTTCCTGCAGACTTAAAACATCTATTGCACAGACCTGTGGTGATGAATGACATCATGAAAACTAGCTTAACATAGGTCAGGCCTTTGAGAAATGGTAGCTATTTCTATCATTTGAAATAGTAGTTGTGAATTTAAAAATCTAGACTATTTGAAAAATAAACTCATGTCAAACTTCAGGTCTCTTCTAAATATAAGGATTAAAATCAAATTACAACTTTAAAAAATTTACAGCCACACTTTGCAAGAGAAGAAGCAGATCATCTTAGTTTTTTGAACAGAGAGGTAGGATGCAATGAAAAGGGAATCCATGATGTTCCCGGGAACGACAAACAGGCACTTTAGCAGCATCACTCTTAACTGGACAGTGCACAGCCTTCTTTTGTCTAACTTTCCCCATTAACCTGACAAGGCAAAACACGAGGCGGACAAGTCAAGCCAAGCAAAAAGCATCTACCGCTTTAAAGAAGAGTATGTGATGCAGGGTTGCATGGAAACCACTTCCTTTAGAGGCGTATGTGCGTTTTTTAAACTCAGAACTGTTACCACAGGATAAAACTTTAGTTGTCTACTTGTTCAAGAACCAGAAGACCAGAGAACCTTCCAAGCATAGCTTCCTTTTTTTCAGCTTTTTTACTTTCACCTCCCTGAAAAAAAAACACACACAAAAAAACACAAAAAAACGTGCCCCTCAACTCTATCAGAACAAACAGGCGCAGAACTCCAAGAGAGAAAGGAATGATAATGTGTTGCTAAGTACAATTTAGTAACAAACCCTTGGGCCACAGGAATGACGACGTCACCCACAGAAAGAGGAACATTTATGCTTGTGAAAGAGATTCTTTTCCAGCCAGAGGAACAAAGCCAAATAAGGCAGGACGAGAGGAGAACTGGCGCTGAGGAAGCATCCTTAGCAGGCAGATCTATTGGGCGATCAGCACCTTAACTAAATACAGTCATGTCCCAAACCATGTGCTCTTGCTACACTCTCCTATTAACGCAACAAGTGGCAGGACTCTCACAACAGAAAACCTGCCCGTCTCCTACTTGAATAGATACGCTGCTTGGTTCAGATGCCTTCAAAAAGCAGCAGGTCAGGGAATGGCTTCCTGTTTTAAAAGTTTCTCTCATATGCACGCACTGCAGGTTTCCATGCATTAATTTTCTCACACTTGCCCTTGGAAACCACATAGCTTTTCACACTTTGCACTAACCCAGCCGTCGGCAAACTACGGCCTGTGGGCCGGATCTGGCCCATTTGAAATGAATAAAACTAAAAAAAAAAAAAAAAAGACCGTACCCTTTTATGTAATGACTAGAGGCCCGGTGCACAAAAATTTGTGCACTCGGGGGGGAAGGTGGTCCCTCAGCCCGGCCTGTGCCCTCTCGCAGTCTGGGACCCCTTGGGAGATAACGCCCTGCTGACTTAGGCCTGCTCCCAGGTGGCAGAGGGCAGGCCCAATCCCAAGGTGCAGCCCCTGGTCGGGCTCAGAGCAGGGCCGATTGGGGAGTTGGGGCACTGCCCCCTGTCATGCACAGAGCAGGGCAGATTGGGAGGTTGCGATGCCACCCTCAGTCACGCTCAGGGTAGGGCCGATTGGGGGGTTGGGGCACCGCCCCCTGTCACACTCAAGGCAGGGCTGGTGGGGATGTTGTGGTGCCACCCCCTGTCATGCACAGAGCAGGGCCCATCAGGGGGTTGAGGAGCTCCCCCCTGTCACTCACAGAGTAGGGCCGATAGGGGAGTTGGGGCACCGCCCCCTGTCACACACAGAGCAGGGTGGATCAGGGGGTTGGAGTGCTGCCACTCTCACACTCAGGGCAGGGCCGATGAGGAGGTTATGGCTCTACCCCATCACACACCGAGCAGGGCCCGTGGGGGGCTGGGGGGGTTGGGGTGCTGCCCCCTGTCACGCTGATCTCGGTGCTGGGAGGCGTATTACCCTTTTACTATATAGGATAGAGGCCTGGTGCATGGGTGGGGCTGGCTGGTTTGCCCTGAAGAGTGTCCTGGATCAGGGTGGGGGTCCTCACTGGGGTGCCTGGCCAGCCTGGATGAGGGGATGATGGCTGTTTGCAGCTGGTCACACATTCTTCAGGATGGGGGTCCCCACTGGGGTGCCTGGCCAGTCTGGGTGAGGGGCTAAGGGCTGTTTTCAGGCTCGCGGGTGACTGAAGCTCCCAACTGCTCATTTTTTTCTTTTCTTTTTTTTATTCTGGGCCAGCTTTAGCTCTGGCTCCAGCTCTGAGGCCTCTGCTGGGTTCTATAATCGAGACACTGTATCAACTCCAGCTCTGAGATCCCGGCTCACTGAAAGCTGGTTTCTGGGGTTTTGTTTATCTTCTATATTTGTTACAATGTTTCAGACTGCAGGCTCAGAGGCCTACAGCGGCAGGCGGGAACGTTGTTGTCCTCTGTCACTGAAGCAAGCAAGCCTCATGTTAGTTTCAAGCTGCCTGGCTGCCGGCCACCATCTTGGCTGACAGTTAATTTGCACATCGCCCTGATTAGCCAATGGGATGGGTAGTGGTCGTACACCAATTACCATGTTTCTCTTTTATTAGATAGGATGTTTACTTTGAATTTATATTAGTTCACACAAACACTCCATCCATTCTTTTTTTTCCGGCCCTCCGGTCCAGTTTAAGAACCCATTGTGGCCCTCGAGTCAAAAAGTTTGCCCACCCCTGCACTAACCCCATAATAAGGGATCCTCATTCCCACATATTTACACTATAGGATAAAATTCACTGCTTAAAGAGCACCTAAGTCATCTGTACTCCTCCACACTTCCCAGTACCAGTAGCACATGGTTTCCTATTTGGACGTTGTTGGGAGCCCTTAAAAATTAGCTCCCGCTCCTACAATATCATGTCTGCCTGCCTTGGGGAAGTTAGGATTCTCTTCCTCTCAACCCCACCCACTGCCATCCTTCTAGCACACACATCCAAGGCCACAGCTTTTAACCAAACCAGAAACAGAAGCCATACTAGTTGTCATTAACTTTTTTCACTTCTATGAATTATCTATAATAATAAAAGCATAATATGCTAATTAGACCAGACGTTCTTCCGATGACCTTCCTGATGAAGCCAGGGCTGTGAGGGAAGCCCGGATCCCGGGTGCCAGAGGGAAGCCTCAGCTGGCAGCTGAGGGAAGGCAGGCCTACTCTTACATGAATTTCATGCATCGGGCCTCTAGTTTCTTTTATAGTTTTTAAAGAATCTTCAATTTTATTTTTCAATTACAGTTACATCCAATATTATTTTGCATCAGCTTCAGGTATACAGCATAGTGATTAGACAATCATACACGTTACAAAGTGCTCTCCTGATATTTCCTGTGACCACCTGGCAACATATATAGTTATCACCATATCATTGACTACATTTCCTATGCTGCATTTTACATCCCCCAGACTATTCTGCTAACTATCAACTTGCACCTCTTAATCCCTTCACCTCTTGGTCTTTAACTTAAGTATAGGGGGAAGCCATATGTCCATATGTCCTTGTGGTTCCTAACTGACACTGTTTACTCAATAATAATAATAATAATCCTATCTAATAAAAGAGTAATATGCAAATTAACCACCACTCTGTGACAAAGATGGCGGCGCCCATAGCAGCTGGGGCAGGATGCTGGTGGCGTCACCCTGGCAATGTGAACCCAGCAGGCAAGCAAGGCCGGCAGGCAGCACCCAGCAGGGCCTGCTTGCCCATTGCCGTGGTTTGGAGCAGGCAGGCCCCGCAGAGAGCAGAGAACCACAGGGAGTGGGCCCAAGCTGTCAGTAGGACATCCCCTGAGGGCTCTTGGTTTGGAGAGGGTGCAGATTAGGCTGAGGGACCGCCCCCCCCCACCCCCGTGCATGAATTTCGTACACCAGGCCTCTAGTAATAATAATAATAATAATAATAATAATAATAATAATAATAATAATAAAGAATAATAATAAAGAATATGTCTTTTTCAGTAAGCTATTTTTTATCCCCTTCCTAAATCACACTCAACCTACCAACTCCCCCCAAAAGTTGTGTCTAAATAACTCTTGGATTCAAAAGATAATAATTGGGTCATTTAGATCTGTTGGGATAATAAACATAAATCAGAGAAAATTGATAATTACTCTGGAAAATGCAAAGTAACTACTACCTTAAAGAGAAAGAGGTTGAGGTTTCAAGGGTGTCTATTGTCATTGGCAGTGAGACAAGAGACCATCTACTGTCTCTGGAGACTGGAAAATCACCTTTTCTCTAGTCTTTTCTTCTTCGTATCTATGCAAAAATGAAAGTGCTTGATGACCCCATTACCAGACATCAGTGTACCTATTTTCAATGACCAGTTATCCCATAGTAAAATAGCTAACAAAATTTAAGTTGGCACATTTAAATAATATTTGAGCCCTTTTTCACTGTTATCAGACCCGCAACTTTTAAGGAAATGAAAAGGCAAGAAAGTGTAGTGAACCTTTGAAGGTAAACACAGCTTATCTAAAACTTCTCTAAATATAATAATGTATCTTCTAAGAAAGCTTTGGACCTATGTAGTAAATCCTGCTTCCCTTCAAACAACGGTTTTCCCTGGCCCGTGTAAAACACAGATAATGAATAGTTCATTCAATGCCTGCCTCTCCCAATCCACACATGAACACATCCCTGAAAATATTTGCTCACAATGCACAACTCCTTTTCTTGGCCTACAACCTGGGCATCCTGGTCCTTTGTCACCTCTTCTTACACAACCGACTTCCTGAGAAGAACCACAAAGTCAGGGCCATCAAATACCTCCTATGGTAGGACCATAAAATAGAGGAAAAGGTGGTTTGATAGTAATTTCATGTATGAAAAGGTTTTCTCTGTTCTTTGAGATTTTTCTGCATTTTCTGAAAATGTATTATCCCAAGTCTTTTCCATCTACTGAAAATGTTGATGCTTCAACATCAAAGCAGTCCTTCCCAGGATCCTAGTGCCATTGCTGCCCTGGGAGTGTAACTCTCAATTATTGTGAGGTCTCAGGTGACACACCATATTTTTCATATTGTGAAATCCACTTCTCTTAATATTTTTCCTACTAGGGTGTGAGACTTACCCTGTAATCAGTGGAGTATTTGCTGTATCTAAACCACAGTTTGGCCTGCCTTACTTCACAATAAATAAGTAATCGAGGCAGAATAATAACATGATAAAGGTCCAGCCAACATCAGTTCTGTGACCATTATCAAGCTACATTTCACTCTCTGAGCTTTTCTTCCTTTAAAATTTATTTTGCAGTTACAGTTGGCATTCAATGCTATTTTGTATTAGTTTCAGGTGGACAGCATAATCGTTAGACAGTTGTATAATTTACAAAGTGTTCCCCCCAATAAGTCTAGTACCCACCTGACACCATGCATAGTTATTATAATATTATTGACCATATTCCCCAGGCTGTATTTTATTAAACTTTTTTAAAAAAATCTGTAAAATAGAAATAGAGTTTGTTTCACAGGGTTGGTGAGGGTATTAAATTAGTTAATCATGGGAAGCACCTGATACAAAATAATACTAAAAACTAATACTACAAAATGATGTGCAATGGTACTGAAAAACCGATACTAAGAAATGTAATAGAAAAGCTATTGTTATTATTATTAACATTGTCATGATTATCATTATCATCATCATCCTCTTTATTATTTAGAGCCTAGTACTCTCAAGAACCAAATCATGTTTATAACCCTAAACTGAATACATTGACACAAAAGAAACAGTTTCCCTAGAGTAGCTTTAAGGACAAAAATAGAATCAGGAAATAATTGCAAAACACTATGTGAGCTATATGCTCAGCCGCGAGGCCAGCAGAGGCAGATGGCTGATCAGGAAAGGAGTCTGAGAGGAGACCGCTCTTCCATCTGGCTTGAGGGAAGCGGTGAACCCTAACAGGCATAGAAGGGTGGGCACATGTATTTCTGGGTGGCGAGGGCAGGGGCAGTCAAGTGCAAAGGCAGGGAGCAGCGACTCTGAGCAATTCTAAGAGACATTGCAGCAGCCACTGTGAACTCCTCTCTTCTTAGCTCAGGGGAAAGAGCCCACACAGAGAAAAGGGGAACTTCTTGTTCTATTCGTTGACTCTGGGGACCACTTTTTGGTTTCAGTTCCTTTCACTCAGTGCTAGCAGAAGTATCCCCACCTGTCAATTGCATGGCAGTTTAGAGCTCTACCCTGATCTAGGCCTCCTCCAGATGACCCTGGGACATGGTTGTTATTTTTTATTATGCCTATTTCCTTATACATGAGGCCCAGAAATGTTGAGGCCTTTTTCTTAATCATCATTTATTTGAGCACCTCCTATGTTCAATGCATTCTTCTAGGAACTGGGGATGTAGCATGAACTAAGCAGACCAAATCCCTACCCTCTGGATTTATGTTCTAGTGGGAGAAACAGAAAATAAATGATTGAATAAAGTAATAAAGATGAAAAAAATTTAAATATGTTTTTTATTGATTTTTTTTTAGAGAGAGAGAGGAAAGGATAGGGATAGAGAAAGAGAAACATTCATGAGAACATCAATTGGCTGCCTCACGCATGCCCCCTACTGGGGAGCCAGCCTAAAACCCAGGCATGCGCCCTGACCAGGAATGGAACCCATAACCTTTTTTTGGTTCATGGGTTGACGCTCAACTACTGAGCCACACTGTGTAGGAAAAAAATGAAAGTTTTATGTTGTATTAAGTGCTATTGAGAAAATACAAATGGGGCAAAAGGACAAAGAGAATGACTGGGTTAGGGACATTACACTACAATATGTAGTTGGTCATGGAAGACATCCATTTGTAAGAACATCTGAACAGAGATCTGAACAAAGAAGAATCGTGTTGCAGTAATACGTGTGGGAAGAGCATGCCAGGAAAGAGGAAAGAGCATGCAAAAAGTCCCTGAATCAGAAATGAGGTTGTGATGGCTTAGGGGCAAAATGAGGAGCGGAGCCAGAGCTCAGCGAATAAAGGGAGGAGAGGTAGGATATGAAAGAGGAGGTGCGGGTGGAAGCCAAACATATAACCTATAGTGAGGAATCTGGATTTTATCCCAATTCCAGTAGGATGCCATTGAAGAATTTTGAGAAGGGAGCCACATGATTTGACTTATTTTCAAATGGTCATGCTGGCAAGGATGCAAGAGTAGAAAAAGAGGAACTTCTGAGGAGGCTACAACCAGAACAGAGAGGGAAGTGTCCATCTGTGCTACCGATGGTGGTCAGCCTTGGGATACAGTTTGGGAAAATAGATTGACAAACTTACTGATAAGTAAGATGTAGGTGAGGGAAAGAAAGGAATCAATGGTTCTTTTGACCTAGATAACTGGGTGTAAGATGATCCAATTACCAAAACACATTGGGGATGAAGAAGAGCAAGAAAGACAATGAGGAATTATATTGTGGATATGTTGACTTTGAGATGCTTGTTGATATCTGAGTGAAGAAATGTAATGATCCCTTTGAGGCATGAGTCCAGAAGTTGGCAGAAAGTTAAGAAAATAGGGATTTCTTTAAAAATATATATATATATTTTATTGATTTTTACAGAGAGGAAGGGAGAGGGACAGAGAGTTAGAAACATCGATGAGAGAGAAACATTGATCAGCTGCATCCTGCACACCCCTTACTGGGGATGTGCTCACAGCCAAGGTACATGCGCTTGACTGGAATCGAACCTGGGACCCTTCAGTCTGCAGGCTGACACTCTATCCACTGAGCCAAACCGGTTAGGGCAGGGATTTCTTTTTTTAAAATTAAAATTATAGGAATAGGTATCTGGAGAAAGAAGAGAGATTGGCAGAAAGTTAAGAAAATAGGGATAAAAAAAATTGAAGTTATGGGACTAGATATCTGAAGAAAGAAGAGGTATCTAAGATCCACAGACAGAATGGAAATTGAAAATGAATCTTTTGAGATGAACCCACTTTCTCTTGCTACCACAAATATTGACATATGTTCAGAATTGTAAGTATCAGTAGAATATGGGGGATTGTTAGGGGAAGGAACATTCTAGAATCACTCATATAAAAGGGTGAGAGTTTTTTCCAGTACTTATGAACTACACAAATCCATGGTTGTTCTTTCCTTTCCTTATCTAATTGTGTGATGTATATTCACACTTAAAGAAAATAACCTCCAGAATAATAAATTTATAAGGTTGAACAAGTACCACAGATATCTGAAATTGTCAATTTTAGAAATACCCAAGAAGGCAATTGATTTCAGACTAAATGTCGGTTGAATAGAATTGAAATATAAAGACAGAAGTTTATCCAACAACTCAAACAGTTATTTCTAAATTGTATCATAACAGCTGACATATGAAGTTTGTTTAATAAAAATGGCTGGGGCAAGAAGCACTTAATCTCCATGGCTTAGGGGGAAAAATGATTAAAGTAAACCAATTCAAAAAATTAAATTAAATCAATAAGAATGCAAAGGGGGGAAAATGTCCTAAAACTACAAACAAGAGGAAACAAATGAACCCAACTGTATTTCAAATGAGTACCATGATAAGCCTGAACAAAAAGAAAGAACAGGATGGGAGGGTGGGAAGGAGGAAGGGAGTGAGATAGGGAAGTAGGAAGGGAGAAGAGGAGGGGGGGAGGGAGGAAGAGAGGGAGATAGAGAGGAAAGGAACGAGATAGGGAAGAAGGGAGGGAGCTGAGTAAATGAGTAAGCATGATGGTGTTGTTAGGACCCAGGACTCTCCCTGGGCAAAAGGAGCAGGGGGAGGGCAAACAAGACCCTGTGGGGGCAGATTGGAATGGGAGGTACCAGATGGACTTATCATGTCCAAAACATATGTAAATGTACAAGTGTTTTTATGTACACATGCATATGCATTTGTGTACACACATTTTATGTCTGTGTCTAGCTGTGTGTATGCATTCATATATTTCTGTGAAAGGGTCAAGAAGCAAAAGGACTCCAGGGGCAGTGAGTATCTTGACACCCAGATCTCAGCCTCTAACACCCCCCGCCCCCCAAGGAAATGAGAAATGAGTGGTCCCAGGGGTGGAACAGGATAAGCACCCGATCAGCCTGGAACATCTTTTCATGCCACACGAAGTAACCAAGTGCTCCCTAATGTGATGGGGGCAGGCCACAAAAGACACTGCACACCAAAATAAGGAAGGCAGTAATGAATATAAGCCACTGGAAATATAGGAATTCAGTAACATTTAGATACAGGCATGAATAATTAAATAAATGGGAGGTCAGGGAGTTCTTTCGCTGATAGTAGAAGGGAAAAACTGACACAAATGTGCGGGGAGTCCTGGGGTTGAAATGTTGTTTTGTAACCGTGATAGGAAAGACAGCATCAGCCGAGAGCATCAATTAATAATACACCTAAGGGGGAGTTTCTTACGAGGAGCTATCTTTATAAAATGGAGAAATCAGGCACCACCATGACCAGGCAACCAAAATGGACATCACCAACCAGCGTGGCTCAGTGGTTGAGGATCGACCTATGAACCAGGAGGTCATAGTTCGATTCCCGGTCAGGGCACAGGACCAGGTTGCATGCTCAATCCCCACTATGGGACGTGCAGGAAGCAACCAATCAATGGTTCTCTCTCATCATTGACATTTCTATCTCTCCCTCACACTTCCATTCTGAAAACAATTTTAAAAAATTAAAAAAAAAACACACAAAAAAACGAAATGAACATCACCGAGGTGGGAGACACGAGCGTTGTGTGCTTAAGATGTTGCCATCCCTGAGAGAAAACTCCATCACCTATGCAGTATCCTAGCAGAAAAGGCATAACCACCATCTAATGACCAGGAAACATCAGGCAAAGGCAAAATGAGAAGCCTTCTGTTAAAAGGGAAAAGGAGTTGGTGAAGAGCTGGTACTCATTAAAATGTCCACTTTCCTAAAAGACAAAGACAGTATGTGGAAATGTCCCCGATGAAGGGAGGCTAAAGAGACACTGCAGCTAATGTGATCCTTGACTCTAGACTGGTTCCCTTCTGGAGGAGAAAACACCATGAAGGTGAATCGCAGAACTAGAAGATGGACAAATGCTATAAAAGCATCTTATGCATGAAAATGTATGAAGTGAATAATTGTATGTGAGCACTGTGTAAGAGATTACCTCTATTTTTTATTAGTGAGACACTGAGGCAAGGCCTATGCTGTTTATAACTTACCCCCAACTGGTCCAGGAAAGAAATTATGGAGATGAAAGATAAAATGAGAGAAAATTATAAAGTAAGAGGGGTAAAATATTAAGATTAGGCAAATCTTAATAATGGCATATGGGAGTTCATTGTATTATTTTTATTTTACAACTTTTTTGAGCTTAAAATTATTTATAAATTTTAAAAAAATTAAAAATGGAGTACTAAAGCATTTCCAGTGAGCGCTTAAACAAATCTAGCGCTATCAGATACATGTTTTATTTTACTCAGAAAACAGCCTAATTTCATGGAAAATGTTTTTGCGTCTACTCTAATTCAGATCTGTTCACCATCATAGAAAGGGAATAAAAGTATCTGCTTAAATTATTTTTCTTATGAAAAGTGGAAATAAATTTAACTAAGGCATATGTAAAAAAAAAAAATCTACTAGTTTTCTTTTCTTTTCAGAATGAAAACAAGGTGGTGATGTTTTTCAAGATCCTATTACTATTTACATAGTTTCCAAATAAGAAGAATTTTGAGAATGTGATAACTAATACATATAAAACACACTAAAGTTTATGATGAAATATCTATAAAATAGAAAAATAATGAGGTGTGACATTTTATACTGGTTCATGGAGTGGTGCCAGTAGACTAACTTAATTTCTGATCTACGTTCCATGGTTCCTATATTAATAAATGGCTTTAATACCACATTTAAAGATAAAAATTCAGTCTTTTCCTCAGTAATACTGAAAAATTAAAACCTATTTCTTGTACATGTATAGAATGATGAAAAAATAAAGCTGGAAGGAATTTGGAAAACATCAAATCTAAGTACCCAGTTTTAGTTCATGTAACATAATAACAATATCAATGATGTCAGGTAATATAAATTTAAAGATTTCTAAATATGTGTTTTTATTTTTAAGTTCAGATGTATAAACTGATTGCATTTAATGTATCTTTTAAGTGGAAATATGAAGAAATGTGAAAGTAGCTGCATCTGTCTTTTATAATGGCCGAAGTTATTTCTTGTATGGAGTTGAGATGCATATTCTATGTAACAGAGCACATGTACTGCCACAGTGCATATTTTTGTGAAAACAATAATTTTCCATTTATTTGACATATACTTTTATTAATATAATAAATATAAACATGCTACACGTAGCACTTATTTAGTCTCATCAATTAAAAATCGTTCAACAAATGTAGGTAGACACACATTAGTTTATAAAGGCAGGAAGACTCACAGTATCTAGATTTAGAGCATCTTTGTTTCTGAATTCCATCCCTCTTAGTCTGCACCCAAACCATAATCTTTCTGTCGGGCAACAAACGTTCTTGTCTTTATTTTTGTAAATAAGAAAAATGACCAATAGAAGGTTAAAAATAAACAAACCAATGAACAAAAGTTTCAATCTTTCAAAAGTTCATTTGGAAGTCCCCTCCTATGTGTCAAAAACAAATAGCATTGCTGCTTCAAAGTGAATTATTATTTGAAAGGTAATACATTTGCTGGGGTGGGATAGAGCCCACGACACGCAGCTTCGACAGGTGGGAGGGTCATACCATGAAGGGAGGCACCTCTCCATGCTCCCCATGTTAGATCGGCCAGATCAACCCTGGATATCAATAGTTTGACGCATTCCCAGCAAGATCACCCGCATGCCATCCATGCCTTTCTGAGACAGATGTAAAAGTTTTATGAGGCTGTTCAGCAGTCATTCAGGTTCAGCTTTCATCAGACTCAATGAAAATCAATGTCTTAGGGTGCCACGTGAAGGTAATCTTAAGGAAACATAGTAAAATATGCATCTATCGTTCAAAAGTCAACATCTATATTTACAATGTTATCCCTCATTTCACTTTAAACATTTGGATTGGGGGACAGGCTCGAAACACTTGTTCTTACAACAGTATGTGAAATCCAAAGCACATGCAATGCATCCGTTGTTCTCCTAACAATGACCAAAATGTCGCCTTCAACAATCTTTATGTCTCGTGGAAACGCAGCCAGATAAGCACTAAATTTTCTGTCAATACAATTTTTGCAAAGGCAGAACAAATTCTGAACTTATTTTCTGTGATCTGGGACGAGGCTATTCATTCAGGAACTTTAATCATTCTCAACAGCACCAACAGCATCAACACATCTGTCTTGCCAGCAGGGTGGCATTTTCTTTACTGCTTTGCCCTTTATTTGCTGCTCTTAATTACAGTGGTGATCAATTGAGACTATAAGCTCCTTGGGCTATGTTTTCTCTTGGCTGTTATCAGTTATTCAGTGTAATACCACACTATGTGTAAAACATCCTCAGCGCTCAACAGTTCATGATAAAAAAAAAAAAGTCTCATACATGAAGTTCTGGACATTTATAATATTTCCATTATTTTTTAAAAGAGGGCATTCAAATGGTATTGTAAATAACAGAATCAAGGGCTGATGGAATTAGTTGTGTTTAATTAGTGTGTAAATGATAAGACGTGGATGCACAATTTTTATGGGTTTCTCACAACGATCAACTTCAATTTAAAAATGACGATCTAGTTCAGGATGTCAAACTTGAGTCCACAGTTCATTTCCTGAATTTATAAT
Source organism: Myotis daubentonii (assembly GCF_963259705.1). Classification (NCBI taxonomy): domain Eukaryota; kingdom Metazoa; phylum Chordata; class Mammalia; order Chiroptera; family Vespertilionidae; genus Myotis; species Myotis daubentonii. The sequence continues at coordinate 18,537,224 of NC_081842.1, read as the reverse complement.
ACTAAAAGTCTGCTTTCCTTCTCCCTATAATCTCTTGTTATAGCACCTTGTGTCAAAAACAACAACAAAACATTTTACAAGTAACGTAATAGAACCAGTATGATACTACTGTTTTCCAAAACTAATAAAAATTAAATCCATTATTTGATGGAACAATGCAAAATTACTTTTTTTTAAAGCCACGAGATAATTCTAATTCTTAAAATGTTTATTTTAAGAAAATAAAAAAAACAAAACACTGAACCAAATTAAGTAAAAAATCATTCAAATTTTCTATTACTTGGGATATCTACCTTTTACCAAATATCACAGAGCAAATGTGTGATGTGTGTCAGCTTCTCAAAATGAGTGGCTAGCGGCAACCATGCAAACTCCCATATGTCTAAACAGAATACTTCCCTACTGCATTTTTAAAAAATGTATTAAACACTATAAGGTTTATGCCAACTATAAGAGGCCAACTGTTTTTAAAAAGAAGATTTAAAATTGCTAAATAATGAACACAACTGTGTGAAATAGTTAATATGTATAAGCATTGCTCTAGATTGGCACAATCAAGAAAAATTTTCTGCTGGATTTAGATCATTTTAACATTTCACTAATGAGATCAGTTTTTGCTTAATTGGGTCTCCAATGATGGATCCAAATAGTCTTACTTTGTTTTAGTTCTTGCTCCATTTTTAAGCATTATAATTGTAAATTAATTTTATTAAGAAAAAGATGAATTTCCAAAGTTGGGTTTACTTGTCTTATTTAGATTCTAAAATCATACTACCTATACTACAAATTGCTTTTTCTATACTATTTAAATATCACCATAATGTGATGATAGGAAAAATAATACTGAAATGTCACATTGTAAATAATACAATGTATTTTGGCAGTGGGTAAAAACAAATGCAAGGATGTATTCTTCTTGGTTAAAGTCCAACTAGTAAAGTGCAAACTGTACAAAAGGATCTATGTAGGAAATTTACAAATGTTAAGAACAAACGAGCTAGGAGAAGGAAAAGTTCTTAAATTTATTATTAATCCAAAAGTTCTCTCAGGATTAAATTATGTGTAAAAATATGGGGAAAGGAGTAGGTTTCACTTTGCAGTTAAAATAATGTGAGATCAATGAGAACTTTAAAAATCTCCAGCTTTTTAAAAGGTTGTATGTGAAGTTGAAACTTCGCAAATTTTCTAAACGGTTTCATTTAATATACTGACTGCTCACTAGACAGAGGTATTCGATTTATCTAATCTACTGTGTAATCCAGCCAGCATTAAAACTGTTGTTCTATAAAGAGTAATCCAAATAATAAAATAAAAAAATAGCAAGGAACAAGTGTTTTCTTACCTCTGTCTTATTTACAGTTGCTGGTTAAGCTGCTTAAATACTTGAGTTCATCTACCAACTCCTCAAAGGGCTCTGTTCTCTCCTCTGCTCTCTTCATAAGGCATTTTTTTTTTCCTCTGCAAAAGGATAGTCTACCCAAAGAGGAAGTGGTGAAACACCAGAGCTGTTATGCTTTTTACATGGTATGGAATTGAAAAATTACTCACAAAGCTTACACTTGGAATCACAGTGACCAGCTAGCATTTGTGTGGGTCCATATATGTAACTACTGTATACACATTTATATCTGTAAGCGAATTTTAGAAAAGTGATTGAAGTCTATACTTAATCAAGTAATGATCATTTACATAAGGAAACATCTCATGTGTGGTTCAACAGTTATCATAGAAAACCAGAAAATGCTGCTCTCGGTGGAAGAAAACTGTCAAGCTGATACACGAGGATTGAAATTGCTCTTATAAGGCTAAGTAGTTTAAAGTCTTTGGAATATGACCTAAATGCTAAACTGACTACAGACATCTTATAAAAAGGGGGGAAAATGGCTTCAGTAAACGGGCATTTTCCTGGAATCTGGGTAGTGGTTTGTTACCTACAAGTCTTAAACTTCCTTTCTCATGAGTAGTTGCCTGTGACATACAGATAAAGCATTGCAAAACCGAAACTGTTGCTTATCCAAGTGCTATGGTCTCTCTCAACTTCAGCCACAAGAACAAAAAACAGGTGCACCTCCTGAAACGCTGAACATTTATCTGGTTAAGTTTCTAACAGGTTGGGACATTACCAGAACTTTTATGGGACAGTAGGGACAGTGGTCAAAAAGGGCCTACAACAGTTGATCAAAGCAAATGCTATTGCCAACTTCAAAGGAAAGTAAGTATAACAGAAGCAAATGGGTGGCTGCAATTTGTATGTGGTCCCTTCCCACCTCCCTTGCTCGTTGGGAAAGGGGAAGAAGGTGGATTGCAAGAAAAACTTAATGGTTATGCAAACTTCCACAAGTTGTAAAAACCACATTCTGGACTTTAGAAGGGATCATACTATACCACTCTCTGCCTTTTACTTAACCCTGTTTTCAAAGGGGCAATAAACTGTAGTTAGGGATGTTTAAAAATAGAACCATTTTGCCCTTCACCTCAACTCATACTTAATGTGAATTTGCAGGAAGTAAAAATAAATGAACAAACAATACTAAGAAAGCTGTCCCCTCACACACAACAAAACAAAAAAAGTCCAAACAAAAAAACCCACCAGCATGCCATCAATATAAAATTTGATTTGAATTCAGTGTGAGATACGTATAGGAAAAATCCTTGAAGGAAAATTTTAATATTATTGGGTTTTAATATTATTGGAAGCACAGTGCTCAATACCTTGGATTTTAATGGGCTACCTCAGGATTTGTGTCTCTTTTACTCGGCTGGTGCATATGCATCTGTTTCTCTAAATGATCCTTTCCAGGCTAGTGAGTCTGCTCAAGTTTCCTACATCTCAAAAAATGCTCCTCTGAGTGACCTGCCCTATTTACTTCCCTTTTTGAGAAAGTTGTCAACATTGACTTTCTTCAAGTCCTCATTGCTTGTGTGTGTGTGTTAGAATATACATAAAACAAAATTGACCTTTTTTTGTACCATTTTATTTTATTTTTTATTGATTTCAGAGAGGAAAGGAGAAGGAGGGATGGAGATAGAAAGATCAATGATGAGAGAGAATCATTGATCAGCTGCCTCCTGCACATCCCCTACTAAGGATCGAGCCCACAACCCAGACATGTGCCCTTGACTGGAATTGAACCCGGGACAATTCATTCTGCAGGCCTATGCTCTATCCACTGAGTCAAACTAGCTAGATTTTTTTTTTTTTTTTACCATTTTAAAGTGTGTTGTTCAGAGGTATTAAGTATGTGCACATTGTTGTACAACAATCAGCACCATTCATTCCCTAAAAACAGTGTTCGATGAAAACAAAATAAGTATATTCATGGTTTTAGCTACCATTTTCCCCCCAAGACCTATTTCATGACCAACTTTGAAGACTACTGAAATAGCAGTAGTTTGGTTGCTATCTATATAGCTCAGTGGTGAGAGAAGTACTTCTGTTTCATGGATTTATTTTCTAACTTATTAAAGAAACGGCTTTACTATTTAAGCATTCATATCATTTTTCTGTTTTGATTTTATGCAGTTGGAGAATTGAAGAGGGAAGCATTGTCTGATCGTTCTCAAATACTTTTGATCCTCAATTCCTCACCTGTAAAGAGGATGAGTATACCAATTTTATTAGGGTTCTGTGAGGATTAATTAGATATTATAAGTAAAAAGCCCAGCAGAATAAGTTTCCTGATAAGTACGATGCTGATACTTCCCAAATTTGGAGAGCACACGATTAGACTAAAAATTATTTTAATTTATGCATTCATTTATTTATTTAAAAAACATTACATGTCTTGTGTTTGTTAAGAAAAATGAATCAAAAGAACCAAGAATAGAGGAATTTGTGGAAAGTCATCCGTTCATTCATCCACTCAATATTTATTTGCTGCTATATGTAAGGAATTATACCAGGAGCTGGGAATACCAAAAGAATGGTAGGACTGTGCAGGTTATTCTCTGTCTGTCTCACCCCTCCCTGACCTGCTCTTTTGCCTAAAAGCTGATCTGTACACACCACAACCCAGGCTCCCTTGCCCCTCTTCCTTCTGATTAGCGTTAGCCAATGGAGGCATCAGCACGAGATAGAGGAGACAGAACTGGAGTGTGTATTTGCATCTCCTTCATCCTGTCAGGCATGGTTTGGGAAGTGGCTGCATTCCTCGCTTTAGAGCCACCTCATTCCGCCTGCTCTTCTTCCTCAGCTGTAGTTCTGACCAAGTTCAATAACGGTTCTTCCTTGCCTTTTAGGTCTAGGAGTGGTGACAGCTTTTACCATTGTCAACCTTTGGGTTCTTTACCAAACCTGGTCGACTCCTAATCATGTCAACACCTGTCAACAACCCTTCATTAACTTTTCTGAAATGGTTCCTTTTCGATGCATCCACTCAGGCAGGGCTTGTTCTCCACATCTACATTAGTCTTGTTATGCAATCAAATTATGCGTATTACTTTGAAAGTGGCCTATCAGAAGGTGTACAGTGTCAGAGGAAACACACAGTGGAAAGCCACAGAAGATGTCTTAGGTTGGGGGAATCAAAGATCACAGTTCAGAGAAATGATAATGAACAGAGACTCAAAGGATGAGTAGGACTTCATTGGGTACTTAGAAGGGGGAGGAATTGGAAGATGCATGGAAGCCAGGGAAAAAGCATCCTATTCGTGGAGTTGCTATTTGGGAAGGTTGGAAAGGAGAGGTGAAGGAGCAGATAAAGCCAGAGAGGATGGCAAAGGGCATAGTAAGAAATGGTGTCTTGAAGTATGACCCCAGAAAAAGCAAAAAACAATAACAAAAACAACAACAACAACAACACACAAACAAACAAACAAAAACAACCTTTAGGTGAGCAATCAGGTTTTTTGGGCATCTGTTCTTTTTCGTACCCATTACTGTTTCTCTTAGTACCAAGCCCATCCTTGCCATCAGCCAATGTAAGGTGAGTGGCATTGGTTTTCTTCATACTCTAATGTTGGTATAAGCATGTGACCAATGTCTGGTCAATACATATTTAATCCTTTCCCCTTGCCACAGTGATCAGTTCAAAGAGGGTCATATGATTCAAGCCAGCCAATGAGACTTACATCTGGAAATTTTAAGCTCTGCTTTTGCTGGGATTAGCTATCTGTAAGACTGGATTTTGATAATATCGCTACAGCCCCTGACTCCTGATCTCTGCTTTTTTCACTTATTGTGCCAATAAATTCTTAGGTTTCTGACACTTGCAAGCACAAGGATCTTTTATATCAGGAAGGAAAATCTGGAAAAGAAGGCATATTTTATTTAAGCGCAGGGTGTCAAGAAAAGCAAGGGTTTTCATTGTCTCTAGACCAGCAGTGGGTGATAGAAATATAATACAAGGCACATATATCACTGAGAATGTTCTAATTCCTATATTAAAGAGAAACAGGTGAAGCCCTAACCGGTTTGGCTCAGCGGGTAGAGCGTCGGCATGCGGACTCAAGGGTCCCAGGTTCGATTCCGGTCAAGGGCATGTACCTTGGTTGCGGGCACATCCCCAGTGGGGAGTGTGCAGGAGGCAGCTGATCAATGTTTCTAACTCTCTATCCCTCTCCCTTCCTCTCTGTAAAAAATTAATAAAATATATTTTAATAAAAGAGGAACAGGTGAAATAAAATTGACCAAAGCATTTTATTTAACTCAACATATAGAAATGTTACCATTTCAATATGTCATCAATATAGAAAATTGTATTTTTTCATTTACACTTAAATTAATTAAAATTAAATACAATTAAAAATTGATTCCTCAGTCACACTAGCCACATTTCAAGTGCTCAATAGAATTAGACAGCGCAGCCCTAGGCTAGATCCTAGCGATAGGTGCAGTGGACAGAAGTCCAGTTAAAGCTGAGCCTCTAGTCAAATTTTAGGCCTTTGAAATGAGGAGCTACTTATTATTTTCGAATAGGGAAATGATGTAAGCAAAACACTGCTTCAGTAAAAATAAACTGGAAGCTACAGCATCCTCATTTCCCAGTCAAATTAATGATGCCTTTCTCTCTAATTGTTTGGAGTCATAAGGACATATGTCAGATTCTCTACGGGCAGAAACACCCATTTAGAGGAAGGCAGTGTGAAAAATAATCTGGTGTTGAACAGAATTCTCTTAGGCCCTCGTCTATGCATTCTTTTGTGCCTAATGAGATTTGGAACATTTCCATGGCATTGAGTGGCGTGCCAGCCTCTAATTCCTGCTTCTGGACTATCAGGTACAGTAAGGATGATGGAATCGAATGCTTGATGCAGAAATGACTAAAAACACTCCCTCCTAATGTGTGCATTAAGTAAAAGGCTGGTCCTGATGGAGGCCTATTCAAATAGGGAAGCAATAAGACTCTGAGATTCAAGGACGCACACTACATACTGTCAGCTCCGAAGGGGGTGAGATATGCTGTACTTTGTTCTTGTCCCATCACAGTTTCTGTTTGTAGTAGATTTTCCAAAAACTGTATTTGTTTAATGGAACTAGTGAGTTATAAATTATAAATAACAATCTCTCAATTTTTCTCAATTAACATAAAATAGAACAGATCACTTTAGAAATAGTTTTCAACGTTGAACCTATCTAACATATTTTAATAACTTTTTGCTTCATTTTTTTTTCTAATCAACATTTTATTTTCTTTAATCTTTCCATAATCACCAAATGATTTAAAGGCTTTTCGTTCTTGGAACATTCATTATAGTTTTAATCCAATGAGTATATGATTTCTAAGAGTCTTCATATCCTAGCAAATGAATTATGTTAACAGATGTTTTTATTTTTCTTTTCTGTAAGAACATGTCAAATCCCTGAGCAGAGGCACTTTCTATGGTTAGTGAAACACTTTGCTTCTGCCCCCTGAGAGGGCTGTGTGTTATTTCTATGGTGAGACAAAGAAAGGATATGTTCCCCTCCACAGCACACAACCACCACAACAGAAGAACGTGTTTCCAAATGGGGTCAGGCCAAGACAAAAGCCTCCAGAGGAAAGTTGCTGGGGACTGGCCACACCCAACCCTCCAGGTAGTGCAACAGCCGTTGGTGATGACTCCAGCAGATCACAGCCCCTGTGAGAACGCTGTGGCTGCTTTAATGAGACTCCCGGAAACAATGGTGCGGTGTAATGTGGGACGCGCTCATAAAATGATACATGGGCTCCATTTATTTGCTTTTTGTTTGTTTGGAGCAATGATGAGATACCTACTTGAGAATGTTATGGGGGTTCAGTTGATGGGGCTGTAAGCATCAAAAAGAGAAGTGGGATTTCTTAAGGAGGATTTCATGTCTGCTCTTTGGGAGCAACTGCCTTTCTCAATAGAGTTCACTGCTTTAGAGTTTTGAAGAGCAGTTTTGACAGTTGATGGGAAGTGTGGATGGCATTTGGCTACTGCAGAGTGAGCCCTTGGTGGTCATATTGCAAAGCTTTAGATGTGCTGTTTTGTTATAAAACATTTACATGAGCCTTAATGCATTCTGTTCTTCCCAAAGCCATTTACGAGCAGGTACACAGCTTTTAGAAGTCTTCAAATTAAGTCACATATGTTTATAGTGTCTGAATATTCACAAAAATATCAAAGCTGAAATCTGTGACACACACTGGGGAAGCTAAGCCCATATACTGTATCCTCAACTAAATCAGGGGCTTTCAAGGTAGGCCTGGTGCACAAAATTTGTGCACAAGGGAAGTATCCCTGGCCTGCACCAGTGATCAGGGCCTATCAGGGTGTTCCTTCCCCCAGCTGCTGGCAGCTGGCCCCGCCCCCGCTGCTGCCACCGCTTGACATTTGTGCAGTGCTGTCTCCCCCTCCCCCGCCACCAGTCGTCTCCCTCTGTGGAGTGCAATTGCTTGGCTGGCCTGGGCCTCCCTCTGTGGGGCAATTGATCGTGGGGCCCCCAGATCGATCGACCCACAGAGGGAGGCCCCGCTCACCTGGCTGGGGCTCCATGATCCATCACAGTGCAGAGGATGGCCTGGGTCTCTTTGGGGCAATTGTGGAGCACCCCCCCTCCCCCCCCCACACAGACATAGATCGCCCCGCCTGCCAGTGGCCTGGGCCTCCCTCTTTGGGGCGATCTATCATAAAGCCCCCCCATTGATCACCCCACAGAGGGTGGCCTGGGCCTCCTTCTGCAGGGGAAATCATGGGGCAATGGCGGGGTCCCCCGACCAATCACATCACACCCGCCTTGGCTGGCCTGCCCCCAGTGAGTGTCATAGTGTGGTGGTCCAGGTCATCCGGACGGTCATTTTGCTGTTTGGTCAATTTGCATATTACATTTTTATTATTATAGATAGTGTATATATGTGTATATACACACTCTGCATATAATTATGTGTAAGTTTTTTGGTGTATGGGAGTTTCAGAAGCAAACTGTCATCCTCACAAAACTATAAGGAGGAAAATAAAGATTACTCTTTGTTTCAATCAGCTGGAGATTATTACTATTCAATTTTTATATACATCCTTCCGGATTCATGTTCATATGTAGCAGAATCCTACATATCTGCCTTTCTATTTTTACCATTTTCAGATTGGGAAAATCCATAATGACAAAGCCACTATTAATTTACTAATACTTATTATTCACATCACCTATATGCATTTGAACATAACAGAATATATTGTCATAGACCATATATGTCCAGGCTACTGAAGTACATGTATATGTATGATTGAGAGACCTTTTGTAAAAAAAGATATGGCCCACACATTTAGAACCAGTGATTGACACTGCTGATTGCTCTACATTCAAGCAGTTTCAACTGCCATCACTTCTGTTGCTATCAACAGACACACAGGAACTATTTTCTACAAACCAAGATAGGCCTCAACTCGCAAGAGACAGGTTTGGGAATCAGCCTGTCTGATTGTGTAAGTATGTGACTTCAGGAATTAAGTATTAGTGGTTTGTATGCCAAAGGTGAGTGAGAAGTATCAAGAATTTCTTTCCAAAAAACCTGGCAAGATAAGACCCAGAGGAGATCTTTAGAGAAGGAGCTATAAACCTTAAGGATGTTAGTTGGGCAAATGAAGGTTTTAGGGAGATGCATAGTCAAAAGCTAAAAGTTTGCAATGAGTTTTATGCTGAGGATGATCAAGACATCAAAATTCACAAAGAAATTTATGTCCGAAGCAGCAGAAGTAGTATTTAGAAAATCACTGATTTCTTTTTAACTTGGAAGCAAAATTATAAATAAAGGTAAGTTCAGAAAATATGATGAACACTTGTAAACCATCTATCAGAATGAAAAACTACTAATTCCTAAATATCTTTTTGTTAGGTATTCTTTACATAGTTCACTTAAAAACCAAACCTGGCCCTGCCAGTGTGGCTCAGTGGTTGAGTGTCGACCTATGAACTAGGAGGTCACAGGTTGTTCAGGGCACATGCTCGATCCCCAGTATGGGGCAAGCAGGAGGCAGCCGATTAATGATTCTCTCTCACCATTGATGTTTCTATCTCTCTCTCCCTTTCCCTTCCTCTCTGAAATCAATATCAATATGTTTAAAAAATAAAAAATAAAAACCAAACCTGGAAGTACATAGGGATGGGTGAGTAACGTGTTGGGAAATTATAAAAGAGACTAGAAAGGAAAAACTACTTTTGGGAGAAATAACTAATCTGTAATGCAAATGGCACACACTCAAAAAACTTTAAGAAAAATGACTCATTGGAATTATTTAAAATTGCAGAGACTCATCAAAGAGGAAGGTTAAGTATGACATGATTTAACATGCTCAAAATAATTTGGTCACCACAGACATTTGATTACAACTCTTTAACTGATTAAATTTAGAAATACAGACAGACTCCAAGTTTTATTGGGATGTGATCCAAAAGTTTAGCTGTATCTTGGCTGTTTGAATTTTTCCCCCATAGTTATAAAGTTATACTGTGTTGTTAACTTTCTTGACTTGACTTGAATTTGTTCCTAAAAAAATAATTACCCAAATCCAAAATGTGGGACATTTTACTAAACAACTGGCCTGTACTCTCACAAAATTTGTGTCATTAAAAACAATTAAAGATAGTTTTAGATGAAAAGACTCCAATGAGACTTAACCAAATGCCATAATGAACTCTGAGTGGATCCTGGTTTGAAAAAAATTATAAAAGACACATTGGAGACAAAAATCTGAGTATGAATGGTAGGTTAGAGGTTATAACTCAATTACTATAAATAACCTTGAGGTTATTATCAGTATTGTGTTTTTGTGTGAGAATGTCTTAATCAGGAGATGCATTCTAAAATAGAGATGAAGTATCATGGTGTTCAACAGCAAGTTCAACAAAAATATGTGTGTGTGCAGTGAGAACAAACAACTTTGCCAAATGGTAACAATTGGTGAAGATTACATAGGTGTTTTTTGTACTATTCGACTTTGCTAAAGGTTTAAATGTTTAAAAATAAAGAAAAAATGACACAACCTTTCTTGACTTTATTGTCTGCATCTGTAAAATGAAAAGGTTTAGAATAAATTATCTCTAAATTCTTGACTATTCTTTGATTATATGTAAACTGTACAGACTAGGAGGATAAGATATGTGATGCTGATGATATGAGCAATTAATTAAAAATTGTAAATAGCCTGTAGTCTACAACCTTGTACATTATTTATTTTGGTTTTGGGGGCTACTGATGGAATTAAACTAAATTACTTTGATTCTTTCAAATTTTTAAATATAATAGAATACCCAAATTATTTCTAGTTTGGGAATAATAGTTACATGGTTGATATATTAAAAGATATCTATTTATTTCATACCCATAGCATATTTTTTCTGAGAAAAAAGAAATTCATCAGTGACTCTCTGTCATATATTGTAGACAATTTTCAGAAACTATAGAAAATTTGTACATATGATATGTTATTAAAGTAATAACATATTGTCTATTATTATAGACAGATTATTGTCTATTATTAGTTCTTAAGAAAGCAATTTTATTTTTTATTCAGCAGACTAAATCCCTTGGTCCTTTAGCATTTAGTATATTGGAACAATTAATAATTCTCAATTGGTAGGCATTAATTAAAAATTATACCTTGTAAATTTACATTTATTATTAGTTAGCAAGATGAAAGGATACAAATGTTCAAAGTATACTCTAAATGCAAGAATTTCAGCTGTTTTCATTAAAAACTAGAGGCCCGCAGCATAAAATTCGTGCAGGTGAGGGGATCCCTCAGCCTGGCCTGCACCCTCTCACAATCCAGGACCCCTTGGGGGATGTCCAACTGCCTGTTTAGGCCCGATCGGGCCTAAACAGGCAGTCAGACATCCCTTTCGCAATCCAGGACTGTTGGCTCCTAACCACTCACCTGCCTGCCCTCCTGATTGCCCCTAACCATTCTACCTGCCTACCTGATCGCCCCTAACTGCTCACCTGCCTGCCTGATTGCCCTTAACCGCCTCTACCTGGCCCCCACCACCGCAGCTTCATCCAGAAGGACGTCTGGAATGACACCCGGAATGTCATTTGGCTGTCCGGTTAATTTATTACATATTATGCTTTTATTATTATAGATTCCAAAAAATGTTACACAGAGAGCCTTAATAAAACTATTGAATGCTGATGAGTCAAATTCTTTCTCCATGGTGACATAAAATATTATTTGGAAAGATAATAATGAAGAACTTTCTGTTTCAGTTACAAATAAAAACTTTAGACAAAGAATTATTTATTAAATGATTTCCTGCATATATTGCAAATAGTTTATTTATGAATAATTTTTGACATTCTTTATTGGTTTATTTATATTGGAGTATTTTATTAAAATTATCATGCATTTAAATTTATCATAATTTATTGTTTAAAATTTGCTGAAAGAAAAAAATGAAAAAAATCATAGCTCAAAAATTTTAACTTCTATTTTACTACATATAATGTCTAGTTATGGCTATAAGCAAAAGTGATTTAATAGGATATGATAGAAAAGTTTGGAGAGAGTATTAATATTGAAAGATTTGACCTAGATATGTTTTATAAAAAATTACAAGTTTCAGAATGAAAATGATATCTGCTTCCCATTTAAATTCTCTCAGATTCTTGATCACTAACCCGGGTACCTTTCTAGTATGCCACCCTGCTACATTTAAACGTTCTTGCCAAGCAAGAACACATTTCATGGACCTAAGCATCAATGGGCTATTTTGTCATTGACTAAAACTTTGTTTTGTTTCCCTTGAAAACATCCAAACTTATAGACCCATTGATTTTGAAAACATTGGTCATATTGGTACATTTTGAAATCATTCTTTTTTCTTGTAAAACATGAATGCAAACTTGAGTTAAAAATAAATTATGCTTTGTCAGAAACTGATCATGTCTTCCTCTCACCCCATAGTGAATATTAAGATGGCTGCATTTTCACCAAATGAAATATGTATCCTATACCACTCAGCACATGATTTACATTTACATATACAAATAGACACCACACCCACCCACATTCAATCGGTATTTGAATGAGCGATTCAATGAGTGAACTACCCTGTTCAATTAGTAGGTACTCAAGGCTGAGGAACAAGTTCCCACATAATAATTCTTTTAAAATTTTATATGTACATTAGTACTTAAAACTTTAAGTTGAGACCAGTAGGTCTTCCTACTGTTTAGTAGATTTTCCACATGTTGATATCATGTTTCTGTTTGTTCCTTATTTTCTCTAATGCTTAATTTATTACAAATTTCAGAATTGGCAAAACTAAACTGTTTTTACTACTCTAAAGCATTACTCCTTGTTCACCATAACAGAATATGTTTATCATTGCTTAACTAAACAAGAAAGAAACATTAATTCTACCCTCTGTCTACTCATATGCCAAATTCACATCTTTGTCTGATTCACTGGCATCTGTTTTATTTTAGCTTGGTCAAGAAAACAATAAAATCTTGAACTGTACTACAAAAGACCAGACATGTGACTAAATCAATGAACTACCATCCGTTGCAATATATTTTTTTTAAAAAAATGGATTTTGTTACAAGGAACTCCTGTAACTAACTATAAGGGAGAGGGGAATGTGGAGGTACCTATATGCAGAGTGCTTTGCGGCCCTCCAATTCAGATATCGCATGTTGGGTAAAACAATTTGCAGCACCCTGACTCTTTCCAGGCAATTTTCCAAATTGTCTCAGGCATACTTACCACTGTTTATGCTACTGGATGTTTGAAGTTTAAAAGTCACAGTGTTATTATACTCTGAAATACATTGCATGAAGGTCTCTACTGTTTATCTAAATACATTAGTAATTTTACTTGAGATAACGTTTAAATATAGATTCGCATTTTTTTTAAAAAAATGTGATTCAATGTATTTATAAGGTTTATACTACACAACACTATTATTAAACTAAGAATGTCCTTGAATAAAGGGTTAGGTCATTTGAGCATTCTTGTCCCTCTAGCCTATAGCATATCTTAATTGCTTACTAAAAACTAATTTTTTAAATGGAGTTGTACTATAGAGATCTGAATAATAGTATAAAAAGTCTGACATGATCTTTGCACCTTTGCATCCTGTAAAATCTGTAAATTTTCTAATTCAAATGGAACTAAGCTATTAAGCTATATGTTCACTGACGCTTCATGATGATTACATTAAGATAAATTTTGGTATTAAACTGATAAGAACAGATACTACACTTGATCTTAGCCAAAAGGCCGAGAAGCGATAAATTTTGGTATTAATTCTAGATTTCTCATCTTCTAGGATAAAAGTTTGATAATTCTTGGGTAACTAGATCTGCAGCTACTTCCTCTTCCTGCTTTGGAATGAATAGTAATTGCCAACTTCATAGTTACACTTAAGACCAGCTTTCAAAATTTTTTTATAAAAAACTCTGTCGCATCACCTAGAGTTTCACTGAAACCTAGAGGTGCCTAAAACACCTAAAATGGGAAACAAAAGTCAACCATCAAGGGAAATTTTTTCTATCAGTTATCTTATAATTAATTAATTAATTAATTACAATAAAAATCAATATAATTTAATACTTTCGTTTTGACTGATGTTTAAAATTTATTTTTATGGCAGCCAACAACTTCAGGTACCACCACTGATGATTGGAACTGAGAGTGAACAGGGCCCAGTGCTTCCTCATCCATCTCCACCTAGAGTCCCGATGCGTCTTGTCCAGTCAAAAACACACATCAGAAAAATCTCTTAGAATCTCTTGAGAAGGGACAAAAGTGACAGCCAAAGCGAAAACAATCTCTTCTTCAGGAATGTTTTATTTTGTACATATATAACCACCTTGGTGAGAGGGAATCTTTTGTGTTAAAAGAAACTAAAGTGAAATTACAAGCATGAAAGGAAGTTATGCTTGAAAAGCAAAACATTTCTGCTTTTGGCCATGAGAGAGTAATGGAATCTAGCATTCACCTTCATCCATAAACAAATAGAAAACTGGACAAAGTATAGACAACATCTATTTTTAGAAACGGGACCATTGGCAGTGCAGTTAATGGTCCCTGAGGAAAGAAATTAGTAAGTTGACCTTGCTTTGGGGTAATTTCTAGGCTGCAGTTATAGGAATGAAGAAACCAAAAGAAGCCTGGCAGTCTCACGGAGTTGGGGAGATGATATCCCAATTTGAGGAGGCTGGACAGTTGGAATCTGAAGGACAAAGCATCTGAGATTAAGGAACTTTGTAGAGAAAATGGCTATTCTTTTTTAAAAAAATATATTTTATTGATTTTACAGAGAAAAAGAGAGAGGGATAGAGAGTTAGAAACATCAATGAGAGAGAAACATTGATCAGCTGCCTTCTGCACCCCCCCCCCACTGGGGATGTGCCCACAACCAGGGTACATGCCCTTGACCGGAATTGGACCTGGGACCTTTCACTACACAGGCCGACACTCTATCCACTGAGCCAAACCGGTCAGAGCTGGGATGTGTATTCTTTGTCTGAATACCAAGTGCACACGAGGAATGTGTAGCCCATGAGTTCAGACTAAAACCATATTGCAGGGGAAGAAAAATTATATCAGAACTGTAAAATCAGTAATTCCTCAAACTCACACACAGCTGGGAGTTGAGTTCCTCTCCGCTACAGTAGAGATGCCTTGTTGCATACACAAAACATTCAGGAGAGTCTACCTAAGCGGCCCCATCTCAGAGTGCGGCTCAAACAAAACGTGTACATTTTATTCTAGATTTTCCTTACAATGACTTAAAAAGGTGCTTCAAAGATCAAAGTTATAAAATGTGAATGAAGCCTGATAATCTTTAAAGGAATACAACAAAAGCTAGCACTCAGCAACCTAGCATTCACAATGTGTGGCGCCTGTTTGGAGCATGGAGGTGATGATAGAGTCAGAGAAGGAGATGGACTTAGGGCTATGATTGAGATAAGCCATTGACTACTGAACCATTAACTACATCAAAGACACAAAATGAAATGAATGATGTCAGACATTATAACATCAAGGATTTAGAAGTTTTTCAGTATGGAAAGGTAGGGGAATTATTCTTACTGGGCAAAAGTTTGACTACTGTGCAAAAGTTCTGCACTGTTCATTTATTAAACATTAATTGAGCACCAGCTGTGTTTCTTGTTTGTTGGTGAGTGGTTACGCAAAATATATAAGGCACACATACTACTGATTAGGTTATGCCCATGGCTGCCCCTTAATGTAGAGGCTCTGAGCTGGCATGCAAATAAACAGTAAATAGTATTTTACATAGAAAAACATTTTCATATAATAATCTTCAAATCCTCACCTCATAAATGCTTGTAGCTGCTATGAAGTTACCTCTATTAATCAGAACTCCATGATTTAGTATTTGGATGAAAACAAAACTCATTTTTTCCCACCAAAAATATTGAATTTATATAATCTTAGAATCAAAGATGCTAGAACTGAAGGGAACTTTAGAAACCATGTAGTACAGTGGTCTTCAAACTTGCTTGAAAGAGGCCAGATGGCTTCCCCAATTGTGTTGGGAGTGTGGTGGCAGTGGTGGGGCAGATTGGCTGAGCAGGTGGTCCCCTGGTGTAACCAGATCAGTAAAATACCTTTGGTGGTGATGGGGTGGGGAAAGGGGGCAGGGAAGTGGGCAGTGCTCCCTGCTTCACACTTAGTATGATTTTACATTATTTGTCCAGCCCTTGAGACACTTGTGTGTGCAAAGCCTGCATGATAGCCTCACCTTTCTTTTTACTAGTTCCTCCTTTTCTTTCAACGTGTAACCCCCAAGAAAGGAGGTTCATGTCATTGGCTAATACTTTCATGGCACAAAAGGAACTGTTACCTTAAATGATTTTTACTTTAACTCATTAATTTCCTATGCTATTTTATGTAAATGAGTCACATACTCTGTCTTTAGACAGAAATTATTACTGCATGTTTGTAAAATTATTATTTTAAGAACACTATTTCTGATAGCTGAAATTACGGATCAAGCTAACCATCTCACTTGCTTTAGATTTTTTCACAGGGAAAAGCTAACTTCTACCTGCAATCTAACCACAAATCTTTTGTAATACTTAGGAAAAATAAAACTATCAAAAGCTCATTTGATTGGATAGGAATGAAAGGTGGAGAAATGGTTTCAACTCTTGCCTTGTCTGATGCCCTGACCAATATTGTAACAACTAGACACATGAGGCTAGTTAAATTTACATTAATTAAAGATTTGAAAAAATCACTTATTCGATAGTGTCAGCTACATTTCAAGTGCTAACACTTTGACAGCTGAGATATAAAAACTTCCATCATTACAGAAATTCTACTGGATATCACTAGCCTAGAGAAATACTGTAAATCGACGAAAATTGCTTGTCATCGGTAGGCATGAAATCTTACTTTTGCTTTGTCTCTTGTCATGGGAAGGAAACTGTTATTCTGTGAAAAGAAAATCTAATGCATTTGTTTTCCCCTCTGACATTTCTTTCAGTTGTCATATCTTCCTGTCTCTCTTCTAAGGGATCATTCTTCCTGTTCAATCTGCCCATTAGACATGAGATATCAACCATTTCCATCCGTACCCTTATCCCCTGGCTAAACAACTCTTCTACTATCACTAATATTGGCTATAAATTGTCATTCTGTGTTGGGAAAGGATTGGATTATACAAACTTCAGGAAAAAGCTTTCTGCTTTTGGTGAGTCTCCAGGAAATATCCTTTCCCTAAAATGCTCACTTTCCAAGAATCTAGTCACAGTGCCTAAAATCCCAGCATGTTCCTGACATTTTTAGTTTTTCCAAAGTTTGCTACTAAAAGGCAAATTCCTAGCTACTGTGCACCAATCTGGTTTCCTTTTGTAGCTATTTGTAATCTAATAGGTTTATCCTCCTAAGATTACAGAGCCTGGAAGGAAAAGAACTTTGGCAACCAGGAAGGGCGGTTTGTCAGGGGGAGCTTTCATGAAAATGCCAGCTGCTTCTGAAAGTTTCTGGAGACTTCCTTGCAACAAGAGACGAGACCAGGAAACCTCAGGGTGCTGTTTGCAGCACCTTAGGATGCGACAAACCTGGCTTTGATCTTGGAACTGTAACATTCTCTTCTGTGCCCTTTGCCTTATCACGTAACCTATCTGAACTTCGTTCTCTATACGTGAAATGGGTCTCACAGTAATTTATCAAGCCCAGCCAGCTTGATAATGAAGATCCTATCTCGTGCTAAGTTCATGTAACAAGAATAAAAATAATAGGTTCTGGACTCATTTAAAGCAAGTTATTTTTTAAAGAGTGACATGCGATTTACATCTAATTTATCTCATACAGGAAAGAGGAACCTGAGTCTTTAATGGACCAAGAGCTAAAGTACTAAAACCCTAAAGAAAAAAAAAAAAGAAAGAAAGAAAAACCTTCAGATCATCATTTCCAATTAAACACAATTCTAAAAATATACCTTCCAAAATAATTACAGGAGATTCCAATTCTTAGGGAGCAAACAGTTAATTTTCAAAGAGATGAATTTTTTTTAAAAGCCAACAAAATGTATGTGAGCCTATAATATAGAAGTAATAATAGCAACTGTACTATTAAGACTGTGAAATTAAAACAGGGTTCTCTTACTGGAAAGTAAAGCTCCAATTTAAACCAGAATGTTAATAAATATTTCATCCCATTCCATCCTCATTTTGAGTCTTGGTTTAGCCTCCTTTGCACTATTTCAACAGTCTGCTAAGTAAGAGGTTTCCCTGTCTCTCACTTTTATTTCTTCCAGTTTATCCTATTTCTTTGAAAAGATTAATCTTCCTTTAGCCGTGCTATTCTATAGCATTCTCACACTAAACCTCCAAAGGCTCCCAGTTTTAATTGAGGGAGGATAAACCTGTCAGGCTGTATTACAAATTCTTCTATTCCAGTGGTTTTTCAAATGAGTTTTCTGGAATCCTAATGATCCAAGGAGAGTCTCATGAAATTTTGATCCAAGCACAACAAATGCCGAGACTACAACTATTTATTACCTATTCCTCTGCAATTCAAATGTCTAAATGCCATGATACCAGAGCATTGTAGGGGTAACTGTGTTAAATCTAAACTTAGGGAGTAATAGTTATCTGAAATAGTTTATATATGAGGGTTCTGCATAACATTTTATTTAGCCCTGGCCAGTTTTGCTCAGTGGTTAGAGTATCAGCTCACAAACCAAAGAGTCATGGGTTCAATTTCCAGCCCCAGTAGAGGTGCCCATTCAGGAGGCAACCAATTGATGTGTCTCTCTCACGTCGATGTGTCTCTTTTCCTCTCTCTCTTTGCCCCCCCCCTCCTCCCTCCCTTCCACTCTCTCCATTAATCCTCAGGTGAGGATAAAAAAAATATTTATAAAAGATTTTGAACTACTAAAAGAATTTGAGAAAAGTTACTCTACACCATGTCTATAATTTTATCACCAAACATGCCATAGTTTCCTGTATCTACTATAATGCTGGTTCTTCTACCAGAAATCCCCTCCTCTTCATGCCTTTCCCCATGTTTCCATGGTAAATCTTTGCATGGCCATCAAAGTCTTTCTGATTCATTTGCCCAGCGTTCTCTTTACTTTGTATCGTTTTTATGGCACCCACTGGCTTTTTCTTCCTGCGTTTTATTCATACTCCATGCTAGGCTTATTTTTCTTGAGGGCAGTCAGAAATCATGTCTTACTTTGCATCCATTAGTAAGTGATCAGCTTTTTAAAGAAAGGCATCCAGTACTAAGATTTCTGAAAATAAAAATAACCACCATTAGCACTATCACATCACATTTTATAAATTCTATGACTTAAGAGCAGCGACTTTTCAAGAGCCCTGTCCAATGACAAATATGCTCTAATTAGTAAAGTATTTAAATTATGATCATTTCACAAGGCATATGCAAAACCACTAATATTTTAGAGTGATTTGATGATATGGGGAACCATGATTAGTGACAACAAGAATAATAAAAACAACAATATTTTATTGAATGCTTATCATGTGCTCCATCTTTCCACATATTTTCTCATCTCACTCTAACAGTTCTCTCAAATGGGCAGCACCCCACTTTTAAAAAGAGAGATGTTCTTCTTTATTCCAAGAGGCCAAGTTATTTGCTTAAGATTAGAGCAAGTGGGAGAGTCAGAACTGAAATATGGGCTGTGTGGTCCAGGAGTTAAGGTTCTTTCCAGTTCATCAGACTATCACTCAGAATGGGAACAAGGAAAATAACAAAAGTAATGGCATATGCGTGAATTCTTCATGCAAGACGCTTTAAATATTGCTATTCAGTACTTAGAATTTGAGACACTTCATGGCCATTTTAAAATTCTTGCTTTAGGATTTTCCAAGAAAACACCCACTTGGACTGAAACCTGACTGAGCATTTCACTCCTGGCTGAGAGGCAGACCAGCCACCAGAGCCAGTGACAACAAAAGGCAAACACTGAAACACAGAAACGTTATAGCATTAGTTACAGATGTGAACTTAAAACTTACGCTGCTTCTGAGAGAACGAGAATAAAGAGCAAAAATACACGGTAAATATTAGTTAAATGTAGATTTGAGAGCAGGTCTGGTATTGCTAATGGAATGGTGATTAAAGCTAAATAGTCAGGCTTCCCATCATAGCAGAGTGGATTAGAGACATTGATCATGATGCTCTTCAGGTATCTGAAAGTTTCAGGTTTCCAGCTTGCGGCCAGCTTGCCTCAGAGCTTGAATGAATGCCAACAACATGAGTCTCCTTGAGAGACTGATTGCTTCTTCACCTCTTCACCTATGCGACCAGGTATCCTGGGTCAGGCTTGTGTTTACCTACTCTTCCCAGTTGGCAGTCTTCCTAATTTCAGTCCTAGCTTTAAGCCCTTTGACTCTGGCTAAAAACGGGTTGCCTCATTTCACAATACTTAGCAATTCAAAAGTTGACCTTGGGCCATTGAGCTAAATGTTCACTTTGGTGGGTCTTATGTAAGCTTAATATCTTTCACTCCTATTTCTTACTTAGGTGTGATCCTATAGAGTTTGAATTCCCAAATATAAGTAGTAAAATAACAGTAGCTGCAATTTATTAACCTCCAGCTATTCTGAAGGCAGCTTCTGTGAATATCACCTGAGACAATCCTAAGGGTGCCACCAGGAAGAGCCTGAGCAACGGCAAAGCCCAGGGAAGGTGGTCTCTGGGGAGAGGGGAGCAGAGGTGTAAGTGTTAACCAGACCCATGATGAAGGTTCAGTTCCAATTACCCAGAAAGCAGTTCTAAACTATTTATGAGCCCTCCCTCTCTCTGTCTGTATCTCTCCCTTCCCCCTCTCTTTTCCCCATCCTTCCCGCCCTACTTCCTATTTTTCCTACTGATCTTCCTGACCTTACCTCCCCTCTCATCCTATATTGATTGATCTGAAGTAGGACTTTTCATTGCATGCCAACATCTTTCCCAAAGTCAGAGTGAGCAGAGCCACTTTAGACCATGATACTATCAAGATAATGTTTTCAATGTACAAACGAGAAACTCTGGCCCAGCTGGTGTGGCTCAGTAGTTTAGCATTGACCTATGAACCAGGAGGTCACAGTTCGGTTCCTGGTCAGGGCACATGCCCGGGTTGCTGGCTCGATCCCCAGTAGGGGGTGTGTGGGAGGCAGCTGATCAATGATTCTCTCTCATTATTGATGTTTTTCTCTTTCCCTCTCCCTTCCTCTCTGAGATCAATAAAAAAATATTTTTATAAAAAGAAACTTGGTAAATAAGACACCATTGTAATCACTGCCCACTTAACAAGATTTCACTTCAATTTAGGAATGGAAGATGATTTGTATCTATTAAACGTAGCCATCATTTTTTTTTCAAAATGGAAAAATTATAACTAATACTTACCAAATTTTCATTATATGCCAGGCAATTGCCTAGTAAGTATTTGACATGAACGTCCCCATATAATCTTCAAACTCAGTACCTATCAGGCAATAGGTATTATTATTGCTCTCACCTAACAAGTGAGGGCATTGAGACTTATAGAGATTAAGCGATCTGTCCAAGGTCACCCAGTTGGTAAGTGTGCAGACCCTGGACTTGAAACCAGATGCTACTATTAAAAAGAAGAAGAAGAAGAAAAGCTCTTAATCGCTTACACTGCCACAGATTTTAAATTATTAATTTTAAGCTATATCTGATACCCTTTTGGTCAAAGCCACCTCTCCTAAAGCTATTATAGAATAAACTGAATGAAATGAAAAATGCAGACTGGTCAAATTTCACAGAGAATTAGTTTGGGTCAATAATAAAGTCAGTTCCAATAATAAACTCTACTTGTATTATATTTCACCATCTTATGAAAAATAGCTTTTTCCCCCTTGTAGAAATCTTTTCATTTGCTGTGTTAAGGTGGACTACAACACCATATACCAATTTTCCTGTTAAAGTCTTTCTGCAGAAATGTTCTTACACCTGGAAAAGCAAGGATTTGCTTCTGGGGGAAGTAATCTGCTGCACTTTAAAGAGAACATCTCCTTGAAAACACAGACATGATATTCTTACATCTAATACTATGCTCCCCTTTGCGTTTGTATTGGGAGCTGTACAGTGACATTGAGGATTTATTTATCTATCATATTTTTATTGAGTATCTCCTGTAGGTAAAGGGTTTCTGACAATAAAAAGGTCATATGATCTAGTGTCAGACCTTACTTGCCCTAGCCAGACTCACCATGGCAACAGAGACTTGCATATCAAGATTAACCCCTCTATTCCTGAAACAATCTGATCAGGAGCAAGTATATTAGAAGCATCACTCCCCACCTCAGGTGGGGATGCAGAGAATTACTTGTGCAGCCTCAGACCAAATAATGGATTTCACCCATAGCACTATCACCCCTGTCTAGAAACTCTCACTGCTGTTCTTTGTCCACTGGGCTGAACCCCTGTGTATGTACACTAATCTAATCTAATCTAATCTAATCTAATCTAATCTAATCTAATCTAGGTTTTCATCTACTTTTAAGACACTGTCATTTGGGGCACTGGATACTTTTGGGGAGCTCATCTACATTGGGAATCAGTTCCCTTAGCCACAGTCCCAACTGGCCCCACCAGTTGGAGATCCTAGCATGCCTCAAGCTGAATTCATTTACACAACACTTATTTGTTAGAAGTATAATGAAACCTACTAGTAAAGCTCATCTGGTGTGTGATTATAATCAGTAGACCCACTTCTTCAAGTAGAATTTAATGGGTGAGCTCAATTAAAAACAACAACTAAATAGAAATAAAGTTAAAACAATAGAATAGAAATAAAAGGGTCCAAGATTTCTCCCTACTGCCCACCATTATCCTTCATACACACCTATACAAGGTCTTTAGAGCACAGTCTTAGCATTCCTATTCATTCCAACTAGTCCTGAGTTGCAGGTAACTTGTCCAGCGTCACCCGACTAGTAAGTCTGGTACCCAAAACTCAAACCTGATGTATTAGTCAGGGTTCTCCATAGAAGCAAATAAAAGAGGATGTGGAGAAACCAAGATGGCGGCATAGGTTGACACCGGAGATTGCTGCCTCGAACAACCAATTCAAGGGTACACCTAAAGGATAGAACGGACATCATCCAGAACCACAGGAAGGCTGGCTGAGTGGAAATTCTACAACTAGGAGGAAAGAGAATATCATACCCAGACTCAGAGGAGGCACAGTGCTGAAGTGAAATACTCAGGTTCAGAGTGCGCGGAGCAGGCTGGCGGCGGAGGGCACGGTTGTTGTTTTCAATTGGGAGGGAGTTTCAGACTCTGAGCTCCAGATCCGGGCGAGTCTCTAGGGACCCAGACTCAGACGGGAGAAGCGGGACTGTCTGGCTTCGGTCAGAACTCGAAGGCAGCTTTCTCTCCGAGGTTTGCGGCGGTTGCTGGGACTCTGTGAGGCAGAGCCCCTAGGGACAAATGAGAGCAACCATAATTGCTCGCTCCGGCCGCCCTGTAGATCCCCAGGGACCCGCCCCGCCCAAGCCCTGCACAGAACCATTTGCCGGATAGCCTCAGGCAAACGCTAGATTAGCACCGCCCTAGAGATCCAGCACAGAAGCTCTCCCACTGCAGACACGGCTGACTCTCATAGCCAGTTAGCCTGGAGGTCAAATCACCCCCGGTATTGCCGACAACAATCAAGGCTTAACTACAACGGGACTGCGCACAAGGACCACTAGGGGGTGCACCAAGAAAAGATAAAAAAATGTGGAGACAAAGAAACAGAACACAAATGTCAGAAATGGAAGATATAGAGCTCAAAACCACACTTTTAAGGTCTCTCAAGAACTGTCTAGAAGCTGCCGATAAACTTAGTAAGGCCCTCGAAAAGACTGGTGAGACCGCCAATAAATGTAGTGAGATCCTCAAGAAATCTAATGGGACCCTCGATATTGTGATAAAGAACCAACTAGAAATTAATCATACACTGACTGAAATAAAGAATATTGTACAGACACCCAACAGCAGTCCAGAGGAGCGCAAGAATCAAGTCAAAGATTCGAAATGCGAAGAGGCAAAAAACACCCAACCGGAAAAGCAAAATGAAAAAAGAATCTGAAAATACAAAGATAGTGTAAGGAGCCTCTGGGACAGCTTCAAGCGTACCAACATCAGAATTATAGGGGTGCCAGAAGATGAGAGAGAGCAAGATATTGAAAACCTATTTGAAGAAATAATGACAGAAAACTTCCCCCACCTGGTGAAAGAAATAGACTTACAGGTCCAGGAAGCACAGAGAACCCCAAACAAAAGGAATCCAAAGAGGACCACACCAAGACACATCATAATTAAAATGCCAAGAGCAAAAGACAAAGAGAAAATCCTAAAAGCAGCAAGAGAAAGAAACTCAGTTACCTACAAGGGAATACCCATACGACTGTCAGCTGATTTCTCAACAGAAACTTTGCAGGCCAGAAGGGAATGGCAAGAAATATTCAAAGTGATGAATACCAAGAACCTACAACCAAGATTACTTTATCCAGCAAAGCTATCATTCAGAACGGAAGGTCAGATAAAGAGCTTCACAGATAAGGAAAAGCTACAGGAGTTCATCACCACCAAACCAGTATTATATGAAATGCTGAAAGGTAACCTTTAAGAAGAGGAAGAAGAAGAAAAAGGTTTAATACAAATTATGAACAACAAATATGCATCTATCAACAAGTGAATCTAAGAATCAAGTGAACAAATAATTTGGTGATCGTAAAAGAATCAGGGACATAGAAAGGGAATGGACTGGCTATTCTTGGGGGGGAAAGGGGTGTGGGAGATGCGGGAAGAGACTGGACAAAAAACGCACCTATGGATGAGGACAGTGGGTGGGGAGTGAGGGCGGAGGGTGGGGCGGGAACTGGGAGGAGGGGAGTTATGGGGGAAAAAGAGGAACAAATGTAATAATCTGAACAATAAAGATTTAATTAAAAAAAAAAAGAGGATGTGACATATCTATACAATAAAAGCCAAGTGGCCCTCGCGCATGATGGCCCCCTCAGGATGGCCGTCACTAGATGGCCGCATGCACAGTGGAGGTGGGACCCAGCAGCCGCTCCGTGCAGTGAGGCCTAGGGGTCCCACGGCTCTGTGCAGTGCAGAGGAAGCCGGTCCTGGAGTCTCCGCCGCCTCACGCGAAGGAGGTGGGTTGTGGCAGGGGAGGGCAGTTGTGGGTGATCAGGTCAGCAGGGGAGCAGTTGGATGTCAATCAGGCTGGCAGGGGAGCTGTTAGGGGGCGATCAGGCAGGCAGGTGAGCAGTTAGGAGCCAGCAGTCCCGGATTATGAGAGGGATATCCGACTGCTGGTTTAGGCCCGATCTCGGTGGGATCATGCTTAAACTGGCAGTCAGACATTCCCCAAGGGGCCCCAGATTGGAGAGGGTACAATCTGGGCTGAGGGAAACCCTCCTCCCCTGTGCACAAATCTCATGTACAGGGCCTCTAGTCTAGTCCTATCTAATAAAGAGGGAATATGCTAATTGACCATCATGGCCTCACACAAGATGGCCACCCCCATGTGGTCAAAGATGGCCACCCAAATGGCCAGCAGGGGAGGGAAGTTGTGGGTGATCAGGCCAGCAGGGAAGGGCAATTAGGGGTGACCAGGCCAGCAGGGGAGGACAGTTAGGGGGACCAGGCCTGTAGGGTAGGGCAGTTTGGGGCAACCAGGCCAGCAGGGGAGGGCAGTTAGGGGAGACCAGGACTGCAGGGGAGAGAGGGCAGTTGGGGGTGACCAGGCCTGAAGGGGAGGGCAGTTAGGGATGACCAGGCCAGCAGGGGAGGGCAGTTAGGGGTGACCGGGCCAGCAGTGGAGGGCAGTTGGGGCAATAGGGCTGGCAGGGGAGCAGTTAGGTATCAATCAAGCTGGCAGGGAAGTAGTTAGGAGGTGATCAGGCTGGCAGGCAGAAGCAGTTAGGAGCAATCAGGCAGGCAGGCAAGCAAGTGGTTGGGAGCTAGCAGTCCCAGATTATGAGAGGGTGCAGGCTGTCAGACATCCCCTTAGGGGTCCCAGATTTGACAGGATACAGGCTGGGCTCAGGGACACTCCCCCAGTACACAAATTTCATGCACCGAGCCTCTAGTACATCTATATAATAAAAGCCTAAGTGACCGTTAGGGTGGAACGACCAGAATGGTCACTATAATGTGCACTGACTGCCAGGGGGCAGACGCTCAATGCAGGAGCTGCCCCCTGGTGGTCAGTGCACTCCCACAGAGGGAGCACCACTCAGCCAGAAGCTGGGCTCACAGCTGGCGAGTGCAGGGGCAGTGATGGGAGCCTCTCCTGCCTCCACAGCAGCACTAAGGAGCAGTGAGCAGGCAGGCAGTAAGTTGAGAAGGGTCCCAGACTGTGAGAGGGATGTCTGAATGCCAGCTTATGCCCGCTCGCCACAGGGGGTCCTGGATTGCGAGAAGGTGTAGGCCAGGCTGAGAGCAGCCTCCTTCAGTGCACGAATTTCACGCACCAGGCCTCTAGTATATAATAAACATATATATCACTCACACACACACATCCTATCTAATAAAGAGGGAATATGCTAATTGACCCTCATGCATCACAAAGATGGCGGTGCCCACAGTGACAAGATGGTGGCACCCAGTCCCCTCAGCCCCGCCGCGGCTGCAGGTGGGCCCGGCTGTTCTGTGTGTGTGCCTCTGGAGACCCCCCCAGTCCCTTCAGCCCCCCAGATGCCCAGGGCCACCTGAGGCTCAGGTAACCAGGGCTGGCCAAGAATTCTGCTGCCAGCAGTGGCAGCAGCAGAGGTGTGATGGGGCGTCACCTTCCCCTGATCGCTGGGGTCTCCCAGACTGTGAGAAGAGGCAGGCCAGGCTGAGGGACCCCTTCCTCCAGTGCATGAATTTTCATGCACTGGGCCTTTAATACACACACACACACACACACACACACACACACACACACACACACACACATATATATATATATATATATATATATATATATATATATATATAGAGAGAGAGAGAGAGAGAGAGAGAGAGAGAGAGAGAGAGAGAGATTGATTTTAAGGAATTGGTTCACTTTATTGGGGGGACTGCTGGTAAGTCTGAAATTTGCAAGCCAGAGGGGAAGGCTAGAGACCCAGGGAAGAGTTGATTTTGCTGCTCACATCAGACAGAATTATCAGAATGACCTCTCCTTGGGGGAAGACACTCTTCATCTATTAAGGCCTTAAATAGATTGGATGAAACCCACCCACATTTTAGAAAGTAATAAGCTTTACTCAAAGTCTACTACTGACAGAAATGTTAGCACTTCTAAAAAGTACCTTTACAGCAACATCTAAAATGGTTGGTGTTTGACCAAATATCTGGATTTCTTGGTCTAGCCAACTGGACACATAAAATTAACTGTAATACTCATGGCTCTTAATCATAAGTGCTATGCTCTTCCTGTTATAAATAAGGTCTTAGGACCCACTAGGAGAGAAAGGACAGGCTATATGCAGCATGTGGTTTAGCTAACACTCATTCTTCTCTCCTCCTTCCTAACAAAACACAAAATTTCTGTGTGAAGGCCAATGAGCCAACCTAAAATATTAAACTCTTAAATTATTCCTAGAGCTACTCTAGGCCAGTGAAACCTATGTAGAGGTTATTGCATGAAATTTTGGGAAAGCTCTTTAAAGGAATGAACTGATTCAACTGGTATGTGCCCCCTCCCCCCACCCCCACCCCACCTCCTTTCTGTTCTGGCCTTTTTCCTGTCTTTTTTCTTGCCTGGGATTTAGACCTGGTGACTGAAGCTAGAACATGAATCTTGTGATCACAAATGTCAAGAGGATCAGACCACTAAGTCCTAACATTTTGAGCTGATATAACTATCTCCAGATTTCTTATTACATGAGCAGATGAAAATATATCTTTTTTAAAGCCTGTATTAATATATGCAGTCTAAAGCATTAATTGATATGGACAAGGACACAGATAACTACAGGGAAGATCTTGAAAACTGAGCAATGATGAAAATTTTGAAACTGTGCCTAAGGAAACAAGGCAGAAGAAACAGGGCATGGTCTCATTTACTGCTTGCAATAAGCATCCCAATATTTTTTTTTTTAAAGAGGTAGAGCCATTTGTTCAAAGCCACACAACTAGTAAAAATGTCAGAGAGTTCTCATTTTCCCTGAACTATATTACCAGCATAAAAAAACCCCCAAAAACAAAAACCTATAGAAAAATGATAATTCTTCGCACTACCTCAAGTAGTTGGGGGAAGTATAGGCGAGAGTTAACACCTGGGGCATTTTAGGCACATCCAACCTTATTTGAATAGGTCCATTATCCAAGTTAGCAATGAATACCTGGATGCCGAGAATCTTTGGTGGCAAAATAACCAAAGGAAGTAAAAAAAAAAAATCAGCATTTTAGTTGAGCAGTTTTTCAAAACTATGTGCAGAAATATTGCTTTATACGACAGCATTTATAAGAATGGTGGATTCAATTTACAGTGACCCAGTTAGGAGAGCCCGCGGCCAGCATGATAATGAAACCAGCTTCCTTCGCAGTCCTTGCAGTCCTGGCCCTGGGTCCTGTACCTTTTTGTGGTTCTTTGTGATTTGGCAACCATACACGTGTGACTCTCCAAAAAGGCAGGGAAGGGTAAAGTTGCTGTTCGGTCACTGTTTAATCATGAAACACTTTTCCTCCTCTTATCCAACAGGACAATTATATAAGAAAAGACTGCTTTCCGTATTCAGTACAATAAAGCACTACATTTTAAAACCGTTTTTTCTTTGATGGTTCAATGACTTTGTTTTTTAAGTTACAATATTCTGGAAGCTGAAAATACATTAAATCTTCAGGTACTATGAAAACCACAAAAGTTTTAGAACTTTCATATAAGACATTCTAGGTATGCTCCATTTTCCCCCCAAACAAACTAATTTCTGAATGTTTATTTAGAAAACAGTAATAATTACAAATATGACAGACACAACCCTAAATTTTCCAAATCTCCCCAGAGCACACATACATTATTCAACATTTAGTTCTTTAAATTCAAGACTTTTATGCGTGAGAATTCATAAACAACTTAGTTTTACTATATTTTAATGTTCTAAAATAGCACTGTAATCTTGTAATACTGTTGCTATGTTTAAACTACATAAATATATCTATTAAAATAAGGTTAAGTTTTAAAATAATCTATTTTTTACATGCCAACAAATTTTCTGATTATATTAAAAGATTATTTGCATACTTACACAAAATTAAAAATAGCTTGAAAACTCAGCATTCTTAAAAAAGAAATATTCTCTAATGGCCCCTTTCAGCATCTTTAGTCCATTGCACAGTAGCTGGTATATATTTTGTACTCAGTAAAATTTTGAAAACTAGTAAACTTATTGAATCACTATGAATTACTTATTATCTTTTAAAAACTTATATTGATGTTGGAGAGAATATAGGAAATTTTACCCATCTAAAAATGATAATCTACAATACAGCATAAGTAAAAATTAATCAAATTAATTGATCAAATTAACCAAAGGTTAGGACCTATTGGTTATAGGACATTTTGAGATGTAAGGCTATTTTAAAGTCTCCCATGAATATCAGCAGTACAAAATCCTGTGTTTTTTTGTTTTGTTTTGTTTTGTTTGTTTGTTTTTTTGTTTTTTGCTAAACATTTTATGTCCTAAACTGGTAACCTCTGAATGGAAAATTATTATTATTATTTTTTAGTGTTATTTATATTTAACTTAGTACATATTTTACATCTGTCAATTGGGAACAAATATGTTCACATATACATGTAAACTTTGCCTGGGACACTCGCTCTTTTTTTTTTTTCCTTTCCTGGTTTCCATTTACAAGAGCACGTCCCTTCTTCCTTCTCAAAAGGACAACTCTACTTGTCCTTCTCCCCCCAAGCAGAGCTGGGACCAGATGACATTGTTGCTCCCCACTCTCACCCAGGCTTCATGGTTCTGCAACAGCAACTCACCAAGACCTTCTCCTTTGAAACCCTTATGTGGTTGGTGCTTTCCTTGCAGCTTCTATTCACTGAAACACCTCCCGCAGTCTCAGTGTCTACAACGGCAACATCTGGATTTAACTCTCTCTCTTATGCTGGAATCCCTTCAACCCCCCTGGCCCAGTTGTTCACACTAGCAGGGATACCCTAGTTCAGTGATGGCGAACCTTTTGAGCTCAGCGTGTCAGCATTTTGAAAAACCCTAACTTAACTCTGGTGCCGTGTCACATATAGAAATTTTTTGATATTTGCAACCATAGTAAAACAAAGATTTATATTTTTGATATTTATTTTATACTAGGGGCCCGGTGCACGAAATTCGTGCACTGGGTGTGTGGGGGGGAGTGTCACTCAGCCCAGCCTGCCCCTTCTCACATACTGGGAGCCCTCAGGCGTTGACCCCCATCACCCTCCAATCCCAGGATCGGCCCCTTGCCCAGGCCTGACGCCTCTGCCAGAGGCGTCAGGCCTGGGCAGGGGACCCTCATTTCCCCCCATCACTGGTTCTGCCCCCAGCCCAGGCCTGATGCCTCCGCCAGAGGTGTCAGGCTTGGACAGGGGATCCCCATCTCTCCCCGATCACTGGCTCTGGCCCCCGCCCAGGCCTGATGCCTCGGCCAGAGGAGTTGACCCTCATCACCCTCCGATCATCAATCACCGGATCGGCCCCTTGACCAGGCCTGAGGCCTCCGGCAGAGGTGTCAGGCCTGGGCAGGGGACCCCCAGCTCCCCGCGGTTGCAGGCTCCGCCCCTGCCCAGGCCTAATGCCTCTGGCCTAGGCGTCCGGCCCGGGCAGCGGGGACCCGCAGTGGCAGCGGCCCCGCGATCGTGGGCTCCGCGTTAGGCCCAGGCAAGGGACCCCTAGTTCCCGGGACTGCCAGCTTCGACTGTGCCCAGCTCCCATCACTGGCTCCACCCCTACTTCCTGCTATCACTGGCCAGGGCAGAAAAGGCACCTGATTCTCCGATCATGGCTGGGGGGCATGTCCCCCAGCTCTTAGCTCCCCCCTGGGTTTCCGATCACTGTCAGTGGCAGAGGGCTTCTTCCTGCTTTCCCTTTCGCCTCCCTGCATTGTGCCTACATATGCAAATTAACCGCCATCTTGTTGGCAGTTAACTGCCAATCTTAGTTGGCAGTTAATTTGCATATAGCCCTGATTAGCCAATGAAAAGGGTATCACCGTACGCCAATTACCATTTTTCTCTTTTATTAGTGTAGATATTTAAATGCCATTTAACAAAGAAAAATCAACCAAAAAAATGAGTTTGCGTGTCACCTCTGACATGCGTGTCATAGGTTTGCCATCACTGCCCTAGTTTTCACTCAAAATGGTCCTTCATGATAAATTCTGGAACCTGCCTCTCAGTCATGAGTTTCCACACTCCTACGGAATCTGTTGCTTTGTCCCCATTGTGACTATTTCTAAGCCCTTTGAAATATGCTCAGGTATGAAAAACCATGCTATCTCCTTGGCCTCATTACCCACTTAAAGATCCCATAATCACTTAAGCTTATCTTTCATTACCCCTTTACCTTATTCCCCAATCCTGGACACATTCCACAGTCTATTCTCTCCACTCAGGAGAAAATGTGTCTCCAGGATGTCACACAGTGCTGTGTATTAGATGGATGTCACACAGTGATGTGTATTGGATGGATGTCACACAGTGATGTGTATTGGATGGATGTCACACAGTGATGTGAATTGGACGGATGTCACATAGTGATTTGCAGTGTATTGCAGGGACTGTTAACTATGCCCCTGGCCTCAGATGGGTTTTCAGTGTTGTTCAGTAATATTTGTGATGTCACTGGTTTATATTCTATTGACTTCACCATTGCTTGTGATCAACCACAAACTTACTCTTGACTCTCTCCCTCTCAGCAGGTGACCATTACACTCCTTTCATTAAGAGGATTTAGGCTGATTAACATAAATTCTCCATGTTTCTCTTATGACATCAAATGGTCTCATCTCAATTATCCTTTTCTTTCTTTCTCTTGTTTTAGAAGGAAAGAGACCTTTCCATTTTCCTTGCTAAACCACACCACCTATGTTTTTTGAGCCCAATTCCTCCCATCTCCTGAACACACTGCCTTCTCATTCTTTTAACCCCCCTCATTTGCCTTTTCTCTTTTTTAAAGTTAATTCCTTTCTTCTTCATAAATGCAGGCCAAAATTGTCACCAAAACAAAGCAAACTTTCCTTATTATTGCTTTCAACTTAAAAAGCCATCCACTTTATCTTTTATTTCATAGCCTTACTCATTAAAAGGTAGTCTGTTCTTTCTGCTCCCTCTTCCTTCCCTGGTGTTCTCTCTCTTTAGCAACTCAGAGTCCAGACTTCCCCTCACTGGTCTATTGGAAAAGTTTCCTCCCAGATAACCACACAAATCCCCATATCCAGTGTATCTCCCTAAACCACTCTTAACTTTTTAAAAAAATTAATTTGAGAGAAAAAGAGAGAGAGAGAGAGAGAGAGAGAGAGAGAGAGAGAGAGAGAAGAGAGAGAAACATTAATTTGTTGTTTCACATATGTATGTATTCATTGGTTGTTTCTTGTATGTGCCCTGACTGGAGATCAAACCCACAACCTTGGCATATGGGGACTATGCTCCAATCAATTGAGTTTTCTGGCCAGGGCTTAACTTTTAATCTAACACCATAGATCACTCTCCTTCTCAAATATTCAACTCATCTTATTAAAAAATAAACTGCTACTACAGGCAGTACCTGCTCTATACAGATAAACATTATATGATCCCTTTCCTTAAGAAGCCCATAGACTAGAGATGGAACACAATACTGAGGTTGGAATAAAAGTTCTTATAAAAGAGAAAACACCCCTGACCAATCTGCCAGGGAGAGCTGGAATGGCCTCACCAATGTGGCATCTTCAATGTTGGGTCTAGGACAGGGCATGTTTGCTGGGTGAAGAGGAAGGTGGGCATGGCCGACATAGAAAATATGCCTGAGGTGTTTGCCTGGCATGCTTTGGAAACAGCAAAAAAAATAGTGTGTTTGAGTAGATGTAGAAGATCAGACATGTAAGGTGCGCTAAAGGGACTAGAGAGCACTGTGAGGTCATATGTTAAAGGACTTTTTAGACCAAGTAGAAGAGGTTACAATTTGTCCCGTTGGCAGCAGGGAACCAATGGAAACTTTGAAGATGTAGAGCTTCATGATGTGATTTGTCCAAAATACAATAGGTCACAGAACCTCTAAAGCATACTCTTCATTTACCAACCTTTGATTAAAGGCACCTTCATGCTTCTAACCATTCAATCTTTAAAATTTAGATACTTATGTCTAGTTCGCTCTCCCTGAATCAATCTCTATAGCTTTGGTACCAAATCCTATCCATATTATTTCACATCATTGCTTGCAATTTGGTATTCCATTCCTTCCATCCTCCATGTCCAGATTCAAACCTTACCTGTGAGCTCTTGCCTGGACTTTTGAAACACATTATGCATCGACATCCAGCCTTTAGTGTCTCTCTTTTTTTTTTTTTACTAAGATATTCCCCATAGTGTTGAAGTTATAGAATCTCTGCAAAGAGTCAACCAAGATGCCAAACATGTTCTCCAGCTCCACTTGATATGAGAAGGCTTTTCTTTCCTTTCACTAAACATTTGTTGGGCACCTATTTCAGAGGCAACTGTGTTGGCGCTTTGTTGTCTTATTTTATATTTGCACCTAAGAAAACAAAACCTTATTTTCACCAGAACATGTCTTAGTTATACATGTGAACTCTACTAGCATCTCTCTCTTCTGAGTCCCCTGCCTCAACTTTAATTTAACAATTTTGTCCCTAAACACACTGATAGGTTAATTCCTTATTCTAAGTCATCTGTATGAGCAAGGGACTAACTCATCCCTGGTACCACCTACTGCTACCAAAAATAAGCTGCTGAGTTTGCTCCTTCAAAATGGTGTGTGAGAATTGGACCCTAGAAGTCATTGAAATTTGTGACTAATTGCTGAACTACTGGAAGCCTTTAAGAAATAGCTTTGGGGTTATAGGTCCATCCATGTTGTCACAAAGGGTAAGATATCCTTATTTTTTACAGCTGTATAGTATTCCAGTGTGTAACTATACCGCAGCCTTTTTATCCACTCATATACTGATGGGCACTTGGGCTGTTTCCAGATCTTAGCTATTGTAAATAATACTGTTATGAACATAGGAGTGTGGGTGAATATATTTTTTCTGATTGGTGTTTCAGGACTCTTAAGATATAGTCACAGAAGTGGGATCACTGGGTCAAACAGCAGTTCCATTTTTAATTTTTTGAGTAAAATCCATACTGTTTTCCATAGTGGTTGCACCAATCTGCAATCCCACCAACAGTGTACTAGGGTTTCCTTTTCTCAGTGGTTCTCAACCTTGGCTGCACATTAGAATCACCTGGGAATCTTTTTAAAATCCTGATTTCTGGGCCTCATCCTCCGGAAATTCTGTATCTTTGTTACTAATGTTGTGGCCCCACCCCATAACAAAGAAACAGAGTTTCCGGAGGATGAGGCCCAGAAATCAGGATTCTAAAAAGATTCCCAGGTGATTCTAATGTGCAGCCAAGGTTGAGAACTACTGCTCTACATCCTTGCCAGCACTTGTTGTTGATTTATTGATGGTAGCCATTCTGGCCAGTGTGAGGTGATACTTCATATTGTTGTTTTAATTTGTACCTCTCTGATGATTAGTGAAGTTGAACATTTTTTTCATATGTCTATTAGCCATCTGTATGTCCTCTTTGGAGTGTCTATTCAGGTCGTTTGCCCATTTTTAAATTGGATTATTTGTCTTCCTTTTGTTGAGTTGTAAGAGGTTTTTATATATTGTGGAAATTAACCCCTTTTGGGGAAGTGACGGGGGGGGGGCAGGAAGAGATTAAGCAAAAAACTTATGTACATATATGCATAGCCCATGGACACAGACAATAGTGTGGTGAAGACCTGGAGTGGGGTAGGAGCTGGGTAGAGAGGGACAAAGGGAGGGGGGGATGGAGAACATCTGTAATACTAATAACAATACTGTCAACAATAAATAACAATACCGTCAACAATAAATAAATATATATATTAAAAAGCAAATAAATAAATTAACACTTACAATTTGAGAAAATTCACATAGAATTCAGATTTGTGGCTTCTGTTGAGAGCACAGGAAATCTGTCAAAACAGAATCAGCAATCCGGTGGTCTTAAGTAGGGGAGGAGCAAATTCTTACCACCTGTTATTGCCTTTGCATCTCATTTGATTTCTGTCCCCTAATACAATTGTGGGGCCAGGTGAGGGAAGGTAGGGAGTACTGAGTATGCCTGGGGTTCAATTTCCTGCCATTCCAATGGGAAAGGCTATCAGTATTATCATAAAATTGTAAAGTTATGATTGTAAAAGAATGGGCAATTTTTTAAATACTTGAGTATATAGATTCTTATCAACTAGATATAGTATTGATAATTTTCTTGTTCAACATTTAAAACAATCCCTCAATTTCTACTGCTTTCTTATTCCCTCATCAGTTAAAGAATAGTGGGCAACAGATGCATTGATAGATGCAATGAATAGTGAGGAGGGACATACACGGGAAATGGACAGATTTCGATACAGAAATTTAAAGCAGTAAACTAAGTTAAGGAATGCCATGGATGGAAAGCCAAGGAAAGAAAAAAAATCCATTGGCAACTAAGCTTGAGAGGAAATTCCTGGTGTGACAAGAAGCTAATCCAGAAGGGAAAGCAGAGACTTTGTCTTGTAAGGGGTTTAAAGACACCAGGAAACATCACAGCCTGGAGCTGGAGAGCATATAAAAGAGAATTCCCCCAACCAACCAAAGAACCCACTTCTCCAAATAGTGTACAGAGTTTGCCTTTGGTTAGCCAAGCCACTGAAATAAGGAAGGAGGCAGGGTCAAGGTTTTCTCTTCTGGGTTCAGAAGAGCCACGCTTTGCTGTTCTGGTTTTGAAAGAACTCTGTTTCCCTACAAAGCATGGAGCTGCATGTAAGTTCAGCTATTGCCTAAACCTGTTTTGCAAATGTGTGATAACTCAGCATTTGGTGATATAGGAGCCAGCTGGTTCGTAACATTGGTTGTATACCTTTTACTAACATGTTTCCGAGGGACTCATTTGTATTGCCTTAGCTACAGACAACCCACAAAGCCCCTGCAAAGCACTTGCTATAGGGAGGAAATAGTGTGTGGGCTAGTTGACTGGTGAGCTTGTTGAAGTGTATGTGAGGAGAGTAGAGGAAAGGAGAAGACAGGCATTACTACCTCCAGTTAAGACAGAAAATGAGCAGGAAGGTTTCTTAAAAACCACTGTTTCCACTTTAAAACTATTTTGGGACTTAGAGCCTCAAAACTCAAAAGTAAAAATTGTTTTTACAGAGAACAAAGTTCTCCAAAAGAAAAAAAAAAGCCAAATGCATATCTTGGCAAAGGGTTTTATATTTGAATTTAGACTGAAGATAAATTTGTTTTTGAGACCGTATAAGAAAGCCATTTCAGGAAAAAAAAAATGGTCAGAAAGTTTAGTTTTCTGATTATTTAAAAAAATTCATAGAGATATAAATTGATTCATGTCCCTGTTATGTTTCCTTGGATATTACATGGATTGAAAAATTGTAATTAGAAAATGCATGAAAAATAATTCCATGAAGATTTCACACTTACACTTGAAAATCCACAAAAAAAATGTACTGACATGATTCAGTAACCAATACAGGGAGTCATTTTTTTGGTGAACTGAAGTGTGCATTATTGCAGCATCAACAAAAGGACTCCACAACTGGCACTAATTTGTCTAGAGTTGTGGCCAAGTGGCATGTTCTTCAAACATGCCCTCTGTTTCTCAAAATTTCACATACACACCTGTAATTCAAAGCTTATGAATTTTTCAAGATATGTGCAATCTGTATACACACGTACATGTATTTGAAAGGTTACATTACTCAAGCTGTAGCCAGTGAGCCATTTTTAAAAAGAGCAATAATTCCCTATAAGAATCAAGCTATTTCTTAGTATAAGTATGCAATAGCCAACTTTCACACACACAAAAAAATTGCTTTAAAAGATTCAGAATTGATGAAATAAACAGCACATAGTTTATTGTCCTTCCAATCCACCCACAGAAAAAAGAAGTGAATTATTTCAGAGGTATTATTTGAAATCCCTAGCACCAGACTTGAAAACTACCATTGCAAAAGTCCTAATTCTCACCAGGGAGTAAAAGAATGTGTTATATTTCAACTTAAAGTTAAATTTTGAAATGCTCCATATCACTGTAGGAAATATGTTTTGAAAAACATATTTAGATCCTTGTGTGCTACTTAATGGCTGTGTGTTGCTCTAAATCAGCTTCTGCTAAACAAAAGTTGTAGCTCCTCTGTAACATAGTTAATAACACCATAACGACAACATTTTTGCAATAATTTACAATTTTCTGAGATGATGTTTCACAACTCCTTTGGTTAGAGCTGGCAAATATGATTTCTGTTACTATTCTATTTTTGCTTTTCAGCGAGTGCCAGCAAACAAAATTATATTCCTTTCCTTTTATGGTTCTCTGCAAGGCCCTGGTTTGTAGAGAAGGTATTTGTGAGGTTGCTAATATTCATGTTAAACAGCTTATGTTTAACTACAGCTAGTTTGTAGGTAGGGTATACACACATTTTGATTCTTTGCCATACATTTTGGTAGTTGAAAATAGTAAATGACCATGCTTTCTTCTTATTTACTTTTATTACTGAAATTGTGGCCTCTTTGTAGCTTTAGAAACATTTGTTCCCATGAAAAGGAGCTCAGAAATATCGACTGATATGACAATTAAAGCTCAAGCAGTCAATAATTTTATTTTTTACTTTAAGTAATTCAGAAGCCAAAAAAGGAAATCAGCTCACTTTGCCAAAGTGCAAGGCATTTTAGGCTTTTATGAAGAAAGAAGTAAACACTCACATGAAAACAGGCAAACCGCTTAAAAAAAAAAATGGAAAGGGAAGGTTTTTATCAGAGGACATGGTAGCTTGCCGTTAAAAATGGTAGCTGTTCCCAGAAGTCTGTGTGGCCAATGCCAGAGACTCTCTCAGCAAAATAAGAGAAGCATGCTGCCCCTCAAACACGCCTCTATCCATTTCTTGAAAAAGTCTGAGCAATTTTTAAAACAGGAGTGGAGGGTAGAAGCCATGCTGGCCATAGTTATGCTCGAGTGATCTTTCTGATAATCTCCATCACTGCTCTACCTAGGCCTCTGGGCCTCCAGGCCCCGGCGGTGTGCATGTGACAAACGCATGCAACAGAAAGCATTCACTACAGGATGCCAACAGCAGCTCCGACTTCCTTTCTCCCATGCTTTCACCAAACATATTGACGTTGTTTACAGATAACTAAAAAGAGTGAAAATTGATTTTGGCGAGTCAAAAGAGGCCAAAAGAGAGGTCAAAAGAGGTCAAAAGAGAGTCAAAAAAGGCATTGGTGACAAGAATGCACAGTATAACTTACCTTCATACCATAAGATCATAACTCCTAATGTACTCCTCAAAAATAACTCTTTATGGAATGTATTTATTGAGCCAACCAAAATAATTCTATAACTGGAAAATATTTTAAATGGTTGAAATTTGAGACAATGCATCCTTTCTTATGCAATTTGTTATCTTACA
Organism: Myotis daubentonii; assembly: GCF_963259705.1. Classification (NCBI taxonomy): domain Eukaryota; kingdom Metazoa; phylum Chordata; class Mammalia; order Chiroptera; family Vespertilionidae; genus Myotis; species Myotis daubentonii. The sequence goes on along the minus strand of NC_081842.1, from coordinate 18,498,648 downwards.
AAATAAAGAAATATTTTCATCCATTGTTTTTACTAAATGCAATCTTATCAAAATAAATAGTCCTCTCTTAATAGGAATTTTTTTAAACTAAGCATGTTCTTTTTTAAACTAATGCATGTTTCATGCCTACATGTATTTGTATGGCTGTGTACTAGATTGGAGCTAATTAACTAGACTTTTCTGGTCCCTGGTCAGTTGGATTTATACTCTTTATAGACCTCTTTGTTTAAAGTAAATAAATATTTTTAAATGATCATTATAATTAATTATGGAAACATCCACAATACAGTTCTATATAATCAGGGACTATAGTTAACCATGATACTTTATACATTTCTTAAATGTCTAAATTTTTATTATAACTGATATGTAACAGTATATCTTTTAAAAGCTTAATAAAGTTTTTAAAGCATATTCTTTTCCATTCTCAAAAACAATTAACCTCATATGATTTCATTATGTTTTGATTTTAGAAACCTTTTAGAACATGGAAATTCATGTTTTTAAGGCAGCTATGGGCTTAAAAAATTGTATAGCTCAATTGCCTTCATTTTTCAGATTAGAAACTGATGCTAATGAATGAATGAATGAATTGTCTGGATTCATACAATAGGTATGAATAAAGAGTGTACAGAGTATTATGAATATGAAACAATAAAATAATTACAATCTAAAATCTGAAATTTTCTTCTCTCAGTGAGTGTATAACCTTCTGTCCGTGTACCATACATATTGTATAAGGTTGGGACCCAGTATTTCTCTTCTTAAAAAATGCTTTTTTATATCATAGAAATATAAAGATACAAGAGTCATTTTTATTTTCAGTTGCCTCAACAGATATTTTTAGAAAATGTAATGTCTTCCAAACGCTAGCAAAAATGGTATCTGAGTAAACATTTTCATTACAATATAACATGAATTTATACAACTGTTGATCCTGAGTCACTGAGCGATACTGACTTTTTGATATTTTAATTTCTTCTAGTGCCAAGTCCATAGCTATAAACGCTATACTTTTTTCAAATCATTAAGTAAAAAATTGAGAGATTGAACATGCATTATACCATGTGTTTTCTCATTAGCCTTATTTTGAAAGCAATGGTAATTTAATAGTTATTCATATTGTGGCTCCTTTCATGGGGGTGTTATAAATAAACACATAAAAAAGGCAAAAGTTAGGTATGTGTTAAAATATTATGCAACCATTAAAAACTGTGTTATTCAATCATCATAGAATGACAAGGGGAGAAGAAGATGATATAATTTCAAATGAAATAAGCCATAAGAACCCAATTATAAACATACACAACACACACACACACACACACACAGCCTGCAAGAAAATACTTAAGAATATTAACAGTGTAGGTTTCTTTCCTCGGTTGCAAGATTTTGGAGGGCTTTTTCTTTCTAAAGAAAATGTCTGTATTTTAGTATTTTCTACAATTAACATATATACCTTTATAATCAGGAAAGATTAAAACTAATTTTAAAGAAATAGAAACATAAAAAGCTGAATCATGGACTGTGATTAAGCCCGAGCGATTTCAGACTGCTTCAACTTTGCATGCAGACGGCATCTTTTCTCCAGGGAATGTTAGGATCTTGGCTGGTATATATTTTCTAGGGAGGTAATGAGACAGAGGACACTTTTTTTTTCCCTCTCTCAGTAAAAGATTAGAAGCATTGCAAAGCGGAAGAGACCAGTGGAACAGGAAACAAAAGTAAAAGAGTTAAGATAAGGGGCTGTTGAGAAAAACAAAGGAGAGTTGTTAACAAGTAGTAAAAACATTTCTTGAGGGTGTTGGCTTAGAGAATTACTCAGGGTGAAGTAGAAGAAAATCATTCCTGTAACATCTGCAGTGTGGCAGACACTATGCTTTTGTCACTTAGCAATTCTCAGTTGTGGCACATTGGTCTGATTATTCTCAAATTAATTAGATGTGGTCACCCTGGCATGTCACCCAGAGAAGTAGCGTGGCAACAAGTAATGAAACCAGGATTTAAATCTGGGATAGTGGGACTCCAAACTCCTGATCTTTGCATTTTAACTCACTTTCTCCAGAGTATTTTGGTGAAATAATGAATGTGGTCTGTCTTCTGATGTGGTAGTGGCCGTGTTATTTGACTGTAAGAAAAAGGGGAATTTGGTCATTTTATTTCCAGACAGGAAGCTAGAACAAGGGAGAGGGTAAACATGGACACACCCCTTCCAATGTTCACAGTTCTCCAGCTGAGGGGAAAGCCAGCGAGATAACAGAAAAAAAAAATGGTCATCAAAGTAGACAGACCTGAGGTCTCCCCCTCCCCAATCCCACATCTATACTAATAAAAGGATAATATGCTAATTAGACCGGATAGACCGGACATCTTCCGGATGTCCTTCCGGACATCTTTCTGGACAAAGCCACAGTGATGGGGCCAAGGCAGGGGCAGTTAGGGGCAATCAGGCCTACAGGGGAGAGCGGTTAGGGGTGTTCCGGCTGGCAGGCAGAGGCGGTTAGGAGTGATCAGGCAGGCAGGCAGGTGAGCGGTTTGGAGCCAGTGGTCCCAGATTGCGAGAGGGATGTCCTGTGGGATCGGGTCTAAACTGGCAGTTGGACATCCCCCAAGGGGTCCCAGATAGGAGAGGGTGCAGGCCGGGCTGAGGGACCACCCCTCCGCCCCCCCCCCCCCCGCGCCCCCTCCCCCCCGCCAAGTTTACTAAATAAGTGACAACAGACAAGTTCCCTCATCTTTCTGAGTGTCAGATTCCCTGTGGGTAAATTGTTCTAATGATACCATCTTACGGAATGGTTGCAAGGATGAATAAGGAAGATGTTCTAAAGGTACCAGGAAGAGATCATAGCACACAGCAGGCACCCAGTCAATATTGGTCGTTCTTTCTCTGTGTCCCAGCTGTTGGATACATGCAGCAACATGCTACTCATAAGTTCTCCTGAACTTCCATTAGCAGCAGGCAGCTTACTCCTAGCTTCTTGGGTGCACATGATTTTTTTTAAAGTTCATCTTGTTCAGCTGGCATGGCTCAGTGATTGAGCATTGACCTATGAACCAGGAGGTCACGGTTCAATTCCTTGTCAGGGCACATGCTCGGGTTGTGAGCTCGATCCCCAGGAGGGGGCATGCAGGAGGAAGCTGATCAATGATTCTCTCTCATTATTGATGTTTCTACCTTTCTTTCCCTCTCCCGCTTTGAAATCAATAAAAATATATTTAAAAATAATAAAAATAAAAAGTCCTTGTTGAGACAGTTTCCCTATGGCCATTTTCTAGTTCTCTTGATGAACTTCAGTTTTCTGCTATCAAAATACAGAGAACAAATTTAATAAAGTCATAAACAAGTGTGTACTTGGAGTACTTAGAATCTGAATAGTATATAGAAGCTCTTTGGGTTCATGAAGCTAACAGGATGATTTGGGCTCATCTTTTTGGTTGAACTAGAACAGCATTTATTGTTGTTGTTGTTGTTGTTATTATTATTATTATTATTATTATTATTATTATTATATTTTCTTTCCATCCAGGATGCTTCGGGAAGGGCCTATTTCTCTCTTCTGCAAGTGCTATCCCTTTCTATTGTGGCAGCTTCTCGCATTTACTTTCCTTACCTGGCCCCTGATGTCATTCAAGCCCCTCTTTCAATGGTCCCGTCAGAAACACTGGCATCATTCAAAGCCTTAGCAGAAGTTTCTTGGGCCTCACCCCAAACCTACGGAATCAGAAACTGCAGCTAGGCCTAGCAATCTATGTGTTAAGATATCATCTGGGAATACTTGCTACATTTTGAGAAGCTGAATCAATGCTAGCACTCCGTGTTCTGGACAATGACCCAGCCCCCAAGCCCAGCAGACCCAGCTTTTGTTTCCTGCGTGTTTGATATCACTGCTTTCTTCAGGGCATTTGTAGCATCCTAGTAGGTCTCAGGGCAGCACGGGCAGGGACAGTTCATTTCTACAATAATCTCACCTAATGACATGAAAGCATAGCTTTATGCCTTTATGACCTTCCAGGTAATCCATTCCCTGTTTGCCTCACCCTTAAGGCTTCCAGGGAAGTGAGCAGAGTGTTAACTTTAGTGTTCCTTTTAAACATTAACATTTAATCTTCTCTTTCATTAGGAAGCTGTGACTCACGCACTTTGTAGAGTAAAAAAAATAAAAGGAAAATAAAAGCAGAAACATAACCCAAACAATCCAACAGAATACCCCCCCAAACCAAGTCCTTAAGGAACAGAGAATTTAAGCAGCACATCAGTGCTCACCCGCACTGAGGGCTAGATCTGTATGACACAGGCAGGGTTGACGTGGGCGACTTCTTGGTTTACAGAGCCGTTCTGTCTCCTCCCCCCTACTTATCACCTCCACATAAACACACAGTGGGCCTGAGCTTCTTCAGCTTCTAACGTGACTTGGCAGGAGCAATAAATATGACGATGCTCGTGAAACAACAGAAAATGAAAAGAGAGCGATGTTTCATTTAATGTGTAATGGTAACTGCTGCTTTGTCTCACAGCGTTTTGTTTCTCTTCTACGGGTTGTTCCAGGTCAGGGAAGCTATGAGCAGGGCTGCTCAAAAATCCTTTCTGCTTCTCCCAGGTGCGGGAAACAGCAGTCCAGCTGTGGACTAGGCGTGCGGAAATAAAATTGTCTGACCTTGTCTGAAGCCTCATGGTGCTGTTGTCGATGCTGGTGCGAGCTAAACTTTGGGAGCGTCACTCATCACACACAATGATATCCCTTTCCATGGGCTTTCTCCTTGTTCTTAGCCATGAATATTTCCTCTAAGGCCAAGCAGACCGTATACCTTCTGTGTATTGAGGCTTCTATCAGAAAACAAGGGGAGCCCTACCTGGTTTGGCTCAGTGGATAGAGTGTTGGCCTGCGGACTGAAGGGTCACGGGTTCAATTCTGGTCAAGGGCACATGCCCAGGTTGCGGGATCCGTCTCCAGCATGGGGCCATGCAGGAGGCAGCCAATCAATGATTCTTTCTTATCATTAACTAGAGGCCCGGTGAATGAATTCGTGCATGGGTGGGGTCCCTTGGCCTGGCTGATGATTGGACCAATAGGGCCATCTTGCCCAGTCCAGGGGGAGGGACCAGGAGATGTTGGCCAGCCGTGGGAGGTTGGCTGTGAGAGCACACTCACCACCAGGGGGCAGCTCCTGCATTGAGCATCTGCCCCCTGGTGGTCAGTGTGCATCATAGCGACTGGTTGACCAGTCATAACAGTCACTTAGGCTTTTATATTATAGATGTTTCTATCTCTCTCTCCCCTCTTCCTTCCTCTCTGAAATCAATAAAAGTATATTTAAAAATAAGGGGAGGAATTTAGCAATATTTTGAAAAAATTTTAAGTTAAATAACAAAAATTAAGTGCAAAAAAGGTGAATGCAATGAAATTACTATGATGGGGACAGATTTTTTTACAGAAGATATTTCTTCTTCATCTCTCTCCTCATTAGCTTGCAGCAAAGCCAATCTTTTCTTCTAGAGCTATGAAAAGATACCTAGGAATATTGTTTACATTATCTGTATGTGTATTTTGCTTTATTCAAAACTCAGGAATAGAATCCATGAGCTGCTTGGTGTGAGAAACAAAATATGTTTGTATCATTATTACTTTACATATGTTCTATATTCTTCTGCATAATTATCAAAGTAGAACATGGAGTACTGTTCATTAGTCTCTGGATATATTATCTTATTCTTTCTTTTTGTGTGTGTTAATCCTTACCCAAGAATATATTTTACATAGATTTTGAGACAGAGTGGAAGGGAGGAAGTGAAGGAGAGGAGAGAAAGAGAGAAACATTGATATAAGAGAAACACATCAATTGGTTGCTTCCCGTATGTACCCTGACCAGGGTAGGAATTGAACCTGCAACCCAGGTATGTGCCGTTGGCTGGGAATTGAACCCGAGACCCCTCAGTGCATAGGCTGGTGCTCTAACCACTTAGAAACACTGGCCAGGATTTATCTTATTATTTATATCATCAGCAATTGACACAGTTCTTGGCACATTATAGACAACTAGAGGCCCAGTGCATGAATTTGTGTATGGGTGGCGTCCCGCTGGCCTGCCCCAATTGGGGCCAATGGGGGCTGGGCCAGCTGGGGGGAGGGGAATCGGGAGGTTGGCCAGCCAGCCCTGCCCCCAATTGGGGGGGGTGCTATTGGGCCCATAGTGCATGTCAAAGCAACCGGTCATTCTGGTCTTTCCAGTTGTTCCAGTGTTCCGGTTGCTTGGCTTTTATATATATAGATATATATAGATTGGTGAATATTGAAATCATTTGTGAATAATTACTAATATACATTAGTTTGACTAATAATTTGGGTAGTGAGAAGGAAAGTTTCAAAATGGATGAAAGATCTGAAACAAGCTATGATTCATCTTTATAGATTAGCTAGTAGGAGTTTAAAAACTGAACAGCAACAGAAAAAAATAAGCCCATTAGGAATAACATCTGAGTCATAAACCCAGGAATAAAAGCCTTGAATTTTAAAGCATGTGTTGTAACCATTAAATTTCAGCAATCCTTTTACTATCATCCAATCTCACATGCCATGTTCAGCATCGATATGTCAGGATGTGAAATGACCAGCCTGTCATGGAGAATATGGAGATAGAATTTCTCTTCTACATTAATCTAGTATTTTGTTTAGTAGACATGGTGGTTGCACTTCTGCTTTATGTCAACACTTGAAAGCACTTTAATAAACGTTTTTGATAAATGCTGATTGAATACACAATGGTTTTTGGTATATTTTGCAAAGAGTGTATTTGGTTTCTGTTTCATACATCTAATTTACATGAGAAGTTTTTTTCCAAGGGTAGACATATTTTATTTTTGTAAATTTTTGTCAGATCCTGAATTTTTTTGGAGAAAGTGAGATTTTTAATTTTTAATATAAACACTTTCATTTCAGCAAGTCTTCAGATACGTCTGTGAAATATGAATCTAGTGGATGGCTATTTTTTTCATTATCCATTTAAAATCACTCTGAAAAAAAGCAACAATTTTGAAGATTTGGTATCTCTTTGCAGTTCTGCAAGTTAAAATGACTGAAAATGAAACTTTGTATGTGGTGAGTACAGACTGAATTTACACATGTTTCTCAAGTTAAGTTCTCCTTATTTTAAGCAAAATACTCTAGTTAATATTTTATTAATTTGACACGGTACAGAAAAGGACAATGGTTGTCTTCAAAAGTGCTTCTCAAAATTGACAATTTAGATGACTAAATTGAATCACTCTCTTAACCAAATGTCAAGTGTTTTTTCTTGCCTTCATATTTGTTACCACATATTCTCCTAAAATCTTCTCCCTCTATTCAAACTCATGCCTGAACTTGCATTAAATCTGCTCTTTAGACAGTCACCTCTTCTAAAAAACCCACTCTCATAAACCCATCATTTGCTTAGAAGCACTTACAAAGGTACTACTCTACCCCGCCTCCCCATATTCTGCTTTAAAAATAAGCTATTGGATTTAAAAAAATCCAACAGCAACCTTTAGCAGTTTTCTGTTATCAACACTTCCATACAAACTCCTTAATTAGGGTCTCAAGCATTTCAACACCATGACTCCATCCATCTTCTCAAGGACTTTCATTCCTTCTATTTCCTACCATAAATCACACCTACTCTCCAGCCAAAGTGGGCTCTTTACTATTTTCCAATTGTAACTTATAGATTTGTTTGAACTTTTTATTTGCATTTTCTCCCTCTCAGCTTCTCATTCTTTACATCCACCTCCAGGATTTATATTTGTTAGGTATTGTCTTAACCTATTCCTAGCACGTGTCACCATGTCCTTGGCTGGCCCCAAGCTAGGAAGTGGGAAGATGTTAGTGAGCAACTGGCAAATGGTCCCAGCACTCACAGAGCTCACAGTCAATGAAAACAAAATCACCAAATTTAATACATAAAAAAATTATGATAGCCCGGCTGGTTTGGCTCTGTGGTTGGTGTTCACCTATGAACCAGGAGATCACAGTTTCAATCCCAGTCAGGGCACATGCCCAGGTTGCGGGCTTGATCACCAGTGGGGGGCATGGAGGAGACAACCAATCAGTGATTCTCTCTCATCATTGATGTTTCTGTCTCCCTGTCCCTCTCCCTTCCTCTCTGAAATCAATAAAAGTATATTTAAAAAAAATTATGATAAACACTCAGAAGGAAAGATTCAGAGAACAAAATGGGGAGACCTAATTTAAATGTGGGGGGGAAGGTCCCTCAGTTAGTAAGACTGTGAAATCTAAAGTCTGGGTGGAATTAGCTGAGCAAAGATCAGGTGGAAATCAGTTCAATCAGAAAGAACAGTATGGTCATATGCATGAAGAACTTTCTGAAAAAACCGTGTCCATTGTACAACGTGAGAAAGGGAATTGTGCCTGATCAAACACCCTGCTCCTCTACTTCTCCTTCTGTCTGAGTATTAAACATTTTTAATGTAATTAGCCATCCTTGATTTACTGATTTGGGACATGTCCTATCTCCCCTACTAGATTGTAAGTTCCTTGAAGGCAAGAACTATTTTAGATTCATGTTTTCCTCCTCTGTATTATGTAGCACAAGGTAGTGAATGGGAGCTTGCCCCACCCTCCCTCCCGGCCCCTGAGTGTGGGATGAGTGTAACTTCACTGGGCTCTGAGCTTAGAAGGGCCCATCACTCTTGCTTTAATGCTCTGCTGTCACCATCTTCAATTTCTTAAAACTTTTTGTAGAAAAGGCCCTACATTTTCATTTTTTCACCAAACTCTCCAAATCATGTAGCTAATCTTGCATGAAGACAAACTTTCTCAGCCAATGAGTGATTCAGGGCTTAAAGGGATTTAATTGGCATAGTTCTGCAGGATATGTTTTCTTCTAGGGTCTACCTTATTCCAGGAATACCATATGACTCTCAGTATGTGATGCATGGCTAAGAGATGGGCAAAGTTCTCCTTTAAGCAAAGTCTGTGGTTCCCAAGTGCACCATTTTTTAAAATAGTAAGTTGAACTCCATGTTGGCTTGGCTACTGAGATTTATTTAGATATTCCCAAACCCTCCCAGTTGAAGCATGTTTTTTTCAGTGTCATCATTTTTTTGAATCTAGTGTCCCCAACAGTCGCAGGCCTTGTTCACTAGGCCATTCATCACTTCTCATTTTGTGAACTCTTTACCTCCTGCTGCATGTCACAAGCATGAGTGAGCGATATCAGTGTGGACACATACTTGCCATTCAGGCCCCTGCTGATGAGTGCATGGAAGTTTTCAGAAAAAGCAGAAGCAACAAAGATCTTCAGCTAGAAAGGATTAACTGAATTATATGTATGCTGACAGTCAATGAGACTGAATCTTCTAGAGCTGAAGCCTTGTGTTTTGAGGGCCTGAAAGAACTAGTTTAGCTCTTAGTCTAGACAAGTACAGTGCTGAAAGGTTTTTGCAAGAACCTGGGATAGAGACTGGGTTATTGACTGAATTGCTCTTTCCAGCTGAGAAGCTTTTTTGAGAATTCAGGAGGACGTTTAACTCACTCACCAGTCCACCAGGCTACAACCTACAATCTATTACTAAGCTTCCCTATGCCAGGCTGAACTCTCACTCTCTATCTGGTCAATGATCCATGGATTACAGCTTCCTTCGAGCAGTTGGCAACTTAAACCATCTCAGCTCAAGAGGAATTTTTGCAGTTACCTGTAGCTATGAGTCCAAAAGGTGCTGGCAGAGTAAATAGGCCTTCAACAACATACTTTTCAATTCATTGCCTGTTGACACAGTGTACAAATTCCAAGTTTATTCCCTACAAGCCTTTAAGGACCCCAGTGGGCAATCTCATGCCTGTAATGAGTTTGGGCTTAGGTCACCTCTTTCTGTTAAACAAATAATGACAAAAAACTCTTTTCGTTAATAATAATTGGAATATTTCCTCATCTTTCAGTGGTGCTAAGAACAGACTGTAAAATCAGTGACTAAAAACACAATTTTGAAAGAATGTGAAATTTAGATCCAGGCAACCAATACTGAGTAAATCCAGTATTGTCTACTTGGTGATTATTTAGAGGTATGGAGATCGCTATTTCTTAAGAGAGCGCATTCATTTTTGCAATGGTGGGATATAGTGAACCTATATTATTTATGAACAAAATAGCATCCTTCAATCTTTTCTTTTTCTGAACCCCTCAAGAAGAATTCTTCCTTGACAACCTACTCGTACATTGTACACCTTCCATGGCACTGCTTAATCTTCTAATTTCTAATTACTGATTTCTTTTTATCATTTTATCTTTTTCTTTCTCGATGAAAGCTCCTCAAATGGAGGGACCACTCTTTGAATACAGGGGATCTTCTTGGTACCTTTGCTCAGTTCCTGGCAGATTATAAATGTTTATTAAATGAATACTAAAGAATGGGGGATCGTTCTTCTTTTAAATTCTACCTTGGTTGTCGGTATCTTCTTAGCCCTCACACTTACCTATCCAGCCTATGAAAAACAGTCTGAAGAGACAGGAAATTCATAGCAGGCCCAGAAGTTGCAAGGGCGTGTGAGAATGTGCCCGTGTGTGATGGCAGTGGAGCCAAGACTAGCTCAAGCGGCAGAGGGAGGTGGGGTTTGAGAAGAGAGCAAAAGGCACAGGGCCTGCTTTGATGCCTCTGCTTACAGGGAACCACATCCTCACCCTTGCCCGTGTCACTCTCTGAAGTGCCTGGCTTATGCTCTAGCACCTGAAAGGAGGCTCTCACTTTATTTAAACTCCTGCCCCCCAAATACAGGCGTTGGAGGGGAGATGGAAAGGCACAATTAGAGCGGCCATCACATGTTTCTTTGTCAGATGATGAAAACATCTGATTTAATGAAGGATTAGAAAAGATTTATTTCTACACTTACATTTCAAATGTATTCAATTCTATGGGGCAGAGTGCCAATACATTCATTTACAGAGAGGTAAATATTTCACAGGTGTGTATAAAAGACATCTTGTAAAGAATGTGTTTTATAAACAAGATCAATCTAGATTGGGCTCTGCTTCTCTTCTTCCATGGAACCAGTATCAGTTCTTTTTAAAAAAGTATATATATATATATCTGTGAGTCTAATTGAGTATATTGTGTAGATGCTAATTGGAGACCCATTTCATAGGGCAAAATAGAAGAATGTTAACCAAAATTGTGATAGTACTTTTAAAAATACATATTTCTATCAATTTCAGAGAGGAAGGGATAGGGAGAGACCAACATCACTGATGAGAGAAAATCATTCATTGTCTGCCTCCTACACACCCCACACTAGGGATCGAGCCTACAACCTGGGCATGTGCCCTAATTGGGAATCAAACCGTGACCCCTGGTTCATAGGTCAATGCTCAACCACTGAGCCATGCTGGTTGGGCAAAAATTGTGATAGTTTTTATAGCTCTTTTTTTCTCCTAATTTAGCTGTGGAAAGGTATTTTTTCAAGCTTTTTTTTTTCTCCTTATTTTCAGTTGCACCAGTTTTCTCTCAACATAGTTTCCAACAACCGCAACATAAAATGCAATATTACATATTGGTAATTTTAAAAGTAATCCTTATTTTAACTTTACCCAGGTTATTTTAAACTTGTACTTTCTTCTTTTAATTGTTCCTTTTGTTTGTTTGTTTGTTTTTTGTAATTGTGTCCCTGTACCAGAACATTTTATTTTTAAGGGACTGTGGCAAATACTTCTGGGCCCCATCCCACTCCTCCCATGCACATAGAAGTATGATTTTGTTAAAATATTGGAAGACCACTCTTTCCACCATAGAAGGATAAATATTGTTTAGTTTAAAACAACCATTCATTTTTTTCAGTAATCGGAATGGAAATGGGCACGCGATACAATTCTAGCCAAAAAAGGGCCTGCTGAGGGGCCTTTGGGAAAATTGTTATTACCTTAATAAGAGACACAAGAAAGAGACATGGCCTTTTGTCGTCTTTTTTGGTTGAGGATGCACTGTATGGAGCTGCTGTAGCCAGCTTGCAATTAGGTGAAAGAGTAAGCCTGAGGGCAAAGTTGAGAACTTAGAAAGAAAAGGTGAACAGATCTGGGTCAATGATAAAATCTTTGTGAATTAATAAATCCTTTTAAGCCACTTTAAGTAGCATCCTCCATCACTTTCATGGAAAACATGCTAACAGACACTTCACCAGCTTTGGAGACTTATGGTTTCCACCAGGAGTGGGGCTATGCGCCAATGCCAGAAGATGCTACTTAACTCAGTATTTTTTATTGAATGTGCAGACTCAGCTAATCAAGCTCTATAATATGATACATAGGATATGAGATGCCCAAGTTAGTCTTAGGCTAAAGCCCAAATACCAAATGTCTATTTTTTGAAAATATTTTAACCTTTAAAGTTATGTATTCAGAATTAAGCTGCTATGGTCTTGACTTTAGAATATCATTTACATTTTGAAAAATTGCTTTCTTTTCTCTCTCTCTCTCTCTCTCTCTCTCTCTCTCTCTCTCTCTCTCTTGTACCAAGTAGATTATTATAAAGTGAATCTAAAATGTTTTGATCCATTATTATATTGAAAGACAAGGTCATTATGGTATGATAGCTGAAAAGTTAATCCATAAGCCACAGGTTTTTTGGGAGACTTTATACAACCCTGAACATTTTATTAGGATTTGCATGTATAGAAAATGCAGTTGATAGTCACATATCAATGATTTGTTAAGAATCCTGCCATGAGAATAAACAAAAGAACTATTGGGTAGAGCATATGAGGAAAAGAAATCCTCAGAATATCCAAATTGCAGTAGATATTATACTTTGTCAATTTCTTTATTAATGCTTATTTTCTCTCTTCAGTATCATTACAAGTAATTCTAGCCCAGGAGTAATTCTCCTGTTTAGTATCACAATTTACTGGTATGTAAGTGGCATTTTGAGGGGGAGCTCCTTGGTGACTAAGCTTGGTGACTGAATAAAAATAGAAAAATCTATGTTTGAATTTTCAAAATCATGCTTCATTAAAATCTACTAATATTTCTACTAGTATTCCTCAACGTGAATCTCTGTGAAGAGTATATTAAACAGAATTCCAAATCAAAGCAGCTTAAAAGAGAGTTAGATGGGGTTTTCCCTGCTGCAGGTTGATTCTACCATGAGGCAGATCTTAGCTGCCAGCAGCTCTGGGCTCATGTACTTAGACCTTGCTAAGCCACAGTTCTTGCAGCCACTGAAATACCCCAGAGCAGAAGGCCCTGTGGCCCGTGTCCTGCCTGGGTGAGTTACAGCGCCACCAGGAGTATGTGGAGCGGAAGGAGGGAGCAATGCCCTGGGAAAGGATGGCAGCGAGTCTTGATCAGACAGCACATGTCCTCTGCAGCAGGGATATTTACAGCAGTTTGCAGAGTTCCTCAAACTAATTTTCCCGGGAACTCTTTCTGCTCAGAACATCTGTTACCATTTCTGGGAAATACATTTTTGTCTTAACACTTTGGGAAATTATTCGTTAGAGTATGCAAAACATGTCAATACAGATTAAACTCCCTGGACTTTCCTAACAATCTTAACAGATATGTCAGCCAAGGGTAACCAATACCTCAGGAAGCCCCGATTCAGAGAGATTTAGAGATTTGTGAAGGGTCACAGAGACTACTGACAGAAAAATTCAGTCCCAATCACTTGTCAAAATTTGTGAGATTGGCCTTGGGACTGTGAAGCGGCCAGTTCTGTAAAATTTCTCTAATTTTGAAAGTACATCGTGTGAGGCTCTGCACACAGCACTATTAATGCCACATGGTAACTTGGGCACTATGGCATTTTATAACCCACTAGGTGCCCGGTGCAAGAATTCATGCAGGGGTGGGGTCCCTGGGCCTGGCTAGTGATTGGGCCCATGGGGGCCCTCTCACCCAGGCCCGATCAGGACCCTTCGGAGCCGACCAGCTGGTAGGAGGGACTGCAGGAGGTTGGCCGGCCACAGGAGGCTGGCTGTGGGAGCACACTGACCACCAGGGGCCAGGTCCTGTGCTGAGCATCTGCTCCCTGGTGGTCAGTGTGCGTAATAGCTACCAGCTGGTTGTCTGGTTGCCTGGTCATCCGGTCGTAATGGCCGCTTAAGCTTTTATGTATATAGATTAGTGCAATTATATAATGTGCTTTGTATCAAACCACTTAGTTGAGAAGCCTGACTGTTCCTTTTGCTAGAGATGTGCCCTTGGGCAAGTTACATTTACATTGGAAAATCATGTCAATAAAAGGTAGATCCTATGGGCTTGGTATTGTTATGATTACTAAAGATAACAAATGTAAAATACTTAAACAGTGACTAGGTCATATTACTCAATTAGTTTTAGTTATCATTTAGAGACAATTATCATAATTGAGTCATGCTAGAGTAAAACATTCCAGAAAGTTTTATATTAATTGTATATTTTTCCCTTAGTACGTGCATTGAAACAAAAAAATCTTGCCTGCAAATGAATTTTTCCCTCCTCATTTCTATCTTATAATATTTTTTGGAGGGAGAGAGACACACACACGCACACACATGCACAAATGCAAATCAATTAACCCTAACTCAAAACAGATGTCACCAAAATGTGCTGTACGTACTTTCACCCACGAACAGTTAACACATCAATTATGGGAAGGCAGAAGCATCCAAAGCCAGATGTTTTGAATGCCTTTGGAATTTATTTACTTTTTAAACTATGGCCAGTTGAGTTACTGTATGTTGATAACTGAAATAACTTCTCCTTAATTGCACATCAGTATAATTTCAAAGGCAGCCCTTAGCCTTTTAGTAGTCACAGGGGTGCCTCTGCTCCATGCATAGCAAACACAGAGACAGGACCAGATCAGATGCAGATGGCACAGATAACATTTTCCTGAATTATTGTATCAGAGCAGGGATTCGGATGGATTTCCGCTTGCCAGTCTGCTTTATACCTCGGGGCCGTGGACAGTCTCAAAGGAGCTCCCAGCCATTCCACTCAGGGACCCATTCCAAGTCAGAAAGAAGCAGATACCGTGTATTATGATTTAGAGTCCATTGCTGAAAATAGGATATTGTGGCTTAAAGAAATATTTAGACATTACTTAAGCTAACTACTATGGGATTGAAATGGAGGTCTAAATGTTATGACTGGAGCTGAACTCATGTTTGCAAAGGCTTTTAACCAAGCTGGTAGCTTGCAGAATAAACTTCACTCTGGAGTAGAAAATGGACACACACACACACACACACACACTCAGACCCAAATGAAAACATAATTTACCTGAGCACAATTTTCTAATCTTTCAAATTCTAATTGGCACGGCTGAGCTCATTAAATATGAAAAACTCAGATCTAAATATTCAAGAGCTCTCACTGCCTCTGAGAATTTGAACCTGGATGTCAGGTTGTCTTAACTGTATCCGACAATCATAGACTGCCCCCAATTCTGACTTACGTCACTGGTAGACTGTAGCAGTGGAAAATTTCCCTAGAGCAACTCCACTCTTAAATATGATCACTCTTGAGTTTGTGCCTGTTCAAAGAAATCCGAAGCTCCCCATCCATGTGAAATGGGGAAGTCTGTCAGTGAGTGGAGAAGGCAGTGTCTCTGAGGAATGGAGGGCAGTGGAGGTGGGGGGGAAAGTCGGAGGGGTGGTTTGGGACTATGGCTTAAAGTTGTCTGCTCCAAAGTTGGAATCACTTTGAAGTCCTGCTTCAGCATAAATTCATGTGACTTTCATAATAATTTTTATTCAAATCCTGAAGCATAATGGGTTCTTTGGGGAAAACGTTAGTTGGTGATTTCTCACACTTGCTGGCCCATCCCCACGTATGTGAAAGCTCACATTCCAGCTGAGAAGCAAGGGAAATAGTGGGGGAAATGTTTTCTGCCTGGAAAGTCTTTCATGACTGAAGTAAAATCATACCTAGGCCTCAACTGTTATGCAGGTTTCCTGCGCATATTCTTAGGCAGTGAGCAGAGGAAAACGTTGCCACACTGCTCTAACAGCCAAAATCTTCAGGGAGAGCTCTTGGTTATGTCTCCAAGAAAAAGTAGAAGTAGAGGAAGAAAGTGGGCCCACTGCTCCCTACTGTGCAGAGTGATCCCTCACTCCCTTCTAAGGACTGGGAGGCCAATAGAGATTAAGTCTTTAAAAAGAGGAATAAAGAGCTATATGAGGACCTCTCCTTTCTTACCTCTGACATAGAGATTGGGTTGTCTTATATGTGTCTTATGAAGGCTTATACAGCCCACTACTTAGATGCTATAAATAAGATAAGGGAAGAGGAGCCGTAAGAACAAAAATAAGGACTTGACCCAGTGGGTCTCAGGCTGATGTTGAAGCATAGCTGGAACGATTTCCTCGTTGTTGGTTCAGATCATCAATACAGCTAATGAGGGTTTGGAGGCAGAATTGGTTATTCCTAAATATCAGCCCAAAGTACATCTACTGAAAATTATGCCTTGTTTTGTTTATTTTATTCCAGGATGTTGAAATGAAGGAGCAAGTGACTGGGATTTCAAGTCTAATATGTTAGAGAGAATTCAAATATAAGGGGAGTAGCAGTGAAAAATTTAACTTCTAACTCAGATGGGCAAAAATACCACCTCCAAACCAGAGGTTGTGAAAAGAAATACTAAATACTCAATTCAATTTAAAACGTAACCCAATTAGATCATCTATTAATTCCTTTAGGTAGTTAATACTCAATTTCTCTGGAAAAAGAAAAGGCTCGGTTTGAGTCACCTCTTCCCCTTTGTTTTTCTCCCTAAGTGATAAGTAAATATCTGGGATGTGGGGTGAGACAGGGCAGCATTGCTTTCCTTGGGCACAATGCCACTGCCCCACCCCTCACCTCAGTTTCTAGGGCAATGCCCTCTTTCTACCTTGCTGTGCCTACCTACTTAGTATGTGGTATGGATTTGCGGTTGGGTGAGGTGGTGCACTCCCTGGTCTTTCCGATAGTCTCATGGATGAAATGAAGAAATGGTTGGGCCCCACCTCAGGGCCATAGATCCCTCTGATGTTAGGTTGTGAGGCTCACTTGGGCTCCATCTGGTGGTCTATTCTGTAGCTCTTTTATACAGTCACCTGTCCCAACCAAAGCCATACCATATGCCAATCTCATACCAGATTGTCAACCATGTTCATGTCCTTTATATGACATATAAAAACCAAAAGTGACAAAGAAAGTGAAATCTGGGATCTTTCTCCACATGATGAGGCCCCGGATTGGTATGGATGATCAAAGCTCAGGGCTTGAAAACACGTCTGACATTATCGTGTTCTCTGGTCAAACAATACCCTTTCTCTCTCCTCTTCTGTTATTGCTTCTCCTCCCCTTCTCCCTGCCATCTCTGGAAGCTTTCCCTCTGCCTGGCCTCCTTTTATGGCTCTGACCTCATTTTATACTTTAACAGAGACAGGTGTTTTCTCTACACAGAGTGAAAACTTTGCTGCTGATCCTCTAGGTTTGGTTATTGAAATGAAAAAAAATGAGGAAAACAGATTTTTAAAGTTCAGAAGATCATTTTTCAAGACAATGTTCTGGCTTACAAGGCACTTTCCTTACTGCATTATCCTATTTGCATATCAGAAGCAGAATGTCTCCTTCCTTTTTTCATTCTCACTGTAATAAATGGTTTCCTTTAGATATAAATTCTAATCTTCCTTTAGCAGATGGATACTTGAGGTCTATTAGTGCCAAGCTTATGAGTTCACATATTTAGAAAGGGAAAAGTGGAAAATACATTAATGTTTCTGAGAGGTCAGATGCTGTATCCAGACTTCCTTCTTCCAGTTTCGACCCAGAGGGAAACAGTATGTTTGATGAATGATGGTAATAATGAGAGCAGTGGATTCTTGCCATACTTCCCCTCCTGCTACTTGCTGTGGAGGATATCCCAAACTACCATGGGGGCAGCCTGGTTCATTTAAGAGGACAGGGTGGCATGGTCAGGCACATAGAATTTCTAGGATCACTCCAGAGTCTCTTGCATTTCCCATGTGGTGTGGACATTGAGTTGAGAACATAGGCAATTGGTGGGTTGTTAAGCAGGAGGCTATATTTAAGTGGGGGAGTTGGGAGGTTGGTTTACCTCCAGGAAGAACGGAGAAGAAATGGAATCAAGAAGGTAGAGATATAGCATGATTCACTATAGCCAAAAAAATAAAAATACACACCACAAGTTCAACAGCTATAAACTTTGGCCCTGGGAGCCAACAAGACATCTAACTCTCAGGGTGTTAGGGACAGGCCTGGTAGACCTGTAAGTGTCAACAAAGGCCCAAAATAAAGCCAGGTCATTGCATTCTCTTTCCAAAGGTACCAAGTCACCCAAGCAACATACTTTTTTCCTCCAGAGAGATTACATATCATCTTAGAGAGAAGCAGAGGGCGATGTCAACTGTAGAAGAAATAGCATTTTCTTCCCAAGAGAAGGCTGAAGTGATTGATCAGCAAACAGCCATATTAGACAAAAGTTTAAGAGAGACTAGTGTTTACCTATCTTATCACACTCTTCTTATTAGAGAAATCCCAAACCCAAAAAGGGCCTTGTACTTTTTCCAGGAGCTGTCTTTTGACCTTGAAAACTTAAGCCATACATTAAAGATGGTGGTGTGTGACTCTTGATGATTTCATGGAGCCATCACACCCATCCTGAAGGGTCCTCTTCTGGACTTTAATGAGAGAATAAAACCCCTAAGTTTAAGTCACTAGAGTCAGTTCTCTGTCACCAGCAGCTGAACTCAATTCCTGCCCATAACAATTAGCTTGTTTTGTCTCTTTGAATTTCTTCTGCTAAGAATTTACCTCCTCCCCCTCACCCTACCACATATGTTATAGACTCAGGGCAAAGGTTATTTTCCTTTCAGAGATGCAAACAAATGCATTAGAAATTTTTAGAACATTACCTGAGCAGCTGTGCAGAACTGCAAGTCAACATTAAACTGTCTTTCTGAGTTTTGGGTTTTATTTTTTTTGGAAAACTTATGTCTAAAGGGCATAGATATAGGATGTATGTGGTTCTGTTTTCTTGGTTCAACAAAATGTAAAAAAAAACAGTGACAACTGGGGGAGATTACAGCAATATGATGAGTACAGAGATAAAATTACTGCATGTAATTTGGAAAACATGCTTAGTTAATGGCACCCTGCTTAGAAAAGTCTCCAAAACTCTGAAACCTGACCATACTAAAACACAGATAATGTTTGGGGAGGAGTGGGAACCCAAATCCAAACACAGAAACTGTCCATGTAGATAGACTCTGTGCCTCTGAATTCTGGAGGCAAGGACTCAGGGCTGGGCCTTATCTTTGTGAAATTCTAGGGAGTACCCATCACATGGCGGGGCCCGGAATAGGACATCTACATGGGGTGGGGAGTTACTTGGAGTCTTCACTGAAAATCTCTCTACTGGAAATCTCTGCTAGCAGAATATATGAAAGTCACCCTGTTCCCAAATATCTGTTCCACATTATTTACATTTTTTCATGCCACATTATCTCTATTTTTCTTAAACAGTACATTTCATAATTGAACAAACATTATCTTTTAAAATGAAAATGTTCATGGAGGACAAGTAAAGTGGTTATATTCTTAGGAAACCTAACTTCTGCTGGAGGAAATAAAAAATAGATGGTAGTATGTGAAATATGTTGGCAAATGGGAAGGTAATTTTTAGATATAAGACCTGGCAAGGGAGACCAGGCCACTTTGAAAGCTCTTAAGGAGAGGTCTTCTTGTTTTTTCCTTGAATATGATCTAGGTTAACCATATGTCAGGTTGCATGTGACAGTGCTTACCAGTTTATACCAGTTGTCTAGGAGTAATTATTTTACTTCAAAAATTTCCTAGAATGCATGATACATTTTATGAAAAATGTATATTTATCCCACTTCTCTTTCTTCAAATAAGAGGGAAAGAGCCTCTGATATTCAGAGATTCATGTACTTTTAACTCCTTTCTCTGGGAGAATTACCTGTTTCCCTCCTCTGACTTTTATCTCTGTCTACCTTAGCATGATTATGGAGATGCAACAGTCTTGGGTTAGGACTAAGTCCTCTTATGTATTAATTGATCGAGAGCCTTAGAACTGAAAAAAGATACAACTGAAGAAGCCCTCTCTGCCTTTTACCTGGCTCACTAATATGGGGTAAAGTGTTACTTGAGGTGCTCTTCAAAGCCCAGGGGGAGCGATGTCTGTCCATGTACAGTGATAGTGTGAATAGTCACCATTGCACATATGTGTGTTGGAAGACATATGGCCAATGCAGTGTCGTAGATTGGGTTTTCTTAAAAGCAGACCCCCAAGTGCAAGTAGTTTATTTGGGAGCTGATCTCAAAAAGTTAAGAGGAACATGGAAAATGTTGAATTAGGATAGAGAAGAAAGCCAATAAAGGGTTTACTACTGAGTAAGCTACCTCTGTGGATAGGGTGGCTCCATCTTGTTAAGAACATCTGGTGGGCTGTGTGTCATCTCAGGTAAGGTGGCAAGGGAACTGACAGTCCTTAGTTGTGGGGTTCCTCCAGAAGCCATAAATTGCCCAGAAATCCTGGCCTATAGCAGATGAGCTGAAAACTCTTCAATGACCCGAAGATCTCAAGCAAAGAATCTCAGCTGCTTGAGGATGGAAGCCAATAGATCACCAAAGAGAAGTAGATAAGTCATGGACAGTGTCTGGGGCAGAGGCACAGGGAATTAGCTGAATATTAAATATAATTTCAGGAAGATCAATCAACACTTTATCTTTTATTAAGTGGAAAACAATACTCAATTGTAATATTTTAGATGTAAGTTTATAACTGAATTTATTAATTCATTATAATTGAAAATGTCAGATCTTTGGCTTTAGTCATGACTAGATCCAGGGTTTCTGCTTCTGCCTTTATGATTCTTTCTCTCATTTTGGACAGTTTCCTAGATTTTGGCTTCACACTTGGGCAGGTTATTTTCATTGGTAGCAAAATTGGGAATCAATTAGATGTAAGCAGTTTAGCAAGTTCAGAAGAAATAAAGTCCCTCTTTTCCAAAAGTTTACAAGGAAGTCTAAGAAAGTTCTCACTGGACTAAAACGATGTCACCTGTACATCCCTCAATGAGTTATTGCAGCCAAAAAAATGGAATTTGATGATTGGCTGGATTAAGTTCACACATACCCTTCCTCGGAAGCATGGAAATGGATACACCTTGTGTGAATTACATAGTCTGGGGTATGGGCAGAATAGATCCTTGGGGGTGGGGGGGGAGAGGGGAGAATCAGGCTTCTTTTATCAGAAGGGAATGGATAGCCGACAGATTAAACACACACACACACACGTGCACGCACACACACACACACACACACACACACACCACGGAAATATACCCCTATACATTGCCATTTGACCCTTTAGCTTTGAGTTGTGAAAAAAAAATCCAAGTTTCTCTGGAGATTTATTAACAATTTGTTTCTAGCCAGGTGACAATTTTGTTTCTGGCTTAGCAACTAGCTCTTTGTGTAACACTGAGCAATTCACTAAAAAGAATGTCAAAGGATATGCTTCCTCTCTTATAACTTTCAACTTAGGCATCAAAGTGGAAGGGACCAAGTACCCCTATTTTCTAATGGGAGGTTCTGGGCCACCTGAGTACGATGCATAATTGAGGGTCACAACATTGATCCTTCCATCTTTAGCCCAACAAAACCCTGTGGACTCTTTGGAGGATCCCTTCAGAGACACCAGCATCTTTGCTACTCTCCTCCTCCTCATGTGGGAGAGCAGGTGGTACTTTCCACACAAACCCAGTGAGGCCGACTTCCATGAAATCCTTAGCAGAGCCTAGCATGTGTGCCTTGGGCTGGGTTTTTTGACATGCCTGGGAAGGTTACTGAGATGGAAGCTGCCTCTAATAACAGAGGGAGGAGACAGACTTAGAGGGAAAGACATACTATTGCTTGTTCTCACAATGTGGTATTGTGGTTAAGCATGGAGTTTCTGAAGCTTGAGTTCAAATCTCACCTCTACTACTTCTTAACTGAGTGTTCACAGCTGTAACTAATATTTCTGTGGCTTTGCGGAAATAACTCAAAGGAGTGTTGTGAGAATAAAATGAATCTATATATATAAAAGCCCAGTGATCAGAATGGCGGAACAACCAGAATGACCAGAACGACTGGCGGCTATGACAGGCACTGCTGCAGCCAACCAGCCTGATCCAGGCCCTGATTGGCCCCCAACACTCTGATCGGGGGCGGGCCTGGCTGGCCAACTGCCTGAGGCCCCTCCCTCCCTCCTGCTGGCCCTCACCCAAGCACGATTCATGCACTGGGCCTCTAGTTGAAATATAAAAGCGCTTGGAACAGGGGTTGACACATAATAAGTTTGATTATTATTTCTTTCTCACAGGCTAAGGTAGACTTTTGGTAGCCCCACAGAGGATGCTGAATTTGAGTTCATTGGACAGTCGTTAGATGTGCAAGGTGACACAGAAGAGAGAGTCTGTGGGACACCAGGAAGCAGGGAGGAAGGTGTCATGCACATCGACTAAAGGAGACATTATGCAGCAGGAAGTCTTCAGAACTCCTGGTAATGGGAGGTAGAACTGAAGAACCCACAAACACAACCTAAAAGTTACTTTTTAAGAGCTGTTGATGTTAATGGGAAGCTAAGACAGAGCTACCTGGTGCCGCTGCCCTTTCTTTTGTTTTCCATCCTTCCTTCACACCACAGAAGAGAGAAGCAGACTTGCGAATAGGGGAGGATATCGAAAGCCATGAAGAACAATAAACCTGAGCAAATTGATCCTTTGCCAAAAGTGTAGCTATGAATTAGAGAAGAAAGTGAAGCTTTGACATTAAGAACTGAATTGTGTTGCCCTAAAATTCATGTGTTGAACCACTAATCCCAGTGTGACTGTACGTGAGGACAGGGCTTTTAGGAGCAAATTAAGGTTAAATGAAGTCATAAGGGTGAGGCCTAATCCAATAGTATTGGTGACCTTATTTAAAAAAAAAGAGAGAGAGAAAGAGAGAGAGAAGGATCTCTCTTTTTCTCTCTCTCTTGCTCTCTCTTCCTCTCCCTCCCTTTCTCTCTCTGCCATATGAGGACACATCAAGAATGTGATCACCTCCAAGTCAGGAAGAGTCCTAACCAGGAACTGAATTGGCTGAAACCCTGATCATGAATTTTCTTAGCCTCCGCAATTGAGAGAAATAAATTTCTGTGTTTAAGCTCCCAAATTAATGGTGTTTTTTATGGCAGTCTGAGTTTACTAGTACAGATATTAAGCTTTTTGATGTCTGAAAAGCAGAAAGAGCTTGTTATTCATTCTCTTCATCAATATCTGACAGTAGCTAGAAAAGCAAAATTTTCAGTTTAGGATTTTATCTTATACCAGGGAAGGGGTAATTGATAAAACAGAATTAAAAGGGCAGTGGTAAGAAGGAATGAACATACTTTCCATGAATTTAGAGTATCAATAATTTGGTTGCACACTTAATTTCTTTGGTCTGTGTTTCATTTCTGTAGAATTACATAAAGGCGTTGGACGAGGTGGCATTTAAGTTCCCATTGCCACTCAGATATTTTGTGTTCCATTCAATGATTCATCCATTTGTGTGAGATATTTTATGAAAGCAGTTCTGAAAAGTAACTATGTTAGAACACTTCAGAAGGAAGATGGAGCAGAAAGGAGAACCAACAAAGAGGACCTTTTAGAGAACTATAAATCTTAGGTCTTCTGACCACAAACCACACTTTCTTAGGTCCAGCACTACTGCCAGTATTAGCCATTTCATTTAAAAGGGCCTTAGTAGACTAAAAATTACCTTAAGAAACTTCAGCGATTCATGATGTAACAAGCTGCCCCTAGTGTTCTCAATTATTTTATTGACAAAAACTAATTTTAATAAATTATATAGAACACACACACACACACACACACACACACACACACACACACTCTCACATGAGTCTCAGCCCTGATGAATCTAGAGCACTAAAATGTCTGGTTAATAAGACCAAACCCCTGATTTCAGGTAGAATATAACTAGTCACCCATGTTCTAGAGAGTTGTGATATTCTAAAAGATGTGCAGGGCATTTCATATTGACTCTCAAGCAACTCCTCCTACTAGCTTTTCTTCAAAGATAATTATTCCTTTCCCATACCACATTTGTCCCTATGCTTGGGTAAATTGTAATTCTGATTTTAAAGGTCTGCCATGTGCTGATCTAAGGTTTAAAGGCATTCCCTTTCGATATGTCAGTTTTAGGTTTCTGAGGAAGAGAAACCAATAAAATGAACACTGTAAATTCCCAGTTCAAAAGCACCTGCCTTCATGAGGGCATTTTCATAAATGTTGCCAATGAGATGTAGTGTTGCCAATAGAAATTCTCCCTGGTAGGCCTGCCTGAACCAACAGCAACGGTTATTAAAAAGTCTTTGTACCTTTTTCATATTAATCTAGTGCTTCTTAAACATGTTTCTCATGTTAGAGTGATTCATAAAGCCTCTAATCCCATGGGTGTAATAGGACACCTCTCAATTATGCATCCTGGGGATGAGTAATTTCACAAGCTGAGGGAAAGAGATAAATGCATTAAAATGTTCCTGCAAAACAAATTTCAGGGAGACAAAAGGATGAAACAGGAAGTGAATGTAGAAATTGACGATTCACTTTATTGTGCAGAGAGGGATATTAGATCTGTCTTGGCAGAACTGCTTAATTCATAATTCTGCACAAACAACCCTGGTAACATCACTGCCAAAAGCCTTCCTAAACGCATGTACCTACAAATGCTCAGCTTTGTCTCTGGTAACTGCAAAGTATGAGAATTATTAATCACATTCTGTAGTGAGTCATGGGGCATACTTTGAAAATCTGTGAGAAATTATCTCATTATATAATTTCATTCAGGATAAGTTCCATTTAGAGGCAGAGTGATTGGTTACTTCTGGAGTTTTTGGCCTTATCATCTGCAGCTATATATTGAGCCCCTACTGATGCTGTTATGATGAGCCAGTTATTAATAATAGAAAAGGAGCAAAGCGGGGAGGGCAGACATTATAGGCATGTCATTTGGGCAGCTTCACCAGGCAGCTGCAACTTTGCACTCCCCAGAGAACTACATAGGAAAGCTAGACACATGCCCAACAAAGTTGGGGAGACTAGAAACTACTTGCCTGTCAATCAAACCTGGGGACAGAGATAGTTGGCCAGAATGGGTGTGACCATTGCAAAGCCATTTTCTCTCCTGTCATTTCTCTTGTTGCTTGTGTGCTCTTGGCTTTGCCTTTACCCATCTTTCCTCCACAGTCATGTGGCCCTGCAGACCCCACTCACAATGGATTGATGGACTGCAGTGGGGAACACAAGCTAAGCTAGCCTGATGATGTACCTGGCTCTGGACACTGGCTCTGATCTTAGCTCCACTGAAGTCCCAGCTACACTTCTATGACTGGACAAAGGGAAATGGGACTTTGGAAACTCAGGGATTTAATTCCATGCAAATAAAAATCACTTGTTCTCCCATGAGAGTCTCAGAAGATTTCTTTTCTTGGGATATCTCAAGAATGCTTCACCCCAGCAGCCACTGGGGAGATGAGGGCCTCTCCAATATGTTAACATTAGTGTGTGAAAAGGCACATGGTAGCTGAGTGGGTTATGACACTCAGAAGAGCCAGGCCTGATATAGGAAAAGACAAATAGCCACATAGAGTAGTAACTTTTGTCCTGGGTGAGAAATCCTAAAGATATTCAGAGGTAAATGCAATTAGAGGGTTGGCATCTCTAAGGAAGCCTTTATGGATGAGTGGGCAGATTGGACCTTAGAGGAAAGATAGTCATTAGAGAAGCAGAGGTGGAAGAGATTGACCCGGAGAATCATTTTGTGTTGGAGAAATGGAACTATATAGGTCTAGAGCAGTGATGGCAAACCTTTTGAGCTCGGTGTGTCAGCATTTTGAAAAACCCTAACTTAACTCTGGTACCGTGTCACATATAAAAATTTTTGATATTTGCAACCATAGTAAAACAAAGACTTATATTTTTGATACTTATTTTATATATTTAAATGCCATTTAACAAAGAAAAATCAACCAAAAAATGAGTTCGCGTGTCACCTCTGACACGCATGTCATAGGTTTTCCATCACTGGTCTAGAAGTTGGCACATTTAAAGCATGTTTGGAGAAAATTTACGTTATTAGATTTAACCATATAAAATTGTTATTTTTATACGTAAGAAATGGTCAAGCTTTCTCACAAGACAGAAACACACAAGCCTGGCATTCTGGAAGATAAAGGTGAATATGTGGGTAGGAGCCAGATTATGAAGGAATTGGGAACATCATGGTAAGGGGCTGGTGGTGAGGTATTTCCCTTAAGCCTCATCAACAACACAACATTTGAAATGAAAAGAATTATGAAACTTAGAATTTTCTAAGGAAGTGACCTTAGGATAAACTTATTTTAACTTTCAATCCCTGAATGATCCTTCAATGTCTGTTTTTATCACCCCAGTGGTAATGAATGTACACAAATTCAACTAATACTCTTTTGAATAAAATCTAATGTGTTTTGTTTTTATTTAATATTGAACCAAAGAGTAGTGCTACAGGCAAGGATAAAACTTCAGGCCATCCTTTAAAACAAGGCAGCAGATGAAATAGTCCCTTTCTTACTGCTTTTACCCTTGTGGCTTAATTTCAAGCTCCTTACCATCTGGTTGGTCTTGTTTAGACATGCTCCAATTTGTGAAAGGTTCTCTGAAAGTTCAATATTCAACACAATACAACATACTTTCTGGACATTGTACAACTATTCCTACCTTTCTTCTAGACATATTTTTTGATTAATGCATTATAATTTGCAATTGCCATACAAAAATGAATCATATTGCATTTGCTGTCAGCTAAACCCAAATACATTTCTTGTTGAACTACAAATAAGCCAGGAAACCCATATTTTATAGTTGGGCAAATGATTTGTGTACCACAGTTAGGATTTTGCATTAAATTCCTGTTAAGTGTCATCTAGGTATAGTTAGCCCCTTGTTTCAACCTATTTCACTATTCTTCCTGATCTATTGATATCATTGTAATTAGCTAGTTCTTAATAACAGGAAAGGATCAAAGGGAGGCCAGACATTTTGGCATGTCATTTGGGTAGCTTCACCAGGAAGCTGCAATTTCACACTCCTCAGGAAAACATCAGCCCATTCCCTGCAGTTCACTGGGGGAAGGGATTCAATAAAAGGGAGATAGATGCATGTGAAGTTGGGGTCACTAAGGGACTAAAGAAGGTGTTTGTCAGTCACTCCTGAGAGCAGAGATCATTGGCCAGAATGGGCGTGGTCACTGCAAGTCTGTGAAAATTTGAGAATATGTAACCCCCTAAACAAAAGAATTGCTCTCTTCCCTCTTAGCTTCTGGGACTCTCTCATTCCTGCTTCCTTGCATTTGCCTGTTTCCTCCATAGCCATGTGGCCCTGCAGACCCCACATGCAATGAACTGATGGACTGCAGCATGGAGCACAAGCTAAACTAGCCTGATAATATATTGAATTGCTCCAACAGGGAATGACAACTCTGGATACTGGCTCTAATTCCAGCCCTGTTAAAGCCACAGCTTCACTTATATGGTGGGTCTGAGGGAGAGGGGACCTTGGAAACTCAGGGATTTAATTCCATGCAAATAAAAATCACTTATTTTCCCATGCAAGTCTCAGAAAATTCTTTAACTCAGGATATGGCAAGAATTCCACTCCCATGGGCAACAGTTGGAGATGAAGGCCTCTCCCTACTGGTAACACTATCGCTCTTTAATTTTTCATCTCTAGATTTGATCACCATGCAACAAACATCCTTACCAGCTGTTGAATAAGGTGGGACTCGGAAGTACACCATTTTCTGGGTCCACATAAACTACTTAGAAAATAATGTTTATGAAATTCACCTAATATGGCTGCAAGTTGACCAATGTTTCCCATTATCAGTCTTAAGTATAGCATGACATATTTGTCAGCTATCTTGCTGAACTAGTGGGAGCCATGGCTTTCAGCATGCTCCATTTCATAAGCTCTATCTCAGCATTATCAAACTTTTTCTTAGTGGGTTGTTTCTACAATGCCCTTGTAACATAAAAGCATGAAGGAATATAGTGGCCACATCAGGTTATGCAGTAGGACACTATGAAATCAATTACCTCCTTTATAACTGCTCTATCCCAACACAAATTATATATTAAACCACTGGTGAGAAAACTGTTCATGTAAAGGGCCAGGTAGTCAATATTTTAAACTTTCTGAGCTATATGGTCTCTATAGGAAATACTTCACTTTGCCATTGTAGAGAAAGCAGCTATAAATAATTCTGAACAAATATGTGTGGCTACATCCCAATAAAAGTTTATGAAAACAAGCAGCAAGCTGGATTTGGCCCATGGCAGTCATTTGCTGACCCCATTACAATAATATTTTTGTATTAATATATTGTCAAGGATCATATGTGTAACATCTGAAAGTATGGGGAAGTCTCTAAAGAATGAGAAGCAAAAATGGGTAATTCAGGGGCGGAATTTGAAAATTAAACTTTTTCCCTGATGCCCTAGCTGGTTTGGCTCAATGGCTAGAATGTCAGCCTGCAGACTGAAGGGTTCTGGGTTCGATCCCCATCAAGGGCACATGCCTCAGTTGCAGACTGCTGGCCCTGGTCAGGTGCATTCAGGAGGCAACTAATCGATATGTCTATCTCACATCGGTGTTTCTCTCTATCTCTCCTTCTCCCTCCCACTCTCTCTAAAAATCAATGGGAAAAATATATTCTTGGGTGAGGATTAAAAATAAATCTTTCCCTGAGGACAGTAGATGGCTACCCACTTTAAGGATTCACCATGGAGCTGAGGGCTTAAGGAGGAGAGAATGGATGGTAGCATCCATCTGTAAGAGAGTGTGCCCAGCAACAAATGCAAACTTCATTTATTTTGCACTCTTGCTGAGGTTTGGAACAGATTTCAGTATCAATATCACCCATCACACTCAATTTTCTGGAAGCTTGATGTGAAACAAAAAAAGTGTACAGCACTTAACTACCCCCACCTGGAAGTAATTTTTAACTTTGCTGGTGATAATTAGAAGGCCTTGGGCATATATATGTAAAACCATATTTAAAGATAAAGTAGAAAATTGTGTGCAGTAAACCCTGACCTATGCACTCACAAAGTGCAGTTGTGAATAAGGAAAATAAACAAGTGAAACTTCCTCCTGGGGGAAGAGTTACCCTATCATATAAGCTGAAATGGGAACTAAAGATTCTGTTGAGAAGTCATTGTTGTTCTCTACACTTGTATGCAGTTTATATGCCATCTTTCTTCAATGATCAAATTCCACAGATTGTAAGATGCACAACTGATTTATTAACAGCTTTACAGAAAGACAGCAAAGCAAACTAAACAAAAACTCTACCATATTCCACATTTTCTCATCAATTGTAGAATATACCCTGACTTCAGAAATGTGAAAAGTGGGAAATGGCATTGTAAAATGTAAAAAGTCTTTTCTATTTTCATCTTCTCCACTGCCCGCTCCTTGACCCCAAACACAGGCACACCTTGACTTTAGGGAAAAATAAAACACGCAAAGCCTATCACTCATTCTTCCGGAATAAATGATTTTCACTGCTTTGTTCCAAGTTGTCTATTCTAAGAGGAGAGACAGTCTTATATTTGGATTATTTTTAAATGGATATGACACTATTAAACATTTAAAAAAACCTTTATTTTAGAACAGCTTTCGGTTTGTAGAATTACTGCAAAGATAGTACAGAGTTTTCATGTACCTCATGCCCAGTTTTTAAATTTTTTAAAAAATTTTTAAAATATATTTTTATTGATTTCAGAGAGGAATGAAGAGGAGGAGAGAGGTAGAAACATCAACGATGAGAATCATTGATCTGCTGTCCCATGTACGCCCCCTACTGGGGATCAAGCCTGCAACTTGGGCATGTGCGATTTGCCTTTTTTCCCCTTAACTGTGTCCTAATTTCCGTTTTCTGTTCTAGGATCCCATCCAGGAAACCCCATTAAATTTAATAGTCATGCCTCCTTAGGCTCTCTCTGTGATAACAGTTTCTCGCCTTTTCTTATTTTAGATGACCTTGACACTTTTGCAGATTATTGGTTAGATATCCTGTACTAGTAGACTCTCCCCACAGTTGGGATTTGTAATACATTTAAATTCCTTTGTCACTTTCTGCGTTTCATTCTGGGATCCCTTAACTGCGAAGTAATTTCATAAAATGTGTATCCATTCTTCGTGCTATAAAATTCTGTAGATTTTGACTTATGCTAAACACCTTATCTTATCATTCAAAATAGTTTTGCCTGCCCTAAAAATCCCCCCACAGCCCGCCGTGTTCTACATATTCAACCAGTCCTTCTCTGCCACATACTGAGCCCTTGGCAACCACTGACCTGCTTACCATCACTGTAGTTTCACCTTTTCCAAGGTCTCATGTATTTGTGGAAACGTGCAGTACGTGACCTATTCAGATCGACTTCTTTCATTTAAGGTTCCTCTATGTCTGCTCAAAGGTTGATAGCTCATTTT
This sequence comes from Myotis daubentonii, assembly GCF_963259705.1. NCBI lineage: Eukaryota > Metazoa > Chordata > Mammalia > Chiroptera > Vespertilionidae > Myotis > Myotis daubentonii. The sequence continues at coordinate 18,468,091 of NC_081842.1, read as the reverse complement.
TGTCATTACTGAATAATAATTCATTATATGATGTTATAAGTTTGTCTAGTCACCTATCGAAAGAGCTCTTGGTTGTGCTCAGTGTTTGATGATCGTGTATCATGGCCTTCTGGACATTTGTATATTTTTTTGTGTGGACGTCAGTTTTCAGCTCACTGAGTACAATTGTTTGATCTATAACTATAGTAAGCTGATGTTTAGCTTTGCACAAAACTGCCAAAATATCTTCGGAAGTGGCCAAACCATTTTGCATTTCCGCCAGCAGAGAATGAGAGTTCCTGTTGCTTTACCTCCTTGCAGCCATTTGGCGTTGTCAGTGTTTGAATTTCTGCCAGTCTTATAAGTGGGCAGTGATATCTCATGCTGTTTTAGTTTGCAATTCCCTAATGATAAGTGCTGAGCATCTTTTCATATTTACTTTATGTATAATTTAAAAATAAATGCAATATATTCTCTGCAACTTCACTTTTTTACCTCACAATAGATCTTAGAAAATTTTACTTGTTAGTTGATGTGAATTTTCCTATTTTATATGACTACCAAATATTTCATAGTGTAGATTATCTTATTCTTTGCAATACTTCTATTTGACTCCTTGATTTATCCATCTATGAAATATTTCACAGACTTGTTAAAAGGGTTAAATAAGATTATACAAGTAAAGAGTTTGGAATCAGCACAGAATGCCCAATTATCTACTAGATTCTCTTCCCTTAGTACCAGACTCTGGGTGTTGATAGGAGCAGCAATATAATCCATTAAAAACTATGGTACATTTCCCAGCCTTCCTTGCATCTAAAGATAGGCAAGTGACACATTTCTGGTAAATGTGATGTAAACAAAAAAACTCACTGAGTATGTGTATTCGTTTTCTAGGGCTGCCATAAAATACCACAGATGGAGTATTTAAACAACAGAAATTTATTTTTCTCACAAGTCTAGAAGCTAGAAGTTTGAGGCCAGGGTGTCAGTAGAAATAGTTTCTTCTAAGGACTCTCTCCTGGGCTTGTAGACGACCACCATCTTCCTGTTTCATCACATGGCCTTCCCTCTACATGTGTCTGTGTCCTCATCTGTTCTTCCTATAAGGGGAAACAAGTCATTAGTTTGGGGCCCACTATCACGACCTCCTTTTAACTTCATTGCCCTTTAAAATTCCCTTTCTCCAAATACAATCACATTCTGAGATACTGGGAGTTAGGAATTCAACATATGAATTGTGGGGTAACACAATGCAGCGCATAACACTATGGTTTTCAGGAAAGCACCTCAACAAAGGCATAAGTCCTATTCGCATGTTGTATTTTTTGTTCATCTGCCTTGAATGTGTAGATCAAAGGGCTGACGCTAGAACGGCCATTTTCTGACATAGAAGGAAAGGCTAAGAGAATCTCAGCACATCTCCCCCTGATATACTCACACTGCAAAAACACCAACTAATCTTAACCCTGAACATCTTGATATGTATGTCGGGAGGGGGGTGGGGATAGGTGGGGTGGAATGAGTTAGAACTAATTATTTGAAATTTCTACATATTGTTGAACCCAAGTCTATACTGAGATGTAAATAGTGTTCAATAAAATTTAATTCCCATCCTGTCCCCCTGTGTGGCTCAGTTGGTTGAGAATTGTCTCATGCTCTGAAAGGTCACTGGTTTGATTCCTGGTCAGGTCACATGCCCAGGATTTGGGCTCCATACCCGGTCGTGGCTCAGCAGGAGGCAGCCAATTGATGTTTCTCTCTCCCTCTTCTTTCCTCTCTCTCTAAAATCAATTAAAAAAATAAAATAAAATTTAATTCCCAATAATTATAGTTAAAAGTTTTTTTTTAAGAAAAGAAGGAACTTAAATATCCATCAATAGAAATATTGCAAAAAATAAGATAATCTACATTATGAAATATGTGGTAGTCATATAAAATAGAAAAATTTACATCAACTAACAAGTAAAATTTTTAAGGAAACAAATAGATATTTTCAATGTATAAAACCAGTTTATGTAGATCTTATAAAATTTCTCATAGATTTATAGCATACCCACAAATACACACAATATTTATCATGAGAAAAATCAGACTTCTCAGTAAATAAAACTAGACAATGTCACTACCAAAACTAGTGGCGTGACCTGGAGATTTTTGTTTGTTTGTTTGTTTGTTTGTTAATCCTCACCTGAGAATATTTCTCCATGGATTTTTAGGGAGAGTGGAGGATAGAGGGAGAGGCAGAGAGAAACATCGATGTGAAAGAAACACATTGATTGGTTGCCTCCTGCAAGAGCCCGACCAGGGCCTGGGTCTGGGAGGAACCTGCAACCAAAGTACTAGTACAGTACATGCCCTTGACGCTCTATCCACTGAGCCAAACTGGCCCAGGCATGACCTGGAGATTTTATTACTAGAGTTTATACTTACTATTAATTTAAATGTAATTTGTTGACATTTAACTAATAAAATGTCAGGCTGTTTCATATAGTTAAATAAAATGGAGAGTTCTTTCTTTCTTTCTTTCTTTCTTTTTTTTTTTTTTAGATCATTGGACTAACCTCTTAATATAGACTTGGACTTTGGACTGTGATTCCTCAATGCAAATAGTTCCTCATGACTTTATGATATGATTTAGCCATAGACAATGTGTTGTGTAAAAGGCTTCATGCCGCATAACAGAAAATAAGCTCTATCAATACAATAGTGTAGTGAAGGGCAGTATGCACAGCCATTTAACTGTCCAGAATACTTTAAAATTATGCATTGGAACCAGAACATATAAAATGTTCTAATGGATTCCAAATGAAGAATAATGACAGAAATTAATTAAAGCTGGAGAAAGAATAAACACCACTTATTCAAAAAGCATGTACTAAGAATCCAAGGGAACAGATAGGTTACACATTCAGGGTATGTTTAATGAGGTTTCAGGAAGGCACTCTACTTAAAAATTGGTAGCATGTTTTGGTTATGTTTGCAGAAGGACACTCCACTGTGTGTGTTGTTTTTTTAAGTCTGACTGGAATTCTAATTTTTGCTATGTCAAAGAGACTCTCAAGTGTTTTTAAAAGCATCTTATGAAAAAGATTTCTTTATTTGGCTCTCAATGTAGATCCAATCAACCTAAGTACATTGCATTTCAGGGAAACGAAAATGAAAGCCGAGAGCCAGTCTCTATTATTTCCAATCTGCTGCATTTACCAAATATGTTTGACTCATTGGTATGTTATTTTGGGCATCAATATTTATCAATATGGAATGCAGCTCCCTGTGTACACATGTTATGTTTGTGCATTATTTTAATTACATGAGAAAAGATTAAAAGAGATGATTTACTACCACCAAGTTTTCTCATTTCATAAAAGAGCTTTATGGAGGTCATTTCTTTCTCTGTTTCACTAGTATAGCTTTTCTGAAAATATAGATATAGCTTTTCTGAAGAACAATACTATCCATTGTTAAGAGTAATTCAAGCTTGTTGAAAAGAAATTTATTATTTTTACAACCTCACCACACAAAATTTTATATTACTGTTCCACTATTTGCCGATGATCATATAACATTTTAAAGGAGAGAAGAAAATGAACATGGGACTAATAATTTAAAAAATGTTTTAATTAAACTTAGCTTGCTGATTTCTCACCAGAAGAATGAAGAATTTGGGTAAACAAGAGACTCTTAAGGAACTGCTGTTACTTCCTCTTCTACATTCCCAGAGAATTATCTGTACTCTGCCTTCTAGAACTCATGTACGTGACACTAAAATGGTTTGTATACATAGCAGTTTCTCTTAAGACTGCTAGGTCCTCAAAGATAGAGACCATTTATTCCTTTTTATATTTTCAGTATACTCAACACGTTGAATGAATGAATACCTTTACATATAAATGAGTATAAACATGATTTTGATAAATTTAAAAACACACACATTTCTAACTATGATCCACAGTAAAAAATACATTTTACACTGAAATGCAAAATACAAATATTTCTTTCTCTAATAAAAATTGACACTTGAAATTTATATAATTTTATATAAGTTTCACCCCAATAAATGTAATTTGATAAAAGAAAAAAAGATTTGCCATTCAATTCTGATCCTTGCTCCATTCACCACTCTCTGATATTTTCCATTGTAATGCCTTTCATTTTTTTTTTTTTTAAAAATGACTCATCAATTAACTAAATTGATTTTATAAACCATAAGAAACTCTGATTTGTGGGATAGGAAAAAATGTATACGAATCAATTCCTCTCTAATTTAACTTACATACATTAAGCTACCAGAAAACAGATGTATAGATACTGGCCATTTCATAAAATTTTATGGAAATGCTGACAGTACAGAAAAGACATTTAAGTGTGAATTTCTGGAGTTAGCTTCAGGAAAGTGGTTCAACTCCACTTGAACATTTTAGAATTTAGTTGTATAGAGAGAAGCTGAACAGTCTAAGGTGTGGCAGATAAAAATAAGAGCAAAAGGAAGAAAGGAGTCAATGACTGTAATATACTCCTCTGTATCCATCATTTATCTATCCTCTATCTATTTTTTTTAGAAAGATCAATATAGACTCAGCAAGCAATATTTTTCCCTTTGGTGAAAACGAATATAGACAGGGAACACAAGTAGCCTACTAAAGGGCCATGAGAAGGAGTTGATAAAGATCAGGCACGTTTGGAAACAGCTGAGGGAAAAAAGGTGCCTGTTGCTTAAGAGGCCTAACGAAATATTGTATTAGCCCTTTGCGTTATGAGCCTGGCAGCAATGACAGAAATAAAAAGATTGGGAGTGATGGTCTATGTTAGTGGGCTGTTTTCCAGGCTTCCCCACAATCGAGAATCTCAATATCCATGCTTATCTTTCTAAATTGGAATGTGTAATGGTTATTTTTTATTCTTTTTTTTAAAATATATTTTTATTGATTAAGATATTACATATGTGTCCTTGTCCCCACGTTACCCTCTACCCCCCCCCACCCCCCCGTTGTCCGTGTCCATTGGTTAGGCCTATATGCCTGCATGTAAGTCCTTTGGTTGATCTTTCCCCCTTGCCCCCACCCTCCCCTACCCTCCCTCCAAAGCCCGACAGTCCAATCAATGACTCTCCGTCTCTGGATCAGTCCTTGTTCATCAGTTTATGTTGTTCATTATATTCCACAAATGAGTGAGATCCTGTGGTATTTATCCGCTCTCCAGTTCCATCCATGCTGTGGCAAATGGTAAGAGTTCCCTTTTCTTCTTCCTCTTCTTAAAGAATACCTTTCAGCATTTCATATAATGCTGGTTTGGTGGTGATGAACTCCTTTAGCTTTTTCTTATCCGTGAAGCTCTTTATCTGACCTTCTATTCTGAATGATAGCTTTGCTGGATAAAGTAATCTTGGTTGCAGGTTCTTGCTATTCATCACTTTGAATATTTCTTGCCACTCTCTTCTGGCCTGCATGGTTTCTGTTGAGAAATCAGCTGACAGTCGTATGGGTACTCCCTTGTAGGTAACTGACTGTCTTTCTCTTGCTGCTTTTAAGATTCTCTCTTTGTCTTTTGTTCTTGGCATTTTAATTATGATGTGTCTTGGTGTGGTCCTCTTTGGGTTCCTTTTGTTTGGGGTTCTCTGCACTTCCTGGACTTGTAAGTCTATTTCTTTCACCAGGTAGGGGAAGTTTTCTGTCATTATTTCTTCAAATAGGTTTTCAATATCTTGCCCTCTCTCTTCTTCTGGTACCCCTATAATTCTGATGTTGGTACGCTTGAAGTTGTCCCAGAGGCTCCTTACACTATCTTCATATTTTTGGAATCTCTTTTCTTTTTTCTTTTTCAGTTGGGTATTTTTTGTTTCTTTGTATTTCAAATCTTTGACTTGATTCTTGGGATCCTCTTGTCTGCTGTTGGATCTCTGTAAATTATTCTTTATTTCAGTCAGTGTATGCTTAATTTCTAGTTGGTCCTTTTTCATGTCCTCCATGGTCTCACTATACTTATTGAGGGACTCATTAAATTTATCGGCGGTTTCCATAAAATTCTTGAAAAACCTTATAAACGTGGCCTTGAACTCTATATCCAGTCGTTTGCTTTCCTCCATTTCTGCCATTTGTGACCTGTTTCTTTGTCTCCGCATTTTGGCTGCTTCCCTGTGTTGATAGAGTGGCTTTGTGTGCTAGGTGTCCTGTAGGGCCCAGTGGCTCAGCCTCCCCAGTTACCTGAGGTGGACACTCTTGGTGCACCCCCTTGTGGGCTTTGTGCACAGTCTTGTTGTAGCTATGCCTTGGTTGTTGTAGGATCACTGGGAGGAATTGACCTCCAGGCCAATTGGCAGTGAGAATCAGCTGGGTCTGCAGCGGGAGAACTTCTGTGCTGGAGACACCCTTCTGGGGCAAGACTTGCTTCAGTGGGGCTTTGGTGCTCACTGAGACTGCACCCTGAGTGTGTCCCTTATGGATCTGAGGAGTTGTGATCTGGATGGTCCCCCTCTGACCACTGGGTACAGTGGCTCTTGGATCTAAGGATGTGCTAATTTAGCCTCTGCCTGAGGTTACACAGCAGGAACTACGAAGAGAACTGCAGATTCCCCTTCCTCTTTTTGGATTTTGGAAGTGCCCTGATGATGCTCAGCTGTGTAGCAATGCAAGCTGCTGTGGGGCCTTGGGCCTTCTCTTGGAAGCTCTGGGTCTATCTGGCCCGGCTGAGGTTAGGTAATTACAGGTTGCAAATGGCCAGGGCATTCATATGCAAAAGCCTCTGCCGCAGCCTGGGCGGGGCGGGGTCTCAAGGAATCAAAGGCGGAGGAAGCAGCTATGGCAGAGCCTCAGCCCCGCCCTAAGGAGTCGAGAGTCCCAGTGTCCTGGCAATGGCTGCAAGCACCTCTGAGGGAAAGCTGTCCTCAAGCTCGCCCGCTGCCAGACAGACCAGTTTCTCCCTGTATGAGTCCTGGGTCCCCAGAGACTTCCCGGAACCGGATTTCAGAGCCGTCGGGAGCTTGTGTCTCCCTCCGGATTCAAAAAGACAGCCGAGTCCTCAGGTGCCAGACCCTTTCCGCGCGCGAGCCCCCGTACCTCTGCACTCCACCTCCTCAGCTCCTCTGGCTCTCAGTGTGCTTTTCTTTCCTTCTAGTTGTAGAATTTACACTCAGCCAGCTCTCCTGTAGTTCTGGGTGTTGTTCGGCTTGTGTTTTTGATGCATTTATCAATTGTTGTGGGAAGCAGCAATTTCCTGGTGTTTATCTATGCTGCCATCTTAGTTTCTCCCTATTTTTTATTCTTTTTTTCCCTTTTATTTAAATTGATTGGGGGTGACACTGATTAACAAAATTATACAGGTTTCAGGTGCATAATTCCACACACATCATCTGTACACTCTATTGTGTGTTCACCACCCCAAGTCAAGTCTTTGTCCACCATGTAATGGTTATTTTTAGCTGAAGGTTTTTAATCTCTTAGACAGTTGGTAGTTTTGTATGTTCACCTCTGGTATGATATGATTTTTTAGGCCAAGAATGCTTTCTATTTGCATTGCTGGCATTAGGTTAAACTTCAACATCTAGGTGTTCTATTAGCAAACAAACAGACACTTAAAATTAGCTGAAGCACATTGCTCTTGACATGGCTTTCCAAATGTCATGATTTATCATTGTTGAGACTCAACGTATAATCCTTGGTTCAAAAACCCAAACATAACAGCAACCAAAAAATGAAATAAAAAGAACAAAATAATTCCCCCCAAACCAACTACATCATGGAAATATTTATAATTTCATATAAAATTTGACAGAAGTTATTTCTTTTTTTTCACAGTAATAAAAGTTTGGCCTTGAGCATGATTTAAAAAAGAAAATGATTCAGTTTCTATTAGATTTCAAAATTTCATCTCCCACTATTTTCTCCTAGTCCAAATCACTAAACTAAGATGATATGAGTTGCCTCTGATAGATACTTTTGTTAAGAACTAAATCCAATATAGGAATTTAACATAAAGCAATGTTTTATTTTAATTTTTAAACACCCAAGTCAGTTCTCTTTGGGCCTATTAATTGAATGTTGTTTTCATGACTAGTCTTATTATTTGGGATCCACCCAGCTGAATAAATCAGAAGTTTTAGAAAGAATATCTTTCTATGACTGATTCACTTCAAGACCATGATTTAATGTGAACTGTAAATATCTATTTTCTTACTGTATATTTTTTTAGGCCTGAAGAAATATCATGATGAGTCAATAATAAATGCAATAGAGCAAAATGTTCACATTTACAAAAACATTCTGATTCGTTAGAGTGTGTATGGTATCTCATATACCAGAGAGGAAATGCTCATCTTGCAACTTTAAAATATGTGCAGAAGTTTATAGCATTCAACATATAATACCTCCTAATTACAAAACACCTTTCTTGATAGTCTATTTCATATCTTCTCATAGTTACTTTGGTGTTGGTCCAAAGACACATCACTGATTATGAGGGAAAGTATGACACATAGCAAATTCTTACCAAATCCATTTGAGTTGAAGAAAGGAGATAAAAAACTAAGCTAGCTGAATAGTGTGTTAGTGTGTGAGAAAGGCCTCTACTATTGGTGACCTTCTGCAGGACTGTTGGAAAGAAGTATTGCAAACACCAATGCATAGATCTGCAATAGGTTCCCATTGCCGGAATTAATGTTTTAAAATATCCTTATTGAATGTTCTGCTAAGAGTCTTTTTTTTTTGCCCCCTTCTCCCCCAAGGTCCTAATGGCTCCCAACTTGGATTAGAACCTTCTATGAATGTAAGTGCTAACAATGACAACCTTTAGGAAAAAAACTGTGATATTGTCATGGATGATTAAAAGGTTGCAAGAGAAATTTACTTCCTTCAGGTAAAATAAAACTTGGAATTTTGTAAGCATTATTATTCCAGTATTCCCATTTAGAAATATGATCTTATAGATCAGTAAGAACATCTAAAATATTATTCTTCTCAGATGACAAGTCTTCAACTAACTAATCAGAATTTAGTCCCTTTCTCTGGTAGCTCTCTGTGTAAGTTGAAATGATAGAGAGAAGGTAGTGTTAACTATGACACATTCCAAGACCATATCATCATGACAGTGTTTAATTTCAGATAAGAGTCTGAAAAATGAAGTTGAATCATGACAAGTGAAGTAACTCCAAGGCATTTTAAGACACTACTGCTGATTGCTGAAATGTAATTATTATAAAGAGTCAACAGCGAGTCTGCACTAAAATATGATATAGGTCATCTTTCCTTCTTAGTAATGCAAAAGGAGCATAATCAAAATTAACTTTGCTAAGACTCTTTGAGAAAATATTAAAATGAAGATACAACAACAGTACAAACAAAATAGCAACAGAACAAATCTTAAGAGGATTTTTCCAAGTCATTTGAAATTTGGGATTGAAACCAATAAAGTTAGGCAGAATTGGGGAATCTGGTATTTATAAATCTACATAAGCCAGAGCCCAGTAACACTAACACACCCTTCCCTTCCCTTCCCTTCCCTTCCCTTCCCTTCCCTTCCCTTCCCTTCCCTTCCCTTCCCTTCCACTTCCTTCTCCCTCCCTCCCTCCCTCTCTCCCTCCCTCCCTCCCTCCCTCCCTCCCTCCCTCCCTTCCTTCCTTCCTTCCTTCCTTCCTTCCTTCCTTCTCTCTCTTTCTCCCTTCCTTTCTGTCCCTCCCTCTCTTTCCTTCCTTCTTTCTCTCTTTCTTTATCCAAGTCCATCTGAAATATAGCACCACCTTCTCAGCAGTCACAAGTATCCTATACAATAAAGAGGGAATATGCAAATTGACTGCCACTCTGCCACAAAGATGGCGGTGCCCACAGCGGAGGCGGGGTTTCCTTAACACAAGATGGCTGCTTAATGAGCAATCAGCAGGGACCTGAGGCTATGCCTCCCCTCACCCCCATGGGGCTTGGCAGGGGTCCTCAGGCCACACCCCCCACCTTGGCACCAGGCCGGGGGACCTCAAGCTGCACCTGCCGCCCTGGCATCAGGCCAGGGGACCTCAGGCCATGCCCCACACCTGGCAGGGCTTGATGGGGGACCTCAGGCCACACCCCCTGCCCTGGCATCAGGCAGGGGGACCTCAGGCCGTGTACCCTGCCTTGGCACCAGGCAGGGGGACCTGAGGTCACACCCCTCTCCTGGCAAGGCTTGACGGGGGACATCAGGTGCGCCCCCCCCCCCACCCGCCCTGGTGCTGCTACCCCTGCCCCGGTGCCAGGCCGGGGGACCTCAGCCCACATCCCCACCCCAGCGCCAGGCCAGGGGACCTCAGACCACACCCCTTGCCCAGCAGGGCTTGGTGGGGTACCTCAGGCTATGCCCCCCACCCCTGCACCAGGTCAGGGGACCGGAGGCCGCACCCTCCACTCCGGTGCCAGGCCGGGGGACCTGAGGTTGTGCCTCCCACCTGGCAGGACTTGACAGGGGGCCTCAGGCCATGCCCTCTGCCCAGCGTGGCTTGACAGGGGACCTCAAGGTGCACCCCCCACCCCCCAGTGCTGGGCCAGGGGACCTCAGGCAGTGCCCCCTGCCCAGCAGGGCTTGATGGAGAACCTGAGGCTGTACTCCCCTCCTGGTGGGGCTTGACGAGGGACCTGAGGCTGTGCCCCCCGCCTGGCAGTTGTTGACAGGGGACCTCAAGGCATGCACCCCGCCCAGTGGGGCTTGATGGGGGACCTCAGGCCACGTCCCCTACCCAGCAGGACTTGAAGGGGGACCTCAAGGCATGCCCCCTGCCCTGGCCCAGGCGGGGGGAGTTCAGGCTGCACCCCCCCCCCCGTCCTGGCGCTGGGCCAGAGGACCTGAGGCTGCGCCCCCAACCTGGCAGGGCTTGACAAGGGTGGGACTGGCCAGGTCTGGATCTAGCTCAATGGGTGGGGCTGGCTGGGCCTGGGTCTCACGCGATTTTGAGGCAGGGACTTGACTCTGGGTCCCACGGTGCACCCCAGACTCTGATAGGAGGAAGATTTTCATATACATTTTACTAATTTCTTTCATCTCTGACACTTCCATTATAGAGAAAGGGCAAATAGCAATATTAAAATATTTCCTCTAATTAATCCCTTTTTAATGTGCATGAATTTCGTGCACCAGGCCACTGGTGTTCACTATAAAAAGGATCCTTAAGTCTGAGTTAGCTCATTTCAAAATCCTGTGGGCATATCTCACATGCAGATCAAGAAAGCCATGCAGGTGATCTGGTACATCTGGTAGAGGTACTTCTGCCCTGCAATCCCTGATGTCACTGTTTCTAGGCAGACACTATTTTTAAAAATATATATTTTTATTGATTTCAGAGGGGAAAGGAGAGGGAGAAAGAGACAGAAACATCAATGATGAGAGAGACTCATTGGTTGGCTGCTTTCTGCAAGCCCCCTACTGGGGATTGAGCTCGCAACCCAAGCATGTGCCCTCAATTGGAATAGAATCTGTGAGCCTTCAGTCTAGAGGCCAATGCTCTATTCACTGAGCTGAACCGGCTAGAGCTAGGCGACTGCTTCCCTGGTACAGACAAAAGTGGGGTTGCTTTGACTGCAGGAAGAGGGACTGAGCCTCTTCTGCTCTATAGTATAAGGTAGGTCTAAAGGTATGCAATTTGAAAAAATTAAAATCATTTTTGAGGTCAGACTGGAAATAACCATTCTTGTAAAAAAATTTTCTTATTGATTTCAGAGAGAGAGGAAGGGAGAAGGATAGAGATATAGAAACATTGATGGGCTGCCTCCTGCAGGATTGAGCCCGCAACCTGGGCATGTGCCCTGACAGGGAATCAACCCGGTGACCTTTTGGTTCATGGGTTGAAATTTACCTGTCTGTTTTTCACAGAAACACAATAGAAACCTATGCATAAAGGCAGGATTTCGATAGTACAGTTTCCAGTTATAAGCAGGGAATTCTCCAGCAGTCATAGAGTTGAATAAACAAAAGCTGGCTCTTTCAAAAAACCACATGCATTCCAGTTTCTTAAAGTTTCCTGGAAAAATAACGCCTTTGCTTTTTAAAGAACATATAACTACAAAACCCATCGATCTTTTAATACATTTGATATTTACTTCAGTTTCAAGTCAAATGCACATTGAATTACTATAAAATAACAGATAGATATAATTATGAAAAATATTGTTATTCTGAAAACAGTGCTATACAAAGAAGTTGAGATATTAAAACCACAGATTGCTTAAAATTTCCCCCACAGGCATTAGTTCTTACGAAAGGGATACACAGCACTACTAAAATTCAAAAATACTTCATAATTCTTTAGAAAACAACTTAAATAGTCCCATATTTGCAGATTTCTAATACTCATAATTCATTAGTAAACTTAGAGCATATGATAGAGATCCTTGAGCTCTAAAATGCTGTAGTCAATAATAAAATCCTATTTTCCATGATTATAAAATTGAAGAATCTCATAAGTTTATAAATTCATAGGTGGCACTTTTGACATAGTTACATATATCTGTTTATTTTTGATAAGTTTTAGCTAATTGACTACATACCTAGTGTTTTAATATTTTTATACTTACTAACATTTTTTCTAGATAATTATTTTTCAGTCAGTCAGTTTGTGCTTTGCACTCCTAACTAGCTCAATACAGCTTCCGACAAAGCTAGGCGACTGTCAGCAGTCAACCCTGCTGTGGATTGTGTCAGAAAAAGGACGTAGGCAACTCACCTAGAGACACTCGGTTCAGTTTTCCACATCCATACACATCGGTCTCAGAGCAGCCACTCTTCCATTTTATTTAGCAGACATCATCAAGATAAATAAGACAATTACAGCAGCCTGAACATAGGGGAATAAATATACCAACCTGTGGCAGAACTATTCTCGTTATGAGGATGATGATGAACAATGACCATATTCAAAAGTTGAATAATTAATGCAAACTATTCAAGACCATTTTTTTATATTTCATGCACAGAGAAACTTGGGAAGGAGGGAGGAATCAGAAGCTTGGCAGTTGGGAAAGTCTGAGAGGCAGAATCCTGCCAGAGGCAATGCAGGGCGGGGTCACTTGCAACACTGCTGTCTGGCAACACCCATGCAGAGTGGGTCACAGATTTGTGTCTTTCCCACCAGCCTGTGCTGAATAAGTCTCCCTTCTTCCTTAGACCCATGCTGTTCCCGCTCAATTATGGCAGGAGCAAAGCCCCGAGGCCTAACCGGACGCGCAACTCTTTTTCCTCTTATCCTAGAAAATGTCCCTAGTGTTAGGAACTGAATGTTAAAATGGAACTCTCCTGTATCACCTTTACCTACAGGGCTAAAATGTGCAGACTCCGGCTTCATTATTAGTCAGAGGCCAAATATGACAGACACTGGGTGGCCCCTGAAACAAGGCTTTGTTTCTGCATTACGATGAGCATTAGGCCTTCTACTCTTGGCACCATTAAAGTTAGACACATCCTCCTTTAATGTAAAATTGTCACTTAAAAGTCAGTGTTAGAACCTCTCTGTTTTCTTCCCCATAGACCCTCAGGCCCATTACTTTGACTGACAAGGAGTCTCCCCTTCCCGACTAGACTTCTCTCCTGATTATTTTCTCCTTCAAGGGCTCTGTACCTACCCTTGGTAACACATCTCAGCTAAAACTTTTCATTTACCTTCAAGATTATTTGATTAGCCTTGCTCCCTGGACTTTAAGTTATAACTGATCAGGAACAGTGTTTATATTTTACCAGGCTGTCATATTTAGCATCCTATATAATAAAAGGCTAATATGCAAATCGACCAAATGGGGGAACAACTGGTTGCTATGACATGCACTGACCACCAGGGGGCAGATGTTCAACACAGGAGCTGCCACTCAGCCAGGGGAAGCACCACTCAGTCAGAAGCCCTGAGCTGGGCTCATGGCTGGTGAGTGCAGTGGCAGTGGCGGGAGCCTCTCCTGCCTCCATGGCAGCATGAAGGATGTCCGACTGATGGCTTAGGTCCACTCCCTGTGCACTTAGGAAATCCCCCGAGGGCTCCCAAACTGCAAGAGGGTGCAGGTTGGGTTGAGGGATTCCCTCCTCCCCCAGAGTGCAAGAATTTCGTGCATCGGGCCTCTAGTACATACATAAAAAAATAAAATTAAATAAAGTAAAAAAGATGACAAGATACTCAATTATATTTGAATTTCAGGTAAACAGTATTTATTTTCATTTATGTCACAAAACGAGTAAGTCACACAGGGTATTTTCTTTGTAATATATTTTTATTGATTTCAGAGAGGAAAGAAGAGTGAGAGAGAGAGACAGAAACATAAATGATGAGAATCATTGATCTGCTGCCTCCTGCACACCTCACACTGTAACCCAGGCATGTGCCCTGACCAGAACGGACCTACTGGTTCATAGGTCGATACTCAGCCATTGAATCATGCTGGCTGGGACACACCAGGTATTTTCATCTTAGAGTACATTTTCTGTTATGCAGCATAATTATACAATGACTTCACTCTATTTAGAGGAATTTACCTGGCTTAAAAGACCTCAAACGTAGGCCATGGATTTTCCTCTTTCTGGAATGTTTTCCACCATACCTTCACTAGATTCATTAGTGTTCGTCCTTCAGACCTCAGCTTAATTCTCATTTTCCAAAGGAAGCTTTTCTTGATTGTAAGACTCTTATACCGGTAGGGCTCCGCAGCTATCCTTTACAAAACTTATAAGTTATGATAATTTATTTCTGATTTCTTCCTAGACTGTAAGCTTTGGGACAATGGAATTATTTGTTCTATTCACATTTACTGCATGGTTTCTATAAGCCAGGTACTATGAGGCACAGTTATCATTTCACTTAATCTATACAATTTAGAGTCAGATATCATCATCATTTCTCCATTAAAAAAAAAGGAACTATTTATGAAGTCATAAATTGATATAGAAAGTGACATGTAGAATAGCCAGGATTGGATTCCAGGAAATTTTACTCTAGGTTCTATATTTTAAAACTATCCTATTATAGGGAGGTAATCAACCAAGGGCCTTGCATGCATATATGCATAACCCATGGACACAGACAATGGGGTGGTGATGGCCTGGAGCAGGGGCAGGGGTGGGCTGGAGGGGTTCAATGGGGGAAAAAATGGGACATACGTAGTGTTTTCAACAATAAAGAATTAAAAAATACTAAAACTACCCTATTATAGTAGACTAGTGGTCCAGTGCATGAAATTTGTGCATGGAGGGGGGGGTTCCCTCAGCTCAGCCTGCACCCTCTCGAATCAGGGACCCCTTCAGGGATGTCTGACTGTGGAATCAGGCCTAAACTGGCAGTTGAACATCCTCTCGCAATCTGGGATCACTGGCTCCTAACCATTCACCTGCCTGCCTGACTGATCACCCCTAACTGCCTCTGTCTGCCTGACTGATAGCCCCTAACTGCCTCTGCTTGCTGGCCTGATCTCACCCCCAATGGCCCTCCCCTGCAGGCTAATTTGGTTCTGATTGGTTGGTTTCTATGTCAGTCAGCGTCAAAAACTCTGCCTCCTAGACAGCCATTGGCTCCTCACAGTTCACCCAGATTTGGTTCTGATTGGTCAGTTTCTATGCCAATCAGCATCTCTGGGCCTGTCTCTGGTCCTGATCAGAGAGGCAGGGCTGATCAGCAGCCCCCTGGGAAGGCCCAGAGAGAAATAGAGACTTGGCTGCTGGTGAAGCCCCGAGAGAAAGAGAGAGGCAATGGCTGATCAACAGCTGCCACGGAGACTGCAGATCAGACCCTGCCTCTCTCTCCAGGCCTCTCTCTGGGCCTGATCTGCAGCCCCTTCGGCAGTCAGTGCTGCATCCCCTCAGCAACCCAGCACTGACTGCAGGACTGACTTCCCGTGTTCAGTGGAGCCCTCGGTCGGTCGTTACGGACCCTGGGTTTTTATATATTAAGATGCTCAATGATAATTGTTAAATAAGCAAACAAAACTTTAAAAAGTAAGTGCTGATAGAATACTCAAATATTACCACATGCAAAATGATAGATGATACTCTCTCTCATACCAATGTTCTATATTCTTTTTTATAAACAAGAATATACTCTGGAATCTTACTGAGCTGTAGAGTTATCAGTGAGGGAAACATTCCCAGTAAAAGTATCAGGAATACATCATATGGTATAGCAATATAAAATTGCTATTTTAAAGCAAAAAAACAAAACAACCACAAACAAAACACACACACACACACACACACACACACACACACACACACAATTTCAGCATCAGTTATTTTATATAGTTCCACCCAAGAAAAAACATTTATTGGGTTAATAGAAATCCAAATACCTTTTCCCCCTAAATTCAATTAACATCTGAGGCAGGGTTGGGTCTCTATAACAAGAGGACAGGTTTATGTCAATAGGAAACTTATTGCCAGGTTAAAACACAGAGAAAACCCACCCAGAGGAATTTCACAGACAGAGCATCTGAAAGGAAACCACTTCCCTTTGCTCCTCAGAGCTTGTGAAATTAACTGATATCTTGTAATTGGATATGGTTGTCCACTCATAACTCTGGTGCTTTTATCGACTTCAGTGTTTTTGAGGAAATTTTAGCAGAGGATCCTTAAGCCTGGATCTGCCTCTCCTCCCTGCAGGTATTGACCAGTGATGAAAAATAGTAAACCAACAAAAAACAGCCATAACAAGAAACCAAAAGTTAGCAGCTACCTTGAATTTTTACACAATCAAACTCATCTCAAAGAGCTATTATTTGTAAATGTCAGCAGTACACACCTTTGACTCAAAAGCAACACAAAACAAAAACGAAGAGGCTTATCTGTATTCCACAAACATTCCACTTAAATTCAAAAGTTAAGGTTTCCTTTGAGTTCACACCAGATTCTTTGTTGAAGTCGTGTTAGATCAAAACCAAACCAAACCAGAGGGGAGCATATTTTTATTATTTCCTTTGAAATTGTGGCTGACTTCAAAGTTTTCACCACCTCACCTTTTGTGAGAACCCGAGTTCTAACATTGTCGGCTGGCAGGACCTCTCAGATGGAGCTCCTGGAATCTGAAATCGACTTGGTCATCAGTGAGCACATTCTTATTTTCTGTGTTTTGTAAAATACTATGAAGTTTTATTCGAATCCTGAAGGTGCTTTTAGAGGAAATAAGGCAATTGCTATTTCCTTCCTTGCTTTCAAATCATTGATATGACCAGAGAGGGTAGTCAAGTGTCAGAAGGCCTTTCTCCACCTGATGCTCTTCTGCAAATGCTTCAGAAGTGAACAAATTTGTTCACAGCTTATGCTTAGGGGTTGTATGACAGCCTCCCTCCTCTTAAATTGCCTGGACAGAGCACTGATTTGG
The DNA here is from genome assembly GCF_963259705.1 of Myotis daubentonii. NCBI lineage: Eukaryota > Metazoa > Chordata > Mammalia > Chiroptera > Vespertilionidae > Myotis > Myotis daubentonii. The sequence goes on along the minus strand of NC_081842.1, from coordinate 18,450,816 downwards.
GAGTGAGGTTGATTAGCCTGACTCCATCGGTAACATTAGCTATTCAAAACAGTATTGTGAGGATGAAATAAAAGTGCTCTGTCAATGTTAATCGCAAGGTTTTGGTGCCCACATTAGACATTCATTCAAGAAGTGTTTGTTCTTTTCCTCTTCTCTTTCCCTCAGTGGGTTTTGCCCTCCCTGATGGTCCACTGAAGGCGCTGATTGACTGCTGTGTGGAGTCCTCATTGTTTCCTCGCTCACTTCTTACATCTAGGATTCTGCTTTCTGTTTGTTCCCAGAGGTATGACAAAAGTCCCTGGTCTTTCCTTAGTTTTCTGTTCCTTGGAGAATCTCCAGAAATCTTCAAGTTTAGCTTCAATTCTTGATTTCAAGTGGCACCATTCTTTTGTTGTTGTTGTTGTTGTTGTTGTTAATCCTCACCCAAGGATACTATTTTTCCATTGACTTTTAGAGAGAGTGTAAGGGAGGGGGAGAGAAACAGAGAGAGAAAAACATTGATTTGAGAGACGCATCCATTGGCTGCCTCCCACACATGCCCCAACCAGGGCTGGGGATGGAGCCTGCAATTGAGGTAAGTGCCCTTGACCAGAATCAAACCCAAGACCCTTCAGTCTGTGGGACGATGCTCCATCCACTGAGCCTAACTGGCTAATGCTCAAGTGGCACCATTCTTAACCATTGACACAATCTGTTGGCTCTTAGGGTGTGGGAAACTGATATAGGGTTAAGCCTCGGACTGTCCTGCTGGCAAAGTCACAAACAAGTCCTAGCTAAGAGGGCACAGTCCTCTTAGCATAATTAGGCTTGACCTTATAACACTCCCTAGATCTTATCTGGGAATCTAATGGGCTGAGGAAGTGCAGGAAGTGTAACCATGGTCAAAGCAAGTGAAACTCACAATATCTGTGTAACTATGGTAACCACTACCTTGTTTACCGCTCACTATAAAAAGCTTGGTGAGGCCTGAGCACAGGGGAAGTCCTTCCTCCTGAGTTGGACTTGCCCGCCTGGCCCCCCAATATTCCCAAATTATCTTGTGTCTTTTCTCGTTCATTTGTGTGCGGCTCCTCTTCCAGACCCGAACCCTGAACCACGCAGGACGTGGAGGGAAACACTTACGATATTAGGGTTTCTTTAAAAACTAGCTGCCTTGCCCTAACTGGTTTGGCTCAGTGGATAGAACATCAGCCTGCGGACTGAAGGGTCCCAGGTTCGATTCTGGTGAAGGGCATGTACCTTGCTTGTGGGCACATCCCCAGTAGTGGGCGTGCAGGAGGCAGCTGATTGATGTTTCTCTCTCATCGATGTTTCTAACTCTCTATCCCTCTCCCTTCCTCTCTGTGAAAAATCAATAAAATACATTTAAAAATAAAATCTAGCTGCCTAGACCTTGATTTTCTTCTGTTTTGCCAAGAAACTCCATTAATTTTATTTATAGCTGAGCTTTCTATGAAATGTGACAATTACCCATGAGAATGTGGTAGTTAACCCAAGAAAATAGGTTTGTAAAATACTATTGAAATTTACCTTTGACTCTTCATGAAGCAAGCCCAGTACTCAGCCTCACAGTAAGCTTGATTTTAGGACACCGATTAGAGGAGACGACTCTGGTTTTTCCTCTGGTACTCACTTTTATATGTCCAAGAAATAGCCTCAAATTTTCTTGGTTGTCCAGTGATTAAATATTTATACAGCACCTACTATTGTCAAGCTCAGCGACAAGCATTGAAGATTGAACAATGAACAGCTTATGGTCTGGATTTAATAAGTTTATTATTTTATTCTGATAATAGAATAACAAATAATTCTTACTATGTAACAATAGTAAGAATTGTTACCTATGTAACTATGTCATAAGTATTATTCTAATTACTATGCATAATAACTCTTGTACTATATAATATGAAGTTGATAGATACTATAATTATCTCCATTTTACAGATGAGGAAACTGAAATACAGAGAGGGAGGCTGAGCAATTTATCTTAGGTCACACCGCTGGCATGTGGCAGAACCAGGATTTGAATCTTGGCTACTAAACACTGTTGATGTCCCGCCACAGAGTTCCTTGGCCTACTTCTGAGTCCATCTGATGTGGAAGTGCTAGGTTTCCATCATGCTTACAGCGTGCTGCCACAAGAGCTCCGGCTTCTATATTGTCAACTTGAGAGCTTTCTCTGATTATTGTGTGAGGGCTTGCTGAGCTCTCCCAGGGAAGGTCAGAGGTGACAGCTCCTTGATGCCTCCAGAGGAACTCTGTGGGGAATGGGTATGATGGATAAACATCCTGGTCCCTCAGTTTTTTGGTGGCATGCGGGGAGAAAGACCCTACAGAGTTCCTCAGAGGGTCACGAATGGGATGGTGTTCCTGCTGCTCTCAGGGATAACCTGCTCATTGACACACTTTAAAAAAAATGATTTTAAAATTTATTTTTAGACAAAGAGGAAGGGAGAGGGAGGGAGAGAGAGAGATAACATTAATATGAGAGCCAGACATCAATGGGCTGCCTTCTGCATGTCCCCTGCCTGGGATTGAGCCTGCAACCCAGGCATATGCCCTGATTGGGAATCAAATGGTCAACCTTTTGGTGCATGGGGCGATGCCCAACCAACTGAGCCACACTGGCTGGGGCACACTGGCACACTTTTATCTCTCTTTTCTTTCCCCACTCCTTCACTTGTGCTTCCTGGGATGACCTCCCGAAAAATGTACCTACTCTCAAGTCTTTACCTCAATATTTGTTTCTGAATCAACCCAAACTAGGGCAGCTAGTTCTCTTCACATAATTTACTTGCCCCTCTGCAATCTCTACTTCCTTTATCCTTTTGGTCTCTGCTCAAAAAAGCCTGCCCTATCCATGTGTTGTATTGTGATTTGTAATAAGAAATAGATATTTGTTCTCAACCTTGTTCCTGGTATAGAGCTGTTAAAATCCAGGCACTCTCTTGAGGGTGATGGCCTCAGAGGGGTCAGAGAAAGAGGACTACTCTGGCATTTCAAAGGTATGTTCACCTAGATGCACTTGCTTAAGGCAAAGATAAACCTTTTACTAAAGAAGCTACATGCCTGGGGCATGTCTACCCACTATGACCTGCCCAGTTAGCAATTTATGATCAGATCACCTTCTGAGGTGACTTCATAGAACCCCTTTTTCATCCATACTAGCACATTAATCTGACCCAAGGAAGAGATCACAGGGACCTCTGATTTATGGCCAGTCAGTCAGAAGTGCAGATGACACCTGCCTCACAACTGGCTCTGAAGGGAGGTGGGGGGCAGTCTTAACCTGTGGAGCCTGGTGCTACCTCTGGATAAATAATATCAGAATGAACGACAGGACAGCCAGCGGGTGTCCCGGAGAATTGCTTGGTGGTGTGAGGGAACCAACATTTAGCTTCTAAACCAGTCTTTGTATATGAATGGATACATCACAATTTATAACATTCTAGCCTTGCTGGGGTCCAACCCCAGCGGGTCCAGGGGTCCCCAAAGGTGTAGACGGAGTCAGCGAAGAAGGAATGACATGGAGACAGCATTCAGTTGATCAGCAGCCTATCCAGGATCTCTAGCCAGGATCTCCAGCCAAGTTCTGGTCTGGATCTCCAGCAAAATTCTGGTTAGGATCTCCAGTCAGGTTCTGTGTCCATGTTCTCTTGCTAGGTTCTCCAGGTTCTCCAGCCAGGTTCTGTAGCCATGTTCCCTCGCTAGGTTCTCCAGCCAGGTTCTGTCCAGGTTCTCCAGCCAGGTTCAGTCACCAGGTTCTAGTCAGGTTCTCTTGCCAATTTCTGTAGTCAGGTTCAGTCCAGGATCTTTTGCCATGTTCTCTCCAGCGAAGTTCTTCTGTCTTCTAAGTTCTGTGTAGGTTCTGTCTTCTGAATTCTGTCTGTTGTTGTCTTATTGCATCTGTATTTATACCAGTTGATTCAATCCTATCAATCTCTATTACAAAGGTTAGGGCGTTTCTTATCTCCATTCCAGGGAGTAAAGATTATGTAGCTTAAGCATGATTGTTCGTAGTTAAAGTGATTAATTACCCGCCTGGCACTTAGTTAAAGGATTTTATTCCCTCCCTAACTTCAGGGGAAAATCCCTACCTGGGGAAACAACCTTTCTCAGAGAGGAGACCTTGGTTAAAACACATAGTGCCAAGAAGGTGAGCAAACATATTAAGAACAGTATGCCATATATGCCAGGTCCTTTGAAACAGCAAGGATGGACCGGCTCCCGGCATAGTCTTTGTTATTTTTCAAGCAAAAACAGATACTGATAATTTCTATAGCTATCACTAACTATATTATAGCTCCTGGCAATTGAGTGGGCATAAATGCAAATGAGGGAAGGACACCATTTATTTTCTGAAGGTGCTTTAACAAATCACCACAAGCTTGGTATCTTAAAACCACAGAAGTTTAACCTGCCCCAGTTCTGGATTCCGGAAGTCTGAAATCTCTAGGGCTGTCCTCCCTCCGGGCTCCAGGGCATAACTTGTTTCTTTCTGCTTCCAGCCTCTCTTGGCTGTCCTGGCATTCCTGGGCTTGTGGCCACATCTCTGCAACCTCTCACTCTGCCTTCAGGTTACATTCTCCCCTCTGGGTCTGCATCTTCACCTCTGTTTCAAACATCCCTCTGCCTTTTGCTTGACAGGAAACTTGTCCTTGGATTTAGCGCCTGTTCAGATAATTCAAGATTATCTCCTAATTTCAAGATCCTTAATTTAATCACACAGGAAAGGCCCTTTCCAAATTAGGTGACATTCACAGTTTCCTGGGATTATGTAAATAGCTTTTTTGATTGAGAGCATTCCATTTTCAGCCTCCCACACAGTCCACCCTCTGGCCCCAAAAGTTCACATCCATCCCACATAGCCATTTGCCTACTCCCAACAACCCCAAAGTCTCAACCTGTTCCAACATCAACTCAAATCCCAAATATCATTTAAATCTTGTCATTAAAGCCATGGGACTTTTGCCTCCCAACTCTTTAGATGTGTTTATATATACTTTAAGCTGCACTTTTTAGACTTAGATTAATCTGTGTTAATTTTTATTTTCCTTAAATTACTATTTTTGATTAGTACTGAGTATCATGTTCTATGTATAAGGCATCTTGCTTAGTATTGTGAGTGAAGCCAGATGAATTATTCACAATTTTTGCTCTGCAACTATTCACTTTACTGAGGGAGACAGACAGTTAAAAAGTTCTAATATATATCAGAAAAGGAAAAAAAATGTTTTATGGGGATACACTATATGATAGAAATATGCAGGAATACAAGATAAGATAGAGAGTTCTCAGTATTGTCTACTACTTTCATAGCTGAGATGAGATTTGAACTGGGCCCACATGAACAAAAAAGCCTCCAATGATAACTGTTAAGGAAGGGCAGTAAGGATGACTTCAGCAAAGACATGGAAACAGACATTGTTTAGAGAAACAATGATTAACCTGCTGTGTTTTCAACATGTGTTTTACAGAAAAATAGTGTAAGATGAACATTTCTATGGAAAGTTGTAAATGTCTGGCTGTCAAGTTTTGACACTATAAGAAAGGGACACTATGGAACAGTATTAAGCACAGATGTGTTCTTTTCTTTTACTTTTCTCCACAGAATTTATAAATGAAATAATGGTATACATTTACATGTGTCTGTTAAGATGATTTTCTCTTTTTAATGTCCCTGCATATAATCCTTTATATTGTTTTGCTCTGCCTCAAGAAAGATTAGCACTGTTACTTCGGAGAATAAAACAACAAAAGAGTGAGAGAGAGAAACATTGGTACTAAGTTTTGAATTGCAAAACTGTATTTTTGTGTTCCTAGCATGACAATAGCCTTAAACTTTTAGTGTTGTTGCAATATAAAAAGAATTTCCAAATTTCTACAGCTCCTGCTGAGGGATCTAGAGCCAGGGGTCAGAATGGATCTTCGTACTCCTTCCCCAGCGTGGAATGCATTCTGTTTGAGGCTAAGTTCCCTGGGAAGAAGCAAGATGTGATGCAGGAAGGGAGGTAGAAAGTCCAACTTTCCTGCTTTATCAGACTGTGGAAAGAATTGACAATAGCTGATCAGAAGACAAAAGAACCTTTATTGCAGGGACACTTTCCTGAAAACACTGTGGCTTGAGCTCGCTTCTCTGCTACCTCCACCTAACTCAGTTCTTGGATATATATATATATATATATATATATATCATATGATACCATTGTAATTAGCTAGTTATTAATAATAGGAAAGGAGCAAAGGGAAGGCCAAACATTATAGGCATGTCATTTGGGCAGTTTCACCAGGAAACTGCAACTTTGCACTTCCCAGAGAACTACCAGCCTATTCCCTGTAAACACTGGGGAAGGGGAGCTGTATAAAGGGAAGGTAGACGCATGTCCAGTAAAGTTGATGTGACATAGGGAAGGTACTTGCCTGTCGGTCAAACCTGGGAATAGAGATGGTTGGCCAGAATGAGCAGGGCCACTACAAACCCACAAAAATTTGGGACTTCATAATCTCCTAAACAAAGGAGTTTTCTCTCTCTTGGCACGCCTGGCTTATGACTCTTGGCTTCCTTGCACCATTTACTCTATAGTCCAAGGCCATGCCAACCCCACACGCAATGGACTAATGGACTGCCATGGGAAACACAAGTGAAGCTGGCCTAATGCTGAACTGGACCCCGCTTCAACATGGAAAAGGAACTGTGGACACTGGCTCTGATTTTAGTTCTACCAAAGCCCCGGCTACTTTTTTCTATGACTAGACGGAGGGAAGTGGGACTTCAGAAACCAAGGCCTGTCATTCCACAGAAATAAAGCTTTCTACTATATCAAAACCTCTGTATGAGTCTTTTCTTGGGATATCACAAGAAATCCACCCGCACTAGCACCCAGGGGAGATGAGGCTCTCTCCCCTCCAATAACATATACCACATCCATGTTCCCTAGTTTTTTTCTAATACAATCATGCTCTTTCTTTATATTTAATTATTTCAGAAGAAAATATATTTTGTTTTTCTCACAGAAACAGAAGGTAAAAAGAGGTTTTAATGTGCTCTTCATATTCCTATTAATAATAGTCATATGTCTTTCATTGCTGGGGTCCTACGTACATGACACGGATAATAAAAACGATACACTTTATTTGCTAATGCTATTAAGAATAACTTCCTTTAAAAGTAAAAAGATCTCCTTCTCATCTTTGGTTTTGTAACCACTTTTGGAATGCCCCTGTGCTGCATTCTTTTAAAGCAGCCTAATTTACGGCTTCAAAGGATCATCACTTCAGTATGAAGTTAATTCATTTGAACACAGACGAGCTTCTGCTTCTCTCTGAGATTTACATTGCATCCAAAGATGGTCTGAAGTAGAGTTACTCCCTTAGAATAAAATGATAAGACTTATTGCTGTTGGCCTCTCTCTGACTGTTCCAGTAAACAAACATGTTGGCCTTTTAAAACGATGACTAAAAAGCTCTCCATCTGAAAGCTAGGAAAGGAATGAGCTTATCACAAAAATGGATTTCACCAGAAGCTGAGGAGAGCCAGAGAAAAATAAACTCTGTTATTTATTTGTTTGGAACTTCCATTTTACTTCCATTTGCCTATGAAAAAATTGGAGGTGAGGCATATAGTCCAGCCAGACTGGCCCATTTCTATCATCTCTCTACTTTTATTGCTTCCAGACGTTTCCTGCTTTGATCCCTTCAATGCCCAACTCAGAGATAAATCTTCTGAAAATACCATTCTCATCATGCTGCTTTTCCTGATTAAGGACCTGCAGGGTCTCCAATGGCCTACGGCATCCAGACTCTAATTCTCTGCCTGTAATTCAAGGTTCTTTGTAATTCAATCGCAATTTATCTATCCAACATCATCACCTATTATTCCAGCACATGTGACCCATAAAATATTTCTATCATACAGATGCAATAGTTTCACGCCGAGGATCCGACATTTATCAGTGCCTCTAGGATCATCTAAAATCACCTCTCCTGAAAACTTCCTTAACTATTAGACCCCATATTACTAGTACCTGCATGAAATATCAAATCAATGTTGTTGCTTAGAAAATATCACGCTCTATGATGGAAACTTCGAGGCTCATAAAGATAATAATAATCTGACAGTCTATTATTAAGTTTAATGGGACCCATAGAAAGTCCTATGAACGTGAAGGAGAGAAAAGAGTAGTGCACAGTGTGTGTGTGTGTGTGTGTGTGTGTGTTTGTATGTGTGTGTGTGTTGGGGTGTGTGCTCAGAGAAGGTTTCCAGGATGAGTTAACATTTAAATTGTGTTAGAGGAAGAGTCAACTAATCCAAAAGGCACATTAAACAATGCCTAGGACCCATGATACTTTTAGGGGCTCTCAAATAAAAATATTTTAATATTAATTTCTTTAAAAATCAGAAAAAAATTGAATGTAATAATTATGGATATATGATAATGACCTTGACTTGGATACATTTGCCTTTATACCAACACAATAGTTTTTAATATTTTTATAGCAGAAGGAGCCCCTGAAGACAAAGTGACTTAAGATCACAAAAGTCATACTGTCACTCTGCCTGGAAGAATGGATATAATATTAATGGGTAGAGATAGAAAGAGGAAGCAATATGAGTAAAGTTCTTGTTGTGGGAAAATACAGGGCGTGTTTGGGAAATTCCTGGAGAAAGAGCATTGATTAAACATGACAAAGAGAAGTAAGTTAAAAGATGGTGGAATGGAATCAATCATACTTTGGAGGCATCATTGGTGGCAATTTTATAGAGATTTGAACTTGTTGATCTGTCTATTAAGGGCTGTTGAACAGGGAAGTGACATGATAACAGTTTTCTGTATTCAGTGCATTCACTCAGCAAATATTTATTACTTACCTATGATGTGCTAGATATTGTGTGTACTACGTACTAGGCATATGATAGTAGAAGTGGGAGTCCCTGTCATTATGAAGCTAACATTTCAATGGGTTCAGCAGGCAATAAACATAGAAATTATCCAATAAATGATAGTTTCCAAAAGTAATATGTGCTCTGAAGACAGTAAAGGAGGATAATAAATAGACTATATGTAGAGTTGCAAGTGTAGAGTAAATTGTAATTGAGAGGGTCAGCATTCCAAGCAGGATGAACATAGCAGAGGGAAGAGCAAGTTCCAAGAGCTGGCAAGGGGACAAGTGTGAAATGAGACTGGTGTGACTAAAATGAGTGAATAAGGGAATGAGTACATGGAATGAAGTTGGGGAGGAAGTTTACATTTTTGCTCTTAATTATATAACATCTGAATTCCTTACCCTTGTTAATATTTTTTTCTTTTAAAATCTTTTCAATTCATACTAACTTGTTTCTTTTTAATTTATATGTGCAAAGCATTTTTGGAACAAGTGGTGGGCTTAAAATTCTCTTCTAGCCTGTCCAACATCTATCAGTGAGTTGGGATTATGAAAGACATTTCATAAACAGTTATATGACTCATTTTTAAGACGGCAGATATATTCAAATACCATATGAAATTCCACTAAAAGAAGCCAAAAATTCAGTTTGGGCTCAGATACTAAACTTGTCATTTAGTTTAACATAGTCACAAGAATATCTAAAATAAAATAAGAAGTATCATAAAATAGTGTAGGCCTGCTTCTTCAATAAGTTTGTTTAGCTCTATTCCAAGAGTGCATCATGGTTCATGATTTAGTTGGAATTTTACTCATTATCATGATAGACCAAGAAAAATGCCATCTAGGAGCAATGCTTAGACATTATCTTTGGAAGTTCCAGCATAAATGCATATAATTTCCCCCAGTGTTTCTAAATAAATTTAAAGAAATTAACTAAAGCAAAATTTTAATTTAAGAGAAAGATTCTATTAATTGATATAAGTTTTGGAAGCTTCAAGAAATTGTATTCAGATTAATCATCTGTCTATATTTATGGACTTATTAAGAGAACCATCACAATAGTATATAAGTATAAAAAAAGAATACAGCAAATCTGATAGATTTTAGTATGTTCTGTAATGTTTATAACATTCTCTATATATTAAAGCTTAAGCGATCATTACAACCGGAATGACTGGAACAACTGGATGACCAGCCGGTAGCTATGATGCACACTGACCCAGTCCTTGCTGCTGGGGCCCTGACAGCCCTGAATCTGGTTCACCTGCACCCTACATGCAGACAAGAGGGAGGAGGGAGCCCGATTCCTCATGGAATCGGCCATTGGGTAGCTTGCTGTTGGGGCCACCCTCCGTGATCCTTCTCCCCAACCAGCCACTCCACCATCCATTGGCCCCGATCGCCGATCAGGCCAAGTGACCCCACCGTGCATGAATTCGTGCACCGGGCCTCTACTCTTTATATGAAACAATTACTAAGGACTGTAGCATTATATATATTTATCACAATCATTGATTCTAACTGTTACTACATTTTGGGGGGTTATTATAATCTTACATTTTATTTTAATATTTGTTAATAGAGTTAATCTGATCCCATTTGTAAGTAAAATATTGATTATATGGAGTTTATGATTATCTTGACCTTTGAGTGATAAATTTTAATGATCTTATATTTGGGTAACACTTAACCTTCAAAGGACTAGACAAACACAAAGTTATCACTCAATTAGTCTGTCCTTAAATAAAAACTGATAACTTCCATGTTGTAGAAGTTAAGCAGACTTAATCTTCTGATTTTGTGTAAATTTCACCACTTTCCAATGAAATATTAACTCGTAATTTAGAAGAATGGAGATTTTAAAATGAAAATAGAGCTATGGCTCTTGAAGGTGGAGTGATTTATTATTTCTTTCCTCTTATCCTTAAATCATTACTCCCACATTAAAACCTAGAGAATGTTTATATTAGATCTTCATTTATAATTAAGTTTTGTAGACCTAACTTGGGAATTCTATTACGTAAATATTTGTAGCACATTCAATTTAGTCAAGTATTTTTCAAATATGATTATCATAGAGAACAAACTTAGGACTATTTTGTGTTAAGACAGAATTCTATATGGAAAATTACTTTTTAAATTTTGCCCACTTGGGGCTTATGTGTGACCTTCTAGTTCAGGAATTTATATTAAAATATATATATTCCCATGTAATCTGATAATATACACACCTAGAGTTTTCATGGAAGGCTCTGGATTTTTTAAAGACAAAAGTGTGGCTTAGAATTACTGTACCAATTTTTTAGGAAGAACAACATTGAATTTTTAATCAACTCTAAAATCTATACAATAAGATTAGATATCAAATTCCAATTTCTCCACACTGAGGATTAAGGGGCTATCAGGCAACCACCTAAATCATGGAGGTGGGTCCCTCATGATATAGGAGTAGTACTTTATAGGAACAAGAAAAGAGGTGATTACTCTATCATGTGAGGACACAGTGAGCAGGTGACCAAGCATCAGCCAACCAGCAAGATTATCTTCACTAGGAACCAAGTGGTCTGATACCTTGCTCTTGGACATCTTAGCCTCTAGAACTCTGAGAAATGAGTGCCTGTTGTTTAAGCCACCCAGTCTAGAGTATGTTGCTATAGTAACCCAGACTAAACCCTCCTCACCCAATCAGGCTTGAATCTTCATATCCCTTCTGCATAGATCCCCTCCTTAATATTTTTGGAATTGACATCTTGGTCTTTATGTCTATTTTTCTTAGCACCCTCTAATGGCTTTTCTACAGAATTGGCCAACAAGCAAAAGGAAGGAAGGAAAAAGGAAAACTCTGTGTGTCCCTTTAATCTGCATAATTTCCCCTGCAACCCCTTTACCACCTGTCTCCACCTGAAACATTGGAATTCTTTTGAATGATCATAGCTTCTGTGATGATCATGGGGTGGGGGGTGGGGGTGGGGGGCAAGACTTATGCAAATTCTTTTGAATAGGAAGGTTTGCTTCCTGCTTGGGATTGTATTCAAACATCTTTTGTTACCACAGTGTCATGATATAATGTTATTAAACATTAACCTAGTGGTAATATCTTGAAGTACTAACTACCTTATATTTCACATTATATATGGTGTGTTTTTACATGCATATTGGTGTGTTGACCAAATAATAAATACAATTACCCAATTTCATTATTTTTTTGCCATTCCGCTGTTAGGTATCCCATTGGGTCTACAACGAGAGGCAGGATGAGTTAAGGCCAACTATGTTTTCTATCTTATTTGAACATTCCATAAACTGATAAAAGATAAATAGCTTATTAAACACTAGAAAAAATAATTTTGGAATGTTTCTGTTGGGGATGGAGACAGATTCTGTAGTTATGGGAGGTAGTGTTTTTAGTGGTTGAGAGCAACTCCTGGATATCATACACATCTGGAAAGAAATCCAAGAAATTCTCAATAGTTGTGAAGCATTTGTCAAGTGCTTTACTGTCTCTAAGCATTAATTTCCTCAACTGTCTAATAAACATATGTAATTAATACTTAACTCACAGGGTTGGTGTGAAGATTAAATGAGGTAATATATGTATATCATTCAGTTTACCACATGGCCCTAAAGAAGCCATTTGCCATTTTTTGGTACATTTGAAACTTTCCCAAATTTCTCTCCTCATGTAATTACTTTGAGTGAAATCATTTGCCATGAGAAAACTATGGTTTGGAAGACAAATATGTTACCAGTATTAGGCAACACTCCAGGAATCATTAACAAGTTAACCTACATTATTTTTCAGTTTCCTAGAGAAAGCATGGCTCTAGGCCATAAACATATGAAAAGTTCATTTGAGTAGAAAGATGAAAAAAGGCTTTCATAATGGGAAATATCTGGGAAAATGGGTCTGGAACAAACTTACACACTGGGGAACCATAATTTCTAGAGGCAACTTGGAGGGCACGGTACACTGTATTTTCCGAAGACTGCCAGTGTAGCAACTCTCATTCCACATGCCATTTCATAACGCAATGCTTCCCTATGAAGAAGTGCAGTCTAATTGGCTCCTCCTTCCCTTAAGTTTGGGCTGACGTTCTTGGCCACTAGAATGTAACAAAAGTGACTTTCTGAAGCTTTCAGTGCTGTCACAGGGAATCTTTCAGCTCTTGCCCAAGTCTCTTGGAGTGTTTACTCATGGGATGTTCCCTCTGGAAACCCAGCTGCCATTCTGTGAGAAGCCCAAGCAACACAGAGAAACCAAGAGTTGGTGCTCTGCTCAGCAGCTCCAGCTGAGATCCCAGCTGACAGCCAGCATTCACTTCACACATGAACGGGTCATTTTGGATGTCTAGATGGTTCAGACTTCAGGTGATGGAAGGCCCAGCTAAAGTCTGCTCATAACTATACATAATAGTAAGACTGCAAGCATGAACTATATAGTTAGACCCAATAAATGCACCGAATCATGAGAGATACTAACATGATTGTTTTAAGCCACTGAGTTCTGGTGTGACTTGTCATGAAACTATAGACAACCAGAAAAGCGAATTGCAAGAACAGAAAAGAAAGAGAGCAAGAACTGGAACACCTGAAAAAAATGACTTACCGGGAACTGGAAGAGAGTTAACACCAAAGTTACCTCATTTTTACATCACAGCTTTGTCTGGAACCAGCCCTAATAATACCCAAAGGACAACACAGAAATATTCAGTAGCTTGGACTATTATAAGTGATTTCATAGGAATTGTGACTGCTTAATCTACATAAATCTAACAATATTTACAAAGCTTGATGAAATTAAGAGATATAGAACTAGTTTTTTTCTTTCTTAATTCTCTAAGGGGTCTTGGGAGGTCAATTAAATTGTACCTCATTTTGCTTATATACAAGGGTCCCCTTTTATCTGTGTTTTTATATTTCAAGGACCTGCATTATAAGTTTACATAATCAAAAAAAGTTCATGAATGAACAAACCATATAAAATTTAATGTTCCCTCAAACATTCTTCAACCTCATCTCACTTTAACAGTAGAATCTATTTAGCCTCTCCTGAACTTCTCTGTGGTTTGGCCTGCCTGTATTCTTGAATGTTGCCAAGGCCAATGTTTTTCAAATTTGAACTTCAAGCTTTACAAAATATACAGGATTCCATGGAAACCATGAAAAAGTTATTAGAGAAATACTTAGATCTCATATGAAGCCATCGGCAAATGAGCAGTAGAAATGGGAGAGGAATGGTTAACAAGGAAAAAGACAGGATAGAAGTTTCAAGAGATTGATTTACAAATCAAAGGATTAAGAGAGATCTTTGAAAAAATTGATTGTCTAGATACATATACATTTTTTATTATCATACTAAAAATGATAATATGGTATCATGCATTAGTACAAGTTTGTCAGTAAATTACACCAGGAAGAAAACAATGGTCTTTGTCTTATCTAAGAATTGAACTCTTTGAAGTTGTAAACTAATTAAGTTAAATATTAGATTATGTTTTATCATATTTTTACAATTTTGTTTTTATGTTTCTAACTAAAGTTCCAATCAAAATATTTTCCTTTATTTTGAAAAATACAATTGTGGTGCCAATTTAATGTTTACTCATTTTTTAAAACATTCATTCATTTTAAGTGCTTTTGTTTCCTAAATTAAACACATGAATTATCCCCAGGTAAAAAAAAAATTATATAATATTTAGCTTCCAAAATTTGTGAGAAATAACTTACTTGATAATGGTTTTATTGTCAAGCTAATGGAAGATAATTTCTTAAGTATCTCAGAACTTACAAGCAATGGGTAAATAGGCTTTAATGTAACAAGCTCAGGTATTAGTTTCCATGACATACTCAACATCAAAATAATGGAAAATATAAATTTTTATTGGGGAAGAATGGATTCAAAAGAAATTTTGTGCTTGATTTTAGATATCATAAGAGAATCACAACTCCAGGAGTTGGTCTATAGGCTATATTAATGATATCCTTTAGAACTGTGCAATACCCAGCCTACACTTGTGTCACACAATACCCTGGTTTAATGACATATTAAATATTAAACCAGATTTAACATTATATTACATTTAAACAAAAAAGTAGTATTCACACAAAACTCTATCCTTGGTGTAACCCAAAACATATGATTTATAGATTTTTAATTAATATATAATTTTCATTTATAAAGATTATAAAGTTATATGTCAAATTATAACAAATAATCTCTGGGTATTGAAATTATGAGTGACTCAAGAAAACATTTTTTGTATTTTCTGTTTTCTTCTATAATTAGCACATATTGTTGGAATCAGAATAAATGATATTTATAATTTTAACGCTCCTATCTATTCATCTGCTAAAATAAACATCAAACACTGGGTTTATAAATAACAAAGTCCTCTATTATACCTCACTCCTAATGTACTTAGATCACCTCCATAGCAATTGTGTGACTAAGCTTTATATTAAAACTAGAGTCCCAGTGCATGAAATTCATGTGGGTGGGGGGGGGAGGGTCCCTCAGCCCAGCCTGCACCTTCTCAAATCTGGGACCCTTTGGGGGATGTCTGACTGCTGGTTTAGGCCCGATCCCTGGGACATCCCTCTCACAATCCTGGACTGCTGGCACTCACCTGCCTGCCTGCCTGGTTGCCCCTGACTGCCTTCCTCCATGCCAGCCTGATCGCCCCTCACTCCCTCTGTGTGCCAGCCTGAATACCCCTAACTGCTCCCCCGTTGGCCTGGTTGCTCCTAACTGCCCCCCACTGCCAGCCAGGTTTCCCCCAACTGACCCCTCCCTGCCAGTCTGGTTGCTCCTAACTGCCCCCCCCCCCACTGGCCTAGTCACTCCTCACTACCCCCCTCCCCGCCAGCCTAATCAACCCAACTGCCCCCCCCCTACTGCCCTGGTTGTGCCCAACTGCACTCCCCCTGACAGCCTGGTCACCCCCAACTTTCCTCCTCTGCTGGCCTGGTCACCCCTAACTCCCCTCCCCCTCCCGCTGGCCTGGTTGCCCCCAACTGCCCCTCCTGCCAGCCTGGTCACCCCACTTAGCCTGCTTCTTCAGTTGTTTGGTTGTCCCTCACTAACCCCCCTGCCGGCCTGGTCGCCCCATGCAGCCTGCTGTTCAGTTGTTTGATCGTCCCTCATTAACCCCCCTGACAGTCTGGTCACCCCACGCAGCCTGCCTATTCAGTCATTTGGTTGCCCCTCATGGCCTCCCTGCCAGTCTGGTTGCCCCATGCAGCCTGCTTGTTCAGTTGTTTGGTTGTCCCTCACTAACCCCCCTGCTGGCCTGGTCATAGGCAGCCATCTTGTGAGGGTGTGAGGGTCAATTTGCATATTACCTCTTTACTATATAGGATGCAATTACTAATTTTTCTTTTATTATTCAATATTATTTGAGGGGTGCTTTCATTCATGGATTCCCAAACTTGACACTATTCTCTAATAAGAATCTGACCAGACTTTAATATACTGAAAAATAACTTCATGATAATTGCAGTGAATAATTCTGTTGGTATAATTTATTATTTATTAGTTCACAATTTCCCAAATGATAGAAAGGACAGGATTCTCCAGGGATTTTTCCAAATCAATATAGGCTTTGATTTTTCTGGGCTATAAATGGCTTTAATCTCTAGATGTACTGATTTTCCCATTTGTAAAGTGATAATGTGTAAGCCTGCCTAAAAGGCCTCTGGGGATATAGTAAAGATTGGTGTAATTCAGGCTAATAGAAAATATTAGACTCAACTATGGCATAAACACTTAAACAAATGTGTGAAATGCTTTATAGGAAACAAGCATATTAAAGGGAACTGGAGAGATGCTTGACTACAGAAAAGTCTTATATGGACAAAAACTAACTTAGTTCATATACTGAATACATGCACATCTTCTACTTAGCACAATATAGTTCCCATTGGATTTCAAAGGAGGACTATAAATAACCTTCTATGTGAAGACTTAAATTATTAATAGCATGTCACTGACTATACTTGCTTTGTATGAGAAGGCAGGGTTCTTTGGAAAAGACAATAATGTGGTAAAAATAAAAGGCAGAAGGAAAAGAGGAAGACCAATTATGAGATGGATTGGCTCCATTAAAAAGCCATAGTCATGAGCTTCAAAGAGCCAGGCAGAGCTGGTGAGTACAATACATTGTAGACATCAGTTATTCTCTGAGTCAACTCAATGGCACTTAGGATCACACACGTGATCCCTGATAAGGTCCATGATCTAGGGCCAGCCAATTGATAAGAACATAATGCTAACAAGCAAGTGGTCACAACATGAGTCCCCATCCAAACACCATGGCAACATCAAAGACATGCATTCCTATTGCTAATTTGGACTTCTGTCTTTAAGATGAATAATAATAATAAAAGAAATAATAATAATCTATTATTGAGCTCCAGGCCTGTGTGCCCACTCATGGTTTCAGTGCTCAACATACATTATTCCTAAACCCTAGAAAACTCATGAAACAGATTTTATCTTCATTACACAGAAAAAAACTGAGGTGCTGAAATTTTAAATGAGGTGCCCAGGCCACTCAGTTAGTTGGAGTTCACACAGCATTCAAACTCAAGTTCTTGAAGCACAAGTTATTCTTTTTATACTATACTTTGATGATTTTTTTCTGTTATTAAGATTATAAGAGTGAGACTTTCAGTGTTAATAAAAATCAGTGTCCTACCAAGAAAACAACTCATAAATGATTAATACATTTATCTCTGTTTATGGACAATATATTATAGCAATTATAATATACTATATAATGTTTCCTTCCAATAATTATGAGGATTTATTATTTTTCAAGTGGTTTGTACTAATTGTTTATTGCTGTATAACAAATTACTCTAAAAGATAGCAGCTTAAAAACACACACATTTATAATCTTCTAGTTTCTTTGGATCAAAAATCCAAGTATGGCTTAGCTTGCTGCCTCTGTCTCATGGTCTCTCATGAGGTTGCAGTCAAGTTGTCAAGTTGAAGCTGTGGTCTTATCTGAAGACGAGTGACCCAGTGCGTGAAATCGTGTGGGACCCAGACCTGCAGGAAATCGCTCAAGACCCAGTACCCCAAACCCCGCCACTCTGCCTGCACACGCCTCACCGCACATGCAGCCCCGCCCACCCGCGCATGCCTCGCTGCACACACGCAGCTTCCTGGTGACTGGTCTTTGGTCGTTACAGCGTTATGACCACTGGGTTTTTATTATATAAATTCATGTGATCTCTCAATAGGTGGGTCTCAGGTTATGATGCTTGTTCTACCCAGGATAAATTATCCAAGGGAGAATAAGAGAGAGCACCAAAAAACCAAAGATGCAATCATTTATAATAATCTCAGAAATGAGATCTCATCTCTTTTGCTGTTCTTTTTAAAAAAATTGATTTCAGAGAGAAGGAGAGGGAGAGAGAGATAACAACATCAATGATGAGAATCATTGATTGGCTGCCTCCTGCACTCCCCCTACTGGGTATTGAGCCACAACCCAGCATGTGCTCTGACGGAATCAAACCATGACCTCTTGGTTCATAGGTCCACATTCAACCCTGAGCCACATCAACCAGGCTTGCTGTGTTCTATTCAATAACAGTGAATCAATTAATATAATTTATACTTAAGGGGAGGATATTGCATCTTATACCAGAAAAGGAAGATTGTTGAGGAAGATCTTAAAAACTGCCTAGCCCATGATTTAACATTATTGCTCTGAAAATAGAGGATTATGTTGTATATACTTGCACTTTTTCTACAACTACAAACTTGTTATAGTCAGGACTCTAGTATAAACTAACAGAATCTAACTTAATCTGGCTTAAACAAAAATGTGACTTAAGTAATTCAAAAGCCTGTGTATGGGCCCAGGTTCTGACAGACTATCTTGAGTGTTTGAATATCAGTGGCTTCTGTTTGTTTCTCCTTTCCCAGGCCTTACTTTCTTTCCTCTATGTGGCTCTATTTTCTGGAAGACTTACTCCACATTGTATTAAAATTAATTTTGGCAACCCCACGGGTACATGAACTATAGTGGCCACTATCTCTTTGTAGAGACTCCCAGCAAAGGCTTTCATTGAGACCCATGCTCATTTCTGGATAGAAAGACAAAGTTTTTGATTGGATAGGACCATGTCATGTGTCATCCCTGATGTGGGGTATGATCACCCAGATATAAATCCTATGAGTCAAGTGTTTTAGGAAGATTTGTTTCCAATAAGGAAAAGGGTTCAAGAAAAAGGGGTAGTATTATAAGACAAAAAAATTCCACGTGTAAAGAAATAATTAAAAACCATCACAGTATTATGGACTGAATCATGCCCCTCCTCCACAACTTATATGTTGAAACCATAACACTCAAATGACTGCATTTGGAGATGGGGTTTTTATGGCACTAATTAAGATTAAGTAAAGTCATATGTGTGGAGCCCCAATATCATAAAGTCTTAAAAATTATAGCTGATTAACCTTGAGGATTTACAAGAATATTTTTCTCCTTTACATAAAAACCAAATGTGTTCAGTATAGTATTAGTTTTCTGGGGCTGCCATAACAAATTCCCCCTGTGGGGCTTAGAACAACAAAAATCAGAAGTCAACGTGTTGGCAGAGTTGGTTCCTTTTGGAGGTTCTGGGAGAATCTGTTCCATGCCTTGTCCTAGCTTCTGGTGATTTTTGGCAATCCTTGATGTTCCTTGACTGGTGTTTACTCCAACTTCTACCTCTATTATAAAATGGCCTTTTTCTCTTTCTGTCCTTTTCTTCTAAAATACCAGTCATTGGATTTAGGGCCCACCATAATCCAATATGACCTAATCTTAATTGATTACATTTTGCAAAGGTCCTATTTCATGGTAAAGTCATATTATGTGGTTTCAGATAGCCATAAATTTGAGGAAACATTATTCAATCTATTAAAGGTTTGCATATATCCCTCCTCACCATTGAAACCGTAATACTTTTTTTTCCAACCAGATATCTTATTTGCATCCCCTACAACAGAAAAATCAGTCTATTCACATACAGATAATTAGAAACAACCTATTAAATTGGACTGAATAGGAATTATAGAAAATTCCTTAGAGAAATTTGTAAGCCTCAGAGTTTCCTTAAATTAGTGCAATTTGTAATAATATCAGAAAACAAATCTTCATTAACTTCATTGAATTTTCATAAAACCTACCATGCAAACTCAAAAAGTCTTTAAAAATTATAACTAATTTATAATAATCAATAATTATATTAAAATTAGAATAATCAATTATAATTGATTTGATGTAACAAATTTCCCAAAACTAGGTGGCTTAAACCAATGAAAATTTATTCTCTCACAGTTCCAGTGGCTTGAAGTCCAAAATGAAGATGTCAGCAGGGCCATGGTCTCTCTGAAGGCTCTAGGGGAGGGTCTTTCCAGGCCTCTTCCTAGCCGCTGTCCTTGCTGGAAATACTGGGCATTCATTGGCTTGTAGATGCATCACTCTGATCCATGCCTTTGTGATCACATGGCATCCTCCCTATGTCTTCAGTGTCTTCATATGGTGTTCTCTTTGAGTGGCAATATCAAAATTTCCTTCATTTATAGGGTAGGCATTAATCAAATATGAACTCATTTTAACTTGATTAGATCTTCAAACACCCTATTTCTAAATGAGGCCCCATGCACAGGTTACCTGTATTGGGGAACACAATCCAACCCACAATAATAGGCCGTATGATTTTTTTGAAAAAGAAATTGCATTACAAATGGGAAGAACTGTCTTCCAGCTCCAAGTATTTCACTTTATTGGTTCCTATGCAAAATAAGAAGAATTTACAAAAGGAAAGTTTAAAAATCATAATTTGGTTAGGTCTTCCATTTTGCTAATCCAGTATTTCATGAATAAATCTCACATTATCACGACTAGTTTTTTTTCATTTTTATTAGAAATGTGCTATCTATATAAACTGTTAAAATTTATTTACCAACTTTATAATTTATACTAACCAAATGATCTTTTCTTTTACTAAGGCATAGCCTGTAACTCAGGTTAGGCATTACATGCTTAATATTACTTCACTGTGCCAAAGAAACCTATTTAAACAAATTGCAAAGCTGTGACACAGGGCAGAGCACCAAGGCAAAAACATTTTTAGCTTCTTCCATTTAAAGTTGTGCTGCTATTTACAAATGCAGGCAAATGGAAGGTTGTGTCTAGTGATTCGATCACCATTCTCCCATAAACCTTCAGAATCATATTCCAGATAAGAGCTCTGTGGTTTCAGCTTTCACAGTGACACTGCACCTGCACCTGCAATTTTCTGCCCGCCCTGGTTTGGCAGCTGGTCTAGAATTTTTCCTTCAGCAAGACCAACAGTTTCTGATTGTATTTCTCCCAGCTCTGTATATTTGGGTTAAATTTTTAACTTGCTAAATGAAAATGCTTTTGTTTATTTATTTAAAATATCCAGAGCAAGTTTTAAAATGTTTGAATAAAAATGGAGCAAGCAGAAATCAAATAATGATATGACTAATGTACTTCTTATATTCTCTTATTTCTCCACTCTCTTAGACTGAGTACCCTAGGACACAGTCTGAATTGAAACATACACACTAAGGTTCTTTGGTGGGGGTGGGTGGCTATGTGCAAGGGCAGTGAGAGGGAAGGAAAGAAGGAAATGAAGCGGGAAAGGGGAATAGAAATAAATCCATCTGTCTGTGATTTCGCAAGAAAGTGCAATCAGTTGTTTAGTCAGTTGGGATACCTCTGGATAAGTTTCGTGAATCGCTACATCTGGAAGCTATCTCTTAGGCAGGAATGGGGTTGGGGTGAAAGTGAGAATAATTTATCTGGTAGTTCTAATGTCTCACTGGTCAAGTCCACCCCACGGGCCGTGAACTCTCCCACACTGTAGGGTTGTATTAGCATGTTCTTCCGCACAGTCCGCAGAGAAGACATAGCTTCCACAGCTTGGACCTGGCCAGTGTTTCGGCACAGTGGTCTCTACTTCCCAACCGGGGTTTTCTGGGTCTGTAGTGATGACAGTAGTTGAACTTTATCGCCCCAAAATGTGTCAGTCAAAGCCAGGGCTGTTTAAGCCAAGAACAAAGGAAGGTACATAGTGGAAAAAGGTCTAGAGCATAGAAGTCAGAGGAACCTATGGGATTGCACATAACTGGGTCTAGTGAACCAGCAAAGGTGTGGATAGCCTGACCTGCAAAAGGATCACTGATTTTTATAGCTACATTCATCTTTCCAAATCAGTTATTCCCAGTGTGACTTGAAACATATGAGAAGATATTTCCATTTCCAGTTAAGATGAAGTAAGGGGTTGGCTTTACCCTCCCTTCTGAAATAATTGTCCTCCAAAAAGGGAAAAATATGTAAAACAACAGTTTTCAAGACACTGGATATCAGACAATAAAGTAGGGTGATACCTGTGAAAAAATGAATAAAGTCCAAAGCATGCTATCCTCAGGTAAATTTTAATGAAACAGTTAGCCTCAATGATGTTCTGAAGCTTAAAAATAATAATCCCTCTAATAGTTGTTTTTGAGGATAACTGAGAGTTAACTTGTTCATGGTCACATACAAAGTCAGGAATGTGGTTCAATTTGTAATTTGTAGTGCACTGTCTTAAATTCCATAGAGTTTATAAATTAGCTATAGAAAATAATAAAACAAAACAAGTTGTATCCTTAATATGCCTACTAGTTTAGTCAAACTTGCTCTGAAACATAAAGATTAATAAAAATTATAAGATTTCATTTTTTGTTCATCTTCTATGGATTATGTAATTCTTGACTAATACTTATCTTTTTTTGTTCTTATGGACTATTAAGTAAAATAGTGAAGCATAGTGTGATTACCTACTGTAATAGCAGTATTCAATCTAATACAATATTATATATAAATTCTTCAAAGAGTGTCACAAGGATATATACACCTACTAGTAAATGAACAAGACATTGATCATTAAACAAGGAAATAGAGAAACTATAGAATGCAATATAAAGAGATTATGACTGAAGTGGACGTGAAAAATAATACAGAGGTTTTCATTTGCAACCAATCAGGAAGGCTATAAAGAACAGGTGGCATTTCACATAGAAGAAAAACAAGTATTTTAATAATCTGGGCAAGAGAAGACATTTTAAAAGCAATTTTGATTTATATTCTAATTTTTGACTCTGTATTTTTTAATTTGGTGATAAAGTAATTAGAAACTAATATAAATTTTCTCCTCTGCTTTAAGAACCTTGACATTTAGCACTTTATTTTAACAATACCTTTCATGCAGTATTATTTCCTTTTAGAGTCATTACATTTACAAATCTTTTTCTTCTTTTGCAGGAAAAACACACAATATTATAGTAACTGACAATCAAAGGCAACAGAGGCATCCCAACTTGCTAACATAAAAGGTAAGTTACATAGTGCTTCTAAAAAATCATAGTTATAACAATACAATGGCTAACTCTGCATTATCTTTTGTTGATCCAGCAGCTTGTTGCTATGAAAATAGTGACAATTACAAATATAGTTCTTTTCGTTCTACCAATGGAACTACATTTCTTCCTATGAAAGTCACATGTGAGAGATGAATTTGATGTCTTGGGTAGGAAATTGAATAGAAGCAAGAAATCAAGTAGAAATTCAAATCTCTCCCCTGACTGTCACAGGATCATATGAAAGTGACTTCCATAATGGCAAGATTGAATTAGAATTTTAAGGAGATGCTTATTCCAAACCAATATGACTCAAGAGATTTTTACAAATTATGCCTTCTGAGAACAATGCATAATGTCATTCTGAATAGGCAAGCCATTCTTATGAAATGTCCTCAAGAACAAAGAATATAACAGGGGAAAATATCAAATTTACTTTTAATACAAACCTTCCCAAAATTTAACCTAATTTAATACTAAAATAACTTTATTTTCATTATTTTTATAATCACTGATGAATGTTTATTGAGTGCCTACCAAGGACAGAGCAGAGAATTAAGTGTTGCCAACCCAAAGAGATATGATAGTCTCTACCTACAGGGTACCTATATGGTTGGAAAAGAGAAAGTAACTTTCAACTGATAGATATTCCTATTACCTATATTATTCTCTTGCCTTCTTTGGAACCATACAACTTTAGCAATTCTGTGGCCTTTAATTTAACACATGTTTTCATTTCTTCTTGGGACCAGGTAAGACCATGGTCCCAAGGTGGGAAAATCTACCTCAAATCTCAATGCATCAAACTCCACTGTATTCTCAGCAGGAACTTCAGATATCAGTAACTTCCTACTACAGTCAGAATTTAATGGTCAGTATACTTTGATTTAAGTTTGTGCTACAGTATTAAAACTCCCCAATCTAGCATAATTAGAGATAATAAGGATACTCTTAAATAAAACCTAACTTTTAATTTTTTTACAGTTGTTTCATTTGCAGAATATGAATCACACAGTATAGTCACCTAGCAACTACTTATTTGATGTGAAATTTTAACCTAAAAATGACATTTTTCACCGTGACTAAATTATATTTCATCTAATTAATTTTCACTTGATAAAAAAAACCATAGTAACTTGAACAAGGACCAGCACGCGGCAGGTCTGCTTATAGAAAGAAATGCAGTGGGGACTAAAGCACCAGATGCTGGGTGGTACTCGGTGCCTCTGGACAAGTTAAAGATGTTATTTCATGGACCAAGTTCAGAATGAGAAGACAGTCAATGGGAAATATTACTGAATTGAACATGGCATAAGAAAACTCGATGTGTCTTTCTTGGTCCTTTATTTATTCTGGGCTTTCCTGTGATATGGCACTCTTCATAGTTTCTTCTAATGGTGTGTTAATGTTTCTTTCTACTCTACAAAACTCTAGGCTATTTAAGTGAATAGAGCCTGTCTTACCTATCCAGAGGTAGGCAAAGTGCTTAGATCACAGGAGATCTCAAAAATGCTTAAATAGATGAATAGGACCTAAGGTGGTGAGGTACTTATCAGAGAAAAGGTGCACAAGTAGTAAATAATGTCATAGGATCTTGAGGCTCATGATTTTATACAGCTTGACATAATTAAGGAATGAAAAGTGTAGAGGCTTGGTATTCATCGAGGGATGGAAAATTACTAGTCGCAATCTTGTAATTTGTTAAATAAATATTTCGTGGATGCTGAAAGTCAGAATGAATAATTCCCAAGCAATCCTGGCATTCATAATATGGAGTTATTTGAATCTCATGTATTCTGAGTGAGCTGGCCAGTCACTTAGCTGGTGATGGAGCCCAGCCTTGAACATCCCAGCCAATGTTTTGTCACAGCTGTGAGCCCTGAGAATCGGGCCCTCTCACCTCTCCGGCAGTAATGTTCTACACATATGTCCCAACATGAGAGAAAGGGGAGAAAGTGCTGGCTTAGTCATTGCTTACCATCTACCTGTCAGGGTAACTTTGATTTTCTCTGCTCATCATTACTCACACAGTCACCTCCCACAAAGGATGACAATTGCAGTGCAGGAAGACTTTGCATGACAGTTAAAAAGGTTGTGAGATGATATGATGAAATGTTATTCTCTCTGCAAATAGTATTTAAATAGTATTGTATAAATAGTGTGATATGCATACGTTTCAAGTTTCAAGAAAATTCTGAGATTTATCATTCATGAAGTTCACACACTGTGCTTGAAAGAATAAAATAAAGACATGTGGGATACACAGGAAATGTATTTATTGAATATCAACATTAAGGTCTCCTTTGAAACACTTGTCTTGTAGAGGAAGTGGTAATTTAATGAAGTTCAGAAAATCTGATTCTTTTCCAAAGCTACAACGATGCATTAAAGAAGAGCTCCATTTTGATTGGGAAGAAATCAGGCAAAGAAAAGATGAACATTGAATAAACTTACACCGTGATTTCTAAAAATGAAAAATTAACAAAAGTAAGAAGATAGAAACAGTGAAAGCTTAAATAGGAAACAATATGCCATCTCATTATAATTATCTTGTGAAAATATATCAGAAATTGTCATTGGAATTGCAGGTGCGCACTAAATCAATCGAGTAACGGAAATATATACATTTTCTTCAAAAATATGAACATTAAACTTGTGCTGATCAAGAATATTTATAGCTCTCCTGTACACTTATCACAACTGTGCTTTATTATTTGGATGATATTGGTATTATGACAATTTCCCCAATAGAAAAAACCTCCGAGAAGTAAAGGCTCAACTTTGAGTCCCCAATGTGTGGCAGGGTGTGACACAGAATAGGCACTTAAAATATTACATTGAACTTGTAAATGAACAGTGATGTGCATTGGTTCTGTGAGGATTCACGTATGAACAGTGCTATTTTTTACTATCATTGAACATTTTAAATTTGAAAGTAAACAGTATTATGATTCCCATGCCTCCAAAAAAGGTTTGCTTTGAGCTGAATAGATCCAGAAAACAGGAAGGGTGAGATGAACACCTGACAGGGGTGTTCCCACGGGGCAGTTCAAATGCTGGCTTGCTCTCTGCTACTTGGTCATGTAAATCCAAACCGAGCTGCTAAGTCATCAAAATCAACTGCACCGGTGACTTCATTTTCTTTCAATCTAAGACCTTTGTCTTGGTGGTTCTCAAATTGTGACCATTGACACAATAGCATCAGCATCGCCTGTAAACTTGGTAGAGATGTGAATTTTTCAGCCCGTTCATGGAACTACTCAATCAGAAACTGGGAGTGGAGCCCATCCATGTGCGTTGAATAAGCCTCCAGGTGATTCTAACACAGGACAAAGCTCGAGAAACTGCAAACACTAGGTCAGTGGTTCTCAACCTTCCGGCCCTTTAAATACAGTTCCTCATGTTGTGACCCAACCATAAAATTATTTTCATTGCTACTTCATAACTGTAATGTTGCTACTGTTATGAATCGTAATGTAAATATCTGATATGCAGGATGGCCTTAGGCGACCCCTGTGAAAGGGTCATTCGACCGCCAAAGGGGTTGTGACCCACAGGTTGAGAACCGCTGCACTAGGCGAAGTGAGGATTACTCTAAACCAGTGGTTCTCAACCTTGGCTGCACATTAGAATCACCTGGGAATCGTTTTAAAATCCTGATGTCTGGGCCTCATCCTCCGGAAATTCTGTGTCTTTGTTATGGGGTGGGGCCACAACATTAGTAACAAAGAAACAGAATTGCCGGAGGATGAGGCCCAGAAATCAGAATTTTAACAAGATTCCCAGATGATTCTAATGTGCAGCCAAGGTTGAGAACCACTGCGTCTAAACAGAATATTTTATAAACTGTCACCCCACACCCCTTGTTGTGAGAGAGTCCACAAGAGGCAACCTTGAAACTATGGCTATCGTGGCTTCTTCAGCTCCTGACTCCAAGCTTTTCAAGACCACAGAAGCAACAATTGCATTTGTAAAAGGTCATCCATTAAAATTGTACTCCTAAAATTCCAGTAAGTAATTTACCTTGTTTTATATTCTTCACCCATGGTGCTCTTGTTTTGGTACAGTTTTTTGTAATGTATATTTCATGATTACTCACTCTGTAATGCATGTCAATTTTGAGGCTCCACTATATGTACCATATTGCAACTCTCCCCTCACCCCCGTTTTCCTGGTATAGTGTGCATATTACATTAGCGGAATAAATTTTGCTTCCTTTGGATATTCTCTTCAATACTCTAGGCATTTAAAAATAAGGATTTATCTTCTATAAGACAAGTCATCAGCTAAAATATACAGATATAAATAACCTATTTGTAGACAGGCTAATTATACCAGTCCAAATAAAAAGAAAATTCCTTCATATTTGGATTTGTCTGCTGGCAAATACATGTAAGAAGCTGGCCAAAATATAATTTAATTTCTTTGGGATTGCTATTTAAGGAAAACAAAATAAAAATGCTCAACTTAACTAATTCTCTCATATACTCCTCTCTGGAACATAGATAATAAAACCAATTTATCTCAAAGGGATAAATCCATGTCCCCCTCCACAATTGCTTTTTTTTTTTTTTAAATTAGAAACAAAGCAACTAAGGAGCACATTATTTTTTCATGTAAATTTGCCAGTATTTCTAAAATCTTACATGAGAAAATTTTCACTAGTATATTGAGAAAAATTCCAACTTGGTACAATATAATTCACATAATAAGCAGTCAGGCTTAGGGGGGAAACCAAAGAGTAAAAGAAAATTTCCAATTCTGATCATACAAATTTTCTAGTCAAACGCTACTATAAAATCTCAGTTAAACATTTCTTTTAAGTTTATTTAGACATTAGAAAGCAATCAAAGCAGCCAGGAGTCAAGTTACAGATCCAAAAATGAAGGGAAACTTACAGGGGGCAGCTATGCTTGTTTAACAATGTTTCCCATGAAAGAATTTGCTATTATTTGCCATTTCATACTGTGAGGTGCAGAGTTTAAGCAGAAAGTGTCTTCCCATACATTTTGTCAAACTCTTGGGATGAGGAGATAAAAATGTAATGACGACCAGAGTAAGCCAGACCCAAATGGCCAAGATGTAGAGAAAATGGATTTGTAGAAAAGTGGAGCCAATATTCTTATTATTGAGGCATTTGTCAAACATTACACTGTCAGGGTATAAAAGACTGAGAGACTAAGAACAAAGCAGCAAATAGGCTAAGAAAAACTTTTAATGGTCTCACTATATTAGAGAAACACAAATTGGAACTTAGAGTCTGCTGAGAAAGTGTTCACACTCCAAATTTTCAGGAATATGGACGAAGAGTTTTTAGTCTAGCAATAAAGGACTCTCATTCTCTCCGTTTCTTACATCCTTATAGTGAGAAGTTTCTCTCATTTAACTCATCCTATGGTCCCTTACCCTAGAAGCTTGTAAAAAATACAAACAAAATTGTGTAGGGCTGGGCAATTTAAACAACAAGTCATGGTTTCTTTTAAAATAAGCTTTAGGACATTTAGCTCTTTCCCTCTTCTAGCATAAACCCTTTTCCCTTTTATAATTTTACTTTGGAAATGAGGAGGTGACTTGTTTCTTGATTGATTGGAGTTTTAATCTTCGGGACCAACTCTCCAACTTGATTTTTCATTTTCTCCTGAGCTTTTTTGCAAATATATACTCCATTGACCCACCAGATATGAAATCCTTAATGTTCTCAAATTCACAGTGACTATGAAACTTGAATCTTTGATTTCAGATCCTCATTTCACTATAAACTATTTACAAGAACACAGGGAATAATTATTTTATATTTGTGAAGATAAAACTATAATTTTTAAAAGTGAAAACATTCTTTTAAAAAATGATAGTGCCTCATCACTCTGGTCTCTTTTAAACCAAATTCATAAGAGAATAACAACAAATAATTATCATTCCCTTTGTTTATAATAAACATTTTGTTTATTTTTTTATTGCGGCAGACTTGTGTCTAAATAAGAAGAGACAGGATAACTACAATGGTCAATTAGAGGAATAGGTTGGTGCAAGAGTAAACAGAAAAGTAATAAAGGGAAAAAATTAGGAAATTTTAGTGGAAAAAGTAGAAAAGAGATGAGGTTATGAGGAGAGTTATTTAAGAACAATATAGAAGAGAAAGAGTCAAATTTAGGTGTTCAGACTCAGTAAATATTTTGAAGCCTTTCTGATGAGCTCACCTGTATACTAGGCTCTAATAAAAATGAAAAGGCCTCTGTTTTTAAGGAACTTCTATTTTAATTATGTAACTTAGAATTAAAATCTCTGGCCACTATGGGAAACATCATGGAGGCTCCACAACAAAATTAAGAATAGAGCTACCACATGACCCAGAAATCCCTCTTCTGGGTATCTGTCTGAAAAATGTGAAAACATCCTATCTAATAAAAGAGAAAAATGGTAATTGGCGTACGACGATACCCTTTTCATTGGCTAATCAGGGCTATATGCAAATTAACTGCCAACTATGATTGGCAGTTAACTGCCAACTATGATTGGCAGTTAACTGCCAACTATGATTGGCAGTTAATTGCCAACTAAGATTGGCAGTTAACTGCCAACAAGATGGCGGTTAATTTGCATATGTAGGCACAATGCGGGGAGGTGAAAGGGAAAGCAGGAAGAAGCCCCCTGCCACTGACAGTGATCAGAAACCCAGGGGGGAGCTAAGAGCTGGGGGGCAGGGCAAAGGCGGCCCTGGGGCCGCCTTTGCCCTGCCCCCCCAGCCATGATCGGAGAATCAGGTGCCTTTGCCGCCCTGGCCAGTGATAGCAGGAAGTAGGGGTGGAGCCAGCGATGGGAGCTGGACACGGTCGAAGCTGGCAGTCCTGGGAGCCAGGGGTCCCTTGCCTGGGCCTAAAGTGGAGCCCACGATCGCGGGGCCGCTGCAGCTGCGGGTCCCCGCTGCCCGGGCCGGACGCTTAGGCCAGAGGTGTTAGGCCTGGGCAGGGGCGGAGCCTGCAACTGCGGGGAGCTGGGGGTCCCCTGCCCAGGCCTGACACCTTTGCCGGAGGCCTCAGGCCTGGTCAAGGGGCTGATCCGGTGATTGGTGATCAGAGGGTGATGAGGGTCAACTCCTCTGGCCGAGGCATCAGGCCTGGGTGGGGGGCGGAGCAGGGGATTGGGGGGATATGATGGTCCCCTTGCCCAGGCCTGAAGCCTGGGTCAGAGGCGTCAGGCTTGGGCGGGGGGTGGAGCAAGCGATCAGAGGGAGATGGGGGTCCCCTGCCCAGGCATGATTCCTGGGCCAGAGGCCTCAGGCCTGAGCGGGGGCCAGAGCCAGTGATCAGGGGGAGATGGGGGTCCCCTGTCCAAGCCTGACACCTCTGGCAGAGGCGTCAGGCCTGGGCAAGGGGCCGATCAGGCGATCATCGGAGGGTGATGGGGGTCTACGCCTCTGGCCGAGGCATGAGGCCCGGGCAAGGGGCCGATCCTGCGATTGGAGGGTGATGGGGGTCAACGCCTGAGGGCTCCCAGTATGTGAGAGGGGGCAGGCTGGGCTGAGGGACACTCCCCTCCCCACACACACCCAGTGCACGAATTTCGTGCACCGGGCCCCTAGTCTATATTAATAAAAGGGTAATATGTTAATTAGACTGGACATCTTCTGGACATCCATCCAGACATCCTTCCAGACAAAACCACGGTGGTGGAGGCCAAGTCAGAGGTGGTTAGGGGCAACCAGGCTGGCAGGGGAAGGCAGTTAGGGGTGACCAGGCCGGCAGGGGAGAGCAGTTAGGGGGATCAGATCAGCAGGGGAGAGCAGTTAGGGGGATCAGGCAGACAGGTAGAGAGGTTAGGGTGATCAAGCAGGCAGACAGGTGAGCAGTTAGGAGCCAGTGATCCCAGATTGTGAGAGGGATGTCCGAATGCCAGTTTAGGCCTGATCCCTGTAAACTGGCAGTCAGATATCCCCCGAGGGTTCCTGGATTGGAGAGGGTTCAGGCCTCTAGTTTATTTGTAAAGCTATATATACTTCTATGTTCATTGCAGCATTATTTATGGTGGCCAAGACCTGGAAGCAACCTAAGCATTCTTCAATGGAAAATTGGTTAAAGAAGATGTGGTACATATATACAATGAAATACTCCTCAGCTAATCAGAAAAGATGAAATAATGCTATTTCTGACAACAAGGATAGACCTTGAGGATATCATGCTAAGTGAATAAGTCAAATGGAAAAGGACAAGAACCATATGATTTTACTCATAGGTGGGATATAAAAGAGAAAGCAACAAATGAACAAACAAAACAAAAACCCTCATTACACAAATAATAATATGATGGTTATCAGAGGGAAAGGAGTGTAGGGAGAGGTTGAAGAGGGTAAAGGGCATCAAATATATGATGATAGAAGAGACTAAACTTTGGGTGGTGAACACATGATGGAAGATACACATACCAAAATATAGAATTGCTCAATTGAAACTCATATAATTTTATTAACCAATGTCACTCCAATAAATTTAATTTAGAAATTAGGTTTTCTGCATTAAGTATGTTTAAAAAAATAAAAAAGTTCATATTATTTTTATTTAACATAAAATAAAACTGAATACAACCCAGTACTGGTATGGTGATTTGAGGATTACTACACTCATTCTCCATCAATATGTTTTCTCTATCATCGCATAGTAAATAGCTTCTATTTTTAAGACAATTAACTGTTAAAAACACCTGCTAGGGCATAAGCCTTCACATTTATTACAAAACACCAGACAGAAACAAGGGGGGAAAGGAACAAAGCAAAAGGGAACTATTACCCTTTAAGGAATCTTTCTGGAGTCTCTTTCCAAAACTGCCACTTACAACTCAATGGTCAAGACTCAGTCACATAGAAAACTGTAGCTGAAAGGAAGATTGGGTAATAAAATATCTTTGTTAGATATATCACTGCTCCAAATAACATTGGGTTGTTTTTTCCTAAAGTAGAAAGGGGAGTAAATATTATGTAGGAATCCAGTTGGCTCTGTCATTGATAGGAACATATGAACATAATTATTTAAATAAATATCATATGCAAGTGGAATTATAATTAGTCCAGTGTGTTTTTTGCTTATTACTTATAATTTTTTGTTTTATATGGCCTTTAGGCCATGGATATAATAATAATGATGAGAAAAAACAGAGATTCCAGTTGGCTATTTTCTCCTAGCTGGCCCTGTGTGTGATAGTTCCTCTAAATCCACTTTTATTTTGCTCCATTCCATACTTTTTAAAAATAGAACTGGGAAAATTACTTAAACTATAAATTTGACTCATTTGCAAAATAGCCATGCCATTGACCACTTAAGAGACTCATGAGAGCTGCATAATAATATCATAAGATTATTTCCAAATAGAAATAATAAATTTATATTCTTAATGGGGTAAAGTCCAGAAACTTAGCATGAGACACAGCCAACTCAATCTTATTTTTAGTTATTCATATTAAGGACATATTGAAGTAAATTCCCAAAGCACCTTAAGGTTTCAATTCCATTATAATTCTTTCCTGTGGCTAATTACTGGTAGCAAAGGGGCTGAATTTCTCTTTTACATAATAGTTTTGTAAAGTTAAACTCTGTTAGAGAACTAATAAGTATATTGATTGCTTCCCACCTCCAACTTTCCTCTCCCACACTATTAGAAAGTAAATTAATTGTTAAACCCTTTTCTTACCAATCATTCAATTTCCTGAGTACAGGCAGGAGTTTTACAATTTGCAACATGCTTTTCCACTTTATTCCAACAACCGTCCTATAAAATAGACAATTTGCAGCTATTATACTTGTTTTATAGATTTCTGTGGCTCTGAGGGATGAATTGAATTGCTCAAGTTACTTGGCCTGTAAATCACAAAATTTGGGCTGTGACTGATTTTGAAAATATTTTTTTCTATAATTATTGCCCTTCTTATCTAAACATAAAAGATGATCTCCTGATCTCTTTCTCAGTGATATTATTTTCTTATGTTGCTGTTACCACTGCAGAGGAAACAGAAAACCCTTCTACGTTGCTTCTGATCTCCCCCTTTTATGTACATTTATACGTACTCTCACATCTCTCCTTTTTCTCTTGCTGCAATTTGTTTTGTGGCTATTCCTTAATTGATGCCCATTCTTTAACCCATGGGTATAAAGGGCAGGAATGAAATATCAAAACTTGTTTTGTAATTGTAGGTTCACTCCTGTGTGGTTCAATTAAAGGAATAAAATTTCAATTAAGTGATTACCTAGGCGTGCCACAGAAAGCCTCAAAGTGCAACTGCTCCTCTCCACGATCTCCGCAGCCCTCATTGACTATCTGTTGAATTTCCATTTCTCACGATTTCCTCTCAGGCGGAAATCTCTACATATTCACGTGCGTGTATTGGAAGAGCACCATGGGAAGCCCGGGTTTGTGTTTGTCCGAGCCCACCTCCTTCAATGTCTATGACAAGAGTAGAATGGGTACCAGCAAGAGGCCCCACATGTTCGATGCCCTGTCAAAGCCTGGCTGTGATGATATGGAAATGGCTCCTTTCTCATTGTGCAAGCCAAGCTCACATGCGGATTAGCTCTTTGAACACCAAGTCCAGGTCTTTCATCGCTAGTAAAGGATACCCTGACTAGAGAGCAGACCTCCTGTTTCCAACCAAGTAGACGGACTTGGGCAGCTTAAGGGAGGAGAGATATCAAAGTTCATGAGAATCAGGTCCCCTTCAATTGAGCCAAGTTTGATCATGTTTTCTTGTCTTTTAACACACAAACTCCAGTTTCTAGCAAGTTGGGAGCACAATCTATCACTCTATAGACACGTCAGGCATTTAGCATCAATAATCACATGTCTACACACTGGAATTGATTTGGAGTAACAATATATTCTATGGATATTTCTTGGGGTGATATATATATATATATATATATATATATATATATATATTTGCTGTTGTTTCTTTTTTTGCTTGTGGTTTCAGTGCCTTTGCCTCATGAAGATAAAAGATATATTTTAAAAGATCTAACAATTCTAAAGGTGAATGTAATGCTATGATGTGAATGTAACACAATACTACTAATACTATATTACATTTACATTATGATTTAAATTTGTTTACATATTATACCTATGATTTTAAGTAATAAGTACATTGATTTTCTATATGCCCAATAATATTTGAATGAAATTACTGAAAGTTTCATAAAAAAAGATTTAGTATTTTCATATCATTTTTTTTCTTCTGCATTACTGATGTTTATATATACAGGTGCATAAATTTTTCATTCCAGTGACTAATGTCCTATAAGACATTCTATTATTTATTCTATAACACTTAAGTTTCACTCTTCTAATATCTAATTTGCTAAAGAATGGCAAGGTAACATTAATGGTGCTAAAGACAATAATATCAGGACTTTGTAAAGAGCATCACAAGGCACTATTGAACTTGTTTGATTTATTGGGCATAATTCAGATTTATTCTATTTTGTCAAAAAGAGCATTTCATGCATTTATTTTCCTCTGCATGTCAATAATCTAGAGTACAATGCACCAGAATTATTATATTTATTATAACTCTCACATGTAACTCTTCAGAGTAAAAGTTTCTTGGCCTTAATCAACTTTAACCAAAAGGTTCCTGAAATCTTTATTAATGTGACATGTGTCATGTATTAACATAAAGTAAACAAAGCACTTGCCTTAAAGGCTAAGGAAATGTTGATATTACCATGTGTTCTCTATGGAAATATACCTTGGCTGACATTTTGGAGGTGTAACAATATTTTTAAAAGATTTCTGAACCAGTTTTGACCTGTACAGAGGGCTCTACAATTTTTGGCACATTCTGAGATAAAGTAATTATAATTCACATTTTTCTTCTGTAATTTATGTAACAACTAGCCAACTAGACTAGGGTTTCATGGGTTTAGCATAGTTGCCAACTTACATTTCTTTTTCCCAACCTAATTAATTCAAAGAGACCAAAATCCAATGGGAAAAACACAGAGAAGCAGCCAAGGAATCTTTCCAGTAGTTCATCAGAATAACTTACACTGCAATTATATACAAATACAGTCATTAAAAAATAAAACTAAGATGTGAAACTCTACATTTGCAGAGACAGATATCAAATATTGCATGAGTGTTATGTCTTATGATGTAAATTTTAAAATCATATTTGTTTAGACCAATTCACTCTATAGCAACTCGTGTTTTATTTAAGAAAAAGATTAATTAAAGACTATTTAAGGGACAACTTGGAATAGTAATGTTTACCATCCATAGTGCTACTCAGCTTAGAAGTTCTAACTGGTGTAAAAACAGAAGCAAAATTGACCCATAATTTTTCTAATGTCAAATCCTGATGAAAAAAAAAGTTAGTGTCATAAATTTTCAAATTGCCTTAACTTTTTCTAATTATACAAATAAGAAAAAGTTAAAATGGAAATGTTAAGGAAATGAATAATCTAAGAAGTAAAAGTCCTTCAGCCTTTTTTCTGTATATACACTAAAGTTGTTCCTGTTCTATTGTATGGAAAGATGTCAAATAGTACACACTGATCTGAAGTTTGACTTTTTTTCCATTTAGTGATATTTCTTAAACATTTTTTCATGATGCTAAATTTAGCTCTACCTTGTTTAATGGCTTTATGCCACTGCCTTTAATAGGCTTATAATAGTTTTCCCCTACTGATGGAAAATTGAGTTCTTAGCTAACTAAGCTAAGCAGAAGTGAAAATTATGGTTGCAATGCTTTGGCATTTATTTCTGGAGGATAAATATCTAGAAGTGAAATTTTATGTCACAGATATGATCATTTTAGATTTAATCAATATGTCCAAACTCTTCTTGGATTAGTATTTACACTGACTGTAACCAAAGCAGCAGAAAATTTCCTTCTCTGTTCCTTGGGAGTTTCCATTTTATTTACTTCAGTTGTATATCTTAATGTGGGGTTATATCATATTAAGCCTATCCGTTCAAGGACATGATATTTCTCACCATTTATTTGGGTTGTCTTTCATGTGCTTTCAGAAATTTTTATGTCTAGAACTCTTGCACAAAAATTTGCATAATCCTATACAATTTATTGTCATGAATTACTAAACTGTCATGTTTTGATTTATATGTTGTGTTTCAAACTTTTCATGTTTTGCTTATTAGATTCATTCTTATTGAATATTAACATAGTCATATTTATATAGACAACAGTGAAATCCATCACATTTACCTTTGTGTTTGAGCAAAAAGCTAATGCTTGGTACATAATAGGTGCTCAATAAATTCTTCCTGGATAGATTAATAAAAATTATTTACCCTTATGTATGAATAAAGAAAGTAAGGAGACACTCTGAAAAAGAGGGTGAAGCCAGCTTTCTGGCTTCTGTCACAATTACTCTTCTTTCCACCACATTGCACTGTTTATGTGAAATAGGCCTTAAAGGTATTACACAGTAGATTTCTCTCTCTCTTTCTCTCTCTCTCTCTCTCTCTCTCTCTCTCTCTCTCTCTCTCTCTCACACACACACACACACACACACACACACACACACACACACACACAGTTGTAGTCCATGGAAGAACTGTATTTTTGGTTGCCACCTTCCTCTTTCCTCTCCCATTCTCCCCTCCTTGCCTGTGGATACAAATACCACTGAACAAGCTGAAGATGGCAGGTCATGCCAAGAGCTGTTCAAAAAGTTGAGCATTTCCATGAGAGGTTTTCCTGAAATAAGAAACTAAGTGCAATTTTCATGAACCACCAATAAAGATCTGATGATATTATTGCTGCTGCAATTGAACACGAGGCAGGAGGGAGAGCAGACAGGCTCTGCCACTGCGTAAATCACCCCCATGGGAGGGAGGCAAGCACTCCGAGAACGGAAGATGGGGAATTCGTGACTCTTCCTGCCCAAGTTCCCTCTACAGTGAACCCAAGTCGTGATTTTCCAACAGCAGCCTCTCACAAAAACAAGACACGTTTTACTGTGAAGATAAGGCTTCTATTATATTCAAAATGGTTTGTTTTGCCTAAGACACAGCGTATTTAAACTGACAAAATGTGTCACTGAGAACAGCATTTTATGCAGATAGGTCTTGGTTAGTAGGATCTTGCTATTGGGAACTGACAGGGAACTATGATTTGGAGCCCATAACCCCTTTAATGGAAGGAAGTATCAAGCTACATCCTCTGGCAGGAAAACAACACCTTCTAATTGAAGAAAAGAGATACAAGGGCGCTCCTAGAGAGTCATTTTAACCCTCTACTGTTTCTTTCCTACCTGTGTATGTTTACTGTGGAAGAGATTGGAAAGGTAAGCTAAGATCAATTAGCTTAGACATAATCAGTAATAATTGATGGGATCCCTATGGTTAAGATATGCAAACTGGGAAAGCATAGTTTTCAAATTTAATATTTATCTCAAATCATTCTTATCTTTTCCTTAATTATCTCACCTCAAATCGTAAGTCACATTACAAGGAAATACCTGAATGGTGGATTAACGTTGATTATATTGTTTAATTAATTAAACTGCTACAATAATGGCTCTCAACTGGGCGTGGTTCCTCTCCCCATCCCCTCCCCCCATCCAGGTATCTCTGATACTCTCTAGAGAAATTTTGGTTGGCACAAACGGTGTGGTTTGGGAGGAGAGAACAGTTGCAACTGGCATCTACTGGGTTGCCAAACATTCTGCAATGCATAGGACAGCCCCACAACAACAGAGAATTATCCAGCCCCGAATGTCAGCAGCACTGCTATTGTGAATCCCTGTGCTAGCAGAATGGACAAAATAACAGGCATTTCTTTGTAATATGACTTAAGATTTGAGGTGAGATAATTAAGGAAAAGATAAGAATGATTTGATATAAATATTAAATTGTATTTGAAAAATATACCTCAGTCAGAGAAAGGCTATCAGCATATGATTTCACTTACATGTGGAATCTAAAAAAAAATAATGTAAACAAACAAACCAAACAGAAACTGACTCGTAAACACAGAGAACAGACTGATAGTTGCCAGAGAGGAGGGGGCTTGGAGGATTGGATGAAAACAGTGAAGGGACTGAGAAGTACAGATAGGTAGTTACATAATAGTCATGGGGTCGTAAAGCAGAGCAAAGGAAATATAGTCAATACTCCTATATAATAAAGAGGAAATAAGCAAATTAACCCTCACACCCTCACAAGATGGCTGCCTATGACCAGGCCGGCAGGGGGTTAGTGAGGAATGACCAAATGACTGAACAAGCAGGCTGTGTGGGGCGACCAGGCCTGCAGGGGGTTAGTGAGGGATGACCAAACGACTGAACAAGCAGGCTGCATGGGGCAACCAGGTCAGTGGGGAGGCCATGAGGGGTGACCAGGCCAACAGAGGGGGGCAATTGGGGGAGACCAGGCTGGCAGGGGGGATAATAAGAGGCAACCAGGCTGGCAGGGAAGCAGTTAGAGGTGACCAGGCTAGTGGAGGGGGGGTGCAGTTGGGGGTGACCAGACCAGCAGGGGGGGAAGTTGGGGGTGATTAGGCTGGCAGAAGGGGCAGTGAGGGGTGACTAGGCCAGCAGGGGGGCAGTTAGGGGAGACCAGGAGGGCAGGCAGGTGAGTGATTAGGAACCAGCGGTCCCAGATTGTGAGAGGGATGTCTGACTGCCAGTTTAGGTCCAATCCCGGGGATCAGGCCTAAACCGGCAGTCGGACATCCCCCGAGGTGTCCCGGATTGGAGAGAGTGCAGGCTGGGCTAAGTGGACCGCCCCCCCCCATGCACGAATTTCATGCACCAGGCCTCTAGTATTATAATAACCATGTATAGTGTAGGTCAAAATATCTCATGTCTTGTGTATTTTTTCAATGAGACTTAATCATTGAGCATGTTTAGCTCCTTCTTGTAACTTTTTTGACACTTCCTTTCTGTGTGTTGAAACTATGAAACTGAGTTTGAGAACTGGAATCTACCCAAGTCCTTTTCTCTGTGTTAAACAATTCTGGGACTAAACCTTTTTCTGGACTGTCTTAAAAATTCTGTGATTAACAGTCATATTTAAATAATACCAAGTTTATTTATACAAACAAATCAATATAGCTACTGCTTCAGAAAAAAAAAAAAAACTTACTCCTGATAGAGAAGAGTGTGAAACAACTAAAATAGTTTATTAATCAGACTCCGAGCTTACTCATCAAAATTGTTTAAAAAATCTTCTCTCACTCTTACTTTGGTATGCCCACTAATCCAAGGTCATTGTATCCTAAACTTTGCCTGTTTACAGCTGTGTACTTACCTTTCAAGATGCAGGTTAGAATTATCCAGCTGAGGCCCTACAATTGTACATATCTTTTGATGTTCCCCTAAGACTCTGTCAAGGTGAAATTCTCCATTGCTGCAGTGAACAGGCATCATTACTTTCTGACCTTTCCTTGAAGTTACAAACTTTTAAAACATTCTGTCCTGAGTAATGACCAAATCTTTGAAGTTCATTTAAATTAAATCTTCTTTTCATTCCAGCTGGAATTTCCTTTGGGCTAACTACTTGCAGGAGAAGGAAGATCGGATGCTTAGTTCTCTTTCTCTCTTTTTCATTCACCTCTTGATTCATTCTTGATCTAACACCATCAGAGTCAACGTTGGGGTTGGGACTGAGAGAAGAATTAAATATGAGAGAAGAGGTAAGGCAAGTAGGAAAGCTCCTGTTTGACAGATAGCTTTCTGATTTCTGGACATTACTGATATTTAAAGCTGACTTTTTCATTTGTGGGGCACTTTTATTTTGAAGATTTCCCTTCAGAATGCCTCTCCCTAAAACTCCTGTGACAGGGGCAGGGACATTCCTCTGCCAGGCCCACCTCTAGCACACAAAATTTCTTTCTGGATGGACACCCCACATCTTTTCCAACTGATGCCAATCACCTTACGAGGCAACACTTTTGGGTGATGCTGGTAAATAAGTTCTCAGGATGACATTTCTATTTGGGATGCATATGTAGTCACCCTGCTTAACCCAGTTTCAGAGAGAGAGAGAGAGAAGTATCTTCCCAGTTCCAATCTTCATTCAAAGATCACTTGAAGTTTTCTTAGGAATGAGTTACAAATTTCAGGAGATACACATAAAGCTTTCTATGTAGTCCTTTGAAAACTTCTTCCACTTACACCTGAGGTGAGGCCTGCCTAACACACTGCCCAAGTCTTCCCTGCTGTGGGATCAAGATTCCCAATATGTTGCTGATACTCTCAAAAATTCTTTTTAAGAAATGGAATGGTTTATGATGAATATATTTATAAGGAGAATGTAATTCAGAAAATGTTGCTTTGTTGAGATGTCTCAGTGGAGAGCTGGATAAGACAAGAATGCGGAGGTTAACATGTCAGGCAAAAACAGAGTCTCAAAGGTAGAAATAGCTTGGTGCCCATGAGAATGTAAAAGGCCAGGAGCTGTGGAGTAGTGAGCAGAGAGGGAGACTGCCTGATGGAGAGGCTGGAGGAAGAGGGGTCAGATAATAAAGAACCTTAATAGTCAGGTTAAGGTCTGAGTTCAACAGGATGCCATTTAGTAGTTAAGGGTTTGAGTAAAATGATAACGACCATATTTTAGAAAAAAAAGTTTGGCTTCAGTGTGAAAAATAGATTAAAAAGTAGAAGGTGGAAGTCCAATTAAGGACTTATTACAAGAGTCTAGGAGAGAGTCCAAACTGACATATCTTCATGGGTGTAGGGCTTTGCAATCTTTGTGCCTAACACAATAAAATACTTCAGAATTAATGAATTAGTAAAGGAATAAATTTTGCTGGCCTGAAATTTTATAAAGCCATTTTATAAATTTAATATGAGTGTCAAAGTCTCATAACCACATATCTTTAATATGGTTTAGAGCCTTGAGCCATTAGCATATTAATCCACAGAATTTGTACTAGTATAGATTACCATAGACATTTGTTGCCATAATTTATTTTTGTATTTTTTTAGGATTTAGCAATTGCAAGTTTAATGGCATGTTAATGAGGAACTTCAATACCAAAATAGTTTTAGAAGGGAAATTTCTGTAGGTTGAGGAATAAATTTGTGGTATGGATACTAGAGCAGAAAAAAGAATCCTGAAACTGTAAAATTCCTAGAAGAAAACAGAGAAAAAGCATCTTGACATTGGCATTGGCAAGAATTTCTTGGCTATGACACCAGAAACACAGGCATGAAATAAAAAATAGAGAGTGTTGCCAGTGGAAATTAGGCGCTTTCATGGAGTACAAAGAAAGCATTCCAGGGATCCACGTATGGGGAGAGAAGGTTTAGTGGTAAGGTTTATTGTAGCCATAAATTTTAAACAATAAGAGTTCATAAAAGTGTTCTCAGTGAAAAAGTTTTCACTATATTACAACTTGTTTTTCTTTCCATCTCTCTCTTTTATATTGTTCAAATCAGATCTAAATTATATCTTGAATTAAAAGAAAATAACTGTCTGATATTCTAAAGAAGTGATTGTTAAACCTTTCTGCTTTATTTCCCATTAATTATTTGATCCAATATGCTGAATCCTGTACAAACTAAAAGCTGCATTTTGTAAACATACAAGGTATAGAGTTATAAACATTTGACTATTTTGTTTATTATTTATAATAAATTAGGAGGGTGCAAAAATTCATTTTGGAACAATTTTATTGCTCTATATTCAAAATGCATAATTAATTCCTTTAATGTGTGAAAAAATGACAATAGTGTTAGAGAATAAATTTTATTGTTCTGGTGATTGTAAAAACGTTCATTTTTTCCCTAAAATGATTTTGACCTCATTATACACATCCAGTGGTGACATGGGGAAGGGAAGAAATACAGAATGTAGTCTTCAATACATAAGTCATCAGGGAGTGTTGTATCAGAAGCACAGCCTTGTGGGAATAAGTCAAGCACTGCATGTGCAGGGCTGTACAAAATAATGGGTGATTCTAAACCCCTGGCAGGTGAAATCAGCTGCAAATAGTACTTTTACTTTCAGATAGGAAGTTTGAGGGTTGAGAGACAATATATTTTTTAGACATTTTATGGAAACAATGAGGAATGAGGTCTTTCCAAAATATGATTCTTTCTCCCTTTGGCCATCTAAATCCCATTGGTTAAAAACCAGAGTCCCTAAAAAAAGCAACCATGTAGGTTGCTTGGTGTAAAAGAAAAACAAGATTTTTTTTAGTTGAAATTTTCTAAGTGTGGCCTGCAAATTATTCTGGAATGAAATAAAGAGAAGTTTCCTTCAAACATTTGAAGAACTGTAATTAAATATACTAGGTCTAATTTAGAAAGCTAAATAATTTGTGTTTTTGCCTCTTCGACAAAGTTTATGTAAAGTTACTCAAAGGAAAAAAACAAACAAACAAAAAACAAACAAACAAAAAAACAGAGTCCTCTTCAGCAATCATGCTTCTTGGTATTTACCCAAAGAGGCTGGAAACTTACTTATGCCCGCATGCAAACCTGCACACAGATGTGTATAGCAGGCTTATTCATAATTGCAAAACTTGGAAGCAACCAAGATGTCTGTCAGTAGGTAAACGGATAAATAAACTGGTTCATCTATATGATGGAATATTATCCAGTGTTAAGCCAAGATGCATTATCAAGTTATGAAAGGGCATGAAAACTAAGTGTACATTAACAAGTGAAAGAAGCCTATCTGAAAAGTCCATGTATTGTATGGTTCCAACTGTATGACATTCTAGAAAAGGGGAAAATAGGGAGACTAAAAATATCAGTGGTGGTCAAGGGTTAGGAGATAGGAAGGGATGAATAGGCCGAGTACAAAAAAATTTAGGGCCCTAAAGTACTCTGTATGATGCTACTAGAATGGTACATGTAATTATACATTTTTCCTAACCATAGGATGAACTGTAATGCCAAAATATTAACTTTGGGTGATTATGATGTGTCACTGTAGGTTCATAATTGTAACAAATGTGCCACTCTGTAGAGGATGTTGATAGTTAGAGAGGCTATATATGTGTAGGGTCAAGGGCTATATGGGAAATCTCTATGCCTTCTGCTCAAGTTTGATATGA
The DNA here is from genome assembly GCF_963259705.1 of Myotis daubentonii. Lineage (NCBI taxonomy): Eukaryota > Metazoa > Chordata > Mammalia > Chiroptera > Vespertilionidae > Myotis > Myotis daubentonii. Next base: position 18,407,488 of record NC_081842.1, on the reverse strand, counting down.
ACTTGCAAACTAGAAAATAAAGTCCATTAAAAAAAAAACTCACGAGGATCCTACAAAATTATATGCTTGTGATCCTCCTCTCCTTTAGTGCATGTTCTCTACAATCTAGAGACTAAATGTTATCAAGAAAGCACTAGATGCAATTTCCCTTGTAGATAGGCCACAGAGACCAATAAATTATTTGGTGCAGTTTTGAATTATTTGTTCTTTGGAGGTGTCATTAGCTGTCCCTTCTGTTTATATATGAGAACAAATAAAGTATGGTTAATTATAATGTTTTTGAGAAATAATAAATGGCTGTTGAAAGTAGTTTCTCTTCTGTTTGTTATTCTAACACAAAGTACTACATCTTCTGGCAAAAGATGGTAAGTCGTTAATAAAATGAAAGTTGGTAGTATAAGGATGCATTCAAGTAGTCTGGTAAGGGGCTGGAACCAGTCTTCACTCTGAAATAGCCTCTGAGTTTTAAAATCTGAGTCCTAGAGAAAAACTAAATATTTGGCATCAGTCATTTTGTTTCTTATTGTTTAAAATACAGATTTTTAAGATCAATATTTTTTGGGGGAGATATAGTACAAAATTTACACTTCACAAGTTTTCTTTTTACTTAATTCTCACCTGAGGATATATTTTTATTAATTTTAGAGAGAAGGGAAAGAATAGGGATATATATATACATACATATATATATATATATATATATAGAGAGAGAGAGAGAGAGAGAGAGAGAGAGAAACCTGTAACCCAGGTATGTGCTCTGACTGGAAATCGAATCCACAACCTTTTTGATGTTCAGTATACCAGGGCAAGTTAGCAAGTTTTTTTTCCATCTTGTCTTCTCTGAGCTCCATGATACAGAAGTATACGTATTTGCACATATCTAGATAAGAACTATTAGGAGCAAGGAGTACAAATGGGAGCTAAATATTAGTCTTTTAAAAATTAGAGCATGGTGGCCATGCAATCCTAAGAATGTGATAAATTAAAAATAAAAATGGAATTTTTATTAAAAATTAAAATATTATTAAAATTAGTTTAATCCATCTACACGAATAAAAGACAAACATGCAAATTGAGCATACCTTTGCTATGCCTTAAGCCACACCCACCAGCCAATCAGAGCGACTATATGCAAATTAACCCAACCAAGATGGCGGCCGGCAGCCACGGAGCTGGAGCAAGCAGAAGGCTTGGTTGCCCCAAAGATGGAGGAAGCCAAGCTTCCCGCCTGCTGAGGTGGCTCTAAGCTCCACCCAAAGCAACAAAGTTTCAATTATAGAAGGTAGATAAACCCTAGATACCTTCTTTCAGCCAGCCTTGGCCACAGAGCTGGAGCATTGGATTGCCCCTGGCGATGGAGGAAGCCGAGCTTCCCTCCCACCCACCCTGGCCGGCTCTGAGCTCCACTCCAGGCTACAAAGTTTCAATTAAAGAAGGTAAATAAATCCCAGAATAAAAAATAAATAAATAAAAAAAGGAGAGGCTGCGAGCTTCCTTTGCCGGGGGGGCTTGGCCAGCCTGAAAATGGCCCTCAGCTCCTCACCCAGACTGGCTAGGCACCCCAGTGGGGACCCCCACCCTAAAGGGGGTGTGACCAGCTGCAAACAACCATCAGCCCCTCACCCAGGCTGGCCAGGCACCCAAGCGGGACCCCCACCCTGATCCGGGATACCCTTCAGGGCAAACCAGCCAGCACCCACCTGTGCACCAGGCCTCTATCCTATATAATAAAAGGGTAATATGCAAATTGATCCTAACAGCAGAATGACTGGGAATGACTGGTCACTATGATACACACTGACCACCAGGGGCCAGACGCTCAATGCAGAAGCTGCCCTCTGGTGGTCAGTGCACTCCCACAGGGTGAGCTCTGCTGAGCCACGAGCCAGGCTGATGGCTGCCAGTACAGCGGTGGTGGTGGGAGCCTCTCCTGCCTCCTCAGCAGTGCTAAGGATGTCCGACTGCAGTTTAGGCCTGCTCCCTGCTGGCAAGTGGACATCCCCCGAGGGCTCCTGGGCTGCTAGAGGGATGTCTGACTTCCAGCTTAGGCCCAATCCCCCGGGGAGCTGGCCTAAGCCAGCTGGTGGTCATCACCTGAGGGATCCCAGACTGCGAGAGGGCATAGGCCGGGCTGAGGGACCCCCCGAGTGCACAAATTTTTGTACACCGTGCCTCTAGTTCATTAATATTAGCTTAATCAATATGAACTAAATAGACCAAAAATGACCCTTTGAATATTAATTATGAGTTGTTGTAGTCAGGTATCTGATAGAAATAGCAGGTCCACTGCTATTAGATGTGACTCTGGGAAGATTATCAAGTTTCTGAATTGTGAATGACTTAATCTGTAAAGTAGAGAAGACATTAATGGTTTTTCAGTGAGAATTTATACTTTAGGTGTTTTTTATTTATAAACTAGAGGCCTGAGGCATGAAATCTGTGCATGTGGCTCGGCACCCACTGCTGTGGCAGCTGCCTGTGGCTCGGCACCCCGCTGCCGTGGATTTGTCCAGAAGGTTGTCCGGAAGGTCATCTGGAAGGATGTCCAGTATAATTAGCATATTACACTTTTATTATTATAGATTGCAGAATGGTATTTACCTAAATAAGAGTCAACATCAGGAAAAATACTTTATTGAGAAATGACACAACAGGCTACTGTCAGACTACTAACCATCCTATAACACGGTCTAAAGGAAAAGAGGAAAAAGGTGTTAAATTTGAAAATCATGATGGTAGGATTATAGTCAACATCTGGGTTCCCTAAATGGGCCAACTAGAGATCTTATTACAGCAATAAAGTTACCTCAATAATATAACATTTTACCATAACCCAACTGATAGGCCTCAACCTGTTTCTTCCAATATGCTGTCACAGTTCTACTTTGACTCCTGGGTCAAAGTAGAGGGTCAGCATGTACTGATTGACTAAATAACACACTACTTTCCCTAAAGCTTACTGGAACTTGGATCTTCTTTGAAGGTCAAAACTATAGCCCTAGCCAGTTTGGCTCAGTGGATAGAGCATTGGCCTGTGGACTGGAGGGTCCTGGTCTTGATTCTGATCAAGGGCACATGCCCAGGTTGTGGGCTTGATCCCCAGTAGAGGGTGTGCAGGAGACAGTGGATCAATGATTCTCTCTCATCATTGATTTTTCTCTCTATCCCTCTCCCTTCCTCTCTGAAATCAATAAAAAGATATTAAAATATATATATATATATATACATATATATTTAAATGTGAAATATGATAAAATATACTGAGCTTTCTAAAAATTAAGTACAATAAATCAAACAAATATGAAACCCGCTTCTGAGAATTGATAGGGGAAGAGCACATGATATGGTGGTGCTATGGAGGGCAGGGGTCATGGAGCTAGCACAAAAAGTAAAAGTTGTTAGTGCCCATAATAACATAAATATTATTTCCAATTTTTTTCCAGTTAACCTTGAAAAATAGTTTATTTTAAATAATGAAAAAGCACAGTATAATGTGAGATAGGTAACTATCATATGTGTATATCTATCCAGATCATTATAACTATTTATCAGGGAACTGACTAATCAAAACAGATGCTGACCACTGTGTCATACTGGTGTGCACTGGCCAAAAACAACCATGCATCTGGGATGTCCCTTGATATACTCCTGATCAATAGGTGGATTACTCATATAAATGCATTTCCATCTTCTACTGATCATGGATGAAAAGGTCATCTTGTTCCCCAGAGCTCTTTACCCTGCCAGATGAATAAGAAGTAGATGTCATGAATAATCAAGAATGAAAGCACTTAGGACTATATCTGTATATTATTAGTCACTCATTCATTATGTATGAACTAAAAATGCATTTCCAAAATAATAAAAATGAAAATAATAGAGCCCAATAATGGAGAATTTGAATAAGAAATTGAAGTGTCATTCATCAAAAGTTTGAAGGCAAAATTAATCTAATGGAATTCTGTATTTTAGTAGGCAATTGTGACAGCCTGAAAAAAAGATGTATTTTTTGTTCTTTTAAAATAAAATTTTAAAAAAGTTTCTCAAGTCCAGCCAACTAACTTACCTTTGGTGAGAGAGATGCGAGGATGTCATTCTTTCTGTTCCTTGAAGTACTATTTACTGCATGAACTGATATGTGCATTCAGGCCGATGGTAGGTTGAAGTGACTACTGGATTCTCCTTATAATCACAGGGACTGTTCATTCAGACAGCTGCGAGCAAAACAAAGGAGGCTGTGAGGCAATTGCTCCTACAGCAGGCCTGAATCCTCTGCTTACTTCTCGTTAGATTCCACAGAGCATGTAATGCCAATTCTTAATTAGAGGGATAGAAAAGAAAGAAATGAAATGGGAAAAACAAGATGTCATCATACATTGGGTTTTGTTCTCTTAAATTCTGTGGCCATTTATTGCAGTTTTGTTCTTGAGATTTAGTTTGCTTAACTGGGAATGATAGCTATGCTTGACAAAATTATGTTCTACTCGCCAAAGGCTGGCCTTTAAGCTTGCTCTGAAATACATGATGCTTAGAGTTGGGAGTGTAAGTGAAGAACAAAAATTTTGTCCTGACTTGGTATTTGACTTACTGCAATAAGTCAAATACCAAGTCAAGACTATAGGCAATGTGATGGCCACAGTTAAGCCTTAGCAAGCCTGCACTTTGCCACATTAATCTTCGCCTTTCACTCAAATGTAGAGTTGAAAGATCAGCCAATGAAATTACATCCTTTGCCAATCTTGTATGTGTGAGTGTTTGTGTATTTGAGAATGTTTGCCTTAGACTTGTTTTTATAGGCATTATAAATCATGACTGCAGTTGTAAATTAGCAAAAATAATTTAGCAGTTAGAGGATGGAATTTGTACACTATGTACCACAATTTTGCAGACTTTAAAAAGCAACATAGTGTTCATTTAGTTGACCATTTTAGGCGGCATTTGAGATTATATTCCTCTTTTCTTTATATAGTTTTATTTGTAATGCTAGCTCCCAACCAAAATTAATCTTTTCTCTCTCTTTTTTCCCCCATAGGCTATTTCCTGTATTTCTAGAATTTATAATCTGACTTGTAATATTGTTTATTTGTTTATATGACATTCTCAGGCCTAAACTGCTTCATGGTGGCCCTATTCCGGCAGTGCCATAGATCACACAGAGAGAACTCAGTAAAAAAAATTTTTTTTGAATTTTTTATTAGAGTTTATTTAAGCCAAACTGTTGACATGCTGGGAAGCAAGATATCAAATGCTCCCCAGTAATAATTTTTAAGTTGAATAATTTTGCAAAAGTCATTTTATTGAAAATAGATTCCTCATAATTAAAAAGTTTACATAGCAAAAGGTAGGCCATATAAAAAGCCATGGTCAATAAAAAATAATCCTATTTTTTATTCATAAATATTTATATGTCCTTTCTCTGCACCAGACCCTGCGTGAGATTCTAAAGGAGAGGAGAAAACATAAAATGCATTAGATTGTCCAAAAGCTAAAACATAAAACTAGTAATAAACTAAAAGGTGCTAAAAATATTGTACTGAGTCAAGGTCAAGTAGGTTAGGTATATTTCCTTGGTGATGTGAAGTGTCAAGACAGGTTTCACAGACAGGCTAATATCTGAATTGGGTCCTGAGGTCAATGAGAAGGTTGAAAAAGATTTTGCCAAATAAACAAGAGAATAGGCAATTTCAGGGTTAGAAACTGACATAGAAAAAAGTCCAAGAGGTTGAATAAATAGTACAGTTTATAAGATCAAATAAGAAATAGCTATGTGTCATGGTGGGATTTTCTGGATGAGGAGGGGCCAGATGTAAAGTTGGGCAGTTTGCATTTTATTCTACAAGTTGTAATGATTTTTTTATAAAAGAAGTGATGAGGTGCAGCTTGCTAGTCTAAAATGGGCAAAGTTTGGAGCAGCAAAGGATAAGGTCATGGAGACCAGAGAGGAGGCAGGGATGAGAGGCTAGGAGAGAGCAGTGGAATGGGGTTGGAAAATATGGAAGCATGGGAGAGTTCAGTGTAAGACCTGACAGAATTGAAAATATTTGGAAACTAGAGACCCAGTGCATGGAATTTGTGCACAGGTAGGGTCCCTACGCCTGGCCAGTGATCAGGGCTGATTGGGGCTTTTTAGCTGCCAGCCGGGACCTTCCTTCCCCCGCTGCTGGCTGTTGGCTAGGGCCTTCCTTCATTCTGTGCCACCCCATGGTGGTCAGCACACATCATAGCGAGCGATCAAACTCCCAGTCTCCAGGTTGAACTCCCGAGGGGACACTTTGCATATTAGCCTTTTATATATATAGATAGGTGGTTACAATGGAGTCAAAGACAATTCAGCAATTTCCTCCTTGAGTACATGGGCAGGATTATCTCATTACTGAGGGATATGGAGATCTCTTTCTCTTCTCTCTTTTGGGAGGTGAGGCTAGGTTGGTGGATAATGATGAGTTTGGGCCAGAAGTTTCACATGCCTATGGAACATTGTAATAGAAACATATTATTTATTCTAGCCAAGCAAATCTTATGTCTTCACTCATCTCCTAGTCTTAAGACATGCCTCTTCTTGCTTCACATGGTTTTGAAACAACCATCATTTGTACAATAGACACTTCCTGTGGCCACGGTGAACTGGCTGAGGCTATTATTTTCCTGGAATGGGACACTAAGAGTGTTTCCCTCAGGTTGTTAAAACTATATCAGAAAACACAAAGTAAATCTCTCTTTGTATGTCTGAAACTGTAGATATGTAAACTTGGCAACTATTAGATGTCGCATGCCAACATGTAGGCTAAAGAGGAAAAAAAAAAAAGCTAGTTGCCAGTATGAGAAAATGCATAAACAGACAGTCAAGAGGGGGGCTGGTGAGAGATGGAAAAATAATGTTTCTAGAGTCCCTCTCAAGACTTTGGCCACTTGTGTTGGCCATATATTCCATCCCTTAGGCTCCCCGGAATTCCCCAGAAATTACGCCAGGAAAGCCTCCCTTTCTTCCCTTGATTGTGCCTAAGCTAGCCAGAGTCCACTTCTGCTGCTGTTGTTTTTTCTTGTTCTTAAACTAAAGATGTATTATACTACGTCTGATTGGAGATGTTCACTATGCAAAGGAAAATATTCACAAAATAGTGTTAAGACTTAGGTAGAGATTTAGATATCATCAACATAAATTCAGAAGCAGAAGTCCTAGGAGAAGATTAAAGTGCCTAGAATGAACAAGTAAAGTGAAAGATAATGGGTATGAAAGTCTCCATAACTACCAAATTTAATGATCCACAGAGAGGAAGATTTTTTTTTTTTCGATAGGAAGAGGAAAAGGGTGAAGTAGGTTGACAAAAGCGAAAAAGAATTTCAAAGGAAGAAGGAATTTCAAATATGAGGTGTGGATAACTCTGAAATATTACTACCAGTTCAAACAGGATGAGGGTTAGTAAGAAGCAACTGAATTAGGCAAATTATTATTGTTAACTTTTGTTAGATGTAAACAGTTTTGTTAAAGTGAGAAGGATGTTGCCTAAAAACAGATAAATAATAAGAGAAGACAGCTCTTGCAAAGTGTGTGATGGAATGGAAGAGGCAGTAATTAGGAGAAGCAATTGCAGTCAATTTGACCAATGTTTAATTCCTAGGATGTACTAGATACAAAACTAAGCTAAATACTATGATAGATACAGTTTCTGCCTACAATTTAGTGGGGAAACTCAAAATCTAAAGTGAGTGGTAAGAGAAATGGGGCTAGAGAAAAACACTTGTAATTCCTCAATAGTTCTGTGGTTGTGTTCTATTTGATGTCTAAAAAGTACATTAATTTTTGTAGGCCTGTGCATTTCCCTGCATGCACATGGGTACGAGTACATGCATACACACATATAAGACAGACAGTCTAAGTTGAATCAACTAGTTTGTTTAAGAGCAATCAACACTGGGAGAAGCTCTAATCCACTGTTCCTATATCTATTGTCAAGAGTCAATTCCGCCCAGCCAGTGTGGCTCAGTAGTTGAGCATCAACCTTTGAAACAGGAGATCACAGTTCGATTCCTGGTCAGGACACATACCCGGGTTGTGGGCTCAATCCCAGTGTTGGGTGTGCAAGATGCAGCCAATCAATGATTCTTTCCCATCATTGATGTTTCTGTCTTTCTCTCCCACTCTCTTCCTTCTGAAATCAATAAAAATATTTTTTAAAAAGAGTGAATTCCTTCTCTTACATAGCAATTGAACCATATAAGGAAAGAGTAACCATAAACATCTTCCTCTTAGACAAAGTGCAACAGCTATGTTTGTCAAAAGAGAAAGCAATACTCAGTTGAATCACATCAGTATTATTAGTTTTCCATTGGCAAAACAAAATATAGGGAGAGATATTTATAAATATATATATTTTTTTTCTTTACTTAACCCTTTGAGTACCAACCAATATCCTAAGAACTACGCTAAAATTGCCAAGGCTTTAGGGCTACAAAATCTGAGTAAACTTCATAAAATCGTAGTACCTGTAAAAAATTAGGCAGATAAATGCCAGTGGTCAATTTTAGAACTACAAACATAAGTAATCTGCACTTAGGTGCCATCTGTCAATAAAGAGTGAACTACTAGCATAAGACAGGAGGAGCGCGATAGCGCGCTTTCGGCACTTTTGGCGAAAGACTGGAGGAGCGCGATTGCGCTCCCCAGTACTCTAGGGGTTAAGGGAAATTATTTCTAAATAGTACTAAAAAACTTTCCACAAATGGAAGTTGTTAGCATTTTTAAGGACACACCCCTGAGTATCTAGTTTTTCCAACAAAAGGATGCCAAGAATAAAATTCTTTAGAAGGGAGGCTCCTGTTTAAGAGCTACCCATATTCTATTCACAGATATTGAAAAATAGCTCCACACTGTCTTCAATTTTACAACCTGGCCAGGGTTTCTGACCTTTGCAACTTCAAATATTCTTTCCTAAGACTGTTCCAAATCTGCCAAAGGTTTGTGATAGTTAGTTGGCCTTGATGCATTCTTATTTATATCTTTTGTAAAATTATTGTGTATTATATACATCTTATTCTTCATCCTATCACTGTGTTGTAGACAAAGAAAGTCCAGTTGATGAAAACTAAGGCAAGCAACTGATAAAAATATTGGAAAAACAATACAACTTGGATTAATTTGGCCTACTCATCAAGCCCATATATTTTAGACAGAGAAAATATAACTAGAAATGTAGCCTATCAGAAAATTGCAGCTAGTGTAAAATAAGCTTATATAATAAAAGCCTAATATGCTAAGTTTCCAACCGTTCAACCAGTTGCTATGATGCGCACTGACCACCAGGGGAGGGGCAGAAGCTCTGACCAGTAGATTAGTTTGCTGCTGGGATCCGGCAGAGGACTGGGCGAGACAGGCGAAACACACCCTGGAGCCCTCCTGTGGTCCCTCCTCTGCCCTAATCGTGCACTGGTGGGGTCCCTCGGCTTGACCTGTGCCCTCTTGCCATCCAGGACCTCTCGGGGGATGTCAGAGAGCCAGTTTTGGCCTGATCCTCACAGGCCAGGTCGAGGGACCCCACTGGTGCATGAATCTGTGCACTGGGCTTCTAGCTATTATATACAAAACTTATTTTTTCCTTTTTGCATGGACTGGACTTTGATCAGGTCAAAGGACTATCTAGTACAATAATCCTTATGAGTCTGTTTGCCTCGTTGTTTTCATTTGATTTAAAAGCAGAATTGCCAAAAATACTTGAACTTAACTCTTGCTTATACCTACCTCAAATCTCTTCCCTTTCCATAGCCTTTCCTCAATTTGATGACTTTCCTCCTGATCCATTCAGTTATTCCAACCACACATCTAGGTGCAATCGTTAATTCATTATTTTTGTCTCAAAGCCAGTCAGGAAATATGTCATATTCCTGTAATTCCTATCTCCAAAATATACCCCAAATATATCTCCTCTGCTCCAACACTGCTGCTACCATGCTTACTCAAGTCCCCTCCTCTCTTGTCTGCATTCCTAATGTGTGCTGCTTTCACCTAAGTCCAGGAATCATTCTTCACACTGCAGTGATTTTATAAAATCTGAATCAGAGCACATGACTCGCCTGAAAAAACGTTTTAGAGGTTTTAGAATAAAACCCAAACTCCTCATCATAGCCTGTGTTGCTTCATGTGATAGAGGTCTGACCACCGCCCCCCTCTCCTCTTCCCTCGCTGCACCCCCTCCCCCTCCCCCCCCCCCCCCCCCCCCCCCGTGGCCTATTTCAACTCCTCAAACCCTCCAGACTTTTTTCCACCTTGGGGCTTTTGCACATGCACTTCCTCTGCCTGGAATATTCTTATGCTTATATTTATTGCAAACTTTGATCATGCCAAATTAAAAAAATATATCTTTCCAAATTAAAAAATATATCTTTTAGTCTATGTAACCTGAGCCAAAAATTCAGTGAAAAAGTGTTAAGCACAATCATGCTGATTGTTGTGTCATGAGTTATTAAAGGGAAATTTGAATTATACGGACAATATATTGTTACAGTTGTTATATAGCTGCATAAGAAACAATCACAAATTTAGTGACATGAAAAAAAATTATTATGCTCATGGTTTCTGTGACTGAGGAGTTTTAAAAGGGCTCATGGGAATGACTTGACTTTGTCCACGTCTGAGTTCTCAGCTAGGAGAGCTTGAAGACTGGAAATGACGACAGTGGTAGATTTGAATTATCTGAAGGTTCATTTACTCACATGATTAGAGAATGGATGCTAGCTGACAGCTGAAACCTCATCTGCACCGTGCAATATGCTCTTCGGTCTTCCTCACATTATGGTAACTGCATTCTAAGAGTGAGCATCCTGAAAGAAACAGGCCCAAAGTGTGTGGCCTTTTAACAATCTAGCGTCAGAAGTCACATTGTTTCCATTGTATTCACAAGCCTGCCTAGATTGAAGGGAAATTGAGTGGAACCTCGTTCTCAAATTTAATTCATTCCAGAAGGCTGCTGGAAAACTGAAGCATCTTTCCCCATTAGGAATAATGTTAATTGAATTAATCTGTTCCAGACCTTCAAATGATTCCCTGTTTTAACCTTTCTTATATGCAGCACATGTCTCATGTGCTGTTTAATATATAAACACTTTAAGAACAAAAAGGACATGGAATGTAAATGAAAATTTAACAAGAAGGAAATGAAATGTACAGTTAAAAACTGAAAATTTAATAATACTAATAAGCAGCAGCAACAACAAACAAACAAAAAAACCCCATGAAAATAGTCACAGCACAGTTTTCTGAGATGTTAACAGTGGTAAACTAACTCATACTTGCACATTCTCTCCTTTGTTTGTCTCCTGAGAGAGTCATGACTGATCATACAGGTATCAGCCTAAAAGGGTAATGGATTGAGAAGTGAATTGTTTAAGATTGGAGACATTCAAGCATTGAGGTTTGACTGTAAACATATACCTTCCCTATTAATGAGAGGAGTGGCAAAGCCACTTGGTAAGAAGAGCATGTGGTAGGAGAGATATTGTTGCCACCATCTTCCACACACATATTTTACCTTGAATTGTGGTGTCATGGAGAGCAGTGGAGTAGCTGGCTATAAAACAATTACAGATGTCACTGCCGAAGATGGAACGCTGGGTAAATGGATCATTGGTCCCACCCAAGAGGCAAATATTTCCTATCACCTGGTTTTAAAGTCACGTCACTTCTTAGGAAAGAAAAATATTCATTTCAATGAAACAGGGTAATTTAATAAATCAAGGGTGATTTATTGATTTAATAAATCAATAAAGTTTCAATAAGGTAACTTAAGGTATAATTTTTATATTATACCAGATAATGCTGTTTACACTTATAATAGCAGATAAAAGACTACAACCCCCATATAAAAGGTCAATGAAGATATGGGAAATCAAAATAAAACTTTTTAAACTTGGCCATGCCTTACTTTTCTCTACTTTGATTTTTTAATCACTCTGAGACAAAAAATATTTTTAAGACATCAAGCCACATAAAGAAGCTAAAGCATTTTTTAAATTTTATTATTATTTATTTAATTTAAATTCTTTATTGTTTAAAGTATTACATGAGTCTCATTTTTCCCCCATTAACCTCTCCCAGGCCTCTCCCACTGCCTAGCACAGGCCCTCACCCCCCTACTGTCAGTATCCATTGGTTATGCTCATATGCATGCATACAAGTCCTTTGGTTGATCTCTCCCCCTTACCTCCACCCTCCCCTGCCTTCCCTCTGAGGTTTGATGATCTGATCAATGCTTCTATGTATCTGGATATGTTTTTGTTCATCAGTTTATGTTGTTCATTATATTCCACAAATGAGTGAGATCATGTGATATTTATCTTTCTCTGACTGGCTTATTTCGCTTAGCATAATGCTCTCCAGTTCCATCCATGCTGTTGCAAATGGTAAGAATTCCTTCTTTTCTACAGCAGCATAGTATTCCATTGTGTAAATGTACCAGTTTTTTAATCCACTCATCTGCTGATGGGCACTTAGGCTATTTCCAAATCTTAGCTATTGTAAATTGTGCAGCTGTGAACATAGGAGTGCATATATCCTTTCTGATTGGTGTTTCTGTTTTCTTGGGATATATTCCTAGAAGTGGGATTACTGGGTCAAATAGAAGTTCCATTTTTAATTTTTTGAGAAAACTCCATACTGTTTTCCACAGTGGCTGCACCAGTCTGCCAAAGCATTTTTATCTATGTTATATTACTAACCCAATACAATGCACAAACTGCTTAGGGATATTTCTCCCATTGCTTTCAGTCATCTGCCTAAACACAAGGAACCTCAAATAGTCATTCCTTCAAACTGTCCTAACTGGACTTGGTTGATGACTAGAAGAAAATGGAGGTGAAAAATTTATGGGGGAAAAATTATATAATTCCAGACTTATGCATTTATTTCATTTTATTTAAATCAGCCATTGGTTAAACATGATTTGATAAATAATGAATAATGTAATATATTACATTTTGGGAAAATATAACAGACTATATTTGTTGGCAAACTTGCACAGAATGAATGTACACATATACACATGTTAGGAAAGTAGACACTATCAAAGGATGTAGTTAAAGAATTATTTTATTAACAGAATTTGAGTTTGCAAAACATGGAAATTCAGTTTCTGTATTTAGAATTTATCTTTGGAACATACTTTTTTTGACTACCAGTGAGGTAGTTATAATTCAATATTGAAAATGTTGGTACTTTGGCTCTCTCAAGTCAACATTTAAATACTCAACTTGAAATATGCAATACAGAGTTTATGCTTTTGCAATAGTTTTTTTTTTTTCCTGTCAAGGATTCTTTTTATTTTATTGGCTACTTAGCAAAAGCCTTTTCATTCCTCAGGATCTAGCTCAAATATTTTCTGGTTCTGTGTTTTCATAATTCTAAGCTCTGTTATAATACTCATCATGTTTCACTACATTCACTATATAACCCAAGTTTCCTCATGCTTCACTAGCCATGGGTACAAAAGGGACCACATGAATGATAATGACAAAATTACTTTAGGTTTTTCCCTAACCTGCTCAAGTAGTGACTCAGCACCCTGGGAATTTCCTATTAAACGTTCCCAGTAGTACCCAGGTTGCTTCACATGTGCCTACAAGCTGGTTCTGCAAGTGACAGCCACAGGCTCCCATCAGGTTGACACCAGGTTGCCAGAGGCCAGTCCATCCTTGTTGCTTGACACAGTCGCTGCAGGGAAGAAACATCTGCACAGCATATGTTTCAAGGGACCTGGCATACTGTTCTTAATATGTTTGCTCCCCTTCTTAGCGCTATGTGTTCTAACCAAGGCCCCCTCCCCAAGAAAGGTTGTTTCCCCAGGTGGGGATTTTTCCCTGTAGTTAGGGATTAACAGGACTAAGGAAGGGAATAAATCAGTAAAACCCCTTAACTAAGTACCAGGCAGGTAGTTAATCACCTTAACTACAAACAATCATGCTTAAATTACATAATCTTTACTTAGGATAATCTCCTTCAGTTACTTCCTTGTAGCTTAACAGAACAGTAGAGCAGTGACCTTGGAATGGAGATAACAAATGCCTTAACTTTTGGAATAGAATGGATGGGATTAAAATCAAATGGTATAAATATAGATGTAACAGGAGAATAAAGAGAGAACCTGGCTGGAGAACCTGGCTAGAGAACCTGGCTATGCTGATTAACTGAACTCTGTCTCTGTGTCATTCCTTCTTTGCCGACTCCATCCACAGCTTTGGGAACCCCTGGACCTGCTGGGGCTGGACCCCAACACCAGGTACTGTTGTGTGTCCACTGAGAATGTCACTCCCATTGAGCACCATGGTCTCTGCTACTGTTCTGATCCAGATACTACAATACTGAGACATACCAGACTGAACTTCATGGTGCTGAGAGGGGACTGCCATGCAGAAATGGGAAAAATTCTCAGCTCTCCCATCCTGTTTTATGCTTTGTCACTAGAGACATAAACAGCTCTGTTTATGTTTCCATCTATAATTATAATAGAGGAATATGCAAATTGTCCAGGACACTGTCACAGTAACAGTAACGACCAGCAGGCTGCATGGGGCGACAAGGCCGGCAAGGGGGTTAGTGAGGGATGACCAAATGACTGAACAGCAGGCTGCATGGGGTGACCAGCCTGGCAGGAGGGTTAGTGAGGGATGACCAAACAACTGAGCAGCAGGCTGCATGGGGCAACCAGGCCTTTGGGGGGGGGGGCAGTAAGGGGCAACCAGGCTGGCTGGGGGGAGAGCAGTTAGGGGCAACCAGGCCAGCAGAGAAGGGCAGTTGTGGGTGATCAGGATGGCAGGGGAGGCAGTAAGAGGTGACCAGGCCAGTGTGTGTGTGTGTGGGGGGCAGTAAGGGGCAACCAGGCCAGTGGGAGAGGGGGGGGCAGTTGGGGGCAATCAGGCTGGCAGGGGGGGCAGTTAGGGGCAATCAGACGGCAGGCAGAGGCAGTTAGGAGCCAGCGGTCCTGGATTGTGAGAGGGATCCCAGATTGGAGAGGGTGCGGGCTGGCTGAGGGGACCCCCCACCCCCATGCACAGATTTCATGCACTGGGCCTCTAGTATCTCAATGACTTTCATAAAAACAACTCTTGTAGCCCTTCTCCCCACAGGATTAGATTCCATTCCATGGGGCTTATCTTCATTTTACCCATCTTCCCAATCAAGCAGATAATCTCCAGTCTCTTCCCTTTTGCTAGACACTAAGACAAACATAGGCCCTCTATGGTTGCTCTTTATTGTCACCTTCCAGCCCTTTCAACTCTCTAACCAGGTCATAGACATTGTCCAAATGAGTAAATCCCACATGGACTGAAAGTACAGTATCTGCAACACTTCTTCACACATTTTCAGCCTCAGGCAATTATAAGCCCTTGAAGACATAAAACAAGACCTTGCATTGAATGAGAAACTAAAAACTAAATATAAACTGCCAGGGTCGAACCCCAGCAGGTCCAGGGGTCCTCAAAGGTGTGGACGGAGTCGGCGAAGAAGGAATGACACGGAGACAGCATTCAGTTGATCAGCAGCCTAGCCAGGATCTCTAGCCCGGATCTCCAGCCAAGTTCTGGTCTGGATCTCCAGAGAGGTTCTTCTTAGGATCTTCAGCCAGGTTCGGTCACCAGGTTCTAGTCAGGTTCTCTTGCCATATTTCTGTAGTCAGGCTCAGTCCAGGATCTTTTGCCATGTTCTCTCCAGCGAAGTTCTTCTGTCTGTAGGTTCTGTGTAGGTTCTGTATTCTGAGTTCTGACTTCTAACTTCTGTGTCTTGCTGTCTTGTTACATCTGTATTTATACCAGTTGATCCAATCCTATCAATCTCTATTACAAAGGTTAGGGCGTTTCTTATCTCCATTCCAGGGAGTAAAGATTATGTAGCTTAAGCATGATTGTTCATAGTTAAAGGGATTAATTACCCGCCTGGCACTTAGTTGAGGGGTTTTATTCCCTCCCTAACTTCAGGGGAAAATCCCTACCTGGGGAAACAACCTTTCTCAGAGACCTTGGTTAAAACACATAGTGCCAAGAAGGTGAGCAAACATATTAAGAACAGTATGCCATATATGCCAGGTCCTTTGAAACAGCAAGGATGGACCGGCTCCTGGCAAATTCCCCCTTTTTTATTTTTTAAAAGCAAGCATTAAAAAGAAAAACCTCAAATGCTCTCTTATATCCATTTTAAGAGTAGGATTGGCGCTTTCCACTATTACCTGAGTCCTGATCTATCACCCCAGGGAGAGCTTGCCAATCCTGCACTTTCCCAGGGTAGAAAGGCTGCAGTGGGGTTAAGGATAAGGCTCCTTGGGCCTACCTTCTCCCATGCCTTTACATTTACCTTTCCTTCCTCAGAAAAGCATGGACATACTTCTTGTATAAAACGTTCTGTCTGACTGGGAGTAACCTTAATTCCTCTGCTAGCAAGCATATGTGTTAAAAGATCAATACAGAGTCTTTTTTCTTTAGACTCAGTATGGCACATCTTCTCAATCTAAGGATCAATACAGAGTCTTCTTTCTTTGGACTCAGTATGGCACATCTTCTCAATCTAAGTTCTGTACTATCCACCTTCTTACCCTACTTATCCTCTATAGGGGGGTTTGCAGCACCCTGGTGGAGTCCTATCCGTCCCGAATGTGGGGGTTCTCAATGGGGGGGCTTACCTAAGGGAATCCTGTTCCAGGGGTTCCCAAAGGTGTGGACGGAGTAGGCGAAGACTATCCACCCTTTTCCTATGGTGGAGTCCTATCCATCCCGAGTGTGGGGGGGCTTACCTAAGGGGTCCCTTTTCGGGCACCATATGCCGGGGTCCAACCCCAGCGGGTCCAGGGGTCCCCAAAGGTGTGGACGGAGTCGGCGAAGAAGGAATGACACGGAGACAGCATTCAGTTGATCAGCAGCCTAGCCAGGATCTCTAGCCCGGATCTCCAGCCAAGTTCTGGTCTGGATCTCCAGAGAGGTTCTTCTTAGGATCTCCAGCCAGGTTCGGTCACCAGGTTCTAGTCAGGTTCTCTTGCCATATTTCTGTAGTCAGGCTCAGTCCAGGATCTTTTGCCATGTTCTCTCCAGCGAAGTTCTTCTGTCTGTAGGTTCTGTGTAGGTTCTGTATTCTGAGTTCTGACTTCTAACTTCTGTGTCTTGCTATCTTGTTACATCTGTATTTATACCAGTTGATCCAATCCTATCAATCTCTATTACAAAGGTTAGGGCGTTTCTTATCTCCATTTCAGGGAGTAAAGATTATGTAGCTTAAGCATGATTGTTCATAGTTAAAGTGATTAATTACCCGCCTGGCACTTAGTTGAGGGGTTTTATTCCCTCCCTAACTTCAGGGGAAAATCCCTACCTGGGGAAACAACCTTTCTCAGAGACCTTGGTTAAAACACATAGTGCCAAGAAGGTGAGCAAACATATTAAGAACAGTATGCCATATATGCCAGGTCCTTTGAAACAGCAAGGATGGACCGGCTCCCGGCAATAAACCAATTCATAGTCTAATCCCTTAACTATAAAGATAACCAAATTATATGAAGTGTTTAGAACTGTGAAGATTTTTCTCTGCTTGCAAGGTAGCAATTTAACCTGCTACAGTATTATGGAAACCAGCAGAAGTCACAAAAACTCCTGGGTCAGAAAGAAGACACCTCATTATCTGCAACACAGTCAGAAGCATGAACTTCACATTTACATCATGCAGTTGTCGTAGCCAATACTCTAGACATTACTAGCGAGATGTACCAGACTGAGCCTTCCTGGTGCTGAGGAGAGGAATGTCCTATGCACAGAGAGGCAATTGTTTTTCCATAGAGACGATGTGTTGTGTCACATCTGAGAACCCCAAGTTTCGGGAACCCTACTATTTTATAATGGGTGGCAGAACAATCTGTCCAGACGAAACATTATCTTTATTATACTGTAGGGTAAACAACTTGCACTCTGTTCTGGGGGAAGAATCTACCTCTAACTTCTACAAATGTCCTTCGAAAGATAATATTTTCAAGGTTCAATGAAGGTCATCAGTGCCTTTATTCACAAGACATGCAAAAACTATTTTCCAACAGTCTCACAAGTTAAAGTGTTCTCATGTTCCCAGAGTTAGTAAATACCAAGGCCAGACTCAGGTCATTTGACAACAATCCAATAATTTCTTCAAGTGAAACAGGAACATAAAAGGAATAGTATGATATTAGTTCAGTTTCTTTGATTAACACAGTTAAGGGCAAGAAAGGGCTTTCCAAAATATACTTTAAAAGCTCTAACATTACTGTAGTTACCTACATCCTGTAATGAGTACTACAATATTAATTGTATAAATTCTACTATGCTCTTTTCCAAAATTCTATAGAATTGATATACTGACAAAATTTAAAACAAACAAGCCAATAAAGAAAGAATATAGCAAGCAGTTAATAGCAAAGCAAGTATTGCCTTACTTTCACTTTTGTAACTGAATGAAATGCTCAGTTTCTGGCTCCATCTTGTTCAAGCCTGCTTTGTATTCATGGCCTTCAGGCTAGTAGCTTCTGCTTAGTCTTACATATAGAAATACTACCTAGAAATACTAACTGGAGGAATTCTGCTTGTGACTTGAGGCGATAAGGGAAGTATATATTGGTTATCAAAGATCTGCAGGAACCTTGTGAACCAATTCACAGCAAGTAGCACAATCTTCCTTGGACCTCTGCTGGCACCCTGATGTCTGGGTGGTCAATCACTTCTTGCCCCTCCCATTTCCCCTTCCCTAGACATAAAAGAGACTGAACTCTATACTTTCTTAAGATAGATTTGAGGAATCGCTAGGTCTCCCATCTTCTCCAGTTGATGCCTTCTTGATCAATCAACCTTATCTTACTCCAAACTCTGACATTTTGGATTTTGGTCTTTTAAAACATTGGGCACATGAATTTTGGATGGTAACAGTATATCTAGAACCTAAGCAACATCTGCCTTTAAATGACCAAATCAGCATTTACTAGAACTTAGAGACTTTAAGCAGAGATTTTCACATTTTAATCATGATATTTCTAAGTCGTGGGGCTTGAGAGTCTCAGCTCTATTTTTCTGAAGCCATATTTCAGAAACTAATTGTTAGAACAGAATGCAAATTCATTAATCGAGGGGTTCATATTTTATGAAATAATGGCTGGAAAAAAATGCACCAAAGTTAAATAGCTCATGTTTCTGTGAACACACTCTTTTCAGGGTTGTTGATGATGAAAATCATTGTCATGATCACTGTTAACTCATTATATTTCAGCGCAAGGAACTGTTTTATGATGGCTCAGCTTATAGTTCTATCCACTCCCTTAAATTATATTCTTCCAGGTATTTTCCAGAGTCATTATATGTATGAAATCCAAACAATGAATAAGATAATAGGCCCTCGCCCTAACCAGTTTGGCTCAGTGGATAGAGCGTCAGCCTGCGGACTCAAGAGTTCCAGGTTCGATTCCGGTCAAGGGCATGTACCTTGGTTGCGGGCACATCCCCAGTTAGGGGGTGTGCAGGAGGCAGCTGATCGATGTTTCTCTCTCATCGATGTTTCCCTCTCTATCCCTCTCCCTTCCTCTCTGTAAAAAATCAATAAAATATATATATATAAAAAAAAAAGATAATAGGCCCTGGCTGGTGTGGCTCAGTTGGTTGAACATCATCCCATGCACCAAAAGGTCATGGTTCGATTCCTCAGGGCACATTACCCAGGTTGCAGGTTCAATCTCCAGTCAGGGTGCCTACAGGAGGCAACCTCTTTCTTTTACTCTCCCGTCCTCTCTTTCTAAAATTTCAATAAAAACATCCTTTAAAAAAATAAGTACAAATTAATAGATAACTGAAGATATATTAAAAAGAATTCTGGACTGAGAAAAATAAATTTGGGGATTAATTTCCAATTTCCAAAGCATGGTGATAAACAAGTATGTAAAAGAACAAAATGAGCATTAAGCCACTTTTTCCTATATAAATTGTCCTCAATTTTAACCAAAGAGTTGACAAATGTTAAAGATTAAGAGTTGATGAACACATTAAATGCCACCATGGGGTGCAAATAACAAAATCTAGAATGCAGGATGCTCTACAGAAGGTAGATAACTCAATTTTATCAAAAATAATTTGCAAAAAGAGAGAAAAGGAGAGAGAGAAGAGAGATGAAAAGAGGGATTAAAGAGGTTTATTAGGCATTAATTGCATTGTATCATCCTATTTAGATACCAAAATATTAAATTTAAAATTAAAAATCTTAATGGGTTAATTTGGAAGTTTGGTAAAATTAACAATTTATTGTCATTTTAAGGTCTGATTATGGAATTGTGATTAGGTTTAAAAGAATCCTTATTTTCTTTAGAGATACATACAGAAAAGTTTGCAGATAAAATTATCTGTTTTACATACAGAAAAGTTTGCAGATAAATATCATATAACAGATGATATATGGGATTTGCTTCAAAATAATATACCAACTACCAACTGCCCAACTTATTAGAAATTTCTTCTGCTTTTTTGAATCCATTGACTCTGGGAGGCAGTGAAGGACAGAATCCAAGTCTTTTCATATTCATGAAAAATTACCCTTGGCTGAAATCTTACCTCCTTCTGCATTCAGTGGTAAACAGCTTAGAAACCTTTACAATATAAGTGAAACAAAACTCAGCATTAACAGAAGCATACCAAACTCTAAACCAAAGGATCTATGAACGATGCTTTTCTGTATTGTACAATGGATGGATATTAAACCAAACAGGGCAATTTCGCTATTGATATACTGTGGAATTTACTGAGTGGCTATTAGTTTCCCTTAGATTTTTGTTAAATTAAATCAATGTGATTCTAGGGTGTAATTAAAATATCACTGTCTTTTCTGACCATTACCCAATGCTGATGCTAACAGAACCAACCTATATATTGTAAGAGAACAACCAAAGCCCGCGAGGGAGAAGTAGCAGGTCTCTTTCTGTATCAAGTCCTGCAAAGAGGATCTATGAGAGCTGGTGGAGCAAATGACAGAGGCGGTGTAGTTTCCTCGGTCAACACTAGTTTGGTGTCATCTTTGAGTTGCTGTTACCAATATTTGGTGGTCTTACTTCACCTAATTGTTGATCTTTAAGGAAGAGTGTCACAATTCTTTTTTTAAACGTTGAGTTAGAAGAGTTATTCTTGTACATAGTATGAGCTCCCATAACAGAGATTCAAAAATCCATAGACTGTGTTCATGTTTCTCAGTGCTCTAGGCAACATGTATTTTTATTCAGACCAATGTTTAAGTGTAACGGGATAATGCCTCTTACCACTGGCTTCTGCTTGCCCTAACTGGAGCATTTCCTCTTGTAAATGAGGCAGGAGAAAACAATCACGCATCTTGATCACTTCAGTTGGTGATGGGAACATGGAAAACCTCCTATCTGAAGTGAACATAGAGAGATTAAAAAAAATAAGCTGATATTCTGTATGAATTCAAAGTGCCTCCTAGTCTTTGGTTTAAGTTAATTTGGGGATCTGATTATAACAGCAGCAAATAATGGTCCTGTGTTGAGTGCACACACACAAAAAATCATATGGCATATACATCGAGTGATATATAACTTACTGTCCAAATGGGGACACTTTTGAGAATGGAATGGGGGCTATTCATAGTTATGATGTGACTCTCCCAGACAAGCCCTGAGGTATGATCACCTTTCCTTATGCCATTATACTAAGTGCGTCGAGCAAATGTTGTGAGAAATATATTGTGCTGATTTTTATCCATCTTAGTATATATATATATTTTTGGAAAATAAAATGCACTCAAAGTCAATACCTTATTTCATTAGATTTGACTGAAGAGTATATTTTGTGCTGTATTGTAATTTAAGGAACAAAACAAAATTAAAATTTTGATATATCTTCCCTAATAAAATCTCATTAATAGAAGTAATCACCAGAGGTAGGGAGAGATTAGTCAGATAGGCTAAAAAATGAGGTTATCTGACAAAAATAATGTTACTTTTTAAATTGATTTCTCTCTTGTTTAATTGCTTTTGCATCTATTGTACAATTTGACATAAGACTTATCAAATCCAGCTGACTCATTTTACAGATGGGTGATTCACTTCACTGCCTCAGAATTGCAGAATGTAGCCTGGATTGGAAACCAGCAGTTCTTTCCCACCGTGGGGAGTTGCCTTGCTCCCAGCTCTCTGTCATCAGATGCAGGTCCTCGGCTCACTGTACCCCAGTGGTACCTACAAAGCGGGCCTTCATGTACCTCGTGTGTGCCCCACTGATATGTAGAGCTCAGCATCTCTTTGAATGCCTGTACAGAATGAGAAGAATCTATATCTATATCATCTATATCTATATCATCTATATCTATATCTATATCTATATCTATATCTATATCTATATCTATATCTATATCTATATCTATATCTATATCTATATCTATATCTATATCTATATCTATATCATCTATATCTATATCTATATCTATATCTATCTATATCTATCTACCTATATATATACATATATATATATTCATTCATTCACTGGGGAGGCAAATGAGAAGTTTAACATTGGACACCCCCAGCAAACAAATTAGGACTCTTCTGTTAGACACATCTGTGGTAGACGTTTTGGGAACTCACTAATGCCAGGGTTTCCTCTTATTCTGAATACATGAAAATCCTTACTTTCCAGCCCCATTGGGTTGGGTAGAATCATGTGACTGGCTTCATTCCAGGGGCTGTGACAAAGGTGAGATATGTCACTTGGAGGCTGAAGCATTTTATTGCAGATATGAGACCCTCTACTCTCTCTCTTCCCCACCTACAGCAATCAGGGGAAGGCCTCAGATTCTGAGAGTAGAGACCAAAGGTGGAAGCGACCTGGAGTGCTGAGTTACCACTTACTAGAAAAGGGCAATTGATCTGGATTGCTGCTCAGACCCCTGAAATGATTTGTGGAAAAAGAAACCCTGTGTTAAGACAGCTAAGGCACCAAGCTGTAAGGTTGTGTGTCCCCTCAGCCTAACTTAGCTTCTTGTGCCAAGGACCTGTCTCTGCTCAGACCTTCCTCTCTGCCCCATGCTACCCGGATTCTGTATTTCTGTGCTTTTTTCACAGAAACTAAGAGCTTCATTGCCTCACAATATTTTTCTTTCTAGGCATCTTCCCTGGTAATTCACATTTCTCTTTTCTTGGTTGGGCAGGGCAATTCCTCTCTATCTCAACTACTATCTCCAAATTTGCACACACAAAACCATCACAAATAAAAATATTTATTACTATCATCTACACTAATAAAAGAGAAAAATGGTAATTGGCGTACGATGATACCCTTTTCATTGGCTAATCAGGGCTATATGCAAATTAACTGCCAACTAAGATTGGCAGTTAACTGCCAACAAAATGGCGGCTAATTTGCATATGTAGGCACAATGCAGGGAGGCGAAAGGGAAAGCAGGAAGAAGCCCCCTGCCACTGACAGTGATCGGAAACCCAGGGGGGAGCTAAGAGCTGGGGGGCAGGGCAAAGGCGGCCCCCAGCCATGATCGGAGAATCAGGCGCCTTTGCCACCCTGGCCAGTGATAGCAGGAAGTAGGGGTGGAGCCAGCGATGGGAGCTGGGCACGGTCGAAGCTGGCAGTCCCAGGAGCTGGGGTCCCTTGCCTGGGCCTAAAGCGAAGCCCACGATCGCAGGGCCGCTGCAGCTGCGGGTCCCCGCTGCCCGGGCCGGACGCCTAGGCCAGAGGTGTTAGGCCTGGGCAGGGGCGGAGCCTGCAACCGCGGGGAGCTGGGGGTCTCCTGCCCAGGCCTGACACCTCTGCCGGAGGCCTCAGGCCTGGTCAAGGGGCCGATCCGGTGATTGGTGATCGGAGGGTGATGAGGGTCAACTCCTCTGGCCGAGGCATCAGGCCTGGGCGGGGGGCTGAGCCGGGGATTGGGGGGATATGATGGTCCTCTTGCCCAGGCCTGAAGCCTGGGTCAGAGGCGTCAGGCTTGGGTGGGGGATGGAGCAAGCGATCAGAGGGAGATGGGGGTCCCCTGCCCAGGCATGATTCCTGGGCCAGAGGCCTCAGGCCTGGGCGGGGGCAGAGCCTGTGATCGGGGGGAGATGGGGGTCCCCTGTCCAAGCCTGACACCTCTGGTGGAGGCGTCAGGTCTGGGCAAGGGGCCGATCAGGCGATCTGAGGGTGATGGGGGTCTACGCCTCTGGCTGAGGCATCAGGCCTGGGCAAGGGGCAGAGCCAGCAATCGGAGGGGTCTGGGGGTCCCCTGCCCAGGCCTGATGCCTGGGCCAGAGGCATCAGGCCTGGGCTGGGGGCAGAACCAGTGATGGGGGGAAATGAGGGTCCCCTGCCCAGGCCTGACACCTCTGTCAGAGGCGTCAGGCCTGGGCAAGGGGCCGATCCTCGATTGGAGGGTGATGGGGGTCAACGCCTGAGGGCTCCCAGTATGTGAGAGGGGGCAGGCTGGGCTGAGGGACACTCTCCCCCCCACACACACACACACCCAGTGCACGAATTTCGTGCACCGGGCCCCTAGTATATTATAAAAGGCCTGTGGTCGTGACGTCCTAACAGCGTTACGACCAAACAACCAGTCAGAGCTGCTGGGCAGAGGCAGGGCCCATGGCTCCGCACTGCAAGGCCTGGGGTCCGTGGCTCCTTGCAGTGCAAAGGCAGGGGCCCGTGGCTCCACGTGGATTGGCCTGGGCCTCATGTAATTTTGTGCACTGGGCCTTTAGTTTGCTTATAGAAACAAAAGGGATCTCTTTAGAATGGAGTCTCTCTCTCTCCCTCTCTCTTTCCCCCATATGTGTGGAATATCTCTCACTCTCACTCTCTTTCCCTCATATGTGTGGAATCTCTCTCCCTCTCCCTCTCTCTTTCACACATATGTGTGTGTAAGCAAATAGCATTCTTTAATTATTGTGTTGAACATTTTGTGGTTATCTTTTACTGAGTTAGATTGCAAGCCTGTTGAGGAGAGTTCTTACTTAAGGGTTGTCGGGTGAGCTGCTAACACAATGTCTCCCTTGAAATGATAGACAGTATTTTGTGTTATATGTGCATTTCTAGTTTTCAGGAGATTTTCAAATGAGTCCTTGAGCTTAAAAAAAAAAAAATTAGGAGCCACTGGTGTAGGAGTAGCATAAGTTTGAAAGAAGTAAGTAGAGTAACTGGCACCTAGCCATGTTAGCTGTTGGTTTTTTTTTTTTTTTGTGGTTTTTTTAAAAAATATATTTCATTGATTTTTTACAGAGAGGAAGGGAGAGGGATAGTTAGAAACATTGATGAAAGAGAAACATCGATCAGTTGCCTCTTGCACACTCCCCATTGGGGATGTGCCCGCAACCAAGGTACATGCCCTTGACCAGAATCGAACCTGGGACCCTTGAGTCCGCAGGCCGACGCTTGATCCACTGAGCCCAACCAGTTAGGGCAGCTGCTGTTATTATTACTACTAGGGGCCCGGTGCACGAAATTCGTGCACTGGGTGTGTGTGGGGAGGGGAGTGTCCCTCAGCCCAGCCTGCCCCCTCTCACATACTGGGAGCCCTCAGGCGTTGACCCCCATCACCCTCCAATCGCAGGATCGGCCCCTTGCCCAGGCCTGATGCCTCGGCCAGAGGCATAGACCCCCATCACCCTCCGATCACCTGATCGGCCCCTTGCCCAGGCCTGATGCCTCCGCCAGAGGCATAGACCCCCATCACCCTCCGATCACCTGATCGGCCCCTTGCCCAGGCCTGATGCCTCCGCTAGAGGCATAGACCCCCATCACCCTCCGATCACCTGATCGGCCCCTTGCCCAGGCCTGACGCCTCCGCCAGAGGTGTCAGGCTTGGACAGGGGACCCCCATCTTCCCCTGATCACTGGCTCTGGCCCCCGCCCAGGCCTGAGGCCTCTGGCCCAGGAATCATGCCTGGGCAGGGGACTCCCATCTCCCTCTGATCGCTTGCTCCACCCCCCACCCAAGCCTGACGCCTCTGACCCAGGCTTCAGGCCTGGGCAAGGGGACCATCATATCCCCCCAATCCCCGGCTCCGCCCCCCACCCAGGCCTGATGCCTCGGCCAGAGGAGTTGACCCTCATCACCCTCCGATCACCAATCACCGGAACGGCCCCTTCACCAGGCCTGAGGCCTCCGGCAGAGGTGTCCGGCCTGGGAAGGGGACCCCCAGCTCCCCGCGGTTGCAGGCTCCGCCCCTGCCCAGGCCTAATGCCTCTGGCCTAGGTGTCCGGCCCGGGCAGCGGGGACCCGCAGCTGCAGCGGCCCCGCGATTGTGGGCTCCACTTTAGGCCCAGGCAAGGGACCCCTAGCTCCCAGGACTGCCAGCTTCGACCATGCCCAGCTCCCATCGCTGGCTCCACCCCTATTTCCTGCTATCACTGGCCAGGGTGGCAAAGGCGCCTGATTCTCCGATCATGGCTGGGGGCCGCCTTTGCCCTGCCCCCCAGCTCTTAGCTCCCCCCTGGGTTTCTGATCACTGTCAGTGGCAGGGGGCTTCTTCCTGCTTTCCCTTTCGCCTCCCTGCATTGTGCCTACATATGCAAATTAACCACCATCTTGTTGGCAGTTAACTGCCAATCATAGTTGGCAGTTAATTTGCATATAGCCCTGTTTAGCCAATGAAAAGGGTATCGTCGTACGCCAATTACCATTTTTCTCTTTTATTAGATAGGATTATTAGTATGATTATCCTACATGCACTCTAGTTATACAAAGATCTGATTTTTTAAAAATGTTAGTCATGCCGTTTTATTGGCATGCCATTTTAGTCATGCCAATTTGAGCTCTGCCATTAATTCTCTGTAACATAGGAAAGCCATTTCTCCAGGCCTCAGTCTCTCCACTTATTAAATGAGGAGAAATGACCTGCTTAGCATCCTCACTGGGCTGTTAAGGGGTTCTGGCTGACTGCTCTGCAAATGTGAGCTTTGAGACACAGAAAGACCCTGACATAAGACATCTGTTCCTATCTTTACTTTCTTTCATTTCTTCAGCCGCAGTGGATCTGTCTTTCTGGTGGTGCGGAATTGTTAAAATTGAAGTTAATTGTCATAGTTAGAATTCACTAGGTTTGTACTTTGTTTCTATGTCAAATTTCCTTTTTGCAGTTTGATATTTTTACAGCTCCCCGCTTGCCTAATTGTTCTATTTCCTCCAGTGTGACAGTTAATTTTATGGGTCAACTTGACTGGATTACAGGATGCCCAGATAGCTGGTTAAACATTGTTTCTGAGTGCCTGTGAGGGTGTTTCAGGAAGAGATTAGCATTTGAATTAGTAGACTGAGTAAAACATATTGACTGCCCTCCAGTGAGAGTCTGAATAGAACAAACTTTGCTTTCTCTCTCTCTCTCTCTCTCTCTCTCTCTCTCTCTCTCTCTCTCTCTCTCTCTCTCTCTCTCTCCCTCCTTCCCTCCCTCCCTCCCTCCCTGACCTGCTTGTGCTGTAACATCAGTATTCTTCCCTTAGTGACCCTGGTTCTCAGGGCTTCAGATATGGTTTGGAATCCATGCCATCTCCTCTCAGCTCTCAGGCCTTCAAACTCCAAGGCTGTCTTTTCTGTGTTTTCAGCATGTGGATGGCAGATGGGACTTCTCAACCTCCATAATTGTGTGAGTCAATACCTAACAATTAATCTCTTTATGCATGTATATATGCATACATATACATATAGTACACATACATATCCTATTGGTACTGTTTCTCTGGAGAACTCTGAGAAATATACCAGTTTTTCCTCCCTGCAAATTATAGCATAAAGGTTAATTCCCAAATGTCATATTTGTCATTTTTATAATTTCTCCCCTTAATTTCTAGGACATTGTTTCACATATTTTAATATGCATATGAATTTTCTGGAAATCTTGTTAAAATAAAGTGTCTCAATATCTCTACATTTGTTACAAGCTCACAGGTGATGCTGACACTGATAGTCCAAAGAACACAGTTTGAGATTCATTGTTCTAGAGCAGTGGTCGGCAAACTGCGGCTCGGCAAACCGCGGCTCGCGAGCCACATGCAGCTCTTTGGCCCCTTGAGTGTGGTTCTTCCACAAAATACTGACTTCTGCGCATGGGCCACGAAGTTCAATCGCACTGTATGTGCACGCCCTCACGTGGTATTTTGTGGGAGACCAACACTCAAGGGGCCAAAGAGCTGCATGTGGCTCTCGAGCAGTGTTTGCTGACCACGGTTTTGAGAAATAATAATAATAATAATGATAATAATGATAATAATAATAATAATAATAATAATAATGATAATAACAACTGCTAACACTTGTTTAACACTTATCATCTTCCAGCACTCTTCTGTGTGCTTTAGGCATATTGACTTACTTAATCTTCCCACAACCCTGTGAGGTAAGCCATACTCTATTTCTGCCATTTTATAGATGAGGAAACCCAAGCACAAGGAGTGACGATGCTGAAGCACACCGTCCAATATGCTAGTCACTAGTCTGAATTGAGATGAGCTGTAAGTATAAAACGCACACCAGATTTAGAAGACAATATGGGAAAGAATATAAAGTATTTTATTAATCATATTTTACAATACCACATGGTGAAATAATATTTTGGCTTAAGTAAAATATATTTTTTAAAACATTATCACCTGTTTCTTTTCATTTTTTTAAGAGGCTAGTGGAGAATTTAAAATTCTATTTGTGACACATTTTATTTCCATTGGACAACATTTTAGAATTTTGATACAGGTGGTTGAGCATGACTCCGCTCCACAATTTGCTCAATGGTGAGACTCACAGCCCCTCTTTCATAAGGAAACAAGACATGTCTCAGGCTCCGGAGTGTGGCTGGCCCTGGGCGGGACCAGCGGGTAACCAGGTGGCTATTGAAGTGGCTAACCATGTCTGCTTCCCTAGGGCTTGAGCATTCATCACTGTGGCAGTGCTCACAGTTTTCTTGAATTCTCGACTACTGACAAGTGACTATGAGTTAGTGTGTCTGGTTTTAACATGAACATTCTTGATTCAGGCCACAGAATAAAATTGTGCATTCTTCTAGGAAATTAGTTTCTTATCTACAAAATGTGGGAGGGGACTTTTAAGATTTCTTCAAGATTAAAACGGTGTAATTGCTGATAAACGCAGCAAGATTAAAAATCTAGCACAGGTGATGTTTTCAATTCCAGGGAAGGGGAAAGCCATCTAGTTTCCAAATATATGCATAAGCATAACAAGCCAAGCATTTTAGGCTGCTTAATTTCATGAGCTATAAATCTTTGGTAACTAAATATTTAGCTTTCTTTGTTTCCACTAATGAAAACATGTTCAGAGAGATAGTTTACCATGTCCCTTATTTTATTGCTAAACTTATCAAATGACATGAAAAGATAAGGAACGGATTTGTTTTATGCCTTTAAATGAGTCACCAAAAAAACCCAATCAAATGGGCATAAATCAAGAGTTCCAAGTTAGCTACACTTTTCTTCTGACTTTTGAATCCCACCCAGCAGTGAAAAATAATTTAACTGAGGCTTATTTTTCCCACTTGAGTTCAAAGTTAACCCTATTTATTAAAAAAAAAAATTATCTCAGAATTAGAAGTTTGTTCTTCAAGAGTAAAACCATGTGGACATGAGATTTTAAAAAATTGACTAATATTACATAAAATAATAGAGATATAAGTAACAATTCTAAAGAATAATGAGAATAATTTTTGGAAAATAATAGTTTTGGTAAATATAATTCTTGACATCAAGCTATATGTTGACCAAAATGTCAACACATTTTTAATCTCTTTGGAGTTTAGGAGACTATGAACTTTTTCCTATCAGTTTTTCTTTTGTTTTGAAAATAATTTCTTATAATAGAACCTAAAATATCTGGAGTGTTTTGTTCAGTAATTAGTTAAGTTTCCTCTGACAGAAGAGTGGGTGATAAAATAAAACCTAAGACAAATAAATGTCCTGGAAGCCAGTCTTCTTTGGATCCCCATTAATTTTGGACTTTAGTTCTATCCTAATTAGCACATACCGTATGTTTGTAACTGTTAAGTCCTTACTTTAATAACGGCAAATCATTTTACTATCAGCTCATTAAACAGAGAATGAGAAAAACAAAGGCAAATCAGTTTTTGGATAACTTTTAAAACCTTGAACTTTTAAAAAATATCAACCTGACATTTTGTACTTTAGAGTTTGGCCTCAAACACAGTTTAAACCAGATGGCAAAAGGGCAGAATAGATAATGATGAATTCTTAGCGGCTCTACCTGAAGCACCCCAAATATAATAGGATACAGTTACTTAACCAATTCATCAGGTATTCAAGTTCTTTTCTGTGGTACATTTAAGAAAGTCATGTGGCATTCATTTCTTTGCTAACTTAAAAGCATAAGACCAGTTCATTTCTACAATATTTTTTGTTTCCTTGTTTCCTTTATAAGAAGCAGCAAACACTCATTTGAAAGGGGATCCACCCTTCATTTCAAAGGTTATATAAAAGAAAAAAAGTGCATGCAATATTTTTGTTTGTAGAGCATATAGGGAAACCAAAACCTGCATTACCTATGAGGGTAGCCAGCAATATAAGAAGGCAGAGGCCACCATCATTTATTAAATACATATTATGTGTCAGTCACATTTTTACCTGCATTTATATACACGATTCCATTGATTGATTATCCTTTAAGCCTGTGAAATGAGTAGATATGGAATCTGAGGCCGAGAGAAGTTTAGAATCTCCACTGTCATCACAATAATAGTGGCAGAGGCTTTTGATCTAAACAAACACATCGAGTTAATAAATAAGTTTTAGATAATAGCTATTTTCACAATATTCTACTAGTGAGTTTCACCTGCTATATGTAAATGAAGATAAAACATTTAGAATTCCAAGATATTAGACACAAACTGGGTAGGAACACAGTGCAGTTTATAAAAGAAAAATGTTCACTGTTGTTACCAGACTAAAGGGCTTCATATCCCTGAGCGCATCAAAGCACAATTAAACCAGAATAGGAGTTTGCAGCCAAGAGTAAGGGTTTATTAGCTGAGGAAACGGTGCCAAGCCCGGTACTACCTCAAAGACCTCATTCCTCCATGGCTTTAAGGGAATGGATTATATATTGTGTCCGTGTGTGGGGGGGAGGAGGGGGGATCATTAATCATGGTGGTTAAAGGAGTTGGGGACATGGGCTCTGCTGATTGTTTGGGGCTGGAGTAGGGAGTAGTTGATCATTGTATCACGTCCTGATGTCACTGTTCTGTCTGGTTTCTGTATGGTCATTCACTTTCCTGGGCCTGAGGCTGAAACATAACTGAAGTTAAGATGTTATCTTTAGCTCAACCAGATTCTGTTTCTGTGGTCAACAGACCTGAGACTGTTCTTAAGACAGTTTGATACCTACCAGAATCTTATATCCTAAGGGCTTAATGATTAAGGCAGGAAGTCCTCAGTTAGAAAGAAGGGCCTTGTTAAAGAAATGGAATTTCTTTGCAGTTACAAATAAAGAAAAAAGGACCCACTACTAAGTGGAAAAGAGCTAATCTATATCATAAAAGGCCTGTGATCTTGACGCCATAACGGTAGAATGACCAAGCAACCAGTCACCAGGAGGTGCTATAGCACCTCTTGGGTCCTCCCTCCATCCCCTGGGGCGCTGGCAGCGTCAGTGGAGCGGAGCATCACCGGGTGCAGGCAGTGTCCCCGGAGCGTGCAAGGCATCGTGGGGCGACGGACATGGCCCTGATGGCGGGCAGGCCTAGGGGACCCCCCCCCCCACACACACACAATTTAATCATGCGCTGAGCCTCTAGTCTATGACTAAATGTAAACCTTTTAGGAAGAGTAACAATGCACCGAGTTGTTACAGTAGTAATTTATTCAGAAAAAAAGCATTTGTGTTTGAAGATGGTTACAAATAGGAATGGAAATACCAGGGGAAAGAACAACACATATTGTGAGGATGAGTTTCCATTTCCTTCTGTAAGGACTCTGTCACACCATAGGCATTATTTCTTCAAAAGGTCAAGTTAAATTTCTTTATGTGTGGTGGTCTGCCCTCTCCTGGACCAAAGTAATATCCATTTGACTTGTAAAAAGAAACTCAGCTCCAAAGGAATACAGTATCTTTCAAATGAGCCTAGTATTAAACTTTTAAAACGTATTCATGAAGGTAATAACTTCTCACAGATTGTAGTCCTTGTTCAAATATTGGAGGAGTTCTTAGGTGTGGTTGTTCCATTAATTTCCTTCTTATCTCCCTTTAGCCCTTCTCATGATTGCAAAAGAAACACAGCTTCCCACTTGACAATTTCTTTGATCTCTTTTTTGAAAGTATTTTAGAATTAGCTCAGAGGCAATGAACAGAATTCTCCTCTTTTCCCACATGTTTTCCCATTAGCATTTCTTTATTATACACATAATATAAATTTGTTAAAGAAAAGAAAAGGAAAGAATAGAAATAAAAGCATTCATTGTAACTTGTAATCCCATCACAATGGTATAATCACTATTAATATTTGGAAGACTATTCCTCCAAACATGTGTGATGTTTTATATACATGTGTGTATATATATCTCATATGTATATATGTAATATACTAACCCTAAAGGTTATTTTTTGTGTGATACAGAATACATACTTTTAAAAACCAAATACATAATAAATATTTGTGTTCGGCGTTTAAAAGACTTTATGTTGCTCTTTAGTCATGGTAGTGCTCCAAGTCTCCTTTGCTCAATGAGGCAGTGATCTCCTTTGAGACAATCAACTTGAAATTTCTATTGTTAAGTAAACACTATGCGTGGTGGCCTGCCCTCTCTTGGACCAGAGAAATATCCCGGAGCTCTCTTACCTGTATACAAGTTAGACCCCAACATGTATTGTTCAAGTATACTGAAAGTTTAGTTCTTTCAAGTAACTATATTTAGCTCTACTGTAGAAGCTCTATTCCATCTAGTCACTTAGAAGACTTCAGAAGTTCTGCCAACATAAAAATATGGCTTCCTAGGTCACCCTATTCAGCCTTATAAGGGGGGGAAACATGAATGAATTTTCTAAAGGCCTGTGCCTGGAATTGGCACATAGTCACACTCTATAGGGGACACTCAGTCCCTTTGCTATACCTAGCTATGAGATAGACTGAGACATGTACTGCAACTGTGTTCCATGAAGAAATGGGAATGATACTCAATGGGTTGGAAGTTTATTGGTAATGTTAGGTATCAGGCCATGAGGTAGCTACATGGTGGTCATTTTATTATTATTCTACATACCTTTCATATGCTATATAGATGTATATGCTACACACACACACACACACACACACACATGCATGACTTGTATGTGCATGACACAATCCCAAATTTAAAAGAGTTAATGGGAAAGGGAAAAATAAAGAATGAGGTGGTCCCTCATTTGCTTAAATATAATAATCTTTGAGAAAAATTAAGTGGATATGACAAGTATAAATAAAAGAGCAAAATGAGAATAAATATACATTTTGTTTATTTGTGTATTGAATATCTTTAGGAATTTACACAGGAAACTGAGAGCTAGATTTCCACTCAGAGGAACTAGG
Organism: Myotis daubentonii; assembly: GCF_963259705.1. Lineage (NCBI taxonomy): Eukaryota > Metazoa > Chordata > Mammalia > Chiroptera > Vespertilionidae > Myotis > Myotis daubentonii. Next base: position 18,373,958 of record NC_081842.1, on the reverse strand, counting down.
TATTTGTGACAACTTATGTGGGAGGGGGAATGTTCAATAAATGCCCTCTTGTAACTTTAAACTCTTGTACAAAGCAAATAAATACATTACAATTATTATGATAGTTACAATTATACATTTTAAATAAATTATAATATCCTACCGAAATTTTCTGGTTAAAATAGGCCCTATGTTATATCTCAATGGGAGGGAAAGAGGAAAAATCTGACAGTCTACTAAGAAAGGACTCAGGCATTCTATCCCTTGTCTTCTTGCCCAGAGGGCACAACACAAGACATGGGCATATTCTTTTGTTGCCATAAATCAAGAGAAACGGGATAAGGCATGCTATAATTTTTATTTTTACAAACTGCAAATGATAAGCTTGAAATAGTAGAATGAGACAGAATTCAGTTCATGTTAAACCAGAAAACCACACCAAATATCAAATTTTCACAGACATTCTCATTAACAGCACTATGTCAGTCACATATATTGGTTTCTGCAGAGACCAACCAAAATTTCCGACAGTTACTGGCTTTATAATTGGGCTTTCTAACAAAAACTAGCTTATAATATCCATGCAAAGCTCAAGGTTGAGCAGCAGCAAAGAGCGAACGTTGTGAGCCAAAGTAAATCCATTTATTTATGATGTGGTTTAGCCATTTTTTTTTTTAAAAAAGGGAAATAGCAGGCATTTATTTGTTTCAAGAAATGGAAGAACTGACCCAATTCAGAAAAGTGAAGTTCCCCCATCTTGGAACGAGTTTATCGATCATAACTGTTGGAGATCCATTGTCTTCACTATTCACAAGTTCCATAAATGGCTAGAATGTTCCCTCCTAGACTTGGGCGAGCTGTAGAATAGCAGGAGGGATGAGGGAGCAGATCTCCAGGTTCGAGCCCCCACCCCTGAACTAGTTCTAGATCAGCTCCTCCTCAATTTTTGAGATGATCTAGACCAGCGGTTCTCAACATGTGGGTTGCGACCCCTTTGGGGGTCGAAAGACCCTTTCACAGGGGTCGCCTAAGACCATCGGAAAACACATATATAATTACCTATTGTTTCTGTGATTAATCACTATGCTTTAATGATGTTCAATTTGTAACAATGAAAATACATCCTGCATATCAGATATTTACATTACGATTCACAACAGTAGCAAAATTACAGTTATGAAGCAGCAATGAAAATAATTTTATGTTTGGGGGTCACCACAACATGAGGAACTGTGTTAAAGGGTTGCGGCATTAGGAAGGTTGAGAACCGCTGGTCTAGACTAGACCCTTTTGGGGTGATACGGAGGCTGTGATTCCTGGAGGGAGGGACCATGTTCTTCTCCTTTTAGGATTGACTTGTCCTCCCACTTCCCATCAGAATGGGAGGGCCTTTTGGTGGGGGGTTTTCTCCTTTTCCTCTCTCTTCCTAAGGTCTTCAGCTTGGCATTGGGATACTATCTGGCCTCCATTCTGTTCACCTCCATTCTGAGATGAAAGGTCCAGTGCCTGGAACTTCCAAGGTCTCTCTAACAGGTCTGTTGGTCATCTCCCTGCAACCACACTCACACTGCCCTCGGGTGCTATTGCTGCTGCCCCTGGGGCTGCCTGCTGTTCAGGCCCTGCCCGTGCCGGGTTTAGGAAAGCTGTCCCAGAAGTTAACCACATCATGGGCCTTGACCAGTCATACTGGCCACTGAACATAAAATATAATGGCTTTGGACACGAAAGTATAACAGGCAGAACACAAGAGAGTTGTATTGGGTAATACAGTGAGACAAAATAGAATCATTTTTATAGATCATCTGCCTGATGGATTGACAGTGCCAGGACCTAGGAGCAAAGGATCTCGTATTCCCTTATGGTCCCATACCTGCCAGGAGCTCTTGCACTGTGACACTGCCTGAGAGGGACCTTTGATGGCTGAGGAACCAAGGAATGTATCCCCTTACTTTGTTTTAATTAGCTTCTATGGAGAAGCTAATTAAATGAGAGAAGCCCAGGAAATTTCAAATGAGCCAACAGTCATCATTGAGCACACACAGTGTACTCATCCAGGCTCTAGGTTTTACAAAGTACAATTAAGTTTTTAACATGATGTATAATCAAGAAAACAAAGGTCTGCATTTGATAGGAATGTGTGGCTATATCTAAGCACAATATTTTGATATTTTCATATCTTATGGTATTGGCATGGGAAAACACAAATTTGTTTTCATGAGTTTACTGCATAATCAGCTGTCGTATATGCCTTAATTTAAAGATAATTACCTTCTTTTTTGTAATTTGAAACATGAAGAAGAACATTGTAAAATATCCCAAAGCAAACAAACCCAGTTGGTAGAGTAAATTAGTTTTGATTTACATGAGATTTTATATGCTTAGAGATTTTTGGCTAGGAAAAAACTGAACTTGATGAATCCTAAATCAATTTTAGTTCATCTTATTTTTTATGTTTGCTTAATATTGACTTTATTGCTATCATCAACTTCCCCAAGCCTTTAAAAAGTTGAATTTTCATCTCTCATATGGTCATTAGACTTTCCAAAAGAATAATTCAGTTCTACTTGGTAGAAGATGTGTTGGTTATTTGCAATTTATGTTGCAGTGATTTCATTTTGTGGCACATGCAATAACAAAAATCATTCTTACCGAATTAAAAAATCATGGTTGTTTTGGCCATTCTGTGTGTTCCTGCACCCGAGGCTGACATTCCAGTGTGACCATGCAATCCTTAAATGAGGACTGACTTTACCAAGTCTTGTGTCAAACAGTTAGGAGGACAAGTGGAGGAAGGGCTGAGCAGGGTGTGGAAAATTCTATCTGCCAGAGTTTTAGAATCATTGCTTCTGATTTCACATGAGCAGAGGAAAAGAACTCTGGGGTCTTCTTTGCTTGTTCATTCAAATAAATTCCCAACCCCAGTTTGTTATAATAATTTTCTATTTTAACTACATTTTACTATTGTGTTTACCAGAAGCAGAGACAACTTTATGCTAGTAGCCCCAAAGCTTTCAATTAAGCCCCGCATCACTCCTTAATAAAGAACATCCATGAATAACCACTGGCTATAGGACATACATATATTTTTGTACATACATATATTTTTGTTGTTGTCATTTGGCAATGTTGGTGAGAGGAGACTGTGGTCCTTTTCAGGAAATTATGAACAGGACAGGCAGTTTTCCCAGAGAAGTACACAATAAATGTACATGCATTCACAATCATACAGTGCCAAGGGGTCCATATTCCTCCTGAACTATATCCCCATATTCCTAATTTACAACCTGAAGCTTTAAGCACCTAATCCATATTTTTCAAGCTTACCCCTCTACAACTGTATCTTCTACCTGTCTCAGTATCTTCTCCCATTATTTCTTAAAATTAAGCTTCTGCTCAAGTCAATATGATTTTCTTACTGTCTCCAAAATAGGTCATTTTGAAACAGGTCACCTGGATCCTGGATAACTTTGTGTTTTTCCTCCTTATATCCCTGGTTCTAGAAAAATCAAAGTTTAAATTAAGTTAGTGCTTCCAAGAAAAAAAATATTACGTCAGCCCACAGTGAATTCTTCCTGTGTGTAATTTTAATTTGTCACACAGTGCATGTTGATGAATATACTACAGTATCTCTTAGAATCGTCACATTTTCCTGAATGTATAGTGGATACCCTCAAGAAGATTATGAACTCCAGGGTTATACTTCACACTTAGACTCTTTCAATTAAAAGCTACCTAGTGAAGAAAGATGCTTTGGGGGATGTTTTGCCATTAATGTGAAGTGTCCTCTTAGGGAAGAGTAGCTATGGCAATATTCTAGCTATGCCACCTAGCAAATGACTTTCTCTACCTCATGGTTATTTGAATATCATGCTGATTTCTCTTTCCTCTGTTTGCTAGGAAACTTAAAGACAAATTTGTAGATTTTAGCTGCAGTACTGCACTTCAAGACACATTTTCATTTTGTTTTGCCACATTCCACTTCCTTTAATGCAAATTTCCTCACAGTATTTATCTTCTGATGACATGTTAATATTTTGAAACTATATAAATGCTCTTCTTGGAAAAAGTCACAAGAACACATGATAAATAAACTATAATATTTGTTTTCTTCACTGTTTTATGGCAATGCTTGAAGAGGAAGAATAATGACCAAAGACCAGGTGAGGAAGAATAAAAGAAAGGAAGGAAGAAAAGAAGGCAGTCAGGCAATTATGCACAGATTGGAATATTAGTTTTATTAGGAGTAATTTTTCTTTAAGGGTTAAAGTAATTTGCATTAAAGCAGTAATTCCCCATCTCAGGCACTCTCTATTCCTCACTCCTGTTTTATTTGTCTCTATTGGATTTATATCTGGAATATCTCTATTTTTTCTTTGTCTGTATCCTCCTCATGGAACATTAGCTCCAAGAATGTAAGAATTAGTTTTGTTCCTCACTTATTCTCAGAACCTGTAACAGGGCCTGGCCCCAATCAGATGCTCCATAAATATTGAGTAAGTAAGTAATTTAAAAATCACAACAATATCATGTTGATAAAGGGTAAAAATAGTTTCACTAGCCCTAGCCGGTATGGCTCAGTGGATAGAGTGTCGGCCTGAGGACTGAAGGGTCCCAGGTTCGATTACGGTCAAGGGCACAGACCTCTGTTGCAGACTCCTCCCTGGTCAGGCCCTGGTCAGGGTGTGTGCAGGAGGCAACCAATCGATGTTTTTCTCTCAGAACAATGTTTCCTTCTGTCTCTCCTTCTCTCTTCCATTCTCTCTAGAAATCAATGAGAAAATATCCTTAGGTGAGGATCTAAAAAAAAAAAGTTTCACTAAACTAGAGATCTATGTCTTTTAGTTCTGTGTGTTCCAATGCCAGTTTTGTGGATTAGTCTTAAGTGTAATATTTTCTAACCTTATTTTCCTCATGATGACTTGGGTTAGATGAACTAGAAGATGCAATGCTGAGTCCTTTTGTCAAATTCTATTCATAAATATTTTTTAAGTGTCTATTAATCAGTTAGAATCCACGTTAAGAAGGGTTGTTTCTGAAAGCTTCTCGTATTCTGTTTTGTAACCCTTTTAAAAAGGCCTTTACTTCTGGGTCAAGAATATCTTTTTTTTTCCTTTAAAAATTAGAAAATCTCATACATGTAGGTCTGCAAACTTACATTAAGATAAACATTAATAGCTTTATTCTGTGACAATTTTGAATGAGTAGCTGTTCTTGAAAGATATTGGCAAAGACCCTAAGTGTAATTAGTGTTTATGAAGTCAAGTGAAATAAACATCGATCAATTATTTTATTTTATGAATGAGGACATCTTTGCTCTAAAGACAGGATATGAACAGTCTACATTTGCAATTTTTTTCACTAACAGACATTCACTATTTACCTACATAATCTTTACATTTCTTTAGTTCATTTCCTCTGCAGCTTTATATAATAATAGTCTGATTTGGTTCTGTTTTGTACATGTTCTTAAAAAATTTCATCTTTTTGAGTTAATTTTTATAACAGGAAATAAATGAATTATTTTCAGGGCAAAGACATATGAGGTAGGTCATATTTACTCTCTAAAAGTCCTGTGTTTTGTCCATTTATATCAACATATTTCCTTATTTTCTATGTGGGGTCTAAAAGTGAAAAAGCCCCATGAAGCTTAATCTAGTGGGAAAAACAGACACACACATGTCAATATTCTCAAGGATAGACCATACGTTGAGACACAAAACTAGCTTCAACAAACTTAAGAAAATTGAAATCATACCAAACATATTTATTACCTGATCACAGTGCTTTGAAATTGCAAATCAACTGCAAAAAGAAAGCAGAAAAACCCACAAATATTTAAGGTTAAAGAGCATGCTACTAAAAAATGACTGATTCAAAGAAGAAATAAAAAGTGAGACCAAAGACATCTAGAGAGAAATGAGAATGACATAATGACATATCAAAATTTTAGGGATACGGCAAAAGAAGTAATAAAAGAAAGTTTAACTTTACAGGCCATCAAGAAAAAGCCAAATCCCAAATAAACAATCTAACATTACACCTTAATGAACTAGAAAAGTAAAATAAATAAATAAATAAATAAGTAAATGAAGCCCAAAGTCAGCAGAAGGAATGCAATAATAACAATTAGAGCAGAATTAAATGGAATGGAGAATAAAAAGACAATAGAAAAAATATGCAATAAAGAGCTGGCTCTTTGAAAAGATTAATAACATTGGAAAGCTCTCACTAGGCTTACTAAAAAAAGACTCAAATAGCCCTGACCTGTTTGGCTCAGTGGATAGAGCCTCGCCTGAGGACTCAAGGGTCCCAGGTTCAATTCCGGTCAAGAGCATGTACCTTGGTTGCGGGCACATACCCAGTAGGGAGTGTGCAGGAGGCAGCTGATCAAGTTTCTCTCTCATCGATGTTTATAACTCTCTATCCCTCTTCCTTCCTCTCTGTAAAAAATCAATAAAATATATATATTTTTAAAAAAGACTCAAATAAACAAAATCAGAAATAAAAGAGAAGTTATGATGGACACAATGGGGATGAAAGGACCAGGCAGGAATACTGTGAAAAGACATGGAGACCTCTGTATGTGCAGAGGAGCAGAACGAATTGGTGATGAAAAAGTGGGGAACATGTGACAAGAGAAATAATGAATAGACCCAATAATATTTCATCTTGAGATAAGATCACTTTGAGTTAAGTATGATAATTGATGTATTGAATTAAAACTATATGAAGGATTAGTATGTGGGCATTGGGCTAGAATTAGAGAATTCTATACATTACTAGAGGCCCAATGCACAAAATTCGTGCAAGAGTAGGCCTTCCTTCCCCCAGCTGCTGGCACTAATTTCCCTCTGGCACCCAGGACCTGGGCTTTCCTCGAAGCCCTGGCCTCATCCAGAAGGTCGTCTGGAAGGACATCCAGTCTAATTAGCATATTACTCTTTTATTAGTATAGATGTTTGTCTAGCTGATTTCTTCAGACTTCTCTAAGCATAACCCATTATAAATTTAAAGATTAAACGTTACAATAAATCTCTAACAAGTCATTGGGAATAATAAGAACTAAGTTTTGGAAATAAGGTAGATTTGAACCAATGTAAAAACTTTCTTAATAGAATCATAATGTGGGTGGGTTAAGAATAGAAACTTGAGATAGACCATCAGGTTCAAATATCATCTCTGCTTATTACTCTGTGACATTTTAAAAATTTTCATTTCTGTGTCTCAGTTTGCCCATCTATAAACTATGGACAATAGCAGCACCTAAATCATAAGTCTATATTGAGTAATTAAAATATGACTTAAAACACTCCCAGGAAAATACCACATGTGTTAGCCATTGTTATCTATCCTATGTAATAAAAGAGAAACATGGTAATTGGCGTACGACCGCTACCCTTCCCGTTGGCTAATCAGTGAGATATGCAAATTAACTGCCAGCCAAGATGGCGGCCGGTAGCCAGGCAGCTTAAAGCGAACATGAATGAGGCTTGCTTGCTTCAGTGACGGCGGACTCCAACGTTCCCCGCCTGCCTTGCTGGCCTCTGAGCTGGCAGTTTGAAACATTGTAACAAATATAGAAGCTAAACAAAACCCCAGAAACCTGCTTTCAGTGGGCCGGGATCTCAGAGCTGGAGGTGAAACTGTTTTGATTATAGAACACAAACAAACCAGATACCTGCTTTCAGCAGCAGAGGCCTCAGAGCTGGAGCCAGAGCTAAAGCTGGCACAGAATAAAAAAAAAAAAGAAAGAAAGAAAAAAAGGAGTGGTTGGGAGCTTCAGTCACCCCCCAGCCTGAAAACAGCCCTCAGCCTCTCACCCAGACTGGCCAGGCACCCCAGTGGGAACCCCCACCCTGAAAAGTGTGTGACCAGCTGCAAACAGCCATCATCCCCTCACCCAGGCTGGCCAGGCACCCCAGTGGGGACCCCCACCCTGAAGGGTGTGTGACCAGCTGCAAACAGCCATCATCCCCTCATCCAGGCTGGCCAGGCACCCCAGTGGGGACCCCCACCCTGATCTAGGACACCCTTCAGGGCAAACCAGCCGGCCCCCACCCATGCACCAGGCCTCTATTCTATATAGTAAAAGGGTAATATGCCTCCCAGCACCGGGATCAGCGGAGCCGAGAGGCATCCCGGCACCGGGATCAGTGTGACAGGGGGCAGCGCCCAAAACCCCCTGATTGCCCTGCGGCTCTGTGTGTGACAGGGGGCAGGGCCACAACCTCCCTATCGGCCCTGCTCTGTTCGTGACAGGTGAAGGCGCCCCAACCCCCTGATCAGCCCTTCTCTGTGGGTGATAGAGGGCGGTGCCCCCCCCCCAGGGGCCCTGCTCTGTGTGTGATGGGGTAGAGCCATAACCTCCCCATCGGCCCTGCCCTGAGTGTGACAGTGGCGGCGCCCCAACCCCCTGATCCGCCCTGCTCTGTGTTTGATGGGGGCGGTGTGCCAACTCCCCTATTGGCCCTACTCTGTGAGTGACAGGGGGGAGCTCCTCAACCCCCTGATGGACCCTGCTCTGTGTGTGACAGGGGGGAGCTCCCCAACCCCCTGATTGGCCCTGCTCTGTGCGTGACGGGGGGGGGGGAGCGCCCCAACCACCTGATTGGCCCTGCTCTCTGCATGACAGGGGGTGGCGCCACAACCTCCCCATCGACTCTGCCTTGAGTGTGACAGGGGGCGGTGCCCCAACCCCCCAATCGGCCCTACCCTGAGCGTGACTGAGGGTGGCATTGCAACCTCCCAATCTGCCCTGCTCTGTGCATGACAGGGGGCGGTGCCCCAACTCCCCAATCGGCCCTGCTCTGAGCCCAACCAGCGGCTGCACCTAGGGTTTGGGCCTGCCCTCTGCCTCCAGGGACCATGCCTAAGCCAGCAGGGCGTTATCTCCCAAGGGGTCCCAGACTGCGAGAGGGCACAGGCCGGGCTGAGGGACCCCCCCTCCCCCCCGAGTGCACAAATTTTTGTGCACTGGGCCTCTAGTATATATATAAAAGCCTAAGCAACTGAATGACCAAACAATTGGTTGACCAGTCGCTATGACATGCACTGACCACTAGGAGGCAGACACTTACTGCAGGAGTTGCCCCTTCATAGTCAGTGTGCTCCCACAGTGGGAGTGCCGCTCAACTGACCGACGGGTGCCAGATGCTGGGATCATATCTGGCAAGTGCAGCTGTAGCTGTGCAAGCCTCTCCTGCCTCCGTGGCAGTGCTACTGAGCAGCAGCAGCAGGCGCAGCTGGGCTGGGATGAGTGGAAGCAGAGTGGTCCCTGATGGCAAGAGGGAGCAGGCCAGGCTGAGGGACCCCACCGGTGCCTGAATCCATGCACCGGGCCTCTAGTTATTAATATTATTAGAAAACAAAAGACTGTGTCTTACAAATAATCACTGTATGTGGCAAAGTGCCCATGAACTCAAATGTTTGTTGAATGAATAAGTGACAGTTATAAGAAAAAGAGGTTATTAAGTGTTGGAGTAGTCTAGAAGACTTCATAAAAGACATGAGACTCAGGCTTTCATTTAGGACACAGTAAGCTTTGGTTTGGTAAAAAGAGTGAAAATGAGTTTATCTTGAAAAATAGAATGAGTGGAGAGAAATGGGGAGTGAAGTACAAGGTACAGAAGCAGGTACTTGGGGCAGGAGAGGACACACATTGGAAAATTACATGTTGATACCCTGTAGGTAATGAGCCTTGAAGGATAGGTACTGGAAAGAAGGACATGGGATTATCCAGAGATTAAACACCTCTTCTAAGACTGGTCTCCAAATCTGCACTCTGATTCTGACCATGTAAATGCAGTGTGTAAACTGTAAAGCACTGTGCATGCTTTCCTTATGAATCAGGTCGTTTTACAATCGTGTGCAGTTTACAGTCAGACCATTTCAGCTGGGAAGCACTGAGCTGTGGTCACAGTCTATTCTAACCCAAAGACTTACGATTTTTAAGTTCAGAGACAGGTAATTATTGTTGGGCATATATTCATTCCTAGTTAAATTAAAAATAAAGGTGTATGCATTTTTTCAATGGTAATATTCAAATAATCAAACTTAATTTATCTTTTAAAAATAGAATTACATTAACAACGTTCGATAGCACTTCCATTGTATTTGAGAAACCATAACTCATGAGGAAAATGGACTTCAAGAAGCACTTAGGAATAGCACAGCAATATAAATTGTACATGTCCTGCTAGGAAAGCAGTTATGTTTAAAACTCTTACAAATCATGGTTCATAGTGGATGTTTTAGAACAAGAAACAACTATATTACTGTACATATATTTTTATGGCTTCATAAAGATAAGCACTGCTTAAAAGTATAAAGGGGTCATTAACTCAACTAAATGACTTTTCTTCCCCTAGAGTACATTTTCAATCTGAGCATAGCAAACATTTGCTAGCTTAACCTTGTCCTGAATTTAGAAAGACAATTCTGAAAGATATTTTGCAGTGTTTGATCAATAATAATTAAAATAAATGATAAGAGTTCCTTCTTTTACCCTTTGAGCACCAGCAACTTGAGCTGCAGATAATTTTAAAAATGAAATGTTCATAATTACAAACCTGCGAAAATTTTCAAACAGGAGTGAGGAACTGCTCACCTGGTAATAAATCCAATTGATCTTTCTACTGATTCCTCTCCTCCTACAAATGTTCTATAAGGCACTTAAAAGATCTACTCTACCAAATAAGTAACTAAATGAACATTATCTAGGAAGGTCCATACTGACTATCCTTCCAATAACTCAGCGGATTTACTCAGTGCTTCTGAGCTCTAATTCCATTCTACTTAGTTCTCCAAATATTTGCGAGATCAACTACTGCATGCTAGACATTATTCTAGCTGTAGAGATGAGAAATGGATTCGTAGTTCATTTCCTCAAAGAGTTTTCAATCAAGATAAGAAGCAAGAAATATATAAATAGCCGGGCCAGTATGGCTCAGTGCTTCAGCATTGACCCAGGAACCAAAAGGTCACAGGTCACTGAAATTCCCAATCAGGTTTCGGGCTCCATCCCCAAAATGGGACGTGCAGGAGGCAGTCCATAGAGGATGTTTCTCTCTCATCTATGCTTCTATCTCTTTACCCCTCTCCCTTCCTCTCTCTCTAAAAAAACAAACAATGAAAACACATTTAAAAAAAAAAGAAATATGTAAATAGTTAACTAGAATCCAGGTCAGAAGAGAGATATAAACAGATTGCTCTGGAAAAGCCAAAGGAAAACAATTACTGTGGACTGCGGAGGAGTAAGGGAATTAGGGAGAGGGATTCATGAAGGTGGCTGCATTTCAGTAAATTGGGTTTCTCTAGGTGGTAAGGGGTTAAAGAGGCAGTATCACAGACTGAGAAGAATAAGAGCAAAAGTTTTGAGGCATGATACTTCAGATTGTTTCTCAGTGCTGCCTAATTCCGTGGACTTCCTCCCTAACAAGGACAACTCATAATTGGGTGAGGCTTCCTCATTTTGCCCTGTGGCCAGCTTCTGGGGTCAGGCCGATTTGGGTTCGTGTTCAGCTCTGCTACTTACTGGCAGACGAGCAGACATGCTACCTACTGTTTCTGAGCCTCAGTTTCCTTATCTGTGATGTGGGAATAGTGATACCTTAAAAGGCAACTGGGAAAATTAATTTTAAGAACGCCATAGAAAGCAACTAATAAGAAAACTGTGCCAAGAGATATACTACAACAAATACATAAACATATCAAACAAAATCCCCCCAAAGTGATCAATTGACCCACAGGAAGGCAAGAAGAGAAACAGGGGAAACAAACAGAAAACAATAATAAAACTTGAAACACCTCAGATGTTCTTTAGTAGGTGAATCATTAAAAATAAAAACAAGACCTCTGGTACATATATACCATGGAACACTCGTGACCATTAAAAAGAAATGGATTATTGATGCAAGCAACAGCCTGGAAGAATATCAAAGGAATTATGTTTAGTGAAAAAAGCCAATGCCAAATGTTGTATATTGCATGATTTCATTTATATAACATTCTTGAAATGACAAAATAATGAAAATAGAGAAAGATGAGTGGTTGCCAGGAGTTAAGGATTTGTGGTTATAAAAGGACAACCCCATTGTCCACTAAAAGATGACTGGATAAATAAAATGTGGTATATGCATACTGTGAGATATTATTCAGCTCTTAATAAAGAGAGAAATTATGAGACATGCTACAACATAGATGAACCTCAAGGACATTATGCTAAGTGAAGTAAGCCAGTAAAATAAGAACAAATATTATATGATTCCACTTACATGAACTACTTTGAGTAGTCAAATTCATAATGACAGAAAGTGGAATGGTGGTTGCCAGGGGCTGATAGGACAGGAAGGGGGGATGTGAAATTATTATTTAATAGGGAGAGTTTACAGTTTAACTGCAGACATTTGGATACCTGTAGAATGTTGATAGCACTACTCTCTACCACAGGAAAACAACCAATTTGGAAGCAGCCCAAATGCTTTTGATGAAGAAATGAATAAATAAATGGTGTTATATTAACAGAGTAAAATATTATGAAGCAGTGAAAGTTTAATGAATTGCAGCTAAATGCAACAATAAGTATTACTCTTTGTACACTAAGTTCGAGTATTAAAAAAAATCAATTTTAGAAGACTAAAAGTAGTGCACATAAAAATGCACAATATATTCTGTAGGCCTGCATATACATGAGATTTAGCTTATTTAAAAAAAAGCAAGAAAATGGAAAACAGGAACTTCTAAGAAAAAAAAGATTAGCTCTGACAGGAAGATGAATGGGTAGATAGAGATCTAGGTTAGGACAGGAATACAAAGATGAATATGTAAGTTATTGGTAATATTGTAGTTCCTGGATTGAGTGTTTATGCATTTCATTTTTCCTAACTATGAATAAATAAGCAAATACACACACTGGCTGCCAATGGACTATTTATATTGGTCCAGTTATGATTAGTTCAATTTTGTATGCCTGATTTCCATAAGAAAAATAAATACGATTTAATTTTTACATGGTGATGACTCCACTGTTCCCACAGAAACCATTATTACAGTGGAAGCCCACTGACTTACAGCAACCCTGGTTTCCAGCGCTGAAACAGACTTTCAGTTCAGCTTCTACCACACAGAAAATCAGGAGGTCTTTGGGCATCCCCAAAGTAGTTCTCGTATCACTAACCTTCCCTGATCTGTGTGGAAATAAAAATAATTCTTCTAAAAGGCACGACATTCTATCTGTCAATGGGGATATTTTAAATGTCCCTAAAGCTCCTTCATTTTTAGGAAACCTTATTTTGACAGCTGTCACTCAACACTGGAACCTGCCAATCACGAAGCCAGACTTTCCCATTTTTCAGATGATGGTCAAACCCATGCAAGTGGAATTGTCTTCCGTACTGCTCAAGTCACTGAAAGTCAGTGAAAATAGGTCGATTTTGATTGTTGGCCACGCTGAAATTTGTGACTTTCCCTAACCAGTTTAGGACTTCCATGATCTGGAAAACCAACAGTGGCTGAGAAGTAGACCGAGTTGTGGTTTTCATGAGTCATCAATGCTAATCACAACTGGTTTCCAGGCAAACTCCAGTGGCATTTCTGGTCCTGTGGAAACGCATTAAAATGTTCCTTTTTCTGACGGCATGTACACTCACTTTCCACTGGGCACTTTCCAACCTCAGTGGGTTAGTGTTTTAATAGCTGCCTTCCTCAGCCAGGAAACAGTTTAAGCTATAATTCCTTCAAATTGGTAAAAATAGATCTTTCTGGGGACTACAACCTCCGAGTCAACTGAGGAAAACAACTGAGCAGAAGGATGAAGTGAAAACACATCAGCTAAACAATAAAAACAAGGCATTTTATTTCAATGCGAGACAATTTGCAGTCGAAATTTCGCAATATCTCATAACTTCAAAATAGAAATGCAGGCCAACTTTTGATTTCATTTTAAATTAGGATCATGATGGTCTTCTGCACAAACCTTAGGAGTGTTATTTAAAAAACAAAACTGGTGGAAGCTAGATAAGACAATAATGCCTCAGAACATTCAGTTTGCTGAAGACAAGGTCATTTTGCATTTATTCATTTACCCATCCACTTATTTATTGATTACTAGATATCTTCTGAATGGAAGGTTCTGGGTATTGATGCAAACAAGAGTTTATATCTCTTAGGATTTATTTTCTTATGATAAAGATAGATTGAGATTTTAATCTGTCACTAAACTAAAACAAATCTCTTTTCTAACATTTTTCAACATATTTTTGAAGCTTGAATACCATACTAGTATGAGAAATAAATTTAGAGGTTGCTTTGTCTTTTTTTAAAAATAATTTTATTGATATTTTACAGAGAGGAAGGGAGAGGGATAGAGAGTTAGAAACATCGATGAGAGAGAAGCATCGATCAGCTGCCTTCTGCACACCCCCTACTAGGGATGTGCCTGCAACCAAGGTACATGCCCTTGACCGGAATCAAACCTGGGACCCTTCAGTCCCCAGGCCGATGCTCTATCCAGTGAGCCAAACCAGCTAGGGCAAGATTGCTTTGTCTTTAGGAACTTTGTCATATGCTTAAAAATTATATCAAACTGTCTTATACTTCCAAACATTACTAAAGAAATAAATCTATAATATCTTTGGGAATCAATATTACTGAAATTTGTCTTTAACATGTCTCATTTGTCCCACACCATTTTGTACTGTGAATTACCTGTGAGACTGTGAAAACCATTCAGTTGAAACAATGCTTTTGGAGGAGGGAGGGACTCAAGCAGAGCCCATTGTAAGTGTAATTCCAATTTTATTCTCAAAGATCTGATCTTTGGAAGTACCTATAGAACTGTAGCAAACAGTGACACTTCATTGTGAAGATAGCATATTGGCATCTACTTATAACGAATGTATTTTTTACCTTAGAATTCCTTGAAAGCCTGTAAACACCTTATTGCTATTGAAGAATATGCCCATAGCACCCTATTGTAAAGGAAGACACAAAACATTGATGCAAGTCAGAAGCTACTGAACTCTAATTTCTTACAACAGGTTTGACTTCTTGTTGCAATTAATTTAAAAGATTTACAGAATATTTTTTATAAAAAGATATAACTAAAATAGCATGTATAAATACACTAAATGAAAATAATGAGACTGAAGACCTAGATACTCTCACCAGTGAGAGCCAATTTTGTTTCAACTTAGAAATAATAGAGGCAACAAAAGGTAAGCCAAGATGTATAAGGAATCAAACTTCATCAATACATATCGAGCTTCTCATGTTTTTTCTTTATATTGATCTTTTTATGTTGCATGTACTGAATTTCGAATTCCTCATGAATTGTATATGATGAAATAAATGAGGGGAGTATAAAAACAAACAAAACAAACACCAACAAATATAAGAAAGCCCAGGAGGAAACCAAATATATGTAGAAAATTATTAATTTATTGAATACATATAGTATATTGAGTGTTTTGGGTTCAAGATACTCTATTTAATGCTACATGAGATATAAATATGGTAAACTAAAATCTCCACTTTCCCAATTTATGTTTCTGTTGGAAGATAAGAGAAATAAACATGTAGATCTAAAACCTAAAAACTCAAATAAATATTAGGCCCTCCAGCATACTTACTCAAACAACTTTATAAATTTCTTTGCTTTTATAGTGCTTAAACAGTACTTATTTTTGTATTTATTTCTGACTCACATACCTTTTAAAAATACCTATTACCCCCTTTAGGCTGTAATTTTCATGAGGATAGGAATTATCCTTGTTTAGCAGGCTCATATTTTCTCAGCACCTAGCATAATATCAAGCACATAGAAACACTCAATAAATGTTTTTGAATGAGTGACCAAATAAATGAATTTAAGCAGAATGATAACAGTATATTTATTTTAAGAAATGTTGTTACCATTATAATTAGCTAGTAATTAATAATAGGAAAGGAGCAAAGGAGAGGCAGACATTATAAGTATATTTATTTGGGCAGCTTCACCAGGAAGCTGCAACTTTACACTCCCCAGAGAACCACCAGTCCATTTCCTGCAGATCACTGTGGAAAGGGACTGAACAAAAGGGAAGATGGGTGCATGGGCAGTGAGTCAGGTGACACTGGGAAGGTACTTGCCTGTCAGTCTAACCTGGCAACAAAGATAATTGCGAGCTAATGCAAATAAGTGAATCCTGAAGGCTTAATTGGTAAGGCTCCTAGTTCAATTTTCCAGACAAAGGAATTCTCTCTTGGTTTTCTTATACCTTTTGCTTTGCTCCTATTTCCTTGCACTCACCCCATTCCTTCTGTAGCCATGTGGCCCTTAAAGCCACATAGCATGTGGACCCCACACACACAATGGACTACAGCTCAGAACACAAACTAAGCTAGCCTAACTCTGGACTGGGCTGTGCAAATATGGAAACTAGGCAACACCTTTAATCTTAGTTCTGCTGAAGAAACAGCTGTACTTTTTTTATGGTGGGACAGAGGGTGAGGGACTGCAATAACTCAGGGGCTTAATTTCACGCAAATAAATACCCCTTATTCTCCCATGCAAGTCTCAGAAATCCCACTTCCACCATCAACCAGTAGCAAGTAGTAGGGACATGGAGAGCACCCCACCAATAACAATACAATGTAACAATAGGAAAAAAACAAAACATGATAATAGTGATTGTAATCATGTTGAAAATATTCAGATCATAACATTTAGGGGAAATATCAAACAATGATAGAAAATTATACATAAAAAGTAATTTTCAATATGTAAAAATAGATGCTTAAAGAGAGGAAATATATAAAACTAAAGACCCGGTGCACGAATTCATGCACCAATGGGATCCCTTGTCCTGGCCTGCAAGATTGGGCTGAAACTGGATCTCTGATATACCCCAAGGGGTCCTGGATTGCGAGAGGAAGCAGGCCAAACCAAGTAGCCCTACCGGTGCATGATTGGGGCTGGGAAGGGAGAGGGGAAGTTGGCCAGCTGGGGCGGGACTGCAGAAGGGCTCCAGGGCATGTCTTGCTGGTTTTGCTCAGTCCCAATCGGCCTGACCCTAGCAGCAAGCTAACCTACTGGTTGGAGCGTCTGCCCCCTGTTGGTCAGTGCATGTCATAGTGAGCGGTTAAGTGGCCTTAGCATATCATTAGCATATCACACTTTGATTGGTTGAACAGATGATCGGATGACCAGACACTTAGCATATTAGGCTTTCATTATATAGTATTAGAGGCCCAGTGCACAAAATTCGTGCACAAGGGTGGGGGATCCCTCAGCCCAGGACCTCTTGGGAGATGTCCCACAGGGATCGGGCCTAAACCAGCAGTTGGACATCCCTCTAGCAATCTGGGACCACTGGCTCTTAACTGCTTGCCAGCCTGCTGGCCTGATCACCCCTAACTGCCTTTGCCTGCCAGCCTGATTGATCCCTAACTGCTCCCTTGTCAGCCTGATCTCCCCTAACCACCTCTGCCTTAGCCCTGGCCACCGAGGCTTTGTCCAGAAGGACGTCCAGAAGATGTTTGGTCTAATTAGCATATTACCCTTTTGTTAGTATAGATGTTTCCTGAAGGGTTTTTTTTGTTTGGAAAAACATGAATTAAATTTGTTCTCTTCTTTTATAATCTTGTCTATTTTTAAAATTTGCTATAATAATCCAATATTCTATTTCAGATAATGCTTATAAATAATAACTAAGTGTTGTTGACAATAGGTTCATCACAGAGTTTTGGAAAAGGTTTTTTTTTTGTTTGTTTGTGGTTTTTTAAAAATATATTTTATTGATTTTTTACAGAGAGGAAGGGAGAGGGATAGAGAGTTAGAAACATCAATGAGAGAGAAACATTGATCACCTGCCTCCTGCACACCCCCTACTGGGGATGTGCCCGCAACCAAGGTACATGCCCTTGACCGAAATTGAACCTGGGACTCTTGAGTCCACAAGCTGATGCTCTATCCACTGAGCCAAACCGGTTAGAACTGGAAAAGTTTTAATGAGATTGTAGACCTATTAAAGGAGATAATAGCTAAAGAGATTATGATTAGTATGCTAATTATAGCCTCTAGGGGAAATTCCTGAGAATGATCCTGACTCCTTATGGTATATAGAACCTTCAATATCAAGAATTAAAGCTATTTTTCAAAAAGGATTTTTAATAATGGTCTTAAACAACTACTTAAGCACCTATTTCTTTTACTTTATTTTAACCTATCAAGAAAATTAGACTTAATTCATAGACCATTTGATTTGGCTATTTTATTTAATAGCCAAGTTCAAACTTTTCACTTCACACTTAATAAAGTCATTCTAAATAGTAATAAAAGTTCAAATAACAGAATTATCATTCTTGTAGTCTTGTACTTGTGTCCTTGTTTTCCAGAGTGACAATGATCATTTATTTTGGTTATAAATGCACTATAAGTCAAAAAATAGTATGGGCTCTCAAATTCTAGGAAATTTAATAAAACTTGCTAGGAATAAACTGCCAAGAACAATTAGTTAGTACTTTTCTTTTCTCTATTATTATACTTTGAAAATTTCAAACACACCACAAAGTTGAATTGTTGTAGAGTGAATACCTATATAAGTACATCGTTTTCTGCCATTAACATTTTATTTAATCACCTATCTATCTTGCCATCCTTTAAAGCGCATCAGTCCTACAAATCTTATTTCTGAATACATTTCAAAACAAATAACACAGTTCTTTCCACATATTTTAGCCTACATTATTAACCAAGATTGAATATTTATATATTCTTCTTATTTAAAAACTGCATACAATAAAATGGGCAAATCTTGTGTGTACAGTTATGATAATGAATACCTTTATGTAACCCATATTTCTATGAAAATCCATAATATTACCACCACCCTGTTTGGGGAACCCCTCCCTCCCCCTCCCCGCACCACCACCACCATGTCCCTTTCCCAATCAATCTTCACCTTTATTTCCTGAGGAAAACACTGTTCTGATTGTTTTATACCACAGTTGAGTTTTGCCTGTTCTAGAACCACATATGACTGTCATAATGAAATGTGTGCTCTTTTGGGTAAGAGTTAATTCACTCAGCATAGTGGTTTTGAGATTTAAACATTTTTATGTATCAGCAACATATTCTTTTTTATTGCAGAATACTATTCTATTGTATGAATACACCAGTTTGTTCATTCATTCTCCTATTTTGGATCCGGGACTACTTCCATTTTACAACTATTATGAATGAAGTTGGTGTTGGAGTTGGTTCATTGGCACTATTGTGTTATGCCTTTTAATAACAAAGTAAACTCCAGTGGCTGATTTTCAAGCCACAGACATGAGATGAGTGCACGAAAGAATGAATAAGGGGAAGAAATGCATGAAGAGGCTTAGATCCTCATGGGAAACGCTTCCTTGTCAGACATGTTCAGAAGAGAGAACACAGGACAAGTAACAGTTTTCTAAACCTATGAACATAAATCTTTACAGCCCCACTGATTGTTCCCTTTAAGGCAGCAGTTCTCAACCTGTGGGTCGCGACCCCTTTGGGGATCGAACGATCCTTCCACAGGGGTCGCCTAAGACCATCAGAAAACACATATATAATTACATATTGTTTTTGTGATTAATCACTATGCTTTAATTATGTTCAATTTGTAACAATGAAAATACATCCTGCATATCAGATATTTACATTATGATTCATAACAGTAGCAAAATTATAGTTATGAAGTAGCAAGGAAAATAATTTTATGGTTGGGGGTCACCACAACATGAGGAACCGTATTCAAGGGTCGAGGCATTAGGAAAGTTGAGAACCACTGCTTTAAGGATTTCATCAGAAAGAACAAAACTAAATCTCCAACCCCTCTGGTCCTCCCCCCCCCCCCGCCCCCCCGAAAAAAGGGATATTGGTGAATGCTTGAGACTGCAGCCACCTTTGGGATACATATCATCCAAGTCAAACTTCAGAGGCATGTGGCTGTCAGGGAAGGCCTTTCTAAATGCATTCTAAAAGCAAGGTGTTTCCTATCATTGGGACACTCACAACTCCTGACTTTGGACAGACCTTTTATCAACTAATTATCAGAAAACCCCAGGAGGCTTGGCCACTTCACTGCAGGAGGGCTTTGAGGTCCTTTTGATGTCTGTTCTTGGCATGCCAGGGGGTAATTTACACAAAGATAAAAAGCATTCACCGCACTAAAAGGCTATTCTTAATAGATTAAAGCTTTATATAGCTGGTTCAATGACAAGGTCTTTCCCTATATATTTTCATTCTCCTCTAGAGTAAGTGTGCAATCATCTTGTGCAGGTAATAAGAGAAAATTACACCAGTAGAAGGAAAACCACAATTTTGTGATTTGAAGGCAAATGAAACAGAATGAGGTGAAATGAAGTGACCAAGATCATAGGCAGACAAGAGATGTTTTGCTAGAATAAATTTAATTTCTTAACCCTTTATAAATTTTTTGAAATACTGAATGGCTTTCCCATAAGCGCTTGTTCTGTGGGTGGCCTATGTGTTACTTACTCCTGAGAACAGGCTCCTTATATTAGACACAAAGTTATCACCAGAAAGGAAATTTAAATGTTTGCTCATCTTGCCGGGGAATGAGGTCAAGAGCAGAAGGTATTATTAGGGATCTAAGAGAGGCCAGAGCAAATTCACAACCTTGAAGGAATTTACAATGTAGTGGAGACTGAATTAATATATGTTGGATCTCGGAAAATGTGAAGAAGACTTAATAAAACGGAAGTGAAAGGTGATAAGACAAACTTTTTTCATTCATTATTTTTTTAATCCTCACCAGAGGATATTTTTCCATTGATTTTTAGAGAGAGTGGGAGAGAGAAAGACAGAAATATCAATGTGAGACTGGTTGCCTCCTGCATGCACCCTGACTAGGGCCGGGGCCAGGGAGGAGCCTGCAGCCAAGGTAAGTGCCCTTGACTGGAATCAAACCCAGGACCCTTTTGTCTGAAGGCCTGCCTATGTTCTACCCACTGAGCAAAACTGGCTAGGGCCAGACAAACTTTAAATATAATAATTCAACAACATGTATGGCAGGTGGGTAGTCAGAGGAAAGGAAGACCCCCAAGGAATTACTAAACGTATAATAGGCCTTAGAAAAATGGGCAGAATCTGATTTTGACAGGAAGAGGGGAGAGAGAGAGAGAGGTGAAAGAGAGAGAAGAGAGAGAGAGAGAGAGAGAGAGAGAGAGAGAGAGAGAGAGAGAGAGAGATTAGAAAAGAATCATGGTAGTGGTTGCATAGAAAGTTGAATCCATAAGAGAATAACAGCCTTTGGCTATAGTATTTCCAGCTGTTCCCATGTACTCTGGAGATAAGATGTTAAAACAGGTACACCGTATTTGTTTGCAGAGATTATTGGGTAGTTTATTAACCTGGATGTTCACTTTACTCTTTGTACTCTACTCTTTAATAGGATTTTACAGCCTTTCAATAATTAAGCAATGTTCATTTCTGAAAGACGTCGGTACCTTTGTGGATATCATAAACCTAATATCTCTTATTAAATAAAACTCTAAGATGTTTGTATGTCACTGTTTTAAATGTAGAGAGTAGAGGGAGGAGAAGAAAACTTAAACAGCTTTTTCAGGTGAAGTCTGTGAGTCCTTTTCAATGCGTTGTTTTTGAGCACAATCCTTTTCTGGGCTACCAATGGTTCATTTTTTACATTTAGGCTTGAGCCAGGTGTGTGGATCTGTCGGTTGTTTCTCACCCATCTCTGTTCCCACTGCAGTGCTGCCTGTGGTCTACAAAACCCAAAGAGTAGCAGCCAGAATCCTTTACAATGCAGTACCCCTCATTGTTGGGATCCAGAATGGCCACTCCATCCTCCAGGCTCTGTGCCATGTGTCAGATAGTCCTCTTGGGGAGCCAGCTGCACACATCTCCTTCAAGGGCTTTTGAGACCAGCCCTCCACAATGTCAGTGGGCCCTCCTATTGATGTCCTGTCTTGTCTCAGACTGTTGTAGTAACAATATATTCTTCTTAAACTATAATGCATGAAGAGTGGACATTCCTCATGCAAATGGAACTGCCCTTCTCACTCTGCTCATGGGTTCCTCCCTCCTTGGTAGTGGTATGTGGAAGCAACAATCTATATATATAAAAGCCTAAGCGACTGTTATGACCGAACAACCAACAACTGGCCGGTAGCTATGACACGCACTGACCCAGACCTTGCTGCTGGGGCTCTGACAGCCCTGAATCTGGTTCACCTGCACCCCAGACCCAGACAGGAGGGAGGAGGGAGCCCTATTGCTCTCAGAATTGGCTGTTGGTTAGCTTGCCGCTGGAGCCCTGACAACCCTGAATCCAGTTCACCCACACCCCAGACCCAGACAGGAGGGACCCCACCCATGCAAAAATTTGTGCACCGGGCTTCTAGTGTAGTTAATAATGAAATAAATAACACTCCTATTGCCTAAAGAGTTCAAGGCAAGACACAGTTGGAAATGTGTTGTTCATTTACCTGTACTATAATCTTCTGAAAGATGAATGGAAAGTGATCAGAAAACAAATTATCATCTACAATTCAGCATGCTTTGAGTAAGACTTACATTGAGGGTCATCATCAAAGAAGCAGAGTAAGGACTTTTGAAACAATCAATAGAAGCTACTATTTACTGTTGGCATAATGATTGATTTTATACCATGAGTAAAAATGTAACTAGTATTTCAATAATTGTATTATGGACCTAAAGAGGTGAGGGGTCTTTATTATTCCAATACAAAAATGTTGGGAGGAACCATGCCATTCTGAATATCAACAGCATTGCTCTTTTTCTCAGGGTGGGAGATATAAAATTAGCCAGAAACAGCACATTTGATAATAATGAATACATTTGATAAAAATGGGATGGCCTCTAGACCTGAACAAGAAGAGGTCAGGCCTAGGCACTTTGAAGAATCACGGGCACTGACTGGCAATGATATATATGTAAGCACCTCTTCTTAATTCTTCATCCGTTTTTCATTGATGAATTCCCAGATCTCAAATGGGCCCTTGAATTTTAGAATACATTTTTAATAAGTTGTTTTTATAGACAAAGGCCCCTCAAAACAATTTGCTCCAACCCATACACAACTTAGGGCCTACTTCACTCTTGGCTGCATCTAGTTATGTAGGTTGTACACATGCAATTACAGAGTGCTCCCATTCTCATAGACTTTAAGGAGAATGACATCAAATTGTGTAATGGAGAATAACCCCATATTTTAATGTCTTTTCTGCCTCCCCCCTTATTCTGTTAGCAGTTGCTAACAGCCTTAGATTTCTTGTTTATCTTTAAGGAACTTTTTCTTTAATTCTTGAATCTTGTCAGCCAAAATGCTCAACAATCCAACCTCAGCCAGGGTTCCCAAATTCATCCCCTCCTGCCCATCTTCTTCGTTAAGGACCAGTTTACTAGTATTTAAATAGGCTCCCTCCGCTCCTGTCTCTCTCCAAGCCCCATCCTGACATGGAGGACCATATTGCTCTCAAGTTACTATTCTATAATGGATATTCAAGTTCTCCAAAGACTTCAGGGTAAAATTTCAACCCCTCAGTTAGGTACATAAGACTTTTTATAATCTTGTTCAAACCTCCACTTACTGTTTAATCTCTTTGTGTTAATGCCACACATTTGACACTTCTTTCCCATGGCCATCTTCTGAACAAAAAACAAGCCTTAACTATTTTGTATATGCTGACTCTTTCTTTCTAGAAAACCTTTCTTGCACTGGATGCCTGGCAAGGTCTGCTTACCCTAGAAGATGCAGCTGAGAAAAGCATTTTTCTGTGATGTTTTCGAGGATCTTCTGGCAAGTTCAGCAGCTCTCTCCTTCATGCCCCCTATCATTATTCATTTATCACATTACATGTGAAATTATTGCTTGTATTGGTGTTATTGTACTGGATTGTGAACTACTTGAAGCCTAAGACCATGTTTTGCTCATATTTGTGTTTGCAATGCATGAGAAATGGGTGTTCATAAAATATATATCAATCAATGAATAAACCCCATTGGATCCTCACATGTATTTTCCCATAATCTCTCTTTTTGTAGAAATGTTAATTTCTATCCAAGTTTATAGTAAATGAACTTGTAAGTAAATGAGCTACAGGCAAAATTCATTATTTTCTAGAGTACTCATCAAAAAATGTTAATGTACAATTATCAAAAGATGTAAGTGAAAGAGTTTAAAGAGACAAAATGACTATTTTATAACACTGTTTGAATCAAGTTCTTTTAAATTGTGGCTATTTCTTAATTACAGTTTCCTATCATTCAATCTGTTTTACTAGATCCTACCCATTATACTAACTTGGAGAGTTGAAAGGAAACCCATCAGCAGAAAACCATATATTTATGTTCTAGACAAAAGTATAATTAAAATGCTAGAGTAAAAAAGTATGAAAAACCTATCATAAATCAAGCAAGAAAATAAGGAAGAAATCAGATTATATATAAATATTAATGCTTAAAGTAAGTAGTGATTTGGAAACCAGAAAGGCAGCTGGAAGTTCATTTTTTTCAAAAAAAAAATAGAAAGAGAAACAAAGTAAGGAAGTTGGCTAAAGCTCTATAGATAAATAGTCTATAGGTAACAAAAGAGTGGGACAAAGTAGAGAATACTACCTATTTAAGGCTTCAAATATCAAGACATCCTTACATTTAATGACATATGTTGGCCTTGCTTTTTATACTCTCTTGACTAAGGCAGATACAACTCTGAACATGTAGGTAAGTGAGTATACTAACTAGGAAGAAAAATTGATTAAAGTGACCCTGAGGTAGCCTTAATAAGATCAAATAAATCACTTCATTTAAAAAATCTTGAGACCTTACATTAAGGTGGTTTAAAAGGTTCACAATTTGGTAGGTACCCTCAAATATACACCACATCAAACATTTAATAAAAATGGCTATATAAATATAGGCAACCAAAATATCATAACTACACTATAGAAAAAAATTTTAAATGTATGAGAACTTTTTATTAAGAAAAGAAAAGGAGTGATCATGGATAAAGAATCTGGCTTAATTTGGGGACATGAAACCGAATGTGCCAGGTCAGGAAGTTCAATGGGATGATGGTGACTCAATGTGCCATGAGAAATGTAATATGGAGTCAAGTTTGCTGTGAAAGCTAAAGGATGGAGAGAGGTGGGTGAGCTCTCACACTCATAAAGGAGAAGGAAAAATAGGTATATTTGAAACTCTAGTTTATTGGGAGGCAAGGAGCTGGGGAGGCCAAAGGATGCTGACTCATTCTTATGACTAGTAACTGAATAAAGAGTGAGTGGTAGCCACAACTCAGTCAGGGCCCTGAATCATCATTTTAAGACTTTGTGTTGGATTGAGAAACCCTGGATTTGAACCACCCATGCATCTGTTAGCCAGGAGGAACAGGAATACACAAGGTTGAGAGTGAAATATAAAAATAAAAATAAACCCAAAAGACTCAAATACCTTTTCACACAAAATAAGCCTATAAAGTGAATATTAAAAAATATAAAAAGAAAGCTAATGATTTAAAGTATAACTTTCACACTGATTAGTAGATCAATTAAAAGGAAGGAAGGCAGACGAAAAAAAGAAAGAAAAGAAAGAAAGAAAGAAAGAAAGAAAGAAAGAAAGAAAGAAAGAAAGAAAGAAAGAAAGAAAGAAAGAAAGAAAGAAAGAAAGAGATGTTGGTGAAGATGGGTACAGGTTGGAATCCTGTGCATTGCTGGTGAGAACCTAAAATAGTGCAATCACTGTGGAAACAGTATGGCAGTTCCTCAAAAGTTTAAACCTAGAATTAGCATATAATCCAGCAATTCTAGTTCTGGATATATAAATCAAAATATTTGAAATCAGGAATTCAAGCAGAAATTTGTATACCCATGTTCATAACAGCACTGTTCACAATGTCCTGGGTAGAAGCAACCCAAGAATTTATCAATTAATGAACAGATAAACAATATATGGTATATACATACAATAAGAACATTATTCAGGCTTTTGGGAAGGACATTCTGACACACGCTGTAACATGGATGAAACTTGAGGACATTATGGTAAGTGAAATAAACCAGTCACAAGAAGACAAAATGTATGATTGCACTTAAATGAGGTCCTGGGGCAGTCAAATTTATAGACAGAAAGTAGAATGGTAATTACCAGGGGCTGGGAGGAGGGGATTGGGGAGTTAGTGTTTATAATAACAGTTTTAGTTTGGGAAGAAACAGAAAGTTCTGGAAATGAATGGTAGTGATAGTTGCACAATACTGTAAATGTGCATAATTCCACTGTACTTTAAAATGGTAAATATCATGGTTTGTAGGTTTCATTACAATAAAAAACATAACAAACAAAATTAAATATAATAAGTTGTTCCAGGTAAAGTAATACTTAAGCATTTGATAAAATCTAATGTTAGTATAATGAGGATGCTGAAACAAATGTCAGGTAAGTATACACATTTGGAAACTAAATGATGTTAGTGGGAGCCAAGATTTCACTAGATTTCTGCAACACCATGTCCTATATATCCCCACTTACATATATCACTTAATGGCCACAAAATTGCTACCACATTTCTATAATCATTGCCACATTGAATGCAAGGGGAAGGCAGAAAGAGGTAACTGGCTTTCCTTGGGAGATGTTCCATTTCCATCAGGAAGGGAAGGGCATTTTAAATACTATGCAGATGTACTTCCATCTCCATGACCAATG
Organism: Myotis daubentonii; assembly: GCF_963259705.1. Taxonomy (NCBI): domain Eukaryota; kingdom Metazoa; phylum Chordata; class Mammalia; order Chiroptera; family Vespertilionidae; genus Myotis; species Myotis daubentonii. The sequence goes on along the minus strand of NC_081842.1, from coordinate 18,347,266 downwards.
TAAATGCCCAACTTTAGATTAGCAGTCAAGAGAAATAAAGTCTGCCACATCTTGTTTCAAATTATATTTGTAAGATTTATCTATGTGGGGTTTTTTCATTGTTGCTGATGAATGGTATTCCATTGTTTGAATAGATAACTTTCATGTTAGATATTAAGGGGGTTTTCCCCATCAATTTTATGTCATTATAAACAATGCTGCTATCAATTTTCTGATACAAATTTCCTCCCCACATATGTAAGAAGTCTTTTGGAATGCATAACAAAGAGTGAAATGACTGGGTTACATGATGTTTACATATTTAGCTTTACTAGATTCCACCAAATTGTACTCCAATGGAAATGTCTCAGATTATATTTCCACCACAAGTAATTAGAATTCCATTTCCATCAATTTGGTATTGCAAAATTGCTTAACTTTGACTAACCTTATTACTGTGAAATCATTTCTAATTGTGATTTCATTTGCATTGTCCTGCATTTCAATGAGTTTGAGGGCCTTTTATGCTGTTCTTTTGGCTATTTGGTTTTCTCATTTCCTCAATTTCTCTTTCATATTCATTGTCTATTTCCCCTTTGGCTTGAGGTTTGTTTGTTTTTCCTAAATATTACTTGCACTCAGTCAATCCCAATTTTACTAGCTCTTATTTTCTTACTTTACCTACCAAATCTATAAAGATTAACATAAAAAATTCCTGTTCAAATGTTGCGTTCCATCTTTATAACTCAATATGTCTATTGAGAGAGTAAAAAATAAAGTTCCTAAATTGAGCTCCCCCCAAACGGATGTGTTTTATTACTCCCTCCTACTCACCCATGGTTCAGTACTGTGGCTCCCTCTGCTCCCTCAGATGACTCCATCACTCTCTGAGGAGCCTTCACATGCCAAAGGCTTTGCACAATGAACAGAGAGGTTGACATGGCTGTGAATGCCCTTGCTTTGACCCCCTCTGACCTTAGTATCCTATATAATAAAGAGGTAATATGCAAATTAAACCTCACACCCTCACAATATGGCTGCCTATGACCATGCCAGCAGGGGGGTTAGTGAGGAATGACTGACCAAGTAACTGAACAAGCAGGCTGCATGGGGTAACCAGGCCAGCGGGGGGGGGGGGGGGTAGTGGGGGATGATCAAACAACTGAGCAATCAGGATGCGTGGGATGCCCAGGCTGGCAGGGGGGTTAGTGAGGGACGACCAAACAACTGAACAAGCAGGCTGCATGGGGCAACCAGGCTGGCAGGGGGTTAGTGAAGGATGACCAGGCCAGCAAGGGGGTTAGTGAGGGACAACCAGGCTGGCAGGGGGGACAGTTGGGGGTGACTAGGCCAGCAGAGGAGGCAGTTCGGGGCTACCAGGCCAGAAGAGGGGAGCAGTAAAGGGTGACCAGGCCAGTGGGTGGGGCAGTTAGGAGTGACCAGGCCAGCAGGGAGGGGGAAGTTGGGGGCGACCTGGCCGGCAGCAAGGGGCAGTTAGTGGCGATCAGGCCAGCACACAGAGGCAGTGAGGGGCAATCAGGTCGGCAGGGAGGGCAGTTAGGGTGCCGGGGTCCAACCCCAGCAGGTCCAGGGGTCCCCAAAGGTGTGGACGGAGTCGGCGAAGAAGGAAGGACACGGAGACAGTGTTCAGTTGATCAGCAGCCTAGCCAGGATCTCCAGCCAAGTTCTGGTCTGGATCTCCAGAGAGGTTCTGCTTAGGATCTCCAGCCAGGTTCTGTAGCCATGTTCCCTCGCTAGGTTCTCTAGCCAGGTTCTGTCTGAGATCTCCAGCCAGGTTCGGTCACCAGGTTCTAGTCAGGTTCTCTTGCCATATTTCTGTAGTCAGGTTCAGTCCAGGATCTTTTGCCATGTTCTCTCCAGCAAAGTTCTTCTGTCTGTAGGTTCTGTGTAGGTTCTGTGCCTAGGTTCTGAGTGTAGGTTCTGTGTTCTGAGTTCTGTCTCCTGAGTTCTGTCTTATAAGTTCTGTGTCTTGCTGTCTTGTTACATCTGTATTTATACCAGTTGATTCAATCCTATCAATCTCTACTACAAAAGTTAGGGCGTTTCTTATCTCCATTCCAGGGAGTAAAGATTATGTAGCTTAAGCATGATTGTTCATAGTTAAAGTGATTAATTACCCGCCTGGCACTTAGTCGAGGGGTTTTATTCCCTCCCTAACTTCAGGGGAAAATCCCTACCTGGGGATTCAACCTTTCTTGGAGAGGTGACCTTGGTTAAAACACAGCGCCAAGAAGGTGAGCAAACATATTAAGAACAGTATGCCATATATGCCAGGTCCCTTGAAACAGCAAGGATGGACCGGCTCCCGGCATTAGGGGTGACCAGGCAGGCAGGCAGGTGAGTAATTAGAAGGCAGTGGTCCAGGATTGTGAGAGGGATGTCCTTCTGCCAGTTTAGGCTGATCCCCGGGATTGGGTCTAAACCAGCAGTCGGACATCCCCCATTGGTTCCGGATTTGAGAGGGTGCAGGCTGGGCTGAGGGGTCCTATCCCCTATGTGCACGAATTTTGTGCACCAGGCCTCTAGTCTTACATAAAAGACTTAGGACAGCAGGGAAAAGAGAATGAACCCTCCACCTCCTGTCATCAGAAAGTCTTTACCAGAGATTGGAGTTATGAGTAATGAAAGTAATTCCAAACTGTGCTGAAACAGGAAATCATATTTGGTGTTTGATAGAGCCTAGAGGTGAAAGACAAGCCTAACATATACTTCCCAGATGTGCTTCCCTCCACAAGTCAAGGCCACTTTGTTCAGGGTCAACAGCTAATTGGGAATGCTGGGATTTGAATCCTCAGTTTTACCCAGATAAGTCAGGTCAGCCCAACTAAAGCAATTTACAACCAATCAGATTTGTGCGCCAGGAGCCAAGACTAAACTGAGCCCTGGCAAGGACTATCTTGATTTGGAAGTGGAAGCTCTTGAAAGACAGGAGGGAGCTGATGACTGGGGAAAGAGAGCTGAAAAAATTTCTCAACTGTTTTCATGCAAATGAGAAAATTGTCAAGAACTACAGAGAAGGTGAGGAGTCACAGATGTGAGTCTTTGGGAAAGATGCAGCAAGCTGGTTTTCAGGGCACTCTAGGCTGTTTCTCACAAATCAGAAAGTGAGGAAAATTTGAACAATTTAGGACTATCTGCTATGAGGGGAAACACATTTTGGGTTCACTTTAAACATTTTTAAAAAATGATTTCAGAGAGAGAAAGGGAGGAGAGAGATAGAAACTTCGATGATGAGAGAGAATCACTGATTGGCTGCCTCCTGCATGCCCCTTCCTGGGGATCAAGCCCACAATCTGGTATGTGCTCTGACTGGGAATTGAATCTTGACCTTCTGGTTCATGGGTCAACACTTAACGAGCCACGCAGGCTGGGCTTGGGTTCACTTTATATTCTTCCCTTCCATTACATCTCTTACAATTCAATGTTGCTAATTAAATTCCAGAAAACAGAAGAGAAATAAAAGCTAGGTGGAAACACTTGGAAGGCACTTTCACAAGAGGCTCAGAAGGAATTGTGTAGAAGAAGTACTGCAGCAGAATAGGCAGGATGGAAGCTGAAGCTGTTTTTGTCATTGGCCTAAAGAGTTCTCTCAGGGCCTACTTCCATCTGAAAGTACAGATAAAGGATATTTAGTTCTGCTATTGCATCTGTGAGGATATATTTGATGCGGTAATAATAGTTATAGGGGGGAAATGTATTTTTTATGTAAAATAAACACAAATGAGGCTGATCAGCAAACTAACTCTCAGGATGTAAATGCTTAGTCATATTCAAAACGATTCCTGTTGGGAGAAAATTGATAAAGAGCCACATACCCAAATCTTCAGAAGAGTTTGGATTATAAAATGATGCAGTGAATTAACATCTTGGGCAATAAAGGGAGAGTTTACAATCTCTTGATGGAGCTAAATTTTCAAGAAGAGAAATGAGCCAGACAAAAAGAAAAACAAGTCATTGGTGATTTGGGCAGCATGTTACAAATATATATAAATATAATAACTTAAATGGAAAAAATAGAAAATGAAGCTTAAAAAGTAAGTAATAAATATAAATAAATGTTAATTACTTTATAATTCATAGTTTATAACATACAGATTTATAGTATACTAGGGGCCCGGTGCACGAAATTCGTGCACTGGGTGTGAGTGTGGGGGGTGAGTGTCCCTCAGCCTAGCCTGCCCCCTCTCACATACTGGGAAGCCCTCAGGCATTGACCCCCATCACCCTCCAATCGCAGGATCGGCCCCTTGCCCAGGCCTGACGCCTCTGGCCTAGGCGTCCGGCCCGGGCAGCGGGGACCTGCAGTGGCAGCAGGGGGTGCCATGATCGCACGGGCTCTGCCCCTGTCCCTGCAGGAAGCCTCTGGCTGAGGCGTCCGGCCGGGGCAGCGGGGACCCACAGCTGCAGCGGCCCCGCGATCATGGGCTTCGCTTTAGGCCCAGGCAAGGGACCCCTAGCTCCCGGGACTGCCAGCTTCGACCGTGCCCAGCTCCCATCGCTGGCTCCACCCCTACTTCCTGCTATCACTGGCCAGGGTGGAAAAGGCACCTGATTCTCCGATCATGGCTGGGGGGCAGGGCAACGGCAGCCCCAGGGCCGCCGTTGCCCTGCCCCCCAGCTGTTAGCTCCCCCCTGGGTTTCCGATCACTGTCAGTGGCAGGGGGCTTCTTCCTGCTTTCCCTTTCACCTCCCTGCATTGTGCCTACATATGCAAATTAACCGCCATCTTGTTGGCAGTTAACTGCCAATCATAGTTGGCAGTTAATTTGCATATAGCCCTGATTAGCCAATGAAAAGGGTATCGTCGTACACCAATTACCATTTTTCTCTTTTATTAGTATAGATAGTTAAGGTGTAATTCTCTATAACTTGCAGTTAAAGAAATCTCTCGAGAGCATATACTCAACATATGCCATGAAAGAAATACACATTTTTTATTTTTATTTTTTAAATTCTCCCTATTAGAATTTTTTAAAAATATATTTTATTGCTTTTTTACAGAGAGGAAGGGAGAGAGATAGAGAGTTAGAAACATCGATCAGCTGCCTCCTGCACACTCCCCACTGGGGAAGTGCCCATAACCAAGGTACATGCCCTTCAACAGAATCAAACCTGGAAGACACTCCATCCACTGAGCCAAACCGGTTAGGGCAGAAATACACATTTTTTAAATGTTTCTCCTTATGTTAGAAAGAGAGAGGCTCCCTCTTTCAGACTAGAATAACTGTTTATTCATATGCAGCTGATGCAGATATTATTTGTAAAACATGTTTTAAGATAGGGAGAGTGGATTAATTTACTAACCAAGGTATTTCAGGGATATGACAAGGGAGATGGTCTACAAGATTACCAAACTCATTTTTTCATTTTATTGTTTGAAAAATCAAAATATTAAAACCTTATTAGTTGAGGCCTTGGCTCACTTTGTGCTTCGATTGGTCCACAAGACATTTTTGAGAGATCAAATGATTGAAAAAGGAGGAACATCCTACAAGTGAATAACACTTTTTCTATTAAAAAGAGCTCTCATTTTTAAATTGTTAAGGCAAGAAGTGTCAAAAACTTAAGAATTATATGGATCACTGATTTAAAAAAAAAAATCTCTCCAACTTCTGGTATAATGTTCTGTACTTTCAAAGCAGATACGTTGTGCTTTACAGATGTATGTTCTAGTAAATGTGAATTTAAATTAAGTTTAAATGTATGAACTCTACTTTTTTATTTTTACTAAAAATATTAAATATATCATCATGGGCATATTATTATCCTAATAGATAAAACTTGATTCTTTCAAACAAAAAAGAAATTTGGAAACTGACTAGGTAATTAAATATTACTAATTACAGCATCCTGAAATTATGACAGCATTATTTTGGAAAAGTTTATCACTAGTAGTACTTCCCCTACAATTCTCCTCAATCATTCACAGTCTTTAACAAAGACTGTGAACTCATAGTCATTAACTAAAATATAGGTCTTTTCTTTTTTCTTTAATACATTTTAACAAAATAAGTGGTATAGTTAAATAAAAGAATGATTTTAACACTTATCAGACTCAAATGCTTTTGACCAAAATGTCCCTGTGAGTTTAAAGGCATTTTTCATAAGGTTAAAAATGGCTAACATTATTAATTTGTTAAACTTTGAGGATTTTGCTACCTTTTATTTATTAAATGTGCTTAAAATATTAGATCTTTATTGTTTGTGAATAGTTTATTAGATTACTCTCAAATTTCCATAGTAGTTAGGAAATAAACTACATGGCATTAAGAATATTTAGTAAGAAAAGACAATGATATGTTACAAATAATTGCCATTAATGAGCTCAGAATAACCTTACTAGTTAATCAATATTGCAATAATCATAGTTCACAACTTGCAGTTGTTAATATGGTATAACTTTTATGGAATGTAAGCTAAAAATATTTCTGAATTGTTAATCCTATCATAAAAAGGGAGTGAACCCTTAACTGCATTAGCTTTTTCAAACTAAAGTTTCTATAAGTTAATCAGCTTTCAACATCCCTTTGGCATTTATACCTACTGATTCTTAAATGTTAATATATTACTAAATTTATACTATGTTAGGACATAGTATTTGTATTTAATTTTGATATTTAATTGAATAATTTATGTCATGCTTATGGTATATATAAAACATTTATTGATATATGTTTATGAGGTATGATATCAACACTAATAAAAGAGAAAAATGGTAATTGGCGTACGAGCTACCCTTTTCATTGGCTAATCAGGGCTATATGCAAATTAACTGCCAACTATGATTGGCAGTTTACTGCCAACAAGATGGCGGTTAATTTGCATATGTAGGCACAATGCAGGGAGGCGAAAGGGAAAGCAGGAAGAAGCCCCCTGCCACTGACAGTGATCAGAAACCCAGGGGGGAGCTAAGAGCTGGGGGGCAGGGCAAAGGCGGCCCTGGGGCCACCTTTGCCCTGCCCCCCAGCCATGATCGGAGAATCAGGTGCCTTTTCTGCCCTGGCCAGTGATAGCAGGAAGTAGGGGTGGAGCCAGCGATGGGAGCTGGGCACGGTCGAAGCTGGCAGTCCCGGGAGCTAGGGGTCCCTTGCCTGGGCCTAAAGCAAAGCCCACGATCGCGGGGCCGCTGCAGCTGCGGGTCCCCGCTGCCCGGGCCGGATGCCTCAGCCAGAGGCATCAGGCCTGGGCAAGGGGCCGATCCTGCGATTGGAGGGTGATGGGGGTCAACGCCTGAGGGCTCCCAGTATGTGAGAGGGGGCAGGCTGGGCTGAGGGATACTCCCCCCCACACACACACCCAGTGCACGAATTTCGTGCACCGGGCCCCTAGTATATATATAAGGAGAAACATTATTCATGGTAATCATTACATTTTAGTTTTATTGCACATATTTGTTCAAATCAGAGCTTACAAATCATGTGTTACATAGGACAGTTTGCAGTTCTAAATTTCAGACATCTCCAAAGTTAACTAATTTAAAGTTATCAAAATTAGGAGATTTTTAAGAGTAATATAAACAAAATATAAATGAAGAGTTGCTTTATTAGGGGAGAGTGCCAATCTGTTGAAAATTCTAACAAAACTACTCATAAGTGTATAATATGTTTAACTGATTGAAATTCTCTGAATATTTTAAGTAAAAATACTCACCATCAGTCTTTTCTGCATTACTAAGAAATAGTTTCCTATTAGTAACTAAGGAGTTTACAATGGAGAGAACATATAATGAAACTAACAATATGTTACAAGTAAATATAAGACTATAGAGTCTAAAAAACACATCTTTCTATTTATATCAACTTTGTAGATAAAAGAATAGCTTTACAGACCTATGAAAGATTAACATTTTTCCTTTAAAAAGTATCAGGTACCCCAGAAAAAAATAAAATGGAGATGTTCCATACTTTTGAAATTCTACAAATAATAAGAGCTTATAATTTAATTTGAGAAGCAATAACTCAATCTAGCTACTAATTGGAGCATAGGATATATTTCTTGAAGCAATAAGAGAAACAAGCTTTTTCTTTTAATCTTTGTTTTTGATATTGAATATTAGATTTAAAGGTATTGATATGCTAAGTGATTTATACTTTCTTATTTAACAATTGCTTGAGGCTAGTATCTGACGGAGTGTAGTTGTAACAGGTTTTGTATGCATGCAAGTCTGTGTTTCATTTTTACTAGACTTTATTTTTTAGGAAAGTTTTAGGTTTGCAGAAAAATTGAGAGGAAAGTGTAGATATTTCCCATATGCCCCCCTGGCCCCACAGATGCATAACCTCCCCATTATCAGCATTCCCCAGAGAGTGGTACCTTTTTACAATTGAACCTACATTGACACATGATTATCACCCAAAGTCCATAGTTTTCATTAGAGTTCACTTTTCATGTTTTATGTTCTATGGATTTGGACACATTTTACTGACATGTATCCACCATTACAATATCCTACAGAGTAGTTTCACTGCCATAAAAATCATCTGTGCTATGCCTATTCATCCTTCCCTTCCCAATAACCCCTAAAAACTACTAATCTTTTTACTGTTTCCAAAGTCTTGCCTTTGCCAGAATTTCATATAGTTGAAATCCTATAGACTTTTCAGATTGGCTTCTTCCACTCAGTAATATGTGTCTAGGGTTCCCTGATGTTTTTTTATGACTTGATAACTTATTTCTTTTTAGTGCTGAATAGTAGTTCGTTATCTGGATTTACCATGGTTTATTTATCTACTCACTTACTGAAGAACATCTTGGTTGTTTTCCAGTTTTGATTATATTAAAGTAAGCTCCTATAAACACCTGTGCCTAGGTTTTTATGTGGACATAAGTTTTAAAATCCTTTGGGTAAATACCAAGTCATGCAATTGAGGGTTCGTATGGCATAATTTTGCTAAGTTTTATAAGTTGCAACAGTTTTAAAATAATAGAATTCTAAGTTAGGTGTAGGATACCATTTTAATATTAGGATTTTAAAAAAATAAAGAAGAGAGCAACACTGTCAAAATTATCTTATGAGTGCAATTAGGCAAGAAAACAAAATAAATTTCTTTTTGTCTTTTGTGAAAAAAATGTTAAAAAGATCTTTGCTTCTTAGATAAAAAATAGATGCACAAATAAAACCAACTGAATAATAATTCTGGGATTTAAAAAATCACTATTAAAACAAATACATGGAAAGTTCCATTTCCAACTATAAGGTGAGTTACTGTCTCAGATAGACTCTTTCAACAAAAACAACTAAAATACCAGATAATTTAAAATAAAAAAAAATGTTTAAAATTTTATAGGAAAGTAAAAACTACATAAGTTGCCCTAGTGGTGTGGCTCAGTAGTTTAGCGTCAACCTATTAACCTGGAGGTCACGGTTCCATTTCCATTCAGGGCACATGCCCAGGTTGCCAGCTCAATTCCCCCAGTAAGGGATGTCCAGGAGGCAGCCAATTAATAATTCTCTCTCATCATTGATGTTTCTATCTCTCTATTCCTCTCCCTTTCTCTCTGAAAGCAATAAAAATCTATTTTTAAAAATAACTACATAAGCCAAAATTTATAAGAATCTTGAGAGCTAATCACCACAGGTGACTTTGAAGAACTGAAGACTTGTGTAGCATAGTGTCTAGGTCACTGGGGACTGGAAACAAAGCCTTGGGCACCTTCACCTTTATGAGGATGAGGAGTCTAAAAGAAGAGTGGCTAACACATTCCTGCTTCCAACTTCAAGATAAATGAATTATCATGAATCAAGACACTGAAAAAAACAAGAAAAAAAATAAGTATGCCCCTGAAATATAATAACCATAACACTAATCTTTTGTCAACTTTGAGTAAGCTTTCACATTACTTATGTAATCTGAACAAATTCAAGTCAAGTTTAACTTTATGTGGCCTCAAATTGGGAATGCAATCAGACCATCTTCCAGAAACTAAAAGAAATTCTCTCAGAAAGAGTGTACTTTTATCCCAGTTCTCAAAGAATTTCCAACATATGCGGCTCCAGAGAATGAAAAACTCGAGAACAAGTCACAATAAGAGGAAAGAAGATGCACCAACACACAACAAACACGAAATGACTTCCTGAATTAGAATGACCAGACACAGACTAAGAAATACAAGTGTTTATGATAATTTAAAAAATAAATATAACTTCAAAACCACCCTTTCAAAGGATAAGCAATTACAAAGAATGACAGGGTTCTGGTTCTGGATGAGGTGGAATTACCACATTTAACCTTTTTTTCATCAAAGGTAACTATGAAACCAGAATAGAATGCATGGATCAACTATGTGAACTCTCTGATTTTTTTCTGCAGAAGAACACAAGAATTACAAAACACTACTGACGAGGCAGCAAGCTTCCCATTTAAGCATTTTCCTCCAGTACTCCTGTCTGCATACAGTGCAGCAGGAAACTCCCAAGTGAGCACTGTGGCACCGAGCAAGAGAGGATTTGAAAATGAGCTCTGTAATTCTGGCTTGGAGAAGATCAGAAATAGGAACTCCTAATGTTGAGAGGGAATACAGACATTTTTTTCCCTTTCTTTTCTTGGTTCTATTTTTCTTCCCCAGCTTCCCAGGGAGTTCTTTTGCAGGAAAGAAGACAGAATCTATGGAAAAATACCAATAGCCAAAACTCTGATAGAAGGTAGGGCACTTTCCTGAGCTTTGTCTGTAGCTGCAGTTTCAAAATTTCATTGCTTTTCCTATTTCATTTTTTATGTCTTCATTCCAGTAGGACCAGAATGTGGGTTGCATCATGGAAGTGAATCACAGAGCATGGTGTAGGGGTTTTATTGGAGACTCCACCTGGAACACATGCAGTCCTTGGAAGCAGAAGTACTTGGGGAGGTCATAAAGAGAGAGAAGCTCAAAAAAGTGATCAAATAAAGTCATTTAGGAACAATAGGAACTTCTATATTTGTGATCAGATGTACAAAATGACCAAAACACTTTACAAAATAGAATGGCATTCCATAGGGAAGATGAATGTGCACATAATTTATGACCCAGGGATTTCAGTATTGGAGTAAATATATAAGAATAAGAAATTTCAGCGAATAAACAAAATGTCCATCAATAGTACAATGGCAAATACATTATAGAGTGAAATGGAATACTATTCAGCAGGGAAACCGAATGAAGGAAAGCTACATGCAATACCAATGACTCTTCTCCAAATCTAATATTGATTGAAATAAGCTAGACACAGGATATGTTATAGAATAGAAATTCATATTAAGTTCAAAAATAAGAGGGATAGCTTAATGAGTGCTAAACTTATTTAAAATGAAAAGAAAATGGGATAATCCTATATAATAAAAGAAAAACATGCAAATTAACCATCCCTCTCATATGCTCAAGCCATGCCCACAAGCCACATGAGTATGCAAATTAACCCAACTCAGTTGGTGGCGGCCATGGAGCAGGAGCAAGCAGGAGGCTTGGGTTGCCCCCAGTGATGGAGGAAACCAAGCTTCCCACCTGCCCTGGCCCGACCTGGGCTCCGCTCAAGACTACAAAGTTTCAATTATAGAAGATAAATAAATCCCAGGAAAAAAAGAAAAGAAGTAAAAAAGGAGAGCCTGGAAGCTTGGGTCATCGAGGGGCATGGCCACCTTGAAAACAGCCCACAGCCCCTCACCCAGGCTGGCCACACGCCCCAGCGGGACCCCCACCCTGATTCAGGACACCCTTCAGGGCAAACCAGCTGGCCCCCACCTGTGCACCAGGCCTGTATCCTATATAATAAAAGGGTAATATGCACGTTGACCCTAACAGCAGAATGACTGGGAATGACTGGTCACTATGACACACAATGACTACCAGGGAGCAGACACTCAATGCAGGAGCTGCCCCCTGGTGGTCAGTGTGCTTCCACAGGGGGAGCTCTGCTCAGCCACAAGCTAGGCTGATGGCTGCCAGCACAGGATGTCTGACTGCAGCTTAGGCCTGCTCCCCAGTGGCAAGTGGACATCCCCCTAGGGCTCCCGGGCTGCCAGAGGGATGTCTGACTGTCAGCTTAAACCTGATCCCCCGGGGAGCAGGCCTAAGCCAGCAGGTGGACATCTCTTGAGGGGTCCCAGGCTGCGAGAGGGCACAGGCTGGGCTGAGGGACCCCTCCTGAGTGCACAAATTTTTGTGCACTGGGCCTCTAGTCATTATATAAGTCAGAATGATGAAAACCTCTGGATGAAGGATGAGAAGGTGGTATTACCTGGGAGTGGCACATAGGGGACTTCAAAACATCTGGGAGTAGACACAGAAGTGCATAATTTATTGGAACTCTCTAAGCCATTTCTACACTCTTCCGTATGATATAATTTTAATTTTTTTAAAATATATTTTATTGATTTTTTACAGAGAGGAAGGGAGAGAGATAGAGAGTTAGAAACATCGATCAGCCGCCTCCTGCACATCTCCCACTGGGGATGTACCCGCAACCAAGGTACATGGCCTTGACCGGAATCGAACCCGGGACCTTTCAGTCCGCAGGCTGACGCTCTATCCACTGAGCCAAACCGGTTTTGGCAGGATGATATAATTTTAATAAAACAAGTGGAAAGTTGCAGAGTAAGTAAATTTTTATGAGATCTCTAAAGTGAATTACTGTGCTTGTTCAAAAAGTTGCATCCTGATATGGTATTTGGTTACAATTTTGCTCACTCTAGCATATTCAAGTTTGGAATTCATGATTTTTCTACATGACAAATATAATTACAATATGGTATTTTATTCAAGCATGAGCAGTTAGAAAAGACACCATTGAATTGTGGTAATATGTAATGTTTTCCAACTGATGGAGGTGAAGAACATAATTTTATATTGTATATTTGCTCCTGCTGACGGCCCTTTATTGTATAGATTTAAATAATATGAGAAAGATCTTCATTTCACCAGACTCTCTATCTGGGTTTATAGGTGAGAAGTGACTATTGTTTAATACAGAAGTCAAGAGACTGCCACCAGAGTGCTGGTCCTTGGTTGTAAGAAATACAATGCAGGCATAAAATGGCCCGTTTTTGAAGCCAGGTTGCCAGTGCGATACTGCTTTTCTTGCGCAGATTGGCATATGTCAAGGGCATAGCTGAGGCTATGGAAGGGTGCTCTCATTCAGCTGATTAGAACGAGTGTAAGTGGGAAAGTGGAGAAAGTTTGTAGGAACCAATTATAATCCCACTTCCCCACCACAATGTCTTTTAGAGAAGGCTCTTTAATCCACTGTTTTCACATCTCAGCATCTTTTTGTTCTCATATTTCTAAGACTTTGTTCTATCTTTTAGAACTGGGACTACAGCCTGACCGGCGTGGCTCAGTGGTTAAGCATTGACCTATGACCAGGAGGTCACTGTTTGCTTCCTGGTCAGGGCACATGCCCAGGTTGCGGGCTGGATCCCCAGTGGGAGGAGTGCAGGAGGCAATCAACCTATGATTCTCTCTCAACATTGATGTTTTTATCTCTCTCTCCCACTCCCTTCCTTTCTGAAACCAATAAAAATATATTAAAAAAATAAAACTGGGAATGTAGCTGTAATTTTCCTCATTAGATTAAATAGGTAAAATTCATATTTCTGTGCAGATTACAGATCAAGCACTGTCTTTAGAAGATTTGATCCTCTTGATACATCACTTTTTTAAAAAAAAGATATATTTTTATTGATTTCAGAGAGGAAGGGAGAGGGAGAGAGAGATAGGAATATCAATGAGGGGAGAAAATCATTGATTAGTTGTCTCCTGCACGCCCCACACTGGGGGTCAAGCCCTCAACCCAGGCATGTGTCCTGATGGGTAATTGAACAGTGAAGTCCTGGTTAATAGGTCAATGCTCAACCACTGAGCCATGCCAGCCAGGCTTGACACATCATTTAAAGCATTTTCCTTACTAGTTTATATCAACTCATAAATAGACACATTTATCTTAAGATTTAAATGGATCATTATTTTGCATAACATGGTAGAAAATGGACTTTTATTTCAACACTGGCTAGGTCTAGTGAGCTCCAGTCCCTTTCTGTTAAAGACATAATATATTTTAAGACTGTTTTGCAGTGAGAATGTAAGTAGCTGTGTTTTCACTGAGTAATACAATAGTTACAGTGTTCCCTGGGAAGTTGTGCTCTGTGTACTTAATTCAACTTGGCAGAAACCACCAATCCTTCAATGGAGGATACAAATACTATATGTTGAAATTTACATAGAAAATAAGCTTGCTGATTTCTTGGAGCTAGAGTTTAAAACATGCACCTTAAATTAGATGTTTTATATAAACATTTTGTGGGAATTAAAAATATTTAGGTCAGCGCTTTAGTAATTCAGACACTCACACACAAGTGACTACGAGTGTGTGTGTGTGTGTGTTTATTTATTAATTTAACTTACTCCCAATTACTCACCTTGATAATCAGTAATTGAGATGAAATAAGCCTGATTCTGAAGGAAATGCAGCTTTCATTTGACACAGGTAATATATGAAAGTAAGTCCATGAAAAGCCTGAATTTTAAAATAATCAAAATGTAATCTAGAAAGTTCTAAGGCATGATAATTCAACTCAAATGACTTTATTATTACATTTTTAGCAAATTATATACAGATACACACACATAAATGATTTTATTATTACATTTGTGACCAAATAATATATTATTGGTGTATAGATTAATAAATGTTCACAAAACAAACACACCGGTGCAACCAGACTTATATTTAGAAACTGAATATCACCATATCCCAGAAGTCTCTCTCAAACCCCCTTCCAGGCAATACCTTGTCCACAGAGGAAACTACGCTTTGACTTTTACTACCATAGCCTAACTTTGCCTGCCTTGGAATTTTATGTAAGTGGAATCATATGGCATGTACTCATTTGTGTCTTTTTCCCCCCACTTAATATTACATTTGTAAAATTTATCCATGCTGCCTTATGTACTTATATTTTGTTCCTTCACCTTCTTTTTTAGTATAAAACAATGATTTTAAGGCGTCATCTACCATGAGTATAAACATTATGCTGAAGATGTATTTCGTAACATCGTACTTTGAGGGTTACTGGCTTAAACCTAGCAGTTTAACAAAGCATAGAACTTGGGGTCAAAGAAGCTAGAGGAAAGTTAGCAGCAGCACTTTTTAACTGTTCCAACATGTATGGGAAAAGCTGATTTTATTTCTATATTAACATAGCAAACTGCTATTATTAGGCTATTGGAATTTACCGTATTCCTAATGTAGCAGGCCCTCTTGATTGTCTCATCCAACAACCATTGAAACTAACTGACCTTATAAACGCTGAAAGGGCTGGATAGATATTTCTCAGCCTCTCTTACAGGGACTCACCATGTGATATCGTCCTGCCAATTAAAGGTCAGAGGGAGTTTTCTGGGAAATACTCTGCTTATTTGTTACAGAGCTGAGCATGGAGAAGCAAAAGACTCAGAATAGCCAATATTGAAGGAAAAGATCAAACTTGGAAATGGATGCTATCCAGCTTCAAGACTTACTATTAAAACTACAGTAACCAAGAGAGTGTGGTATTGATGAAAGTGTGGTATAAATCGATGGGAAAAAGTAGAGAGACCAGAAATACAGCCTCATAAATATAGTTGACCGATATTTGACAAACGAGCAAAAGTAATACAAAAGAGCAGCGTGACTCTTCCCAACAAATGGTTCTGGAACAGCTGTGTGTTGATTCATGTTCATTCAAAACATGAATCAGCACACAGACCTCCCACAAAAGCTAACTCAAAATGGATCACAGACCTAAATGCAAAATGTAAAACTATAAACCCTAGAAGATAAAATAGGAAAAAAACAAGATGACTTTTGGTATGGTGATGCCTTCTTAGATACAATATCCAAGGCACAATCCATAAAAAGAACAAATAGATAGTTTAGACTGCATAAAATTAAAAATTCTTGCTGTGCAAAAAAAAAAAAAAAGACACTTGTTATAAAGAACTGTACCCAAAATATGTAAAGTACTCTTAAAACTCAACTATATAATAGAAAATAAATACCTGATTAAAAAGTGGGTCAATGACCTTAAGAGACACCTCACCAAAGATGATATACAGATGTCAAGTGAGCATATGAAAAGATGCTCCACATGATAAGTCATCGGAAAAATGAAAATTAAAACAACATTGAAATCTCACTACACACCTGATTCTGAAACACTGGCAACACCAAGTGCTGGTGAGGATGTGGAACAACAGGAGCTGTCACTCATTGATGATTGGCATGCAAAATGGTATAGCCACTTTGGAAAAGTTTGGTGGTGTCTTGGAAACATTCTCTTACCATACATACCATACAAGTACTCCTTGGTATTTACCCAAAGGAGCTAAAAACACATATCTACATTAAACACCTGCACAAACATGTCTATAGTGGTTTCATTCATAACTGCAAAACCTTGGAAGCAACCAAGATGTCCTTCAGAAGGCGAATGGCTAAATTATGATACAACAGACAATGGGATATTCTTCGGTGCCAAGAAGAATTGATCTATAAAGCCACCGAAAGACGTGGAAGAACCTTAAATGCATATTACTTAGTGAAAGAAGTCAGTCTTAAAAGGGTATATACCATGTGATTCTAACTATATAACCTTCTGAAAAAGGCAAAACTATGGAAAGAATAAAAAAATCAGTGGTTACCGGGATGGGCTGAGGGGAAGAGATGAATGGGCTTAGCAAAGAGGATTTTTAGGGCAGTAAAAATACCATGTGTGATATTATAATGATGCATATGTGTAATTTATAAATTTGTCCAAACTCAGGATATGTATAGCACCAAAACTATGGACTTGGGTGACTATGATGTGTCAATGGAGAGAGGT
The DNA here is from genome assembly GCF_963259705.1 of Myotis daubentonii. NCBI lineage: Eukaryota > Metazoa > Chordata > Mammalia > Chiroptera > Vespertilionidae > Myotis > Myotis daubentonii. The sequence goes on along the minus strand of NC_081842.1, from coordinate 18,330,434 downwards.
TAGTCAATTATAACAAATGTACCATTCTGCTGAGCAATGCTCATAAAGGGGCTATGTGTGTACTGGAGCAGTGAATTTATAAGAAATTTCATTTTGTTATTAACCTAAAATAAATCTAAAAGTAAAGTATTTAAAAAACAAACATAACAAAAAAGTAAAACATAAAAAGAGTTAAGCATAAGAACAGAGATGATCAATGTCTTTCTTTCCCTATTGTCCTATCTTGCTTCTAAATATGATTTGTGAGTTTCAGCATCATTTTTGGGACATGAAATAATGAACATGAAAATATAACACTAAAGTGGTCAGGACAAACTATTATGACAATCATAAACTTTTGATTATACTAATGTGGTGCTGAACCAATTTTCATACTCATTGGTCAGTAAAATACATAATTTCCTTATGATTTAACCCTGTGTGTTTACATTAGTGCAGCTAAAGCATTCCTGATACACCATTTATCTAGATATAATCAAAATAAAAATATGCATTGAAAAACATTGCTTGAAATTTTGCAAAATTTTAAAAATCTATGCTAATAACAGCCTAAGGCCATCACAACCAGGATGGACAACCGAACAGTGAGCCCCTGGCTGCTGAGGCATGCAGACGGGAAGGTCTATGGGCTCTGGGCCTCTGGGGCATGGAGGTGGGAGTAATCTGTGGGCCCTGTCCACTGGGGTGTGGTGGCGGGAGCGATCTGTGAGCCCCAGGCCGCCAAGGCACACAGGCAGAAAGGATCTGTGGGCTCTGGGCCTCTGGGGCGTGGCGGCGGGAGCAATCTGTGGGCCTGGGCCACCTAGGCGCAGCAGCAAGAAGGGTCTGTGGGATCTGGGCCACTGGGGCGTGGCAGCGAGAAGGGTAGGGAGTGACTGTGCTGGCATGGGAGGGCAGTTGGGGACAATCTGGCTGGCAAGGGAGCAGTTAGGTATCAATCAAGCTGGCAAGGGAGTGGTTAAGGGGTGATCAGACAGCCAGGAGAGCGGTTAGGGGCAATCAGGCAGGCAGGCAGGTGAGCAGCTGGGAGCCAGCAGTCCCAGATTGTGAGAGGTATGTCCGACTGTGGGATTGGACCTAAACTGGCAGTCAGACATCCCCCGAGGGGTCCCAGATTGGAGAGGGTGCAGTTTCATGCACCGGGCCTCTAGTGTGTGTATGTGTGTGTGTATATATATATATATATATATATATATATATATATATATATATATATATATATATATATTGATTGATTTCAGAGACGAAGGGAGAGGGAGAGAGAGAGCGAAAGAAACACCAGTGGTGAGAGAGAATCATTGGTTGGCTGCCTCCTGCATGCCACTACTAGGGATTGAGCCTGCAACCCCAACATGTACTCTTGACCAGAATTGAACCCAGGGACTCTTCAGTACACAGGTGGATGTTCTCTCCACTGAGCCAAACCAGCTAGGGCAAATTGTGCAGTATTTTACATTGATTTCTTGAAAAACAACATTCTGGTTAAAAACATGAAACTGAGTGTTCATCCTAAATATGAATCAATGTGCCTATTATCAAACACCTGAAATGCTTTCAAATGCTTTGTTTCTTTAAATCCATATTGTGAATTTCTTGCTATTGTTGCATAACTTGAGCCAACTTTTAAATATCTTATTATTTAAACACTTCCTGGTCCACTGGGGAATTCTGGTGGTAGACTGCTAGCTAAGAACCTACCAGAGCCCTAGCCAGTTTGCTCAGTGGATAGAGCATTGGCCCACAGACCAAAGGGTCCCTGGTTTGATTCCTGCCAAGGGCATGTACCTCAGTTGCAGGCTCAACCCCTGGCCCTGGTTGGGTGCATGTGGGAGTCAACCAATAAATGTGTCTCTCTCATATTGATGTTTCTCTCTGTCTCTCCCCTTCCCTTCTGTTCTCTCTGAAAATCAATGGAAAAATATCCTCAGGTGAGGATTAAGAAAAAAAAAAAAGAACTTAGGAGATATCCCCAGAGGTCCATGGATTTCAAACATGATTATGATCACAGCAGTAACAGAAAATATATTTTTTACATCTTCCATTAAACAGGTAGACTCTGGTAATCATAATTCTGAAATGGTTTACTGTCTCATTAAATTAACAGTTTCTCACAGACTTTTGGTCTCTGGTTTTGGGGGTTTAGATGTTAGGGGAAGAGCATTTAAAAGTTCTTTGCTTATTTTGAACACTGATTACTCATTCATTTGTGCCTATTTATTCTTTTCATAAAAATTGTTAATGTTGACATTATTACAGGCACCTCCCCTCCCCCCCCGCCGCCCCCCCCCCCCCCCCCGCCGCCAACTACCACTTTACTCACTTCCACGTCTTTTGGCCTTCACCACACTATTGTCGATGCCCATGGGATATGCATGTATGTTCTTTAGCTAATCCCTTCACTTTCTTTATCCAGTCACCCCCAACCCCTACCCTCTGACATTTGTCAGTTGTTCCATGTATCCATGTTTCTGTTTCCATTTTGTTCGCCAGTTTATTTTGTTTATTAGATGCCACATATTAGTGAGATTATGGTATTTGCCTTTCTCTGACTGGCTTACTTCGCTTAGCATATCCTTTGAGCTCTCCCATACTAGCTTTCTCTGGTACATCTAAGTAAATATTGGACTTCAGCTAAGTTTTCTGTTTATTTAAAGCAAATGTAGTACCTTAAACTATAAATCAATATATTTATAAAGGTATTTCATGAGTATTTGGAGTCTATCTTATAACATGGCATCTTATTAACAAATTATATTTATGTTTGTGATAAGACCATGTGCTACATGATTAAAACTGTCTTCAAACTCCATTGTTAGTAACATTTTAGTAGAGAAGTTGAGGAATCATAAGAAAAATGTATGCTGCCATTCCTCCCTTGCTTCTTCATGGAAACACTGTTTTCATACAATGAAGGGCCCCATTAATATATATATATATATATATATATATATATATATATATATATATAACATTTTATTGCAGGAAAGTTAAGGAGTTTGGGGTTTTAGAGAACAATTAAGTGGCTGAAAAAAAAGTCTGCATACTCAGATCCCATACTTTTCATCAATCTAGACTACTGTAATCGACCTCATTCACTTAAACTAAAAATCACATTGTGTCAGGAATGATGATTAATATTTCCCTGAAAAGCCAAATCTGAGTATGAGTATTAGTCCTTCTTATAAACCACTGATTGCAAACAGAAGGGAAGCATCCAAGAGCTCTGATATAATCTTTTTATGTACATTTTCCACATTATATTGAAATTTTAGAATTTGATACATTTAGAAAGATAAATAGGAAAATAAGATCCCATATGAAAACAAATAGATGAAAATATGTGCATTTTCCAAATAATGAGCAATAATAGAGCTAATACTCATGGACAGACTATATCCAAGCATGGGGGTAAAAGAAGAAAGTATTTATGTAGCTTGTAAGCCAGCCTCTGCCCAGCTTTGGCACCTGAACAGAAGTCGTATTTTTGGAAGCACATATGTCCTCTACACAGATAGGGTTTTATTTAATATTGGGGGCATGTCTTTTTTCTACTTAGAGTTCCTGGAAAATAAGTACATATTTTGTAACCAGTCTATGAATAATGAAATACCTTTTCATGAATGGCGGACTTCAGAAGCTCCAGGATTTCGACCTGGGTAAACAAGTATATATTTGTCTGTCTGTCTAGGTTTATGTGTACCTATTCTGCATTCCATAAACCGTCTTACAAAAAGGTTTCTCAGACTGTCTCCTGACTCTCATGTCCCACATTTCATTAAGGAGTGTGGGTGTGGGGGGCGTTGCTTTTCATAGAAGGATTCTGGTCAAGTGTTACTGTCTCGAGACCAACCATAGGCTACTTTAGGAAGTAGAGCGTGGATTCTGTCAAGATTTCCCCCAAACTAGTGACATCATATTGGAAGATGATAGAGAATAAATGCTCTTAGTTAATCAGAGATTCTAGAGGCTTCATGCCAATGAAGAGTCAAAAAAGACTGATGATTGTAAACTGGGATGAGATAGAATACTTCTCTGTTTTAATAAAGGAGGAAGTATGTGTGTAGATGGTGTGTCAGGGTATTGTGGTGGTCAGCCACAACGGTTCTGACCTATAGATGTCTATGCTCCTTATTTCATTTAACATTTATTTTTTAAAATTTTGTTCCTTTAGTTATGTCCAATGAAGCTTGGTGAAACTGTTCAAATAACCTCTCACCTCCCTACACAAATATATACTGCTCAGATGATAAAGAGAAGATCCCTCAAGGTTTTTTATTGGACACAGAAGGTACAGTTAGTCTGTACACAGCCATTGAGATGACCCTGGAATTTGTAAATTTTAGATCCAATAAGTTTCTTTGGCTTTTTGGAGACTGAATGAGATGGAAGCTACAGAGATAACCAGAAGAACTAAAAGCTCAATAAACTTTTAAATCCCATTTTTGTTTAAAGAAAATTATACAAAAGTCATCCTAATTCATATGTTGCTTAATATCTAGAAATTTAGGTAAATATCCGTGACTCAAATATTCATTTGAGTTTTGACTTGCCACGTAGACCCAAGGCTTATTTTTCTCTCAGATAACACACCTACCATTGATATCAGTCAATAGGTGGCTATGGTGCCTGAATAAGGAATCCTTCTCTGAACACAGTGTAAACCATGCAAATAAAAATCCTAAATAAAAAATAAGAGGTTATTTTTTACTGAAACATACAATTGTTCAAAAAGCAAATAGATTTTTTTCCTTGACAAAGTATGGTGTGGTTGCCTTTTATGCCTTTCACTTGTAGAAATTTTCATTATTACAAAATAATTTAAACTTTTGTTTATTCACTAATTATAAAGCAATATTAGTCTCTATATCCTTCTTCCTTGATAATATCTTAAAAATGGTATTGAATTGTTAACTGTGTTTGTACTGATGGTGGCACAGCCATGTGGGTGTTAAACAGAAACAACAGGTCTGCCTTCCTGGATTGAGTCTTGAATTTTACAAGTATTTGTTGAGCAAGAGTTTCAGAGATTCATCTGTTGCAGAAATGTTGACCATTCTGTCATTACATGATCATTGTGAAATGTGCAGATAATCAAAATGCATAAAAAAGAATGTGAAAATCATCTATAAGCTTAACACTAAGTAATACAATTATGGCCTTTAAAAATAAGAAAATGTGTTACTAATAAAATATTAATTTATATTTTACTAATGATATAAAATTAGAGTAAGGTTAGAAGAAACACTGACATCAGTTAAGTACCAAATTCACCTAAATACTAGTGTTCCATAACTATTGCTTATTTGGATATCTCCACTACTCCCACCATTAGAGTTTAAGAGAATACAACTTCTGAATGCCTTCAGCTATGAAGTAGTTCTTGATCTTTTCATTTTTTCTAAATACCAAGTCCCTTTCACTCTACTTCCAAATGCACCTCAAATTGTCCCACACTCCTCCATCTTCGCTGCCATCCCCTTTGTCTAAGCTTCCATCATCTTCAACTGAACTAATCCAAAAGTCTCCTGACTAATCTTCCTGCTTCCACTTCTGCCTCTCCACTCAATAGCCAAAAAATAGCTTGGCTAGGTTTTACTCAATCATTTATAACCTTTAACCAATTTTGAGTCTGGCACTTTTTTTCTGGGCACCGGAGGGAGAAACACCAAGTTCCCCTTGTCTTGTCACAGCTCACAGGTTCTGGAATCCCCAGGCATCCTCGGGCCTCCACGCTCATGATCAGGCCATTCATTCTGCTTAGAATGCCTTATTCCACACTTTTTTGCTTGACTTATTTGCACCAGTTATTTAAGATTCAGTAAAATGGTCTCCTCTTTGAAGATTTCTCTGGGTCCCACCCTTCCCCTATGCATTACTGATTCTCAGGACTTACCTACACTGTATTATCATAGTTAATTACCTTTCCGTCTTCCTGCATTAGACTGTGAAATCCACCAAAGAAGGGACTCTGTGTTTCCATCTTGTTTGCTAGCTAATATCATGATCCATAACCTATCAGTTATTGGAAGAATGTTGAAAAAAACAAAAACAAACAAACACCAAAAAGACCCAGATAATTTAATTTGAGCCTCATACAGGTATAAAGCAACAAATAACAAAATCTGATGAAGAGTCTCAGGTTCAAAAATCCATTTCTTGGTTTTTCTTTTATTTCTCTTAAGTGGGTCTTAGAATCAGGTTGGCTGGGAATTATTCTGATTACAGTAGAGATCACTTAAGAGAGATCAAGTTTTTCTTTTATTTTCTTAAAAAATATATTTTTATTAATTGCAAAGAGAAGGGAGAGGGAGAGAGAATAGAAACATCAATGATGAGAGAATTCATTGATCCACTGCCTCCTGCATGCCCTCTACTAGGGATTGGGCCTACAACCCAGCCGTGTGCCCTGACCTGGTATGAAACTGTGACCTCTTAGTTCATAGGTTGATGCTCAACCACTGAACCATGAAGGCAGGGCTGAGGCTGAAAATAAACGCAGAAAATATTAAACCCATTTTTAATCTTCAAGCTGGATGATTCTTCACAAGTCACATACATAAACACAAGACTCATTTCTCTTATTTCTATTCCCCAAATTGATCTTTTGGTCATGAAATATCTAGTTGGATTTGCTCCAAGCAGATGAAAATGAGCTGAGTTACATTCATGCAATGTGAGTTTTTATTTATTTCAATCACTGGTAATGTCCTGACTCTTCTCTGTGAAGTTTGGACCCATCCTTTAACCTATTCACCTCCATTGGTCTTATTTTTCCAGGCACAGAAATGTGGCAGGGTGTGTTAGACAGCGGTTACAGTTAAGCATAATTGCTTGGATCTCTCAGAGAATATGTTTTCCTGAGATTCTGTCTGTGGAAAGAACATTGAATCCACATGTGTTGTTTTCTCTTGTTGCCATTGACATCCAGCAGTCAACATCTGGTCTGTTTTTAGCTTTAAAAAACAACAACTTTTATTTCTTCTTGTTTTAATGTGGTTTTCCTATTTTCCTAAACTTACCCCAGATGCCAAGATTGTCTAACTTCTAAACTTTTCTCCAGGGCTTTATTTTTTTATGGATAGTGGGTCACTGAATGATTATTATCACTTTTTCTCTGTAAAATGAAGGATGATAATCCTTATTTATGTCCTCTTGGGCTTTTCTAAAGATGAATTGACTGTTTAAAACAAAATGTTTTACAGTTGAATTTTATGTTTTTATAATTAAAGAAGTATTTTTAAAATAATTGAAAAAAGCTGGCTTAATATATCAGAACAATAATATATTCTTCATCTTGGCTCAGGATGAATTGGCTTGATTTTGCAAAGGCCAAAGGATTCATTTTGTCACTTTGGAATTTATTCAACTTCTTAATCTTGATTTAGAATACATAATATTACATGAGGAGTGGAGATTGGGGAATCAATGACACCTCTTGGAGTTTTAATGGGAATAAATAAAGATTAATATTAATACTTGCCTTGGAATGACTCAGAGATTCAATAGTGATCACTCTACAAAATAAAATGGCTCTATGTTTAAGAAGGAAAAAAAATGATTACAGGCTCTGACCAGTCTGAGTTTCAATTCTAAAAAAACAAAATTCTCTGTTTAATCTTAACCGATGTGACCTTCTTGAATCTCAGCCAGTTTTATTTTACAACTGGAAAGTACCAGGACCAACCTGAATAAAACAGATGACAATTTTGTCTTTAAAAAAGGTCATTACCTAAATATTGAATTCTCAGGGTAAAGCTCAAGCCACAGACATCCACACCCAATAATTACCTCATCTACTTTAAATGCCAAAGATGAATAGGAAAAAAAAGAAAGATAAACTACAGCTTTTACATATAATTTGACAGATATATGAACTGCTATAACCAAATTTTGGTTGACTAAAGCATAGATTGCCAATACTTTATTCTTCTTAGGTTTTAATTATTTAATAGATTTTTAATTAAAATGTTGTAATAGAAAGTGCAGTTTAAATAATTCCCCTACTGTTCTTATTCCCCTTAACCTCTGACTAATGATTGAGAAAGCATAATTATTTTGCTCAAAAATTATTTGAAGCTATTTAGCTTTATTACCTCAAAATTAGCATAGATGTTACTGATCATTCATATTTCTATTTCATTGTCTTTTATTAAGAACATTTAGCATTAAAAAGGTACAAAAGGGGACATAAGGTAGTCCAGAGAGTTTTCAAGTGTAATCTCTTCAAATATTTTAATATTAATATGTCTATATATCATTCTCTGCACATACTTCCTAATTTATGCTACCATAAATTATTCCAGGATTTTCTTCTATGAAGCTGATTTATATTTGCAATCTTATGAAATTGATTACAAATATACTACTAATGCAGCCCTAGCCAGTTTGGCTCAGTGGATAGAGTGTTGGTCTGCGGACTGAAGGGTCCCAGGTTCAATTCTAATCAAGGGCATGTACCTAGGTTGCAGGCTTAATCCCTGGCCCTGGTCAGGGCCTGTGCAGGAGGCAATAAATCAATGTGTCTCTGTCAGATCGATGTTTCTTTCTCTTTATCTCTCCACCTCCCTTCCACTCTCTCTAAAAACAAACAAACAACAATCAAATCCAAATATACTAATGCATGATCATAAGAGCTGTCTATGTTGGCTGATTGCTCTAATTTGTAAATTTCACAATTGGAAAAAATAGAGTGAAATACGCTTTGATGGCAAGGATGATTTTTTTCGCAGAAAATTAAAAGTAGAATACTGTTCAAAGAGTGTTTTACAAAACACATTATTGTCCAGAAGTCAATTCCATAAATACTACAGAGGTGTAAAAATTATTCCCCTAATAATGAGTTCTCTCAGTAAATTTCAGGTGGGTCTTTTTCCTCAAGAATTCAGTAGAAAGGATTGTCATTAAAGGCTGTCTTTCTTTTTATTTCTCATGTTATTTTACCCACTAAAGGCTGTCTTTTTTTTTTTTTTTTCTCTTTATTTTACCGACAAGCAAACTCTACTCAGAATTTCAGGACTTGGAGCAGAGGTAAAATTAGAGTCTTGTCTTCCAAATCATGCACTTCCTATAAAAATATAGTCACATAATTCCTGGATCAAGGTTCTCCTGAGAGTCACAGGACTTTATAGTAAATAATGAAAGATGCCTAGAAATAAGATATGAGAAAGATAAAATGACCCACTTCAATATTATGTCATAACCAGCTACCCTGGGATATATTATTACTTTCTCTGAAAGTAACTTCTGAATATTTAACCTTTATTCAAGAAATTTTTATTTTGTCTCATCTCCAGAGCTTCTTGGAATTAAAAGAAAATCTTCTTATTATAGAAAGTAGTTAGCAAGTCAGCATTAGAAATCAAAAACTGCCAGATGATGCTCAAGATACCGATGATAATGACAACGGTGATGATGTTGATGATGCAGCAACAGCTATAGTCCTGGCTTAAGTGCTCTTGTATCCACATTGCTTTAGCAGAAAAATTCTCACTAACAAATCCAGATTGGCTTCTCCAGCTGACTTTCCAGATTATGATTTCCTGCTTCCTAATTAGTGACCGAAATATTTGATCCCTTGAGAGGAATTTAAAAACTTTTTTCTTTTTTTTTGTATCAGAGCACTAGTGATAAAAATTTTTAAACAAGTAAGCTTGGATTTTATTCTTGTCCGTCTGCACGAACCTTCTATCAACCTTATGGTTGCTTCTTCCAACTGGGATCTGGTTTATCAGACCTCAAGGCTACGTCGTCCACCCTCCTTTGATACTCTCATGTTTGAGTGAGACACTGTCATAATGAGAAGGGACATTAAGATCACTTTGTCCAACTCCCTCATCTGTAAGATGATGAGACTCTGTCAGAGATGTGAAGGGACCTGCTCAAGGTGATGTTGCTAGGTAGTGGTAGGCTTGCTTTAGATTCTGGAGGGCTGGGGTGGGAGGGACTCTGATTAAATTCATTGGGTTATGTGCCGGAAGCCGGTCCACTCCGTCCACACCTTTGGGGACCCCTGGACCCGCTGGGGCTGGACCCCGGCAGTTATGCAGCTATATCTCTTCTTTATCATTTTAATTGTTTGTTTTGTAGATGGTGTTGAATCATAGCCATTTTTTCCCTTCTGGCAGAATATAATAGACATGATTAGCTGTGGGTATCTGTCAAGCTGGTATCATTGGTGATACTGGCTGTCTGACATGTGCATTCCATTCCTTCTTAGGCAAGGAATGGGGTCAGGGTTACCCATTACTCTTGATGTACAGCAAAGTAAGAAATGGCAGGTGCTTGCTTTGGCACAGTTTTTGCAGCAGCTACGATAAGGCATATAATGTTGACATTGCCAGTCAGACACACACTGGTAAATCCAGCCTGGAGGGAGTGATGCAAAGATGGAGGGACTAAGGAGAGTTTTGTCTTGGTGCAAATAACAGATGCAGCAGTTTCAGAGTCAGCATTGGCAATGGTGCCCACGGCAGGCAATGCCCAAGGTTGGCAGGGGCAGCATCTAATGACCTGCACTTGGCCATAAGGTCCATCCTGATGCTTACTGCTGAGTAATCTTAGCCGTGTCCCTGGAGCTCAGTCTTTCCTGGTGCCTGCTGGTCTTCTGAGCCTAATATTCTAGCTTTTCTGAAAATTCTGGGAGTATCCAATAACCCTTTTGAAAAATTCCTTTTGGATTTACTCATCCAGAGTTTGTTTTGATTACTTCCAATAAGGAACATTGATAGTTACATGGCTTAACTAGAGAAAGTAAGTTTTGCTTTCTGGGTCCGGGACTACCCAATGAATACACTTACTGTGGCTTAGATTTCACTAGCAGGGAGCCAGCTGAATTTCTCAGTGGCGAATAATTGCTGGCTGTCTATCCTAGCCCCTCCAGAATTTCCCCTATGTAATCAGCAAAATTTTACAAGTTAAATATGTTTCTTTCTTCCCCTCTTTTTCAGATAGCCGTTTCAGTTCTTCCTCCTTAGGTAAGCTTTCCAAAGGCCATGCTAATAAAATATGTATCATGTGAAGACCTAAATAAATTTTCTGAATTTGTGTTATATGCATAAAATTCTCCCTTCCACCATTGTTCTTTCTAAGTAGCAGGAGCAGAAGGCTGGAGAACATAAACCCTAAGTATTCTTCTTTTTCCTGTTGATTTGTCACTTTCGTGCACAAGTTCCTCTTTCTGGGTACCAGTTTCCCTTGTATAAAATGTGAGAAAGGAAACTTGAGAAAGGTGGGTTGTATCACTTCTTGCCTCACAGAAATGGATTCCATCAGAAAATGTTGCAACAAGAGAAAGTTTGTTCTGTTCCCTTCTCTCCAGCCCTCCAAAGTAAGCATCATTATCCACCTTTTAATAAAATACCAGGAGGGAAAAAAGGAAAATATAAGCAGAGAAAGGAAAGAAAACCCACCTTGTTTTCTTTTGATAGAAGCTCATGAAATATACTCAGTTTCAATTTTCTGGAGCTTTGCACAATCAGGTAGTTAAACTTAATTATTGCCTAGAGAAACCAAACATGCACAATTCCAAGTTTTTAAATAATTCCATTCATTAAAATAAAGAAGCCGGCATAGGTAGAGTGATATTTTCACAAAGCACTAGACTTGTAATTTTCCAACATCTGTAAGGAGTTAAAAAACAATCATTGTGATCATGTCAGTTACTCTGAAGCCAGCAACATATGAGTAATCCTTGGGAGCTTTATGTGTCCTACAAAATCATCAAATGGATTTTCAAAAGTGTTTGCAATAAGAACCTCACCTCTTTTTTTTTTTTTTCTGGGCATGGAAAAACCATGTAAAACTGACTCTCAGTGAAGCCAGCATTGTAAGTAACAGACATGGAGTTTATTTTTAGAGACTGGGTTGCCATTGACACATCGTTGGACACTTTTTAGTCTGACTTAAACACCTAAGAAACACCTTCCTGATCCTTTATAGAGCAAGTCCTTGTCGACACCCTACACAGAACGTAAAATAGAAAGGCTCTAAGAATAGGGACACTCTTAGTGAATGCCTTGATGAGTGATTCTCTTTCGACACACTTCATTTGCCCTAAGCAGTAGCTAGTCAATGAGGTCTTTAACTGTCAAGATGAATAGGTATGCTATGCCCTAACTTCAGTGTGAGGCAATGGCAGACACACTCCTTTCGGCTATTTAAGCTTCTGTTGGACTCTCTTCCTATCTAGTCACTGTCCCCTTTAGTGAGGATGGCTGACAGACTTCCAGCTGGCGGCTCCTCCTGAGGGGGTCTGCCAAAGGAGCCCTCCCTTTATTGGAAGCTGACACTGTTCTAATAGGAAACTGCTGGCAAACAGCTGGAATTAGGAAATTGAAGCTTGGGAGTATTCAGAACAGACAGCTTAGTTCTGCACTAGCCTTGAGCGTTTTTAGAAGGTGTGAGGCACTTTTTGCTTCTAATTAAAACCAGAGGAAACCTTGCATGCAGGCAAGCCTTACATGTAAGGAAGAAGGTGTGTATTTGGATGGGCTTTCTCCCTGGTATGCGCTTCCTTTAGAGCAGAATTTTCAAATTTATTTAGTAGGGAAATACCACTTTCGTTCAACCTTTCAAACCGAGAAATAAAATGCCAAGAAGAGGTGGTACAGTGATTTAAATTCATATTAAGGCAACATGACTGACATTATTTTCTGGAGGTTGAATAAAAGAGGTAATAAGTAAAGAACATTAAGACACTAAGGATAAAAATAAAACCTTGGAAGTTGGTCAGGAAGCATAATTCACCCACAAAGAAACACTGAGAAGAAGGCAGACCTTTAGAAGGAGGCTGTGAGCTAGCTTGATGCTTGCCCACTGCTTGACAGAGAAGGTAACTTCTGTTTTAATGGGGAGTCCTTGGTCAGGCCTGACTTGATGTCCAAGAATACATCAGGTCAATGTTGGTAACAGAAATCCCAGAAGGATTTTTATTTATTGCTCCAGCTGAACTCCAGTCTTCAGCTCCAGTCTGAACTCCTTGGAGATAAAGAATATTATTCACTAGACCCCAGAACCTGATACATGGTAAGAACTTAATAAATATTTGTTATAAGAGGAAAGATAGAAAGGAAGGAAGAAAAGAAGGAAGGAAGAAAAGAAGGAAGGAAGGAAGGAAGGAAGGAAGGAAGGAAGGAAGGAAGGAAGGAAGGCAGGAAGGAAGGGAGGGAGGAAGGAAGGAAGGAAGGAAGGAAGGAAGGAAGGAAGGAAGGAAGGAAGGAAGGAAGGAAGAAAGGGAGAAAGGAAGAAAGGAGAGAAGGGAGAGATGGAGGAAGGAAGGAAAGGAACAGAGGCCCATTGACAGTACATAGTGGCAGAAAATGTGGAAGATATGATTTTCAGTGGTCTAATGAACATGCAGCTATCTTTAAGAAGTGTGATTGTGGTGTGTACAAATGGAATCACAACACTTTCAAGAAAGTGTGGTAATAAGATAGTTGACACAACATCCTCTTGGCAAAGTCTGTCCCTCTATGTTTATTCTCTCCAAAGCACCTTTTAACTTCTGACCTACCTCCACTATTTAGTCTCTCACTCTTGGAGCACCCAGATGTGTCTGCACCACCCATCATGCTGCCCTTTGACTTGTATGTGGTTGTTGGTCCTCTAGGTCCTATTTTTAGCCCTGGAATCTACCACAGTGCCTTTAGACACCCTGTCTGCACAAAATTTATGACTATCCAGGTATTTCAAATTAAGCAGCTAGCTTCCATTTTTAAGTATGTTCCCCATCTGGCCACTGCCCAACCTTGTCAAGTCCCATGTTCACTATGTGGTCTAAATCCAAGGGTTAAAGTAAGTCTTCAGAGAGGGAGCTAATGGGAACATCTGTGAGGAGCTGGCAGTAGCAGATACTGAAGAAAGGGAAAGAGAGTAGAGAGAAAGGGACTCCATGGGGCCCAGGAGCACAGATCTGGGATATCATGGGGAGTGAAAGAGTTCTATAGACTACAAAATCTCACCATGAATTTGTTCTGGTTCAAATGCTGACTGTACCAGCCTTTAAAAACAATTAGAGAGATATACAACTGTGTAAGCAAAGCACATTGCAAACCAGTTTTAGTAATTTCTCAATGAAGAAATGGCCCATAATTCTCTGTGAGCTTCCTATTTTGCAAGCCCAAAGTGAACATAACTTGTTCTAGACATGTCTTTTATTGCTTGTCTCATACTCAGCCAATCTGAAAGGAAGCCACCCTTGTCTCCAAGTCCCCATTGAGCATGCATAACCATGTTCACTGGCCTCATCCATCAAATATGGTCAAAATAGCGTCTGCCTCCCAAATTGGTACTGGGATTAAATGAATCATGTCTACAGTGTTTATGAGATTGTCTGGAACGTAGGAAACATCCCATAAATGTTAGCAATGATTTTGACTGTGATGATAAGAGATGAGTGACGATGATTATGATGGTGTTGACAATATCACTGGCTGTGACTGGTTGGACAACACATACTTTTAGCCAAAAGCTACCAATCTAGAAACTCCACATTGTCTTGTTAGACCATTCAGAGCCCTTTCTCAGAGAACCAACCAATGGTGGCTGATAACGGTCATGGACTGGGATGGCTGCATGTGGAAATGTGAAGGTTGAAACTACCAGGGGATAGTCATTAAAATACAGGTGAGTGAAAAAGAGGCTTTGTAAGAGAAATGCACTAAAAAGCAGAGACACTTTGAAATAAAGAGAACCCAGAGTGCTCAGCACCCTGCCTACCTTTTACTTCTGCTGCTCTCACTATGGGTTTCTTAAACGTCTCCTACATCCTAACCCTCACTCTTGACCTTAAGCTTTAGATCCATTTGGGTTGGCGAGTTTTTTTTATTTTTATTTTATTTTTTTATATTTTGTAAGCCCAAAGACTCTGACTAGGTTTTAAAAATACATTTTATAGTGTAATTAATCATAGTACAAAAATGAGTCAGATATTATCTGTCTACAAGACTTCCTTTCAACTGTGATTTACAAATTTGAGAGCATACCAATGATTACAAACTCTAATGAACAGATTCAGCTGTTTATGAACATTGAGATTTCTATGGCTAGACCTTCCTATGTAATTCTATCTTCATGTTCACTATAGATTTATAAATGTTAGTTATCTTAACCATTGACTGGTGAGGCAGAACAAAGTGTCTGGGACTTAAAACTCAAGTGCTTACTGGGGACATTAATGCATAGACCACATGTAATATAATAGAGAGTGGTAGGAGCTCTGCCAACTGAAGAGACATGCCATCCTCTGCCTCCCTCGGCCTCTCCCCGAGAAGAGAATTTATCTTTAGATCAGTCTTCCGTTGATTGATGGGAATATGTTTCCAGTAAAAAGCTAAAAACTCCCAATTTTTAATTTGAATCTTCTAATTTTTAAATTTTGGAGATTAATTTTTTTAAAACAGATACGGCCCATAGAAAATTTGTCTGCAACAAAAACTTTATTTGTGGCTGCCAGTTTGCACCCTCTGATATAATAAGATGGGAAATACATTCTAATAAAGAACCAGATGCCTTAAAATTTGTCACATTTCCTAGGTCTTCAGCCAACTGAGAGGTTCTGCTGTAAAAAGACAAGAGAGGGGAGGAGACATTATCTTGAGACATTTTACCAGAGGGAAATAAAAAATTCCCATCAACTTTTGCCTAAAAGTTTCAAGTGAGAGTTGACATAAGTATCATCAAGTTATGGATTCTAGTGATTAACCATAGATAGATAATAATGCACTAATGCATTTAATTTCGGAATGAGGTCAGATTGAATCTTCTAGCACACCTGTATGTTATTTTGCAATTACCTTGTACATTTCAGTAACAATGTCTAGGAAATCACAGTGTGTGTGTAATTTTCAAAACTTGTTTCCTATTTCTAGCAGATTAATATTAAACCCTTGTCTTCTATAGTTGTTTTTAAACATACTCTTTGACTATGAGAAGGAAGTCAGTTAAGTGATAAGCTCACATATTTTAGTTTCCCTAGAATAAGGTGCTGTAGGCTTTTAAATTTTCCAGACAAACCTAAGTAATAGAAAAAGGATATATATTTTAGTTGAAGTGCAAAATGTGCCCCAAATGATGAAAGGCATGACTTTTCTATTATAATTCAGAAAAAGTCTTCTCTGTGTCTGCTGCAATTGTCCTCTTACTTATTTTCAAAAGAATACATGAATACGCTCTGTGAAATGTACATCTTTTATATTCTGTTCCTTGCTTTAAATTCTTTGGATTTAAAGCAAAGTGTTTATAATGGAGAGATTAACTTCTTCCTGTATCCTCTCTCTTAAAACTTCTGTGTCTAACCCTGGAGACAAGAGATGTAAGGGATTCAGTTACTGCTATTTAAGAAATATAGGTCTAATATGATAAACTATTCACTACTCTTGGGGTTAGCCCCAGAGGTAAAGAGTTTAGAAGTTATCACTCCTGCCCTTAGGATAAGAGAAAGGTGAACAAACAGAAAATCAGCAACTACGCTTAGACTCATCAGAGAACTGAGGTTGTAGGACAAACCATCCCAGAATTCTTGAGATACAGCAGGTGGTGGGCAAAATAATGGCAGCCCAAAGAAGCTGACATCTCAATTCCTGGAACCTGCAAAGGAAAACACAGATGGAAGTATGGTTGCTAATCAACTGATATTAAAACAGGGAGATTATCGGTTGTGCCCAACAGGGAGCTTTAAAAGTGGAAGAGGAAAGCAGAAGAGAATCATCAATGTGGCAAAGTGACAATTACTCAGCCCTATGTTAATTAATGGTTGAAAGATGCAGAAATGGCTTTACCATCAAGGAATGCAGGAAGGTTACAGAAGGTAGAAAAACACAAGGAAAAAGATTCTCCCATAGAGCATCCAGAAAAAAAATGTAGCCTAGTTAACTCACTGATGTCACCCCAGAGAGAACCTTTCAAACATCTGTCTTTCAGTACTATAAGGAAACTAGAGGCCTGGTGCACAAATTTATGCATGGGTGGGGTCTGGCCTGCACACCTGATTGGAGTGATTGGTCTGGGCTGGGGGAGGGGACACAGAAGGTTGGTGGGCCAGCCCTGCCCCTGATCAGGGTATAGGGGGCAGATTGGGGGGTGGGGCCAGCCAGAGGGAGGGGCTCTGGGGCAGTTGACAGGCTGGCGCCGCCCTCTGATCAAACTCCAGTTGAACTCCCAGTTGAGGGGGCAATTTGCATATTACCCTTTTATTATATATGATACATTTGGATTGCTTTAAGATATCATGTTTGTGGCAAGTTGTCACAGCAGCAATGGAAAAATCAACACAGGTAAATCCAGAGTCATGGCTGTATCTTAACTGGAGCTGAATCCACTAGAGCCATAAGCTGGTAGAAACACCAAAATTGGTAATTTTAAAAATTGTTGGAGGCAGACTGTGGGCTGATTGAGAATGAGAAAGTTCTGAGGGCCCCAGGCACCAACACTTCCATGGTTTTTTATCTCTGAGAACCCCAACAGATTCTCATGATGAAGACCTGAGAAAGATCCCTGTGATTCTGACAGGCAGAGAGGAAGACTAATTAATATAAAACACATTGAGAGCATTCTCCATAACAAAGGCCTACTTCTTAGGTTTACTCCTTTGGGAAGTGCAAATTTTACTTTATTTTTTTACATGTACCATAATGTGAACAGTTGGGGGAAGTGCTGGTGGTAGTAGTATATAAAGGGTGGTCCTGGGACCAGCATCATCATCATCATCATCATCATCATTGGGGAACCTTTTAGAAATGCAAATTTTTGGAACCCATCCCAAGACTATTGGGTTGCAAACTCTGGGGGTGCACCTAGAGTGTTTTTAACAAGTTGAGGGTCCAGAATGACTCTCCCAAAGATGTGCTCAGTGGTATGCAGATACTTTTAGCGTAAGACAACTTATTTTAGCAGCAGGCTCAAGAGAAACTTTTGCCCTCCACCCCCAACTACCTAGAAGAATTTGAATTAGTGGCCTTGCCCATAATCAGCTATTATCAGGGGTAATCTCTTTTGACCCATCTATCGGCAGGGCAAACTTCTATTTACTAAATCTCTGTTCTTCTCATCATCCCGCAATGAAGGCCCGAAGCCACCTTACCTCATCCCTAGTTCAGGATGTCTTGTATACCTGATCCGTTTTTATACCTCTGAGCCTTTCCTGCATGTGGTGTCTCTGATTCTGTAATGCAAACATGTCAAAGTCATGGCCGGTGGGCCGCATGCTTTGCTCTAATGTATGGGAGTTCCCATACATATGTATGTATTAAATGTGTTAATTTTCACTTCCTAATCTGTCTCATGTCTATTTGATTATTAGATCAGCCAGAGGAAGCTTGAGGGTGGATAAAAGTTTGCTCCTTCTTACAGAAGTCTTCCAGGAGATTCTGATGTAGCTAAAATTTGATCAATAAGAGATTTCAGTCCAAAGAGGGCTCAAGACAGATCCCTTGCATCAACACAGGCTCTCTTCTGATATTAGGGCATCTAGATACTTCTTGTGCTTCCTTGAGGGGCGTGAAGAAGAACCAGCAGACATGGAATGGTCCTACCACGGTTAAGAATAAATGGCCCAGGAGCAGCAGCTATAAGCAATTCCTAAACCCGGGGATGTGGGGGAGGGCACGGCTGAGACTCTGTAGGTTGGCAACAACAGAAAGAGCCAAGGAAAGCCAGCGTAGCAACATGGTGGACCAACCAGCCAGTTCTGAAAGGACCCAACATCCAGGGAGGACACAGTGAGCATCCTGTGAGATGGAAGGGGAAGGGGGCAAACAGTGCTGAGAAGATGGTGAAGGATAGACTCTGAATATGTGTTTGAAATGAGACTCTTTTCATTGCTCAGTTTGGAAGATGAAATTATCCCCAAACTCTCTTCCTACCCAAACACTGATCACCTGGCCTAGAGCTCAGGAAGAAGTTATAGATAAATTCAGAAAATACAAAACCAACAATTTTGGCCCTGGCTGGGTGACTCAGTTGGTTGGCACATTGTTCCCATACACCAACCTAGGTATGTGCCCTGATTGGGAATCAAACCCAGTCAAGGCACATACCTAGGTTGTAGGTTCAATGCCTGATCCAAGTGAGTACAGAAGGCAGCTGATTGATGTTTCTCTCTCACATCAATGTTTCTCTCTCTCTCTCTCTCTCTCTCTCTCTCTCTCTCTCTCTCTCATCAGTAAACATATCCTTGGGTGAGGGTAAAGTGAAAACAAAATATTCTGCAAATCTGTAGAGTGGACATATTTCAGTATAACTACATAAAGCTACTTGGTCCATTTTATTATTTAGAAAATATTTCAGATTTAAAGGTACATTATTCTAGATTTCCTTTTTCTAAATAGCCTCTACGATGTGATTTTGATTGAAATACTGTTTTGGAGTGGTTAGAGATGTTGCAGTGATAAATTAAAACCACTTGAGGGCAGTAAAAGCTTATTTCTTGCCTGTAAAAAGCACATTCATTGAGGATGATTTAATTAAAATTTTAAAATTAAACAGTGCCAAAGTGCTTTTTTTTTTTTGTACTACTTCTTTGGTCTAGAGTTATTATCCTCCATGTACATAGTTCATATTTCTAGAGAGTTTCTTTTAAATATACACATTTGTGTGTGTGTGTGTGTGTGTGTGTGTGTGTGTGTGTATTTCTTTTATCGACTCTATTTCACTGTGGCTTATACCTGATGTAATCCTGAGACATTGCTCAGCTAACTCATAAGTTCAATTTCTTCATCTCAATTGTCTGTTAGATTTATGTAAGTATATCTCACTGTACATCCATGTTTGTGGCAGGCATGTGTGTCTGTGTGTTTACCCAGAGAAGTTTGAATAGATCAATAAGAATAGTTGTAACCATTAAAGTGAACAAGCAGAATTCTTTGGGGCACATTCATAAAATGCCTTTATTCTTTTCCCTCACTGTCCTCCAAACCCACTATGTGGCTATGTCTGCTTCTTTACCATCACCACATGGGATAAATTTTCAGACAAGTCCTATAATTTCTCAGATGTTTTAAAATAAGTTTTCAAGTTACTTTTATTCCACCCTCCCAAGTTATTGCATTTTGGTAATTCAAATGTGCATCTTGTATAATACTTAAAATTCCAAGCTTCATGTAAAGTTAAACATTTTCCCTTCTTTTTCCTTCTGTTTCCCAATCAAAGTCTGCAATGAGGAAAGGTGATCAAATGGTAACAAACATTTAGACTGATTTCCCTACATATTTTTTTACACATCTTCCCACTCACTAGGCTACCTCTGATTCCTGGAGGGATGAAGAGAAGGAGACGAAACAGTGGGTGATGTTTTCTTTTATTGACGTCTCTATAATCTGACATTGATTTTCTCTGGTTGTGGAAGAAGCTTAAACCTGCCTATTTCTCTTGAGGCAACTTTTGGGGACTTTGTGAGCTGTGTGACTTCACGACAGGTTGCGTGGTCAGCCTCATGGGTGCCAACCCTGTGTAGATGCTCAGGACTACACTTTTAGAGGGGCCTCAGGCTTGGTTTAATGCTCTAGTGTCACCATCTTGAAATTTCTAATAACTTGTGAACAAGAGACCTTGCATTTTCATTTGTCACTGGGGCCCACAAATTACCTCGCTGGTCCTGATTGAACCCCTCCAATTACATCTTTACAGCAAGAACAGTGCTTCCCCTTCATGAAACGCCCAGTCATGTTATTTATAATGACATTATAATTAAAATTAGAGATGTTGACACTAAAATATTTGTTTGAGAAACATTTTTAAATAGTCCCAACTCTGTAAAGACGTTAATACCTTTCTTGGCAGGAGAGTGAAATTTCATTCAACAAATATTTCGAGTAGCTCCTTTATGTAGGTACCAATAATAAGCTCTGGTGATACACAAATTAACAGGACAGCTCTACAGTCTTGGGGAGCTCACAGTTAGAAACTGGGGAACACAGACAGACAATTTTCTGAAGTAAGATGGATGACAATAAAGTTTTGTCATGCTTTGTATGAGTTTTCTAAGCTTGCCCATGGAATTGGGGGTTGTGGAGCTTCCAGATTGGTGGGTTGCTTTTAAGAACTCTTTAATAGATCTACTCCTCAACTCTGGATCTCTGGGTCCCCCATATATACAGGTTGAAATTCCAACTGACATACTGTCAGCTATGAGGTTCCAGACTATACAAAAACTATTTTATGCCTATGAAAAATGAAATTCTACAGCAAGGCTTTGCATGGGGCATCTTGATTGCTCCCCCCCCCCCATCTTATTACTATGATGAATCAATATTAGAGACAATAGACAAGGATTTTTCAGCTTCTTCTTCAGTATAAGAGAAGCAGTCCACAAAGATATGTTGGGCATCACTCTCTGCTTGGTCCATTAAAGGATGGAGAAGGGAGCCAGTAGCAGCATATTTAGTGAAGTTGGATGTTTTGACTTGGAAATACATTGTCTTTTTGCCCCATTGTAGAGTTCCTAGTATAACTAATAACATGGTATTAAATCTTTTGGGGAATGATAAAGACATTTAGATCCTTCACCAAGTGAAAAAATTCCCAGATTGACTCAAAAATATAACCTTCTTGGTTGGAAACGAAACAAGGAAAGGGGGAGGAGTGTGATTTCAGGTTGGAATTTTCTGGGCATAGCAACTGTATTGTAACTTGAAAAAGTTGTCCAGGTTTTGTCTTTCTGGTACTAAAGACAAAAAAATCAATGCATACTGATTAAAAGGCTTGCTGGCTGGAACACTGAGTGATAGGCTCACTCAATGGGTGATATTTTCTTGGCGGAAGGAATCACATTCTGTGTAAACATATTCTACCATAGTGGAGTCAAAGCATGCCTCCTGATTGGTTTGAGTATGTCTCCTCCCTAGAACATAAGTCATCATGCATCACTCTCAGGCTGAGGGGCCAGTATTTCTGATGCAATACCAACCGCTCCCATTGCCCCTGCAATGGGCATCAGTACACAATATCAGGAGCCATTAAATGATGATAGTTCCTCCCATTCTTAGAATAATGTTTTCACACTTTTAGGAAAGGTGTAGATGTATCCAGCCTGGAGTGCTCATGCGTCTCACTCCACTCTCATCTGTACCTCCAAATCTGCCCAAAGGGCCTATTTTTGAGTCCTTTCTTTCCATCTAGAGAGAAACTATATTTAAAATTATGTAATCCTCAGCTGCTATTGGCACAATCTCAGGTGGTAGCCCCAGATTGTCAGTCACGTCTCTGCCCACCTAGGTTTGAGAGGCCCATCCAATTTATACGCCCAAATGGGGGTGTCAGTGGTCTGAGGGTGAAACTGCCTTACAGAGCACCACCTCTGGCTGAAGTCTGGCCAGTAACAAGTGAATAAATTATTCTCTTTTGGCTGGCTAACCTTATAGTATTATTCTACCCAATTTAGAATAAGTAAGGACATAATGGAGAAGTGAAAGTGTTGTTGCCAGTCCAACCTCGAAAAGGCGTTTAAATACATACGCACCTTGCATTTAACCATGGAGCCCACTTCAGTGCTAAAATGTCTAGTTTATGAACAGGGGATTGAACTGTTAGCTATAGACGAGCAAATGGCAGAGTTTTGTTTCTTCAGTTATTTAAATTTTTAAAATGTGATCATCACTCATAAGGCTTATGAGCCAGCATCAATGTAAGATGCCCATCGTCTTTTTCTTCCTACAATTTGGGTTGCAGCCCCAATTCCCACCCTTAAAGTAAATGGCTTTCATCCTTTGGGGGAAGAGGGCATATGCAGCTGAGAAAGAGGAAATCTAGTTCTTCAAGAGATGTGTTGAAACTCCTATGAACCAGGCATTTTGAAAGCCATGCCTTATAAGAGCCAAACTTTTTGAATCACAAAGGATTTTTGAGCTACAAAAGGTTAAGCCTCTAGAGGCTGAGGAGCAGGGAGTCTTGAGGGTAAAGTTGGGGGAAAAATGCATGCTGAGATAAGAGTATTTTCCCACACACAAGGAGATGAAGTTTTTTAAGTGAGCGGGGAGAATATTCTCTGAGGGGAAGGAGCTGGAGTTCAGAGACTGAGGGTGACTGAAATGTTATCTTGTGCCCTACTCTCAGCCCAACCAAGCTCTGGATGGGGTAAAGGCAGACCTCAGACAGATTCGGTAGGGATCTTGGAACAGAGGAGATCCCTGAAGCCTGAGGGAATGCAAGCTTAGAAGAGAGGTCCTTTCAGTGTACACATTCCCTTGCAAAGTCATCATCATCTAGCAGTAAAAGAGCAGAATCAGAGATGTTTCATCAGAGATGGCCACAGGCACCCCATCCCAAGACTCTCACAATTTTGGAGAAGCACAGAGGAATTTTCAAAAGTTTTCCATGTCCCGAGAAAGGCACAAGGAAGCTGCTTGAGAATTTGGACAGACCTTATAGGTGGGATAATCAGGATACAAAGTGACCTCAGACATGGCAAAGGGACAGTAGAGGAGATGAGGGTATTCTGGCAGTTGGTACAAGTGGGCTAGAGGCTGATGAATATACAGCAATAGACCCCAGCATGGGGCTGAAAGTAAGGAAAAGAAACAGAAACACCAGCCCTTCAACATACGCCGATGCATAAATCCTTCCAAAAAGTAATTTATGTCATCCCCTGGGGGAAAAAGGGAGAGGGGAATGAAAACAACTTGGAATTGACTGTTTACCCAAAAGAAACAGAGAAAAATCTCATAAACCTTCTATATAAATACACAGTGACCTCCAGTGGAGGGAGGTGAAATTATCCACAAAATGTTGCCAAGTCAAGGGGATGTTTTGAAGAAATGGATTCTGAGCAAAAACAATAGTTTCCAAATTTTAAGAAAGAGTTAAAAACGAGCTAAAATAGTAATCTTTGAAGAGAGAATGGAGTAAGAAATGTGATGAGATACATTTGGGGATGATATCTGAATCTTCCTCCTCCTCCCCTCCCCAAAGGTCTTGATGGCCCAGTCCTGGAATCTGGAGACTTATTGCTGCAGAAGGGGAGTAGATACATTCAAAAATGCATTGCCAAGTGGTTACCACTCATGGTTAAACAATTTCTATTGTACAAAAAGGAATGCAGAATACCCATGTTTTCTGATGCAAGAGTCAGAGTTATGAGAAATACAGTACATTTAAGAAGCAAATTTCTATAATGCAAATACCACCAAGTTTTGAGATTAGCAACCACAAGGGGAAGAATGCATGATGACTTAGGGTGATTTTCTCAGTCAAAAGAGACAGAAGTTGGGCCTGTGGTTAGGAGAGGGGGTCCTGCAGGATGCGGGATTAGACCTTAGGGAACAGAAGCATTTAACCCTCCTCCCCACTCCATTGATCCCAGAGCTCTATGCAATACGTACAGACAAACAGACTCAGTGTCACTAGAGTGACATAACCTGCATGCTCTGGGTAACCGGGCTCACAAAAACAACCACAGCCAGGTGGCAAGGTGAATAAAACCATTAAAATATTTGTGAGGAAAGTTTAATTATGAAGCTTTCAAATATATATAAAAAAAATACAGAGAACTGAAAGGCACCATGTATCTTTCTCCAAAATTTGCCAAAAATTAAATTTTTTTTTAACAATTAGATTAAAAAATTTAAATATAAGTAATTCAACTACAACCCTACTTTACACCATTCTATTCTGCTTTGTTTAAAAAACAGTGTTAGCATTAGCAGAGATGTGACTACTCAGGCAATAGGGCAAAGAAAAGAGACAGGGCTCAGGAGCCAGCCTGTGGAGCCTATGCCTGGGCCTGGGCCTGGCTCGTGGGCTGGACTTGGGGCTGAGGCAGAGGCTGAAACTGGGTCTGGGACAAGTTCTAATCCTGGGCTTGGGTCTGGGGTTTTATCTAGCTTTGGACTAAGCCTGGCCCTAGAGGTAAGGCTGGAGCTGGAGTTGGAGTTAGAGCTGGAGCAATGCCTAAGTCTGGGGCTGGGGCTGGGCCTGGGGCTGGGCCTAGGACTGAGGCTGGGCCCGGGGCTGGCACTGAAATGCTAAGTTTTTGTCTATAAGAAGTCAGGGCTGCTGGAGAGTTGCGAAGGCTTTGCTCCTGATTAAGTGGATAGATAGCAGGATTCATATCTAGACTCCATCGGCTGAGGTCAGTGACTGAGAATTTCTCAACAGCAAAGCCATTAGCTGTTTTCAGACTCCAACTTCCCTTTAAGTCCAGAAATCTTGATATCTGAATTCAAATAAAAGTTAATCCAGAAGAGCAAAAGTGAAGACATAGCTTTGGCTACGGCAGAGTCTTAACAAATTAACTTGTAGTTAGAAATTTAGGATTTTTAGTTCTTTTAAATCTTAAACAAGTTTATAGTTATTGATATTTTATGTGTTAAAATCAGAACTCGTATTTTAATTAAGCATGTTACCTTTGTCACCATAAGGAAAGTCCAAATCTGTAAAGAATTTTTATGAGAGTTTATTTGAGCCAAACTGATGACATATTCTTGGTTGCAAAATCTCAAATGCTCTGTAGAATGACATTTTTTTTCAGCTTTTATGCATTTGAAATTAAGGAGGGGACATAAAGATTGGACAAAGCAAGGCTAGGGTTGGATTACCAGATAGTGAACAAGATTATGTGCTCACTTGAGACTTAATAACCATTTCTAGAGGCATTACTTCTCATATTTCAAAGGTGTGTTATTCTACATGCACAAGAATAATGTGGATGTAGGACTGGCTTAAAACCTTTCAAAGTTATATGCCTGGAGTGTGACTACCCCCCATGAACTACTTGGTTAAGAATTTATGAAGGCCTGGGCAGGAGACAGGGGCAGGCTAGAAGGGGTCAATGGGGCGGGGGGGGGGGGCAGGGAAGTGGGGGCATATGAAATACTTCAACAATAAAGATTTCATTTAAAAAAAGAATTTATGATCAGATCAATCTGTAAATTTACTTTCCATAAAACGCCCATGTTTTCTATCCACACCTTTGTTGTTATTGATATTATTTTGGAACTGAGTGATTATTACAGCAATTTTCAATTCTAACATTTTGTGGCTCTATGATTTTATAAAAATGTATCACAGTTGATGGTTATCCATGGCGAAGATGGTATAATATGCCTCGAGAACAACTGTTTCCTTCCCAGCTCTGCCTTTAATTTGACCTTGAACATGTCCACTATTTTTTAGAACCACACTTTTGACAGAACAGCATTGTCTCAGGAAGCCGTGAGCAGTCCGTCAGCTGGCAAAACAACGTGCAGAACAGACAGGCCACACTGCTTCAATATCACTTCCCTTCCCAGGTACCGCCGTGCAGCAGGCCTGACTTTTGGAACTCTTCTTTGAGAGAACACAAGCTACCTTGAGCAACTCAGTTGTGTGAGCAAACGTGGTTGTAAATAATCTGGAGATTGTAAGATACCCCACACTAACTTGCTGAAGTATACGTTACTATCCCAATTTAGACTCAGTTTATTTCTTCTGTTTTGATCTTGGCAAGAGAAAAATCCCTGTTACTGAGTTTTCATGATGTGTCTGGCACCTGAAGCTCATGTACTCTCTTAATTTTCACAATGACCTGCAAAGATGTGTTATTATCCCTATTTAATACGAGGCTGGGAGAGGCTGGACCACTGACCAAACCAGGATTTTATGTAAAAGCCCTCTGACTCTACATAGGAGCTGCCTGATCTCTTCTGTTCTCCGATAGCTGGGGTGCTTACAGAGGCGGCCGTGCTCCCCGGCCGCTTGGTTCATAATCAAGTGCTTGCCTTTGGTTTCTGACCCTTTCTAGATTCTCCTGACCCTCAGCTTTTCTTCAATATGGCGACTTAACTCTTGTCTTAAATTTGAGCCTCATGTCTATAATTCACTGTTAGTATTGTCTTGGTGTGGTACCTAAAGCTAGAGTTTTTAGTGTATGTAAGTAATTGATTTAGTTTGGACTTATGTAATGACGTAGAAATGAGGATATATGGTATCTAAACTAAGAAAAATACATATTAGTACAGCAATTCTTAAGTTTTACAAAAGACCCCTGGCTAGTTTGGCTCAGTGGATAAAGAGTCTGCCTGAGGGCTGAAGGGTCCCGGGTTTGATTCTGGTCAAGGGCACATGCCCAGCTGCGGGCTCGATCCCCATAGGGGGAGTGCAGGAGGCAGCTGATCAATGATTCTCTCTCATCATTGATGTTTCTATTTCTCTCTCCCTCTCACTTCCTATCTGAAATAAATAAAAATATTTTTAAAAGTTTTACAAAAGAGAAAGAGAGGAGAGAGAGAGAGAGAGAGAGAGAGAGAGAGAGAGAGAGAAAATTAGAAGTCCTGGGGCAATCTCTTATTTTCATCTAGTATAACACACTGCTGCCTATGACAGTCTGTTTGTTTTAGCGGATGCAAATTGATTTTAATATTGGAGTATGAGATTTTCAAGAAAGGAAAAGCTGTTACTAGAACATCATGTGATTCAGAATTCATTTGCATCCATTTTGAACAGCATTGCCTGTGGCATTGCTTCACCTAGTGGCACAGATGGCACAAACACTTATATATTCACATCTTTTATATTCCTTATCAGTCTTATTCAGAAACGTTGGCACTGTCCATTGAGACAGTTGAACTTCTTAAGATTCTAAGATATGTGTAGAACTGACCCGTCTAATTGTTCTGAGTAAACATGTCCAGGAAATTGGGGTCATGAGAAAGTCATTAGTCATGACCTGGAAGAGTTAATGTAGCAAAGATAATTAACTTTTGTCAAAAACAGATTATTACCCAACAGATTATTACCCAACAGATTATTACTCAATTTTTTTCTTTTGGGGGGGGGGGTGTAGAAAAACAAATTAAAAGGTAAAACGAAAAGCCTTCTCAGCAGTATTCCTTCTGTACTCAGCATGGCCGACATAGTGGTAACCACTGTCCCAGCCCCAGTCTCCATGGACTCTGCTTGTCCTGCAAGGATTTCTCAGCACCTTGGCCTCTGGAATTACACTTAGAGAGAAATGAGAACTCTACTTTCTTTTATTATTATTTTTTTATGATGAAATGCAACATCTGGACAACAAGTCTTTAAATTATCTTGACTAAATATTGGTTATTATAAACACAGTGCTAAAGGAAGAGGAAAATAAAAAGAATGACTGAGAAGTTTAAGACATATCACCAAGTCTTATTAAGGTAGCAGTGAAAAGGAATTTTCCAGTTAGAGCTAGTTTATATAAAATACGTTGTGAAAATGTGAACCTGTTATAAATTCTGTGGTCTTGGAAAAATCAAATAAGACATTAAATGAGACCTAAAATCTCCCATAATCTTTGTTTTTCCTTCAGGTTAGAGTTTTGAACACTAATACATGCTAATAATTCTCGCTGAAAGGTATGCCACACAGCAACTGGTCCTGAGTTCTTCAAGGAGAACTCAAGCAGTATGGTGAGTGAGCCCATGAGGCAGAGTCACCTCTCAAGTTCATATGTACTGATTTGCTTTGGGGAACTGCCCGCTCCTTACACCAGCATGGATGGCCATCTGAGACAGGTTTTCCAAGCAGAGAGGGAGAGCAAAATAGAGTTGGACCACACCAAAGGAAATAATGACATGAGGTGGGAAGACCATAGTTACACAAAATTGCAAGACGAACACGGGGTATAAAAACAGGGATTGTATAAATACACACCCCATGGGCTCAAATCCCCATCCATTTACCATTTGTGGAGACAAGATGCATAATTGTGCTATGATTTAGTCGTCTCAGCTGTATCCCTTAGGGTTGTGGATAGGATTCCAGGAGATGAGTTTAAAGAACATAGTATAGGATTTGGCGCTACAGACAGAAAATATTTGGCTCTTGGTAGCTACTATTAATTCTATCATTACCATCATCATCACCATTGCATGGTAAGAGCGTGGATTCTAGAGTTAGACTATTTAGGTTCAAATCCTTTCTTCTTCTTTTACTAACTCTGTAACCCTTGGAAGGATATTTTCCCTTGATGAGCCTTTGTGTTTGCCATGAGAGTCCAATGATAATACACGTGGAGCTATTAGAACCATTAGGTCCTGCAAATAGTAAGCACTCTAAATGTTAGCTGACATTCCACCTGTATAATTTTAAATGGTGTAAAGGAACTCTGGCCCTGACCGGTTTGTCTCAGTGGATAGCGTGTAGGTCTGCGGACTGAAGGGTCCCAGGTTCGATTCCGGTCAAGGGCATGTACCTTGGTTGCAGGCACATCCCCAGTGGGTGGTGTGCAGGAGGCAGCTGATTGATGTTTCTCTCTCATCGATGTTTCTAACTTTCTATCCCTCTCCCTTCCTCTCTGTAAAAAATCAATACAATTTATTTTTTTTTAAAAAAGGAACTCTGCCAGTGGTCGGCAAACTGCGGCTCGCAAGCCACATGTGGTTCTTTGGCCCCTTGAGTGTGGCTCTTCCACAAAATATCGACTTCTGCGCATGGGCCACGAGGTTTCAATCACACTGTACATGCGAGCCCACACGTAGTATATTGTGGAAGAGCCACACTCAAGGGGCCAAAGAGCTGCATGTAGCTCACGAGCTGTGGTTTGCTGACCATGGGACTAGGCTATAGGTGCCAATTTGAATATAAGAAAGTATGCTTTCTATAATTGAAAATGGGTTAGGTATTTTTATATTTTGGCATGTTGCATTTTAAATGAACAGACATTCACAGTGATTCCTTCACCTCAGAAGGGCATGAGTATTTTCAGAAATTTGGAAAAAAATAGCTTAGAGAATTTTAGGTGTTGACCTCAAGCCTCTTTTTATGAACTTTGAGAAATACTGCTGTAAACAGCTGAAAGGTGACACTCATTTTTTCTCATTTGCCTAATTATTTGATTCTATAATTAACATGAGCCCAAAATCTCTAAAATATTTCTCTTTCTTGACACGATAGCTATAAAAATCTTGAAATGAGACTTAAAAATAAAAATCAGCTTTCCATGTATAGGTAGCATAGGAATCAATTTAAGCTCAGAGGTAAGATAGAAATCAATGGATGAGAATAAAATTTTCTGAGGGAGAAAGAGAGTGAAAAAGAAGAGGGAGCTGAAAACACCAATATTTAAGAGGTGACTGCGATCAGAGGACAAAGCTAGCCAAGCAGTGAAAGGAAGTAGGTAAAATGAATGATTTAATAGTTTAGTAAATTTTATTGCCTGTCTTTTCTCAAGTCTCCCTAAATGTAAACTTTTGGGAAAGTCCTAGTTTGAATACTCTTGAATGGCTCCGTGTATCCTGCATTGTGAGCTGCACAGCATTGCTTGTGTGTCTGGTTTCTCTACTGCCAAAGAGACACTGATCAGCTCACAAATGCCCACTTGGACAAGAATTGATTCCTCATTGGGTTTGCCTGCAAATGTCCACCTTCCAGGAATGTATATGCCTTGCATTCAGCTCCCCACTTTGTGGCTCTGCTCACCCCAGTGGCAGGCCTCAGTAGGGTTAGCATCCACTCCAAGTCATTCCCCAATTTACTGAGACATATTTATGACCTCGCCCCACGCACTTTTAACAATTTGGGCACATCTCTATTTTTTCCCTGACCACTTCATGTATGTCTGTTCACACATCTGTTTTCCCTCTAAAACCACAAGCTAACTAAAAAAAGGAACTATTTGTTATTCATAGCTTTATCAATGACACAATTTCTGGCAAACACTGGGCACCCAATGAATGTTTGTTGAGTAAGTGTATTTGATATACAAGCGGCAAGCTGCCACATAATTCTACCTGTTTACATATGTGATTTTTATT
This sequence comes from Myotis daubentonii, assembly GCF_963259705.1. Lineage (NCBI taxonomy): Eukaryota > Metazoa > Chordata > Mammalia > Chiroptera > Vespertilionidae > Myotis > Myotis daubentonii. The sequence continues at coordinate 18,299,745 of NC_081842.1, read as the reverse complement.
TTGAGTGCATTCAGAACCCAAAGCACATCTCAGTTTAAGTCTCATCAATCTCTGCTATAGACAAAGTTTAATGAGAAACCGTGGCATAGGAACCAGATGCTTGCATGATTGATATAGTGAGCTTTCTTTCTTGTTAAATGTATTAAATATGTAGACTAATTTATACACATATTTTCTCCAGTTCCACCAGTTGAGGAGTGCAAATAAAATCACAGAATTCCAACGTTTGTTCTTTCTTATGTTTCACCTACTCAGCCAGCCCAGATATGAATTTATACCAAGCCACTGGGTTCTGTCTCATTTATGCTCATAAATATGCTCATTCTGCCTTCTCCTGTCACAGATTGTTTTTCAGGGCACCCTGCTGGGAATCCTGAACACAGATCTGACCAACAGTTTGCACTGATGGGTATACCCACTTAGATCTGGCATCGTGAGCTCTAATGGGAACCACCACCACTGACCGGCAATGGGTATTTTATCACTCAAGTTTCAAAATAGCTGGAGGTTCCAAAGTTAACTATGAGGGGTTTTTTCTTCTTTATATTTATATTATATTATATTTTCTTTATATTATATTTTCTTCAATATATCTTGCAATATATGGGGGATTGGGATAATGTGTGTGTGTGAGGAGAATGTTGCTCACAAAGCTAGGCTGCTTGTGCCAATGTTTTATAAATATTCTAATGAACCAATGCTTCTTGAATTAACTTCTACCACTATTTTCTGTATGAGCGTGGACAAGACATTCAAGTTCCCATGACTTGATTTCTTCATCTGTAACTTTCATAGGGCTTGATGAGAGCTGAATACTGTGCTAGAGCAACTGTGCTTGGCACATTTTAGATGCTACCTAAGTGTTTGCTATTATTGTCATTTGTGGTGACCACTCAATATGAGATTTAGTGCCTGAATCTTGACCAACCTTATTTCTTTCCCTCTGAGATTCTCACATAGAGTATTCACACAGAAATCCATAACAAATTGAGATCAAAGCACCTGACTCAATACTGATAAGCTTGGAATTAGCTTGAATTCAAGATCAAGTTGGGATTTCCCCACTAATTTGTATGTATATCTATTCAGAGATATGACAATTGGGAAACCTAAGGTCTTTTCAACATTGTTATTTATATACTAGAGGCCCAGTGCACGAAATTCATGCACTGGGGGGGGAGGGGTGTCCCTCAGCCCAGCCTGTACCCTCTCCAATCTGGGACCCCTTGGGGGATGTCTGACTGCTAGGGATTGGGTCTAAACCAGCAGTCGGTCATCCCTCTCATGATCCAGGGCCGCTGACTCCCAACTGCTCGCCTGCCTTCCTGCCTGATTGCCCCTAACTGCTTCTGCCTGCCAGCCTGATCACCCCCAACCACTCCCCTGCCAGCCTGATTGACGTGTAACTGCTCCCTTGCCAGCCCAATTGCCCCCAACTGCCCTCCCCTGCAGGCCTGGTCGCCCCTAACTGCCCTCCCCTGCTGGCCATCTTGTGGTGGCCATCTTGTGATGACATGGGGTTGGCCATCTTGTGACCACATTAGGGCAGCCATCTTGTGCAAGGCGATGATGGTCAATTTGCATATTGCATCTTTATTTTATAGGATATAAAAGGGTAATGTGGAAAGTGCAGGAGACTGGGAGTTCTATTGCTCTCTACGACATGTGCTGACCACCAGGGGATGGTGTGGAATGAAGGAAGGCCCTGGCCACCAGCTGGGGAAGGGAAGCCCTGGCTGGCAGCTGGAAGGCCCCAATCGGGTCTGATTGCTGGCCAGGCCTACGGACCCTACTCATGTATGAATTTTGTGCACCGGGCTTCTAGTAGGGACATAAAGAAGAATCTGTTTCATTGGTGGAGTGGGACAAGAAAAAATACATTTATTTTTATATAACTGTACATTTGTAAATGTTTTATATTCTAACATTTAATACTTATAGTCAATAGCTCTAATTCCTAATTAGCTGACTGAATATATAACACCTTGATGACACTTGACAGAGGAGAGGTGGTAGAAAGTAGTGAGGGATTAACTATGCTGGGCTAAAAGTCACCATCTTCGCAGGGGTGCTGAAATCCAGAAAGAAAATTGCAGTCTATCTAGCAAGAGAAAACAAAAGGTAAGTTAAGGGGGAACTCAGCAGCTGGAGAAAAGAAGAGTTATAGAAAGAGAACCCTGCATCTTGTGAATAAACTCTGCTCAAGTCTTTAGCTGACCCCTGAGTGATGGATATCTGGGTATATTCTAATCAGCACAAAGTTAACATAACTAAACTAATATTGCAGAATTTGGAGTTTGAATTCATCCATGAAACAAAATATTAGTATTATTCAGTGGAACATAACAAAATACAGAGTCTCCACACATATTGTTTATGATTTTCAGAACATAATCCAAATTTATTAGACGTGAAGAAACAAGAATTATGACCCATACTTGAGAAAAGGCAATCAATGAAGACCAACTTTGAAATGACCTAGATTTGGAACTAGCAGACAAAGAATATAAACATTCATTTAAATTGCTCAAAGGCGTAGAGGAAATTATAAGGAACTGGGCAATGGCAGCTGGCTCATATATTTGTGTACATATACTTTATTCTTTATATAAAATAGCAATTCTTATAAAAGTGGGGGTGACTGAAAATAGTTTAATCACACACACTCAAAAGGCAAATTGAATTCAAAGTTGTTCTGTAGGACATTCATTCACAGTAAATAACCATTTAAAACTTCATAGACCTTAGAGTAGACTTGAATTTAAACAACTATAATATAAGGTGAAAATTAATGTGTTTTATAAAAGCAGTGCTTAAAATTAGTCTGAAGTCCTTGAGGTAGACAGATATACTTCCAGATTTTGGGAGGAGAATATATAAAAGAATGGTTTGTGAAGGAGAGGCAGATGTGACAGACCTTAAAATATATTTATTTTTTACATGTGGGCATGATGAAATAAGGGTGAGCACCCAAGTGCACCCTGTAAGAAAGATCTGAATATAATAAATAAAGTAGCAATCTTTGGCTGGAGGATATAGTTTGTGACAACAATGGCAAGAGATGATGTATGAAGATGGCACAGTGCTGGACCAAAGAGTTTAGACATGATTCTGAAGACACTGAGGCATCAATTCAAAGACAAGATGCAAAAACCCAACATTATTTCCTTTGAAAACCACAAAGCTAAAAAGAATTTATTGTTTGTACTTCTTACAATCACGTAGTACAAAAAGCAAATGGAATAGTTCTTATAATTTTAGTAAAATTCTATTTAGTCTTCTAAGAATTAAGTTACCACATGACAGCTTTGAGCAAGAAAAAAATGAAGACATTTTCTATGAAATTACTTAACATTTTGGTTACAAGATATATGTAAGAGTTTATGGTTTTACAAAATATTTAACTGAACTATTAAGAAAGAGTCCAATCCCACCACCTTTTGGGGTAGGGGTGGGGCAAATTTAACTTCATATTTACAAATTAAAACCCATGCATAAAATACAAGTTATGATTAAGTTATATCTTTTAAAATATAAGAGAGGAAGGGAGAGGGAGAGAGTTATGGAATCATCAATGATGAGAGATAATCATTGATTGGCTGCCTACTCCACACCCTGAACTGGGGATCAAGCCCACAACATGGGCATATGCCCTGACCAGGGATTGAATTATGCCCTACTGGTTCATAGGTTGATGCTCAACCACTGAGCCACCCTGGCTAGGCATATATATCTTGTAAAGGTTGCAGAAATAAGCAAATGCTTCTTTCCTAAGTTTGTGGCTTTTTTCTGATGAGGAAACTTAGAAGATTCTGTTTGCAGTTTATTATCAGGCAGTTATAAAATTACATTGAAGATTTTAAAGTATGAATAACAAAGGCAAGGCATAAAAATCTTACAGTCTATTAGGTTAGAAAATAAATCCTTTGGAGTAATGTGCTTTTATAATATTTCAGTTGCTTGAAGTAAAGGAATTAACTGGGATTATTTTGTCCTTTTTGAATATCAGAGTACAATATGACCAGAGTACCTTGGAACAGGAAGGAAAATTGAATTTTATGTCTCTGCACTCATGTTTATTTTATCCTTCATGTTATTCACGCTTTATAACTACTGACGTCAAGGAAAGGAACGGAGACTTGTGGCCATAGACACATCTCGTTGCATATAATAAGTGAATTATTACATGATACTTGTTTAACTTTAAAAAGCACCGTTTTCCCCCTGAATTTGTTTTGTGGCATGGAATGGTGTCTTACCATCCTGAGATCATCTATATTGATACATACATAAATATTCCTCTTACTCTGTAATTTCATGAAATGTATTTTGTTTAGAACATTTCCTTCAAAGGTGTTAAGTAATGTCCTATGCAAACAAGGCTCAATCAAGATGTGAGTCACTCTCTCTAAGATCAAATTTTCCTTGTAAATTATCCCAGTGCTTATGAAATAGTGTATCTGGGGCGGGGGGTAGGGATGGGAGGAGAAAAACTATGATTTTTCCTCCAGAATGGAAAATTAAGACAACAAATTCTAGTATTAACACTTCAGTTCCTCTTATTTGCTGGTTTTATCATATGAATATACTTTAAGACAGAGGTTCTCAACCTGTAGGTCACGACCCCTTTGGTGGTCGAAAGACCCTTTCATAGGGGTTGCCTAAGACCATCCTGCATATCAGATATTTACATTATGATTCACAACAGTAGCAACATTACATTTATGAAATAGCAACGAAAATAATTTTATGGTTGGATCACAACATGAGGAACTGTATTTAAAGGGCCAGAAGGTTGAGAACCACTGCTTTAAAGTTTCCTATTTAATGAACAGCAGCAAGACTAATAAACTTTAATATAGTTCTATGGAATGATGATCAAAGTATGATAATTAAATGCCAGATGGCACAATGATTTCCCACAATCTACTCACTTTTGTGATGTTTTTCTTGCTTTGGGTTTCCTGGTAAGCACTTTGTGTTCTATAACTCTGAGGTTTTTGTCTTTGGTATCTCTTTCTAGTATTTTGTTAAAATCATTTACATCTAAATTCCCTAACAACCAAGCTCAAAGATTCCTTTCCCATTATTAAATATCTCTATTCAATATGATTATTTACACTATAAACCATACAACAAAAAGGAGAGTTGACCCAATTCATGATCAATATAAAGGGATATATAAGTATCCTTGACCTTGTTTTATTGCTTTGTTGCTCATTATTGTTACTCTTTACTTTAAATTTGCTTAAGAGTACAACTTCTAACAATAATACTTAATAATGTATGTAAAATCTGCTATTCAATTCTCACATAAAGTTATAGGAGAGTATGAATAAGAAAAACACAGGAGAATTTTGCCAAAACAATTTTATTTTACAGTCCAACCAATGATTAAATGCAAACTTGCTACTCTATCTAGCTTCTATTCTTCTTACACTGATTGAGGTATTATAACATCTAGGATTTTGAATTTATATGCCCAGATATTCCTGCTTGTCCGACTTCTTTCAATTTGTAAGTGGACAAACAAATAAATTCTTCTCATCCTCTTCCTTTTCATGTACTCTGAGTACATCACGTCTTTAAATCAGGGCCGGATCTGTGACCCGCTCTGGTTTATGTCCGAGTCCATCAAACTCTAACTGGCCTACAACTGCGTGCATAAGACGTTCTGTTCCACAGGCACCTCACTCTTTTCTGAATGAAAACATGAGTCTATTAGCACATCTCCTAAAACACATAAGGGATTGAAAGTGGTGCCTCAGCTTATTCGTCAGCATCTCCCTGAAGTGATCCCCCACAAGGAAATAGAAGATGGGGTTGATGACACTGTTCAGGAAGGCCAAGGGCCTGGTCACAATGTATAAGGAGTGGATGATGGCCCTGGGGCATTTGGCCTCGTTCTCGTCCCACAGCCGTGAAATGATCCTCAGGTTCCGCATGACGTGGTAGGGAGTGAAAAGCACAGAGAAAATCACCATGGCCAATATGACTAAGTTGAGGGGCTTTTCAAAGGGCAGCGTGGCAGCCTGTAGCCTGGCTCTCTGCTTTAGGAAGATAGCAATCTTGAAATAAAAGAAGCACATCACAAAAAGAGGAATGAGGAACCCCAAGAAGGTAAGGCACATGCTGTAAATGAAGCTGGGCTTGGCCTCCCCAGAACTTGCATAATCCCTACATCTGGTTTTATTGCCACCTGTAACGGGATTTATAAAGAGAAGCATGGGCACAAGTTCTAAGGTCACCAGAAACCAAATGGCCAAAGAGATTAAAACAGCAAACTCTTTCTTTTGCAGAAGGTGTTCTCGGAAAGGGTAATTCATGAGCAGGTAGCGATCAATACTGACAAAAGTGAGGAAGAGGATGCTGGTGTAGAGGTTGGCATGAAGCATGTACCGGTTGCTGGTGCAGAGCACATCTCCATAGGTCCAGTTTTCAATGGCATAACTTTTGATCAGCAGGGGCAGTGTGCACAGAAAAGCGAAGTCAGAGATAGAGAGGTTAAAGAGATAGATGTTACTGCTATTCCAGTTCTTCAGACAGAAGAGGTAGCCGAAAACCACAAGGCTATTCCCAAGGACTCCCACAACGAACTCAATCCCATAAAAAATGGAAAGGTAGTACTTTCCTAGGACAGCCTCTGCTGCCAGCCAGTTTTCGCAAGATGCATTCCATGCCTAAAGGAGAGAGAGAAAATATAAGGATGAAACACGAGAGGATGGCTAAGGACATAATGGCACTTAACATAATAATAATTCTAAAAGAACGCTCAAAAAAGTTGACTATATGGAGAGTGGTTTACATTAGTAAGGAGTACACATGTATATGCATGTATATGTGACTAATGTTTCAAAAAATATTTAGTAATACTTTTGAACTGTGTCCTAGCCAGTGGGAATAACAACAATGAATGAAAGCTTCTAATTTCAAACAATTTATAATATCTTGAGAAGAATCAGAAATTGAAAAAAAGTGCATATCATAAAAGGTGGGGGTTTATAGTTGTTCCTATGGAAAATAATACAATCCTATATAATAAAAGCCTAATATGCTAAGTGTCTGGTCATCCGTTCAACCAATCAAAGCATGATATGCTAATAATATGCTAAGGCCATTCAACCACTTGCTATGATGTTCACTGACCACTCCGGGAGGGGGGTAGGGCAGACAGTCGACTGGTTGACCAGTCACTATGATGTGCACTGACTACTAGGGGGCAGACGCTCTGACCAGTAGGTTAGCTTGCTGCTGGGGTCAGGACTGTGAGATGGGTAGGACACTCCCTGGAGTCCTCCCACAGTCCCTCCCCAGCTGGCCAACCTCCTGTGTCCCTCCCCAGCCCCAATTGTGCACCGGTGGGGTACCTTGGTCTGGTCTGAGCCCTCTCCCAATCTGGGACCCCTCAGGAGATGTCAGAGAGCTGGCTTCAGCCCAATCCCACAGGTCAGGCCCCCACTGGTGCACAAATTAGTGCATCGGGCCTCTAGCAATTAATAAATAATAATACAAAAATAAACTCTGTGTTTCACATACTCACAACTGTAAACCTACTTTTGCCCCACACTGTATAAGATAAAGAGTATTCCAGGCATTAGTAAAGGCATGTGCAAAGGCCGTGAGGTGGAAACACACATAGAGGATTTGAAAAACTGCAAAGAGACCAATGAAAAGTGCAGTGAAGTGAGTGAAGACAGACGTTTCCAGGACCTACCATGTTCCCCAGCAAACCGTAGTTGTCTGACAAGTTCTGCTGAGTTAAATTAGATTGAATAATAACCTAGAAGAGGAAACAAGGATTGTTATAACTCCAGTCTTGACATTTCAATAGCTCTTACTTTGTTTCTATATTGTTAAAGTATTATGCTTATTTTTATTAAATTCATAAAATGGAAATCAAGTTCTTACATCTAATAAAATACCTCCATCATAGCATCTTTGAAACAGGGGGTTATGAAAATAAGCAACCTGATTCATTCAACCCATATATATCTCGCTCATCTACCATGTTTTCTCTTATAATGAGAACAGATTGTTTCTGGTTGAGTAGGGTACTTAAAGAACTCGAGTTTCTTAAAAATGTACTGAATTGCCATTATTAAATATTGAATCCTACTTATTTCTAGTTAGGAAAAAAGCAAGGTTGAAAATAAAATTTTCCAAAAATCTTTGTCATATAGAACTCTGTGTGCTAGTTGTTGCCACCAAATGATCTTTCAATATAAGTATTTCGGTAAATAGAGCAAAATAAGGTCAAATGACCTGAACTGGGTTTTTTTTGTGTGTGTGTGTGTGTGTGTGTTTGTGTTTTTTTTTCTGGGAAACATGAAAACATTGAGCAGAATTCTCTGTCATGAAAGCTTCTGGAAAATTCATATCTTTTGTCAAATTTAAGTGGTCTACTTCAGTAAAAGATTGCTGGTGTTTTGTGAGTGTTTTATTTATGAAAACAATTCATGGAATTGTAGATATGACAAATTCAATATTTTGATGTTATTTTAATCACTCTTTAAAACATTATAAGTTCCTCTGAGCTTCTCCTCAAGTCTTTCCAGGGCAACCTGCCACTGAGTCCAACTCTAGACAAAGCTGGATAGGAACTTCTTTGGGCAGCAGGCACATGAACGCTGCTGAAGAACTGAGCAGGTTGGCTTATCTCCATCTTTGAGCATATCTGATTCTACTGCTCTCCTGCTTTCTCACATCTCCAGGAATATAGTACATTTCTCAATTTCATATCTTTCCCAAGTTTTCAAACCACTTCTACCTACTCTCCCTACTTCTCATTAGCAGATGTTTTTGTCTTCGAGTTCCCTGAGGGAGAACCCATTCATGGATGTCCACTCTCTGGTTCCGGCCTCTGCATCTGTCTTCTCCTTCCTTCCGGTGACAACAGAGAATGTCTATTCCTCTGGGCTTACTCCATATCCAACTCATTCCCAAATTCTCAGTAATGTTAACTGTTATCCAAACTCTCTCTTTCCTATCTCTTCAGCCTTCTTCTCCTGCTCAGCTACATCTTTTCCATTGGCATATAAACACTCTCTCTTGTCTTAAAAATAAAGAGCAGACATTAACAATTCTCCTTGATTTCAAAGGTTTCTCTCATTAGCATGAATTACAACAAAGAGCTGTCTTCACTAATTGCTTTGATATCCTGACACCCCATTCCCTTTACTCCAATTGGCTTCTGACCCACCACACAACCAAAACAGCTTCCACCTTGCTCAACCCAATGGTCATTTATTCACTACTAGTCTTCTTTCTTGACTTCTCAGCTATTTTTCATACCATGACTTCTGTAAACACTCTCTTCCTTTACCCTCTATAAAATGACAATTTCCTAATTTTCCTTCTTTTTGCCTTGTTCTTTGCAGGCTCTTTTTAAGCCTTCTTGACCTAAGTGTTTAATGTTGAGTTCCTCAAGGCTCAGTACTGAACTTCTTTATCTAGACACTGCATGAATGATCTCATCCACTTTCTAGCTTTAATGATCATCCAGATATCAACTCTCAAATGTATATCAAAGCCTGGACCTGTCTTATAAGTGTTAGTTATTTATACTTACTGCCACTGATACATTGCTTACAGGCACTTCTGCCTCCAGAAATCCTGTACTAAACTCTTCAACTTCCTTCCTGATATGTTATACCCCTACCTAACTCCATCAATGACCTCACCATTTCCCCAGGCCATTTTACCTTAAAAATATAAAAACATTCTTGAAGTCACCTATAGCTTGCCTCCAATTACAAATAAACTACCAGGTCTCGTAGTCTATAATGTATGGATATTTCTCAAATGCATTTCTTTTGCTTCACACCTTTATCACCAGCCTAGTCCTGGCCATCATCATCTCTATCTTGGATTGTACCATATTCTCCTTTAGTCTCCTCACATCTCTGTCCCCCTTTCAATCTGCCTTCAACATGACAGCTAAACGATATTTAAAAACTACAACTACTCTCCTCAACCAAAATGTTTCAATGACTTTCCACTAAAGGAATAAACTCCAAAACCTTTCATAGGGACCTCACAGCATGAACTGCCTCCTGTACTCCACTTCAGCCTCACCTGGCATGACTCACCTCCTTGCTCATCTTCCTTTCTGTTTCTGAGTGCACAGAGAAGACTACTCACATTCAGTGCATTGAATTTCTTTTCACTGACCTTCCCCACTGTGGTTCTTGCCCCATAACGTATTCTGTCTTCTATCTGCACTTCTCTCAGATATCAGTGGGATTCCCAAGATAGCCTCTCTGATCCAGCAGTCTAAATTAGATCCTCACATTTTATGCTCTCATTTTATACTGAGCTTCTTTTTAACACTTCCCTCAACTTTATCTTACTCATAGTGGATCTTCTAGACCTGGCACAGTGACTACCAGATAGTAGATGACCTATAAATGCTTGCAGAGTGGAGAGATAATATAAACACTTGACTGTTTAGAAAATATTTTTATAATATTTTCTCCATGATCAAATCTGTAGTAAGTCCACCAAATTAAGCCCATTGCTCTAGCTACACTAATGAAAGAGAAATATGCAAATTAACCATCACTCCATCACTCCACCACTCCACTACACCCATCAGCCAATCAGAGTGACTATGTAAATTAACCCAACAAAGAGGGAAGTTAATTTGCATATGCAGGCACAGAGTGAAGACTAAAGACAACTGAAGATGACAGCGGCCATGAAGCTGGAGCGAACAGGAGGCTTGGGTTGCTCCCGGCGACAGAGGAAGCCAAGCTTCCAGCCTGCCCTGGGCTCTGCTCAAGGAGTGGCAGCCCTGGCCTCTGCTGGAGGAGCTGGAAAAAAAAAGGAGGGGCTGGGAGCAGCTGGAGTGGAGAAGCCAAGCCTCGCTGCTGCGGCCGGACCAAAGGCCTGGGTCCCAGGTGCCGGAGGAAAACTGGTGCTGACAGCCAGGGGAAGGAAGGCCTATTGCATGAATCTTCATGCAACAGGCCACTAGTTTTACTATAAAAGCTGACACTGCAAATAATATGACTAATATTAAAAAATGGCAATTGTAATAGTGGTAGGTGTGATTTAGATACACATTGGAAGAAAGAAAAATTTAATATATATTTTCTAGGATCACTTTTAAAAATGAGGGATAATTAAAGACTTAGGATTTCACATCTAAAATTAAGAAACATTAGAAAGTCAAGGGCATGTACCAAAGTATTAATAGTTTTATCAGCAGTGATAAAATTCCAGATAATTGGAAACTAAGATGGCGGCATAGATAAACACCGGGAAATTGCTGCTTCCCACAACAATTGATAAATGCATCAAAAACACAAGGCGGACATCATCCAGAACTACAGGAGAGCTGGCTGAGTGTAAATTCTACAACTAGAAGGAAAGAAAAGCACACTGAGAGCCAGAGGAGCTGCGGAGGTGGAGTGCAGAGGTACAGGGGCTCGCGCGCGCGGAAAGGGTCTGGCATCTGAGGACGAGGCTGTCTTTTTGAATCCGGAGGGAGACACAAGCTCCCGACGGCTCTGAAATCCGGTTCCAGGAAGTCTCTGGGGACCCAGAACTCATACAGGGAGAAACTGGACTATCTGGCAGCGGGCGAGCTTGAGGGCGGCTTTCCCTCAGAGGTGCTTACAGCCATTGCCGGGACACTGGGACTCCTTAGGGCGGGGCTGAGGCTCCAACATAGCTGCTTGCTCCGCCCTTTGATTCCTTGAGATGCCGCCCCGCCCAGGCCCTGGCAGAGGCTTTTGCATATGAATGCCCTGGCCATTTGCAACCTGTAATTACCTAACCACAGCCAGGCCAGATAGGCCCAGAGCTTCCAAGAGAAGACCCAAGGCCCCACAGCAGCTTGCATTGCTACACAGCTGAGCATCATCTGGGCACTTCCAAACTCCAAAAAAAGGAAGGGGAATCTGCAGTTCCCTTCGTAGTTCCTGCTGTGTAACCTCAGGCAGAGGCTAAATTAGCACCTCCTTAGATCCAAGAGCCACTGTACACAGTGGTCAGAGGGGGACCATCTAGATCACAACTCCTCAGATCCATAAGGGACACACTCAGGGTGTAGTCTCAGTGAGCACCAAAGCCGCACTGAAGCAAGTCTTGCCCCAGAAGGGTGTCTCCAGCACAGAAGTTCTCCCACTGCAGACACAGCTGATTCTCACTGCCAATTGGCCTGGAGGTCAATTCCTCCCAGTGATCCTACAACAACCAAGGCATAGCTACAACAAGACTGTGCACAAAGCCCATAAGGGGGTGCACCAAGAGTGTCCACCTCAGGTAACTGGGGAGGCTGAGCCACTGGGCCCTACAGGACACCTAGCACACAAAGCCACTCTATCAACACAGGGAAGCAGCCAAAATGCGGAGACAAAGAAACAGGTTACAAATGGCAGAAACGGAGGAAAGCAAACGACTGGATATAGAGTTCAAGGCCACGTTTATAAGGTTTTTCAAGAATTTTATGGAAACTGCCGATAAATTTAATGAGTCCCTCCATAAGTATAGTGAGACCATGGAGGACATGAAAAAGGACCAACTAGAAATTAAGCATACACTGACTGAAATAAAGAATAATTTACAGAGATCCAACAGCAGACAAGAGGATCCCAAGAATCAAGTCAAAGATTTGAAATACAAAGAAACAAAAAATACCCAACTGAAAAAGAAAAAAGAAAAGAGATTCCAAAAATATGAAGATAGTGTAAGGAGCCTCTGGGACAACTTCAAGCGTACCAACATCAGAATTATAGGGGTACCAGAAGAAGAGAGAGGGCAAGATATTGAAAACCTATTTGAAGAAATAATGACAGAAAACTTCCCCTACCTGGTGAAAGAAATAGACTTACAAGTCCAGGAAGCGCAGAGAACCCCAAACAAAAGGAATCCAAAGAGGACCACACCAAGACACATCATAATTAAAATGCCAAGAGCAAAAGACAAAGAGAGAATCTTAAAAGCAGCAAGAGAAAGACAGTCAGTTACCTACAAGGGAGTACCCATACGACTGTCAGCTGATTTCTCAACAGAAACCATGCTGGCCAGAAGAGAGTGGCAAGAAATATTCAAAGTGATGAATAGCAAGAACCTGCAACCAAGATTACTTTACCCAGCAAAGCTATCATTCAGAATAGAAGGTCAGATAAAGAGCTTCACGGATAAGGAAAAGCTAAAGGAGTTCATCACCACCAAACCAGCATTATATGAAATGCTGAAAGGTATTCTTTAAGAAGAGGAAGAAGAAAAAGGAACTCTTACCATTTGCCACAGCATGGATGGAACTAGAGAGCGGATAAATACCACATGATCTCACTCATTTGTGGAATATAATGAACAACATAAACTGATGAACAAGGACTGATCCAGAGACGGAGAGGCATTGATTGGACTGTCGGGCTTTGGAGGGAGGGTAGGGGAGGGGGGGGGCAAGGGGGAAAGATCAACCAAAGGACTTACATGCAGGTATATAGGCCTAACCAATGGACACGGACAACAACGGGGGGGGGGGGGGGGGAGGTGAGGGCATGAGCGGGGGGGGGGGGGTAGAGGGTAACGTGGGGACAAGGACACATATGTAATATTTTAATCAATAAAAATATATTTTAAGAAAAAAGAATATAGAGGTTTCATAACCAAAAAAAAAAAAAAAAAATTCCAGATAATTTTTATAGTGTGCATTCTCCTTTTGATTTATCTAGACTTTGTATTTTCTCCATATCAGCTTGTACTTAATAATATTAAAAATTCTTAGGAATACAAGAAAAAAGTTAAATTTTTAAAAAAAGTATTTTTTAAACAATAGGCTTTATTTTTTAGACTAAGTTTTGGTAAGTTTTCACTATCACTTCTAACTCTACTCCTAGCTAGTTTCATAACTTGTAGATGCTCTCTTCCTTGCCTTCTATGACTGGCAATCTCCTGTTGTCTTTTCTCTGTTTATAGACTTTTCTGTGGTCTAATCATTGCTTGCCCAGGCTTTAAATGTAGCTCTTCAAAGCTCAGTTCTGGGCAACTTAGTTATTTTGGGAATACTTAAAAAACTGGTGTACACACTCAAATGAATATTAAGACAATAGAAAGTTTTTAAGACAAAAAAATTATTTGTCTCATTTTTCAGTTTCTTCTTTTTCTAGTTATAAGTCTTAATTTTCTGCCTAGTCAGTTCTTAAATGTACTAAACTGACTTATGTCAGTAGCTTACATGCAGCAGAAAAGTTTGACTGCTAGGAAAGAAAAATACAGCTACAACTAGAAGGCAGATTACCAATAGCTAACACTCAGCAAGTTGAAGCCATGGATTCTTTTGTTTTTGAGTTGTCCACTGGGATTGGAAATTAAGGAGAAAGCAGGGATAGAAAATATCAGGACTGAAATAAGAAAAATGAATGGCTAGTCAACTTTGACCTTTTTCTCAGAGTGGTTCCTTCATTCTTTTAAAAAACACACAACAAAAACATTTTATTATGTAACACTCACTCAGAAAATGCAGAGAGGCAAAAAGAAGAAATCAAAATTTCTGTAAACCAATGACTCCTAATTTTTGGATATCATCTTACTGTTTAATACTTATTTGAATTTATTTTTATAGAAATATGTTTTTCAATCTGTTTTTGATAGATTTATTTTATTTAAAAATATTATTCCTAAATTCATAATACTAATAAATTGTGGCTTTATAAATGTAAGTCTGTCTAATATTTGCAAACCAATTTAACCTTGCCAGGATCCTCAATTTCCAGGGTAATAGATTCCAAGTTTGATGATGCTTGTAGTTAAGTGTGTTCTTAGTGTGGCCGTGGCCATCACAATTCTACAAATTGATGAAATAAGCTGGTCCTTTAAGGAAAATTCCCAATTGAAAGGAAATTTCCTTATGAAAAATGAATATTCTCTCCCATTTTCTAGTGGTTGATTTTTAATTTTTAGAAAATACAAATTGTTATAAATGATTTGGACAAATTATTTTTAACAGGTTTTTAGATATTGGCAATTAAAGTAAAATCTTTAATTATTTATTCAAAATTATACCTATACCTGTTAGAATTATTAAACTACAAGGAATATTAATTTCACTTACATAAGCAGTTCTTAATTTTAACTTGAGAATATCATTCTTTCACTTTGATTATATTCAGCCTTTTAAAGGTATATGCTTTTGAAACTTAAATTAAAAACATATTTGATAATTTAATAACTTTTAAATTGTTTTCGTTATATTCATCATAATATAGAACATTTATGAAATATTAATTCTTAACTGTTTTATTAAGCCAAATTTACACAGTAATATGTGTATATTTTTATGAAATTGATTTTTTCATTAATAATCCATTTGAATAAAGAACATATTTACACTGAAAAGATATAATCACTTAATGTTGATGACTTGATGTATATTATATATTGCAGAAATTACACCAGAAGTCAAAGGATTAAAATGTTAAAGTATGATGTCAAATTGTGTTTTTTTTTAATTTCTTAAAAATAACTCACCAATTATAAAACATTTTGGAAGATATAATAGCAATGATTTCTGCAATTTTCCCTAGTGAGTTATATTCTTGAATAATGCAATTTTTACAAACACAATTGGTAAATTTTAGTATTTCGTCTAGCACATTATTTTCAATATATAATATATATGATATTTGTTTCATATGATTTAGAAACTTTACATTTTTTTCAAATAGTTAAATTTATTTAAGTAATTCTTGTTCCTTTTTTATGAAATATAGTTACCAAAATATAAGCAAATACAATAAACCTCTTAGAAGAAAATGAATGTATTATTTGGCCATTTAAACAAGGCGTTACATTTGTTAAAAAAATAAATGTAAAGGAAATATATATGACTTCCTTTCAGTTTCTTTTGCTGCCCTACATGCACATATGAACAACAGTTCAGACAGTTCATTTAAACATTGCTTTAAACTTTAATTGCACACAAGCCACTTTTTAAAGAAACCCCTAACAAACGGCATTTATTTACTTTAAATACCTGGGCAACATGAGTTACATTACAACTTACCGTTCTGTCGGAAAGTCCTAATCCCTTGACAGAAATTCTTTGCCAGCAACTTGATGCAGCTTCTGACCCAGTACTGTGCCTCTAGACATAGTGAGAGCAGTGTGATTTGCGTATCACGCAGCCAAGATGAATAATTCAAAAGTCAAGGAACAATTTACTCAGTCAAACCTCCAAGCCAAGTTCAAGCAAGGGAACTTCCTGTAAAGTCCAGACACAAAACAAATTCATTTCACAAATCGCTCTTGAAAAGACTGCCATTTAAATATTTTTATTGTCTTTCAAAACAACAGAAAAGCATGTGTTATTTTTGTCTATTTGCATATTTAAAAGTTAGTACTGTTTATGTTGGGTATACAATTGCTTTTGCTTTTTAAAAAGCAGTTTTTAAAAGACTGTATTGAGATATAACATACAGAACCATAAAATTCACCCATTATAAGTATATGATTCATGATTTGTAGTAAATTCATAGTGTTGTACAAGCATCACCACAGTCTAACCTGTTTTATTCATGTTGTTGTTTTTTTCCTTTTATTGAATTTATCCGGGTGACGCTGGTTAACAAAATTATACAGGTTTCAGGTGCACAATTCTACAACACATTATCTGTACACTGTATTGTGTGTTCACCACCCCAAGCCAAGTCTCTGTTCATCACCCCATACCCTCCTCCACTCTCTTCATCCTCGGCAATACCACACTGTTGTCCAAGTCCATAAGTTTGTTTCCTCTTTGTTTTATATTTTGCTCAATCCCACCCTCCTCCCCCAGCCCACCCTCAGCTGTCAGCCTGCTCTCTATGTATGAGTCTGTCTCTATTTTGCTTGTTAGTTCATTCTGTTCTTTGGATTCTGCATATGAGTGAAATCATATGGTACTTGTCTTTCTCTGACTGGCTTATTTCACTTTGCATAATTGCAGCATTACTTACTATGAGCAAAATTTGGAAGGATTCCAAGTGTCCCATCAGTAGATAAGTGGATAAAAAAGCAGTGGTAGCCCAGCCAGTGTGGCTCAGGAGGTCATGGTTCAATTCCCTGTCAGGGCATGTGCCTAGGTTGCAGGCTCGATCCCCCATGTGGGGTGTGTAGGAGGCAGCCGATTAATGATTCTCTCTCATCATTGATGTTTCTATCTCTCTCTCCCTCTCCCTATCTCTCTGAAATCAACAAAAAATAGTTTTTAAAAAAGGCAGTGGTACATTTACACAATGGAATACTACTTAGCCATAAGAAGAATGGAAATCTTACCCTTTGTGACAGCATATAGATGGACCTGGATAGCTTCTGCTTTTCCCCCCCATTTTTAAAATTGATAATTTTTGGTGAATTCTATATTGGGCATATAATAACAAAATATCTGTTATCAACAATTTTGATGGAACTATAAAGCAAAGAGAGGTGGTGTCTAAGCAAGATAACCTCAGCACCTGGAAATTCATACATTGGAGTCAATGCTCTGCATAGCACCTGGAAGCTCATCACCGCAGTTTCAGACAGGAATCCCACCTGGCTTTTCTGAGGATTATGCTAGGTTTATATTCAAGTAGACACTTGGTCTACTTGATGTGAACCATAGGGTCTATGCCGTGTCCCTAATTGTGCAGGCAGTAGTGATTTAATTTGAATGACATGAAAGTTGAGCATTGAGTTAGCAGGGACAGGCAAAAGCCCAAAAGGAACTCTGCAAATGATACAAGCTTGGTCTACGAAAGGAGCAGTAAAAATGGAGTGAACGGGTGGGATTTAAGACCAGTGGAAGTAAAACGTAAGGAGTGGGTGGGTAATAGGTTAGAGATGTATAGCATGAGGAAGAAGACCTGACCAGGAAGTTTTTGGCTTTAGCATCTATGCAGATCAGGCGCCAGTAATAAAGATATAAGTGATTTGGTTATGGAAGAGCTTTTTCATGAACTCCACATCTTCAAATGCTTCACCCCCTCTGTAACACGATAACATTTTGACTTCGAGTCATTCTAATTATATTACTTTTGTGTATTTTATTATACTTGAGCAAAGGTTAGCTTTATCTTATAGTTACAAAATAGAAAATAAGGCTTTGCATGTGTAGGAAAATGTTGTGCATTAATAGAAAACTCACATTATTTATGCATAGGGCACACCCCTTCAGTTTAGCTGATTCCCATTGTAGGGGAGTTATTTTACAACTAGGTGGGTTGTAGAATAGTGGAAGCAATGGAAGTTTGGTCCTCTGCAGTATATCTTCAATTTGGTCTCAGTTTTGACTCAACTTTCAACATTCCTATTCTGTAAGGCTGTTCTTCGAAAAATGCTCTTTTTAACTGGTTATAATATCTAGCTGTTTTTTTGTTGTTGATTGTGAGTAAAATAAAAATTTTAACATGTCCAGAAAAAAAGAAATTCTATGTATTCCAGCCAGTCTTCCTAGTCACACATTTCCCCTTCTTCAATATATGAAAGCCGAAATTTTAGAAACTTAAAAAAATATGTTATGTCTATCTACACACGCACACACACACACACACACACATATTACATGAATGAAATATAAATGTATTTATACATGAAATGTATGTGTATCTATTTCTTTATCAAATATCTGTCATTTTTGAGTTCTTGTATTTCAGGTATTGCACTAAGCACCTTAATGCAATAAATGCTTGTAAAAACTCTCTGAGGTTGTTATTCTTTTTAAACTTTTTTTCATTTGACAGGTTAAAAATCCGAGCTTCAAAGAGGTTAATTAACTTCCCCAAGATCACAGAATCTGTAAGGAGAGGGACCTGAGTTTAAATCTATATATTTTGATTATAAAAGCACCAGCTCTGACTCTTGACTTCCTTACAAATTGAATGACAATACCTTTGATGTACTTCACAGATTAAATCAAAGTCCAAGAATTAATGACATTTTTTTTCCCGAAATGCAGTTCTTTTGTACTTTTAGAGGGAAAACTAAAAAAACAACAACATCACTTTCGTTTATAATTTAAAAGGGCAAAGCAGCGCTAGCTGGTTTGGCTCAGTGGATGGAGTGTTGGCCTGTGGCCAGAAAGGTTCAATTCTGGTCAAAGGGCACGTACCCAGGTTGTGGGCTTACTCCCCAGTAGGGGACATGCAGGAGGCAACCAATAGGTGATTCTCTCTCATCATTGATGTTTCTATCTCTCTCTCCTTCTCCCTTCCTCTCTGAAATCAATAAAAATGTATTTTAAAAATAAAAATAAAAGGGCAAAGCATTTGCATGACCAGCACGAGGTTTATGAATTCGAAGCATAAATTAACATGGACCCCTTCCAAACAACCCAGGGACATGGCTGCATTTCACAGGTTGCTGCCACCATTCTGGTGGGAGACATGGAACACTCCCTCTTTATGGGGTTGGTGGGAGTTCCCCAGAGCTTCCTCTTTCTTTTCCCCACATCCTGCTACCATCCTACCCTGAACTGCTAAGATAAAAAGTGGTCTATACTTCTTCTTTCAGAGAGTACAAGTCATCAGACCTGTGGCTTGGTGGCCTTGCTCTCCACCCCAGTCCTAATTCATCAAAGGCACCAGAGCCCTAGGATGCCCTCAGTGGAGAAACTAGAGTAATTCTGGGACAGATTTAATAAAAGGTCTCCGGTACTTTTGTTTTTTTCATGTCATGAGACTTCATTCAAGTCGATAGCTGCACAGGGCCAAGAACAGATGCAGGATTCTGGACCTTGTGAATAGGGCCAACATCATGGGTGTGCAATCTTTTAGTCACACAGGGCCTCACACATTGAAGGACCACACACTTGACTTAATGCTCTACTCCCAGATTTTAATTGAAATTCTTTACATTAAAAAAAAAATCGATTTGAGACGAGAGAGAGGAGAGAGAGAGAGAGAGAGAGAGAGAGAGAGAGAGAGAGAGAGAGATTTGTTTTCTACTTATGTATGCATTCATGGGTTGATTCCTGTATATGTCATCACCAGAGACCTAACCCATACCATGGTGTATCGGGACAACACTCTAACCAACTGAACTAATAGGCCAGGGCTTAATTGAAATTCTTAATAACTTTTTAATAAAAGGCCCTGTATTTTCATTTTGCATTAGACTGTGCAAATTATGTAACTGTCTTGCCTGGGAGAGTACAAATTTCCTAGAAAATGATTTCTATTCAGCATGTAAAATTTCAATGGGGCAAAGTTTTCATTTTTTTGGTGTGCTTCTTTCTTTTCTTTAAACAACATGATGTTGAAATTTACTGGGTAAGAGCACAGGGCTGGTGGCAAACTGCCTCTTTTCAAATCTGAACTTAACCTCTTACTTGCTCTCAGTTTTCTTATTTGTAAAGGAGGCCAAGTGCATGGAGCTATGTATATAGTAGAAGTTCATAGTTCATTTATATAGTGTGGGGTCCAAATTAATTGGTAAATAGATGCCAGCTATTATAGACATTTATAGCAAATAAGAAGAAAACTTCTTCAGAGTGACCATGACAACCCAGTGCTATCAATATGAGAATATTTGCTGCCCAGGATGGTCTATTTAAAAAGTTTAATTATTGGTTATCAGATGTATTGGTTATCAAATTTAATTATTTAAATCTGCCAACTAAATAGAACATTTTAGAAAAGAAACCAGACATGTTGAAAATAAATAAGTAAAGCAGTCATAGGAAGGTTCTACTAGAAAAGTCTCTGGGCATGGTTAGAAGACAAATTCTTTCAATAGCACAAATAAGCCCTCTAAAGGTCACATTGATCTTTAAGGAGTAACAGGCAGGGTATGGTAGACAATGAATGCAATTCAAGGAATTTCTCTTAAAACCTTAAGGGTGGTAATTAATCATCATCATCATCATCATCATCATCATCTACACTAATAAAAGACAAACATGCAAATTGATAGTACCTTCACTATGCCTTAAGCCACGCCCACCAGCCAGAGTGACTATATGCAAATTAACCCATCCAAGATGGCGGCCAGCAGCCACGGAGCTGGAGCAAGCATGAGGCTTGGTTGCTCCAGTGATGGAGGAAGCCAAGCTTCCTGCCTGCCACAGCAGGCTCTTAGCTCCACTCAAGGCAACAAAGTTTCAATTATAGAAGATAAATAAACCCCAGATACTTGCTTTCAGCCGGTGTGGCCATGGAGCTGGAGTGAGCAGGCTTGAGTTGCCCCTGGCGATGGAGGAAGCCAAGCTTTCCACCCGCCTTGGCAGGCTCTGAGCTCCACTCAGGCTACAAAGTTTAATTATAGAAGGTAAATAAATCCCAGAATAAAAAAAAAAAATAAAGGAAAAAAGAAGAGGCTGGGAGCTTCCGTCACCGGGGTGCTTGGCCAGCCTGAAAACAGCCCTCAGCCCCTAACCCAGACTGGCCAGGCACCCCAGTGGGGACCCCCACCCTAAAGGGGGTGTGACCAGCTGCAAACAGCCATCAGCCCCTCACCCAGGCTGGCCAAACCTCCATGGGGTGAGGGTCCCCACTGGGGGGGAGGGGCTTGACCAGCCTGCAAAGAGTCATCAGCCCCTCACCCAGGCTGGCCAGGCATCCCAGTGGGGACCCCCACCCTGAAGGGGGTATGACCAGCCTGCAAAGAGCCATCAGCCCCTCACCCAGGCTTGCCAGGCACCCCAGTGGGAACCCCCCACCCTGAAGGGGCTGTGGGAAGCCTGAAAACGGCCTTTAGCCCCTCACCCAGGCTGGCCAAACCCCCAATGGGTGAGGGTCCCCACTGGGGTCTTGGCCAGCCTGAAAAGAGCCATCATCTCCTCACTCAGGCTGGACAGGCACCCCAGAGGGGACCCCAACCCTGTAGGGGGTGTGACCAGCCTGAAATCGGCACTCAGCCCCTCACCAGGCTGGCTAGGCATCCCAGTAGGGACCCCCACCCTGAAGGTGCTGTGGCCAGCCTGAAAACAGCCCTCAGCCCCTCACCCAGGCTGGCCACACCCCCCAGCGGGACCCCCACCCTGATCCGGGACACCCTTCAGGGCAAACCAGCTGGCCCCCACTTGTGCACCAGGCCTCTACCCTATATAATAAAAGGGTAATATGCAAATTGACCCTAAAAGCAGACCGACTGAGAATGACTGGTCACTATGACACACACCGACCACCAGGGGCAGATGCTCAATGCAGGAGCTGTCCCCTGGTGGTCAGTGCGCTCACACAGGGGGAGCTCTGCTCAGCCACAAGTCAGGCTGATGGTTGCCAGCACAGCGATGGTGGCGGGAGCCTCTCTTGCCTCCTCAGCATTACTAAGGATGTCTGACTGCAGCTTAGGTCTGCTCCCTGCTGGTAAGGGGACATCCCCCGAGGGTTGCCGGGCTGCCAGAGGGATATCTGACTGCCAGCTTGGGCCCGATCCCCCAGGGAGCGGGCCTAAGCCAGCTGGTGGACATCCTCCGAGGGGTCCCAGACTGCAAGAGGGCATAGGCTAGGTTGAGGGACCCCCCCAGAGTGCACAAATTTTTGTGCACCAGGCCTCTAGTAATAATAATAAACCCCCAAAGAGGTTGAAATAAATCAAGATTATTGAGGATGATACTTTGGTGTTGCTGTGTTGGGTGAACTTACCCAATGCTACCTGATTAATTTCCTGTCCAAAGAATGGTTTAGGTAGGAGAAAAATTTTTAGAGAACAGCAAAAGAGAAAACAATGCATAGAGGATATATGTGATTGTCTCTAAATGCTTCCAGATTCTAGACTCCAAACAAACTGTTGACCAAATTTTTCTTTTTACCATGGAAAGTTGTCCATTCAATATGACCATTTAATTTGTGGCAAAGCAATCTGTTTCCACTTTATATAAAATTTCTTGTCATATACAAAGGTTTTTTTTTTCTCTTATCACATAATTGAAAAAAATATGTCACATTTATTATCTTTCCACACAACTCAAAGGAATTGTGTTCTGCTGAATTTAAAATATGTTAATTGTTGGATGTCTCTGGTTACCACTGAAAATATTTTAAGTTCTTTTAGTGATTGATAGTTAATCTAGAAATACAACAATCGCTTCTCGGCCTTTTGGCTAAGATCAAGTGTAGAAATACAACAAACTCACCTTTTAATATTCAAACACCAACAGCTACATGATTTTTTAATGATATATGGTAAACCTCAGTCACAGGTGTTTCCCTACAAAAATAATGCTGTCTTGTTTCCCTGATATGAAATTCAAACATTTGTGTGAATTATGGAGACAAATTGTATTCTTAACAGTCAATGACCAAGGCATAGCCTTTTTGATTAAAATGTTTGCCTAAAATACTGAAATGTGTTAATTGGCTATTCAAACACTCAGTCGTTTCCAGTCACACCTACTGTATTTTGTACAAATTGGCTTGATTCTTAGATTAATTTGCATTATTTATGAAACCACAACAAAACAACATTTACTTCATCATTTTGATGTACACATAAGCATTTTTGACTGAGTGTGAATTAACCACTCCCCATCTTGTACCCATGGCTTGCTCCAATATACTATTTATCCTTTGAATAAAAAACAAGAAGTCAGTCTGATTGAATCTCACAGAGCATTTTGGTAATTGAATTGGGAGGTTTTCAAAATTCCCTGGAGAACAGAAAATGTGTTCATTAAGAGAGCTAAGCCCTTTGTGACAGCTTTATGAATTAAATTAAGGAAACTACCTGTCCCCATTAATAAAACATTCAGTGGTGTGATTCTTCTGTATTACTATCTTTACCTCTACAACATACTTATTGATGTAGTTATTATATTAACATATGTTTTGTGCTGACATATACTGCAAACTAATGAAATTTTATTTTCACTGTTAAGTTAATATTGTATTACAGTAAACGAAGAATTTTCAGATTGTAACAGTTCTAACAATTACAACTAAACAATGCAAAAATTTAAGAAAATATTCAAACACTACATTTTAAAATAAATCCACTCTGCATTATTTATGTATTTACAAGTAGTATTTTTTCATGTTAATCTAACTTTTAAGCCCATTGTTTGTATAATTTAAGAGTTGTTGCTGGTCAGAACTCCTTGCATGGCCCGTTGTATTTGGAGAGCTGCTGAGAAATCATTGCATAGAGCTACCTCATCCTAGACACAGGGACATCCGGCTCAGTGATTAGGAGGGGTATGAGTTTGACCACAGTTGATATATTAGCTAGATTCATTTAATCTGGTTTTAATGTTTTTTTATATCTGAAAATTATTATAAAATGTATCAAACACTTTTTGCTAAATGTCAACTCCTAATTAATAAATGAATTAATGTTTCAGTGATTATTCTTTATATGATCTTTATAATTTTATTCAAGACTCATAGTGTATCAGTTTCAATTTAAGTAATCCCGTGTTGGTGTGCTGATTGATTTAGAATCCAACATATAGATCTTGAGATTTTTACAATTCATTTTTGTAATAGGTGTATTTGTGACTAATGCAAGGGCCTTGTCCATCTTTGGTTATTACACAAGCCTCCTTTTAGTAGCAGGAAGAATTATGTATACAGAACAAGGGGCAAGAAGTTTCTAAATATTGTTCCCTAGAGAGATGAAAACCCAGCCTCTTAGATCATCTGTGTGTGGGGGGGGACTGGGGAAGGGAATGCAGGAAAAATAAGTCTATCACATAGCGCTATGCTTTGTGAATTTAAGAAGAGAATGAAGAAAAATAAATAAATCATAGAAATGGAGGGGGAAATCCATGACATCAAAGAATGGGGCTGACGCAGGGGAATGTTTGGAATCATAGATACATGAATGTCAAGGTCAAAGGGCAAGAATTAATGGGAAGAAGTACCTCATTGAGTAAAAAATAAATATACTGGTGATGGTAAAAATTAGCAAAATTCAAAGAATCTAGCTTACCTTTCTCTTAAATGGGTTTGCTGCACATTTATTTTAATTAAGAGAGTCTGCTGACTCCATTAACCTTATAACTGTCCAATTTTATTTACCCAGATAGGAAATATTTTTGCCAGGATTGATGTTTTTGTTCATTTTAATTTGCACACTATGCCTTTAGCAAGTTGAAAATATTTGACAACGATAATTTTAAAATTTTACTTATAGGTATTCTGCAATATGAAGTTTTAAATTGACACATAAACTTATATTATGTTTAATTCCAAGGAAATTAAAAAAATAATAAAATTATATATTCTAGGAGGAAAGTCAATAATGTACCATCTACTATTAAACTGTAAAACTAAAAGAAAGAACAAAGATTCAACTGTGGAACATAAAGAGGGTCCAGGAGAATATTACATGTATGAGTAATAGTTATTATGAACTAATAAGAGTCTCCACCTCAGTGAGGGCACTAAAGCAAGTAATACGAATACTGCCTACAAACGTGTTTAAATTTATATTAAAATATGTATTTGCATTTCACACTTTTCGGTTCATTCACAGTGCATGCTTTTTTTAAAAAATATATTTTATTGATTTTTTACAGAGAGAAAGGGAGAGGGATAGAGAGTTAGAAACATCGATGCGAGAGAAACATCAATCAGCTGCCTCCTGCACACCCCCTACTGGGGATGTGCCCGCAACCAAGGTACATGCCCTTGACCGGAATCGAACCTGGGACCCTTCAGTCCACAGGCCAACGCTCTATCCACTGAGCCAAACCGGTTAGGGCCACGTTGCATGTTTTTCATTTTAGCTTTATTGTTGAAAGTATTACATATGCTCCCTCCTCCCCCCATTGACCTGTATCTGCATCACCAAATGATCCCTCATGTTTCCCTTCAACAGCCATCCTCACTTCTTAACCACGTCCCCCTCCTTAAATCCTTGTGACCACTATTCTGATCTCCCTTTCTATAACTTTGTCATTTCAATGGACTCATGCAATATGTAACTGTCTAGGATTGGCTATTGCATTCAATATAATTCTCTGGAGACTCAGCCAGGGTGTTGCGTGTGTCAATAGTATGTTCCTTTTTCTTGATGAGTCGTAATCTGTGGTGAGCATATACCTCGGTTGGCTTATTCAGCTGTTGAAAGACATCAGGTTGTTCCCAAATTTGGGCTTTTAGGAGAAATAGAGTTCTAAGAACATCTATATACAGATTTGGGTGTAAGTGTAAGTTTTCATTTCTCTATAATGAATGCCCAAGTGTCGAATTGCTGAGTTATGTGGTAGTTGCATGTCTACTTTTTTTGGAAACTACTAATGCATTTTCCAGCACATCTACACCATTCTAGACTTCCACTAGCAACATGTGAGCAATTCAAGTTTTTCTGCATCCTTGCCAGCATTTTGTGTTGTCACCATATTTATTTTAATTATTCTGATAGGCATTCTGGTATCTAATTATGGATTGTTCCTCAATGATGTGGAAAGTAGTTCATGTGATTATTTTCCATCTGCATATATTTTTTTGCTGAAATGTCTGTTAAACACTTGTTTTGCATATTCATTTTCTAATTGAACTAGTTGGATATCTTTTTTATTATCATTGGATTTGAGTGTTTTTTATATATCCTTTAACCACATTCAGTTTGTTAAATAAGAAGATAATTCTTCCTTGTACTCCCTACTACAATAAATTCATTTTTTTAATTTATTAAAACACAAGGACTTAAACTGCTTGTCTAGGTCTAAAAAGAGAGGAAGCGACATGAAATAAATCCTGGGTGTTAATTTATTTTATTCCTGGTTTCCTTCAGGCATTTATCAGTTAAATATAGAATAATATCTATACCAAGAGAAAACTTGATTTATGGTTAGGATCATTGGCTTTGAGCTGATAATGATTCTGTTTCAGTGTCTTATTATTGCCTTTAAGGAGCTAAATGGTGCATGACTTGAAATTGTGTAGCTTGCTTGAATTATGAAATTTGAGAGTATTACCTATTGTCATCACACAAATAATTGTCTCACAATCGTCAGAGGGAAAATTTTGTACAGCCCAGATTTGCACCTGCCTTAGTTTAGTTTAAAGTTACATATTGCTGTTAGATGCAATCATAAGAGCAAATAAATTTTCTCTTGATAGTGTTTATTGTATTGACTTCCATTTATATGGTTGTGTTCATACATTTCTGCCAGTCTAATGCATCTCGTTTCAAACTGTACAAGTATCATTAAAAAGAGAAGTGAAATATAAAGCGAGTTGTCTTAACTTTGGCAAAAAATGCTTTATAACTTCAATGTAAGATGGACTAGAATAAAGTAGGAAAAGGATGTTGCATTGTTGTTCTTATAAAAATGTTCATCCATGTGAGAAATAAATGTGTCTAAAAAATTCTTCTCTGTCCCTGTGTATCCAGGAACCTAATTGGGCATAATCTTAGGAAGTCAGAATAATGGGCATTTTCTGGGGCTAACAGATATGAATGTTCAGTGTTGAAGAATTGGCCCTCTTCACCTTGCAGGGGAAAATTAAACGCATGCTTCATTCCAAAAACGTTTCTAGATGAGAGCAGTTCCACCGTACTATGTCCTCTGTTGCAGGTTTAAGGGCATACGTGCCTGGGATTTCTAATCCCAGTAAATGCTGCCATTTTAACCTCCACCACCACAAGGACTCAAGCAGTCATGTGAGGACAGATGGTAAGAATATGAGTCAAGTGCTCACTTTACTTCTCAATGGCCTTTTCTGTTACAAACATGGCAATAAGTCATATTTAGTTTTAAAACAGAGGAACTTCCAGATCTGTAACAAATCAGCAAGATGTTTCAAAATAGCTAATTAACATTTTTCTACAATGTCTGCCTATCTATGCATAGGGGCCACTGCATCGTTCCCATGTACCAGAGGTCAAGCCTAAAGTGATGGAACCCCATGGGCATAGCACTTTTCAAATTAGAATTAACTATATTAAACAGAATGTTTCCTTTTTAGAGCTGCATTTTTTTCCTCTGAGATTTAAAAATATCGGAGATACAATGTTTACAGGCGAAAAAAATGCAACTTTTTGTAATGTCCATGTTAAAGACCCACTGAGGACTATGATTTGGAATGGGCAGCATGTTATTGTTACTGGTAGAATACCTTAGTGAGTTTTTCTTAATATTAGCACTCATAAAGTAATATTATCCACAAATAGTTAAAACTTTGCATGATGTTTTCAAAGGTCTTTTAGTCACTTGCATTTTTATGTTCTATATATGTTTGTCTTTCGCAAAGTTTTTCTTGTGTTTCATAGTTGCTATGTCACCATGTCCTAAGGCAGACAGTTCCCTGACCTCTTACATCTTTATATTCCCACAGCTCACAACTTAATGATAATCTCCCTCCAAGGCCATGAACTCTATGACTCCAGTTACCCTCCGGAATCTGAGTTCCATGTAAGGCAAATGATGGAATCAGCGAACCAATGGTGTAGAGTGTAGACAATTTGTATTTTGATTGGCAATGTCTTTAGATATTAGTGTGATTTAAAAATCACATTAACTTTTCCAAAAGAAATTATAGAATATTACCCACCACTTTCCATAAGTAGGAAGATGCCACCCTCCATGTATATTTTGAAATATGTAAATAAATTAATAATATGTTTAAATTATCCCTGTTACAGTTAAGGGCTATGCTAGTTGTGTTGAGTTAAAGATAGGTAAATCAAATAAAGCCCTGGCCTTACAAACTTGTTTAATAATGTATTTGAAACTATCAGTTACCTTCCAGAAATTATAGAGGTATGGGACTAAGGCTAGATCTAGACTCTTAATGGGAGGTTTCAATTTTTCCACCTTTCCTCAAAGACAACTCGACTCATCACGTTTTGTAATGTGAGAGTTACAAAAATATGAAGTAATTATGTGGCTCTTGGTTTCTTAGCACAGGCATTGTATACACTTGGTATGTTTTCTTTATTAAGCTTTCTATCATATGGTGTAAGAAGGCCTAGCAGCAGAGAAGGACAAGTGGCTGCTTAGTGATGTCTTTTCCTCATTTCTGGGAGGAGGGTTAGATTAAGTGACATCATTTTGTAATCCATGAAACAGACATGGCCCTTCATGTTAGGCCAATTCTGAAATGAGAAACATACATATTTGTACATGATTGCAATGTGAATGTTTCTGAAATAGCATCACCCTAAATTTGTTAAAGTGCTGTTTTTTTTTATTGATCATACTAGTAGCCCTGCGCACAAATCTGTGCGCCAGTAGCTCTCTGTGGGGCCTGGCTGCTCCGTGCCCACTGCCCAGAGGCTCTTCATGGCCCAGAGGCCCATCTGCGGCCAGGTGCGGAATGTTTGCCTCGTTGCCAGAGCATCGACGCAAGTGATTCCCCCTGCTCTCCCCCACAACTGCTGCTTCATGTCCGTTGCCCAGAGGCCATAGTGGCCACGGTAGAATGCTTGCCTCATTGCAGTGGCAAGGAAGGCCATGGCAAGGAAGCAAGCATTCCGCCAGGCCACTCACACTGCCCGCTCTCAGTGGCCGCCCCCCACCCCACCCCCTGGGACTGGTGGACTCCGGCGGGGCTGAGAGGACTGGGTGCTGCCATCTTCTGGCTGTGGGTGCTGCCATTTTGTGACAGAGTTATGGTTAATTTGCATATTACCATTTTATTAGATAGGTTTAGTAATGACTGTGTTAGAGTCCTTTGGGGGTTATAGAAAACAGAAAACACCAACTAGAAAGATGGTTACACCCATGGGATTTTAGTCAGGGCATATCTGATTGCAAAGGCAGGGCATATCTGGTTGCAAAGGAAGCTTATTTTAAGAATATAATCACAGATAAGAACAGAAATGGTAATACAGGTAGGCCTCACTATAATTTTGGAATTTTAAAAGTCAGCAATTAATGAATTAAAGCTAGTTTGTCTCTTTCTATTTATCTATACCTATCTGTCTATGTGTCTGTCTCTGTCTTCTATCATCTCTCAGCATGCGCTCCATTACCTTCTCTTTCTGCGTGGTTTCAAATTGTCAGTCACGAAGACTACATATTCCTTCAGTACAACTTCCTTAGCCTAATTACCTTATTCTCAATTTTTAAATGAGGGGGGTCTAACATTCCAACTTCACTTTTTTCAGTTGGGTCTATGGGTCTTGAATGAGGAATAGGCAGGGCTTAGGGTCAAATGGTACATGATTAATATAATTTTTCTTAGGAAGAGATATGGATGGAGTAAGCAGTGAAAGGCACCTCTTCTAAATAGGCACCTTAATCACAACACACCTAAACTAAAATCATCTTTCTTTTCTCCACACTCTTCCTCGTCACATCTACACTATACTTGACTTCTTTGCATCCCTATCGCCACGAATAGCTTCACCATTTATCTAGTTATTCAATCAAGAAAGGTAAGAGACAGATTGTCAAACTGCAGCGGGAAGGCCGGGGAGGGTTGGGGGGCAGGAGGTAGGGGGGTAAGAGATCAACTAAAGGACTTGTATGCATGCATATAAGCATAACCAATGGACATAAGACACTGGGTGATAGGGGAGGCTAGGGGACTGTCTAGGGCGGGGGGATAAAATGGATACATATGTAATACCCTTTGTAATACTTTAAGCAATTAAAAAAAAAAAAAAAAAGAAAGGTAAGAGACATGATTAATTTTTCTTCCTATCTCAACATATCCACTCAGCTCTCGATTTTGTGACCTAAGTGCCATTCACTTGCTGGAACTTTATATATTATTTTATCCCAATATCAAAAAGCACAAATTTAATATAGTACCCGTATTTTATGAATGAGGAAACAGAAGCGTGGAGCAATAAAGTAACTTACTCAAAGTGACCTAGATGTAAAAGACAGAATGGAGATTTTTAGGTTCTCTGAATCTGAAAATATCTCTGCAGAAAGCAGTGCTTTGCCTAGTCTAACACATTAGTAACCAGCAGAGTCAGGGAAACTTGCACTTGCTATCATTATTTACTCCTAATGTTAATCTTCTATAGGGGCAAGTTACTGATTAATTTCTACCTTTATCAACTGCAAGAAAATTAGCTGAGTAGTTACAAAACAATGATGATTCAGTTTTATGTCTGTATTATTTCCTGCTTCCATTCCCTTTTCCAGCCAGAATTTCTACCATTTCTGGTAACTAGAATGCCCAGCTTTCAATGCTGAGACATCTGCTCTATGAGGTATTGAAAGTATAAATTTAAATAAATCTAATCTTACTTAAACTCAGCAGTACTACTACCTAGAAATAAAATCTAGAGAAAAAAGGCACAATTTATTAACCTTTCCCATATTTTAAAGACAGTTTGGGTTTAGGATTAGAGAATTGTATCTATTCATTCCTTCTATATTTGTACTTCAATTCTTTTTTTTTCTTTTCTTTATCTTACTTAGGTCCTATTTAAGATTCAATTAATCATTGCAATATTTTCCTCAATATTTAGAATGGAACAATCTTTATCCTTTACAAATATTTGTTCATGATAATTATTTGTCCCAATCTTCATGCGTATGTTTGTGTATATGAGTGTCTGGGTGGGAAAGCGTGTAAATTGTTTAACTAATGTAGGACTCCTGATAACTTAACTTGAATAATAAGCATCTAATTGTTGTACATTTGTTTTTAAGACATTGATGGCCAAAGCTATGATTTATTTGATGCTGGTTCTTGGTCTAATTCATACAGAAACCTGTGAACCATTTTACCATGTCCCACTTCCTGATTCATTTTACAACAATATATTTACAGAGACAATTGGAATCATAAATACAAAATCTTTTCCATTCAGCACCATAATACCTTGATTTATAATCTGTTACTTATTTTTCTAGAGAAAATATAAATTGCCTTATTTGCCACTATTTTGTACTATGCTCTATCTTCCTTCCCTTTAACCAATTCAAAAACTTAGTCTTCCCTGAGCTGCTTTAAAAAAGATGTTTGTTAGGACACAAAACATATTCTGCTGTATAAATATAGTCAGCCTTTTCTTCCCATTGTTAAAGTTCTAGAACACCTCTCATAGTGAAAGCATACAGTTAAACCTCATGAGTTTTATCTAAGTTAAAGTACTATTCAACTAATTGAATCTTATGCTTATTTTCCTGTTTCCTAATTTAAAAATATTTTCCATGGCTCTATAATTGTTTAATTAAGCTCACGTATATTCATTAAGAGTTTCAAGAGACATATGCTACCTACCAGTAAATCTTACTGATCTTAAAGCATTCTACATTTTTGTCTATTGATTTTAAAGAAAACCCCAAAAACTTTGACTCAGACTTTTATATCAACCATAATATAACATTCTAAGCAAATTTTGTGTTGGACTCATTTCTGTAGTAAAAAAAAAGAAAGCATATTTAAATTATTTAAGAAATATTCCGCTTAATTCCTAATTAAAAACAAATTTATTTCTGTTGATATTGTTGTGTAGTGCTGAATATAAGAAATAATAAATTATGTTTAAATATTAATTTTTAACTCAGTCCCCAAAGTACAGTAATTTATTCAACATTATTGCAATAAGAGTAATGATGACTTCTACCAGATTTATAGTGATATAAATTATGAGTGATTAAATTGGAATAATTTGAAAGTAAAGCCAATTGAAATTGCTGATGGAATAGAAGTGAAATATGAGGAGGAGAGGAAGAAAAGGTAAACAATTTTTTGCCTAAATAATTAGAAGGAAAAATTCCATTTACAAAAATTATAGGACCAGCTATTTTTTTATTGTTATTATTTATTACCTATCATAGATGTTAATTTGCCAATTTATATATGTTTCTGGGATCAAGGAAAGATAAGTAGGTGGGAGATATAAATCTAAAGGCACCAGAACAAAGATAGTAAATGAAGCCATCTGAAAAGATCATCTAATTGAATTACCATATGATCCTGCAATTCCAACTATTGATTTATATTTGAAGAAAATGAAATGACTTTTTTAAAGTGATATCTACACTCTTATATTCATTGAAACCTTATTTACAATAGCCAAGAGATGGAAACAACCTAAGTGTCCATTGACAGAGAATGTGTAAAGAAAACATAAAAGTATATATACTAGTACATGTATATATCATTCTGCTATTAAAAAAAAATAGACATCCTGCAATTTGCAACAGCCTGGATGAAACTTAAGGGCATTATGCTAAGTGAAATAAGTTAGAAAGTCAGACAGAGAAAGACAAATACTATCTAATTTCACTTTCCTGTGGAATCTAATAAATAAATAAATAAACAAACAAGTAAAGACTAGATTGGTGGCTGCTAGGAAAAAAATAGTAAAGGTGGTCAAAGGGTTCAAACTTCTAGTTAAAAGATGAATAAGTCATGGAGATGTAA
Source organism: Myotis daubentonii (assembly GCF_963259705.1). Taxonomy (NCBI): domain Eukaryota; kingdom Metazoa; phylum Chordata; class Mammalia; order Chiroptera; family Vespertilionidae; genus Myotis; species Myotis daubentonii. Next base: position 18,266,551 of record NC_081842.1, on the reverse strand, counting down.
TATACAACATGGTGACTATAGTTAACAATATTGTATTACATATTTGAAGGGTCTGAGAGAATAAATCTTAAAAGTTCTCACTATACACACACAAAATTTTAACTATGTGAGGTGACGACAGTTATAACTAACCTTATTCTGGCAATTATTTTGCAATATATACATATATCAATTCATTATTTTATATACCTTAAACTTACAAAATGTTATATGTCAGTTATATCTCAATAAAACTGGGGAGAGAAAAAATAAACTAAGGAGTGAATATAGATAGAAAAAAGGAGAGATTGTGGATTGAAGCCTCAGGTGAGCCAGCACTAGAAGTTGAAGAGTTGGAAGTAACTAGTGAAGGAGACTGAGAAGGCCAGAAAAGTAGAACTGAGGGTTAAGTCCCACATTCCAAAAGCAGGAGATGGCCAATGGCTACAATTCCTGCTGATAAAACAAGTAAGATATAATTGTTTGGGAATTAACTATTACATTTAACAGTGTGGAGTCATTAGTGACACTGCCAATAGTAAGTTGGTGGATTTATAGAGTTAAACACAGATTACAGTGGATACAAGGGAGGATAAATGGAAAGGAAGTGGAATTTAGTATAAATACTTTTGAAGATTTTCTATAAAGGAGAACAATGAATTGTGGTGGTAGCTGGAGGACACCATGATTTTGTGCAAGGCCTTCCTTCTTTCCTTCCTTCCTTTCTTCCTTCCTTCCTTCCTTCCTTCCTTCCTTCCTTCCTTCCTTCCTTCCTTCCACTTAATGGAGGAACTAATAATGTTTGAATATTGAAGAGGAAAATCCAATAGAGAGGAACATTCCTCTAAGTGTTTTGAAGCAATGAGCTTGTAGGCAAGAGGAATGGGATCTAGACAAGGGTCAGTCTTATATAAGAACACACAGTTACAAAATGGAAGGCAAAGTGTCTGCAAATAGACGTAGATACATTGGTAGACAGGGTACTGGGGAATGTTGGGAAGCGCTCTTTCATTTGCTTCGATTTCTTCAGTGAAATAGGTGGTCAACTGAAAATGAGAAGAAGTATGTGTTGGAGAGCTGAGGAGAAAAGAGGCATGAACAAGGTGTTTATATACAAGTGAATGTCCATGGAATAGGGATAGTTATGGAATTTCTGGGTAATTTTAAGGGTCAAGTTTGTGTCTGTTACCCAGAAGTGACATAGTTGTTTTTCTCCAGGCTCATTTGGTTGTGAGTGTACAGACAAGATAATTTGATTTAACTATGATTAATGTTGTGCCAACTAAGTGTGGGAGTGAGGGTGAGAGGGAAGTAATTTAGAGTTCCTACAAGAGAAGGACTACAATTGAATCTAAGCTGGGAAAGCAAAGATGTAAAGGCATGAAGTAGGTGAGAGACAGAAAAATAGGTAATAATTTTAATAGATCCTCATGGCTCAAATATCCTTGTAAGTTTTAAAAATTGTTGAAGTTAGATACCAATGTTCTGAAAGGTAAGAAAGAATGGTCAGATAGTGGAATATCAAAGATTGAGTTTATGAAGAAGATGCAGTTATTGGTAATGGCAAAATCTATGATATAACCTACTACAGGAATGAGCATCTGATATGTGGTATAGAAAATAACATTGTAAGAGAGGATGGCAAAACAAACAAATAAAAAACAACAACACCAAGCCTCAGTTGAAAGAGTGTTGAATGGATCAGTTAGGAGGATATTACAATATCACTCTGACTGACTGTGTGGATAGAATTATCAGCAACCCACAAGTGGAAATCCACACGGAAAAATGGGTAGTGTCTCAGAAATCTATAGATGACAACCGTAAGGAGGGAACTGGGTGATTAAAGTTTGGAGGCAGGAAAATCCATACTGGGGATTTTAAAGAAGGAGGGAGAGTGGCCTGAGAGACAAAGATCTACAAAGAAGCTTCCCCCCTTACCTCCCTCCAGAGGTTTTAGTTTGAGCAAGAAAATAAACTTTTAGAATAGAGTTTGAGGTTTGAGGTAAAGAGGTTTTGCTAGTGATCAGCCCTGATTTCTGGAGGAAACAAGCGAGAGATACAGGAGGGAGAAGAATGGAGGTGTGGTAAGATGAGGGAACACGCAGAGCTCTGAGTGGGTGAGTCTGAAGTGTGTGGAGCATGGGGAGTCCTGGGTTTCTCATGGTGATTGCATAAACGGGGTGGAGAATCAACTGCGTTAACCAGAAAAGGGTGAGCGAGGAATGAAGGGAATTGAGCTTTATGTCTAGAAGGAACATACTGGAAGTTAGAATTCATATTTTATAGTCTTAACCTTTAAGACCTCAGAATGTGACTGTCTTTGGAGATAGGGTCTTCAAAGAGGAAATTAAGCTTAATGAAGTTTTTTAGGATAGGCCGTAATCCACTATGACTGGCGATCTTATAAAAAGAAAAGATTAGGACGCACAGGTACAAAGGGAAGACCTTATGAAGACACAGACGAAAGACAACCGTTTACCAGCCAGGCAGAGAAGCTGCAGAAGAAACCAGATCTGCCAATACCTTTATTTCACACCTGTTAGACCTTCATAACTGTGAGAAAATAAGTTTCTGCTGTGTGAGCCACCCAGTCTGCAGTACTTTGTGCAGCCCCAGCAAACAAATATATCTCCATTCTCCATCTATTTTTTTTCTTGTAGTTGCTTTTATTCAGATCCTGAAACTCCTGAATTCAGATCTTCAAGTTATCTTGTCTTTATCTCCTATTCTCTAGTTATCTTTTATACTGCATTTACATTTATGAGATTTATGTGCCTTTGTATTCTAATATTTCTATTAAAATTTATGCTACCACATATTTATTTTTCAAGATGTGTATTTTTTCCTTGTTTTCTGTTCATTTTGTCCTGTTCTTGTTTTACTGATGTTAGTCAGTTTTTTTTTTATAGAAATGAATATATTGATTATAGATTGGAAAAGCTTTTTCCTGCTACATGTCTTATCTCTCACTTTTGATTTTCTTCTTTTGTATATTAGCCTGTTTTTCTTTTTGAAAAATGTCCTCAATTGTCAAATGTCCCTTTTTTCTGTTTATTTTAATAGTAATGTGCTGTCAAACAAACAGATCTGTTTATCAAGTAATGGGCTTCACTGTTCAGTATGATTAGGCAGTGGCTAAGTCATTTAGGGGAGATGAATAAATATTAACTTTTGGCATTTTCATTTCATAATACAATAAAATTTGAACAACTGCACTATATGAAATAATAACAAAGAACATTTGCCCCGGAGTTTGCAAATCTGGGATTGAATATTGAATGCATTGAAATAGGTTTTCTTATCTTAAACATTTTAAGATTCTTCATCTGTAAAATAAGGTTGCTGGGAGGGTCAAATCATATGGTGTATGACATTTGAAATGCTTTTAGACTTTTGAATGCTATAACATTATTCTTATTACTGTAATTTAGCAGTATCTTGTCAAATAATGCTTTGATTAATGTTGAAAACTGAGCATATTAAAGATTTCTAAACACTATAAATACAAATCTATTGTGGAAAAAATCAGAACAAAGGTTACTTCTGTGGCCACAGGGCTGGTATTTACTAGAAAAGGAACATAAGAGACCTTTTAGGGAGTGATAGTAATATTCTGTATCTTAATAGGAATAGGATTTTGGTTGCCCAGGTCTATGGATTTGTCAGAACTCAGTGGATAATATATTTAAGACTTATGCATTTCATTGTATATAAATTTTACTTCAAAGGAAGCAAAAACAAAAATAACTACTCTTCCCTATTTAGTGAAATGCATGCTAAAATGTTTAGGGCTGGAATGTAATAAAGCCTGATATTTTGAAATGCATCAAAAAGTCAGTTGGATTGATGGATCAATAGAGAAAGAGTAGATGAATAGAGAGCTAACGAAGCATGTGTTTGAGATGTTTATTGTTAAATCTAGGTAGTATATATATGAATATTCTTTAAATATTTCTGTATGTTTAAAATTTTTCATATTTAATGTTGGAAAAGAAAGGACAACAAACTGAAAATAAAAACATACCTTTTCCAGGAGGTATGTATGCCTGTCACCGGACCATCCTTAAGAGGTGATGTATTGAGCTAAATGTCTGCATTTGTAAAACAGACAAAGCTTAACTACTTCCATTAAGCCTTCATCTAAAGAGCATAATAGTGTTGTCAGTGGGAAGCTGGCTCTTCCATGGGATCATGAGAAAAGCATTTCAAGGATCCACACACAGGAGATTGTGATGTGTCATGGTTTATTTGCAAAGCAATATCAAAAGAGTTCTCCTGGCTTTCCAATGTCCCACGTCTTTCCACCCCACCATGGAAAAAGTTCAGTCATGTCTTCAGCAGGGCCAAAGCACAGGCTAATGCCCAGAGTTTCTGCTTCATAGTCCTTTGGAGCCTGTGTGGTATTCTGTGGGCTCCAGGTGGCCACTAGACCCCCATTGGCATGGGTTCCCAGGGGCAGCAGGGAGAGAACACGAAGGAACTGGGCAAGTATGAGTAATGAGCAAGAGAGAGCTTCTTTATTCACCTGGAATTATGAATTCTCAGACTTGATAGAAACCAGAAACTTTTCAAAATAACCAATCAGCCTCCTAAACTTTACTTCTGCGCTTCTGATGGGGCCCACCCGCTAGCCAATGATCTTTTTCCCAGGTTAGACTGACAGGTCGCTAGGGTCAAGGGCCTCCCTCTGAGCCATATTGACTTCCTTAAGCATGTGCTTATCTTCCTCTGCTCCCTGTAAGGTGCAGGAGGGGGAACAGTGGGGTGTTAATCCTCTTGGAGAGACAATGCTGCAATTCCTTGGGGTGTGAAGATGTGGCTTCCTGACGAAGCAAACAGATCTCCGCTTAGCTAAATAAGCTCAAGGGTATCTTCCGCTTTGCTTCCTTTCCCCTCAATAATTAGCTAACGACAGTGATAATAGGAACTCAGCAAAAGGAAATATTGAAAGAGCAGAAGTATACAAAATGGAAAGCAAATGAAATCAATCTATCTGAGTTAGACAAAGAATCAGCCTAATTAATGAAAGACAAGAGATGACGTGTCATTAAATAAAATAAGAACTAGAGAGAGGGTTATATATTAGACAGTTGAAATATATTCATAAATAATCCATATTTTTATTTCCAACTGGAAGTCAAAACCAACCTCAAAATACAGAATAACAAAAATGATATCAAATAGGGAATGTGGTGGGAACAATAAAAGAGGAATTAAAAGGAAAAAAGGAAATAATTTTAAAAAGAAACTGCATGGAATTTTTCAAAATTTTCTACTGATGAAATAATTTTTATGTTTCAAATATTTCTCCCAGATATAAAAAGCATGGTTTATTGCCTGGTTTCTTTTACCAAGAATAAATGTGGTTTTTCTCCCCATCTTAATCAGAGCAAAACAGAAAGGAAAATATCAGCACAAAGGTATTATGAAGATAGAGACACAGAGCTGAAATAAAACCTTAAGAAAGAGTTAGCAAATTTTGTAAATGAAGTGTTAAAAATATCATTAGGTATTTAAAAATAGAATTCAGTCTATTGCCTGCTAAAATTTTTACTTGGAAAATGACATAGGAAAAAATATAAGTCAACATGTTATTTTAAAAAATGGTAGGTAAAATTAAGGCTCTACCTCTGACTAGGCAAAGAAGGCTTTGGATAATATTCTCATCTACCTCAACAAAATATAAGCTTTGGAAAGAAATGACCAAGAAAACCTACTCACCCTTCAGAGACCCAGCTCAGCCCAGGCCCTGTTGAGCAAGGAAGCTCTTATTATGAAAGCTATCTAGGGGCAGCCTCTCCCGGTTTGACCTGTGGTTTCAATAGCCTAGTTTGGAAAAGTAAACTCAGCACTAGGATTTCTCTTTGAAAAATTCAGGTAACTGAGAAAATGAGGCAGCATGAAGAGAAGAAGCCAAAGCATGTAATGAAGTTTTTCTATGAAGTGAAGGGTGTTGCTGTGTCATTTATTCAATATTTAAATCAGAGTCCAGAGCACGGAAGAGGAACCTTCTTTTGGGAGAAAGAAGTGGGCTCCCAGGGGCATTGCCTTTGGTGTTTCCATGAGCTCTTCTTGCTCTATGCGATTCCTGCCCTTGGCTTTCTATGAGCCATTCTTGGTATTTTAATAATCCCACTCCTACATTCCTTCTCCTCTAGCTGCTTTATTATTTAGTTGGCTGTAATGTGTTTCTTTTACTTGAAACCAAAATATCCCCAACTAAACAGGATGAACGAAAACATAAATAATCATTATATACTTGAAGTGCCCAACATATAAGGGCAGAGTAAATATTTGCTGAATAAATAAATTATAAACTAGAACATGTGTACTTCATTAAAATTCCAATGTGAAAATAATTCACCACTTCAACATGTTTTTAAAACAATCAAAACTATGGAGAATGATTAGCTTCGATTCATATCTTACTCAGTAATAAATTATAGCTAGTAAAAATAATAAATGTTTTAAGATTTTTTTTAGTTCTGCTATAATGAAACAATTCTAAAAGCTTTAGTTTCTATATCTAAATGCAACTTGCTATTATATGGCATATATATGGTGGTTTCAATTTATAAAAAATAAATATTTGGTGACGTAATTTCTCTGAGGGTTAATATATATTCTATTAAATGAAATAAAGATAAAAGTATAATTTTTTTTCATTCTTTTTAGAGGGAGCTACCTTTATATACCGAACACTGTCATGTATGTAACAGTTCTACACACTAGATTTTAAACTACAAAGTCAACCTCCTAAATATCATATTTTCAGAACCCATTTTATTAGAGTTCGAATATATTGTTATGCAAGAAATGATAGATATTTTATTTCCAAAAATCAACATATTATTTCTGAAGACTGTAAGAGAGAGTTGTTTAAATATAATCACTTTCTATTTATTCATTCCCTAAACTGATCCAGGAAGTATTTATTTAGTTTTTAAATACAAAACACTGATAAGCACCAGAGGGGAATAAAGAAATGAAAAAAAAAGGGGGGGGGTGAGTTACTACTAATAAAAAAGGGAACAAAATTGTCATCGAAAATAAGTAAACTTCTTATCAAAGAAAAAAAGGAAGAGGATATGCTTTTGAGTTAAATTTGGAAAATAAAATGAATTATGTTCAGCCAAGTGGTGTTAATTGAGTAAAGTCCCCATGGGATTTAAGCACAATTTATTTTGTCATTTTTATAATTTGTTTCCAGAAAAGGAATTTCAGTTTGTTCAGTGGCAGACTTTGGAGGCAAACAAAAATAGATTTTAAACGTTTGATGATTGATAACACTGAGGAGAAAACAAAATAAACACAATTCTGATTTTAGCCTAGTATTGAAGGTAAGTGAACTTGGAAACAGCAAATGTCAAACTTCACATTTTTGCCAAATCCTCTCAGTGTATACCCCTCAGTTGTTCTGACTCTTACATGATAACCAGTGTGCATTGATAACCAGTGGACTAAGAGTGACGTGGTGGGAGAAGAACAGATTGGGAGAGGCATGATCAGGAAGATGCAAAGCACAGTCTTTGCAGCAGAAACCTGTTATGCCTCCTGTGGTAAGTATTGAACAGACAACCCCATTCCCTCATCTTGGAGAGGCCTGATAGGCTAAGCTGAGTCATCTCAGAGCTTGATCTGAAATTCCTATTTTTCTGTGTAAAGTGCCTGAAATGTCATGAGTCAAAACCTTCAAGAAGTCTAATTTTGATTATTTCAAGTTCTTAAAATTCTTTAACACTTATTTGTACCCTTTTTTAAAACAGGATATGAGGCCTCAGGCTCAAGGCATTGATAGGCAAGAATATTTGGATAGCACTTATTGGCATTCTGTGTTCATTACATTTATGGCTGGTGATATTGGTTTCCTGTTTATGATATATATATATATATATATATATATATATATATATATATATATATATATATCTATCTTTATTTTAAAGAATAAATGTATTAGCCCAGCCAGCATGGCTCAGTGGTTGAATGTTGACCTATGAACCAGAAAGTCACAGTTCAATTCCTGGTCAGGGCATATGCCTGGATTGCAGGCTCCATTCCCAGTGGGGGGCATGCAGGAGGCAGCCAATCAATGATTCTCTCTCATCATTGATGTTTCCATCTCTCTCTCCCTCTTCTGTCCTCTCTGAAATTAATAAAAATATATTTAAAAAAATAAATGTACTTAATTTTAAAATAGTCAATTACTAAAGAAATAAAAGTAATAGTAGAGGTGGCACACACATATGGCAAAATCAACACACCAATTAGTGATGTGTTGAGACATGGGTCTGAGCTGAGGGAGAATATGCAAGCATGTGCTGTAGATGTAACAAGACTCAGGCAGCTAGAGGTCCCAGCACAGAAATGATAGGCCCTTCTCTCCATATACCTTCAACTCAGTGCATGAGAAAACCGTAAGGCACACTGGTTAGGCCAGCGTGTTCATGACATATGGTTTCAGGAAGGCAAAGCCAGCTGTTGCTTTTAACCCCAGGGACTATGACAGCCGTGAGAGAGATGTTTGCTTTCCCCTTTATTTGTGTTAGCGTCATAGTAAAATATGGACTGTTTTGCTGTTTGTCTTTGAACTCTAGGTCAGTTGTATTTTTTCTACAAAGTTTTCTAAGCTGGTTATTTTCCCATTATTGAAAATTGAGGAAGGGGCAGATCCAACTTAGATGTGCAGTTTTTGTTTTTATCTGGATTTTGTTTCTATTTTGGCTGTGTTTGATCAGGAATGAATATATAGGGGGCTATAAAGAGTCTTATTCAGTATTTAAAAATACTCTTTATAAAGAAATATTATTGCTTTTTAAAATTAAAGTCCCACTTTCATTTTTAATTAGCAGTCCCTTCCCTCTATATATACGATGTACAGAAATAAAACATATATATTAATAAGAAATAAATGAACTGAAGGATATGATATGTTTTAAAATAAAATGCTTATTCACTTATGGAGTTTTATTTAGTTATAATTGTTTAATGAAACATTTTTACCATTATATATTTTGAAAACAAACTCATGATTGTGTTATTGGACCAAATTAAATAAAACTCAGAAAAAAATCAGATCAGGAAAGCAACATCAACAGTAATTAAATAGTTTGGTACCTAGTTATATTGATTTAAAAATAATAAATACTGTATTTGACAATTTTTGAATACTGCTTTTCTTAGTGATCTTAACAAATTTGTGGATCCATTAACTATTTGTGTATCCACTAACTATTTGTTAATGGAGACAGAGTTTGAACCTACTATTTTTATTAGATTATTTTACTTACAAACAAACGTGTTGGAAGCCCAATACATATCAGTCTTTATTTTACCTCTTACTTCCTTGTCGGTAGCTATTTCAATTGATTAGTCCAAATACGATGAATCATTTTCTCCTTTGGAATATATTTATTCTAAACCTATTCAACCACCAATCACTTGATTTTCATAGTTTTCTCTTATTTATTGTTCAGTCCATTTGCTTATGTAACCTCATTTTTGCATAAGCTCAAGTTTCAAAGGCATACTGGAATGCCTTGGTGTGCTTGTGGCGTGTATTTCCTCGAATCTCTTAACATTCTTTGCTTCAGTATCATTGATGTTGCAAATATCTTTTATTTTTTGGCTTATGTTTTCCTGAGTTCATGACATCCCTTCCCCCTGCCAAGGAGCACTCCTTATCACCATTATTTTGCAGAAATTTCAGCCAGCACTTCCGGATGTTGTCGGTTTTATTTAGCAATCATTATTGCAGCTTTGCGTCAGACATCACATAACTTACAGTCTTCTAAATTGGTTTGCTTCTTTTGAAATGCATATAGGAACTGAGAACCCAAAAATAAAAGAGAAAAATTGTAGTTCTTTTGCGACACTCTGCCCTCTGCTGGCAGCTTCATCTAAGGCAAGTGAATATCACATTTTAAAATAAATATTAAATGCTGAAAAGAATGTAAGAAATGTTTCTCAAATTTAAACACTTGAGGATTATCAAGGATACTTTGGAAGACTACAAAGATCCTTGGACTTGTTATTGAGAAACTCATTTTTGCTGCCACCTCTCATTTAGGTTTTGGCTTCATGGCAATGCCTCAGTTATAAAATAGTTATAATCTGCAGGTATGCGTAGATTATCACAATTTTGAAAATAAAATACTTAAAGATTTTTCTGGAGGACCGGTGGGCACTTAGAAATAGATCTGTAAATCTTAATTTGAAAAATACTGACCAGCTTCTATACTCATTTTACAAGTGAGAAAGCCAAGTCCCAAAAGGGGCAGTGGCCCTGTCGAGAGTCACTAAGGGTTATAGGCAGGAGCCTTGGTAAAAACTGTGTGAGTGTGTGCGTGCATGTGTGTGAGTGTGTGTGCATATAACGTAGTTTGTACCCTCCTGGTTTCCCTTTGTCTTTAATCTCGAAACACCGTACTGTACTTTACTAAAAGGTTATGGTCATATTGAAACCTGAGATACTACGTGGAAGATATGTGTGCAATGTAACAGATAAAACAAATAGTATCTATAATAATAAAAGGGTAATATGCTACTTAGACCGGATGTCTTCCGGATGTCATTCTGGACGTCCTCCCTGACAAAGCCAGGCCAGGGGGAAGCCAGCCCGGGTCCTGGGTGCCTGTGGGTGGCTGGAGGAGGGAAGCAGACCAGGTCTCAGGTGCTGGAGGGAAGCTGGTGCCGGCAGCTGAGGGAAGGAAGGCCTACTCTTGCACAAATTTTCGTGCATCAGGCCTCTAGTCCTATATAATAAAAGCGTAGAATGCAAATATTCTCCTCAACCAGGAGTTGTCCGGAAGTTCGACCAGAGGATCGGGCCAGCCAGGGGAAGGAGGGAGGCCCCGGCCAGTGGCAGCAGCAGGTGGCTGGGGGAAGGGGAGAGAGGCCCCGGTTGGCGGCAGTGTCAGGTGGCCTGGGGGAAGGAAGGGAGTACCGGGTTGGCAGCTAGCAGTCGCTAGGGACCCTACCAGTGCACGAATTTCATGCACTGAGCCTCTAATAAGTAATAAAAACTAAATGGAGTATAAGATTGATTAATCATATAATAGTTTAGAAATATACCTGTTTAAAAACTCAGAATTTAAGGTCTTACAATACAACATAAGTACCAACCTATTAGTTATCAACATATCCAAGGAGATAGTTATCATTGGACACTTTTTACAACCTACAAACATTGGCATGTAAAGCTTAAGCAAACCAAGGAATGACGCCAGCATCAGCATTGGGTCCACATCCGGCTTGCCATATCTTCATCAGAGAAATTTCTAAGGAAAATGACAGTACTAGTTCATATGCCTCTTCCTCTTTTAGGTAATTCTAAACAAATTTATGTAGTAAGGCGTCAAGAAGATATGCTTTCAAAATCTATTTACGGAACATTGAATGAATACAGATACGCTCTCAGCCAAATTGTTTCAAATTGTGTTTTTTGACAATCTTTTTTACAGATCCAATTTCTATAAAGCTCATAAAAATATTGAAATTCTTAACATATACATAGTTTATTTAGTATTTGTATTCTTAAAAAATCTTAGGAATTAAATGAAATATTTTCCTTCAATGTATTCAAAGATGTTGTTCTTTAGGTATTTATTTCCAGTTTCAAATATTTTTCTGTATGCTCAAATAAGCTGGCTGAGACATTTTTCTAAACCACTTTAAGAGAGGTATTAAAACTTGACTTATTGGATATATAATAAGACTATTATGCCGAAACCGGTTTGGCTCAGTGGATAGAGTGTCGGCCTGCGGACTGAAAGGTCCCAGGTTCGATTCCGGTCACGGGCATGTACCTGGGTTGCGGGCACATCCCCAGTAGGAGATGTGTAGGAGGCAGCTGATCGATGTTTCTCTCTCATCGATGTTTCTAACTCTCTATCTCTCTCCCTTCCTCTCTGTAAAAAAAAAACCCAATAAAATATATTTTAAAAAAAGACTATTATTTAGCTTTGCCATATTAGCTTATGTTGTACAATAGCTTTCTAGAGCCCAAAAAAGGTCATAATAAGAACAAGTGGAAGAAAATAATCCTCAATCTGTAGCCTCTTTTTTTCTGGTGAAAGTAACATTAAAAATGAATGAATTTTATTTATTTTCTTCTTACTTAATTTTACCTTATTTTCTCCTGACTATGAAAGCAATTTCAGTTTCTTTGCACAATATTAGAAAATTGATTGAGCACTAAACATCTAAACTCATCATCTTATCTCTTATTTTCTCTAAAAGATAGAATAACTACGTTGAAGTCATACAATATTCTGGAGGCATAAAATTTCATAGTTTCTACTTCATTATTTTCCACTAATTAAATTTCCTTATAATTGTTTATTTTCAAAAGAAAATGGAAATGATATTCATTATAATTAATATCTTATTTGTTTTCCTACTAATTATATAGATTGGTATCTTCACAATAAATAGTTTGGGTGCTCTTGTATTTATTCTTATTGTGGCTTAATACTTTGATTGAAAAAATCAAACTTTGAAAAATCTCTCTAGATTTACTTGAAAATTATTTGATTATCTGGGAGGACTTTTTCTAATAAGAGCTATTTTTTCAGTAGTTATATTTGTGTGTGCTCCTTTATCTAGAAATAATAACTATTATGTAACAACTGTGGGACTAAACCATTGAAAACCATTATTTGGCAAAAGAAGGAAAAGATCACTTTTACATTAATCCTTAATAAAGAATGACATCATTGTTGTCAAGAGACAAAATCCTTGACAATCCTTAAAGAAATGTTAAAAAAAATCTTCACTGAAGACAAGTCAGCCTTTTGATCTACTATAAGGAAATCAGATTTAGTCAATATGTTAATCTATATTACTTCTAATCTCAGCTAGACTTAAAAGTCAATGTTTTCTAACTGCCTTTGTACTTAAATATATTCAAGCGAGGCGTTTCACTTAAATTATTCTCGGTAAAGTATGAAGCTTCCAAGTCACTTAGCCCATCTCCAATTCCAAAATATTGATTGAGCTTAGCCCAGATATAATGTCTCCTACTCGCCAAGAAATCACAATTTAATCTCACTGCCAATTCTTTTGTTTGAGATTTAATATACCTATATCTATATCTATATCTATATCTATATCTATATCTATATCTATATCTATATCTATATCTATATCTATATCTATATCTATCTATATAATTTATATCTAGATCTAGACCTAGATATAGTTCTATCTATATCTATCTATCTATCTATCTATCTATCTATCTATCTATCTATCAATCTATCTATATTTAAAGTTGGTATTTCATTCATAGAACAAAGGTTTAAAAGTTATAAAATGCAGTTAAATCTCTAAATAGACACCGTGCATCTTAACCTTAGGATAAGGAGAATGTAAGAGCAGATGGTTACTGATATTAAAACTGTTTACAGCTGAAAGGCCAACTCATATGTCATCTTGTTGCACTGACCCCACCCCTCATAAGTTTAGGAGAAGGGTTTAAAAAGGAAGAAATACATTCTCTAACCTTCAGGTCTCTTAAGAGCATAGAATTTAAAGCCCAAGACAAAAGCTGACAAATAATGATTATTGAATAGGTTCAGACACTTTGGTGAAAGAAGGGAGTTTAATTGCAAGGCAGCATAATTTTGTAGACTCTGCCAGGATCAGAAAAATGTAACTTCATGTTTTAGAAGCTTAGTTAAAAAGAACATTAAGTTTCATTTTGGATGACACAGTTTCATAGTGGTGTTCCTGATTCATACAGAAATACTTGGAACACATCTCTCCACGTCTCGGAAGTCGGAGAGACTGCAGAGTTTTGCTGGGACCTGTCATTGACATAATAATGGGGTGGGGTTCCCTAGAGTGAGCCACCTCCTGAGGACTCACAGGAGGTCAAGGCCTTTTGAGAATCTGAGGCCTCAGCTTGGAAGAGAAGAGTGACATCATGTCGTCAAGAGACAAAATGGAATGTATGCTTGTCTGAGAGAGTTGGCTCTTTAGGGCTCTACTTGGGGGAGGGATCTCTCACTCAGATGCTGAAGATCAAGAGATTCAGCAGATGTTCCCTGAGAGAAAACGGTGCTAGAGTAAAACAGTTGTTCTTCATATGCAGACACCTCATCTTCTTCAGAAATTTAAATGCACAAACAAAAAAACCCTCCTGTTTTCAAGAAACTGACAAATGAAAGAGAAGCCCACCTTGGCCTCCTCTCAGAATTCTACTTTTATAAGGAACTTGAGTTTTTGTTGTTGTTAATCCTCACCAGAGGATATTTTTCCATTGGTTTTTAGGGAGAGTGGAAGAGACAGTGAAAGACAGAGAGAAACATCAATGTGAGAGAAACACATTGATTGGTTGCCTCCTGAACGAGCCCTGACCAGGGCCTGGGCTGGGGTGGAGCCTGCAACCAAGTTATGTGCCCTTGACAGGTGTCGAACCAGGAACCCTTTGGTCCAAAAGCCAACAATCTATACACCGAGCTAAACTGTGCAGGGCAGGGACTTGAGTTTTAAGGGAACTTAGGCTTTCCCAAAAGGATTATATTTTTATTTAATAGTGATACCCTAGCCTAGAGTCTAGGGAAAAGGAAGAACTGAGAATTTTAGAAATACCATCAGAAATAATTCCAGCCCTAATCAAAAGAAAAAAGTGAATACCAACCCGTCCAGGGAGGACATTCCTATCTAGACTAATGTCTACCAAGATTAGACTCCACTTTTTTTTTTTTAAATGTTACTGAGACTTTATTCTACAAGAGACCCACCTCTAGCTGTTGGCGATCTAGTAATGAAGAGAAGCTACAGTCTTGGCTGTGATAGGCTGAATAATGGCACAGGAGGATATCCAAATCCTAGCCCATGGAACCTGGCAAAGAGACTTTGCAGATGTGATGAAGTTAAGGACCTTGAGCCGGGGAGATTACCTTGGATTATCTGGGTGGACTCTAAGTAGGATCACAAGGGTCCTTATAGAAAAGGAGAGGCAGATTTGAGAGAGGAAGGCAGTGTGACCATGAAGCAGGTATAAAAAAAATGCTGTTATGCAGAGCCATGAGCCAAGGAAAGAGGCAGCTTTCAGAAGGAGAGGGGAGTGTGGGAGAGGGAATGAAAAAGATACTCCTCTAGGGCCCCCTGAGGGAGTTCATCCCTTCTGACATTTTGATTTCATCCAAGTGAAACTGATTGCTGTCTTCTGGTCTCCAGAACTGTGAGCGAATACATTTCTGTTGCTGTAAACCACCAAGTCTGTGGTAATTTGTGACAGTCACAGGAAACAATACATTGCCTCTCACAGAGTTCATAATCTAAAAGGCAATTAGAATCAAGTATGAAGTATCTAGTTTTCAAGTTTCTACTTGAAAGAGCAAAATGGGTAGGTCAGGCAAAGCCATGGGATAAGACAAAATCAGAGATAGCTGGAAGTACTGGGGTTTTGAAAGTCGTTCCATGTCTTTGAAGTGGAGAATGCTTCTATGGAGGTGAGGGAGTGGTGGGAATGTGTAGCAAGAAATGAGGCTGAATGAACCATTGAGCAGGTGCTAGATGATGGAGTCATGCTTTTTAATGACATATATATTTTTTTAAAAAACTTGAAGAGGCATGCCAAAATGTGGAAAAAAATTAAAGTCTAGAAGGCAGTTATAAATTGTGTGGTAAAATCAACAATATTGGGTGATTTCCTGGCATTTGGTGGCAAAGAGCTGCCGTGATTGAACTAAAATGTTTTAAGTCCACCAGCCACCACTCTGTGGCTTTCTTCCCACCACTTCCCTAAGGCTGCCAGGCAGCTTCTGCTCAAGTCCAAGTTGAAATGCTCAGAGCACAGAGGAAATCTTCTGGCTCCTGGCTCCTGGGCCTTATGCCCCCTCCAGAGTCTGGTGAGTTCTGAAATAACCGAGCGCCTTCTTCAGACATTTGGTATTTGTGCAGCTCACTCTCCTGAGCCTCCCCCAACATGTACACTTTGAGGTGGTTATTTTGCCGAGTGTTAAATGTTGTTTACACTATTGAGGTGCATCAGAAATATGTTCCGGTGAAGGTGTTGATGGGTTATATGGTGAACAATTAAAAATAACTAACTGTTAATGATCTACATGATTCACTAATATACTACCACAATGGAACTGTGGCACTCTGGAACAGGCCCAGCACTTCGAACCTTGCCCTAGGTTGCCTGGCTAATGAACTGTTCTGTGTTTATCCCTCCTCTCCCCACCATCTTCAGGCAGGGAAGAGTAGCCGCCAGTGTCATTAAGTAATTGATAGTACAGACTTCAAAGCTGACCTGTTTAGGGTTTAATTTCCAGCTTTGCCACTTTCTAGCCATGTGATCTTGGGAATCCACATAACTGATTTCCTCATTTTTCTTCCCTGAAAATCACAAAGTAATATTACTATATACATCATAAAGTTGTGAGAAAAAATATATATATACATTCTTACACACATGTGTGCATGCATACACATATATATTTATATACATATGCTCATTTAGTTCTTTTTTCTTTATTTTTAATCCCCTCTTTCACTTCCCTCCATCCTATGCCCCGTCTCCCCAGCAATCACCATATTGTTGTCTGTGTTCTTTTCTCTTTTTTCCCCTTTTATCTTGTTTTTAAAAGATATTTTTTCTAAGATATTCTAAGATGTATTATCTCCTAAAGTAAGGTCTGACACATTTAAGAATATATATATATATATATATATATATATATATATATATATATATATATATATATATATTTCAGAGAGGAAGGAAGAGGGAGAGATGGAAACATCACTGATGAGAGAGAATTATCTATCAGCTACCCTGCAACTGGGTATGTGCCCTGACCAGTACTCCAACTGTGACCCCCTGGTTCATAGGTTGACACTCAACCACTGAGCCACGCTGGCTGGCCATGTCTGACACATTTTAAGTACCCTCTAGGTGATATTCATTATTACTGGGAAAATGAATCATTTAACTAGTGTTGGAGTTCTGTCTGTGAACAAGGAATATTCCTCATTCTCTAAGGCAACGTGCTTTTTTTTTTTTTTTTAACTCTTTCTCACAGTGAAATCTCATGAAGAGAGACAGGTTAACCCTATTTTTATCTCTAACAATATAGGATAAATTTTCTCTTTTCAAAATGTTAGAAATGCATAAGTGCACTAACAGAGTAGTATATGGCACCTTAAATCTCCTGCATAAAGCCTTACTGTTAAGAAATGTCCTTGCTTGCTCTTTTGAAATAGATAAGAGAACTAATGGGCACAGGTTTCCCTTGAATGGAGACCACAATACCAGAGTATACTACCAGGGTTCCATTTCTTCCTTTTTTCTAAATATAGTTTTATTGATTTCAGAGAAGAAGGGAGATAGAAACATCAATGATGAGAATCACTGATCAGCTGCCTACTGAACACCCCCTCCTGGGGATTGAATTGGCAACCTGGACATGTGCCTTGACCAAGTGACCTCTTGGTGCATGGGATGATACCCAACCAACTGAGCCATTCTGGCCAAGGCTACCAGGGTTCCATTTCCAACAGTATCCCAATCTTTGACATTATTATAGTAAAAACTCAGTCACTATTTAAAATTTGCCCATTAGTGTGGCCCACTTGTAAAAGAAACTTGAGGGAAATTTCCAGCAATGATATCTTTATTAATAATTTTTGTCTACTGTTAGTTGAATTACTTGTTTGGTTTTTCTCACTTGTAGATGGGGATATTGATGAGAACAGGTAAGTTTGCTAATGAATCTGACATTTTCTTTTAGTTACAGACTAGTTAAAGAAGAATAGATAAAACTGTGTGTTAGCTATTCTTTTGTAAAGAAATGCCAAGGTGTGCAAATAATAAAAAACGATGAATGAATAAAGGGGGCAAGGTAATCTCCTAGAGAATTAAATGCTATGAAGCAATCAAACAGATGGAATTAAGCTTGACCTTATTTAAAGAAAAGAACAGATTGGGCACAGTGGTAGGTGCAGGACAGGTTAGATACAATTTTAAATAGAGTACTAATGAAAGGCCTTCATGAGAAAGTGGTATTTGAGGAGGTATCGGAGGGAAAAGGAGAGGGTTTTTGAAGATAAAGGAACAGCAAAGTCCCTGAGATTGGAATTTGAGAAACACCTCATAGTTCAGAGTAGTTGGAGTGTAGAAAGCAAGCATTAATATGAACTGAAAGTAGAGATAAATAGTAGCCTAGATAGTGTGTATGACGTAGTAGGCCATTACAGAAGGTACTAGCTTACAGTCATTGTAAGGATTTAGTTTACAGTCTGCCTGAGATGAGAGGCCTTTGGAAGATTCTGAGCAAAGGAGTCACTTGTTCTGTCTTCCATTTTAAAAAAGATCATCTTGCCCTGGCTGGTGGAGTTCAGTGGTTAGATCATCAGCCTGTGCACTGAAGGAAGACTCATGGGTTTGATTCCTGGTCAAGCACACCTACCTGGGTTGGTTGCAGGTTCAATCCCTGGCCCCAGTCTGGGAGCCTGTGGGAGGCAAGCAGTCAATGTATCTCTCACATCTCTCTCTCTGATCCCCTCCTCCTTTCCACTCTCTCTGAAGAAGCAATGGAAAATAATATCCTCAACACTAGTTAAAATATCCCAACAACAACAATAACTTTAAAAAGACCACCTTGTTTGGTGTGTTAAACATAGTATCTAAGGGGAAAGAGTAAAGCCAGGGAGAACAATTAGGATGCTATGTGAAAAATGATGGCATATCATAGAGGGTATTAACAGTGGGGGTGTTAAGAAATGATGAGCCCTGGCCAGTGTGGCTTACTTGGTTGGAGTATCTTCTTCTACATTGATTTACTCCCCACTTGGGGCTCACACCTAGATTTCAGGTTGGATGGCTGGCCCTCGTCGAGGCGTGTGTAGGAGGCAGCTGATTGATGTCTCTCTCTCACATTGATGTTTCTCTCTCTCTCTCTTCCCCCTCTCTTTAAAAATCAGTGAACATGTCCTCTGGTGAGAATTGAAAAAAAAAAAAGAAATGGCTGAATTTTCCAAATATTTTGAAGATACAACCAAAATGATCTGATAATGCACTGGTACATAACAGACATAAAGTGATTACATTGGACTTTGATGTTCTTTTGACCCAAGCCAACAAGAGGAATTTTGGAGTTTTCCATTTACTAAAATGAGATGACCTATGACTAGCGATTATTTCATGTAAAAAATCAGAAATTTAGCCCTGACTGGTTTGGCTCAGTGGATAGAGCATCGGCCTGAGGACTGAAGGGTCCCGGCTTCGATTCTAGTCAAGGGCATGTACCTTGGTTGCGGGCGCAGCCCCCATAGGGGATGTGCAGGAGGCAGCTGATTGATGTTTCTCTCTCATTGATGTTTCTAACTCTCTATCCCTCTCCTTTCCTCTCTGTAAGAAATTATATATATATATATATATATATATATATATATATATATATATATATATATATATATAATTTAAATTTCAGACGCCTTTATGCATCCAAATGTAGTCAAGTAGGCAGTTATCTGAACTTGAGGAAATCCAGGCCAGAGATGTGAGATGAGGTTTTCAGCATACGGGCCATGTAAACCTCAATACTAGGGACCCTCACCAGAGAAGTGAATGCAAACAGAGAAGTCCAAGTACTGAGACTAAAAGCACACCATGAAGAGTTAGAGGTGGAGGCAACCACTGAGATTTAGAACAAGTTGCCCAAGAGGTAGGAGTCTATGATTATTTGATGACCTAGTGCCAAGTGAAGAATGTATTTCAAGGAAGAAAAAGTGACTAATTGAATTTAACAATGTAGAGGTCATTATTAAGCTCATAATTTATGAATGAAAAATTTGGACTGATTGGAGTAAATATAAAAGAGAATGGAGTGAGAGACAATAGAGACAGCAAGTACTGAACACTAACTAGGGAGTAAGCTGACAGGAAAATGATGGCAAGAAAGTTTTATTGCATTATGTTTGCTATTTGTTTTTTAAAATGCATGAGAAAGAAATATATTTGTATGTTAATGGGAATGATCCAGTACAGATGGAGAAATTGATGATGCAGAAGTGAAAGGAGAGAACTACTCGAGTAAAGCCCTTGAGAATTCACAGGAAGATGGGACCAAGTGCACAGAGGGAAGCAGTACTTACAAGGGGTGTGTGAATCCTTAGTTCATCTAGTTACAGGAAGAGAGACTTTGTGGGTGAGGATACCAGCAGTTGGGTCAACATGGAGTGAGAACTTGTGGGATTTTGCTTGAATTGCTTCTGGTTTTTTGTGTTTCTTTCCCCTCCTCCCAGTGAAATAAAAAACAAAGTCATCAGCTGAGAAAAAGGCTGGTGGACAAGAGTTGAGCAACTAAGGAGATAAAAAGGTTCAATTGATGGGAAAACTGTAGTATAATTACTGAAAATCATTAAGGAGACATGTTAGTTTGTAGCATTGATTACAGTGGGAAATTTTAGCATGCTTCCTTGTTTTTCATCAACTGTGTTTATCTGCACACGTAGATGTACAGAGTAGACAGAAAGATAGATTTATTCAGGTTGGGGTTATAACAAACAAGTAAAGCAAGGAGCCAAGGGAATTGATGGTGTATACAAGAGAGGGATTACTGTAACAAACTAAGCTATATATAAATTTATACTCTCAGAAAAACCAGTAATAAATGAAATATAAAATTCAACAAACTTTGAAATATTCAAAATGGTTTTCTTGAACTAGATAGTCTTTAATTAAAGGGTGCTTTTTAAAATTAAAATATAGGTCACATGCCACATTATATGAATTTCAGCTGTATAACATACTTGTTCAGCATTTATATAGCTTACAAAGTGATCGCCCTAATAAATCTAATAACAATCTGTCACCATAGAAAGTTATTGTAATACTCTTGGCTATATTACTTATGCTGTGCATTGCATCTCTGTGACTATTTTATAACTGTAAGTTTGTACCTCTTATTCCCCTTCACATATCCACTCATACCTCTTTCCTCTGGCAAATGTCAGTTTGTTCTCTATATCTATGAGTCTATTTTTGTTTTGATTTTTAAATTTCACATGTTTGCAGATCACCTGGTATTTGCCCTTAGTATGACTTATTTCATTTTCAGTTAATATACTACTCTCTAGATTCATCCATGTTTTCACAAATGGCAAGATTTTATTTTATTTTTTTATGGCTGAGTAATAATCCATTGTGTGTGTGTGTGTGTGTGTGTGTGTACATCATATTTTCCTTATTCATCATTCATGTATTGATGGACACTTAAGCTGCTTCCATACCTTGGATATTAGGAATAATGCTGCATATATCATTTTGAACTAGTATTTTTATTTTTTAGGATAAATAACCAGAAGTGGAATTTCTGGGACATATGGTGGTTCTACTTTTAGTTTTTTGAGGAAAAGGATACTTCTAATTTAAGGAAAGTCATCTGCCCTGCACTTATCACAGAAAATGAAAAACTAAGCATTAATCAGAAAGTTGATGTCCTATCCTTTCTACCAAGAATATCAGCCAGAAGAACTGCATAAATTTGAACTTTTACTCTTTGGTATCTCTACACTACTTTGTACTTTTTAATTCATCTCCTTTCTTGAGACTCTCACTTCCTTTGGCACTTACCTCTCTCCCCTCTACTCTTTGACAACTTCCAGTGCTTGGCTGATTGCTTATTCTTTTACCCACACTTCTCTCTCTTTCCCAGAGATCTGTCCTCACCTATTAAATCATTCTATCAGAAGCAAGGCAATCACCTTATATTCATTCTCTCTTTCAATTACCCACATCAACTGAAAATTTTGCCTAATTTCTGGACTGTAACATTTCACAATTAGACTAATCTGTTCGTCCTCTCTGGAGTTCCGAGTTCTTAAATTA
This sequence comes from Myotis daubentonii, assembly GCF_963259705.1. Classification (NCBI taxonomy): domain Eukaryota; kingdom Metazoa; phylum Chordata; class Mammalia; order Chiroptera; family Vespertilionidae; genus Myotis; species Myotis daubentonii. The sequence continues at coordinate 18,244,722 of NC_081842.1, read as the reverse complement.
GACCCCAGTCTGAAGTACACAGATAAATATCAAACAATTTTAGATTCAGAGCAGTTGGGTGATTTTCTCAAAGCTACACATCAGGAACTTTATCCCAGTGCTCCACTCTACTATACTTCTGTATGTTGGGAAATTTGTAACCTACATACTCAATCTTGATTACCTTGATCTATTATTTTCTACATTTATCACTTTGTAGCACACTGTATGATTTATAAGTTTATCAACTGATTTGATATTGTTTCCATTAGAATGTAATCTCCTAGAATTTTGAGGAATATAGTAAATATGTGAGCAAATGAGGTGACACATTAGATATCCTCTAATGTCAAAGGGGAAAAGATAGTAAAGTATGCTGTCTTAGAGTATTGGCAATAAATATGAAAACTTTTGTCTTCTCAGTTCCAATTGATGAAAAAAGCATATCTGGAAGAGAATAATTTAGAGCTTCAAGAAAAAGTGAAAACTTTACCAGGAAAGCTAGAGAAGACAAGAGACTGTAGTGTCCAAGCAGAAGTGCATTATATACCTACTGAAGGCATTATTTCCTAATAATGCCTTCTATCTATTTGCACACTATCTCAGTGAGAGAAAACATTTCAAAGCATTTGCTTGCCAGCACTTCCGTGACACCAGCCACCACCATGGACATAAAACAGACCTCTTCTTAGTGACTTCCTCCTTGGAACATATACAAGGACAGGAATGTGGTTGAAAGTTGTCTCAGTCACAGCGGTATTTTCATCTGAGGTTGATGGAACCTCATTAGAGCTCAAAAAATTCATCATCAAGGAATCCACAAAATGGTTAGGTCCCAGCAGCTTGACAAATTCAGCCTGAAAATGAATCTCAGAATTTAAACTCCAAAAGTCAGAGATCTCTGGATATATCATAACACTGTGTGGGCTAAACAATATTATTATTTTTTACTCCTTTCTTCTAGGCTAGGCTAATACCAAATTAAGAGAGACAGATTACTAGAAGAAAAGACATGTGCATGGGGAATGCACATAGGCATGAAAATTCCAGACAGTGAGGCAACATTGAGTTTATAATATATTTTGGACAAAGGAGAAAGGTGGGGGAGGAGCACAGGGTATCAGATTTCAGAAGTGACAATGGGCAAGGAAGAGGTAGTTGAGGAAGAGCAAAATATATCCTTGTTGTCAACTCAAAAACAATGGGACATAAGGAGAATCAAGCTAACAGGCACCTTCCTGAAGCACCTCTTGCTTATCATATTTAATTCAAATTAGACTGGGGAACATCCTAAATCTCCTTCCTGAAGCAGGGTTCTCTGTCTAAATCTCTGGGGCAGAAAAGCGGGGAAGGGTAAAAAGTTTTTCCTGAGTCTTTTGTTTCTTAATAAACAGCTTAAAATCATTATCCCACAAAGAAGCTTCAGGGTGGCAGAATTCTGGCTCCTTCAATACATTACTCTTTAATAAACTAAAATGCAATGAACTAAGTTCTCATACATGAACCCTCTTCAGTACTTTTGATGCCAAAATTTATTTTCGGGTCTGAGTTCGTGTCTCATTGAAGAATGAGTTCATGGACAAAGGCAGTAAGCGGAAGCAAAGTTTATTGAGAGATAGACGGACTCCCTGCAGCAAGGAGCAGCAAGAAGGGGGCCCAAAACGTGTTACCAGTTAAAATTCTTGGTCTAGGAGAACCAAGATGGCGGCATAGGTTAACGCCGGAGTTTGCTGCTTTGAACAACTACTTCAAAAGTGAAACCAAAAAACGGAAGGGACATCACCCAGAACCACAGAGGCGCTGGCTGAGTGGAAGTCCTACAACTAGGAGGAAAGAGAAACGCACACGGACACTCAGAGGAGGCGCAGTGCTGAAGTCAAATTCTGAGGTGCGGAGTGCGTGGAGCGGGCTGGCGGCAGAGAGCGCGGTTGTTGTTTTCAATCGGGAGGGAGTCACAGACTCTGAGCACCAGATCCGGGCGAGTCTTTAGGGACCCAGACTCAAACGGGAGAAGCGGGACGGTCTGGCTTCGGTCAGAGCGAGTGCAGCTTTCTCTCCGAGCTTTGCAGCGGGTGCTGGGACTCAGAGAGGCAGAGCCCCTTGGGACAGGACTGAGAGCCGCCATAACTGCTCTCTCCGGCTCACCCTGTTGATCCTGTGCGACCCGCCCTGCCCAAGCCCTGCACAGAGGCATTTGCCAGATAGCCTCAGGCAAAGGCTAGATTAGCACCTCCCTAGAGGACAGAAGTTCTCTCACTGCTGGCACAGCTGATTCTCATAGCCACTTGGCCTGGAGGTCAAACCCTCCCTGGAATTAGCTACAACAATCAAGATTTATCTATAAGACTGCGAACAAAGACCACTAGGGGGTGCACCAAGGAAGCATAACAAAATGCGGAGACAAAGAAACAGGACAAAATTGTCAATGGAAGAAATAGAGTTCAGAACCACACTTTTAAGGTCTCTCAAGAACTGTTTAGAAGCTGCCGATAAACTTAATGAGATCTACACGAAAACTAATAAGACCCTCGATCTTATATTGGGGAACCAACTAGAAATTAAGCACACACGGACTGAAATAACGAATATTATACAGACGCCCGACAGCAGACCAGAGGAGCGCAAGAATCAAGTCAATGATTTGAAATGCGAGGAAGCAAAAAACATCCAACCGGAAAAGCAAAATGAAAAAAGAATCCAAAAATGCGAGGATAGTGTAAGGAGCCTCTGGGACAGCTTCAAGCATACCAACATCAGAATTATAGGGGTGCCAGAAGATGAGAGAGAGCAAGATATTGAAAACCTATTTGAAGAAATAATGACAGAAAACTTCCCCCACCTGGTGAAAGAAATGGACTTACAGGTCCAAGAAGCGCGGAGAACCCCAAACAAAAGGAATCCAAAGAGGACCACACCAAGACACATCATAATTAAAATGCCAAGAGCAAAAGATAAAGAGAGAATCTTAAAAACAGCAAGAGAAAGAAACTCAGTTACCTACAAGGGAATACCCATACGACTGTCAGCTGATTTCTCAACAGAAACTTTGCAGGCCAGAAGGGAGTGGCAAGAAATATTCAAAGTGATGAATACCAAGAACCTACAACCAAGATTACTTTATCCAGCAAAGCTATCATTCAGAATTGAAGGTCAGATAAAGAGCTTCACAGATAAGGAAAAGCTAAAGGAGTTCATCACCACCAAACCAGGATTATATGAAATGCTGAAAGGTATCCTTTAAGAAGAGGAAGAGGAAGAAAAAGGTAAAGATACAAATTATGAACAACAAATATGCATCTATCAATAAGTGAATCTAAAAATCAAGTGAATAAATAATCTGATGAACAGAATGAACTGGTGATTATAATAGAATCAGGGACATAGAAAGGGAATGGACTGACTATTCTTGGTGGGGGAAAGGGGTGTGGGAGATGCGGGAAGAGACTGGACAAAAATCGTGCACCTATGGATGAGGACAGTGGGTGGGGAGTGAGGGCGGAGGGTGGGGCAGGAACTGGGAGGAGGGGAGTTAAGGGGGGGGGGGAAAAGGAACAAATGTAATAATCTGAACAATAAAGATTTAATTAAAAAAAAATAAAAATAAATAAATAATTGTTTCAAAAAAAAAAAAATAAAAATAAAATTCTTGGTCTAGACCAGTGGTTCTCAACCTTCTGGCCCTTTAAATACAGTTCCTCATGTTGTGACCCAACGATAAAATTATTTTCATTGCTACTTCATAACTGTAATGTTGCTACTGTTATGAATCGTAATGTAAATATCTGATATGCCGGATGGTCTTAGGCGACCCCTGTGAAAGGGTCATTTGACCACCAAAGGGGTCGCGACCCACAGGTTGAGAACCGCTGGTCTAGATTCTAGAGCAGCGGTTCTCAACCTTGGCTGCACATTAAAATCACCTGATTTCTGGGAGGATGAGGATTTTAAAAAGCTTCCCAGGTGATTCTAATGTGCAGCCAAGGTTGAGAACCACTGGTCTAGAGGTAGATATATGTTTTTCTGGCTTCTAATTGGTTCTTTCAAAGAATTTTGCCTTAGCAACATCCTTGTGATTGGTTATCTGCAAGCTGCCTGTCTTAAGAAAAACCAGAAATGCAGAGACCAGGTGCACATTTCGTCCTTATTCCACAAAAAATGTACAGTGGGGCCTTGACTTACGATTGTTCCGACTAATGAGTTTTTTGAGATGCCAGCTGTCTCTCGTCAGATTTTTTTGCATTGAGTTGACAGTGTAATTTGAGTTAACGAGCCCCTTAGCGAGCTTGGTCTTGGAACGAATTAAACTCGGAAGTCAAGGCCCCACTGTACTGAGTTCTCTACTAAGCTTCCAGGTTACACGGATTAGAATATGAGAAATGCTCTTTTTAAGAACCTCAGAGTTAAGCTGAAAAGACAGATAAGTAAACTGTTAAAAAAGTGTAAATGCTTCCATAGAGCTCCGCACATGGTTTTTTGGGAGCAGACAGCAGATGTAGCTGCTGGAGTAGCAAATGGAAAAGAGTTTCTAACAGGAAGCTGGATTTTATCTGAGCTTTGGAAGACTTTTCCTAAAGAATCTTGATAAACATATAAAGAAAGGAAAAACTCTTCCAGGAACTAGGTTAGCATGCAAATAGGGAGGCTTTTATTGACCCAGGAAGGAATGGTTGCACATGGGGGTGGGAGATAGGGTTAGGAGTGAAGCAATGGGTGGAAGTAAAAGGGAAGGCCAGCCTGCTACCTTCAAACTGTCCTTTTCAGGCAAGATAATAAGAAGCTAGGAAAATTCCTTGGCAAGTGAAATGGGGAAACTGAGACGGATAGATGATTCAAACTGGCCCCATTCAGCATCCTAACCTACCTGCTGCTGGAGACCAATTCTAGCATGACAGCAGGGCTGCATCTGGGAATAGCTGAGGGCATTTCCCCAAACCTGAATAGGATACATTAAGTTGATTTCTTGACTGCCAGCTAAAAGGCATCTTAATCTACATGTTATTGCCTCCTACTGGCCAAACACCTGAACAGCCGTAGGCTAATTCTCCCATTCTGACAATGGACTCTGTATCAAACCCTCACCCTTTGAAGTGTATATCTCTGCCTTGCCTCAGGACAAGTTGTGTTAATAAAAAGCATGGCGTCCTGGGGACAAAGAGAACCTAAGACCTTAGACCAGGAGTGGGCAAACTTTTTGACTCGAGGGCCACAATGGGTTCTTAAACTGGACCGGAGGGCCGGAAACAAAAGCATGGATGGAGTGTTTGTGTGAACTAATATAAATTCAAAGTAAACATCATTACATAAAAGGGTACGGTCTTTTTTTTTTTTTTTTAGTTTTATTCATTTCAAATGCTCAGGCTGGGCCGTAGTTTGCCCACGGCTGCTTTAGACTTTAAGACTTTAGAACTTAACTCCTTTAGCTAAGCTCCTCTGACCCCCAAATGCCTTTCAAAATTATATCTCGTCTCCAGACTCTTTATTAGTCTCCGGATCCCTGTTTAATCTATGCACAGCCTTCTCCAGATTCCTGAACCCTTCTTGATGCTGGGACAAGAACCCTGGCACCTGCTCCCTTCTTTCTTGTACAACCACTCCCTTAAGCATAAAGCCTTTAGGAAAATAAGGTTCTGATCAGAACAAATAAGGTTCTTACCTGTCAAAGAGACAGAGTTTTGGTTAAACTCGAGGTAACAGCTAGGCCTCAGTTGTGTTTCATCACCAGGCCCAGAAAATCAGCAAAACCAGTTGAAGCAATGCATGGCTGACAACAGGACTAAATGCAATGATCAGTGACCCTCTACCCTAGTGCTAACCAATTAGTAGAGACCACAGCCCTGAAAGGACACACCTGGAAAGCTGATAAATATTCTATTGAGATCCTTCCCAGAAACCTCTCCTAAAATCCCTGCCTTTAGGAAATAGATAAAAACCCTGAAGACAAGGGACCCAGTGTCCTCTCTCTCTCTCTCTCTCTCTCTCTCTCTCTCTCTCTCTCTCGACACCTTTCCCCTCTCTTTCCTTAGTCATATATTCTTTACTTTCTTTCTCCTAAGCTTCAAGGGTGGTTGTTGTTGTTGTTGTTGTACATGTGTATGTGTGTGTGTTTTGTTGTTGTTTTGTTTTTGTGCATCTACAACTTGTTTCTGAGTCCACACAACCCAGCTGGCTCATTTCTTCTGCCTCTGTGATGTTCTTTCTATAAGGATAAATAAACTTCTTGCATTAGAGTTCTTGGCTCTGAATTCATTCTTTGCTGAACTCAAGAACCAAGGTTTAACACCAGCACAGCTAACACTTTGACCTTCAAACAAGTCAGTGTACTAAGCACTTTATATGTATTCATCTCAATAATACTAATGACTCACATACATATGAGATTGATATTATCATATTCAGAGATGAGGAAAATAATCCCAGGATTAAATAAGTAGTCCAAAGTCATTCAGTTTATTAAGTGATATTTACCAGGATTCAAAATCCAGTACTTTGATTTTTTTTTTTAATGTGCATAGCATAATCCTATATAGTAAAAGGCTAATATGCAAATAGACCGAACAGCAGACCAACTGAAAAACTGGTCGCTATGACATGTGCTGACCACCAGGGGGCAGCAGGTGGCAGAGCACAGAACATGGCGGGCGTTGGGTGCGGTGGGATGGTGGAGCAGGTGAGCGGGGGCTCCAGACCAAAGCGGGGCACTGGTAGATGTCATTGGGGCGAGCCTCTGGTAGTTACTGAAAATTCATTGCTCCTGCATGCTGTCGTCCCGCCTGACACTTGCACCTGCTGCCAGCGCCAGCCCTGCTTGCACCCGCTGCCAGTGCCAGAGCCACCGCTCGCACTTGCTGCCAGACCGTTAGCAGGTGCCTGCAGTGGCTGCTGGCCCCGATCGCCCCTCAGGGCTTCTCCACCTCCCTTTGCTCCTGAGGGGCGATCAGGGCAGCAGCTGCTGCTCACGTCAGCTGCTGGTGCTGGCCCCAATTGCTCTGCGCTGTCAGCGCATGGGAGCGGGGCTGCAGGCAGCCAGGGGACATGGGGCTGCAAGGGAGTACAGAGGATGGGCCAAGACCCGCCACTGTACCCACTGCAGCCTCATGACCCACAGTTCCTTTCAAGGTGCACAAATTCGTGCACTGGGCCCCTAGTCCTTCAATAAGATGCTTGAACAGATACTCAAAAATCATCAGAGAAGGAAGCCAGTCAAGCTAGTCAGGAAAAACAAGATGAATCAAGAGAATAATTAATCACAAAAATATAGAATTTCTTCAGGAATGAAGAAAGACTTTAAACAGCTTTTAAAATGTGTATCTTTTGAGAGCTTTGAAAATATATTACATTTATAAATGGTGGATAGGTTGGGGAAAAGAAAGGTTACCAGATAAGAAGAAAAGTTAAAGAAAATAATCAAGGGCCTCTCACAAATTGTAAGCAAAGAGAGCAGATAAAAGGGAAAAAAAATTGTTCTGTTTCTTGAACTCTGATAAGTCCACATTGCACATAGAATTAAATCAAAACTTGAGGCCATTGCCCACAGACCACTGTGTGATATGACATCTGACCTCTCCTAACTCAATTACAACACCCCCCATAAATCCCAAATGTCTCACATCGTTTCTTGACCTTATCAATATTTTGTAGCTGGGACTTTTTAAAGAAAATATATTTTATTGACTTCAGAGAGGGAGAGGGAGAGAGAGATAGAAACATCAATGATGATGAGAGAATCATTGATTGGCTACCTCTTGCACACCCACTACTGGGGATCGAGTCCACAACCCTGGCATGTGCCCTTGACTGGAATAGAACCCAGGACCTATCCACTGAGCCTAACCAGCTAGGGCAGTGGTTGGTAAACTGTGGCTCGCAAGCCACATGCGGCTCTTTGGCCCCTTGAGTGTGGCTCTTCCTAAGCCTTAGGAGTACCCTAATTAAGTTAATAACAATGTACCTACCTATATAGTTTAAGTTTAAAAAATTTGGCTCTCAAAAGAAATTTCAATTGTTGTACTGTGGATATTTGGCTCTGTTGACTACTGAGTTTGCCGACCACTGAGCTAGGGCTGTAGCTGGGGCTTTTGTACTTATTCCTGACTCTGCTGGGAAACTCTCCCCTCAATATCTAGAGCAGCTGGTTCCTTTTCATAATCTGGTCTCTAAGCAGATGTTTCCTCTTCAAAGAGGCTTTCTCTGACTGTACACACAGAAGCCCCACCCCTGTCATCTGCCCAAATTGCTTTCTTTTCCTCCTGCTTAACTCCTTCAAGCTAGCATTCATGATCTGAAATCATCCATTTAATTCTAATTTGTTCTTTTTCTCCACTACTAGAATGTAAGCTCTGTGGGGACAGACTCTTTCGTTGCTTAATAGGATTTGATAAAGAATTCAGTTGTTGGATAAGTGAGAAATAAAACATCAATCTGAGAGTTATAATCCGGGAGTTTCATCCATGGATGAAATAGAAAAACATTCCCAAGAAGCCAGAGAGGGTCAAATTTTTTTTTCCTGGCCACCACCAGAGTCATAGGCAGGCAGTCACCATGACACTCCAGGGTCTCCCCCTCCTCCATATCTGCACATCATGCTTCTTATCATTAACCCTGAGCACCTGCTAACCAGCAGGCTGACAGAATATTTCCTTGAGAACTTACATGTCCTTAGTCTACCCTCTGGATCCAAAAATGATTGTGTGAAAGTCTCTAACACAGTGCTGCAGAGTCAGAGATCTCTGATTTGCTGATGAAGTAAATGCTAAAAAACATCTAATTGCAAACAAACACCACTCTTGTGGCATTAATGCTACCTAAACAAAACATTTTTAGTAAGAGCTACTCAAATGCTTCCTCACTTATTTTTCTTAATTTTTTATTGATTTCAGAGAGAGGAAGGGAGGGGGAAAGGGAGATAGAAACATCAATGATGAGAGAGAATCATTGATTTGCTGCCTCCTATATACTTCCTCCTGGGGATCAAGCCCCAAACCCAGGCATATACCCTGATCAGGAATTGAACCATGACCTCCTGGCTCATGAGTCAATGCTCAACCACTGAGCCACACAGACCTGGCTTTCTTAATATTTTTTAACATGATTCTGATACAGAAACTGGAAATCAAGCAAACAAGGTAGCAATGTTTTAAATAGAAACGAGACAAAGGATGCAGCATTTGTTTTTAAAAAGTGAGTAAATCGATCAACCAATAAATCAATAAAAACACCAAAGGATCAAAATCATGGAAAAGTTCCTCCTCCAGATCAAATGGTTGCATATGCACATGTGAATTCATAAAACTCCAAACTTACCAAATGTACTATAGTTTTCATATATGTGTTCAACCATATTATTCTCCATGGCTCCTCAAAATCACATGGCAGAAGTAAGAAAACATAATATGCGGAAAGGACCCCCACCATCAGAAGGGACTGGGATTTTCTGCTCATGATGCAGTTTTTGTGCTGCTCTGTCCTCTGAAACAGAGATTCAACTTGCCTCATATGTCAACATGGTGTGCTCAGCCAGTGAGCTTCAGCGCCACCTAGCGCTTGATCTAATTTGTGAGCATGGAGTTGCACACTGAGTTTTAGGGTTGGCATAATAAAGTTTAGAGTTCACTGCCTGTCCGGAGATAATCATGTGAGTCCAAGTTCAAGGTTGAGTAATAATAGGAAACTAATGCAAATTCTGTCTTATTTGTATTCCAGTCACCTGACTCAATGATGTTCCCATTTGTGCCTTTCTGGATTATGCCTGTTTGAACATTGCGCAGTTTCTTGCTTGCTCCCCTCTCCTGTGATGATGGTTTCTTCCCTGAAATAGGCTGACTGTTTCACTTGTCATTGAAACTCCTCCTCCCCCTTTTGGCCCTGTAGGGATTATGTCCTCATCATTCAAGGGCAGCTGGAGGTCTTTTCTTTAAGGGACACTCCAGCAGTCGTGGTCTCTTCATGGAAGGAAATTGATCGTAGAAAAAAATAATAATTAAAGTTAACATTAATGATACTACTTGGCTTTCTCATTTACTTCTCCTCATAAGCATTGATTAACTGACATCATCTACAATTAAAAATATAAAACTGCAGCAGAGAAAGATGAACTAACTCACCAATGGCACACATTTATTGATCCTGTTGTACCATAATAGTTTCTTATTACCACTGCAGAATCTGTTTCTTAAATGTGGAATTACGTCTTTGCTCACCTATTCTTTTTGGAGCAAGACAGCTTGGACTTGCATTTACTTTACCACCTTTTAGCTGTATATCTTTATTAACATGATTTTTTTGGTTAATATTATTTCATGTTTGCTTTACATCTATACTAATAAAAGGGTAATATGTTAATTAGACCAGGAGACCTTCCGGGAGACCTTCCAGACGTTCTTCTGGACAAAGCCATGGTGGTGGGGCCGAGGCAGAGGCAGTTAGGGGCAATCAGGCCAGGAGGGGAGGGCAGTTGGGGGTGATCAGGCTGGCAGGGGGCAATTGGGGGTGATCAGGCAAGCAGGGGGGGCAGTTGGGGGTGAGCAGGCCAGCGGGGGGGGGGACAGTTGAAGGCAAGCAGGATGGCAAGGGGGGGCAGTTGGGGGTGAGAAGGACAGTGGGGGGGGCAGTTGGGGGCGAGCAGGCCGGCAAGCAGAGTGGTCAGGGGTGATCAAGCAGGCAGGCAGGTGAGCAGTTAGGAGCCAGCGGTCCCAGATTGCAAGAAGGATGTCCGACTGCAGGCCTAAACCAGCAGTCAGACATCCCCTGAGGGGTCTCAGATTGAGAGAGTGCAGGCCAGGCTGAGGGACTTCCCCCACCCCCCACCGGTGTACAACCGGGCCACTAGTTGAAATATAAGAAATTATCTCAAAATTTCAATAGTAAGATTCCTACCATCACCCAAGGATAATTAATATGTGTTTATAATATTTTCTACCTTAAATTCTTCCACTTGAGTCAAATACTCAAATAGTTACTACAAATTTATTCTCTTGTAATGTTACCAATATGATATGTGGTTAGATTCCTTTGTTTCAATTTGTATTCAGTTTGATTGACTTGAATACAATGTTTATCTATATAGAAAATTATACCAGTAAATCATACACTAAGAGCTATCAGAACACATTATCTTAAAACATTCTTTTTTCTAATTATAACAATATCTGAATCTGGCTGTTCCTGTTACTTAGTTCTCATTTCTCTATTTGCCTTTGTGCCTGGCTATCTTCAGCTTGCTATTGTTTGTTCAAATAAAAATAGATATTTTTAGGAGCAGTTTGAAACCTAGGTTCATGTTGCCTTCTCCTAGTGATGACCTATATTTGCTGCTGTGAGCATACATCCACATATTATGTTATGTTATACAACATCCTTGAAAGTATATTCTGACTATACTCAGAATACATGCAATATGCTGACTTTGTAATTATGGTTATTGCTATCATTATTGATTTTTTCCTCATTCAAAAGGCTGGTATAGTATATAGGAAATTATATCAGTATTTTAATTAAAAAAACAGTATTAAAGCATGAAATTATTTTTTTCAATGATCCCTAAATAAGTAAAAGAAAAAATATTGAAACATTGTATTTATAACTTAAATGCATATCAACTATTATTAAATTAAAGATGAAAGAAAACATAACAAATGAAAATTCTGAACATTTTATCTGCTGAGTGACTGCTGCAGCTAAATTCCCTCCAGAACTATCTCCAGAAATGCCACCTGTCCCAGGATCTGCACTGTTGCTTTCAAGGACTTTGGGCTGTAAAACCCACTTTAATGCATTGTATACAGCTCCCAATTGAACTGGAAAATTATTCTATGGGGGCTAGTCTGTAGCTATAGGATAAAAAAACACACCAATGTTTTCTTAATAACTAGTTGTTATTTATGTACTAAAACAAGGCATGTACTCCCAACACAAAATCAGAAGTAAACTTATTTTACCAGCATGATATATAGATGTTTGCTATTATATAAAACTTATGTTTTTCTTTTTTTTAAGATTTCTTTTTTTGAGAGAGAGAGAGAGAGAGAGAGAGAGAGAGAGAGAGAGAGAGAAAGAAACTTTGATGTAAAGGCAAAACATGGAAACCTTGCCTCCTGCACGCCTCCTACCAAGCGAGGATTGAGCTGCTACTGGAATGAATCATTTTAGCAACATAACTCAAATGCCACCTTGGTCATTTTTTAGTGGTCTGCTTGGGGATTATTCAGAGATATAATAAAACAAGTCAGCAAAATTTGATAATAAGAAGCTAAAGGCATGTACAACTTGATAAACAAAGAAAGAAAGAAAGAAAAGAAAGAAATAACCAAACCCACACTAGAATTTTAGAAATCTTTCCTCTCTTGGTTAATAAATATTTTTACTTACCAAGTATGATGCTATTTTTATAACAGCATCAAAAAACCTTATTTTCTATTGCTCCTCAATGTTATCTGGAAGTAGTATGCTAATATAATATGCTAGGAGGACTCCCAATACCAGGAAGTAAAAGGGTTTTCCCCCATATTGTAACCATATCATATCTTCAACAAGACTATTACACATTACTTCAATGGTGCAACTAAAACAGACTTTGGGAAAGTCCCATCCAAACTATTATCTGACTTCTCAGCCACAGTGTTTCCTCAGAAGCACACCAGATTTTCATGCGGCAAGTATCAACAGGTAGTGTTGCTGATAAAAGCTCAAGTTCCAGTGTGTGCTTTGTAACAGAAAAAACTCTCCCCAGGCAAGTTCTATTAAATCTGCCAACACGATTGTATCTTTAGTCACTGGGCAAATATTTGTGGTACACCTACTTGGAGAATAGTATATTCATATTCAGAATTTGGGAAATATAGTAGAGCACATTCCCCTTAGAGGAGAGGAAAGAAAAGGGATTCAAACAGGTTTTAAAATATTTTAAAGATATATATCTTTATTTTTCTTATCTATACTAATAAAAGGGTAATATGCTAATTAAACTGGACATCTTCCAGACATCCTTCTGGACAAATCCACAGTGGCGAGAACCAAGGCAGAAGCAGTTAAGGGCGACCAGGTAGACAGGCAGAGTGGTTAGGGGTGATCAGGCAGGCAGGCAGGTGAGAGGTTAGGAGCCAGTTGTCCCAGATTACAAGAGGAATGTCTGATGCAGGGATCAGGCCTAAACCAGCAGTCAGACATCCCCTGAGGAGTCCCGGAAAGGAGAGGGTGCAGGCTGGGCTGAGGGACACCCCCATACATGAATTTTGTGAGCAGGACCTCTAGTATCCTATCTAATAAAAGAGAAACATGGTAATTAGCTGTACCTCTGCTACCCTTCCCATTGGCTAATCAGGGCAATATGCAAATTAACTGCCAGCCAAGATGGCGGCCGGCAGCCAGGCAGCTTGAAGCGAACATGAGGCTTGCTTGCTTCAGTGACGGAGGACTCCAACGTTCCCCGCCGGCCACTGCCGGCCTCTAAGCTTGCAGTTTGAAACATTGTAACAAATATAGAAGCTAAACAAAACCCCAGAAACCTGCTTTCAGCCAGCCAGGATCTCAGAGCTGGAGTTCAAACAGTGTTTCGATTATAGAACCCAAACAAACCAGATACCTGGTTTCAGCAGCCGAGGCCTAAGAGCTGGAGCCAAGCCTCAGAGCTAAAGCTGGCCCAGAATAAAAAAGAAAAAAAAGAAAAAAAAGGAGCGGTTGGGAGCTTCAGTCACCCGCCAGCCTGAAAACAGCCCTCAGCCCCTCACCCAGACTGGCAAGGCACCCCTGTGGGGACCCCCACCCTGAATGGTGTGTGACCAGCTGCAAACAGCCATCATCCCCTCACCCAGGCTGGCCAGGCACCCCAGTGGGGACCCCCACCCTGATCCAGGACACCCTTCAGGGCAAACCAGCTGGCCCCCACCCATGCACCAGGCCTCTATCCTATATAGTAAAAGGGTAATATGCCTCCCAGCACCGGGATCAGCATGACAGGGGGCAGCGCCCAAACCCCCTGATCGCCCTGCAGCTCTGTGTGTGACAGGGGGTGGGGCCACAACCTCACTATCCACCCTGCTCTGTTTGTGACAGGGGAAGGCACCGCAACCCCCTGATCAGCCCTGCTCTGTGCCTGATAGGGGGGAGCTCCCCAACCCCTGATTGCCCTGCGGCTCTGTGTGTGACAGGGTGTGGCGCCCCAACCCCCCGCCCCCCCACGGGCCCTGCTCTGTGTGTGAAGGGGTAGAGCCATAACCTCCCCATCGGCCGTGCCCTGAGTGTGACAGGGTGCGGTGCCCCAACCCCCTGATTGGCCCTGCTCTGTGTGTGATGGGAGCAGTGCCCCAACTCCCCTATTGGCCCTACTCTGTGAGTGACGGGGGCGGGGGGAGCTCCTCAACCCCCTGATCGGCCCTGCTCTGTGTGTGACAGGGAGGAGCTCCCCAACCCCCTGATCAGCCCTGCTCTGTGCGTGACAGGGGGGAGCTCCCCAACCCCCTCATCAGCCCTGCTCTGTGCATGACAGGGGGGAGCTCCCCAACCCCCTGATTGGCCCTGCTCTGTGGGTGACAGGTGGTGGCGCCGCAACCTCCCCATTGACCCTGCCTTGAGTGTTACAGGGGACGGTGCCCCAGCCCCCCAATCGGCCCTACCCTGAGCGTGACTGAGGGTGGCATCGCAACCTCCTGATCCGCCCTGCTCTGTGCATGACAGGGGGCGGCGCCCCAACTCCCCAATCAGCCCTGCTCTGAGCCCGACCAGGGGCTGCACCTAGGGATTGGGCCTGCCCTCTGCCACCCGGGAGCAGGCCTAAGCCAGCAGGTCGTTATCTCCAGAGGGGTCCCAGACTGCGAGAGGGCACAGGCCAGGCTGAGGGACCCTCCCTCCACCCTGAGTGCACAAATTTTTGTGCACTGGGCCTCTAGTCTTTAATAAAAGCCAAATAATTATATGCATATGCAATTGAATATCTTAAGTGCTATGTAGTGAATGGAGTCATTTAGAGTGAATCATGGAAAACTGTGTTGCAAAGGTAACTTTGAATCTAGTCTTAGAAATATTCATTGTTTGATAGACTGGAGAAGGATAAAGGATCTTTCAAAATAAAAGGCATTGAAGTAAAAATTTATAAGTCCAATTTTTAAAGTGCATTTCTCAGCTTAATATATAACTTCGTTCTCTTTCAAAAATCCATCCTGGTTAATATGTATATAACCTCTATTCACATGATGTTGAGTAACTCCACTGAATTATATCAGAAATGGAAATGTTTTAGGTGTGTCATTAAGCTAATTCTGCTGAGTTTAATGTGAGATGTGTGTGTGTGTGTGTGTGTGTGTGTGTGTGTGTGTGTGTGTATTCTTTCAAGGGAAACAGGTAAAAGAATTTGGATATCCACCTTTTCCTTCTTCTGTGTTTACAAGGGAATTCTTGCATGGAGAGTAGGTGGTATAAAACTAAAAATTTCACCCACAGCAGTACTTGCCCTGAGAGAATCAAAACTTAATGCTGTGCTAGAACTCTCTTGACACAAATGCTCTTAAAGAGCCATGCACTTTAAATAACTGTTACCTGAATCCAACTGAAGATTCTTCTGTAACTAATGATCCATGAGACTTATTTTAACCTATTGTGTACAGACAAATGGACTCATTTGTACTATGTGGAGAGCTGGTTTTTAATTCCTAATTACCACAGTCAAAATGGACCAGACCCCTCCACGTTTTAATACTTACAAATGTATTTTCCTCCTCAGCAAATGACTCAATGAACTTCTTGTCTAAGTGGTAATTAGCTCAGAATTAGCTAGATGATAGATAGATAGATAGATAGATAGATAGATAGATAGATAGATAGATATACAATATATAGTCTTTGTTTTATAATTTGACTGTAGGGAGAATCTATTGGATAGAAATAAATGGCAGCTTAAGGCCCATGGGAAAATGTCACACATCATATTTCTTTCTATTCTTTCATTGATTTATTTTTGCCTTGTTCAACACAGTTCATGTATATATAATGCTATATATAACATTTAAAGAACATAAAATTAATAAGTCACAGTAATAAACAGAATAGAAATGTATACATTAAATATCTTATTATTTTATTTGTCAGTTATACTTCAATAAAGCTGAAAAAAGAATATTTTATTAACTGTAACATTTTCAATTTAAATGCTGCCTCTCCCGCAGTGTAGAAAGTTTTTGTTGCTGCTGCTGAGTTCGGTTCCCTTATGGCAGCTGCGGTGAGTTCTCCCTAGTGCCCTCTCTCCCGCTCATGAAAGTTTTCCTTTCTAAGAGGCACAGTGGAGGAAGGTCTTGATATACCTCCGTCACTCTTCTTCAGCAGCTGCTCTTCTCCCCAGATTACACCGTAAGAGATTCTCCCCCATCGTGTGTGTGTGCGTTTTCAAAAAATTGCAATTGTGAGCAGGTTGTTTTTTTGATGCGTTTCACTGTGTGAGCTGGAAGCCCTAGTGAATTCTATCTAACCAACCTCTACCTTTCATTTTCATAGTCCCAAGAAGGAAGAAAGGGATTCAAAAGCCCTATGAAGAAAGAATGCTAGGATCAGTGGGTTTCAGCAGGAATTCTAGCAGGGTGCACTCTGGTGTCCATCACTTTGAGGCCAGTTCAGTTCCAATATAATCAAAATTTTGCCGTGTGCTAGAAATCAAGAAGCTGGAGTTCTGAGAAAGACCGATGGAAAGAAGGCTAAGCCAGTCCTCTGTTCAATCACAGCCTATGCTCTAAAGGGGCTTATTGTTTAAACACTAGAATAAGGCTGCGTTATGCTTCTCATTTAAAAGATGTTGTAATTGAAACTTACCTGTGTGATTCACTACTTGTATGATCACCAGGAAATTTCTTAGATTTTTCCTGATACAATAATTTCATTTATAATAAAGGCATATTAATTTATATTGAATAGGGTCATTTGAATTTAACTACTAGGTTCTCAATAAACGGTGATGTTGTAATTGCTATACTTATCACTGTATACTACATTATTATTAACATTACAGTGAGAAAGGAACACAATCTATATTTATGCTCAGATGGATCTGACTTAATCCATTGCCCATTTAAAAAATATGTACTCCTTGGTGTTGTCTAAACTGCTGAATTGAACAATGAAGAGCAGCAATTTAATGCACAAGCCCTAGGAACTGCTCCTGCAAACTGGGTGGCCGTACAGAAAAGGCCAAGATTGTACAGTGCAGAAAGTGGAGTTGAATAAAAGCACAGTGACCAATGGGAACCAAGACTCCCTGCACCTTGATTGTGGATGGATTATTAGTCCATCAAAAATAGATAAAAGGCACCATGTCTTCTAAGTGGAAGTCTATGAATTAAAGACATAAAGCTTTTACATGAGTATGAAAACAATTTTGTTGATCCCCCCCTCCTCCTGCTCTCCTCCCCCCGCCCGCTGTCCACCTGGATCACACTGCTCCTTATAGGTAACGCACATTACATAAGAGTCAAACAAGACGCACTTCCAAGAATGAATGGATGGGGAAAGTCTTCCTCCTTACCTGTGAGCAAAGGTTGAGAACAGAGAAGCATGGTGCATAGGGCAAGTATGTTGGGAAAGGCTGTTTCCCTTACAAGGATCTGTGTACTAGAGAACAAACAAGGAAATAAAAATAATGACACACCAAGCCTTCCTACACTACACTGTAAGCATACTGACATAAGAGTTTGTTGGTAAAGCAAATTCTCAACTTTTTCTTTTTTTTTCTGAACTCAGTTTCACTCAGATTCAAAGAAACTTTCACCCAGGCAGGACATATGTTGCAGGTATAAATAAGTTCCCAAAATATTTGGCATTTAGAATTTAAATTATATCTGAAACACAGGATTCTATTTTCTGTTAAGCAATGAAGTGTTAATATTTAAATATGTTTCCAATCATAAGTTAAAGCTTTTCTCACATGCTTAGCAAAGGTTTCAATTTGAGAGTATAGGATTCTCACTGAGTTCATCTCAGCATTTTAATTAATACCTAAGGATTCAGAAATCTGCTCACAATCTTGAAATACTGTGGATATTGTAAAAAAAATCTCACATGAGCCCTAGCCAGTTTGGCTCAGTGGATAGAGTGCTGCGGACTGAAGGGTCCCAGGTTTGATTCTGGTCAAGGGCACATCCCTGGATTGCGGGCTCGATCCCCAGTAGGGGGCGTGCGGGAGGCAGCTGATCAATGATTCTCTCTCATCGTTGATGTTTCTCTCTCTCTCTCTCTCTCTCTCTCTCTCTCTCTCTCTCTCTCTCCTTTCTTCTCTGAAATCAATAAAATATATATTTTTAAAAATCTCACACAAGAGAAACCCGTATGAAAGTGGTTGCATTTCCTCCCCTCAATCTTCTCACCTCATCCTGGAAAATTAGCTTGACTCCAACTCATCTATCAAATGGGTTCTCATTAGTTGTTGATGGTCCAAAGGAATTCAACTAAAGTGATATATATTGCAGCAGAAAGAAACAAGGCCAACACTGAAGAAATCATAATGCATGCCCCTAAGACTTCAGAAATATGGCAATTGTTAATATTGCAATGCAGTGCCTCAGCCTGGCAGGGTCACTGGTTGTATGATGGGAAGCAGGAGAGAACTGTGGACTAGGAAGTGAAGATTTCGCTATATCCTTCATGAGTTCGCCCACATGGCTGCAAGTCAGGCAGCACAAACAATCTTGGGGAGCTTCTTTCCCATAGTTAGGATTTTTGGCTGCCAGGCTGCAACCTCTGAGTGCCAGGACTTTGCATGCATGCACACGACTGAAGAAATAGCCGATGTATTCACCTCCCTTTGTAATTTCCTAGTCTGGCAATCTCTGTGGCTTAGAAAACACTCCAAGTGAAATGGGTTTTATGACATGAGCTAACATCTCTGCCTCACTGAAGACAGCATCTGAACAGGCTGGACCCTGACCCATGCACCCATACAGTTACAGGTATATTTCTGTTAAAGCATAAGTCATGTTTTAATTCCTCTCTCTGCTTTTCTCTACCAATAGAGACTTTACTCTGAGAACTTGTTTCATGGCTATCTGCCCAATCCCAAACTCAGAGGCGGATGCACAATAGCCTTTCAGTTAATTTCTTTTATGATATTTTCTTTAACTGAAAGGGAATTATAATGCATTTCTTACAGTCAAATAAATTAAACCTCTTTTTAGATATTTGCTTTCTTTTTAGTATCTCTTTTTTTAAAATGTATTGATTTGAAAGAGAGAGAGGAAGGGAGAGTGGGAGGGAGAAATATCAATTTGGTGTTGCACTCATTTATGCATTCATTGGTTGACTCTTGTATTTGCCCTGACTGGGGTCGAACCCACAACCTTGGTGTATCAGGACGGCCCTCTAACTAATTGAATTATCTGATCAGGGCTTAGTATCTCTTTTAACAAGGGGTTGTAACTACACATATAATAAAACATTCAAATATAGACAGGGCAGTAAAATATATACCGGGATATTTCTAAATATGTATGTTGACGTTAAAACATATCCCCAAAATTTCCTATTCAACGATAACTAATTTATTTGAAACTCCCACAAAGCTTCCAAGAAATGATCACATAGTATTTATAGCTAGTTTAAAAATGTGTTAACGTGAACTTTCTAGAAATTTCATACATAACAAAAACAAGTTAAGAACAACCTACATCACTGCTTTTCATTAGAAATATGTGAGCTACAAATGCAAGCCACATATGTAATTTTAAATTTTCTAACATAAACATCAATGAAAGGTAAAAATAGTTTAAGTTAATGTTACTAATATTTAATAATCAATATAAAATAAGATATTTTTGTACTAATCCTTTATGAAATTATTATTGAAACTATGGAATCATGAAGCAGGGGGACCCGCGGGGATGAGGCTGATGGAGTCCTAAGGAAGCATGCCCGACTCCGGAGACCAGGTTCAGTGACGCAGATCTAAGTTTATTGTGTAAGTGCAGCAACATATATAACTTTTTGGACCAATCAGAAGTTTACACTATCCTTAGGGCAGCCAATAGTAGGAAAGATCAGGGTACTATGTAGGGGCTCTAGGAGGTCTGCTCAGGCGGGCACTGCCACTTCCTGGTGTGCCGAGGAAGCTTGTATAGACGGAGTGTGCTCACACCATTGCATCCACCACTGCACTGAGATAAATCTCCTGAGCTCTTTCCACAGAATCACATACTCAAATTTTCATAAGCACACTGAAAAGTTTTACAATAATGAATTAAGTACAAAAATAATTTTTCTTTATTATTCACATTCATCCATATCGACAAATTGCTTCATCATTAAAAAAATAATTCATTTGACTTTTAAGAAAAAAAGTATCAGTTTTAAAACTATATTTATTTAATGTAAGTAAATTTAAAAACTCTTGTGTCAACTCAATATAATTAACACTAAAATTAAAGGAGTAATGACTAAATTGAAAAGCATCTCCAAATTTATCAATAGGTACGACATGTTCTCTAATATTTCTTGTTCTTTTTGCAGCCAATTTACATAATTATTTCAATTGTATATTAACACCTTCTGTATATTGATTCCTGTTAGAAATGTGCACAAACCATTATCACTGATCTGATAATAAAAAGTGTGTCTTTCAATACAAAATTTGGCACCTGTCTAGCTAGGTCACAAGTAACCTTTTCTTTATTTGGAGCTTCAGAGTTAGCTTATTCATATGAGAAACAAGTCACACTGCCATTTTTTTATACAATTGGCAAACAATCATTTTGTTTTAAGAAAACCTTAAAGTGAATAGTATAATAAATCTTTGTAAAACTCTCTAAGGATGCCCTAGCTGGTTTGGCTCAGTGGATAGAGCATCGGCCTGTGGACTCAAGGGTCCCAGGTTCTATTTCAGTCGAGGGCATGTACCTTGGTTGCGGACACATCCCCACTGGGGAGTGTGCAGGAGGCAGCTGATCGATGTTTCTCTCTCATCGATGTTTCTAACTCTCTATCCCTCTCCCTTCCTCTCTGTAAAAAATCAATAAAATATATTTTAAAAAAACCTCTCTAAGGACTCAACAACAAGCATTTTTTAAAGACCACAAGAGGATTAAAATCATTATATTCTGTTTATTTCAATAGATTTATAAATTAGGAATGATTCATAACATTTACACATATATACTAAAAATTTCAAAAAGAGTATCCATGGTACTTTTCAGAATTATTTTAAGAAAGCTGAGCCAAACCCTTTCAGTAGATACCACACAGGGGAAGGAAGCAGTAAGGGAACATTGTCTCTTGTTTTAAAATTCCATTAAGTCTTGAATCTTGCCTAACACACCTAGCTAGAGCACTTTCTGTGATGATAATTTTTTTCATGACTAGTTAAAACTAATTTTTGATGGATACAAAATATTCAAACATATCCATGTTGTGAGTTCAATAGTTTTGGTCACAAGTAGACAAATTTGTGTGTGTGTGTGTGTGTGTGTGTGTGTGTGTGTGTGTGAATTTGGGGTATTTTTGAGACAAATATACCCAGAGTATTAATTGGGCAGTGCCTCATATCACACAACTCATCTAAAACTAAAAGGGCTTGTACTTTTCCAAATTTTTAATTAACTGATCTTTGGTATTATTACAAATATTTTGCATTATACATATAATTGTCTTAATTTAAAATATTTCACTTTTCTAAACAATTATTTTAGCCTTTATTTCATAATTTCCTAACAAACACCATAATTATAATAATATATATGCCACATGTAAAACTACATGTATATGTATATGTAGTTTTATTAATATCTATTACCACCTCTCCATCTAAAAGTGATTTTCTTTTTTAGTGTAAGAATCCAAACTATAGTTGGCCAAAGTTATAATTTCAGATCCATTAAAAATAATTTACAAAATTTTTCTTGAACATTTAATTCTCTTTTCAGGTAAATAATTGTGTTACTTTTTTAACTTTTGAAAAGGAACTTATTAAAATTATGCATTCGGTACTATGTCTATTCATATTATCCACTTTATTATTTTCACAATTTGTTTTATACAACAGACAAGTAGCCTCTTGTTTTTCTCCGCTACAGAAAATTTCAGCTGCCACTTGTTATAAAGTTTTCAATATACTTTCTTCCAGTCTTGTCTTTTTGTAGCTCTTTCAGGAACTGCACTAGCTTATGGATCTCTGTTTGACTGCATTAGTCTATTTTTAAAAATATATTTTATTGAATTTTTACAGAGAGGAAGGGAGAGGGATAGGGAGTTAGAAACATCGATTCAGCTGCCTCCTGCACACTCCCTACTGGGCTACATACCCTTAACTGGAATCGAACCTGGGACCCTTCAGTCTGCAGGCCAACGCTCTATCCACTGAGCCAAACCAGTTAGGGCTGCATTAGTCTTATACATTCATTTTAGGCATTAAAATGTGTCCAACTTATTTTCTCAAACTAGCAAAAGGACTGAATTGTAAATAAAATTATTAACTATTTCAATGTAATTTTCAATTAAGATTTATAAAAATATCACAAAGCTCCTGCTTTGCTCATGAAATATTCAAATACAAACATTACAGTGCTACATCAGTGTTCAAAAAATCATTTGTACTAAAGCCTGTTGACAGTGTAGACTGTTTTTTGTATAATACTGGAAATAGGCCACACAGCTGACACTGCAATACAATGATAGCTTGTATGATGCAACAGTTCAAGTAAAACGTAGTCCTATCTAAAAAAATAAAACTTACAGAAGTCTTAAAATTTAGGTTTTTATATTTAGATCAATGAGTCATTTTGAGTTAATTTTTGTCTATAATGTGAAATAAGTTGAGGTCAGGGTTAAGGGTATTTTATGTGAATATTCAAATGTTCAATAACCATTTAAAATATATATAACACTTTTGGAATTGAATTACATTGGCAACTTTATCTCAACAATTGACTCTAAATGTATGAAATGGTTTCTGGACTCTGTTGTATTATCTAGTTGCTTATCTGTATTGAAATACCATACCATCATGACTATGGTAGCGTTATATTGTTTTGCAATCTGTAAATCCACCAAATTTGTTTCCTCAAAACAAAAATCATGTTTTTTGATATCCATTTTATTTCCATACATATTTTGTAATAAATGTGGCATTTTCTTTAAAACAAACAGACTACATTATTCATTTCTTGTAGCTGTAATTTATAGCCTTAGTTTTTTGATTGTCTAACTCTAATAGTATTATTGTTGAGAAAAAACGGTTTAAACAAACACATCTGGCTTGTAAAATACCAGAGCTTTTACTGAAATGAATTTAGTGCCTTGAAACAACCTTGTAGGTCACTAATATGATATGACTTCTGTGCCAACTGTTTTTCAAAGTATTTGCTTCAATATAATGCCACCTATTACTATAAAATCCACTTCTTAATGTGAGCAAGCCTATTTCTGTTCTAGGATACCAAAATTAATATCAGTGGTCTCTTAGGCACTTTAGTAGCAAGAAAAAATATTTAAGAATGTAGACATTTTCTAAGATACAGATGTGAGTAAACAACACTTAGAATAAAGAATAGAGAAGAATCCACTCAGTAAAAAAGCAAACAAAACAAACAAACAAATAAACAAAAAACCCCAAAACAACAACAAGATCACAGTGGTTCAGAGGACCTTAGAAAGGTCACGAGTGATAAAGGGAAATTTAAACATAACCTTTTGAATCTCACTAATTTGTTTTATATTTGAGGCTTATATATTTTTATAAACCACTGCTAAGATTTTTACTATAGATTTTCACTTAGCCAACTCAGATATTGATTTTCTACTCTATGTCCAATTTTAAATACAGGAAAAGTAATTAGTCCATGGAATCCACCCTCAACGTGGTTATGGGTCACCCTCACTCCAGCATTCCGAAGTCGGGTGACGTACATGATTCCATCATCTCTTAAAACATCATATTGACAGGTGATTACATAGGTCAAGGGTAAGTTACGCAACTTGTTGTCATCAGCCAATAAGGGGGCTGCCCTTACATCTAGAAACCCTGAATATTTTCTAGCTAGCTCAGAAGGACCATGAGTTGGACTGCTATAAAAGTGTCCTTTCTTAAAATTCTCTGGGAGCAAAGAACTCCAATTAACAAACTTGAAGAGGTAGCTTGATTCCACTGGTACATGTTGATTGATGAACATGGCTTTTTCAAGTGATCTGTCTGTGATAAAGTATTCACTCCAAAACCTGACCATGAGTGATTTGGGCAGAGGTGGAATCTGTGAGTTTTCCCGTAAAGATGGTAAATCCATATCAAGAGTCTGAAGGGCAGGATAAATTAAAGACTGGATCTTGAGTTTGATCTTGACATCTGGATCATCTATGAGCTGAAAATTATTTAAAGTAAGTTGTTGAAATAATATTTTTTACTAATATTATATATTTTCATTTATGAGGCTAATATGATAAATTCAAAATTTCAAAAAGATAGAAATAATAAAAAATATATCTCAAAGAACTTGCCAATTTTCAATATTATACCTAAGATTCAGTATCTACACTTAAATACTATAAATATAAACAAAACAATTTGCACTACTCTCCTCATGGGTAGGAAAAAAGACTAATATGTGATTAGTTGGTCATAAATACCACGTTTCTCTGAAAAAAACTGAAGAGTGTACATATTTTCCCCATTCTCTGGCATATTTTATATTTGTTTTAGATTTATTTCTTCTTAAATGTTTGAGGCAAATTGCCAGTGAAGTTTCTTAGTGGACCTATTTTTTTTTAATTTATGTAATTTATTTTGTGATTATAAAATGACAGGTTTTCATTTCTTATCATGTTTGTTTTGCATGATATATTTTTTTCTTATTTGTTAATTCAATTAAAATATTAGATGTTTTAATTTCAAAGTTGTTCAAATATTGCTTTCACGAATTACAATGTGCATTCTTAACTCATCAAAGACTATTTCTTTTTTATGTCTGAAGAGTTGTACCTTTCTGACATTTGTACCAAACTTTTGTTATTCCTCAATTGTCTTTTCAGAGTATTAAAATTCTATTAGTCCTTTCAAATAATTAACTTTTTGCTTTTCGTTATATTTACTCTCAGCTTGTTTGAATATCATAATTTCTGTTCTTGTCATTATCTTCATTTTATTGACTTTATTTCTTAAGTCGGATGCTTATTTCAGCCTTCCTTATTTTCTAACATGCTTTTAAGAAAGTACAATTTCCTATAAATATAGTTCTAAATGTAGAGAACATATAAAGAGATGCATTCTTTTAAATAGTGACTCATAGGTTTTTAGTCTATTTTTTAAAATTTCCAAATTTCCATAGAAGCATATGTTATTTGTCTTTTTCTTGTTGATTTACCACATTATTTCATTATAGTAAAAGTCCAAATGTTGCACAATTTGAATTCTGTGATTTTTTTTGAGACTGGCTTTTTTATGGCTCAGTACTTGGTTGAATTTTAAAAATGATCACATGTACTTGCTTATTTGCCTGTTCCACTGAATGAAACATATTGATTGTTATTCCACTCGTCTATACATTTGTTATTTTTGCCCACTGTTCTCTTCATTGCTAAAAGTAGTATTATTAAACCTCTTGTTGTGGTCATAAACTTGTGTTTTCGCCTGTCATTCTTTTATGTATTTAATGTTATTAAATCCATATAGATTTAGAGTTTTATTTCCTTGGCCATTGAAACCTTTTCTGAAATGATGTGATCTTATTTATCTAACAATTCTTTTAAATATTATTACAGTGTGTACATTTTCCATCCATTTGCTTTCAAATTTTCTGCTTACTTATTTTTTAATCTGATAATCTTCGTACTATAGCAAAATCATTTAGAACACAAATGGTTATAATTACTGAAATAATTAGTTGTGATCTACCACCTTATTTTGTGCATCTTCTTTTTCTTTTTTCTCTATTTTTTGCATTCTTTCAAATTGGTCGATCTTTCAATTATTCTTTCTTTTTTTTCCTGTAGTCGGTTATGTTATACCCTGTTTTTATTCTTTAATTGATTACCCTAAACCTTGAAATATGTATTTTTAACTTCTCAAAGACTAATGAACTTATCAAAAACCAATTCTAAGTCTTTATTTCTTCTTAGACGATAAAACATACCTTATAAGATTTAAAATCTATCCTCTCCTAAACGTATAGTTTTTTTGTCATATTCTAATTCTCTATATATCTTATTATTTTAAAATATTCAAATTTATTAAGATTTACTCACATTTTACCACATTCTTCCTCTTTGCTTCTTCCTGCATGTTAAAATTTCATCTGCATTTTCATTTCATCTGAAACACTTTACTCAAAGTAGTCTTAGGGTATTCCATTAATAGCAAGTTCTCTTAGTTTTAGCTTATCTGAATGTTTCTTTTTTCTCCTTCATTCTTTTTTTTTTTTTTAAATCTTTATTGTTGAGAGTATTACAAATGTTTTTCTTTGTTTCCCCCACTGCCCCCATCCACCTGGTTCCTGCCCTGCCCCACACCTTCACCACTCTATTGTCTGTGTCCTTAGGAAATGCATATATGTATATGAATTTTTTGGTTAATCTTTTCCTGCCCCTCCCCCCCAACCCCTTTCCCTCTGAGATTCATTAATCTGTTCCTTGTTTCCAGGCCTCTAGTACTATTTTATTCATCAGTTTATTTTGTTCAATTGGATTCCTTGTCTGTTTATTTTGATTTTTAGATGCAATTGCTGATAGTATTTATTTCCCTCCTCCTCCTCCTCCTCCTCCTCCTCCTCCTCCTCCTCCTCCTCCTCCTCCTCCTCCTCCTCCTTCTTCTTCTTCTTCTTCTTGTTGTTCTTCTTCTTCTCCTTCTCCTTCAAAAATACCATTCAACATTTCATTTTATGTAATACTTGTTTGGTGGTGATGAGCTCCTTTAGCTTTTACTTATCTGTGAAGCTCTTTATTTGACCTTCAATTCTAAATGATAGCTTTGCTGGGTAGAGTAATCTTGGTTGTAGGTCCTTGCTATTCACCACATTGAATATTTCTTGCTACTTCCTTCTGGCCTGCATAGTTTCTGTTGAGAAATCAGCTGACAGTTGTATGGGCACTCCCTTGTAGGTAGCTAACTGCTTTTTCTCTCGCTGCTTTTAACATTCTCTCTTTGCCCTTGACATTTTAGTTATGATGTGTCTTGGTGTGGGCCTCTTTGGGTTCATCTTGTTTGGTCTTCCAGGATTTATTAGTCTATTTCTTTCATTAGCTAGGGGAAGTTTTCTGTCATTATTTCTTCAAATACGTTTTCAATATCTTGCTCTTTCTCTTCTCCTTCTGGCACCCTCATAATACAAATGTTGGTACGCTTAAAGTTGTCCCAGAGGCTCCTTACACTACCTTCTTATTTTTGGATTGTTTTTTCTCTTCTGCTTGGGTGTTTTTTGCTATTTATATTCCAAATCACTGATTTTATTCTTGGAATCCTCTACTCTACTGTTGAATCCATGTAAATTATTCTTTATTTCAGTTAATGAATGCTTAATTTTTGACTGGTTCTTTTTCATGTCTTTGACATTCTCACTAAGGTCCTTGAAATTCCCACTAAGTCTCTTGAAGCTCTTATTAAATCATTGCGCATCCATATAGCTATTGTTTCAAACTCTCTATCTTATAGTTTGTTTGCTTACATTTAATTTAGTTCTTTTTCTGGAGATTTCTTCTGTTATTTCATTTGTGATGTTTCTTTGTCTCCCATTTTGGCTGTTTCCCTATGTTTGTTTCTATGTATTAGGTAGAGCTGTTATATCTCCTGGAATTGGTAAAATGGCCTTGTGTAGTAGATGTCCTGTAGGACCCAGTGGCTCAGCCTCCCAAGTTACCTGAGCTGGGCACACTAGGTGCATCCCTGTGTAGGCTATGTGCACATAATTTTTGGTATCTTTTCTTTTGTTGAAAACAAGATGATTATCCTAAAACTACCAATAGCCAAAATTTATATACTTTAAAATGTATATGAAAATAAACAATAAAAACAACAGCAAAGTTTGTTTTGTAGCACAATAATTTTTTGTGCAATATTTATGATTATAATTAAATTGTAGACATGTATTTGTAGGTACATTAGAATTTATTTTTCTCTACAGGAACATTGCTTCCAAGCCATCAGTACTGAGTTTATTTCTTGGATTAAATAAACCAGTATCCAAAGCAATTTTACTCATAATCTATTAGACTAATTATAATTAATTATTATCACATTAAATTGATAGTTAATAGGTGTCTAGTTTTAGCTAAATGTCATAGAAATAGTGTATTAATTGATATATGAAAAGTATAGTTCCTTCTGCAAGTGAAGAGTATTTATGAACCTGCTAACTTTTTTGTCCATAGGCAACTTTATTATTCTGGTAACAGTTTTCATGCACGTTTTAGCATACTCCACTAAAGAATACTGAAATAATCTGATTCTCTGGTCATGGTGATTAGTGTCACTGATTGATTTCACAAGTGCAGTCCCCTAATATAACAAACACTGTGGTACTTACCTGACCATACCAATTAGGTTTAAATCAATGATCTACAGTAGAAAGAAGATTTTATCATTTTATTTTTATAAATATGGCAGGAGGTAGGATTAGAGGTACTAGATATATTAATGTTCTCTGATATGATATCTATGTATCTCTAATGTATTAATATAATATATTTGCATTAATATTTGAATGTTTTAAATAAATAAATTTAAGTGTAGGATATTTTTAAAAATGAAACAAATCTAAGCAACATACCTGTTGAGTCACTGCTGCAGCTAAATTCCCTCCAGCACTGTCTCCAGAAATACCAATTCTTTTGGGATCTACACCATAGCCTTTAAGAATATCTTTGCGTAAGAACCACTTTAATGCATTATACACATCTTCAAATTGATTTGGAAAGTGGTATTTAGGTGCTAGTCTATAGCTGTGGGTAGAAAAACAATGTTCTTTAAGTCAATATTTATAATAAAAATGAATGTGTGTGTGTGTGTGTGCACATACCCATTTGTGAGCATGCTCTTGCCTTAAAATCAAAAGTAAAATTTTTTCTTTAGCAAACATATTTTGAATTACAATGCATCTAAAGCCAGACTTAATCCTAATGATAACGCTGGATATGAAAACTTTCACAAATGTCATTTTTGCATGAATAGAGGCCCAAATGCAAAACTTGGATGGGGTTTAAGGAAAAAAAATCCCAGATGATAACTAACTAAACTTCCAGAATGTTATTTTCTTTGTAATCATTACACTTTATTACTAACCAAAAAATATTAAACAAATATTAAACAATTTTATTCCAACTTAATCTAATGATCAAGTTGGCATGCAGTCATTACTATGTGTGTGTTGTTTTTCATTTTCTATTATTGATAATTGATCTAGAATGCTTTTTAGAATAGACTGTGCCTGTATTCCCAGGTTATTTAGTGACTACTTGCTTTTGATGAAGAATTATACCACAAAATATACTATACTTATTGCTTTAAACATACTTTATTATTATTATTTGATTTTCAAAATAACTCTATGACATAGGAAATATATGAATCCAAGATTACATATGAGAAAATGGAGTTAAAATGAGATTTAACTGTCATTGTCAGTAAATTATAGAACCAAATTTTGAACTTTATTCTCTGACTCTGAAGCCCTCCTTATTCACTCTGCTAAGAGTAGGTGAGAAATCCAACAAAGGTCATTAGTTAATAAAATTTAATATTTTAATTGTATTCTAACAATTTCTTGACATCCTGTTTTTTGATCCCCACTTGACCCACCTCTCTAACTCTTTTCGCTCAGTCTCTTTTCTGGTCATGCCCAAGCTCACTTTCTCTATTCTCATCCTCTGATTTCCATTTGAAACACACCTGGCATAACCATGGGATGATCAGAACAAGTGAAAGCATCTCACTATATAAGGCACTTGGCCAAAACCCAAACCAACCAACGGTGCTCTTACTTGGTTGAAATGACAACAGCATCAAGTCTATTAGCTGTTCGTCTTGACAGCACATCATAAGAATACTGAGCTGAAATGAACAAAAAGAAAATCAGAAACTGACAAATAAATTGACAGACATTTTTTTTCCCCAGCAAAATACCTACTACGACATCTCATTCCTCATGAAAATGTTTTGGAAAAATATTTCTACTATTTCATCACAGCTCCAGAACATGAATTCTCTTGCTCAGTGATCCTGTTACATGCACATTGTCAGGTTTCTTGTTCTTCCCCACATTTTACACTGTATAATTTAAGCAATTTCACTCTTCTCATGATTAAACTGTGCTCTCGTCAATCAGCAGGTGTTAGGTGTTGAGTGAATAAACATAAATATACCTCCCTGACTTTCAGGAGGTCACAGCCTACTGGAGACAGGAGCTGGGGAGGTCAAGCGTGTAAACTAAAAGCAATATACTAGTTGCTTTAATGGAGGGGTAGAGAGAGTGCTCTGTGCAATAGTATTAAATTTCATAAAATTTGCCAGAGCATGTTAAAGAAGAGTAAAAGGAAATGGGGAGAGCTGAGACTGGATGTTGGCATTCATATTTCCAAGGCAGATGAAAAGATATGTCTTTTCTGGGGTTATTTTGGCCATGCACATGGATGGGCGGGGAGAGCTCACACATGTTTGCTATTGTGTTTGGAAAAGTGCTTCCTTTGGCACATAAGACAAGTTTAAGAAAATAAAATAGGATTTTCCAGTAACAAGAGGAGGGAGAGATCATAATAAAGTACTGATGGGAAATATCAGGATATCAAGTTGTCACAAAAGGTACATCCTGCGGACCATAAAAATAAGAGTAGATATTCTCTTGTGATGTTTACTAAGTTGGGTGCTGAATAGTCTTCAAATGTAAAATACACACTAAATTTTAAACTTTTATTTAACATTTCCTATACAAAATCATGCTTGTATTTTGGATGAGGACACACATTTTTAGTATAATTTTCTTTAATACTGAAAGAGAAAGCATCAGGCAAATACCATTTTGCTTCAGAGTTTATTCTTATTTAGTTTTTTTACCTTGGTAAACATGCTCCCACTCTTTTTTGTTCTTGTTAATCCTCACTGGGGGATATTTTCCCTTTGATTTTTAGGGAGAGTGGAAAAGAGGGGGAAAGACAGAGAGAAACATTGCTGTGAGAGAAACACAATTAGTTGCCTCCTGCACGTACACCCACCAGGCCCCAAGCTGGGAGGAGCCTGCAACCAAGGTATGGGCTCTTGATGGGAATCAAACCCAGGCTTCTTTGGTCCGCAGGCCTATGCTCTATCCACTGAGCAAAACCGGCTAGGGTAGCATGCTCCCAACTCTTTAGGGAAACATTGATGGAAAGATTTTTTAAGGGACTGCTTTGGGCAGCAGGAACTCATGGAAACTAACTGAGGCATGGCATAGTGGCACAGTCAGATTTTTTTCCCCTCAGATTTAGTCTTAAAAACATCACTTCATTGCCAGCTGATGACTTCACTGCCTGAATTTATAGACAATATTAGGATCACACCCTGTACTGCTCCAATTTATATTTCCGATCTACATCAGTACTCATCGATACCTCTTTTTTTTTTTTTCCTCCTGAAAACAGAGAGAAAGCATAACAGAAAGTTAGGTTCCTCCCTGTGTGTGGTGTCAATACTCCCCCTTGTAGGGAGTCCAGTTCCCTCCCACATCCTGTAGGTCAGGCAAACTTCATCCCGTCCTCCCGTGCCTCCTCCCACATTTCAACACACTTCTATTTACTGCTACCTTTTTCTTTCCTTTTTGAAAATATATTTTTATTGACTTTTATAGAGAGGAAGGGGGAGGAATAGAGAGTTAGAAACATCCAGAGAAAAACACCGATCAGCTGCCATTTGCCTGCCCCCTACTGGGGATTGAGCCTGTAACCAATGTACATTCCCTTGACCAGAATCCAGCCAGGGACCCTTCAGTCTGCAGTGGTTCTCAACCTTCTGGCCCTTTAAATACAGTTCCTCATGTTGTGACCCAACCATAAAATTATTTTCGTTGCTACTTCATAACTGTAATATTGCTACTGATATGAATCGTAATGTAAATATCTGATATGCAGGATGGTCTTAGGCGACCCCTGTGAAAGGGTCGTTCGACCACCAAAGGGGTTGCGACCCACAGGTTGAGAACTGCTGGTCCAGAGCCCTTGCTCTGTCTACTGAGCCAAACCGGTTAAAAGTATTTATTGCTATCTTTACCTTCAGCTTATAAACATGTTCATAGACCTTCCATATATAAATATAAAATATGTATTTAAACATAAATATATAATATGTAAACTTTATATAAGATATAAAATTTATATTGCATATAATAAAATGATATATTTTAGATATATTTGTAGAAATGTAGGAAGTGAGTGCATAAAATAAATTAAAATGTGCATTTTAATTTTTGTTAATCCTCACCCAAGCATATGTTTGTTTTTACTGATTTTAAAGATAGGGGAAGAGAAAGAAAGAGAGAGAGAAAGAGTGAGAGAGAGGAAGAGAGGGAGAAACATCAATGTATGAGAGAAACATTGATTCCTTGCCTTTCATATGTGCTCCTAGCAGGGGTCAAACTCATTACCTGGGTATGAGCCCTGACAGGGAATTGAACAGGCAAACTTTCAGTGCACGAGAAGACCTTCCAAATAGCTGAGCCACACTTGGCAGGCTGTACATATATTTTACATAAAATAAAAATAAAGTACACTTACTCAACTCTGTGCTTCTTTTCTATCTAAAACTTCATCTTTCCTTCATATCTAAATTTATTAAAAGACTGCCATTGCCATCTTCATTTCCTTACTTCTCCTCCACTCTTCAACTCATTTAATTTTGGTTTTCATTACAACATTCCATCTTATTTACAATTAACAGTCTTAATAATAAATTTCTATGTTCATGAAAGTTTTCTCCTTACCTGAGATTTGCTACAGCTTTGAATATTTATTTCCTTTGAGACATAAATTTAAAGTAATTTTTTAAACTAACATAATTCCAACTAAAGAAATTTCAGACAGCTGAGGTATTCTGTTATCTGTGATAATTAATTAATATATGCTTATCATATAGCATATATTTTATTAATATATTTACTCCGACATTGAAGGTATGTCGGAGTAAATATATTAATAAAATATATGCTATATGATAAGAAAAATTTGCAACAAGGGGTACCTACCAGCACTCCCCAAACAGAAACCGCCACCATGAATGTAAAATAAGCCCCTTCTTAGGGCCTCCGACTTTCGCTTTGGTACATATACACGGACAGGAACATTGCTGAAAGTTGTGTCCGTCACAGTGACAGTTTCATCAGATGTGGGTGGGACATCTTGAAAGCTCATAAAAAACATTACAGTGTCCATGTAATGGTTGATTCCAAGGACTTCACCAACCAGGGCCTAAAAGGAAAGAAAGAAAACAAATACCATCCCAGGTTACAAACAACAGGTGCCAGTGTTGTTTATGAACATAGACGTATGCATATGTGCTCCCACGAGCCCTGTGTCCTGTTACCACAGCTGAATCTGAATGACACAGAAATATTCGAGATTCAGAATCTTTACCATAATACTTGCCTCATATTAAAAAAAAAGATATTTAAAGAATTCTTGAGATATTATAACTTGGAAGAATCTAGGCTTCAGTTTATTATGAGCTTTGAAATACATTTAAAAAATATATTTAATTTCAGAGAGGAAAAGAAAGGGGGAGAGAGATAGAAATATCAATGATAAGAGAGAATCATTGATCGCTGCCTCCTGCAAGCCCCACACTGGTGATCAAGCCAGTAACCTGGGCATGTGCTCTGACCAGGAATTGTACCATGACCTCCTGGTTCATAGGTCAACGCTCAACCACTGAGCCACACCAGCCAGACAGACAGTTCCACATGCTGACCAGGCCCCAGCATGAGGGTGTCCTCTACCTGCTCCTCTCTACAGTGACAGAAGGGGTGGAGACTCCTACCCTCAGTGGACCATCATCTGTGCTCTTTATCTCTATCCTATCTAATAAAAGAGAAACATGGTAATTGGCATACAACCACTACCCTTCCCATTGGCTAATCAGGGCAATATGCAAATTAACTACCAGCCAAGATGGCGGCCGGCAGCCAGGCAGCTTGAAACTAACATGAGGCTTGCTTGCTTCAGTGACGGAGGACTCCAACATTCCCCGCCTGCCGCTGCAGGCCTCTGAGCTGCAACTCTAAGGAACTATGTAACAAATACAGAAGCTAAACAAAACCCCAGAAACCTGCTTTAGTCCGCCGGGCTTCAGCCAGCAGGATCACAACATTGTAAGCAAAGGCCAGAAACCTACTTTCAGCAACGGAGGCCTAAGAGCTGGAGCCAAGCCTCAAAGCTAAAGCTGGCCCAGAATAAAAAAGAAAAAAAAAGAAAAAAAGGAGCAGTTGGGAGCTTCAGTCACCCGCCAGCCTGAAAACAGCCCTCAGCCCCTCACCCAGACTGGCCAGGCACCCCAATGGGGACCTCCACCCGGAAGGGTGTGTGACCAGCTGCAAACAGCCATCATCCCCTCACCCAGGCTGGCCAGGCACCCCAGTAGGGAACCCCACCCTGATCCAGGACACCCTTCAGGGCAAACCAGCCGACACCCACCCGTGCACCAGGCCTCTACCCTATATAGTAAAAGGGTAATATGCCTCCCAGCACCGGGATCAGCAGAGCCGAGAGGCCTCCTGGCACCGGGATCAGCATGACAGGGGGCAGCGCCCAAACCCCCTGATCGCCCTGCGGCTCTGTGTGTGACAGGGGGCGGGGCCACAACCTCCCTATCCGCCCTGCTCTGTTAGTGACAGGGGAAGGCGCCCCAAGCCCCTGATCAGCCCTGCTCTGTGCCTGATAGGGGGGAGCTCCCCAACCCCCTGATCGCCCTGCGGCTCTGTGTGTGACAGGGTGCGGCGCCCCAACCTCCCCCCTCACCCCCACAGGCCCTGCTCTGTGTGTGAAGGGGTAGAGCCATAACCTCCCCATCGGCCCTGCCCTGAGTGTGAGAGTGGTGGCGCCCCAACCCCCTGTTGGGCCCTGCTCTGTGCATGACAGGGGGCAGTGCCCCAACCCCCTGATGGGCCCTGCTCAGTGAGTGACAGGGGGCAGTGTCCCAACCCCCTGATTGGCCCTGCTCTGTGCATGACAGGGGGTGGCGCTGCAACTTCCCCATCGACCCTGCCTTGAGTGTGACAGGGGACG
This sequence comes from Myotis daubentonii, assembly GCF_963259705.1. Lineage (NCBI taxonomy): Eukaryota > Metazoa > Chordata > Mammalia > Chiroptera > Vespertilionidae > Myotis > Myotis daubentonii. The sequence continues at coordinate 18,209,568 of NC_081842.1, read as the reverse complement.
GTGCCCCAACCCCCCAATCAGCCCTACCTTGAGAGTGACTGAGGGTGGCATCGCAACCTCCCAATCCGCCCTGCTCTGTACATGAGAGGGGGCAGCGCCCCAACTCCCCAATCGGCCCTGCTCTGAGCCCAATAAGGGGCTGCACCTAGGGATTGGGCCTGCCCTCTGCCACCCGGGAGCAGGCCTAAGCCAGCAGGTCGTTATCTCCCGAGGGGTCCCAGACTGCGAGAGGGCACAGGCCAGGCTGAGGGACTCCCCCGCCCCGAGTGCACAAATTTTTGTGCACCAGACCTCTAGTCTAATCTAATAAAAGAGAAACATGCAAATTGACTGCACCTCTGCTATGCCCCAAGCCATGCCCACCAGCCAATCAGAGCAACTATATGCAAATTAACCCAACCAAGATGGTGGCCAGCAGCCCCGGAGCTGGAGCAAGCACAGGCTTGCTTGCCCTGTCGATGGAGGAAGCCAACTTCCCGCCTGCCCTGGACAGCTGTGGCCTCCGCTCCAGGTAACAAAGTTTCAATTATAGAAGATAAATAAATCCCAGATATCTGCTTCCAGCCAGCCTCCACTGGGAGCTTGGGTGGCTGGGGCCTGTGGCCCACCTGCAAACAGCCACCAGCCCCTCACCCAGGATGGCCACACCTTCATGGGGTGAGGGTCCCCGCTGGGGGGTTTGGCCAGACTGCAAACAGCCATCAGTCACTCACCCAGACTGGCCAGGCACCCCAGCAGAATCCCCCCCCTGAAGGGGGTGTGGAAAACCTTAAAATGGCCCTTAGCCCCTCACCCAGGCTGGCCAGGCACTCCAGGGGGGACCCCTACCCTGAAGGGGCTTTGGCCAGCTTGCAAACAGCCATCAGCCCCTCACCCAGGCTGGCCAGGCACCCCAGGGGGGACTCTCACCCTGAAGGGGCTGTGGCCAGCCTGAAAACAGCCATTAGCCACTCATCCAGATGGCCAGGCACCCCAACAAGACCCCCACCCTGATCTGGGACACCCTTTAGGGCAAACCGGCCAGTCCCCACCCATGCTCCAGGCCTCTACCCTATATAATAAAAGGGTGATATGCAAATTGACCCTAACTGCAGAATGACTGGGAATGACTCATCACTATGATACACACTGACCACCATGGGGCAGACGCTCAATGCAGGAGCTGCCCCATGGTGGTCAGTGCGCTCCCACAGGGGGACCTCTGCTCAGCCACAAGCCAGGCTGGTGGCTGCCAGTACAGCAGTGGTGGTGGGAGCCTCTCCTGCCTCCTCAGCAGTGCTAATGATGTCCGACTGCAGCTTAGGCCTGCTCCCCGCTGGCAAGTGGACATCCCCCGAGGGCTCTTGGGCTGCCAGAGGGATGTCTGACTGCCAGCTTAGGCCCAATACTCCTAGGAGTGGGCCTAAGCCAGCAAGTGGTCATCCCCTGAGGGATCCCAGACTGTGAGAGGGCCTGGATGAGGGCCCCCCCAGGTGCACAAATTTTTGTGCACCAGGCCTCTAGTAGTGTTATATATGTTTCCCCATGTTGCCCACTGTGAGTTTTGCACAAGCACTCCAATCAATTAACAGTGTGATTTTGAAGAAATCACATACATATTAGTGATTTTAAGTGTTAACACAGAAAGTTGAGATGCAGGTCACAGCATTTACTTACTCAATTTTAGCAAAGAAATTTAAAATTTCTACAACCTATGACATGGATGAGGTATCAAAATTTATCCCATAAAAGTAGTTTATGCCAATTTAGTTGGCCTTCTGGCTTTAAATCAAAGTACAGAAAATACAAGACCATCTTTCAAAACATTTATCACTGGGCTCAAGTCATTTATCCTGAAAGAATGAGACTATTTCAAATATTTTTTAAGTGATAGAGAATGGCACTAAGTTATGCCATTTAAGGACAGGAATTTAGTTATGAAGACAACTTGCAATGTTGTACAAGAAAGTACAAACTATAAAATTTTTAATGTGACTTTATAATTCCACAAGTTTTTAGATTATACTAGGAAGTATGATAAACATAAAACTGAAGACTAAAAAGCCACCAGTGTGTGCTAGAACTATCACCCAGTACCTCTGCAGTTTGAATTGAATAATTAGGGTTTTAAAGTTTCTTTGACTCCTCCCTTTAGTAAAGTATTGTGAATTAGAGCAGCAGATTAATATCTCAGACCAGCTTACTCTCTTTATACTGACTCTAAAATCCCAAAAACAATTTTTGACGTAAATTTGAAATTTCAAATGATAAAGAGGGGAAATTTTGACCAACTCTGGAATTGATATGCCTCAGTGTATGGACAAAATCATTTCTTATACCTTAGTCATACAAAGCTCTATCAGCTAAGGAAGTAAATAACAGTTGAATTTCTGATGATCAAAGCTAAGAAATAGTGCCTATGTTATATATTGCACTGATTCAAAGCTATATTAAATGCCAAAAGAGATTGTTAAAATAACTTTAGAAAGCGAGTGTGTGTGTGTGTGTGGGGGGGGGGGGGGGTGTGGGGGGGGGGTGGGGGGGGAGGGGCAAGGAAAGCAATAAAAACCAAGAGTTTTATTAGTTAAGCCAATTGTCCTTGGATTATCTTTTTTTTTTTTTTTCCTGCTACAGGCAAATTGCTACCTAGAAGATTAAAGAAGATAATAAACGGTTTTATTTCTAGGTAAGGAGCTTCACTCAGAAAGAACCATAGGTCTTTGAGGACCAGCCATGGTGGACAGCTAGTCAGCCAGTTGCTTGGTCACCTCAGCAGCTCACCATCTACTGGACATCACACATTTCCCTGGCCTTTACCAGCGACCTGTTTCCAAATATCTCAGTAAGAATTCATTTCCATGTCTGAATACAAGATCATTGCACAGAATGATGTAACTAACCAGAGTATTGCTCAGTCCTACCATTCCTGCAGTTCATGCTTTAACATGCTTCCTTCTGGCTGTGTTCATGCCATGACTCACAAGAAGACTTTTTGTTTTTCTCAGCTGACACAATTTGTCCTTTCATATTTAGAATCAAAACTACTTGACTACTTCCTTCATTTTCATTCTGCTAGTGGTCGGCCTTAAGGAATAGTTAAAATATAAGAAAGATTTTAAAATCAGCAACTTTAAGCGCAAAACGTCCAAGACAGTAGAAGGTGTTAGAAGAAATACAACAGATATGTTCTCCTGATTAAACTTTTAGATATTGAGTCAATAAAATTCTATACTTACCACGTTTGATATGGTCTTAAATATGAAGGTCAACCCAATCAGTTTCCATGGCTCCTCAATATTATCTGGGAGAGGTGTATAACCATAATAGGCCGTGAAAATGCCCACCAAGAGGAGCAAAATAGTCTTTCTTCCCATGCTGTTTCCTGTCTGCTCTCCTTGGCAGTGCAGTAAATATGCTTTGAAATATTCAGAGGCAGAACTTTCATAACCAGGCTTGGACCTATCATAAAGTGTTATCTAACGTCCTGAACACAAACTCCACCGCTCCCTGTGTCGTTTCATTGCCTGTTCAGAAATAAACAGTAGGAGGACAAAGATCACTGTAAACATACAGCACTTACTGTTTGCAAGTTTTGCCTTGTCCAACTTCCTTACTGGGTGGCTAGGCAGTCAAACAATTTATTGCATATTATGAGGTGCAGAATACTTTCATTATTTTTTTCAAAGGCCTGAGGAAAATTCAACAAACCCGGTATATGATTCAAATAACACATCCCAGAGAGAAGGAAAACAAATCTTTTGAAAGTATTGGGAGCTTTTACAAAGCAAGATGTATAGGCTCACTTAACTTTTATAGGATTATAACTTTCGATTGTCTTGCTACAACTTTGAACGCCAGTAAGTAATACTAGTTATGTTAAAATTATACCGCAATCGTGAAGATAGCTAACAGCTTTTGAGCACTTAACTCTGTAGTCGAGTCAGTATACCAAAACTTTTAAATTTTATTTACTCCTCAGTAGTACTACTGTCATGTGAGAGAGCAATAAACAGATGGAGGAAAGTTCAAAAATTGCACAAGCTCATTCAGCCCTATGGAGTGAAGCCAGGAACGCCCTCTGTGAGTCTCTTACACTGAAATCTCACTTGGCCCAGTTCATCAATTAGTCTCAGATCATAGATAAGCAACTGCGATTAAGATGAATACTTTGCCAAGATCATGCAAAACCAAGTGACAGTGTTGGAGGCACTGATTGTTCACTGAATATCCATGTGACCCTATAAGTTTTAGATCCCTTCTCTAGCAGGGAAGTAAGGTGATGGGACCCCAGCTAGCCAAAGGGATCAGATATAAATTCCTGTGTGTCATTTCCAGACAGATGTGATTAGAATCCACAGGGCCTGGAAACTACCTCTTGAGTTGGTGGCATCACAAAATATAGGAATCGAACGGGCAAGCTTTTGGTGCACGGGATGACGCTCATTCAACTGAGCCACACTGGCCAGGGCAGTCGAGGCTACGTTAAAAGATAATTTGGCTGATTATATGATTTTAGTTGTCCTTTTCTCAAATCCTTTAAATATGTCATTCTGTCATCTTCTAGCTTGTCTAGTGCCGGGGTCCAACCCCAGCAGGTCCAGGGGTCCCCAAAGGTGTGGACGGAGTCGGCGAAGAAGGAATGACATGGAGACAGCGTTCAGTTGATCAGCAACCTAGCCAGGATCTCTAGCCCGGATCTCCAGAGAGGTTCTGCTTCGGATTTCCAGCAAGGTTCTGTAGCCATGTTCCCTCACTAGGTTCTCCAGCCAGGTTCTGTCCAGGCTCTCCAGTCAGGTTCAGTGTCCAGGTTCCAGTCAGGTTCTCCTGCCAATCTCTGTAGTCAGGTTCAGTCCAGGATCCCTTGCCATGTTCTCCCGCTAGGCTCTGTCTCTAGGCTCCGAGGCCAGTCCCTCTCCAGGATCCTCTGGCATGCTCTCTCCAGCGAAGTTCTTCTGTCTCTAGGCTCCGTGTAGGTTCTGTCTTCTTAATTCTGTTCTAAGTTCTGAGTTCTGAATTCTGTCTCATGAGTTCTGTGTTCTGAGTTTCTGTCTCTTTCTGTCTTGTTACATCTGTATTTATACCAGTTGATTCAATCCTATCAATCTCTATTACAAAGGTTAGGGCATTTCTTATCTCCATTCCAGGGAGAAAAGATTATGTAGTTTAAGCATGATTGTTCGTAGTTAAAGGGATTAATTACCCGCCTGGCACTTAGTTGAGGGGTTTTATTCCCTCCCTAACTTCAGGGGAAAATCCCTACCTGGGGATTCAACCTTTCTTGGAGAGGTGACTTTGGTTAAAACACAGCGCCAAGAAGGTGAGCAAACATATTAAGAACCGTATGCCATATATGCCAGGTCCCTTGAAACAGCAAGGATGGACTGGCTCCCGGCAGTCTAGTTTCTGAGAATTTTGCTCTTCAGTGAAGTTTTGTATCTCTGTATACTGGTATACTGTATTCCCCCCCCCCCCCCAATGTGGTTTCTTTCAATTATTGGTTTTCAGCAATTTGGTTGTGATGTATCCTTTTATAATTTCTTCCTGTTTAGCTTACTTCAGGTTTGTTGAGCTTCAGGATCAGTGACTGCAGTTTTCAAAAATTTGGGGGGGAAATGGTTGTATTGAGCTCAGACAACTACCCACCCTTTTTGAGTTGTAGTTTGGGTTGTGGAATTGGTTTAGCTTACAGCTCCTGTTTATTTGCTGGCCTCACGGAGTTATGTCCCCCCTTTCCTAGCACATTGTGCAGCTGGTCTAGGATGGCCCGAGACACTTTTCTCAAGCTCTTTTTTTGTATAACATTTTATCCTGTCCAGAGCTCTACATTATGGTTCCAGCTGCCTCAGTCTCCCCAAACTTCCATTTTTACCTCCTCAATTCCGATCAATTACCTGAACAATGATCTGTAGGTTTCCTCCAGGCAGAAGGCTGACACAATTGTAGGACTGACCTCATTCATTACTCTTCTCTCCCTTAAGGGTATTTGCCATTATCCCAGGTATGAAAACAGGTGTTTCAACCATTGTTTAAAAAGTGTATGCATGCATATAAGCATATTGATGCAGACAACAGGGGGTGAGGGAGAGGGCAGGACTGGAGGGGGGTTGGGGGGAACAATGAGGGGATAAGGATACATTTCCAGTGGTTCTCAACCTTCCTAATGCCGCGACCCTTTAATACAGTTCCTCACATTGTGGTGACACCCAACCATAAAATTATTTTCATTGCCACTTCATAACTGTAATTTTGCTACTGTTATGAATTGTAATGTAAATATCTGATATGCTATATGTGTTTTCCGATGGTCGCGACCCACAGGTTGAGAAAGGCTGCATCAATAAAGAAAAAAATAATAAAATAAAAAGAGAAGCTGTCTCTTTTCACCAAGGCCAGAAGTGAAACTCAAATTATTTTTTAAATGAACATGCTTTAAAATTGACATTTTATTGTATAGTTTTATGCAATAATACTATATCCAAATGTTAACACATGGATACATTTGTAAAACTACTATGCAATCAGGATACAGAACACATCCACCACATCCAAAACTCTTACTTTCTGAACCTTTGCAGTCGTATCCTTTCTCCACCCCTCATCCCTGGCAACCATTGGTCTGTTGTCCATCATGATAGTTTTTTCATGTAATATAACTGAAATCATACAGTATATACTATTTTGAGGCTGGATTCTTATACTTAGCATAACCCCTTTCACTTATGTTCAAGTGCTGGGTGTATCTAATTGGCTATTTTCGAAAACAGATGATCTAAACTGTAAAAGGTCTGGCTTTTATTGTATTCACATCAGTTTAATATCTTCTTCAGAGTAAATGACAGGGCTGTTTGCACAGCAAGTACCAAATACAAATATCTACACTAATAAAAGAGAAAAATGGTAATTGGCGTACGACGATAGCCTTTTCATTGGCTAATCAGGGCTATATGCAAATTAACTGCCAACTATGATTGGCAGTTAACTGCCAACTAAGATTGGCAGTTAACTGCCAACAAGATGGCGGTTAATTTGCATATGTAGGCACAACGCAGGGAGGCAAAAGGGAAAGTAGGAAGAAGCCCCCTGCCACTGACAGTGATCGGAAACCGAGGGGGGAGCTAAGAGCTGGGGGGCAGGGCAAAGGCGGCCCTGGGAGAATCAGGCGCCTTTGCCACCCTGGCCAGTGATAGCAGGAAGTAGGGGTGGAGCCAGCGATGGGAGCTGGATACGGTTGAAGCTGGCAGTCCCGGGAGCTAGGGGTCCCTTGCCTGGGCCTAAAGCAGAGCCCACGATCGCAGGGCTGCTGCAGCTGCGGGTCCCCACTGCCCGAGCCGGACGCCTCAGCCAGAGGCGTTAGGCCTGGGCAGGGGCAGAGCCTGCAACCGCGGGGAGCTGGGGGTTCCCTGCCCAGGCCTGACACCTCTGCCAGAGGCCTCAGGCCTGGTCAAGGGGCCTATCCGGTGATTGGTGATCAGAGGGTGATGAGGGTCAACTCCTCTGGCCGAGGCATCAGGCCTGGGCGGGGGGCTGAGCTGGGGATTGGGGCGATATGATGGTCCCCTTGCCCAGGCCTGAAGCCTGGGTCAGAGGCATCAGGCTTGGGTGGGGGGTGGAGCAAGCGATCAGAGGGAGATGGGGGTCCCCTGCCCAGGCATGATTCCTGGGCCAGTGCCGGGGTCCAACCCCAGCAGGTCCAGGGGTTCCCAAAGGTGTAAACGGAGTTGGCGAAGAGGGAATGACACGGAGACAGCGTTCAGTTGATCAGCAGCCTAGCCAGGATCTCTAGCCCGGATCTCCAGCCAAGTTCTGGTCTGGATCTCCAGAGAGGTTCTGCTCAGGTTCTCCAGTCAGGTTCAGTCACCAGGTTCTAGTCAGGCTCTCCTGCCAATCTCCGCAGTCAGGTTCAGTCCAGGATCCCCTGCCATGCTCTCTCGCTAGGCTCCGCCTCCAGGCTCCGAGGCCAGTCCCTGTCCAGGATCCTCCAGCATGCTCTCGCCAGCGAAGTTCTTCTGTCTCTAGGGAACGTTCTGTGTAGGTTCTGTGCCTAGGCTCTGTCTCTCTTGGTCCTGTCTTCCAAGCCCTGTGTCCTTAGTTCTGTGTTCTGAGTTCTGTGTGTTTCTGTCTTGTTACAACTCTATTTATACCAGTTGATTCAATCCTATCAATCTCTATTACAAAGGTTAGGGCGTTTCTTATCTCCATTCCAGGGAGTAAAGATTATGTAGCTTAAGCATGATTGCTTGTAGTTAAAATGATTAATTATCCGCCTGGCACTTAGTTGAGGGGTTTTATTCCCTCCCTAACTTCAGGGGAAAATCCCTACCTGGGGATTCAACCTTTCTCAGAGAGGTCACCTTGGTTAAAACACAGCGCCAAGAAAGTGAGCAAACATATTAAGAACAGTATGCCATATATGCCAGGTCCCTTGAAACAGCAAGGATGGACCGGCTCCCGGCAAATTCCCCCTTTTTTATTTTTTAAAAGCAGCCATTAAAAAGAAAAACCTGAAATGCTCTCTTGTATCCATTTTAAGAGTAGGATTGGCGCTTTCCGCTATTACCTGAGTCTATCACCCCAGGGAGAGCTTGCCAATCCTGCACTTTCCCGGGGTGGAAAGGCTGCAGTGGGGTTAAGGATAAGGCTCCTTGGGCCTACCTTCTCCCATGCCTCTACATTTACCTTTCCTTCCTCAGAAAAGCATGGACATATTTCTTGTATAAAATGTTCCATCTGACTGGGAGTAACCTTAATTCCTCTGCTAGCAAGCATATGTGTTAAAAGATCAATACAGAGTCTTCTTTCTTTGGACTCAGTATGGCACATCTTCTCAATCTAAGTTCTGTACTATCCACCTTCTTACCCTACTTATCCTCTATAGGGGGGTTTGTAGCACCCTGGTGGAGTCCTATCCGTCCTGAGTGTGGAGGTTCTCAATGGGGGGGCTTACCTAAGGGAATCCTGTTCCAGGGGTTCCCAAAGGTGTGGATGGAGTCGGCGAAGACTATCCACCCTCTTCCTACGGTGGAGTCTGATCCGTCCCGAGTGTGGAGGTTCTCAATGGGGCGGCTTATCTAAGGGAATCCTGTTCCAGGGGTTCCCAAAGGTGTGGACGGAGTCGGCGAAGACTATCCACCCTCTTCCTACGGTGGAGTCCGATCCGTCCCGAGTGTGGGGCGCTTACCTAGGGGTCCCTGTTCGGGCGCCAGATGCCGGGGTCCAGCCCCAGCAGGTCCAGGGGTCCCCAAAGGTGTAAACGGAGTCGGCGAAGAGGGAAAGACTCAGAGACAGTGTTCAGTTGATCAGCATGGTTGGGTTCTCTTGCCTGGTTCTACTGCCAGGTTCTGTAGGTTCTGTCTTCTTGGCTCTGTTCTGAGTTCTGTCTCTCGCTGTCTTCTGAATTCTGTGTTCTAAGTTCTGTGTGTTTCTGTCTTGTTACAACTGTATTCATACCAGTTGATTCAATCCTATCAATCTCTATTACAAAGGTTAGGGCGTTTCTTATCTCCATTCCAGGGAGTAAAGATTATGTAGCTTAAGCATGATTGTTTGTAGTTAAAGTGATTAATTACCCGCCTGGCACTTAGTTGAGGGGTTTTATTCCCTCCCTAACTTCAGGGGAAAATCCCTACCTGGGGATTCAACCTTTCTCAGAGAGGTGACCTTGGTTAAAACACAGCGCCAAGAAGGTGAGCAAACATATTAAGAACCGTATGCCATATATGCCAGGTCCCTTGAAACAGCAAGGATGGACCGGCTCCTGGCAGGCCAGAGGCCTCAGGCCTGGGCGGGGGCCAGAGCCAGTGATCAGGGGGAAATGGGTGTCCCCTGTCCAAGCCTGACACCTCTGGCAGAGGCGTCAGGCCTGGGCAAGGGGCCAATCAGGTGATCAGAGGGTGATGGGGGTCTACGCCTCTGGCCAGAGGCATCAGGCCTGGGCAAGGGGCAGAGCCAGCAATCGGAGGGGTCTGGGGGTCCCCTGCCCAGGCCTGATGCCTGGGCCAGAGGCATCAGACCTGGGCTGGGGGCAGAACCAGTGATGGGGGGAAATGAGGGTCCCCTGCCCAGGCCTGACGCCTTTGTCAGAGGCGTCAGGCCTGGGCAAGGGGCCGATCCTGTGATTGGAGGGTGATGGGGGTCAACGCCTGAGGGCTCCCAGTATGTGAGAGGGGGCAGGCTGGGCTGAGGGACACTCCCCGCCCCCCCACACCCAGTGCACGAATTTCATGCACCGGGCCCCTAGTTAGACAATAAAGGCATAGGAGACTGCTTTGTTCGGTAAGTTCCACAATGAACACAATGTGATAGATATTTTTATCAGCAAAACATAACACGGATAATATTTTTTGGGGTGAAATTGCTGATTAAACATGCAATTTCCACTGCTATATCTCATTGGAATCATTGTATGAGTTCTTACCCAGGGCATTTCCATTATTTGTACATCATGTAGTTTGTCCTTGACTAAAGACTGAAAATTCTTCTCTCTTCTTGCTGAAGGCCAGTAGTGCTAAAATTATTTTTTGTACAAAACCCGAAAAGATGTAACAACATTACGTTCTTGTAATTATGGAATCACTCATATACTCATCATAAGATCTAAAAACCACTTGATAAGAAAATAAATATAATCTATACAAATAAAAGGTAATATGCTAATTAGACCAGATAGACCGAATGTCTTCTGGATGTCCTTCCGGACAAATTCACAGCAGCTGCGAGGGCCAAGGAGGGCTGGCAGCTGTGGCGGCCAGCAGTGGCAGTAGCAGTGGGGTGATGGGGGCGGCATTTTCCCCTGATCAGTCCAGTTGCCTTCCACAGAGGGAGGCCAGACTGTGGCTTAGGCCCGCTTCCCTAAGCCATCAGTAGGACATCCCCTGAGGGCTACCAGACTGTGAGAGGGGACAGGCCGGGCTGAGGGACCCCTCCAGTGCACAAATTTTCATGCACTGAGCCTCTAGTATTTTCATGAAAGCATTCCTCATTAATCCATTGCTGTCAAACTTTAGAAAGGTAAAAAGTTGTCTAGTTGTTTGTACATCTCTACATGGTACGATATATATTTTTAAAGTGTGCATTTGATACTATTACTCAAGATGAAAATCAGTAATTCAATCACCCATATTAAATAATTAAAAATGGTAAATAAAGCTCAAAAAATGTAGAAGAAAGTAATTAATAAAAATATGAGGATTAATTAATGACATTAAAATAAACCTGATATAAAAAGGATCAACAAAAGACTATACCACCTTTGTAAAGGTTGGTAAATTGATAAATCCTTAAGTGGCTCATAAAAAAATAAATAACAGAAATAAGAAAAAAGACCACTACAGATTCTAATGCCATTTTATTTTATTTTTTAACTTTATCTTTATTGTTGAAAGTATTAAAGATGTCCCCCTTTTACCCCCATTTACACCTCCAAACATGCTCCCATCCCCTCCCTAGGCTTTCCTCATCTGTCCATGAGTTATGCACATATGCATATAAATTCATTGGCTAATCACTTTTCTTTCCCCCCCTTCCCTCTGAAATACATCGGTCTGTTGAATGCTTCCATGTCTCTGGATCTTCTTTATACATCAGTTTATTTTGTTCATTAGATTCCACATATAAGTGGGATCCTGTGATACTTGTCTTTCTCTGACTGGTTTATATCACTTAACATAATAATCACCAGGTCCCTCCATGCTATCTCAAAGGGTAAGAGATCCTTCTTTTTTACAGCTGCATAGTATTCCATTGTGTAAATGCACCACAGTTTTTAATGCATTTATCTACTGATGGGCACTTGAGTTATTTCCAGATCTTAGCTATTGTAAATTGCACTCCTGTGAACATAGGGGTCCAAACATTCTTTCATATTGGTGTTTCTGACTTCTTAGGCTATATTCCTAGAAGTGGGGTCACTGGATCAAACAGCAGTTCCATTTTTAGTATTTTGAGGAAACTCCACACTGTTTTCCATAGTGGTTGCACCCCACCAGCAGTCTGCATTCCCACCAGCAGTGTACTAAGGTTCCTTTTTCTCCGCATCCTCTCCAGTACTTGTTGTTTGCTGATTTATTGATGATAGTCATTCTAGCAGGTGTAAGGTGGTACCTCATTGTCATTTTAATTTGCATCTATGATTATTAGTGACATTGAACATGTTTTAATATGTCCCTTGGCCATTTGTATGTCCTCATTGGAGAAGTGTCTATTGCCCAGGTCTTCTGCCCATTTTTAAATTGGCTTGTTTATCTTCTTTTTCTTGAGATGTTTGAGTACTTCATATATTTTGGAAATTAACCCCTTATCAGATGTATCATTAGCAAATATGTTCTCCCATACAGTGGCCAAAATAATCTAAAAGAAGAGAAGGAAGAAATTGGAAAATTCTTACTACTTATGTGCACCATTATCATTTGAAGTTACATGTGATAAAATAAGGATGCATATTGTAAACTCTTAAAGCTACCACTAAAAATTATAAAACAAATAACCCAATAATGGGAAAAACAATTAAATCATTAAAATACCAAATTAATCTTTTAAAAAGGCAGGAAAATCTTGAAACAATGAACAAATAGAAAATATAGCAGACTGACTTAAACCCATCTATATGTTTCTCCAGACCTGTCCTGTACATACAATTTCCATGTTATCAAAGAGGTCTGCTGTGTTGTGCCATATTTATCAGGATGTTCCTCTGAAATTAGACAAATCAAAATGTTTCTCAACCCATAATATTACCTGGTGGGTTTCTATAATGGAAGCTTTTTGCACCAAGGCACAATAATCGACTAGTCAATAAAGCAATATTTTGCTACTGTTATCAAGTGGATTTTGAATCCCAAATTCCAAAAAATGCCACTGGGTGGCAGTGCTTGACTTAATTTGCAAGTACCTCAGTAGGAAGCTGCAAAAATTATCTGCACAGGCCTGTTTTTGTTCTAGAACCTTCTCTGATAACTGTCCTTGCTTCTTTTCTAATGCATGTGTTTTAGTTATAAACTCTCTTGTAAGGACCAGTTTTAGCTGCATTCCACAAATTTTTCCTTGTACTGGTATGTGGTGTTTTCATTATTATTTAAGTGGAAACATTTTCTAATTTTTATAGTGAATTATATTTTGACCATGAATTGTTTAGTAATATGTATATTTATTTTTAAATGGGGATTTTTGAATTATCATGTTATTCACTTCTAGCCTAATTCCACTGTAGCTAAAGATTATCCTTTACATAGCTTCCATCATTTTAAATGTGATAACAATTGTTTATAGCCAAGAGTTTTTTTAAAAAAATGTTCCATGTGTATTTGAAAAGAAGGTGTGTTATGACATTACTTGATACTGGTTTCAATTTGTATAAACTGAATTTATTTTATTATTTTTCCAAAATCTACTCATTAATTTTTATCTGTTTATTCTATCAGTTACTAGGAAAAAAAAATGTGTTAAATATCCCACTATGAGTCCTTAGCTTTTAAATATCTTTCAATGTCCCCATGAAAACCCACAGAGAAACTTGGTTAATAAAACCAACGAAAGATGGACGACCTCCTAGGCAGCAAAATGTGAGCTAAACCTGTACAGTTCCGCACAAACCTCCAGGGACGAGCAGTGGAAACAAGCCACCAGCAGCTCCAAGGCCTGTGCAGCAGCAGCAGCCTCTGTGCGGGAGGAAGCCGAGGGGAGCAGCAGAGAAGATCTTACCAACATGTATTCATCTGAAGACTTCGTAACCAATTGGAAAGCAGTTGAAACTGGCAGGATTTAAGCACCCTAGTGAGTGAGTACAAGCTGTGTCCGCCATTAGATCTGAAGGGGATAGAAGAGTCTGGGCCCTACTACCCTTCAACACCAACCAATCGAAAGGATCATGTGTAAGGGGGAGCCAATCTTAAAGAGCTGCCAATGACCCAAGCTGGAACAGTTTTAGTGCCAGAATGAATAACATCGTCTAGTTTATAACCCCAAACGCAAAAACAAATATCTGTGTCCCTAATGACTCCCAGCCACCTCCTTGATTTGGGTATTCTTGGATATGCTTTAAGGACAGTGAGGACAACAAATGTGATGTAAAGGAGGGGGGACTTCCTGTTGGAAATGGTGTCAAACAAAGGTACCTGCAGACAACCTTCCTACAAGGTTGGTGATTGTTTCTGCAAAGAGGCTTGGAGCACACTTCTGGGAACTGTCCTGTCCAGGAGGGCCCTTAGTCACTCCCTAAGGCACAGAGCTGAGCCTGTGATGTTGATGCCCCTCATACTTTAGGCAGCTAGAATTTAAATAGTGTAATGTTTTTCATCTTTATTGTTGCAAGTATTATCTATGTCCTCCTTTTCCCCCATTGATCTCTCCCAGCTCGCCCAGGTCCCCCACCCCAGGCCTTCACCGCCCTATTGTCTGTGCCCATGGGTTAGGCATATATGCATACAAGTTCACTGGTGGATCTCTTCCCACCCATCCCATGCCTCCCTTCCCTCTGAGGTTTGAGAATCTGTTCCACGCTTCTCTGTCTGGATCTATTTTTGTTCATTGGTTTATGTTGTTCATCAGATTCCACATATGAGTGAGATCATGTGGTACTTGTCTTCCTCTGGCTTATTTAGCTTAGCATAATGCTCTCCAGGTCCATCCATGCTGTTGCAGATGGTAAGAGTTCTTTCTTAATTCTTAATTAGGCCGTTCTCCATGTGTTAAATCGCTCTTCCTGCTCAACTTTTGTTCTCACAAATGTAGTCATAGGTTGCTGATGTCAAGCAGGAAGAGATAACGTCACGGTCAGAGTCGCAGGAAAATGTATGAGTTTGTTTTGGAGAAGGAAAGAATGTCTTCAAGGTAGCTGCAGCCAGCTGCTGACACCCAGGAGTCTGATAGGAAAAAGTGTTATCTGTGACTAAAGAAACACAGACTTCTCTCTCAGTTCCCTGGAACGTCTCCTTCCCTACTCCCTAACTGCATAAACTCCCCGTATTTTGCTTTTTGAGAGAGGGGGATTGAGGATCTTGCTCCTTGTCTTCTCGCTTTGACTAAATAAATGAACCTTTCTGTCTCCAAGCACCAGGCTCAATGTTCTGGCTTTACCTGCACAAGAGGTTTTTATTTTTCCTTGATTGGAACTGGGAGCCAGTTATCCTAAATGATGAAAAAGAACTGGAATCAGATTCAGCACCATGAAGATAATTACCTTTATAACTTAAAAAATATATTTTAAGAAAGTGTAATGGAAATGAAATCGGAACCATGACAATATGAAAGTATCAAATTTTTGTATAGATTTTATAAACCTCAGTGGGGAAAAAGAACTCATTCCAATGCCATTCATTTTTTTTTTTTTTTAATTTGTGAGAATCATGGATGTGTGTGTGTTTTTTTTTTGTTTTTTTTTTTTTATCCTAGGGGCCTTGAAATTAAGCTGAATAAAAATAGCTTTTTGCACATAGTTAATTTCTTTCTACAGTGAAAAATAGTGCTAGGGGCAGAAACAGAATATTGGGGACTAGCTATAATTATAAGAAATTCTAATCATGCTCTGTTAGCCATGATTGTTCTGTTCTGATTAGAGGAAGCACATTGTAACCTGGCTAAGAGTCCTCTACCCTGGGACATGGGAGTTAACATCAGAATGCAGCCCATCTTCCTTTCCCGAGAACTGCCTACCCTTATGGAAAGATTTACAACCCTGTGGCTAAAACAATCTAGTCCCCCACCCTTTGCAATCCCCAGCCCCTATTGCCTGGAATTGGGTCCCAGAGGTGGTGCCTGGAAGCACCCGTCCTCTGTGACATTCCCCTTCTTGTGTCCTCCAACCCCCCCCCCCCACCCGGCATTGCCCGTAATCTGTAACCACTATACTTTGCCTATTTTCTCATGCCTGTAATTCTTACTCTCCCACATAATTTTTGCCTCCTACCCAATAGAAGCAGCTGGCTAATGGGGAGGGGCAGAGCAGATTTTTGTGGATGACCTGCTGCTCTCCATACTGCCTGCATTATTGGAACAAACGCTCATATATGATTTAACCCTGTCTCTACTTAATTGGCTCAAGCAGTGACAGGCAGCTCGGACCCCTTGGTTGTTTGGTTACAACCAAGTAGTGTGTGTTTTATGGACTGCTGAAATTGTCATTTTTAATTGTCTTCTGGAAAGGAAGCTATGATATAATGTCTAGTTTTAACTGAAGAATTTATATAGTCAAATGGCCTGTAGATTTTCACACCCCCCCACCCCACTTACAGGTACACACACACACACACACACACACACACATGCACACACACACATTTCTTGCCACATTTTTATTTTTAACTTAACTTGATTAAGTTAACTGATTATGCTTAATACCTAAGATTCATACTACTGTACTACACATTTTTTTTTCACAGCAATAAGTCTTCAGTTTTAACATATGATTCTGCTCAACAAAAGGCTTGCAGAAGTGATTTGCTTTTGGGGTATTTCTAGATAATATATTTAGGGTGTTTGTAGAAAAGTTTTCCACTACATACTCAGATGAAATACATTGTCGAATGCATATTTCGATTTGATTGAATTATAATGCTGATCTGCTGCTTTTTAAAAACAAAACAAAACTGAAAAAAAAGGCCTTTCCAAAATATCTAAATCCTAATCCCTGTGAATGTTACCTTATATATAGGGATAGAAAGGAAGTATCTGCAAATGTAAATTGGAAACAACCCAAGTGTCTATCAGCAGATGAGTGGATAAAAAGAGCTGTGGTACATTTTCACAATGGAATAATACACGACTGTAAGAAAGAAAATAGTAAAGAAACTCTAACCATTTGCAGCAGCATGGAAGGACCTGGAGAGTGTTATGCAAGTGAAATAAACCAGTCAGAGAAATATAAGTATCACATGATCTCACTCAGATGTGGAATCTATGAACAAAATAAACTGAGGAACAAAATAGACCCAGAGACATAGACTGATGGAACAGACAGACAGATTTCAGAGGGAAGCAGGAGTGGGGAGATAGGTGGGAAGAGATTAACCGGGAATTTACATGCATATATTTATAGCTCATGGACACAGAAAATAGTGTGGGGAAGGTCTGGGAGGGGCGGGTGCAGGGTGGAGGGGGTCAATGGAAAAAAATAAACAAGGGGACATCTGTAATATTTTCAACAATAAAGATAAATTTTAAAAAAAGAATCTCAAAATGGGAAGATTGTTCTGGATTATTTGGATAGAACCTGAATGCAAACACATGTATCCTTCTAGGAGGAGGCGTAGGAGAAAGCCATGTAAAGATGCAGCAGAGAGATTTGCAGATGCCGGCCTTTGAGATTAAGGTGATCTGGCCAGAGCAAGGAGTTCTGTTAGCCACCCGGTGAAAGAGGCAGGGGCTCCGCCATCTGGGACCTCCAGAGTGAGCATGTCTCTCACCAGTACCTTAATTTTGGCCCAATGATACTAGTATTGGACTTCAGGAACTCTAGAGAATAAATTTCTGTTGTTTTAAACCACACAATTTGTAGTAATTTGTTATAACAGCCACATGAAACTAATACAATTTCCTTACGATGTTTTCCTAATGTTTTTTTCTATTCCCACTTATTATACAGTTTCTGTACCTGTCTGGATATTGTCTTCTCTTACTTGACAGTATTATTATTATTTCTAAACTTTAATAAGCACTGGTCTCTATCAGGACCAACATAATTCTAATAACCGTAAGTAATGAGAAAAAAGGATCACATGCAGGTTTTGTGAGTCAAAAATATTACTAGTTCGAGGATATGCAGTAATCATTATAACTGATTCAAGCCTAGATTTAGACAATACAAATGGCATTGTTCTTTGTACTACAACTACAAAATATCACAAAATACAATCAAGTAAGTGATGGATTTATAAATTCTTATCCAGCCAACTAATATACATGTCTCTTATTCTGAGACCTAGGTGTAAATTCAGGGGTGATGTCATATATGATAAAGCTCCATGGAATCCACCCTCAATATGTTCATGAGTAACTTGAACTCCAGCATTTTGAAGTCTTGAAACATACAAAAGTCCATCATCTCTCAGGATATCATGTTCACAGGTAAGAATAAAGGTTGATGGCAAATTCTGTAACTGGGAATCATTGGCCAACAAGGGTGACATTCTGATGTCCATAAGAGCTGGCAATGAATAACTAGTTCTTCCAAGAATTGGTTCAGTATAAACATAGTCCTTTCTATACTTCTTGGGTAAGAGAGTACTCCAGTTAACAAACTTGAACAAAGGTCTTGATTCCAGCGGCATATGTTGGTTTCTTTTCAGTGCCTGGGGAAATGTTTTATCCTCGGTGATATATAAGCTCACGAGTTTTATGGCTATGTCCCTTGTCAGAACCACACCATTCTCATTTTCTCTGTGAGATGGCAAATACGAATCAATTATCTGTAAATGAGGGTAAAGTAAAGCTTGTGCCTTGATTTTATGTTTTATTTCAAGATCATTCTGCACCTGAAAAAAATATGATAATACCTTGTAAGACAAAGACTTCCAAAACACCAGGAAGAGGAAATTTAATATTAATGGTTTAAGCAATCTTGAGCTATAAACAAACCTACATGAATTGATGTGATGTTATAATTATTTTCACAATATTTATAATGTCAGTGACATGAAAAAATGTCA